>NC_134437.1:8264219-9653672 GCF_030867145.1 Opisthocomus hoazin | reverse complement strand
GCAGTGCCATGGGCAGATGAGGCTGAGCAACAGCTTTCCAGGCTAGCACCTTCTGGCTGCCAGCTATCTGCAGACGTTCGCACTTTCGGAGCAGGGCTGCGAAAGGAGCCTTGCTGGGACACCAACTTTCCCAGGCTACGTTTGAAGTTTGAGGTGGCAAGACAAGCAAGCAGCCCCATTCTCTGTGCCTCTGTGCTAGCACTGCCATGGGCAGATGAGGCTGAGCAACAGCTTTCCAGGCTAGCCCCTTCTGCCTGCCAGCTATCTGCAGACGTTCGCACTTTCTGAACAGGGCTGTGATAGGAGCCTGGCAGGGACACCACCATTCCCAGCATGCGTTTGAAGTTTCAAGTGGCAAGATAAGCAAGCAGCCCCTTTCTCTGTGCCTCTGTGCGAGCAGTGCCATGGGCAGATGAGGCTGAGCAACAGCTTTCCAGGCTAGCCCCTTCTGCCTGCCAGCTATCTGCAGACGTTCGCATTTCAAGAGCAGGGCTGCGAAAGGAGCCTGGCAGGTACACCATCTTTCCCAGGCTACGTTTGAAGTTTGAGGTGGCAAGACAAGCAAGCAGCCCCATTCTCTGTGCCTCTGTGCGAGCACTGCCATGGGCAGATGAGGCTGAGCAACAGCTTTCCAGGCTAGCACCTTCTGGCTGCCAGCTATCTGCAGACGTTCGCAGTTTCGGAGCAGGGCTGCGAAAGGAGCCTTGCTGGGACACCATCTTTCCCAGGCTACGTTTGAAGTTTGAGGTGGCAAGACAAGCAAGGAGCCCCATTCTCTGTGCCTCTGTGCGAGCAGTGCCATGGACAGATGAGGCTGAGCAACAGCTTTCCAGGCTAGCCCCTTCTGCCTGCCAGCTATCTGCAGACGTTCGCACTTTCTGAACAGGGCTGTGATAGGAGTCTGGCAGGGACACCACCATTCCCAGCATGCGTTTCAAGTATCAAGTGGCAAGATAAGCAAGCAGCCCCATTCTCTGTGCCTCTATGCGAACAGTGCCATGGGCAGATGAGGCTGAGCAACAGCTTTCCAGGCTAGCCCCTTCTGCCTGCCACCTATCTGCAGACGTTCACGTTTCAAGAGCAGGGCTGCCAAAGGAGCCTAGCAGGTACACCATCTTTCCCAGGCTACGTTTGAAGTTTGAGGTGGCAAGATAAGCAAGCAGCCCCATTCTCTGTGCCTCTGTGCAGGAACTGCCATGGGCAGATGAGGCTGAGCAACAGCTTTCCAGGATAGCACCTTCTGCCTGCCAGCTATCTGCAGACGTTCGTACTTTGTGAACAGGGCTGTGATAGGAGCCTGGCAGGGACACCACCATTCCCAGCATGCGTTTGAAGTTTCAAGTGGCAAGATAAGCAAGCAGCCCCATTCTCTGTGCCTCTATGCGAACAGTGCCATGGGCAGATGAGGCTGAGCAACAGCTTTCCAGGCTAGCCCCTTCTGGATGCCAGCTATCTGCAGACGTTCGCATTTCAAGACCAGGGCTGCGAAAGGAGCCTAGCAGGTACACCATCTTTCCCAGGCTACGTTTGAAGTTTGAGGTGGCAAGACAAGCAAGCAGTTCCATTCTCTGTGCCTCTGTGCGAGCAGTGCCATGGGCAGATGAGGCTGAGCAACAGCTTTCCAGGCTAGCCCCTTCTGGCTGCCAGCTATCTGCAGACGTTCGCATTTCAAGAGCAGGGCTGCGAAAGGAGCCTGGCAGGGACAACCCACATTCCCCACATGCGCTTGAAGTTACAAGTGGCAAGGTAAGCAAGCAGCCCCATTCTCTGTGCCTCTATGCGAACAGTGCCATGGGCAGATGAGGCTGAGCAACAGCTTTCCAGCCTAGTCCCTTCTGGCTGCCAGCTATCTGCAGACGTTCGCATTTCAAGAGCAGGGCTGCGAAAGGAGCCTGGCAGGTACACCATCTTTCCCAGGCTACGTTTGAAGTTCGAGGTGGCAAGACAAGCAAGCAGCCCCATTCTCTGTGCCTCTGTGCGAACAGTGCCATGGGCAGATGAGGCTGAGCAACAGCTTTCCAGGCTAGCACCTTCTGGCTGCCAGCTATCTGCAGACGTTCGCAGTTTCGGAGCAGGGCTGCGAAAGGAGCCTTGCTGGGACACCAACTTTCCCAGGCTACGTTTGAAGTTTGAGGTGGCAAGACAAGCAAGCAGCCCCATTCTCTGTGCCTCTGTGCGAGCAGTGCCATGGGCAGATGAGGCTGAGCAACAGCTTTCCAGGCTAGCCCCTTCTGCCTGCCAGCTATCTGCAGACGTTCGCACTTTCTGAACAGGGCTGTGATAGGAGCCTGGCAGGGACACCACCATTCCCAGCATGCGTTTGAAGTATCAAGTGGCAAGATAAGCAAGCAGCCCCATTCTCTGTGCCTCTATGCGAACAGTGCCATGGGCAGATGAGGCTGAGCAACAGCTTTCCAGGCTAGCCCCTTCTGCCTGCCAGCTATCTGCAGACGTTCGCATTTCAAGAGCAGGGCTGAGAAAGGAGCCTGGCAGGTACACCATCTTTCCCAGGCTACGTTTGAAGTTTGAGGTGGCAAGACAAGCAAGCAGCCCCATTCTCTGTGCCTCTGTGCGAGCAGTGACATGGGCAGATGAGGCTGAGCAACAGCTTTCCAGGCTAGCACCTTCTGGCTGCCAGCTATCTGCAGACGTTCGCACTTTCGGAGCAGGGCTGCGAAAGGAGCCTTGCTGGGACACCAACTTTCCCAGGCTACGTTTGAAGTTTGAGGTGGCAAGACAAGCAAGCAGCCCCATTCTCTGTGCCTCTGTGCGAGCAGTGCCATGGACAGATGAGGCTGAGCAACAGCTTTCCAGGCTAGCCCCTTCTGCCTGCCAGCTATCTGCAGACGTTCGCACTTTCTGAACAGGGCTGTGATAGGAGCCTGGCAGGGACACCACCATTCCCAGCATGCGTTTGAAGTATCAAGTGGCAAGATAAGCAAGCAGCCCCATTCTCTGTGCCTCTATGCGAACAGTGCCATGGGCAGATGAGGCTGAGCAACAGCTTTCCAGGCTAGCCCCTTCTGCCTGCCACCTATCTGCAGACGTTCACGTTTCAAGAGCAGGGCTGCCAAAGGAGCCTAGCAGGTACACCATCTTTCCCAGGCTACGTTTGAAGTTTGAGGTGGCAAGACAAGCAAGCAGCCTCATTCTCTGTGCCTCTGTGCGAGCAGTGCCATGGGCAGATGAGGCTGAGCAACAGCTTTCCAGGCTAGCCCCTTCTGCCTGCCAGCTATCTGCAGACGATCGCACTTTCGGAGCAGGGCTGCGAAATGAGCCTGGCAGGGACACCACCATTCCCAGCATGCATTTGAAGTTTCAAGTGGCAAGATAAGCAAGCAGCCCCATTCTCTGTGCCTCTATGCGAACAGTGCCATGGGCAGATGAGGCTGAGCAACAGCTTTCCAGGCTAGCCCCTTCTGCCTGCCAGCTATCTGCAGACGTTCGCACTTTCGGAGCAGGGCTGCGAAAGGAGCCTGGCTGGGACACCAACTTTCCCAGGCTACGTTTGAGGTTTGAGGTGGCAAGACAAGCAAGCAGCCCCAGTCTCTGTGTTTCTGTGCGAGCAGTGCCATGGGCAGATGAGGCTGAGCAACAGCTTTCCAGGCTAGCCCCTTCTGCCTGCCAGCTATCTGCAGACGTTCGCACTTTCGGAGCAGGGCTGCGAAAGGAGCCTGGCAGGGACACCACCTTTCCCAGGCTACGTTTGAAGATTCAAGTGGCAAGATAAGCAAGCAGCCCCATTCTCTGTGCCTCTATGCGAACAGTGCCATGGGCAGATGAGGCTGAGCAACAGCTTTCCAGGCTAGCCCCTTCTGCCTGCCACCTATCTGCAGACGTTCACGTTTCAAGAGCAGGGCTGCCAAAGGAGCCTAGCAGGTACACCATCTTTCCCAGGCTACGGTTGAAGTTTGAGGTAGCAAGAGAAGCAAGCAGCCCCATTCTCTGTGCCTCTGTGCGAGCAGTGCCATGGGCAGATGAGGCTGAGAAACAGCTTTCCGGGCTAGCAACTTCTGCCTGCCAGCTATCTGCAGACGTTCGCACTTTCGGAACAGGGCTGTGATAGGAGCCTGGCAGGGACACCACCATTCCCAGCATGCGTTTGAAGTATCAAGTGGCAAGATAAGCAAGCAGCCCCATTCTCTGTGCCTCTATGCGAACAGTGCCATGGGCAGATGAGGCTGAGCAACAGCTTTCCAGGCTAGCCCCTTCTGCCTGCCACCTATCTGCAGATGTTCACGTTTCAAGAGCAAGGCTCCCAAAGGAGCCTAGAAGGTACAACATCTTTCCCAGGCTACGTTTGAAGTTTGAGGTGGCAAGACAAGCAAGCAGCCTCATTCTCTGTGCCTCTGTGCGAGCAGTGCCATGGGCAGATGAGGATGAGCAACAGCTTTCCAGGCTAGCCCCTTCTGCCTGCCACCTATCTGCAGACGTTCGCGTTTCAAGAGCAGGGCTGCCAAAGGAGCCTAGCAGGTACACCATCTTTCCCAGGCTACGTTTGAAGTTTGAGGTGGCAAGACAAGCAAGCAGCCTCATTCTCTGTGCCTCTGTGCGACCAGTGCCATGGGCAGATGAGGCTGAGCAACAGCTTTCCAGGCTAGCCCCTTCTGCCTGCCAGCTATCTGCAGACGATCCCACTTTCGGAGCAGGGCTGCGAAAGGAGCCTGGCAGGTACACCATCTTTCCCAGGCTACGTTTGAAGTTTGAGGTGGCAAGACAAGCAAGCAGCCCCATTCTCTGTGCCTCTGTGCGAGCAGTGCCATGGGCAGATGAGGCTGAGCAACAGCTTTCCAGGCTAGACCCTTCTGGCTGCCAGCTATCTGCGGATGTTCGCACTTCCGGAGCAGGGCTGCGAAAGGAGCCTGGCTGGGACACCAACTTTCCCAGGCTACGTTTGAAGTTTGAGGTGGCAAGACAAGCAAGCAGCCCCATTCTCTGTGCCTCTGTGCTAGCACTGCCATGGGCAGATGAGGCTGAGCAACAGCTTTCCAGGCTAGCCCCTTCTGGCTGCCAGCTATCTGCAGACGTTCGCACTTTCGGAGCAGGGCTGCGAAATGAGCCTGGCAGGGACACCACCATTCCCAGCATGCGTTTGAAGTTTCAAGTGGCAAGATAAGCAAGCAGCCCCATTCTCTGTGCCTCTATGCGAACAGTGCCATGGGCAGATGAGGCTGAGCAACAGCTTTCCAGGCTAGCCCCTTCTGCCTGCCAGCTATCTGCAGACGTTCGCATTTCAAGAGCACGGCTGCGAAAGGAGCCTGGCAGGTACACCATCTTTCCCAGGCTACGTTTGAAGTTTGAGGTGGCAAGACAAGCAAGCAGCCCCATTCTCTGTGCCTCTATGCGAACAGTGCCATGGGCAGATGAGGCTGAGCAACAGCTTTCCAGGCTAGCCCCTTCTGCCTGCCAGCTATCTGCAGACGTTCGCATTTCAAGAGCAGGGCTGCGAAAGGAGCCTAGCAGGTACACCATCTTTCCCAGGCTACGTTTGAAGTTTGAGGTGGCAAGACAAGCAAGCAGCCCCATTCTCTGTGCCTCTGTGCGAGCAGTGCCTTGGGCAGATGAGGCTGAGCAACAGCTTTCCAGGCTAGACCCTTCTGGCTGCCAGCTATCTGCAGACGTTCGCACTTTCGGAGCAGGGCTGCGAAAGGAGCCTGGCTGGGACACCAACTTTCCCAGGCTACGTTTGAAGTTTGAGGTGGCAAGACAAGCAAGCAGCCCCAGTCTCTGTGCCTCTGTGCGAGCACTGCCATGGGCAGATGAGGCTGAGTAACAGCTTTCCAGGCTAGCCCCTTCTGCCTGCCAGCTATCTGCAGACGTTCGCACTTTCTGAACAGGGCTGTGATAGGAGCCTGGCAGGGACACCACCATTCCCAGCATGCGTTTGAAGTTTGAAGTGGCAAGATAAGCAAGCAGCCCCATTCTCTGTGCCTCTGTGCGAGCAGTGCCATGGGCAGATGAGGCTGAGCAACAGCTTTCCAGGCTAGCCCCTTCTGGCTGCCACCTATCTGCAGACGTTCGCCTTTCAAGAGCAGGGCTGCCAAAGGAGCCTGGCAGGTACACCATCTTTCCCAGGCTACGTTTGAAGTTTGAGGTGGCAAGACAAGCAAGCAGCCCCATTCTCTGTGCCTCTGTGCGAGCAGTGCCATGGGCAGATGAGGCTGAGCAACAGCTTTCCAGGCTAGCCCCTTCTGGCTGCCAGCTATCTGCAGACGTTCGCACTTTCGGAGCAGGGCTGCGAAAGGAGCCTGGCAGGGACAACCCACATTCCCCACATGCGCTTGAAGTTACAAGTGGCAAGATAAGCAAGCAGCCCCATTCTCTGTGCCTCTATGCGAACAGTGCCATGGGCAGATGAGGCTGAGCAACAGCTTTCCAGCCTAGCCCCTTCTGCCTGCCACCTATCTGCAGACGTTCGCGTTTCAAGAGCAGGGCTGCGAAAGGAGCCTGGCAGGTACACCATCTTTCCCAGGCTACGTTTGAAGTTTGAGGTGGCAAGACAAGCAAGCAGCCCCATTCTCTGTGCCTCTGTGCGAACAGTGCCATGCGCAGATGAGGCTGAGCAACAGCTTTCCAGGCTAGCACCTTCTGGCTGCTAGCTATCTGCAGACGTTCGCACTTTCGGAGCAGGGCTGCGAAAGGAGCCTTGCTGGGACACCAACTTTCCCAGGCTACGTTTGAAGTTTGAGGTGGCAAGACAAGCAAGCAGCCCCATTCTCTGTGCCTCTGTGCGAGCACTGCCATGGGCAGATGAGGCTGAGTAACAGCTTTCCAGGCTAGCCCCTTCTGCCTGCCAGCTATCTGCAGACGTTCGCACTTTCTGAACAGGGCTGTGATAGGAGCCTGGCAGGGACACCACCATTCCCAGCATGCGTTTGAAGTTTCAAGTGGCAAGATAAGCAAGCAACCCCATTCTCTGTGCCTCTGTGCGAGCAGTGCCATGGGCAGATGAGGCTGAGCAACAGCTTTCCAGGCTAGCCCCTTCTGCCTGCCAGCTATCTGCAAGACGTTCGCATTTCAAGAGCAGGGCTGCGAAAGGAGCCTGACAGGTACACCATCTTTCCCAGGCTACGTTTGAAGTTTGAGGTGGCAAGACAAGCAAGCAGCCCCATTCTCTGTGCCTCTGTGCGAGCACTGCCATGGGCAGATGAGGCTGAGCAACAGCTTTCCAGGCTAGCACCTTCTGGCTGCCAGCTATCTGCAGACGTTCGCAGTTTCGGAGCAGGGCTGCGAAAGGAGCCTGGCTGGGACACCAACTTTCCCAGGCTACGTTTGAAGTTTGAGGTGGCAAGACAAGCAAGGAGCCCCATTCTCTGTGCCTCTGTGCGAGCAGTGCCATGGACAGATGAGGCTGAGCAACAGCTTTCCAGGCTAGCCCCTTCTGCCTGCCAGCTATCTGCAGACGTTCGCACTTTCTGAACAGGGCTGTGATAGGAGTCTGGCAGGGACACCACCATTTCCAGCATGCGTTTCAAGTATCAAGTGGCAAGATAAGCAAGCAGCCCCATTCTCTGTGCCTCTATGCGAACAGTGCCCTGGGCAGATGAGGCTGAGCAACAGCTTTCCAGGCTAGCCCCTTCTGCCTGCCAGCTATCTGCAGACGTTAACGTTTCAAGAGCAGGGCTGCCAAAGGAGCCTAGCAGGTACACCATCTTTCCCAGGCTACGTTTGAAGTTTGAGGTGGCAAGATAAGCAAGCAGCCCCATTCTCTGTGCCTCTGTGCAGGAACTGCCATGGGCAGATGAGGCTGAGCAACAGCTTTCCAGGCTAGCCCCTTCTGCCTGCCAGCTATCTGCAGATGTTCGTACTTTGTGAACAGGGCTGTGATAGGAGCCTGGCAGGGACACCACCATTCCCAGCATGCGTTTGAAGTTTCAAGTGGCAAGATAAGCAAGCAGCCCCATTCTCTGTGCCTCTATGCGAACAGTGCCATGGGCAGATGAGGCTGAGCAACAGCTTTCCAGGCTAGCCCCTTCTGGATGCCAGCTATCTGCAGACGTTCGCATTTCAAGACCAGGGCTGCGAAAGGAGCCTAGCAGGTACACCATCTTTCCCAGGCTACGTTTGAAGTTTGAGGTGGCAAGACGAGCAAGCAGTTCCATTCTCTGTGCCTCTGTGCGAGCAGTGCCATGGGCAGATGAGGCTGAGCAACAGCTTTCCAGGCTAGCCCCTTCTGGCTGCCAGCTATCTGCAGACGATCGCACTTTCGGAGCAGGGCTGCGAAAGGAGCCTGGCAGGGACAACCCACATTCCCCACATGCGCTTGAAGTTACAAGTGGCAAGATAAGCAAGCAGCCCCATTCTCTGTGCCTCTATGCGAACAGTGCCATGGGCAGATGAGGCTGAGCAACAGCTTTCCAGCCTAGCCCCTTCTGGCTCCACCTATCTGCAGACGTTCGCATTTCAAGAGCAGGGCTGCGAAAGGAGCCTGGTAGGTACACCATCTTTCCCAGGCTACGTTTGAAGTTTGAGGTGGCAAGACAAGCAAGCAGCCCCATTCTCTGTGCCTCTGTGCGAACAGTGCCATGGGCAGATGAGGCTGAGCAACAGCTTTCCAGGCTAGCCCCTTCTGGCTGCCAGCTATCTGCAGACGTTCGCAGTTTCGGAGCAGGGCTGCGAAAGGAGCCTTGCTGGGACACCAACTTTCCCAGGCTACGTTTGAAGTTTGAGGTGGCAAGACAAGCAAGCAGCCCCATTCTCTGTGCCTCTGTGCGAGCAGTGCCATGGGCAGATGAGGCTGAGCAACAGCTTTCCAGGCTAGCCCCTTCTGCCTGCCAGCTATCTGCAGACGTTCGCACTTTCGGAACAGGGCTGTGATAGGAGCCTGGCAGGGACACCACCATTCCCAGCATGCGTTTGAAGTATCAAGTGGCAAGATAAGCAAGCAGCCCCATTCTCTGTGCCTCTATGCGAACAGTGCCATGGGCAGATGAGGCTGAGCAACAGCTTTCCAGGCTAGCCCCTTCTGCCTGCCACCTATCTGCAGACGTTCGCATTTCAAGAGCAGGGCTGCGAAAGGAGCCTGGCAGGTACACCATCTTTCCCAGGCTACGTTTGAAGTTTGAGGTGGCAAGACAAGCAAGCAGCCCCATTCTCTGTGCCTCTGTGCGAGCAGTGACATGGGCAGATGAGGCTGAGCAACAGCTTTCCAGGCTAGCACCTTCTGGCTGCCAGCTATCTGCAGACGTTCGCACTTTCGGAGCAGGGCTGCGAAAGGAGCCTTGCTGGGACACCAACTTTCCCAGGCTACGTTTGAAGTTTGAGCTGGCAAGACAAGCAAGCAGCCCCATTCTCTGTGCCTCTGTGCGAGCAGTGCCATGGACAGATGAGGCTGAGCAACAGCTTTCCAGGCTAGCCCCTTCTGCCTGCCAGCTATCTGCAGACGTTCGCACTTTCTGAACAGGGCTGTGATAGGAGCCTGGCAGGGACACCACCATTCCCAGCATGCGTTTGAAGTATCAAGTGGCAAGATAAGCAAGCAGCCCCATTCTCTGTGCCTCTATGCGAACAGTGCCATGGGCAGATGAGGCTGAGCAACAGCTTTCCAGGCTAGCCCCTTCTGCCTGCCACCTATCTGCAGACGTTCACGTTTCAAGAGCAGGGCTGCCAAAGGAGCCTAGCAGGTACACCATCTTTCCCAGGCTACGTTTGAAGTTTGAGGTGGCAAGACAAGCAAGCAGACTCATTCTCTGTGCCTCTGTGCGAGCAGTGCCATGGGCAGATGAGGCTGAGCAACAGCTTTCCAGGCTAGCCCCTTCTGCCTGCCAGCTATCTGCAGACGATCGCACTTTCGGAGCAGGCCTGCGAAATGAGCCTGGCAGGGACACCACCATTCCCAGCATGCGTTTGAAGTTTCAAGTGGCAAGATAAGCAAGCAGCCCCATTCTCTGTGCCTCTATGCGAACAGTGCCATGGGCAGATGAGGCTGAGCAACAGCTTTCCAGGCTAGCCCCTTCTGCCTGCCAGCTATCTGCAGACGTTCGCACTTTCGGAGCAGGGCTGCGAAAGGAGCCTGGCTGGGACACCAACTTTCCCAGGCTACGTTCGAGGTTTGAGGTGGCAAGACAAGCAAGCAGCCCCAGTCTCTGTGTTTCTGTGCGAGCAGTGCCATGGGCAGATGAGGCTGAGCAACAGCTTTCCAGGCTAGCCCCTTCTGGCTGCCACCTATCTGCAGATGTTCACGTTTCAAGAGCAAGGCTGCCAAAGGAGCCTAGAAGGTACAACATCTTTCCCAGGCTACGTTTGAAGTTTGAGGTGGCAAGACAAGCAAGCAGACTCATTCTCTGTGCCTCTGTGCGAGCAGTGCCATGGGCAGATGAGGATGAGCAACAGCTTTCCAGGCTAGCCCCTTCTGCCTGCCAGCTATCTGCAGACGTTCGCGTTTCATGAGCAGGGCTGCCAAAGGAGCCTAGCAGGTACACCATCTTTCCCAGGCTACGTTTGAAGTTTGAGGTGGCAAGACAAGCAAGCAGCCTCATTCTCTGTGCCTCTGTGCGACCAGTGCCATGGGCAGATGAGGCTGAGCAACAGCTTTCCAGGCTAGCCCCTTCTGCCTGCCAGCTATCTGCAGACGATCGCACTTTCGGAGCAGGGCTGCGAAAGGAGCCTGGCAGGTACACCATCTTTCCCAGGCTACGTTTGAAGTTTGAGGTGGCAAGACAAGCAAGCAGCTCCATTCTCTGTGCCTCTGTGCGAGCAGTGCCATGGCAGATGAGGCTGAGCAACAGCTTTCCAGGCTAGACCCTTCTGGCTGCCAGCTATCTGCGGATGTTCGCACTTTCGGAGCAGGGCTGCGAAAGGAGCCTGGCTGGGACACCAACTTTCCCAGGCTACGTTTGAAGTTTGAGGTGGCAAGACAAGCAAGCAGCCCCATTCTCTGTGCCTCTGTGCTAGCACTGCCATGGGCAGATGAGGCTGAGCAACAGCTTTCCAGGCTAGCCCCTTCTGCCTGCCAGCTATCTGCAGACGTTCGCACTTTCGGAGCAGGGCTGCGAAATGAGCCTGGCAGGGACACCACCATTCCCAGCATGCGTTTGAAGTTTCAAGTGGCAAGATAAGCAAGCAGCCCCATTCTCTGTGCCTCTATGCGAACAGTGCCATGGGCAGATGAGGCTGAGCAACAGCTTTCCAGGCTAGCCCCTTCTGCCTGCCAGCTATCTGCAGACGTTCACATTTCAAGAGCAGGGCTGCGAAAGGAGCCTGGCAGGTACACCATCTTTCCCAGGCTACGTTTGAAGTTTGAGGTGGCAAGACAAGCAAGAAGCCCCATTCTCTGTGCCTCTGTGCGACCAGTGCCATGGGCAGATGAGGCTGAGCAACAGCTTTCCAGGCTATCCCCTTCTGCCTGCCAGCTATCTGCAGACGTTCGCACTTTCGGAGCAGGGCTGCGAAAGGAGCCTGGCAGGGACACCAACTTTCCCAGGCTACGTTTGAAGTTTGAGGTGGCAAGACAAGCAAGCAGCCCCATTCTCTGTGCCTCTGTGCGAGCACTGCCATGGGCAGATGAGGCTGAGCAACAGCTTTCCAGGCTAGCCCCTTCTGGCTGCCAGCTATCTTCAGACGTTCGCACTTTCTGAACAGGGCTGTGATAGGAGCCTGGCAGGGACACCACCATTCCCAGCATGCGTTTGAAGTATCAAGTGGCAAGATAAGCAAGCAGCCCCATTCTCTGTGCCTCTGTGCGAGCAGTGCCATGGGCAGATGAGGCTGAGCAACAGCTTTCCAGGCTAGCCCCTTCTGCCTGCCAGCTATCTGCAGACGTTCGCATTTCAAGAGCAGGGCTGCGAAAGGAGCCTGGCTGGGACACCAACTTTCCCAGGCTACGTTCGAGGTTTGAGGTGGCAAGACAAGCAAGCAGCCCCAGTCTCTGTGTTTCTGTGCGAGCAGTGCCATGGGCAGATGAGGCTGAGCAACAGCTTTCCAGGCTAGCCCCTTCTGGCTGCCACCTATCTGCAGACGTTCGCACTTTCGGAGCAGTGCTGCGAAAGGAGCCTGGCAGGGACACCACCTTTCCCAGGCTACGTTTGAAGATTCAAGTGGCAAGATAAGCAAGCAGCCCCATTCTCTGTGCCTCTATGTGAACAGTGCCATGGGCAGATGAGGCTGAGCAACAGCTTTCCAGGCTAGCCCCTTCTGCCTGCCACCTATCTGCAGACGTTCACGTTTCAAGAGCAGGGCTGCCAAAGGAGCCTAGCAGGTACACCATCTTTCCCAGGCTACGGTTGAAGTTTGAGGTAGCAAGACAAGCAAGCAGCCCCATTCTCTGTGCCTCTGTGCGAGCAGTGCCATGGGCAGATGAGGCTGAGAAACAGCTTTCCGGGCTAGCAACTTCTGCCTGCCAGCTATCTGCAGACGTTCGCACTTTCGGAACAGGGCTGTGATAGGAGCCTGGCAGGGACACCACCATTCCCAGCATGCGTTTGAAGTATCAAGTGGCAAGATAAGCAAGCAGCCCCATTCTCTGTGCCTCTATGCGAACAGTGCCATGGGCAGATGAGGCTGAGCAACAGCTTTCCAGGCTAGCCCCTTCTGCCTGCCACCTATCTGCAGATGTTCACGTTTCAAGAGCAAGGCTCCCAAAGGAGCCTAGAAGGTACAACATCTTTCCCAGGCTACGTTTGAAGTTTGAGGTGGCAAGAGAAGCAAGCAGACTCATTCTCTGTGCCTCTGTGCGAGCAGTGCCATGGGCAGATGAGGATGAGCAACAGCTTTCCAGGCTAGCCCCTTCTGCCTGCCAGCTATCTGCAGACGTTCGCGTTTCATGAGCAGGGCTGCCAAAGGAGCCTAGCAGGTACACCATCTTTCCCAGGCTACGTTTGAAGTTTGAGGTGGCAAGACAAGCAAGCAGCCTCATTCTCTGTGCCTCTGTGCGACCAGTGCCATGGGCAGATGAGGCTGAGCAACAGCTTTCCAGGCTAGCCCCTTCTGCCTGCCAGCTATCTGCAGACGATCGCACTTTCGGAGCAGGGCTGCGAAAGGAGCCTGGCAGGTACACCATCTTTCCCAGGCTACGTTTGAAGTTTGAGGTGGCAAGACAAGCAAGCAGCTCCATTCTCTGTGCCTCTGTGCGAGCAGTGCCATGGCAGATGAGGCTGAGCAACAGCTTTCCAGGCTAGACCCTTCTGGCTGCCAGCTATCTGCGGATGTTCGCACTTTCGGAGCAGGGCTGCGAAAGGAGCCTGGCTGGGACACCAACTTTCCCAGGCTACGTTTGAAGTTTGAGGTGGCAAGACAAGCAAGCAGCCCCATTCTCTGTGCCTCTGTGCTAGCACTGCCATGGGCAGATGAGGCTGAGCAACAGCTTTCCAGGCTAGCCCCTTCTGCCTGCCAGCTATCTGCAGACGTTCGCACTTTCGGAGCAGGGCTGCGAAATGAGCCTGGCAGGGACACCACCATTCCCAGCATGCGTTTGAAGTTTCAAGTGGCAAGATAAGCAAGCAGCCACATTCTCTGTGCCTCTATGCGAACAGTGCCATGGGCAGATGAGGCTGAGCAACAGCTTTCCAGGCTAGCCCCTTCTGCCTGCCAGCTATCTGCAGACGTTCACATTTCAAGAGCAGGGCTGCGAAAGGAGCCTGGCAGGTACACCATCTTTCCCAGGCTACGTTTGAAGTTTGAGGTGGCAAGACAAGCAAGAAGCCCCATTCTCTGTGCCTCTGTGCGAGCAGTGCCATGGGCAGATGAGGCTGAGCAACAGCTTTCCAGGCTATCCCCTTCTGCCTGCCAGCTATCTGCAGACGTTCGCACTTTCGGAGCAGGGCTGCGAAAGGAGCCTGGCAGGGACACCAACTTTCCCAGGCTACGTTTGAAGTTTGAGGTGGCAAGACAAGCAAGCAGCCCCATTCTCTGTGCCTCTGTGCGAGCACTGCCATGGGCAGATGAGGCTGAGCAACAGCTTTCCAGGCTAGCCCCTTCTGGCTGCCAGCTATCTTCAGACGTTCGCACTTTCTGAACAGGGCTGTGATAGGAGCCTGGCAGGGACACCACCATTCCCAGCACGCGTTTGAAGTATCAAGTGGCAAGATAAGCAAGCAGCCCCATTCTCTGTGCCTCTGTGCGAGCAGTGCCATGGGCAGATGAGGCTGAGCAACAGCTTTCCAGGCTAGCCCCTTCTGCCTGCCAGCTATCTGCAGACTTTCGCATTTCAAGAGCAGGGCTGCGAAAGGAGCCTGGCAGGTACACCATCTTTCCCAGGCTACGTTTGAAGTTTGAGGTGGCAAGACAAGCAAGCAGCCCCATTCTCTGTGCCTCTGTGCGAGCAGTGCCATGGGCAGATGAGGCTGAGCAACAGCTTTCCAGGCTAGCCCCTTCTGCCTGCCAGCTATCTGCAGACGTTCGCACTTTCGGAGCAGGGCTGCGAAATGAGCCTGGCAGGGACACCACCATTCCCAGCATGCGTTTGAAGTTTCAAGTGGCAAGATAAGCAAGCAGCCCCTTTCTCTGTGCCTCTATGCGAACAGTGCCATGGGCAGATGAGGCTGAGCAACAGCTTTCCAGGCTAGCCCCTTCTGCCTGCCAGCTATCTGCAGACGTTCGCATTTCAAGAGCAGGGCTGCGAAAGGAGCCTAGCAGGTACACCATCTTTCCCAGGCTACGTTTGAAGTTTGAGGTGGCAAGACAAGCAAGCAGCCCCATTCTCTGTGCCTCTGTGCGAGCAGTGCCTTGGGCAGATGAGGCTGAGCAACAGCTTTCCAGGCTAGACCCTTCTGGCTGCCAGCTATCTGCAGACGTTCGCACTTTCGGAGCAGGGCTGCGAAAGGAGACTTGCTGGGACACCAACTTTCCCAGGCTACGTTTGAAGTTTGAGGTGGCAAGACAAGCAAGCAGCCCCATTCTCTGTGCCTCTGTGCGACCAGTGCCATGGGCAGATGAGGCTGAGCAACAGCTTTCCAGGCTAGCCCCTTCTGCCTGCCAGCTATCTGCAGACGTTCGCAATTTCTGAACAGGGCTGTGATAGGAGACTGGCAGGGACACCACCATTCCCAGCATGCGTTTGAAGTTTCAAGTGGCAAGATAAGCAAGCAGCCCCATTCTCTGTGCCTCTGTGCGAGCAGTGCCATGGGCAGATGAGGCTGAGCAACAGCTTTCCAGGCTAGCCCCTTCTGGCTGCCACCTATCTGCAGACGTTCGCATTTCAAGAGCAGGGCTGCCAAAGGAGCCTGGCAGGTACACCATCTTTCCCAGGCTACGTTTGAAGTTTGAGGTGGCAAGACAAGCAAGCAGCCCCATTCTCTGTGCCTCTGTGCGAGCAGTGCCATGGGCAGATGAGGCTGAGCAACAGCTTTCCAGGCTAGCACCTTCTGGCTGCCAGCTATCTGCAGACGTTCGCACTTTCGGAGCAGGGCTGCGAAAGGAGCCTTGCTGGGACACCAACTTTCCCAGGCTACGTTTGAAGTTTGAGGTGGCAAGACAAGCAAGCAGCCCCATTCTCTGTGCCTCTGTGCAGGAACTGCCATGGGCAGATGAGGCTGAGCAACAGCTTTCCAGGCTAGCCCCTTCTGCCTGCCAGCTATCTGCAGACGTTCGCAATTTCGAAGCAGGGCTGTGATAGGAGCCTGGCAGGGACACCACCATTCCCAGCATGCGTTTGAAGTTTGAGGTGGCAAGACAAGCAAGCAGCCCCATTCTCTGTGCCTCTATGCGAACAGTGCCATGGGCAGATGAGGCTGAGCAACAGCTTTCCAGGCTAGCCCCTTCTGGCTGCCAGCTATCTGCAGACGTTCGCATTTCAAGACCAGGGCTGCGAAAGGAGCCTAGCAGGTACACCATCTTTCCCAGGCTACGTTTGAAGTTTGAGGTGGCAAGACAAGCAAGCAGTTCCATTCTCTGTGCCTCTGTGCGAGCAGTGCCATGGGCAGATGAGGCTGAGCAACAGCTTTCCAGGCTAGCCCCTTCTGGCTGCCAGCTATCTGCAGACGTTCGCACTTTCGGAGCAGTGCTGCGAAAGGAGCCTGGCAGGGACAACCCACATTCCCCACATGCGCTTGAAGTTACAAGTGGCAAGATAAGCAAGCAGCCCCATTCTCTGTGCCTCTATGCGAACAGTGCCATGGGCAGATGAGGCTGAGCAACAGCTTTCCAGCCTAGCCCCTTCTGGCTGCCACCTATCTGCAGACGTTCGCGTTTCAAGAGCAGGGCTGCGAAAGGAGCCTGGCAGGTACACCATCTTTCCCAGGCTACGTTTGAAGTTTGAGGTGGCAAGACAAGCAAGCAGCCCCATTCTCTGTGCCTCTGTGCGAACAGTGCCATGCGCAGATGAGGCTGAGCAACAGCTTTCCAGGCTAGCACCTTCTGCCTGCCACCTATCTGCAGACGTTCGCACTTTCGGAGCAGGGCTGCGAAAGGAGCCTTGCTGGGACACCAACTTTCCCAGGCTACGTTTGAAGTTTGAGGTGGCAAGACAAGCAAGCAGCCCCATTCTCTGTGCCTCTGTGCGAGCACTGCCATGGGCAGATGAGGCTGAGTAACAGCTTTCCAGGCTAGCCCCTTCTGCCTGCCAGCTATCTGCAGACGTTCGCACTTTCTGAACAGGGCTGTGATAGGAGCCTGGCAGGGACACCACCATTCCCAGCATGCGTTTGAAGTTTCAAGTGGCAAGATAAGCAAGCAACCCCATTCTCTGTGCCTCTGTGCGAGCAGTGCCATGGGCAGATGAGGCTGAGCAACAGCTTTCCAGGCTAGCCCCTTCTGCCTGCCAGCTATCTGCAGACGTTCGCATTTCAAGAGCAGGGCTGCGAAAGGAGCCTGGCAGGTACACCAACTTTCCCAGGCTACGTTTGAAGTTTGAGGTGGCAAGACAAGCAAGGAGCCCCATTCTCTGTGCCTCTGTGCGAGCAGTGCCATGGACAGATGAGGCTGAGCAACAGCTTTCCAGGCTAGCCCCTTCTGCCTGCCAGCTATCTGCAGACGTTCGCACTTTCTGAACAGGGCTGCGAAAGGAGTCTGGCAGGGACACCACCATTCCCAGCATGCGTTTCAAGTATCAAGTGGCAAGATAAGCAAGCAGCCCCATTCTCTGTGCCTCTATGCGAACAGTGCCATGGGCAGATGAGGCTGAGCAACAGCTTTCCAGGCTAGCCCCTTCTGCCTGCCACCTATCTGCAGACGTTCACGTTTCAAGAGCAGGGCTGCCAAAGGAGCCTAGCAGGTACACCATCTTTCCCAGGCTACGTTTGAAGTTTGAGGTGGCAAGATAAGCAAGCAGCCCCATTCTCTGTGCCTCTGTGCAGGAACTGCCATGGGCAGATGAGGCTGAGCAACAGCTTTCCAGGCTAGCCCCTTCTGCCTGCCAGCTATCTGCAGACGTTCGTACTTTGTGAACAGGGCTGTGATAGGAGCCTGGCAGGGACACCACCATTCCCAGCATGCGTTTGAAGTTTCAAGTGGCAAGATAAGCAAGCAGCCCCATTCTCTGTGCCTCTATGCGAACAGTGCCATGGGCAGATGAGGCTGAGCAACAGCTTTCCAGGCTAGCCCCTTCTGGATGCCAGCTATCTGCAGACGTTCGCATTTCAAGACCAGGGCTGCGAAAGGAGCCTAGCAGGTACACCGTCTTTCCCAGGCTACGTTTGAAGTTTGAGGTGGCAAGACAAGCAAGCAGTTCCATTCTCTGTGCCTCTGTGCGAGCAGTGCCATGGGCAGATGAGGCTGAGCAACAGCTTTCCAGGCTAGCACCTTCTGGCTGCCAGCTATCTGCAGACGTTCGCACTTTCGGAGCAGGGCTGCGAAAGGAGCCTGGCAGGGACAACCCACATTCCCCACATGCGCTTGAAGTTACAAGTGGCAAGATAAGCAAGCAGCCCCATTCTCTGTGCCTCTATGCGAACAGTGCCATGGGCAGATGAGGCTGAGCAACAGCTTTCCAGCCTAGCCCCTTCTGGCTGCCACCTATCTGCAGACGTTCGCATTTCAAGAGCAGGGCTGCGAAAGGAGCCTTGCTGGGACACCAACTTTCCCAGGCTACGTTTGAAGTTTGAGGTGGCAAGACAAGCAAGCAGCCCCATTCTCTGTGCCTCTGTGCGAGCAGTGCCATGGGCAGATGAGGCTGAGCAACAGCTTTCCAGGCTAGCCCCTTCTGCCTGCCAGCTATCTGCAGACGTTCGCACTTTCTGAACAGGGCTGTGATAGGAGCCTGGCAGGGACACCACCATTCCCAGCATGCGTTTGAAGTATCAAGTGGCAAGATAAGCAAGCAGCCCCATTCTCTGTGCCTCTATGCGAACAGTGCCATGGGCAGATGAGGCTGAGCAACAGCTTTCCAGGCTAGCCCCTTCTGGCTGCCAGCTATCTGCAGACGTTCGCATTTCAAGAGCAGGGCTGCGAAAGGAGCCTGGCAGGTACACCATCTTTCCCAGGCTACGTTTGAAGTTTGAGGTGGCAAGACAAGAAAGCAGCCCCATTCTCTGTGCCTCTGTGCGAGCAGTGACATGGGCAGATGAGGCTGAGCAACAGCTTTCCAGGCTAGCACCTTCTGGCTGCCAGCTATCTGCAGACGTTCGCACTTTCGGAGCAGGGCTGCGAAAGGAGCCTTGCTGGAACACCAACTTTCCCAGACTACGTTTGAAGTTTGAGGTGGCAAGACAAGCAAGCAGCCCCATTCTCTGTGCCTCTGTGCGAGCAGTGCCATGGACAGATGAGGCTGAGCAACAGCTTTCCAGGCTAGCCCCTTCTGCCTGCCAGCTATCTGCAGACGTTCGCACTTTCTGAACAGGGCTGTGATAGGAGCCTGGCAGGGACACCACCATTCCCAGCATGCGTTTGAAGTATCAAGTGGCAAGATAAGCAAGCAGCCCCATTCTCTGTGCCTCTATGCGAACAGTGCCATGGGCAGATGAGGCTGAGCAACAGCTTTCCAGGCTAGCCCCTTCTGCCTGCCACCTATCTGCAGACGTTCACGTTTCAAGAGCAGGGCTGCCAAAGGAGCCTAGCAGGTACACCATCTTTCCCAGGCTACGTTTGAAGTTTGAGGTGGCAAGACAAGCAAGCAGCCTCATTCTCTGTGCCTCTGTGCGAGCAGTGCCATGGGCAGATGAGGCTGAGCAACAGCTTTCCAGGCTAGCCCCTTCTGGCTGCCAGCTATCTGCAGACGTTCGCATTTTCGGAGCAGGGCTGCGAAAGGAGCCTGGCAGGGACACCAACTTTCCCAGGCTACGTTTGAGGTTTGAGGTGGCAAGACAAGCAAGCAGCCCCAGTCTCTGTGTTTCTGTGCGAGCAGTGCCATGGGCAGATGAGGCTGAGCAACAGCTTTCCAGGCTAGCCCCTTCTGCCTGCCAGCTATCTGCAGACGTTCGCACTTTCGGAGGAGGGCTGCGAAAGGAGCCTGGCAGGGACACCACCATTCCCAGCATGCGTTTGAAGTATCAAGTGGCAAGATAAGCAAGCAGCCCCATTCTCTGTGCCTCTATGCGAACAGTGCCATGGGCAGATGAGGCTGAGCAACAGCTTTCCAGGCTAGCACCTTCTGCCTGCCACCTATCTGCAGATGTTCACGTTTCAAGAGCAAGGCTCCCAAAGGAGCCTAGCAGGTACACCATCTTTCCCAGGCTACGTTTGAAGTTTGAGGTGGCAAGACAAGCAAGCAGACTCATTCTCTGTGCCTCTGTGCGAGCAGTGCCATGGGCAGATGAGGCTGAGCAACAGCTTTCCAGGCTAGCACCTTCTGCCTGCCAGCTATCTGCAGACGTTCGCGTTTCAAGAGCAGGGCTGCCAAAGGAGCCTAGCAGGTACACCATCTTTCCCAGGCTACGTTTGAAGTTTGAGGTGGCAAGATAAGCAAGCAGCCTCATTCTCTGTGCCTCTGTGCGACCAGTGCCATGGGCAGATGAGGCTGAGCAACAGCTTTCCAGGCTAGACCCTTCTGGCTGCCAGCTATCAGCGGATGTTCGCACTTTCGGAGCAGGGCTGCGAAAGGAGCCTTGCTGGGACACCATCTTTCCCAGGCTACGTTTGAAGTTTGAGGTGGCAAGACAAGCAAGCAGCCCCATTCTCTGTGCCTCTGTGTGAGCAGTGCCATGGGCAGATGAGGCTGAGCAACAGCTTTCCAGGCTAGACCCTTCTGGCTGCCAGCTATCAGCGGATGTTCGCACTTTCGGAGCAGGGCTGCGAAAGGAGCCTGGCTGGGACACCAACTTTCCCAGGCTACGTTTGAAGTTTGAGGTGGCAAGACAAGCAAGCAGCCCCATTCTCTGTGCCTCTGTGCTAGCACTGCCATGGGCAGATGAGGCTGAGCAACAGCTTTCCAGGCTAGCCCCTTCTGCCTGCCAGCTATCTGCAGACGTTCGCACTTTCGGAGCAGGGCTGCGAAATGAGCCTGGCAGGGACACCACCATTCCCAGCATGCGTTTGAAGTTTCAAGTGGCAAGATAAGCAAGCAGCCCCATTCTCTGTGCCTCTATGCGAACAGTGCCATGGGCAGATGAGGCTGAGCAACAGCTTTCCAGGCTAGCCCCTTCTGCCTGCCAGCTATCTGCAGACGTTCACATTTCAAGAGCAGGGCTGCGAAAGGAGCCTGGCAGGTACACCGTCTTTCCCAGGCTACGTTTGAAGTTTGAGGTGGCAAGACAAGCAAGCAGCCCCATTCTCTGTGCCTCTGTGCGACCAGTGCCATGGGCAGATGAGGCTGAGCAACAGCTTTCCAGGCTATCCCCTTCTGCCTGCCAGCTATCTGCAGACGTTCGCACTTTCGGAGCAGGGCTGCGAAAGGAGCCTGGCAGGGACACCAACTTTCCCAGGCTACGTTTGAAGTTTGAGGTGGCAAGACAAGCAAGCAGCCCCATTCTCTGTGCCTCTGTGCGAGCACTGCCATGGGCAGATGAGGCTGAGTAACAGCTTTCCAGGCTAGCCCCTTCTGCCTGCCAGCTATCTGCAGACGTTCGCACTTTCTGAACAGGGCTGTGATAGGAGCCTGGCAGGGACACCACCATTCCCAGCATGCGTTTGAAGTTTCAAGTGGCAAGATAAGCAAGCAACCCCATTCTCTGTGCCTCTGTGCGAGCAGTGCCATGGGCAGATGAGGCTGAGCAACAGCTTTCCAGGCTAGCCCCTTCTGCCTGCCAGCTATCTGCAGACGTTCGCATTTCAAGAGCAGGGCTGCGAAAGGAGCCTGGCAGGTACACCAACTTTCCCAGGCTACGTTTGAAGTTTGAGGTGGCAAGACAAGCAAGGAGCCCCATTCTCTGTGCCTCTGTGTGAGCAGTGCCATGGACAGATGAGGCTGAGCAACAGCTTTCCAGGCTAGCCCCTTCTGCCTGCCAGCTATCTGCAGACGTTCGCACTTTCTGAACAGGGCTGCGAAAGGAGTCTGGCAGGGACACCACCATTCCCAGCATGCGTTTCAAGTATCAAGTGGCAAGATAAGCAAGCAGCCCCATTCTCTGTGCCTCTATGCGAACAGTGCCATGGGCAGATGAGGCTGAGCAACAGCTTTCCAGGCTAGCCCCTTCTGCCTGCCACCTATCTGCAGACGTTCACGTTTCAAGAGCAGGGCTGCCAAAGGAGCCTAGCAGGTACACCATCTTTCCCAGGCTACGTTTGAAGTTTGAGGTGGCAAGATAAGCAAGCAGCCCCATTCTCTGTGCCTCTGTGCAGGAACTGCCATGGGCAGATGAGGCTGAGCAACAGCTTTCCAGGCTAGCCCCTTCTGCCTGCCAGCTATCTGCAGACGTTCGTACTTTGTGAACAGGGCTGTGATAGGAGCCTGGCAGGGACACCACCATTCCCAGCATGCGTTTGAAGTTTCAAGTGGCAAGATAAGCAAGCAGCCCCATTCTCTGTGCCTCTATGCGAACAGTGCCATGGGCAGATGAGGCTGAGCAACAGCTTTCCAGGCTAGCCCCTTCTGGATGCCAGCTATCTGCAGACGTTCGCATTTCAAGACCAGGGCTGCGAAAGGAGCCTAGCAGGTACACCGTCTTTCCCAGGCTACGTTTGAAGTTTGAGGTGGCAAGACAAGCAAGCAGTTCCATTCTCTGTGCCTCTGTGCGAGCAGTGCCATGGGCAGATGAGGCTGAGCAACAGCTTTCCAGGCTAGCACCTTCTGGCTGCCAGCTATCTGCAGACGTTCGCACTTTCGGAGCAGGGCTGCGAAAGGAGCCTGGCAGGGACAACCCACATTCCCCACATGCGCTTGAAGTTACAAGTGGCAAGATAAGCAAGCAGCCCCATTCTCTGTGCCTCTATGCGAACAGTGCCATGGGCAGATGAGGCTGAGCAACAGCTTTCCAGCCTAGCCCCTTCTGGCTGCCACCTATCTGCAGACGTTCGCATTTCAAGAGCAGGGCTGCGAAAGGAGCCTTGCTGGGACACCAACTTTCCCAGGCTACGTTTGAAGTTTGAGGTGGCAAGACAAGCAAGCAGCCCCATTCTCTGTGCCTCTGTGCGAGCAGTGCCATGGGCAGATGAGGCTGAGCAACAGCTTTCCAGGCTAGCCCCTTCTGCCTGCCAGCTATCTGCAGACGTTCGCACTTTCTGAACAGGGCTGTGATAGGAGCCTGGCAGGGACACCACCATTCCCAGCATGCGTTTGAAGTATCAAGTGGCAAGATAAGCAAGCAGCCCCATTCTCTGTGCCTCTATGCGAACAGTGCCATGGGCAGATGAGGCTGAGCAACAGCTTTCCAGGCTAGCCCCTTCTGGCTGCCAGCTATCTGCAGACGTTCGCATTTCAAGAGCAGGGCTGCGAAAGGAGCCTGGCAGG
The DNA here is from genome assembly GCF_030867145.1 of Opisthocomus hoazin. NCBI lineage: Eukaryota > Metazoa > Chordata > Aves > Opisthocomiformes > Opisthocomidae > Opisthocomus > Opisthocomus hoazin. The sequence goes on along the minus strand of NC_134437.1, from coordinate 9,630,979 downwards.
TACACCATCTTTCCCAGGCTACGTTTGAAGTTTGAGGTGGCAAGACAAGAAAGCAGCCCCATTCTCTGTGCCTCTGTGCGAGCAGTGACATGGGCAGATGAGGCTGAGCAACAGCTTTCCAGGCTAGCACCTTCTGGCTGCCAGCTATCTGCAGACGTTCGCACTTTCGGAGCAGGGCTGCGAAAGGAGCCTTGCTGGAACACCAACTTTCCCAGACTACGTTTGAAGTTTGAGGTGGCAAGACAAGCAAGCAGCCCCATTCTCTGTGCCTCTGTGCGAGCAGTGCCATGGACAGATGAGGCTGAGCAACAGCTTTCCAGGCTAGCCCCTTCTGCCTGCCAGCTATCTGCAGACGTTCGCACTTTCTGAACAGGGCTGTGATAGGAGCCTGGCAGGGACACCACCATTCCCAGCATGCGTTTGAAGTATCAAGTGGCAAGATAAGCAAGCAGCCCCATTCTCTGTGCCTCTATGCGAACAGTGCCATGGGCAGATGAGGCTGAGCAACAGCTTTCCAGGCTAGCCCCTTCTGCCTGCCACCTATCTGCAGACGTTCACGTTTCAAGAGCAGGGCTGCCAAAGGAGCCTAGCAGGTACACCATCTTTCCCAGGCTACGTTTGAAGTTTGAGGTGGCAAGACAAGCAAGCAGCCTCATTCTCTGTGCCTCTGTGCGAGCAGTGCCATGGGCAGATGAGGCTGAGCAACAGCTTTCCAGGCTAGCCCCTTCTGGCTGCCAGCTATCTGCAGACGTTCGCATTTTCGGAGCAGGGCTGCGAAAGGAGCCTGGCAGGGACACCAACTTTCCCAGGCTACGTTTGAGGTTTGAGGTGGCAAGACAAGCAAGCAGCCCCAGTCTCTGTGTTTCTGTGCGAGCAGTGCCATGGGCAGATGAGGCTGAGCAACAGCTTTCCAGGCTAGCCCCTTCTGCCTGCCAGCTATCTGCAGACGTTCGCACTTTCGGAGCAGGGCTGCGAAAGGAGCCTGGCAGGGACACCACCATTCCCAGCATGCGTTTGAAGTATCAAGTGGCAAGATAAGCAAGCAGCCCCATTCTCTGTGCCTCTATGCGAACAGTGCCATGGGCAGATGAGGCTGAGCAACAGCTTTCCAGGCTAGCACCTTCTGCCTGCCACCTATCTGCAGATGTTCACGTTTCAAGAGCAAGGCTCCCAAAGGAGCCTAGCAGGTACACCATCTTTCCCAGGCTACGTTTGAAGTTTGAGGTGGCAAGACAAGCAAGCAGACTCATTCTCTGTGCCTCTGTGCGAGCAGTGCCATGGGCAGATGAGGCTGAGCAACAGCTTTCCAGGCTAGCACCTTCTGCCTGCCAGCTATCTGCAGACGTTCGCGTTTCAAGAGCAGGGCTGCCAAAGGAGCCTAGCAGGTACACCATCTTTCCCAGGCTACGTTTGAAGTTTGAGGTGGCAAGATAAGCAAGCAGCCTCATTCTCTGTGCCTCTGTGCGACCAGTGCCATGGGCAGATGAGGCTGAGCAACAGCTTTCCAGGCTAGACCCTTCTGGCTGCCAGCTATCAGCGGATGTTCGCACTTTCGGAGCAGGGCTGCGAAAGGAGCCTTGCTGGGACACCATCTTTCCCAGGCTACGTTTGAAGTTTGAGGTGGCAAGACAAGCAAGCAGCCCCATTCTCTGTGCCTCTGTGTGAGCAGTGCCATGGGCAGATGAGGCTGAGCAACAGCTTTCCAGGCTAGACCCTTCTGGCTGCCAGCTATCAGCGGATGTTCGCACTTTCGGAGCAGGGCTGCGAAAGGAGCCTGGCTGGGACACCAACTTTCCCAGGCTACGTTTGAAGTTTGAGGTGGCAAGACAAGCAAGCAGCCCCATTCTCTGTGCCTCTGTGCTAGCACTGCCATGGGCAGATGAGGCTGAGCAACAGCTTTCCAGGCTAGCCCCTTCTGCCTGCCAGCTATCTGCAGACGTTCGCACTTTCGGAGCAGGGCTGCGAAATGAGCCTGGCAGGGACACCACCATTCCCAGCATGCGTTTGAAGTTTCAAGTGGCAAGATAAGCAAGCAGCCCCATTCTCTGTGCCTCTATGCGAACAGTGCCATGGGCAGATGAGGCTGAGCAACAGCTTTCCAGGCTAGCCCCTTCTGCCTGCCAGCTATCTGCAGACGTTCACATTTCAAGAGCAGGGCTGCGAAAGGAGCCTGGCAGGTACACCGTCTTTCCCAGGCTACGTTTGAAGTTTGAGGTGGCAAGACAAGCAAGCAGCCCCATTCTCTGTGCCTCTGTGCGACCAGTGCCATGGGCAGATGAGGCTGAGCAACAGCTTTCCAGGCTATCCCCTTCTGCCTGCCAGCTATCTGCAGACGTTCGCACTTTCGGAGCAGGGCTGCGAAAGGAGCCTGGCAGGGACACCAACTTTCCCAGGCTACGTTTGAAGTTTGAGGTGGCAAGACAAGCAAGCAGCCCCATTCTCTGTGCCTCTGTGCGAGCACTGCCATGGGCAGATGAGGCTGAGCAACAGCTTTCCAGGCTAGCCCCTTCTGGCTGCCAGCTATCTTCAGACGTTCGCACTTTCTGAACAGGGCTGTGATAGGAGCCTGGCAGGGACACCACCATTCCCAGCATGCGTTTGAAGTATCAAGTGGCAAGATAAGCAAGCAGCCCCATTCTCTGTGCCTCTGTGCGAGCAGTGCCATGGGCAGATGAGGCTGAGCAACAGCTTTCCAGGCTAGCCCCTTCTGCCTGCCAGCTATCTGCAGACGTTCGCATTTCAAGAGCAGGGCTGCGAAAGGAGCCTGGCAGATACACCATCTTTCACAGGCTACGTTTGAAGTTTGAGGTGGCAAGACAAGCAAGCAGCCCCATTCTCTGTGCCTCTGTGCGAGCAGTGCCATGGGCAGATGAGACTGAGCAACAGCTTTCCAGGCTAGCCCCTTCTGCCTGCCAGCTATCTGCAGACGTTCGCACTTTCGGAGCAGGGCTGCGAAAGGAGCCTTGCTGGGACACCAACTTTCCCAGGCTACGTTTGAAGTTTGAGGTGGCAAGACAAGCAAGCAGCCCCATTCTCTGTGCCTCTGTGCGAACAGTGCCATGGGCAGATGAGGCTGAGCAACAGCTTTCCAGGCTAGACCCTTCTGCCTGCCGCCTATCTGCAGACGTTCGCATTTCAAGAGCAGGGCTGCGAAAGGAGCCTGGCAGGGACAACCCACATTCCCCACATGCGTTTGAAGTTTCAAGTGGCAAGATAAGCAAGCAGCCCCATTCTCTGTGCCTCTATGTGAACAGTGCCATGGGCAGATGAGGCTGAGCAACAGCTTTCCAGGCTAGCCCCTTCTGCCTGCCAGCTATCTGCAGACGTTCGCACTTTCGGAGTAGGGCTGCGAAAGGATCCTTGCAGGGACACCACCATTCCCAGCATGCGTTTGAAGTTTCAAGTGGCAAGATAAGCAAGCAGCCCCATTCTCTGTGCCTCTGTGCGAGCAGTGCCATGGGCAGATGAGGCTGAGCAACAGCTTTCCAGGCTAGCCCCTTCTGCCTGCCAGCTATCTGCAGACGTTCGCATTTCAAGAGCAGGGCTGCGAAAGGAGCCTGGCAGGTACACCATCTTTCCCAGGCTACGTTTGAAGTTTGAGGTGGCAAGACAAGCAAGCAGCCCCATTCTCTGTGCCTCTGTGCGAACAGTGCCATGGGCAGATGAGGCTGAGCAACAGCTTTCCAGGCTAGCCCCTTCTGCCTGCCAGCTATCTGCAGACGTTCGCACTTTCTGAACAGGGCTGTGATAGGAGCCTGGCAGGGACACCACCATTCCCAGCATGCGTTTGAAGTATCAAGTGGCAAGATAAGCAAGCAGCCCCATTCTCTGTGCCTCTATGCGAACAGTGCCATGGGCAGATGAGGCTGAGCAACAGCTTTCCAGGCTAGCCCCTTCTGGCTGCCAGCTATCTGCAGACGTTCGCATTTCAAGAGCAGGGCTGCGAAAGGAGCCTGGCAGGTACACCATCTTTCCCAGGCTACGTTTGAAGTTTGAGGTAGCAAGACAAGCAAGCAGCCCCATTCTCTGTGCCTCTGTGCGAGCAGTGCCATGGGCAGATGAGGCTGAGCAACAGCTTTCCAGGCTAGACCCTTCTGGCTGCCAGCTATCTGCAGATGTTCGCACTTTCGGAGCAGGGCTGCGAAAGGAGCCTTGCTGGGACACCAACTTTCCCAGGCTACGTTTGAAGTTTGAGGTGGCAAGACAAGCAAGCAGCCCCATTCTCTGTGCCTCTGTGCGAGCACTGCCATGGGCAGATGAGGCTGAGCAACAGCTTTCCAGGCTAGCCCCTTCTGCCTGCCACCTATCTGCAGACGTTCGCATTTCAAGAGCAGGGCTGAGAAAGGAGCCTAGAAGGTACACCATCTTTCCCAGGATACGTTTCAAGTTTGAGGTGGCAAGACAAGCAAGGAGCCCCATTCTCTGTGCCTCTGTGCGAGCAGTGCCATGGGCAGATGAGGCTGAGCAACAGCTTTCCAGGCTAGCCCCTTCTGCCTGCCAGCTATCTGCAGACGTTCGCATTTCAATAGCAGGGCTGCGAAAGGAGCCTAGAAGGTACACCATCTTTCCCAGGATACGTTTCAAGTTTGAGGTGGCAAGACAAGCAAGGAGCCCCATTCTCTGTGCCTCTGTGCGAGCACTGCCATGGGCAGATGAGGCTGAGCAACAGCTTTCCAGGCTAGCCCCTTCTGCCTGCCAGCTATCTGCAGACGTTCGCACTTTCGGAGCAGGGCTGCGAAAGGAGCCTGGGAGGGACAACACACATTCCCCACATGCGTTTGAAGTTTTAAGTGGCAAGATAAGCAAGCAGCCCCATTCTCTGTGCCTCTATGCGAACAGTGCCATGGGCAGATGAGGCTGAGCAACAGCTTTCCAGGCTAGCCCCTTCTGCCTGCCAGCTATCTGCAGACGTTCGCATTTCAAGAGCAGGGCTGCGAAAGGAGCATAGCAGGTACATCATCTTTCCCAGGCTACATTTGAAGTTTGAGGTGGCAAGACAAGCAAGCAGCCCCATTCTCTGTGCCTCTGTGCGAACAGTGCCATGGGCAGATGAGGCTGAGCAACAGCTTTCCAGGCTAGCCCCTTCTGCCTGCCAGCTATCTGCAGACGTTCGCACTTTCGGAGTAGGGCTGCGAAAGGAGCCTGGCTGGGATACAAAATTTCCCAGGCTACGTTTGAAGTTTGAGGTGGCAAGACAAGCAAGCAGCTCCAGTCTCTGTGCCTCTGTGCGAGCACAGCCATGGGCAGATGAGGCTGAGAAACAGCTTTCCAGGCTAGCCCCTTCTGGCTGCCAGCTATCTGCATACGTTTGCACTTTCGGAGCAGGGCTGCGAAAGGAGCCTGGCAGGGACACCACCATTCCCAGCATGCGTTTGATGTTTCAAGTGGCAAGATAAGCAAGCAGCCCCATTCTCTGTGCCTCTGTGCGAGCACTGCCATGGGCAGATGAGGCTGAGCAACAGCTTTCCAGGCTAGCCCCTTCTGCCTGCCACCTATCTGCAGAGGTTCGCATTTCAAGAGCAGGGCTGCGAAAGTAGCCTAGCAGGTACACCATCTTTCCCAGGCTACGTTTGAAGTTTGAGGTGGCAAGACAAGCAAGGAGCCCCATTCTCTGTGCCTCTGTGCGACCAGTGCCATGGGCAGATGAGGCTGAGCAACAGCTTTCCTGGCTAGCACCTTCTGGCTGCCAGCTATCTGCAGACGTTCGCACTTTCGGAGTAGGGCTGCGAAAGGAGCCTGGCTGGGACACCAACTTTCCCAGGCTACGTTTGAAGTTTGAGGTGGCAAGAGAAGCAAGCAGCTCCAGTCTCTGTGCCTCTGTGCGAGCACAGCCATGGGCAGATGAGGCTGAGTAACCGCTCTCCAGGCTAGCCCCTTCTGGCTGCCAGCTATCTGCAGACGTTCGCACTTTCGGAGCAGCGCTGCGAAAGGAGCCTGGCAGGGACACCACCATTCCCAGCATGCGTTTGAAGTTTCAAGTGGCAAGATAAGCAAGCAGCCCCATTCTCTGTGCCTCTGTGCGAGCACTGCCATGGGCAGATGAGGCTGAGCAACAGCTTTCCAGGCTAGCCCCTTCTGCCTGCCAGCTATCTGCAGACGTTCGCACTTTAGGAGCAGGGCTGCGAAAGGAGCCTGGCTGGGACACCAACTATCCCAGGCTACGTTTGAAGTTTCAAGTGGCAAGATAAGCAAGCAGCCCCATTCTCTGTGCCTCTATGCGAACAGTGCCATGGGCAGATGAGGCTGAGCAACAGCTTTGCAGGCTAGCCCCTTCTGCCTGCCAGCTATCTGCAGACGTTCGCATTTCAATAGCAGGGCTGAGAAAGGAGCCTAGCAGGTACACCATCTTTCCCAGGCTACGTTTCAAGTTTGAGGTGGCAAGACAAGCAAGGAGCCCCATTCTCTGTGCCTCTGTGCGAGCAGTGCCATGGGCAGATGAGGCTGAGCAACAGCTTTCCAGGCTAGCACCTTCTGGCTGCCAGCTATCTGCAGACGTTCACGTTTCAGGAGGAGGGCTGCCAAAGGAGCCTAGCAGGTACACCATCTTTCCCAGGCTACGTTTGAAGTTTGAGGTGGCAAGACAAGCAAGCAGCCCCATTCTCTGTGCCTCTGTGCGAGCACTGCCATGGGCAGATGAGGCTGAGCAACAGCTTTCCAGGCTAGCCCCTTCAGCCTGCCAGCTATCTGCAGACGTTCGCACTTTCTGAACAGGGCTGTGATAGGAGCCTGGCAGGGACACCACCATTCCCAGCATGCGTTTGAAGTATCAAGTGGCAAGATAAGCAAGCAGCCCCATTCTCTGTGCCTCTATGCGAACAGTGCCATGGGCAGATGAGGCTGAGCAACAGCTTTCCAGGCTAGCCCCTTCTGGATGCCAGCTATCTGCAGACGTTCGCATTTCAAGAGCAGGGCTGCGAAAGGAGCATAGCAGGTACACCATCTTTCCCAGGCTACATTTGAAGTTTGAGGTGGCAAGACAAGCAAGCAGCCCCATTCTCTGTGCCTCTGTGCGAACAGTGCCATGGGCAGATGAGGCTGAGCAACAGCTTTCCAGGCTAGCCCCTTCTGCCTGCCAGCTATCTGCAGACGTTCGCACTTTCGGAGTAGGGCTGCGAAAGGAGCCTGGCTGGGACACCAAATTTCCCAGGCTACGTTTGAAGTTTGAGGTGGCAAGACAAGCAAGCAGCTCCAGTCTCTGTGCCTCTGTGCGAGCACAGCCATGGGCAGATGAGGCTGAGAAACAGCTTTCCAGGCTAGCCCCTTCTGGCTGCCAGCTATCTGCATACGTTCGCACTTTCGGAGCAGGGCTGCGAAAGGAGCCTGGCAGGGACACCACCATTCCCAGCATGCGTTTGATGTTTCAAGTGGCAAGATAAGCAAGCAGCCCCATTCTCTGTGCCTCTGTGCGAGCACTGCCATGGGCAGATGAGGCTGAGCAACAGCTTTCCAGGCTAGCCCCTTCTGCCTGCCACCTATCTGCAGAGGTTCACATTTCAAGAGCAGGGCTGCGAAAGTAGCCTAGCAGGTACACCATCTTTCCCAGGCTACGTTTGAAGTTTGAGGTGGCAAGACAAGCAAGGAGCCCCATTCTCTGTGCCTCTGTGCGAGCAGTGCCATGGGCAGATGAGGCTGAGCAACAGCTTTCCTGGCTAGCACCTTCTGTCTGCCAGCTATCTGCAGACGTTCGCACTTTCGGAGCAGGGCTGCGAAAGGAGCCTGGCTGGGACACCAACTTTCCCAGGCTACGTTTGAAGTTTCAAGTGGCAAGATAAGCAAGCAGCCCCATTCTCTGTGCCTCTATGCGAACAGTGCCATGGGCAGATGAGTCTGAGCAACAGCTTTCCAGGCTAGCACCTTCTGGCTGCCAGCTATCTGCAGACGTTCACGTTTCAGGAGGAGAGCTGCCAAAGGAGCCTAGCAGGTACACCATCTTTCCCAGGCTACGTTTCAAGTTTGAGGTGGCAAGACAAGCAAGGAGCCCCATTCTCTGTGCCTCTGTGCGAGCAGTGCCATGGGCAGATGAGGCTGAGCAACAGCTTTCCAGGCTAGCACCTTCTGGCTGCCAGCTATCTGCAGACGTTCACGTTTCAGGAGGAGGACTGCCAAAGGAGCCTAGCAGGTACACCATCTTTCCCAGGCTACGTTTGAAGTTTGAGGTGGCAAGACAAGCAAGCAGCCCCATTCTCTGTGCCTCTGTGCGAGCACTGCCATGGGCAGATGAGGCTGGGCAACAGCTTTCCAGGCTAGCCCCTTCAGCCTGCCAGCTATCTGCAGACGTTCGCACTTTCTGAACAGGGCTGTGATAGGAGCCTGGCAGGGACACCACCTTTCCCAGCATGCGTTTGAAGTATCAAGTGGCAAGATAAGCAAGCAGCCCCATTCTCTGTGCCTCTATGCGAACAGTGCCATGGGCAGATGAGGCTGAGCAACAGCTTTCCAGGCTAGCCCCTTCTGCCTGCCAGCTGTCTGCAGACGTTCGCATTTCAAGAGCAGTGCTGCGAAAGGAGCATAGCAGGTACACCATCTTTCCCAGGCTACATTTGAAGTTTGAGGTGGCAAGACAAGCAAGCAGCCCCATTCTCTGTGCCTCTGTGCGAACAGTGCCATGGGCAGATGAGGCTGAGCAACAGCTTTCCAGGCTAGCCCCTTCTGCCTGCCAGCTATCTGCAGACGTTCGCACTTTCGGAGTAGGGCTGCGAAAGGAGCCTGGCCTGGACACCAAATTTCCCAGGCTACGTTTGAAGTTTGAGGTGGCAAGACAAGCAAGCAGCTCCAGTCTCTGTGCCTCTGTGCGAGCACAGCCATGGGCAGATGAGGCTGAGAAACAGCTTTCCAGGCTAGCCCCTTCTGGCTGCCAGCTATCTGCATACGTTCGCACTTTCGGAGCAGGGCTGCGAAAGGAGCCTGGCAGGGACACCACCATTCCCAGCATGCGTTTGATGTTTCAAGTGGCAAGATAAGCAAGCAGCCCCATTCTCTGTGCCTCTGTGCGAGCACTGCCATGGGCAGATGAGGCTGAGCAACAGCTTTCCAGGCTAGCCCCTTCTGCCTGCCACCTATCTGCAGAGGTTCGCATTTCAAGAGCAGGGCTGCGAAAGTAGCCTAGCAGGTACACCATCTTTCCCAGGCTACGTTTGAAGTTTGAGGTGGCAAGACAAGCAAGGAGCCCCATTCTCTGTGCCTCTGTGCGAGCAGTGCCATGGGCAGATGAGGCTGAGCAACAGCTTTCCTGGCTAGCACCTTCTGTCTGCCAGCTATCTGCAGACGTTCGCACTTTCGGAGTAGGGCTGCGAAAGGAGCCTGGCTGGGACACCAAATTTCCCAGGCTACGTTTGAAGTTTGAGGTGGCAAGACAAGCAAGCAGCTCCAGTCTCTGTGCCTCTGTGCGAGCACAGCCATGGGCAGATGAGGCTGAGTAACCGCTTTCCAGGCTAGCCCCTTCTGGCTGCCAGCTATCTGCAGACGTTCGCACTTTAGGAGCAGGGCTGCGAAAGGAGCCTGGCTGGGACACCAACTTTCCCAGGCTACGTTTGAAGTTTCAAGTGACAAGATAAGCAAGCAGCCCCATTCTCTGTGCCTCTATGCGAACAGTGCCATGGGCAGATGAGGCTGAGCAACAGCTTTCCAGGCTAGCCCCTTCTGCCTGCCAGCTATCTGCAGACGTTCGCATTTCAATAGCAGGGCTGAGAAAGGAGCCTAGGAGGTACACCATCTTTCTCAGGATACGTTTCAAGTTTGAGGTGGCAAGACAAGCAAGGAGCCCCATTCTCTGTGCCTCTGTGCGAGCAGTGCCATGGGCAGATGAGGCTGAGCAACAGCTTTCCAGGCTAGCCCCTTCTGGCTGCCAGCTATCTGCAGACGTTCACGTTTCAGGAGGAGGACTGCCAAAGGAGCCTAGCAGGTACACCATCTTTCCCAGGCTACGTTTGAAGTTTGAGGTGGCAAGACAAGCAAGGAGCCCCATTCTCTGTGCCTCTGTGCGAGCACTGCCATGGGCAGATGAGGCTGAGCAACAGCTTTCCAGGCTAGCCCCTTCAGCCTGCCAGCTATCTGCAGACGTTCGCACTTTCTGAACAGGGCTGTGATAGGAGCCTGGCAGGGACACCACCTTTCCCAGCATGCGTTTGAAGTATCAAGTGGCAAGATAAGCAAGCAGCCCCATTCTCTGTGCCTCTATGCGAACAGTGCCATGGGCAGATGAGGCTGAGCAACAGCTTTCCAGGCTAGCCCCTTCTGGATGCCAGCTATCTGCAGACGTTCGCATTTCAAGAGCAGGGCTGCGAAAGGAGCATAGCAGGTACACCATCTTTCCCAGGCTACGTTTGAAGTTTGAGGTGGCAAGACAAGCAAGGAGCCCCATTCTCTGTGCCTCTGTGTGAGCAGTGCCATGGGCAGATGAGGCTGAGCAACAGCTTTCCAGGCTAGCACCTTCTGGCTGCCAGTTATCTGCAGACGTTCGCACTTTCGGAGTAGGGCTGCGAAAGGAGCCTGGCTGGGACACCAAATTTCCCAGGCTACGTTTGAAGTTTGAGGTGGCAAGACAAGCAAGCAGCTCCAGTCTCTGTGCCTCTGTGCGAGCAGTACCATGGGCAGATGAGGCTGAGCAACAGCTTTCCAGGCTAGCACCTTCTGGCTGCCAGCTATCTGCAGACGTTCGCACTTTCGGAGCAGGGCTGCGAAAGGAGCCTGGCTGGGACACCAACATTCCCAGGATACGTTTGAAGTTTGAGGTGGCAAGACAAGCAAGCAGCCCCATTCTCTGTGCCTCTGTGCGAGCACAGCCATGGGCAGATGAGGCTGAGCAACAGCTTTCCAGGCTAGCCCCTTCTGCCTGCCAGCTATCTGCAGACGTTCGCAGTTTCGGAGCAGGGCTGCGAAAGGAGCCTGGCTGGGACACCAACTTTCCCAGGCTACGTTTGAAGTTTCAAGTGGCAAGATAAGCAAGCAGCCCCATTCTCTGTGCCTCTATGCGAACAGTGCCATGGGCAGATGAGGCTGAGCAACAGCTTTCCAGGCTAGCCCCTTCTGCCTGCCAGCTATCTGCAGACGTTCGCATTTCAAGAGCAGAGCTGAGAAAGGAGCCTAGCAGGTACACCATCTTTCCCAGGATACGTTTGAAGTTTGAGGTGGCAAGACAAGCAAGGAGCCCCATTCTCTGTGCCTCTGTGCGACCAGTGCCATGGGCAGATGAGGCTGAGCAACAGCTTTCCAGGCTAGCACCTTCTGGCTGCCAGCTATCTGCAGACCTTCACGTTTCAGGAGCAGGGCTGCCAAAGGAGCCTAGCAGGTACACCATCTTTCCCAGGCTACGTTTGAAGTTTGAGGTGGCAAGACAAGCAAGCAGCCCCATTCTCTGTGCCTCTGTGCGAGCACTGCCATGGGCAGATGAGGCTGAGCAACAGCTTTCCAGGCTAGCCCCTTCAGCCTGCCAGCTATCTGCAGACGTTCGCACTTTCTGAACAGGGCTGTGATAGGAGCCTGGCAGGGACACCACCTTTCCCAGCATGCGTTTGAAGTATCAAGTGGCAAGATAAGCAAGCAGCCCCATTCTCTGTGCCTCTATGCGAACAGTGCCATGGGCAGATGAGGCTGAGCAACAGCTTACCAGGCTAGCCCCTTCTGGATGCCAGCTATCTGCAGACGTTCGCATTTCAAGAGCAGGGCTGCGAAAGGAGCATAGCAGGTACACCATCTTTCCCAGGCTACGTTTGAAGTTTGAGGTGGCAAGACAAGCAAGGAGCCCCATTCTCTGTGCCTCTGTGCGAGCAGTGCCATGGGCAGATGAGGCTGAGCAACAGCTTTCCAGGCTAGCACCTTCTGCCTGCCAGCTATCTGCAGACGTTCGCACTTTCGGAGTAGGGCTGCGAAAGGAGCCTGGCTGGGACACCATCTTTCCCAGGCTACGTTTGAAGTTTGAGGTGGCAAGACAAGCAAGCAGCTCCAGTCTCTGTGCCTCTGTGCGAGCACTGCCATGGGCAGATGAGGCTGAGCAACAGCTTTCCAGGCTAGCCCCTTCTGGCTGCCAGCTATCTGCAGACGTTCGCACTTTCGGAGCAGGGCTGCGAAAGGAGCCTGGCTGGGACACCAACTTTCCCAGGATACGTTTGAAGTTTGAGGTGGCAAGATAAGCAAGCAGCCCCATTCTCTGTGCCTCTATGCGAACAGTGCCATGTGCAGATGAGGCTGAGCAACAGCTTTCCAGGCTAGCCCCTTCTGCCTGCCACCTATATGCGGACGTTCGCACTTTCGGAGTAGGGCTGCGAAAGGAGCCTGGCTGGGACACCAACTTTCCCAGGCTACGTTTGAAGTTTCAAGTGACAAGATAAGCAAGCAGCTCCATTCTCTGTGCCTCTGTGCGAACAGTGCCATGGGCAGATGAGGCTGAGCAACAGCTTTCCAGGCTAGCCCCTTCTGCCTGCCAGCTATCTGCAGACGTTCGCATTTCAAGAGCAGGGCTGCGAAAGGAGCCTAGCAGGTACACCATCTTTCCCAGGCTACGTTTGAAGTTTGAGGTGGCAAGACAAGCAAGGAGCCCCATTCTCTGTGCCTCTGTGCGACCAGTGCCATGGGCAGATGAGGCTGAGCAACAGCTTTCCAGGCTAGCACCTTCTGGCTGCCAGCTATCTGCAGACGTTCACGTTTCAGGAGCAGGGCTGCCGAAGGAGCCTAGCAGGTACACCATCTTTCCCAGGCTACGTTTGAAGTTTGAGGTGGCAAGACAAGCAAGCAGCCCCATTCTCTGTGCCTCTGTGCGAGCACTGCCATGGGCAGATGAGGCTGAGCAACAGCTTTCCAGGCTAGCCCCTTCTGCCTGCCAGCTCTCTGCAGACGTTCGCACTTTCGGAGCAGGGCTGCGAAAGGAGCCTGGCTGGGACACCAACTTTCCCAGGCTACGTTTGAAGTTTCAAGTGGCAAGATAAGCAAGCAGCCCCATTCTCTGTGCCTCTGTGCGAGCACTGCCATGGGCAGATGAGGCTGAGCAACAGCTTTCCAGGCTAGCCCCTTCTGCCTGCCAGCTATCTGCAGACGTTCGCACTTTCGGAGCAGGGCTGCGAAAGGAGCCTGGCTGGGACACCAACTTTCCCAGGCTACGTTTGAAGTTTCAAGTGGCAAGATAAGCAAGCAGCCCCATTCTCTGTGCCTCTATGCGAACAGTGCCATGGGCAGATGAGGCTGAGCAACAGCTTTCCAGGCTAGCCCCTTCTGCCTGCCAGCTATCTGCAGACGTTCGCATTTCAAGAGCAGGGCTGCGAAAGGAGCCTGGCTGGGACACCATCTTTCCCAGGCTACGTTTGAAGTTTGAGGTGGCAAGACAAGCAAGCAGCTCCAGTCTCTGTGCCTCTGTGCGAGCACTGCCATGGGCAGATGAGGCTGAGCAACAGCTTTCCAGGCTAGCCCCTTCTGGCTGCCAGCTATCTGCAGACGTTCGCACTTTCGGAGCAGGGCTGCGAAAGGAGCCTGGCTGGGACACCAACTTTCCCAGGATACGTTTGAAGTTTGAGGTGGCAAGATAAGCAAGCAGCCCCATTCTCTGTGCCTCTATGCGAACAGTGCCATGTGCAGATGAGGCTGAGCAACAGCTTTCCAGGCTAGCCCCTTCTGCCTGCCACCTATATGCGGACGTTCGCACTTTCGGAGTAGGGCTGCGAAAGGAGCCTGGCTGGGACACCAACTTTCCCAGGCTACGTTTGAAGTTTCAAGTGACAAGATAAGCAAGCAGCTCCATTCTCTGTGCCTCTGTGCGAACAGTGCCATGGGCAGATGAGGCTGAGCAACAGCTTTCCAGGCTAGCCCCTTCTGCCTGCCAGCTATCTGCAGACGTTCGCATTTCAAGAGCAGGGCTGCGAAAGGAGCCTAGCAGGTACACCATCTTTCCCAGGCTACGTTTGAAGTTTGAGGTGGCAAGACAAGCAAGGAGCCCCATTCTCTGTGCCTCTGTGCGACCAGTGCCATGGGCAGATGAGGCTGAGCAACAGCTTTCCAGGCTAGCACCTTCTGGCTGCCAGCTATCTGCAGACGTTCACGTTTCAGGAGCAGGGCTGCCGAAGGAGCCTAGCAGGTACACCATCTTTCCCAGGCTACGTTTGAAGTTTGAGGTGGCAAGACAAGCAAGCAGCCCCATTCTCTGTGCCTCTGTGCGAGCACTGCCATGGGCAGATGAGGCTGAGCAACAGCTTTCCAGGCTAGCCCCTTCTGCCTGCCAGCTCTCTGCAGACGTTCGCACTTTCGGAGCAGGGCTGCGAAAGGAGCCTGGCTGGGACACCAACTTTCCCAGGCTACGTTTGAAGTTTCAAGTGGCAAGATAAGCAAGCAGCCCCATTCTCTGTGCCTCTGTGCGAGCACTGCCATGGGCAGATGAGGCTGAGCAACAGCTTTCCAGGCTAGCCCCTTCTGCCTGCCAGCTATCTGCAGACGTTCGCACTTTCGGAGCAGGGCTGCGAAAGGAGCCTGGCTGGGACACCAACTTTCCCAGGCTACGTTTGAAGTTTCAAGTGGCAAGATAAGCAAGCAGCCCCATTCTCTGTGCCTCTATGCGAACAGTGCCATGGGCAGATGAGGCTGAGCAACAGCTTTCCAGGCTAGCCCCTTCTGCCTGCCAGCTATCTGCAGACGTTCGCATTTCAAGAGCAGGGCTGCGAAAGGAGCCTGGCAGGTACACCATCTTTCCCAGGCTACGTTTGAAGTTTGAGGTAGCAAGACAAGCAAGGAGCCCCATTCTCTGTGCCTCTGTGCGAGCAGTGCCATGGGCAGATGAGGCTGAGCAACAGCTTTCCAGGCTAGCCCCTTCTGGCTGCCATCTATCTGCAGACGTTCGCACTTTCGGAGCAGGGCAGCGAAAGGAGCCTGGCCTGGACACCAACTTTCCCAGGCTACGTTTGAAGTTTGAGGTGGCAAGACAAGCAAGCAGCCCCATTCTCTGTGCCTCTGTGCGAGCACTGCCATGGGCAGATGAGGCTGAGCAACAGCTTTCCAGGCTAGCCCCTTCTGCCTGCCAGCTATCTGCAGACGTTCGCACTTTCGGAACAGGGCTGTGATAGGAGCCTGGCAGGGACACCACCATTCCCAGCATGCGTTTGAAGTTTCAAGTGGCAAGATAAGCAAGCAGCCCCAGTCTCTGTGCCTCTGTGCAGGAACTGCCATGGGCAGATGAGGCTGAGCAACAGCTTTCCAGGCTAGCCCCTTCTGCCTGCCAGCTATCTGCAGACGTTCGCATTTCAAGAGCAGGGCTGCGAAAGGAGCCTAGCAGGTACACCATCTTTCCCAGGCTACGTTTGAAGTTTGAGGTGGCAAGACAAGCAAGCAGCCCCATTCTCTTTGCCTCTGTGCGAGCTCTGCCATGGGCAGATGAGGCTGAGCAACAGCTTTCCAGGCTAGCCCCTTCTGCCTGCCAGCTATCTGCAGACGTTCGCACTTTCGGAGCAGGGCTGCGAAAGGAGCCTGGGAGGGACAACCCACATTCCCCACATGCGTTTGAAGTTACAAGTGGCAAGATAAGCAAGCAGCCCCATTCTCTGTGCCTCTATGCGAACAGTGCCATGGGCAGATGAGGCTGAGCAACAGCTTTCCAGCCTAGCCCCTTCTGGCTGCCACCTATCTGCAGACGTTCGCATTTCAAGAGCAGGGCTGCGAAAGGAGCCTGGCAGGTACACCATCTTTCCCAGGCTACGTTTGAAGTTTGAGGTGGCAAGACAAGCAAGCAGCCCCATTCTCTGTGCCTCTGTGCGAGCAGTGCCATGGGCAGATGAGGCTGAGCAAAGTTTTCCAGGCTAGCCCCTTCTGCCTGCCAGCTATCTGCAGACGTTCGCACTTTCGGAACAGGGCTGTGATAGGAGCCTGGCAGGGACACCACCATTCCCCACATGCGTTTGAAGTTACAAGAGGCATGATAAGCAAGCAGCCCCATTCTCTGTGCCTCTATGCGAACAGTGCCATGGGCAGATGAGGCTGAGCAACAGCTTTCCAGGCTAGCCCCTTCTGGCTGCCAGCTATCTGCAGACGTTCGCATTTCAAGAGCAGGGCTGCGAAAGGAGCCTGGCTGGGACACCAACTTTCCCAGGCTACGTTTGAAGTTTGAGGTGGCAAGACAAGCAAGCAGCCCCATTCTCTGTGCCTCTGTGAGAGCACTGCCATGGGCAGATGAGGCTGAGCAACAGCTTTCCAGGCTAGCCCCTTCTGGCTGCCAGCTATCTGCAGACGTTCGCACTTTCGGAGCAGGGCTGCGAAAGGAGCCTGGCTGGGACACCAACTTTCCCAGGCTACGTTTGAAGATTCAAGTGGCAAGATAAGCAAGCAGCCCCATTCTCTGTGCCTCTATGCGAACAGTGCCATGGGCAGATGAGGCTGAGCAACAGCTTTCCAGGCTAGCCCCTTCTGCCTGCCAGCTATATGCGGACGTTCGCACTTTCGGAGCAGGGCTGCGAAAGGAGCCTGGCTGGGACACCATCTTTCCCAGGCTACGTTTGAAGTTTCAAGTGACAAGATAAGCAAGCAGCCCCATTCTCTGTGCCTCTATGCGAACAGTGCCATGGGCAGATGAGGCTGAGCAACAGCTTTCCAGGCTAGACCCTTCTGCCTGCCAGCTATCTGCAGACGTTCGCATTTCAAGAGCAGGGCTGAGAAAGGAGCCTAGCAGGTACACCATCTTTCCCAGGATACGTTTGAAGTTTGAGGTGGCAAGACAAGCAAGGAGCCCCAGTCTCTGTGCCTCTGTGCGACCAGTGCCATGGGCAGATGAGGCTGAGCAACAGCTTTCCAGGCTAGCACCTTCTGGCTGCCAGCTATCTGCAGACGTTCACGTTTCAGGAGCAGGGCTGAGAAAGGAGCCTAGCAGGTACACCATCTTTCCCAGGCTACGTTTGAAGTTTGAGGTAGCAAGACAAGCAAGCAGCCCCATTCTCTGTGCCTCTGTGCGAGCACTGCCATGGGCAGATGAGGCTGAGCAACAGCTTTCCAGGCTCGCACCTTCTGCCTGCCAGCTATCTGCAGACGTTCGCACTTTATGAACAGGGCTCTGATAGGAGCCTGGCAGGGACACCACCATTCCCAGGCTACGTTTGAAGATTCAAGTGGCAAGATAAGCAAGCAGCCCCATTCTCTGTGCCTCTATGCGAACAGTGCCATGGGCAGATGAGGCTGAGCAACAGCTTTCCAGGCTAGCCCCTTCTGGCTGCCAGCTATCTGCAGACGTTCGCATTTCAAGAGCAGGGCTGCGAAAGGAGCCTGGCAGGTACACCATCTTTCCCAGGCTACGTTTGAAGTTTGAGGTAGCAAGACAAGCAAGGGGCCCCATTCTCTGTGCCTCTGTGCGAGCAGTGCCATGGGCAGATGAGGCTGAGCAACAGCTTTCCAGGCTAGCCCCTTCTGGCTGCCAGCTATCTGCAGACGTTCGCACTTTCGGAGCAGGGCAGCGAAAGGAGCCTGGCCTGGACACCATCTTTCCCAGGCTACGTTTGAAGTTTGAGGTGGCAAGACAAGCAAGCAGCCCCATTCTCTGTGCCTCTGTGCGAGCACTGCCATGGGCAGATGAGGCTGAGCAACAGCTTTCCAGGCTAGCCCCTTCTGCCTGCCAGCTATCTGCAGACAATCGCACTTTCGGAACAGGGCTGTGATAGGAGCCTGGCAGGGACACCACCATGCCCAGCATGCGTTTGAAGTTTCAAGTGGCAAGATAAGCAAGCAGCCCCAGTCTCTGTGCCTCTGTGCAGGAACTGCCATGGGCAGATGAGGCTGAGCAACAGCTTTCCAGGCTAGCCCCTTCTGCCTGCCAGCTATCTGCAGACGTTCGCACTTTCGGAGCAGGGCTGCGAAAGGAGCCTGGGAGGGACAACCCACATTCCCCACATGCGTTTGAAGTTACAAGTGGCAAGATAAGCAAGCAGCCCCATTCTCTGTGCCTCTATGCGAACAGTGCCATGGGCAGATGAGGCTGAGCAACAGCTTTCCAGGCTAGCCCCTTCTGGCTGCCAGCTATCTGCAGACGTTCGCATTTCAAGAGCAGGGCTGCGAAAGGAGCCTAGCAGGTACACCATCTTTCCCAGGCTACGTTTGAAGTTTGAGGTGGCAAGACAAGCAAGGAGCCCCATTCTCTGTGCCTCTGTGCGAGCAGTGCCATGGGCAGATGAGGCTGAGCAAAGCTTTCCAGGCTAGCCCCTTCTGCCTGCCAGCTATCTGCAGACGTTCGCACTTTCGGAACAGGGCTGTGATAGGAGCCTGGCAGGGACACCACCATTCCCCACATGCGTTTGAAGTTACAAGTGGCATGATAAGCAAGCAGCCCCATTCTCTGTGCCTCTATGCGAACAGTGCCATGGGCAGATGAGGCTGAGCAACAGCTTTCCAGCCTAGCCCCTTCTGGCTGCCAGCTATCTGCAGACGTTCGCATTTCAAGAGCAGGGCTGCGAAAGGAGCCTGGCTGGGACACCATCTTTCCCAGGCTACGTTTGAAGTTGCAAGTGACAAGATAAGCAAGCAGCCCCATTCTCTGTGCCTCTATGCGAACAGTGCCATGGGCAGATGAGGCTGAGCAACAGCTTTCCAGGCTAGCCCCTTCTGCCTGCCAGCTATCTGCAGACGTTCGCATTTCAAGAGCAGGGCTGAGAAAGGAGCCTAGCAGGTACACCATCTTTCCCAGGATACGTTTGAAGTTTGAGGTGGCAAGACAAGCAAGGAGCCCCAGTCTCTGTGCCTCTGTGCGAGCAGTGCCATGGGCAGATGAGGCTGAGCAACAGCTTTCCAGGCTAGCACCTTCTGGCTGCCAGCTATCTGCAGACGTTCACGTTTCAGGAGCAGGGCTGAGAAAGGAGCCTAGCAGGTACACCATCTTTCCCAGGCTACGTTTGAAGTTTGAGGTAGCAAGACAAGCAAGCAGCCCCATTCTCTGTGCCTCTGTGCGAGCACTGCCATGGGCAGATGAGGCTGAGCAACAGCTTTCCAGGCTCGCACCTTCTGGCTGCCAGCTATCTGCAGACGTTCGCACTTTATGAACAGGGCTCTGATAGGAGCCTGGCAGGGACACCACCATTCCCAGGCTACGTTTGAAGATTCAAGTGGCAAGATAAGCAAGCAGCCCCATTCTCTGTGCCTCTATGCGAACAGTGCCATGGGCAGATGAGGCTGAGCAACAGCTTTCCAGGCTAGCCCCTTCTGGCTGCCAGCTATCTGCAGACGTTCGCATTTCAAGAGCAGGGCTGCGAAAGGAGCCTGGCAGGTACACCATCTTTCCCAGGCTACGTTTGAAGTTTGAGGTAGCAAGACAAGCAAGGAGCCCCATTCTCTGTGCCTCTGTGCGAGCAGTGCCATGGGCAGATGAGGCTGAGCAACAGCTTTCCAGGCTAGCCCCTTCTGGCTGCCAGCTATCTGCAGACGTTCGCACTTTCGGAGCAGGGCAGCGAAAGGAGCCTGGCCTGGACACCAACTTTCCCAGGCTACGTTTGAAGTTTGAGGTGGCAAGACAAGCAAGCAGCCCCATTCTCTGTGCCTCTGTGCGAGCACTGCCATGGGCAGATGAGGCTGAGCAACAGCTTTCCAGGCTAGCCCCTTCTGCCTGCCAGCTATCTGCAGACAATCGCACTTTCGGAACAGGGCTCTGATAGGAGCCTGGCAGGGACACCACCATTCCCAGCATGCGTTTGAAGTTTCAAGTGGCAAGATAAGCAAGCAGCCCCAGTCTCTGTGCCTCTGTGCAGGAACTGCCATGGGCAGATGAGGCTGAGCAACAGCTTTCCAGGCTAGCCCCTTCTGGATGCCAGCTATCTGCAGACGTTCGCATTTCAAGAGCAGGGCTGCGAAAGGAGCCTAGCAGGTACACCATCTTTCCCAGGCTACGTTTGAAGTTTGAGGTGGCAAGACAAGCAAGCAGCCCCATTCTCTGTGCCTCTGTGCGAGCTCTGCCATGGGCAGATGAGGCTGAGCAACAGCTTTCCAGGCTAGCCCCTTCTGCCTGCCAGCTATCTGCAGACGTTCGCACTTTCGGAGCAGGGCTGCGAAAGAAGCCTGGGAGGGACAACCCACATTCCCCACATGCGTTTGAAGTTACAAGTGGCAAGATAAGCAAGCAGCCCCATTCTCTGTGCCTCTATGCGAACAGTGCCATGGGCAGATGAGGCTGAGCAACAGCTTTCCAGGCTAGCCCCTTCTGGCTGCCAGCTATCTGCAGACGTTCGCATTTCAAGAGCAGGGCTGCGAAAGGATCCTGGCAGGTACACCATCTTTCCCAGGCTACGTTTGAAGTTTGAGGTGGCAAGACAAGCAAGGAGCCCCATTCTCTGTGCCTCTGTGCGAGCAGTGCCATGGGCAGATGAGGCTGAGCAAAGCTTTCCAGGCTAGCCCCTTCTGCCTGCCAGCTATCTGCAGACGTTCGCACTTTCGGAACAGGGCTGTGATAGGAGCCTGGCAGGGACACCACCATTCCCCACATGCGTTTGAAGTTACAAGTGGCATGATAAGCAAGCAGCCCCATTCTCTGTGCCTCTATGCGAACAGTGCCATGGGCAGATGAGGCTGAGCAACAGCTTTCCAGCCTAGCCCCTTCTGGCTGCCACCTATCTGCAGACGTTCGCATTTCAAGAGCAGGGCTGCGAAAGGAGCCTGGCAGGTACACCATCTTTCCCAGGCTACGTTTGAAGTTTGAGGTGGCAAGACAAGCAAGCAGCCCCATTCTCTGTGCCTCTGTGCGAGCAGTGCCATGGGCAGATGAGGCTGAGCAAAGCTTTCCAGGCTAGCCCCTTCTGCCTGCCAGCTATCTGCAGACGTCCGCACTTTCGGAACAGGGCTGTGATAGGAGCCTGGCAGGGACACCACCATTCCCCACATGCGTTTGAAGTTACAAGAGGCATGATAAGCAAGCAGCCCCATTCTCTGTGCCTCTATGCGAACAGTGCCATGGGCAGATGAGGCTGAGCAACAGCTTTCCAGGCTAGCCCCTTCTGGCTGCCAGCTATCTGCAGACGTTCGCATTTCAAGAGCAGGGCTGCGAAAGGAGCCTAGCAGGTACACCATCTTTCCCAGGCTACGTTTGAAGTTTGAGGTGGCAAGACAAGCAAGCAGCCCCATTCTCTGTGCCTCTGTGCGAGCAGTGCCATGGGCAGATGAGGCTGAGCAACAGCTTTCCAGGCTAGCACCTTCTGGCTGCCAGCTATCTGCAGACGTTCGCACTTTCGGAGCAGGGCTGCGAAAGGAGCCTGGCTGGGACACCAACTTTCCCAGGCTACGTTTGAAGTTTGAGGTGGCAAGACAAGCAAGCAGCCCCATTCTCTGTGCCTCTGTGAGAGCACTGCCATGGGCAGATGAGGCTGAGCAACAGCTTTCCAGGCTAGCCCCTTCTGCCTGCCAGCTATCTGCAGACGTTCGCATTTCAAGAGCAGGGCTGCGAAAGGAGCCTAGCAGGTACACCATCTTTCCCAGGCTACGTTTGAAGTTTGAGGTGGCGAGACAAGCAAGCAGCCCCATTCTCTGTGCCTCTATGCGAACAGTGCCATGGGCAGATGAGGCTGAGCAACAGCTTTCCAGGCTAGCCCCTTCTGGCTGCCAGCTATCTGCAGATGTTCGCACTTTCGGAGCAGGGCTGCGAAAGGAGCATAGCAGGTACACCATCTTTCCCAGGCTACGTTTGAAGTTTGAGGTGGCAAGACAAGCAAGGAGCCCCATTCTCTGTACCTCTGTGCGAGCAGTGCCATGGGCAGATGAGGCTGAGCAACAGCTTTCCAGGCTCGCACCTTCTGGCTGCCAGCTATCTGCAGACGTTCGCACTTTCGGCGTAGGGCTGCGAAATGAGCCTGGCTGGGACACCATCTTTCCCAGGCTACGTTTGAAGTTTGAGGTGGCAAGACAAGCAAGCAGCCCCATTCTCTGTGCCTCTGTGCGAGCACTGCCTTGGGCAGATGAGGCTGAGCAACAGCTTTCCAGGCTAGCCCCTTCTGGCTGCCACCTATCTGCAGACGTTCGCACTTTCGGAGCAGGGCTGCGAAAGGAGCCTGGCTGGGACACCATCTTTCCCAGGCTACGTTTGAAGTTTGAGGTGGCAAGACAAGCAAGGAGCCCCATTCTCTGTGCCTCTGTGCGAGCAGTGCCATGGGCAGATGAGGCTGAGCAAAGCTTTCCAGGCTAGCCCCTTCTGCCTGCCAGCTATCTGCAGACGTTCGCACTTTCGGAACAGGGCTGTGATAGGAGCCTGGCAGGGACACCACCATTCCCCACATGCGTTTGAAGTTACAAGTGGCATGATAAGCAAGCAGCCCCATTCTCTGTGCCTCTATGCGAACAGTGCCATGGGCAGATGAGGCTGAGCAACAGCTTTCCAGCCTAGCCCCTTCTGGCTGCCACCTATCTGCAGACGTTCGCATTTCAAGAGCAGGGCTGCGAAAGGAGCCTGGCAGGTACACCATCTTTCCCAGGCTACGTTTGAAGTTTGAGGTGGCAAGACAAGCAAGCAGCCCCATTCTCTGTGCCTCTGTGCGAGCAGTGCCATGGGCAGATGAGGCTGAGCAAAGCTTTCCAGGCTAGCCCCTTCTGCCTGCCAGCTATCTGCAGACGTTCGCACTTTCGGAACAGGGCTGTGATAGGAGCCTGGCAGGGACACCACCATTCCCCACATGCGTTTGAAGTTACAAGAGGCATGATAAGCAAGCAGCCCCATTCTCTGTGCCTCTATGCGAACAGTGCCATGGGCAGATGAGGCTGAGCAACAGCTTTCCAGGCTAGCCCCTTCTGGCTGCCAGCTATCTGCAGACGTTCGCATTTCAAGAGCAGGGCTGCGAAAGGAGCCTAGCAGGTACACCATCTTTCCCAGGCTACGTTTGAAGTTTGAGGTGGCAAGACAAGCAAGCAGCCCCATTCTCTGTGCCTCTGTGCGAGCAGTGCCATGGGCAGATGAGGCTGAGCAACAGCTTTCCAGGCTAGCACGTTCTGGCTGCCAGCTATCTGCAGACGTTCGCACTTTCGGAGCAGGGCTGCGAAAGGAGCCTGGCTGGGACACCAACTTTCCCAGGCTACGTTTGAAGTTTGAGGTGGCAAGACAAGCAAGCAGCCCCATTCTCTGTGCCTCTGTGAGAGCACTGCCATGGGCAGATGAGGCTGAGCAACAGCTTTCCAGGCTAGCACCTTCTGGCTGCCAGCTATCTGCAGATGTTCGCACTTTCGGAGCAGGGCTGCGAAAGGAGCCTGGCTGGGACACCAACTTTCCCAGGATACGTTTGAAGTTTGAGGTGGCAAGACAAGCAAGCAACCCCATTCTCTGTGCCTCTGTGCGAGCACAGCCATGGGCAGATGAGGCTGAGCAACAGCTTTCCAGGCTAGCCCCTTCTGGCTGCCAGCTATCTGCAGACGTTCGCACTTTCGGAGCAGGGCTGCGAAAGGAGCCTGGCAGGGACACCACCATTCCCAGCATGCGTTTGAAGTTTCAAGTGGCAAGATAAGCAAGCAGCCCCATTCTCTGTGCCTCTGTGCGAGCACTGCCATGGGCAGATGAGGCTGAGCAACAGCTTTCCAGGCTAGCCCCTTCTGGCTGCCACCTATCTGCAGACGTTCGCACTTTCGGAGCAGGGCTGCGAAAGGAGCCTGGCTGGGACACCAACTTTCCCAGGCTACGTTTGAAGATTCAAGTGGCAAGACAAGCAAGCAGCCCCATTCTCTGTGCCTCTATGCGAACAGTGCCATGGGCAGATGAGGCTGAGCAACAGCTTTCCAGGCTAGCCCCTTCTGCCTGCCAGCTATATGCGGACGTTCGCACTTTCGGAGTAGGGCTGCGAAATGAGCCTGGCTGGGACACCAACTTTCCCAGCATGCGTTTGAAGTTTCAAGTGGCAAGATAAGCAAGCAGCCCCATTCTCTGTGCCTCTATGCGAACAGTGCCATGGGCAGATGAGGCTGAGCAACAGCTTTCCAGGCTAGCCCCTTCTGCCTGCCAGCTATCTGCAGACGTTCGCATTTCAAGAGCAGGGCTGAGAAAGGAGCCTAGCAGGTACACCATCTTTCCCAGGATACGTTTGAAGTTTGAGGTGGCAAGACAAGCAAGGAGCCCCATTCTCTGTGCCTCTGTGCGACCAGTGCCATGGGCAGATGAGGCTGAGCAACAGCTTTCCAGGCTAGCACCTTCTGGCTGCCAGCTATCTGCAGACGTTCACGTTTCAGGAGCAGGGCTGAGAAAGGAGCCTAGCAGGTACACCATCTTTCCCAGGCTACGTTTGAAGTTTGAGGTGGCAAGACAAGCAAGCAGCCCCATTCTCTGTGCCTCTGTGCGAGCACTGCCATGGGCAGATGAGGCTGAGCAACAGCTTTCCAGGCTCGCACCTTCTGCCTGCCAGCTATCTGCAGACGTTCGCACTTTATGAACAGGGCTCTGATAGGAGCCTGGCAGGGACACCACCATTCCCAGCACGCGTTTGAAGTATCAAGTGGCAAGATAAGCAAGCAGCCCCAGTCTCTGTGCCTCTGTGCAGGAACTGCCATGGGCAGATGAGGCTGAGCAACAGCTTTCCAGGCTAGCCCCTTCTGCCTGCCAGCTATCTGCAGACGTTCGCATTTCAAGAGCAGGGCTGCGAAAGGAGCCTAGCAGGTACACCATCTTTCCCAGGCTACGTTTGAAGTTTGAGGTGGCAAGACAAGCAAGCAGCCCCATTCTCTGTGCCTCTGTGCGAGCAGTGCCATGGGCAGATGAGGCTGAGCAACAGCTTTCCAGTCTAGCCCCTTCTGCCTGCCAGCTATCTGCAGACGTTCGCACTTTCGGAGCAGGGCTGCGAAAGGAGCCTGGGAGGGACAACCCACATTCCCCACATGCGTTTGAAGTTACAAGTGGCAAGATAAGCAAGCAGCCCCATTCTCTGTGCCTCTATGCGAACAGTGCCATGGGCAGATGAGGCTGAGCAACAGCTTTCCAGGTTAGCCCCTTCTGGCTGCCAGCTATCTGCAGACGTTCGCATTTCAAGAGCAGGGCTGCGAAAGGAGCCTGGCAGGTACACCATCTTTCCCAGGCTACGTTTGAAGTTTGAGGTGGCAAGACAAGCAAGCAGCCCCATTCTCTGTGCCTCTGTGCGAGCAGTGCCATGGGCAGATGAGGCTGAGCAAAGGTTTCCAGGCTAGCCCCTTCTGCCTGCCAGCTATCTGCAGACGTTCGCACTTTCGGAGCAGGGCTGCGAAAGGAGCCTGGCTGGGACACCAACTTTCCCAGGCTACGTTTGAAGTTTGAGGTGGCAAGACAAGCAAGCAGCCCCATTCTCTGTGCCTCTGTGAGAGCACTGCCATGGGCAGATGAGGCTGAGCAACAGCTTTCCAGGCTAGCCCCTTCTGGCTGCCAGCTATCTGCAGACGTTCGCATTTCAAGAGCAGGGCTGCGAAAGGAGCCTAGCAGGTACACCATCTTTCCCAGGCTACGTTTGAAGTTTGAGGTGGCGAGACAAGCAAGCAGCCCCATTCTCTGTGCCTCTATGCGAGCAGTGCCATGGGCAGATGAGGCTGAGCAACAGCTTTCCAGGCTAGCCCCTTCTGGCTGCCAGCTATCTGCAGATGTTCGCACTTTCGGAGCAGGGCTGCGAAAGGAGCATAGCAGGTACACCATCTTTCCCAGGCTACGTTTGAAGTTTGAGGTGGCAAGACAAGCAAGCAGCCCCATTCTCTGTGCCTCTGTGCGAGCAGTGCCATGGGCAGATGAGGCTGAGCAAAGCTTTCCAGGCTAGCCCCTTCTGCCTGCCAGCTATCTGCAGACGTTCGCACTTTCGGAACAGGGCTGTGATAGGAGCCTGGCAGGGACACCACCATTCCCCACATGCGTTTGAAGTTACAAGTGGCATGATAAGCAAGCAGCCCCATTCTCTGTGCCTCTATGCGAACAGTGCCATGGGCAGATGAGGCTGAGCAACAGCTTTCCAGCCTAGCCCCTTCTGGCTGCCACCTATCTGCAGACGTTCGCATTTCAAGAGCAGGGCTGCGAAAGGAGCCTGGCAGGTACACCATCTTTCCCAGGCTACGTTTGAAGTTTGAGGTGGCAAGACAAGCAAGCAGCCCCATTCTCTGTGCCTCTGTGCGAGCAGTGCCATGGGCAGATGAGGCTGAGCAACAGCTTTCCAGGCTAGCACGTTCTGGCTGCCAGCTATCTGCAGACGTTCGCACTCTCGGAGCAGGGCTGCGAAAGGAGCCTGGCAGGGACACCACCATTCCCAGCATGCGTTTGAAGTTTCAAGTGGCAAGATAAGCAAGCAGCCCCATTCTCTGTGCCTCTGTGCGAGCACTGCCATGGGCAGATGAGGCTGAGCAACAGCTTTCCAGGCTAGCCCCTTCTGGCTGCCACCTATCTGCAGACGTTCGCACTTTCAGAGCAGGGCTGCGAAAGGAGCCTGGCTGGGACACCAACTTTCCCAGGCTACGTTTGAAGATTCAAGTGGCAAGACAAGCAAGCAGCCCCATTCTCTGTGCCTCTATGCGAACAGTGCCATGGGCAGATGAGGCTGAGCAACAGCTTTCCAGGCTAGCCCCTTCTGCCTGCCAGCTATATGCGGACGTTCGCACTTTCGGAGTAGGGCTGCGAAATGAGCCTGGCTGGGACACCAACTTTCCCAGCATGCGTTTGAAGTTTCAAGTGGCAAGATAAGCAAGCAGCCCCATTCTCTGTGCCTCTATGCGAACAGTGCCATGGGCAGATGAGGCTGAGCAACAGCTTTCCAGGCTAGCCCCTTCTGCCTGCCAGCTATCTGCAGA
This sequence comes from Opisthocomus hoazin, assembly GCF_030867145.1. NCBI lineage: Eukaryota > Metazoa > Chordata > Aves > Opisthocomiformes > Opisthocomidae > Opisthocomus > Opisthocomus hoazin. Next base: position 9,604,294 of record NC_134437.1, on the reverse strand, counting down.
CGTTCGCATTTCAAGAGCAGGGCTGAGAAAGGAGCCTAGCAGGTACACCATCTTTCCCAGGATACGTTTGAAGTTTGAGGTGGCAAGACAAGCAAGGAGCCCCATTCTCTGTGCCTCTGTGCGACCAGTGCCATGGGCAGATGAGGCTGAGCAACAGCTTTCCAGGCTAGCACCTTCTGGCTGCCAGCTATCTGCAGACGTTCACGTTTCAGGAGCAGGGCTGAGAAAGGAGCCTAGCAGGTACACCATCTTTCCCAGGCTACGTTTGAAGTTTGAGGTGGCAAGACAAGCAAGCAGCCCCATTCTCTGTGCCTCTGTGCGAGCACTGCCATGGGCAGATGAGGCTGAGCAACAGCTTTCCAGGCTCGCACCTTCTGCCTGCCAGCTATCTGCAGACGTTCGCACTTTATGAACAGGGCTCTGATAGGAGCCTGGCAGGGACACCACCATTCCCAGCACGCGTTTGAAGTATCAAGTGGCAAGATAAGCAAGCAGCCCCAGTCTCTGTGCCTCTGTGCAGGAACTGCCATGGGCAGATGAGGCTGAGCAACAGCTTTCCAGGCTAGCCCCTTCTGCCTGCCAGCTATCTGCAGACGTTCGCATTTCAAGAGCAGGGCTGCGAAAGGAGCCTAGCAGGTACACCATCTTTCCCAGGCTACGTTTGAAGTTTGAGGTGGCAAGACAAGCAAGCAGCCCCATTCTCTGTGCCTCTGTGCGAGCAGTGCCATGGGCAGATGAGGCTGAGCAACAGCTTTCCAGTCTAGCCCCTTCTGCCTGCCAGCTATCTGCAGACGTTCGCACTTTCGGAGCAGGGCTGCGAAAGGAGCCTGGGAGGGACAACCCACATTCCCCACATGCGTTTGAAGTTACAAGTGGCAAGATAAGCAAGCAGCCCCATTCTCTGTGCCTCTATGCGAACAGTGCCATGGGCAGATGAGGCTGAGCAACAGCTTTCCAGGCTAGCCCCTTCTGGCTGCCAGCTATCTGCAGACGTTCGCACTTTCAAGAGCAGGGCTGCGAAAGGAGCCTGGCAGGTACACCATCTTTCCCAGGCTACGTTTGAAGTTTGAGGTGGCAAGACAAGCAAGCAGCCCCATTCTCTGTGCCTCTGTGCGAGCAGTGCCATGGGCAGATGAGGCTGAGCAAAGCTTTCCAGGCTAGCCCCTTCTGCCTGCCAGCTATCTGCAGACGTTCGCACTTTCGGAACAGGGCTGTGATAGGAGCCTGGCAGGGACACCACCATTCCCCACATGCGTTCGAAGTTACAAGTGGCATGATAAGCAAGCAGCCCCATTCTCTGTGCCTCTATGCGAACAGTGCCATGGGCAGATGAGGCTGAGCAACAGCTTTCCAGGCTAGCCCCTTCTGGCTGCCAGCTATCTGCAGACGTTCGCATTTCAAGAGCAGGGCTGCGAAAGGAGCCTAGCAGGTACACCATCTTTCCCAGGCTACGTTTGAAGTTTGAGGTGGCAAGACAAGCAAGCAGCCCCATTCTCTGTGCCTCTGTGCGAGCAGTGCCATGGGCAGATGAGGCTGAGCAACAGCTTTCCAGGCTAGCACCTTCTGGCTGCCAGCTATCTGCAGACGTTCGCACTTTCGGAGCAGGGCTGCGAAAGGAGCCTGGATGGGACACCAACTTTCCCAGGCTACGTTTGAAGTTTGAGGTGGCAAGACAAGCAAGCAACCCCATTCTCTGTGCCTCTGTGAGAGCACTGCCATGGGCAGATGAGGCTGAGCAACAGCTTTCCAGGCTAGCCCCTTCTGCCTGCCAGCTATCTGCAAACGTTCGCATTTCAAGAGGAGGGCTGCGAAAGGAGCCTAGCAGGTACACCATCTTTCCCAGGCTACGTTTGAAGTTTGAGGTGGCGAGACAAGCAAGCAGCCCCATTCTCTGTGCCTCTATGCGAGCAGTGCCATGGGCAGATGAGGCTGAGCAACAGCTTTCCAGGCTAGCCCCTTCTGCCTGCCAGCTATCTGCAGATGTTCGCACTTTCGGAGCAGGGCTGTGAAAGGAGCCTGGCAGGGACACCACCATTCCCCACATGCGTTTGAAGTTTTAAGTGGCAAGATAAGCAAGCAGCCCCATTCTCTGTGCCTCTATGCGAACAGTGCCATGGGCAGATGAGGCTGAGCAACAGCTTTCCAGGCTAGCCCCTTCTGCCTGCCACCTATCTGCAGACGTTCGCACTTTCGGAGCAGGGCTGCGAAAGGAGCCTGGCAGGGACACCACCATTCCCAGCATGCGTTTGAAGATTCAAGTGGCAAGATAAGCAAGCAGCCCCATTCTCTGTGCCTCTATGCGAACAGTGCCATGGGCAGATGAGGCTGAGCAACAGCTTTCCAGGCTAGCCTCTTCTGGCTGCCAGCTATCTGCAGACGTTCGCATTTCAAGAGCAGGGCTGCGAAAGGAGCATGGCAGGTACACCATCTTTCCCAGGCTACGCTTGACGTTTGAGGTGGCAAGACAAGCAAGGAGCCCCATTCTCTGTGCCTCTGTGCGAACAGTGCCATGGGCAGATGAGGCTGAGCAACAGCTTTCCAGGCGAGCACCTTCTGGCTGCCAGCTATCTGCAGACGTTCGCACTTTCGGAGTAGGGCTGCGAAAGGAGCCTGGCTGTGACACCACCATTCACAGCATGCGTTTGAAGTTTGAGGTGGGAAGACAAGCAAGCAGCCCCATTCTCTGTGCCTCTATGCGAACAGTGCCATGGGCAGATGAGGCTGAGCAACAGCTTTCCAGGCTAGCACCTTCTGGATGCCAGCTATCTGCAGACGATCGCACTTTCGGAGCAGGGCTGCCAAAGGAGCCTGGCAGGGACACCACCATTCCCAGCATGCGTTTGAAGTTTCAAGTGGCAAGATAAGCAAGCAGCCCCATTCTCTGTGCCTCTGTGCGAGCAGTGCCATGGGCAGATGAGGCTGAGCAACAGCTTTCCAGGCTAGCCCCTTCTGCCTGCCAGCTGTCTGCAGACGTTCGCACTTTCGGAGCAGGGCTGCGAAAGGAGCCTGGCAGGGACAACCCACATTCCCGACATGCGTTTGAAGTTTCAAGTGGCAAGATAAGCAAGCAGCCCCATTCTCTGTGCCTCTATGCGAACAGTGCCATGGGCAGATGAGGCTGAGCAACAGCTTTCCAGGCTAGCCCCTTCTGCCTGCCAGCTATCTGCAGACGTTCGCATTTCAAGAGCAGGGCTGCGAAAGGAGCCTAGCAGGTACACCATCTTTCCCAGGCTACGTTTGAAGTTTGAGGTAGCAAGACAAGCAAGGAGCCCCATTCTCTGTGCCTCTGTGCGAGCAGTGCCATGGGCAGATGAGGCTGAGCAACAGCTTTCCAGGCTAGCCCCTTCTGGCTGCCACCTATCTGCAGACGTTCGCATTTCAAGAGCAGGGCTGCGAAAGGAGCCTGGCAGGTACACCATCTTTCCCAGGCTACGTTTGAAGTTTGAGGTAGCAAGACAAGCAAGGAGCCCCATTCTCTGTGCCTCTGTGCGAGCAGTGCCATGGGCAGATGAGGCTGAGCAACAGCTTTCCAGGCTAGCCCCTTCTGGCTGCCATCTATCTGCAGATGTTCGCACTTTCGGAGCAGGGCTGCGAAAGGAGCCTGGCTGGGACACCAACTTTCCCAGGCTACGTTTGAAGTTTGAGGTGGCAAGACAAGCAAGCAGCCCCATTCTCTGTGCCTCTGTGCGAGCACTGCCATGGGCAGATGAGGCTGAGCAAAGCTTTCCAGGCTAGCCCCTTCTGGCTGCCAGCTATCTGCAGACGTTCGCACTTTCTGAACAGGGCTGCGAAAGGAGCCTGGCTGGGACACCTACTTTCCCAGGCTACGTTTGAAGTTTCAAGTGCCAAGACAAGCAAGCAGCCCCATTCTCTGTGCCTCTATGCGAACAGTGCCATGGGCAGATGAGGCTGAGCAACAGCTTTCCAGGCTAGCCCCTTCTGGCTGCCAGCTATCTGCCGACGTTCGCGTTTCAAGAGCAGGGCTGCCAAAGGAGCCTAGCAGGTACACCATCTTTCCCAGGCTACGTTTGAAGTTTGAGGTGGCAAGACAAGCAAGCAGCCTCATTCTCTGTGCCTCTGTGCGAGCAGTGCCATGGGCAGATGAGGCTGAGCAACAGCTTTCCAGGCTAGCCCCTTCTGCCTGCCAGCTATCTGCAGACGATCGCACTTTCGGAGAAGGGCTGCGAAAGGAGCCTGGCAGGGACACCACCATTCCCAGCATGCGTTTGAAGTTTCAAGTGGCAAGATAAGCAAGCAGCCCCATTCTCTGTGCCTCTATGCGAACAGTGCCATGGGCAGATGAGGCTGAGCAACAGCTTTCCAGGCTAGCCCCTTCTGCCTGCCAGCTGTCTGCCGACGTTCGCGTTTCAAGAGCAGGGCTGCGAAAGGAGCCTAGCAGGTACACCATCTTTCCCAGGCTACGTTTGAAGTTTGAGGTGGCAAGACAAGCAAGCAGCCCCATTCTCTGTGCCTCTGTGCGAGCAGTGCCATGGGCAGATGAGGCTGAGCAACAGCTTTCCAGGCTAGCCCCTTCTGCCTGCCAGCTATCTGTAGACGATCGCACTTTCGGAGCAGGGCTGCCAAAGGAGCCTGGCAGGGACACCACCATTCCCAGCATGCGTTTGAAGTTTCAAGTGGCAAGATAAGCAAGCAGCCCCATTCTCTGTGCCTCTGTGCGAACAGTGCCATGGGCAGATGAGGCTGAGCAACAGCTTTCCAGGCGAGCACCTTCTGGCTGCCAGCTATCTGCAGACGTTCGCACTTTCGGAGTAGGGCTGCGAAAGGAGCCTGGCTGTGACACCACCATTCACAGCATGCGTTTGAAGTTTGAGGTGGGAAGACAAGCAAGCAGCCCCATTCTCTGTGCCTCTATGCGAACAGTGCCATGGGCAGATGAGGCTGAGCAACAGCTTTCCAGGCTAGCACCTTCTGGATGCCAGCTATCTGCAGACGATCGCACTTTCGGAGCAGGGCTGCCAAAGGAGCCTGGCAGGGACACCACCATTCCCAGCATGCGTTTGAAGTTTCAAGTGGCAAGATAAGCAAGCAGCCCCATTCTCTGTGCCTCTGTGCGAGCAGTGCCATGGGCAGATGAGGCTGAGCAACAGCTTTCCAGGCTAGCCCCTTCTGCCTGCCAGCTGTCTGCAGACGTTCGCACTTTCGGAGCAGGGCTGCGAAAGGAGCCTGGCAGGGACAACCCACATTCCCGACATGCGTTTGAAGTTTCAAGTGGCAAGATAAGCAAGCAGCCCCATTCTCTGTGCCTCTATGCGAACAGTGCCATGGGCAGATGAGGCTGAGCAACAGCTTTCCAGGCTAGCCCCTTCTGCCTGCCAGCTATCTGCAGACGTTCGCATTTCAAGAGCAGGGCTGCGAAAGGAGCCTAGCAGGTACACCATCTTTCCCAGGCTACGTTTGAAGTTTGAGGTAGCAAGACAAGCAAGGAGCCCCATTCTCTGTGCCTCTGTGCGAGCAGTGCCATGGGCAGATGAGGCTGAGCAACAGCTTTCCAGGCTAGCCCCTTCTGGCTGCCACCTATCTGCAGACGTTCGCATTTCAAGAGCAGGGCTGCGAAAGGAGCCTGGCAGGTACACCATCTTTCCCAGGCTACGTTTGAAGTTTGAGGTAGCAAGACAAGCAAGGAGCCCCATTCTCTGTGCCTCTGTGCGAGCAGTGCCATGGGCAGATGAGGCTGAGCAACAGCTTTCCAGGCTAGCCCCTTCTGGCTGCCATCTATCTGCAGATGTTCGCACTTTCGGAGCAGGGCTGCGAAAGGAGCCTGGCTGGGACACCAACTTTCCCAGGCTACGTTTGAAGTTTGAGGTGGCAAGACAAGCAAGCAGCCCCATTCTCTGTGCCTCTGTGCGAGCACTGCCATGGGCAGATGAGGCTGAGCAAAGCTTTCCAGGCTAGCCCCTTCTGGCTGCCAGCTATCTGCAGACGTTCGCACTTTCTGAACAGGGCTGCGAAAGGAGCCTGGCTGGGACACCTACTTTCCCAGGCTACGTTTGAAGTTTCAAGTGCCAAGACAAGCAAGCAGCCCCATTCTCTGTGCCTCTATGCGAACAGTGCCATGGGCAGATGAGGCTGAGCAACAGCTTTCCAGGCTAGCCCCTTCTGGCTGCCAGCTATCTGCCGACGTTCGCGTTTCAAGAGCAGGGCTGCCAAAGGAGCCTAGCAGGTACACCATCTTTCCCAGGCTACGTTTGAAGTTTGAGGTGGCAAGACAAGCAAGCAGCCTCATTCTCTGTGCCTCTGTGCGAGCAGTGCCATGGGCAGATGAGGCTGAGCAACAGCTTTCCAGGCTAGCCCCTTCTGCCTGCCAGCTATCTGCAGACGATCGCACTTTCGGAGAAGGGCTGCGAAAGGAGCCTGGCAGGGACACCACCATTCCCAGCATGCGTTTGAAGTTTCAAGTGGCAAGATAAGCAAGCAGCCCCATTCTCTGTGCCTCTATGCGAACAGTGCCATGGGCAGATGAGGCTGAGCAACAGCTTTCCAGGCTAGCCCCTTCTGCCTGCCAGCTGTCTGCCGACGTTCGCGTTTCAAGAGCAGGGCTGCGAAAGGAGCCTAGCAGGTACACCATCTTTCCCAGGCTACGTTTGAAGTTTGAGGTGGCAAGACAAGCAAGCAGCCCCATTCTCTGTGCCTCTGTGCGAGCAGTGCCATGGGCAGATGAGGCTGAGCAACAGCTTTCCAGGCTAGCCCCTTCTGCCTGCCAGCTATCTGTAGACGATCGCACTTTCGGAGCAGGGCTGCCAAAGGAGCCTGGCAGGGACACCACCATTCCCAGCATGCGTTTGAAGTTTCAAGTGGCAAGATAAGCAAGCAGCCCCATTCTCTGTGCCTCTGTGCGAGCACTGCCATGGGCAGATGAGGCTGAGCAACAGCTTTCCAGGCTAGCCCCTTCTGCCTGCCACCTATCTGCAGACGTTCGCACTTTCGGAGCAGGGCTGCGAAAGGAGCCTGGCAGGGACAACCCACATTCCCGACATGTGTTTGAAGTTTCAAGTGGCAAGATAAGCAAGCAGCCCCATTCTCTGTGCCTCTATGCGAACAGTGCCATGGGCAGATGAGGCTGAGCAACAGCTTTCCAGGCTAGCCCCTTCTGGCTGCCAGATATCTGCAGACGTTCGCATTTCAAGAGCAGGGCTGCGAAAGGAGCCTAGCAGGTACACCATCTTTCCCAGGCTACGTTTGAAGTTTGAGGTAGCAAGACAAGCAAGGAGCCCCATTTTCTGTGCCTCTGTGCGAGCAGTGCCATGGGCAGATGAGGCTGAGCAACAGCTTTCCAGGCTAGCCCCTTCTGGCTGCCACCTATCTGCAGACGTTCGCATTTCAAGAGCAGGGCTGCGAAAGGAGCCTGGCAGGTAAACCATCTTTCCCAGGCTACGTTTGAAGTTTGAGGTAGCAAGACAAGCAAGGAGCCCCATTCTCTGGGCCTCTGTGCGAGCACTGCCATGGGCAGATGAGGCTGAGCAACAGCTTTCCAGGCTAGCACCTTCTGGCTGCCAGCTATCTGCAGACGTTCGCACTTTCGGAGCAGGGCTGCGAAAGGAGCCTGGCTGGGACACCAACTTTCCCAGGATACGTTTGAAGTTTGAGGTGGCAAGACAAGCAAGCAGCCCCATTCTCTGTGCCTCTGTGCGAGCACAGCCATGGGCAGATGAGGCTGAGCAACAGCTTTCCAGGCTAGCCCCTTCCGGCTGCCAGCTATCTGCAGACGTTCGCACTTTCGGAGCAGGGCTGCGAAAGGAGACTGGCTGGGACACCACCATTCCCAGCATGCGTTTGAAGTTTCAAGTGGCAAGATAAGCAAGCAGCCCCATTCTCTGTGCCTCTGTGCGAGCACTGCCATGGGCAGATGAGGCTGAGCAACAGCTTTCCAGGCTAGCCCCTTCTGGCTGCCACCTATCTGCAGACGTTCGCACTTTCGGAGTAGGGCTGCGAAAGGAGCCTGGCTGGGACACCAACTTTCCCAGGCTACGTTTGAAGTTTCAAGTGACAAGATAAGCAAGCAGCCCCATTCTCTGTGCCTCTATGCGAACAGTGCCATGGGCAGATGAGGCTGAGAAACAGCTTTCCAGGCTAGCACCTTCTGGCTGCCAGCTATCTGCAGACGTTCGCATTTCAAGAGCAGGGCTGCGAAAGGAGCCTGGCAGGGACAACCCACATTAGCCACATGCGTTTGAAGTTTCAAGTGGCAAGATAAGCAAGCAGCCCCATTCTCTGTGCCTCTATGCGAACAGTGCCATGGGCAGATGAGGCTGAGCAACAGCTTTCCAGGCTAGCCCCTTCTGGCTGCCAGCTATCTGCAGACGTTCGCTTTTCAAGAGCAGGGCTGCGAAAGGAGCCTAGCAGGTACACCATCTTTCCCAGGCTACGTTTGAAGTTTGAGGTGGCAAGACAAGCAAGGAGCCCCATTCTCTGTGCCTCTGTGCGAGCAGTGCCATGGGCAGATGAGGCTGAGCAACAGCTTTCCAGGCTAGCACCTTCTGGCTGCCAGCTATCTGCAGACGTTCGCACTTTCGGAGCAGGGCTGCGAAAGGAGCCTGGCTGGGACACCAACTTTCCCAGGCTACGTTTGAAGTTTGAGGTGGCAAGACAAGCAAGCAGCTCCAGTCTCTGCGCCTCTGTGCGAGAACTGCCATGGGCAGATGAGGCTGAGCAACAGCTTTCCAGGCTAGCCCCTTCTGCCTGCCAGCTATCTGCAGACGTTCGCATTTGAAGAGCAGGGCTGCGAAAGGAGCCTAGCAGGTACACCAACTTTCCCAGGCTACGTTTGAAGTTTGAGGTGGCAAGACAAGCAAGCAGCCCCATTCTCTGTGCCTCTGTGCGAGCACTGCCATGGGCAGATGAGGCTGAGCAACAGCTTTCCAGGCTAGCCCCTTCTTGCTGCCAGCTATCTGCAGACGTTCGCACTTTCGGAGCAGGGCTGTGATAGGAGCCTGGCAGGGACACCACCATTCCCAGCATGCGTTTGAAGTTTCAAGTGGCAAGATAAGCAAGCAGCCCCATTCTCTGTGCCTCTGTGCGAGCACTGCCATGGGCAGATGAGGCTGAGCAACAGCTTTCCAGGCTAGCACCTTCTGGCTGCCAGCTATCTGCAGACGTTCGCATTTCAAGAGCAGGGCTGCGAAAGGAGCCTAGCAGGTACACTATCTTTCCCAGGCTAAGTTTGAAGTTTGAGGTGGCAAGACAAGCAAGCAGCCCCATTCTCTGTGCCTCTGTGCGAGCAGTGCCATGGGCAGATGAGGCTGAGCAACAGCTTTCCAGGCTAGCCCCTTCTGCCTGCCAGCTATCTGCAGACGTTCGCATTTCAAGAGCAGGGCTGCGAAAGGAGCCTAGCAGGTACACCAACTTTCCCAGGCTACGTTTGAAGTTTGAGGTGGCAAGACAAGCAAGCAGCCCCATTCTCTGTGCCTCTGTGCGAGCACTGCCGTCGGCAGATGAGGCTGAGCAACAGCCTTCCAGGTGAGCAGGGCTGTGGTAGGAGCCTGGCAGGGACACTACCATTCCCAGCATGCGTTTGAAGTTTCAAGTGGCAAGATAAGCAAGCAGCCCCATTCTCTGTGCCTCTATGCGAACAGTGCCATGGGCAGATGAGGCTGAGCAACAGCTTTCCAGACTAGCACCTTCTGGCTGCCAGCTATCTGCAGACGTTCTCATTTCAAGAGCAGGGCTGCGAAAGGAGCCTAGCAGGTACACTATGTTTCCCAGGCTACGTTTGAAGTTTGAGGTGGCAAGACAAGCAAGCAGCCCCATTCTCTGTGCCTCTGTGCGAGCAGTGCCATGGGCAGATGAGGCTGAGCAACAGCTTTCCAGGCTAGCCCCTTCTGGCTGCCAGCTATCTGCAGACGTTCGCACTTTCGGAGCAGGGCTGCGAAAGGAGCCTGGCAGGGAAAACCCACATTCCCCACATTCGTTTGAAGTTTCAAGTGGCAAGACAAGCAAGGAGCCCCATTCTCTGTGCCTCTGTGCGAGCAGTGCCATGGACAGATGAGGCTGAGCAACAGCTTTCCAGGCTAGCCCCTTCTGCCTGCCAGCTATCTGCAGACGTTCGCGCTTTCGGAGCAGGGCTGCGAAAGGAGCCTGGCTGGGACACCAACTTTCCCAAGCTACGTTTGAAGTTTGAGGTGGCAAGACAAGCAAGGAGCCCCATTCTCTGTGCCTCTGTGCGAGCACTGCCATGGGCAGATGAGGCTGAGCAACAGCTTTCCAGGCTAGCCCCTTCTGCCTGCCAGCTATATGCAGATGTTCGCACTTTCGGAGCAGGGCTGTGATAGGAGCCTGGCAGGGACACCACCACTCCCAGCATGCGTTTGAAGTATCAAGTGGCAAGATAAGCAAACAGCCCCATTCTCTGTGCCTCTATGCGAGCAGTGCCATGGGCAGATGAGGCTGAGCAACAGCTTTCCAGGCTAGCACCTTCTGGCTGCCAGCTATCTGCAGACGTTAGCACTTTCGGAGCAGGGCTGCGAAAGGAGCCTGGCTGGGACACCAACTTTTGCAGGCTACGTTTGAAGTTTGAGGTGGCAAGACAAGCAAGCAGCTCCAGTCTCTGCGCCTCTGTGCGAGAACTGCCATGGGCAGATGAGGCTGAGCAACAGCTTTCCAGGCTAGCCCCTTCTGCCTGCCAGCTATCTGCAGACGTTCGCATTTCAAGAGCAGGGCTGCGAAAGGAGCCTAGCAGGTACACCAACTTTCCCAGGCTACGTTTGAAGTTTGAGGTGGCAAGACAAGCAAGCAGCCCCATTCTCTGTGCCTCTGTGCGAGCACTGCCATGGGCAGATGAGGCTGAGCAACAGCTTTCCAGGCTAGCCCCTTCTTGCTGCCAGCTATATGCAGACGTTCGCACTTTCGGAGCAGGGCTGTGATAGGAGCCTGGCAGGGACACCACCATTCCCAGCATGCGTTTGAAGTTTCAAGTGGCAAGATAAGCAAGCAGCCCCATTCTCTGTGCCTCTGTGCGAGCACTGCCATGGGCAGATGAGGCTGAGCAACAGCTTTCCAGGCTAGCACCTTCTGGCTGCCAGCTATCTGCAGACGTTCGCATTTCAAGAGCAGGGCTGCGAAAGGAGCCTAGCAGGTACACTATCTTTCCCAGGCTACGTTTGAAGTTTGAGGTGGCAAGACAAGCAAGCAGCCCCATTCTCTGTGCCTCTGTGCGAGCAGTGCCATGGGCAGATGAGGCTGAGCAACAGCTTTCCAGGCTAGCCCCTTCTGCCTGCCAGCTATCTGCAGACGTTCGCACTTTCGGAGCAGGGCTGCGAAAGGAGCCTGGCAGGGACAACCCACATTCCCCACATGCGTTTGAAGTTTCAAGTGGCAAGATAAGCAAGCAGCCCCATTCTCTGTGCCTCTATGAGAACAGTGCCATGGGCAGATGAGGCTGAGCAACAGCTTTCCAGGCTAGCCCCTTCTGGCTGCCAGCTATCTGCAGACGTTCGCACTTTCGGAGCACGGCTGTGACAGGAGCGTGGCAGGGACACCACCATTCCCAACATGCGTTTGAAGTTTGAAGTGGCAAGATAAGCAAGCAGCCCCATTCTCTGTGCCTCTATGCGAACAGTGCCATGGGCAGATGAGGCTGAGCAACAGCTTTCCAGGCTAGCCCCTTCTGGCTGCCAGCTATCTGCAGACGTTCGCATTTCAAGAGTAGGGCTGCGAAAGGAGCCTAGCAGGTAAACCATCTTTCCCAGGCTACGTTTGAAGTTTGAGGTGGCAAGACAAGCAAGCAGCCCCATTCTCTGTGCCTCTGTGCGAGCACTGCCATGGGCAGATGAGGCTGAGCAACAGCTTTCCAGGCTAGCCCCTTCTGCCTGCCAGCTATCTGCAGACGTTCGCACTTTCGGAGCAGGGCTGTGATAGGAGGCTGGCAGAGACACCACCATTCCCAGCATGCGTTTGAAGTTTCAAGTGGCAAGATAAGCAAGCAGCCCCATTCTCTGTGCCTCTATGCGAACAGTGCCATGGGCAGATGAGGCTGAGCAACAGCTTTCCAGGCTAGCACCTTCTGTCTGCCAGCTATCTGCAGACGTTCGCATTTCAAGAGCAGGGCTGCGAAAGGAGCCTAGCAGGTACACCATCTTTCCCAGGCTACGTTTGAAGTTTGAGGTGGCAAGACAAGCAAGGAGCCCCATTCTCTGTGCCTCTGTGCGAGCAGTGCCATGGGCAGATGAGGCTGAGCAACAGCTTTCCAGGCTAGCACCTTCTGGCTGCCAGCTATCTGCAGACGTTCGCACTTTCGGAGCAGGGCTGCGAAAGGGGCCTGGCTGGGACACCAGCTTTCAAAGGATACTTTTGAAGTTTGAGGTGGCAAGACAAGCAAGCAGCTCCAGTCTCTGCGCCTCTGTGCGAGAACTGCCATGGGCAGATGAGGCTGAGCAACAGCTTTCCAGGCTAGCCCCTTCTGGCTGCCAGCTATCTGCAGACGTTCGCATTTCAAGAGCAGGGCTGCGAAAGGAGCCTAGCAGGTACACCATCGTTCCCAGGCTACGTTTGAAGTTTGAGGTGGCAAGACAAGCAAGCAGCCCCATTCTCTGTGCCTCTGTGCGAACAGTGCCATGGGCAGATGAGGCTGAGCAACAGCTTTCCAGGCTAGCACCTTCTGGCTGCCAGCTATCTGCAGACGTTAGCACTTTCGGAGCAGGGCTGCGAAAGGAGCCTGGCTGGGACACCAACTTTCCCAGGCTACATTTGAAGTTTGAGGTGGCAAGACAAGCAAGCAGCTCCAGTCTCTGCGCCTCTGTGCGAGAACTGCCATGGGCAGATGAGGCTGAGCAACAGCATTCCAGGCTAGCCCCTTCTGCCTGCCAGCTATCTGCAGACGTTCGCATTTCAAGAGCAGGGCTGCGAAAGGAGCCTAGCAGGTACACCAACTTTCCCAGGCTACGTTTGAAGTTTGAGGTGGCAAGACAAGCAAGCAGCCCCATTCTCTGTGCCTCTGTGCGAGCACTGCCGTCGGCAGATGAGGCTGAGCAACAGCCTTCCAGGTGAGCAGGGCTGTGGTAGGAGCCTGGCAGGGACACTACCATTCCCAGCATGCGTTTGAAGTTTCAAGTGGCAAGATAAGCAAGCAGCCCCATTCTCTGTGCCTCTATGCGAACAGTGCCATGGGCAGATGAGGCTGAGCAACAGCTTTCCAGGCTAGCCCCTTCTGCCTGCCAGCTATCTGCAGACGTTCTCATTTCAAGAGCAGGGCTGCGAAAGGAGCCTAGCAGGTACACTATGTTTCCCAGGCTACGTTTGAAGTTTGAGGTGGCAAGACAAGCAAGCAGCCCCATTCTCTGTGCCTCTGTGCGAGCAGTGCCATGGGCAGATGAGGCTGAGCAACAGCTTTCCAGGCTAGCCCCTTCTGCCTGCCAGCTATCTGCAGACGTTCGCACTTTCGGAGCAGGGCTGCGAAAGGAGCCTGGCAGGGAAAACCCACATTCCCCACATTCGTTTGAAGTTTCAAGTGGCAAGACAAGCAAGGAGCCCCATTCTCTGTGCCTCTGTGCGAGCAGTGCCATGGGCAGATGAGACTGAGCAATAGCTTTCCAGGCTAGCACCTTCTGTCTGCCAGCTATCTGCAGACGTTCGCATTTCAAGAGCAGGGCTGCGAAAGGAGCCTAGCAGGTACACCATCTTTCCCAGGCTACGTTTGAAGTTTGAGGTGGCAAGACAAGCAAGGAGCCCCATTCTCTGTGCCTCTGTGCGAGCAGTGCCATGGGCAGATGAGGCTGAGCAACAGCTTTCCAGGCTAGCACCTTCTGGCTGCCAGCTATCTGCAGACGTTCGCACTTTCGGAGCAGGGCTGCGAAAGGGGCCTGGCTGGGACACCAGCTTTCAAAGGATACTTTTGAAGTTTGAGGTGGCAAGACAAGCAAGCAGCTCCAGTCTCTGCGCCTCTGTGCGAGAACTGCCATGGGCAGATGAGGCTGAGCAACAGCTTTCCAGGCTAGCCCCTTCTGGCTGCCACCTATCTGCAGACGTTCGCATTTCAAGAGCAGGGCTGCGAAAGGAGCCTAGCAGGTACACCATCGTTCCCAGGCTACGTTTGAAGTTTGAGGTGGCAAGACAAGCAAGCAGCCCCATTCTCTGTGCCTCTGTGCGAACAGTGCCATGGGCAGATGAGGCTGAGCAACAGCTTTCCAGGCTAGCACCTTCTGGCTGCCAGCTATCTGCAGACGTTAGCACTTTCGGAGCAGGGCTGCGAAAGGAGCCTGGCTGGGACACCAACTTTCCCAGGCTACATTTGAAGTTTGAGGTGGCAAGACAAGCAAGCAGCTCCAGTCTCTGCGCCTCTGTGCGAGAACTGCCATGGGCAGATGAGGCTGAGCAACAGCTTTCCAGGCTAGCCCCTTCTGCCTGCCAGCTATCTGCAGACGTTCGCATTTCAAGAGCAGGGCTGCGAAAGGAGCCTAGCAGGTACACCAACTTTCCCAGGCTACGTTTGAAGTTTGAGGTGGCAAGACAAGCAAGCAGCCCCATTCTCTGTGCCTCTGTGCGAGCACTGCCGTCGGCAGATGAGGCTGAGCAACAGCCTTCCAGGTGAGCAGGGCTGTGGTAGGAGCCTGGCAGGGACACTACCATTCCCAGCATGCGTTTGAAGTTTCAAGTGGCAAGATAAGCAAGCAGCCCCATTCTCTGTGCCTCTATGCGAACAGTGCCATGGGCAGATGAGGCTGAGCAACAGCTTTCCAGGCTAGCACCTTCTGTCTGCCAGCTATCTGCAGACGTTCGCATTTCAAGAGCAGGGCTGCGAAAGGAGCCTAGCAGGTACACTATGTTTCCCAGGCTACGTTTGAAGTTTGAGGTGGCAAGACAAGCAAGCAGCCCCATTCTCTGTGCCTCTGTGCGAGCAGTGCCATGGGCAGATGAGGCTGAGCAACAGCTTTCCAGGCTAGCCCCTTCTGGCTGCCAGCTATCTGCAGACGTTCGCACTTTCGGAGCAGGGCTGCGAAAGGAGCCTGGCAGGGAAAACCCACATTCCCCACATTCGTTTGAAGTTTCAAGTGGCAAGACAAGCAAGGAGCCCCATTCTCTGTGCCTCTGTGCGAGCAGTGCCATGGACAGATGAGGCTGAGCAACAGCTTTCCAGGCTAGCCCCTTCTGCCTGCCAGCTATCTGCAGACGTTCGCGCTTTCGGAGCAGGGCTGCGAAAGGAGCCTGGCTGGGACACCAACTTTCCCAAGCTACGTTTGAAGTTTGAGGTGGCAAGACAAGCAAGGAGCCCCATTCTCTGTGCCTCTGTGCGAGCAGTGCCATGGGCAGATGAGGCTGAGCAACAGCTTTCCAGGCTAGCCCCTTCTGACTGCCAGCTATCTGCAGACGTTCGCACTTTCGGAGCAGGGCTGTGAAAGGAGCATGGCTGGGACACCAACTTTCCCAGGCTACGTTTGAAGTTTGAGTTAGCAAGACAAGCAAGCAGCCCCATTCTCTGTGCCTCTGTGCGAGCAGTGCCATGGGCAGATGAGGCTGAGCAACAGCTTTCCAGGCTAGCCCCTTCTGGCTGCCAGCTATCTGCAGACGTTCGCACTTTCGGAGCAGGGCTGTGAAAGGAGCCTGGCTGGGACACAAACTTTCCCAGGCTACGTTTGAAGTTTGAAGTGGCAAGACAAGCAAGCAGCCCCATTCTCTGTGCCTCTGTGCGAGCACTGCCATGGGCAGATGAGGCTGAGCAACAGCTTTCCAGGCTAGCCCCTTCTGGCTGCCAGCTATCTGCAGACGTTCGCACTTTCGGAGCAGGGCTGTGATAGGAGGCTGGCAGGGACACCACCATTCCCAGCATGCGTTTGAAGTTTCAAGTGGCAAGATAAGCAAGCAGCCCCATTCTCTGTGCCTCTATGCGAACAGTGCCATGGGCAGATGAGGCTGAGCAACAGCTTTCCAGGCTAGCACCTTCTGGCTGCCAGCTATCTGCAGACGTTAGCACTTTCGGAGCAGGGCTGCGAAAGGAGCCTGGCTGGGACACCAACTTTCCCAGGCTACATTTGAAGTTTGAGGTGGCAAGACAAGCAAGCAGCTCCAGTCTCTGCGCCTCTGTGCGAGAACTGCCATGGGCAGATGAGGCTGAGCAACAGCTTTCCAGGCTAGCCCCCTCTGCCTGCCAGCTATCTGCAGACGTTCGCATTTCAAGAGCAGGGCTGCGAAAGGAGCCTAGCAGGTACACCAACTTTCCCAGGCTACGTTTGAAGTTTGAGGTGGCAAGACAAGCAAGCAGCCCCATTCTCTGTGCCTCTGTGCGAGCAGTGCCATGGGCAGATGAGGCTGAGCAACAGCTTTCCAGGCTAGCACCGTCTGGCTGCCAGCTATCTGCAGACGTTCGCACTTTCGGATTAGGGCTGCGAAAGGAGCCTGGCAGGGACAATTCACATTCCCCACATGCGTTTGAAGTTTCAAGTGGCAAGACAAGCAAGGAGCCCCATTCTCTGTGCCTCTGTGCGAGCAGTGCCATGGGCAGATGAGACTGAGCAACAGCTTTCCAGGCTAGCACCTTCTGTCTGCCAGCTATCTGCAGACGTTCGCATTTCAAGAGCAGGGCTGCGAAAGGAGCCTAGCAGATACACCATCTTTCCCAGGCTACATTTGAAGTTTGAGGTGGCAAGACAAGCAAGGAGCCCCATTCTCTGTGCCTCTGTGCGAGCAGTGCCATGGGCAGATGAGGCTGAGCAACAGCTTTCCAGGCTAGCCCCTTCTGCCTGCCAGCTATCTGCAGACGTTCGCACTTTCGGAGCAGGGCTGCGAAAGGAGCCTGGGTGGGACACCAACTTTCCCAAGCTACGTTTGAAGTTTGAGGTGGCAAGACAAGCAAGGAGCCCCATTCTCTGTGCCTCTGTGCGAGCACTGCCATGGGCAGATGAGGCTGAGCAACAGCTTTCCAGGCTAGCCCCTTCTGCCTGCCAGCTATCTGCAGACGTTCGCATTTCAAGAGCAGGGCTGCGAAAGGAGCCTAGCAGGTACACCGTCTTTCCCAGGCTACGTTTGAAGTTTGAGGTGGCAAGACAAGCAAGGAGCCCCATTCTCTGTGCCTCTGTGCGAGCAGTGCCATGGTCAGAGGAGGCTGAGCAACAGCTTTCCAGGCTAGCCCCTTCTGCCTGCCAGCTATCTGCAGACGTTCGCACTTTCGGAGCAGGGCTGTGATAGGAGCCTGGCAGGGACACCACCATTCCCAGCATGCGTTTGAAGTTTCAAGTGGCAAGATAAGCAAGCAGCCCCATTCTCTGTGCCTCTATGCGAACAGTGCCATGGGCAGATGAGGCTGAGCAACAGCTTTCCAGGCTAGCCCTTTCTTGCTGCCAGCTATCTGCAGACTTTCGCACTTTCGGATTAGGGCTGCGAAAGGAGCCTGGCAGGGACAACCCACATTCCCCACATGCGTTTGAAGTTTCAAGTGACAAGATAAGCAAGCAGCCCCATTCTCTGTGCCTCTGTGGGAGCAGTGCCATGGGCAGATGAGGCTGAGCAACAGCTTTCCAGGCTAGCCCCTTCTGCCTGCCAGCTATCTGCAGACGTTCGCACTTTCGGAGCAGGGCTGCGAAAGGAGCCTGGCTGGGACACCAACTTTCCCAGGCTACGTTTGAAGTTTGAAGTGGCAAGACAAGCAAGCAGCCCCATTCTCTGTGCCTCTGTGCGAGCAGTGCCATGGGCAGATGAGGCTGAGCAACAGCTTTCCAGGCTAGCCCCTTCTGCCTGCCAGCTATCTGCAGACGTTCGCATTTCAAGAGCAGGGCTGCGAAAGGAGCCTGGCAGGGACACCACCATTCCCAGCATGCGTTTGAAGTTTCAAGTGGCAAGATAAGCAAGCAGCCCCATTCTCTGTGCCTCTATGCGAACAGTGCCATGGGCAGATGAGGCTGAGCAACAGCTTTCCAGGCTAGCCCCTTCTGACTGCCAGCTATCTGCAGACGTTCGCACTTTCGGAGCAGGGCTGTGATAGGAGCCTGGCTGGGACACCACCATTCCCAGCATGCGTTTGAAGTTTCAAGTGGCAAGATAAGCAAGCAGCCCCATTCTCTGTGCCTCTATGCGAACAGTGCCATGGGCAGATGAGGCTGAGCAACAGCTTTCCAGGCTAGCACCTTCTGGCTGCCAGCTATCTGCAGACGTTCGCATTTCAAGAGCAGGGCTGCGAAAGGAGCCTAGCAGTTACAATATCTTTCCCAGGCTACGTTTGAAGTTTCAAGTGGCAAGATAAGCAAGCAGCCCCATTCTCTGTGCCTCTATGCGAACAGTGCCATGGGCAGATGAGGCTGAGCAACAGCTTTCCAGGCTAGCCCCTTCTGGCTGCCAGCTATCTGCAGACGTTTGCACTTTCGGAGCAGGGCTGTGATAGGAGCCTGGCAGGGACACCACCATTCCCAACATAAGTTTGAAGTTTCAAGTGGCAAGATAAGCAAGCAGCCCCATTCTCTGTGTCTCTATGCGAACAGTGCCATGGGCAGATGAGGCTGTGCAACAGCTTTCCAGGCTAGCCCCTTCTGGCTGCCAGCTATCTGCAGACGTTCGCATTTCAAGAGCAGGGCTGCGAAAGGATCCTGGCAGGTACACCATCTTTCCCAGGCTACGTTTGAAGTTTGAGGTGGCAAGACAAGCAAGCAGCCCCATTCTCTGTGCCTCTGTGCGAGCAGTGCCATGGGCAGATGAGGCTGAGCAACAGCTTTCCAGGCTAGCCCCTTCTGCCTGCCAGCTATCTGCAGACGTTCGCACTTTCGGAGCAGGGCTGTGAAAGGAGCCTGGCTGGGACACCAACTTTCCCAGGCTACGTTTGAAGTTTGAAGTGGCAAGACAAGCAAGCAGCCCCATTCTCTGTGCCTCTGTGCGAGCACTGCCATGGGCAGAGGAGGCTGAGCAACAGCTTTCCAGGCTAGCCCCTTCTGCCTGCCAGCTATCTGCAGACGTTCGCACTTTCGGAGCAGGGCTGTGATAGGAGCCTGGCAGGGACACCACCATTCCCAGCATGCGGTTGAAGTTTCAAGTGGCAAGATAAGCAAGCAGCCCCGTTCTCTGTGCCTCTATGCGAACAGTGCCATGGGCAGATGAGGCTGAGCAACAGCTTTCCAGGCTAGCCCCTTCTTGCTGCCAGCTATCTGCAGACGTTCGCACTTTCGGATTAGGGCTGCGAAAGGAGCCTGGCAGGGACAACCCACATTCCCCACATGCGTTTGAAGTTTCAAGTGACAAGATAAGCAAGCAGCCCCATTCTCTGTGCCTCTGTGGGAGCAGTGCCATGGACAGATGAGGCTGAGCAACAGCTTTCCAGGCTAGCACCTTCTGGCTGCCAGCTATCTGCAGACGTTCGCACTTTCGGAGCAGGGCTGCGAAAGGAGCCTGGCTGGGACACCAACTTTCCCAGGCTACGTTTGAAGTTTGAAGTGGCAAGACAAGCAAGCAGCCCCATTCTCTGTGCCTCTGTGCGAGCACTGCCATGGGCAGATGAGGCTGAGCAACAGCTTTCCAGGCTAGCCCCTTCTGCCTGCCAGCTATCTGCAGACGTTCGCATTTCAAGAGCAGGGCTGTGATAGGAGCCTGGCAGGGACACCACCACTCCCAGCATGCGTTTGAAGTATCAAGTGGCAAGATAAGCAAGCAGCCCCATTCTCTGTGCCTCTATGCGAACAGTGCCATGGGCAGATGAGGCTGAGCAACAGCTTTCCAGGCTAGCCCCTTCTGGCTGCCAGCTATCTGCAGACGTTCGCATTTCAAGAGCAGGGCTGCGAAAGGAGCCCAGCAGGTACACCATCTTTCCCAGGCTACGTTTGAAGTTTGAGTTAGCAAGACAAGCAAGGAGCCCCATTCTCTGTGCCTCTGTGCGAGCAGTGCCATGGGCAGATGAGGCTGAGCAACAGCTTTCCAGGCTAGCCCCTTCTGACTGCCAGCTATCTGCAGACGTTCGCACTTTCGGAGCAGGGCTGTGATAGGAGCCTGGCAGGGACACCACCATTCCCAACATAAGTTTGAAGTTTCAAGTGGCAAGATAAGCAAGCAGCCCCATTCTCTGTGTCTCTATGCGAACAGTGCCATGGGCAGATGAGGCTGAGCAACAGCTTTCCAGGCTAGCCCCTTCTGGCTGCCAGCTATCTGCAGACGTTCGCATTTCAAGAGCAGGGCTGCGAAAGGAGCCTGGCAGGTACACCATCTTTCCCAGGCTACGTTTGAAGTTTGAGGTGGCAAGACAAGCAAGCAGCCCCATTCTCTGTGCCTCTGTGCGAGCACTGCCATGGGCAGAGGAGGCTGAGCAACAGCTTTCCAGGCTAGCCCCTTCTGGCTGCCAGCTATCTGCAGACGTTCGCACTTTCGGAGCAGGGCTGTGATAGGAGCCTGGCAGGGACACCACCATTCCCAGCATGCGGTTGAAGTTTCAAGTGGCAAGATAAGCAAGCAGCCCCGTTCTCTGTGCCTCTATGCGAACAGTGCCATGGGCAGATGAGGCTGAGCAACAGCTTTCCAGGCTAGCCCCTTCTGCCTGCCAGCTATCTGCAGACGTTCGCATTTCAAGAGCAGGGCTGCGAAAGGAGCCTAGCAGGTACACCATCTTTCCCAGGCTACGTTTGAAGTTTGAGGTGGCAAGACAAGCAAGGAGCCCCATTCTCTGTGCCTCTATGCGAACAGTGCCATGGGCAGATGAGGCTGAGCAACAGCTTTCCAGGCTAGCCCCTTCTTGCTGCCAGCTATCTGCAGACGTTCGCACTTTCGGAGCAGGGCTGTGATAGGAGCCTGGCAGGGACACCACCATTCCCAGCATGTGTTTGAAGTTTCAAGTGGCAAGATAAGCAAGCAGCCCCATTCTCTGTGCCTCTGTGCGAGCACTGCCATGGGCAGATGAGGCTGAGCAACAGCTTTCCAGGCTAGCACCTTCTGGCTGCCAGCTATCTGCAGACGTTCGCATTTCAAGAGCAGGGCTGCGAAAGGAGCCTAGCAGGTACACTATCTTTCCCAGGCTACGTTTGAAGTTTGAGGTGGCAAGACAAGCAAGCAGCCCCATTCTCTGTGCCTCTGTGCGAGCAGTGCCATGGGCAGATGAGGCTGAGCAACAGCTTTCCAGGCTAGCCCCTTCTGCCTGCCAGCTATCTGCAGAAGTTCGCACTTACGGATTAGGGCTGCGAAAGGAGCCTGGCAGGGACAACCCACATTCCCCACATGCGTTTGAAGTTTCAAGTGACAAGATAAGCAAGCAGCCCCATTCTCTGTGCCTCTGTGCGAGCAGTGCCATGGACAGATGAGGCTGAGCAACAGCTTTCCAGGCTAGCCCCTTCTGGCTGCCACCTATCTGCAGACGTTCGCACTTTCGGAGCAGGGCTGCGAAAGGAGCCTGGCTGGGACACCAACTTTCCCAGGCTACGTTTGAAGTTTGAGGTGGCAAGACAAGCAAGGAGCCCCATTCTCTGTGCCTCTGTGCGATCACTGCCATGGGCAGATGAGGCTGAGCAACAGCTTTCCAGGCTAGCCCCTTCTGCCTGCCAGCTATCTGCAGATGTTCGCACTTTCGGAGCAGGGCTGTGATAGGAGCCTGGCAGGGACACCACCACTCCCAGCATGCGTTTGAAGTATCAAGTGGCAAGATAAGCAAGCAGCCCCGTTCTCTGTGCCTCTATGCGAACAGTGCCATGGGCAGATGAGGCTGAGCAACAGCTTTCCAGGCTAGCCCCTTCTGTCTGCCAGCTATCTGCAGACGTTCGCATTTCAAGAGCAGGGCTGCGAAAGGAGCCCAGCAGGTACACCATCTTTCCCAGGCTACGTTTGAAGTTTGAGTTAGCAAGACAAGCAAGGAGCCCCATTCTCTGTGCCTCTGTGCGAGCAGTGCCATGGGCAGATGAGGCTGAGCAACAGCTTTCCAGGCTAGCCCCTTCTGACTGCCAGCTATCTGCAGACGTTCGCACTTTCGGAGCAGGGCTGTGATAGGAGCCTGGCTGGGACACCACCATTCCCAGCATGCGTTTGAAGTTTCAAGTGGCAAGATAAGCAAGCAGCCCCATTCTCTGTGCCTCTATGCGAACAGTGCCATGGGCAGATGAGGCTGAGCAACAGCTTTCCAGGCTAGCACCTTCTGCCTGCCAGCTATCTGCAGACGTTCGCATTTCAAGAGCAGGGCTGCGAAAGGAGCCTAGCAGGTACACTATCTTTCCCAGGCTACGTTTGAAGTTTCAAGTGGCAATATAAGCAAGCAGCCCCATTCTCTGTGCCTCTATGCGAACAGTGCCATGGGCAGATGAGGCTGAGCAACAGCTTTCCAGGCTAGCCCCTTCTGGCTGCCAGCTATCTGCAGACGTTTGCACTTTCGGAGCACGGCTGTGATAGGAGCCTGGCAGGGACACCACCATTCCCAACATACGTTTGAAGTTTCAAGTGGCAAGATAAGCAAGCAGCCCCATTCTCTGTGCCTCTATGCGAACAGTGCCATGGGCAGATGAGGCTGAGCAACAGCTTTCCAGGCTAGCCCCTTCTGCCTGCCAGCTATCTGCAGACGTTCGCATTTCAAGAGCAGGGCTGCGAAAGGAGCCTGGCTGGGACACCAACTTTCCCTGGATACTTTTGAAGTTTGAGGTGGCAAGATAAGCAAGCAGCTCCAGTCTCTGCGCCTCTGTGCGAGAACTGCCATGGGCAGATGAGGCTGAGCAACAGCTTTCCAGGCTAGCCCCTTCTGGCTGCCTGCTATCTGCAGACGTTCGCATTTCAAGAGCAGGGCTGCGAAAGGAGCCTAGCAGGTACACCATCTTTCCCAGGCTACGTTTGAAGTTTGAGGTGGCAAGACAAGCAAGCAGCCCCATTCTCTGTGCCTCTGTGCGAGCAGTGCCATGGGCAGATGAGGCTGAGCAACAGCTTTCCAGGCTAGCCCCTTCTGGCTGCCAGCTATCTGCAGACGTTCGCATTTCAAGAGCAGGGCTGCGAAAGGAGCCTAGCAGGTACACCAACTTTCCCAGGCTACGTCTGAAGTTTGAGGTGGCAAGACAAGCAAGCAGCCCCATTCTCTGTGCCTCTGTGCGAGCAGTGCCATGGGGAGATGAGGCTGAGCAACAGCTTTCCAGGCTATCACCTTCTGGCTGCCAGCTATCTGCAGACGTTCGCATTTCAAGAGCAGGGCTGCGAAAGGAGCCTAGCAGGTACACTATCTTTCCCAGGCTACGTTTGAAGTTTGAGGTGGCAAGACAAGCAAGCAGCCCCATTCTCTGTGCCTCTGTGCGAGCAGTGCCATGGGCAGATGAGGCTGAGCAACAGCTTTCCAGGCTAGCCCCTTCTTGCTGCCAGCTATCTGCAGACGTTCGCACTTTCGGAGCAGGGCTGTGATAGGAGCCTGGCAGGGACACCACCATTCCCAGCATGCGTTTGAAGTTTCAAGTGGCAAGATAAGCAAGCAGCCCCATTCTCTGTGCCTCTATGCGAACAGTGCCATGGGCAGATGAGGCTGAGCAACAGCTTTCCAGGCTAGCCCCTTCTGCCTGCTAGCTATCTGCAGACGTTCGCATTTCAAGAGCAGGGCTGCGAAAGGAGCCTAGCAGGTACACTATCTTTCCCAGGCTACGTTTGAAGTTTGAGGTGGCAAGACAAGCAAGCAGCCCCATTCTCTGTGCCTCTGTGCGAGCAGTGCCATGGGCAGATGAGGCTGAGCAACAGCTTTCCAGGCTAGCCCCTTCTGCCTGCCAGCTATCTGCAGACGTTCGCACATTCGGAGCAGGGCTGCGAAAGGAGCCTGGCAGGGACAACCCACATTCCCCACATGCGTTTGAAGTTTCAAGTGGCAAGACAAGCAAGGAGCCCCATTCTCTGTGCCTCTGTGCGAGCAGTGCCATGGACTGATGAGGCTGAGCAACAGCTTTCCAGGCTAGCACCTTCTGCCTGCCAGCTATCTGCAGACGTTCGCACTTTCGGAGCAGGGCTGCGAAAGGAGCCTGGTTGGGACACCAACTTTCCCAGGCTACGTTTGAAGTTTGAGGTTGCAAGACAAGCAAGGAGCCCCATTCTCTGTGCCTCTGTGCGAGCACTGCCATGGGCAGATGAGGCTGAGCAACAGCTTTCCAGGCTAGCCCCTTCTGCCTGCCAGCTATCTGCAGACGTTCGCACTTTCGGAGCAGGGCTGTGATAGGAGCCTGGCAGGGACACCACCACTCCCAGCATGCGTTTGAAGTATCAAGTGGCAAGATAAGCAAGCAGCCCCATTCTCTGTGCCTCTATGCGAACAGTGCCATGGGCAGATGAGGCTGAGCAACAGCTTTCCAGGCTAGCCCCTTCTGACTGCCAGCTATCTGCAGACGTTCGCATTTCAAGAGCAGGGCTGCGAAAGGAGCCTAGCAGGTACACCATCTTTCCCAGGCTACGTTTGAAGTTTGAGTTAGCAAGACAAGCAAGCAGCCCCATTCTCTGTGCCTCTGTGCGAGCAGTGCCATGGGCAGAGGAGGCTGAGCAACAGCTTTCCAGGCTAGCCCCTTCTGACTGCCAGCTATCTGCAGACGTTCGCACTTTCGGAGCAGGGCTGTGATAGGAGCCTGGCAGGGACACCACCATTCCCAGCATGCGTTTGAAGTTTCAAGTGGCAAGATAAGCAAGCAGCCCCATTCTCTGTGCCTCTATGCGAACAGTGCCATGGGCAGATGAGGCTGAGCAACAGCTTTCCAGGCTAGCCCCTTCTGCCTGCCAGCTATCTGCAGACGTTCACACTTTCGGAGCACGGCTGTGATAGGAGCCTGGCAGGGACACCAACTTTCCCAGGCTACGTTTGAAGTTTGAGGTGGCAAGACAAGCAAGCAGCCCCATTCTCTGTGCCTCTGTGCGAGCACTGCCATGGGCAGATGAGGCTGAGCAACAGCTTTCCAGGCTAGCCCCTTCTGCCTGCCAGCTATCTGCAGACGTTCGCACTTTTGGAGCAGGGCTGTGAAAGGAGCCTGGCTGGGACACCAACTTTCCCAGGCTACGTTTGAAGTTTGAAGTGGCAAGACAAGCAAGCAGCCCCATTCTCTGTGCCTCTGTGCGAGCACTGCCATGGGCAGATGAGGCTGAGCAACAGCTTTCCAGGCTAGCCCCTTCTGGCTGCCAGCTATCTGCAGACGTTCGCACTTTCGGAGCAGGGCTGTGATAGGAGCCTGGCAGGGACACCACCATTCCCAGCATGCGTTTGAAGTTTCAAGTGGCAAGATAAGCAAGCAGCCCCATTCTCTGTGCCTCTATGCGAACAGTGCCATGGGCAGATGAGGCTGAGCAACAGCTTTCCAGGCTAGCCCCTTCTGGCTGCCAGCTATCTGCAGACGTTCGCATTTCAAGAGCAGGGCTGCGAAAGGAACCTAGCAGGTACACCATCTTTCCCAGGCTACGTTTGAAGTTTGAGGTGGCAAGACAAGCAAGCAGCTCCAGTCTCTGCGCCTCTGTGCGAGAACTGCCATGGGGAGATGAGGCTGAGCAACAGCTTTCCAGGCTAGCCCCTTCTGGCTGCCACCTATCTGCAGACGTTCGCATTTCAAGAGCAGGGCTGCGAAAGGAGCCTAGCAGGTACACCAACTTTCCCAGGCTACGTCTGAAGTTTGAGGTGGCAAGACAAACAAGCAGTCCCATTCTCTGTGCCTCTGTGCGAACAGTGCCATGGGCAGATGAGGATGAGCAACAGCTTTCCAGGCTAGCCCCTTCTGCCTGCCAGCTATCTGCAGACGTTCGCATTGCAAGAGCAGGGCTGCGAAAGGAGCCTAGCAGGTACACCATCTTTCCCAGGCTACGTTTGAAGTTTGAGTTAGCAAGACAAGCAAGCAGCCCCATTCTCTGTGCCTCTGTGCGAGTAGTGCCATGGGCAGAGGAGGCTGAGCAACAGCTTTCCAGGCTAGCCCCTTCTGACTGCCAGCTATCTGCAGACGTTCGCGCTTTCGGAGCAGGGCTGTGATAGGAGCCTGGCAGGGACACCACCATTCCCAGCATACTTTTGAAGTTTCAAGTGGCAAGATAAGCAAGCAGCCCCATTCTCTGTGCCTCTATGCGAACAGTGCCATGGGCAGATGAGGCTGAGCAACAGCTTTCCAGGCTAGCCCCTTCTGCCTGCCAGCTATCTGCAGACGTTCGCACTTTCGGAGCACGGCTGTGATAGGAGCCTGGCAGGTACACCAACTTTCCCAGACTACGTTTGAAGTTTGAGGTGGCAAGACAAGCAAGCAGCCCCATTCTCTGTGCCTCTGTGCGAGCACTGCCGTCGGCAGATGAGGCTGAGCAACAGCTTTCCAGGCTAGCCCCTTCTTGCTGCCAGCTATCTGCAGACGTTCGCACTTTCGGAGCAGGGCTGTGATAGGAGCCTGGCAGGGACACCACCATTCCCAGCATGCGTTTGAAGTTTCAAGTGGCAAGATAAGCAAGCAGCCCCATTCTCTGTGCCTCTATGCGAACAGTGCCATGGGCAGATGAGGCTTAGCAACAGCTTTCCAGGCTAGCCCCTTCTGCCTGCCAGCTATCTGCAGACGTTCGCATTTCAAGAGCAGGGCTGCGAAAGGAGCCTAGCAGGTACACTATCTTTCCCAGGCTACGTTTGAAGTTTGAGGTGGCAAGACAAGCAAGCAGCCCCATTCTCTGTGCCTCTGTGCGAGCAGTGCCATGGGCAGATGAGGCTGAGCAACAGCTTTCCAGGCTAGCCCCTTCTGCCTGCCAGCTATCTGCAGACGTTCGCACATTCGGAGCAGGGCTGCGAAAGGAGCCTGGCAGGGACAACCCACATTCCCCACATGCGTTTGAAGTTTGAAGTGGCAAGACAAGCAAGCAGCCCCATTCTCTGTGCCTCTGTGCGAGCAGTGCCATGGACTGATGAGGCTGAGCAACAGCTTTCCAGGCTAGCACCTTCTGCCTGCCAGCTATCTGCAGACGTTCGCACTTTCGGAGCAGGGCTGCGAAAGGAGCCTGGCTGGGACACCAACTTTCCCAGGCTACGTTTGAAGTTTGAGGTGGCAAGACAAGCAAGGAGCCCCATTCTCTGTGCCTCTGTGTGAGCACTGCCATGGGCAGATGAGGCTGAGCAACAGCTTTCCAGGCTAGCCCCTTCTGCCTGCCAGCTATCTGCAGACGTTCGCACTTTCGGAGCAGGGCTGTGATAGGAGCCTGGCAGGGACACCACCACTCCCAGCATGCGTTTGAAGTATCAAGTGGCAAGATAAGCAAGCAGCCCCATTCTCTGTGCCTCTATGCGAACAGTGCCATGGGCAGATGAGGCTGAGCAACAGCTTTCCAGGCTAGCCCCTTCTGACTGCCAGCTATCTGCAGACGTTCGCATTTCAAGAGCAGGGCTGCGAAAGGAGCCTAGCAGGTACACCATCTTTCCCAGGCTACGTTTGAAGTTTGAGTTAGCAAGACAAGCAAGCAGCCCCATTCTCTGTGCCTCTGTGCGAGCAGTGCCATGGGCAGAGGAGGCTGAGCAACAGCTTTCCAGGCTAGCCCCTTCTGACTGCCAGCTATCTGCAGACGTTCGCACTTTCGGAGCAGGGCTGTGATAGGAGCCTGGCAGGGACACCACCATTCCCAGCATGCGTTTGAAGTTTCAAGTGGCAAGATAAGCAAGCAGCCCCATTCTCTGTGCCTCTATGCGAACAGTGCTATGGGCAGATGAGGCTGAGCAACAGCTTTCCAGGCTAACCCCTTCTGCCTGCCATCTATCTGCAGACGTTCGCACTTTCGGAGCACGGCTGTGATAGGAGCCTAGCAGGGACACCAACTTTCCCAGGCTACGTTTGAAGTTTGAGGTGGCAAGACAAGCAAGCAGCCCCATTCTCTGTGCCTCTGTGCGAGCACTGCCATGGGCAGATGAGGCTGAGCAACAGCTTTCCAGGCTAGCCCCTTCTGCCTGCCAGCTATCTGCAGACGTTCGCATTTCAAGAGCAGGGCTGCGAAAGGAGCCTGGCCGGAACAACCCACATTCCCCACATGCGTTTGAAGTTTCAAGTGGCAAGATAAGCAAGCAGCCCCATTCTCTGTGCCTCTATGCGAACAGTGCCATGGGCAGATGAGGCTGAGCAACAGCTTTCCAGGCTAGCCCCTTCTGCCTGCCAGCTATCTGCAGACGTTCGCACTTTCGGAGCACGGCTGTGATAGGAGCCTGGCAGGGACACCAACTTTCCCAGGCTACGTCTGAAGTTTGAGGTGGCAAGACAAGCAAGCAGCCCCATTCTCTGTGCCTCTGTGCGAGCAGTGCCATGGGCAGATGAGGCTGAGCAACAGCTTTCCAGGCTAGCCCCTTCTGCCTGCCAGCTATCTGCAGACGTTCGCACTTTCGGAGCAGGACTGTGATAGGAGCCTGGCAGTGACACCACCATTCCCAGCATGCGTTTGAAGTTTCAAGTGGCAAGATAAGCAAGCAGCCCCATTCTCTGTGCCTCTATGCGAACAGTGCCATGGGCAGATGAGGCTGAGCAACAGCTTTCCAGGCTAGCACCTTCTGGCTGCCAGCTATCTGCAGACGTTCGCATTTCAAGAGCAGGGCTGCGAAAGGAGCCTAGCAGTTACACCATCTTTCCAAGGCTACGTTTGAAGTTTGAGGTGGCAAGACAAGGAAGGGGCCCCATTCTCTGTGCCTCTATGCGAACAGTGCCATGGGCAGATGAGGCTGAGCAACAGCTTTCCAGGCTAGCCCCTTCTGCCTGCCAGCTATCTGCAGACGTTCGCACTTTCGGAGCAGGGCTGTGATAGGAGCCTGGCAGGGACACCACCATTCCCAGCATGCGTTTGAAGTTTCAAGTGGCAAGATAAGCAATCAGCCCCATTCTCTGTGCCTCTATGTGAACAGTGCCATGGGCAGATGAGGCTGAGCAACAGCTTTCCAGGCTAGCACCTTCTGGCTGCCAGCTATCTGCAGACGTTCGCATTTCAAGAGCAGGGCTGCGAAAGGAGCCTAGCAGGTACACTATCTTTCCCAGGCTACGTTTGAAGTTTGAGGTGGCAAGACAAGCAAGGAGCCCCATTCTCTGTGCCTCTGTGCGAGCAGTGCCATGGGCAGATGAGGCTGAGCAACAGCTTTCCAGGCTAGCCCCTTTTGCCTGCCAGCTATCTGCAGACGTTCGCACTTTCGGAGCAAGGCTGCGAAAGGAGCCTGGCAGGGACAACACACATTCCCCACATGCGTTTGAAGTTTCAAGTGGCAAGACAAGCAAGGAGCCCCATTCTCTGTGCCTCTGTGCGAGCAGTGCCATGGACAGATGAGGCTGAGCAACAGCTTTCCAGGCTAGCACCTTCTGGCTGCCAGCTATCTGCAGACGTTCGCACTTTCGGAGCAGGGCTGCGAAAGGAGTCTGGTTGGGACAGCAACTTTCCCAGGCTACGTTTGAAGTTTGAGGTGGCAAGACAAGCAAGCAGCCCCATTCTCTGTGCCTCTGTGCGAGCACTGCCATGGGCAGATGAGGCTGAGCAACAGCTTTCCAGGCTAGCCCCTTCTGCCTGCCAGCTGTCTGCAGACGTTCGCACTTTCGGAGCAGGGCTGTGATAGGAGCCTGGCAGGGACACCACCACTCCCAGCATGCGTTTGAAGTATCAAGTGGCAAGATAAGCAAGCAGCCCCATTCTCTGTGCCTCTATGCGAACAGTGCCATGGGCAGATGAGGCTGAGCAACAGCTTTCCAGGCTAGCCCCTTCTGGCTGCCAGCTATCTGCAGACGTTCGCATTTCAAGAGCAGGGCTGAGAAAGGAGCCTAGCAGGTACACCATCTTTCCCAGGCTACGTTTGAAGTTTGAGGTAGCAAGACAAGCAAGGAGCCCCATTCTCTGTGCCTCTATGCGAACAGTGCCATGGGCAGATGAGGCTGAGCAACAGCTTTCCAGGCTAGCCCCTTCTGCCTGCCAGCTATCTGCAGACGTTCGCACTTTCGGAGCAGGGCTGTGATAGGAGCCTAGCAGGGACACCAACTTTCCCAGGCTACGTTTGAAGTTTGAGGTGGCAAGACAAGCAAGCAGCCCCATTCTCTGTGCCTCTGTGCGAGCACTGCCATGGGCAGATGAGGCTGAGCAACAGCTTTCCAGGCTAGCCCCTTCTGCCTGCCAGCTATCTGCAGACGTTCGCATTTCAAGAGCAGGGCTGCGAAAGGAGCCTGGCCGGAACAACCCACATTCCCCACATGCGTTTGAAGTTTCAAGTGGCAAGATAAGCAAGCAGCCCCATTCTCTGTGCCTCTATGCGAACAGTGCC
Organism: Opisthocomus hoazin; assembly: GCF_030867145.1. NCBI lineage: Eukaryota > Metazoa > Chordata > Aves > Opisthocomiformes > Opisthocomidae > Opisthocomus > Opisthocomus hoazin. The sequence goes on along the minus strand of NC_134437.1, from coordinate 9,574,185 downwards.
ATGGGCAGATGAGGCTGAGCAACAGCTTTCCAGGCTAGCCCCTTCTGCCTGCCAGCTATCTGCAGACGTTCGCACTTTCGTAGCACGGCTGTGATAGGAGCCTGGCAGGGACACCAACTTTCCCAGGCTACGTCTGAAGTTTGAGGTGGCAAGACAAGCAAGCAGCCCCATTCTCTGTGCCTCTGTGCGAGCAGTGCCATGGGCAGATGAGGCTGAGCAACAGCTTTCCAGGCTAGCCCCTTCTGCCTGCCAGCTATCTGCAGACGTTCGCACTTTCGGAGCAGGACTGTGATAGGAGCCTGGCAGTGACACCACCATTCCCAGCATGCGTTTGAAGTTTCAAGTGGCAAGATAAGCAAGCAGCCCCATTCTCTGTGCCTCTATGCGAACAGTGCCATGGGCAGATGAGGCTGAGCAACAGCTTTCCAGGCTAGCACCTTCTGGCTGCCAGCTATCTGCAGACGTTCGCATTTCAAGAGCAGGGCTGCGAAAGGAGCCTAGCAGTTACACCATCTTTCCAAGGCTACGTTTGAAGTTTGAGGTGGCAAGACAAGGAAGGGGCCCCATTCTCTGTGCCTCTATGCGAACAGTGCCATGGGCAGATGAGGCTGAGCAACAGCTTTCCAGGCTAGCCCCTTCTGCCTGCCAGCTATCTGCAGACGTTCGCACTTTCGGAGCAGGGCTGTGATAGGAGCCTGGCAGGGACACCACCATTCCCAGCATGCGTTTGAAGTTTCAAGTGGCAAGATAAGCAATCAGCCCCATTCTCTGTGCCTCTATGTGAACAGTGCCATGGGCAGATGAGGCTGAGCAACAGCTTTCCAGGCTAGCACCTTCTGGCTGCCAGCTATCTGCAGACGTTCGCATTTCAAGAGCAGGGCTGCGAAAGGAGCCTAGCAGGTACACTATCTTTCCCAGGCTACGTTTGAAGTTTGAGGTGGCAAGACAAGCAAGGAGCCCCATTCTCTGTGCCTCTGTGCGAGCAGTGCCATGGGCAGATGAGGCTGAGCAACAGCTTTCCAGGCTAGCCCCTTTTGCCTGCCAGCTATCTGCAGACGTTCGCACTTTCGGAGCAAGGCTGCGAAAGGAGCCTGGCAGGGACAACACACATTCCCCACATGCGTTTGAAGTTTCAAGTGGCAAGACAAGCAAGGAGCCCCATTCTCTGTGCCTCTGTGCGAGCAGTGCCATGGACAGATGAGGCTGAGCAACAGCTTTCCAGGCTAGCACCTTCTGGCTGCCAGCTATCTGCAGACGTTCGCACTTTCGGAGCAGGGCTGCGAAAGGAGTCTGGTTGGGACAGCAACTTTCCCAGGCTACGTTTGAAGTTTGAGGTGGCAAGACAAGCAAGCAGCCCCATTCTCTGTGCCTCTGTGCGAGCACTGCCATGGGCAGATGAGGCTGAGCAACAGCTTTCCAGGCTAGCCCCTTCTGCCTGCCAGCTGTCTGCAGACGTTCGCACTTTCGGAGCAGGGCTGTGATAGGAGCCTGGCAGGGACACCACCACTCCCAGCATGCGTTTGAAGTATCAAGTGGCAAGATAAGCAAGCAGCCCCATTCTCTGTGCCTCTATGCGAACAGTGCCATGGGCAGATGAGGCTGAGCAACAGCTTTCCAGGCTAGCCCCTTCTGGCTGCCAGCTATCTGCAGACGTTCGCATTTCAAGAGCAGGGCTGAGAAAGGAGCCTAGCAGGTACACCATCTTTCCCAGGCTACGTTTGAAGTTTGAGTTAGCAAGACAAGCAAGGAGCCCCATTCTCTGTGCCTCTATGCGAACAGTGCCATGGGCAGATGAGGCTGAGCAACAGCTTTCCAGGCTAGCCCCTTCTGCCTGCCAGCTATCTGCAGACGTTCGCACTTTCGGAGCAGGGCTGTGATAGGAGCCTAGCAGGTACACCATCTTTCCCAGGCTACGTTTGAAGTTTGAGGTGGCAAGACAAGCAAGCAGCCCCATTCTCTGTGCCTCTGTGCGAGCACTGCCATGGGCACATGAGGCTGAGCAACAGCTTTCCAGGCTAGCACCTTCTGGCTGCCAGCTATCTGCAGACGTTCGCACTTTCGGAGCAGGGCTGCGAAAGGAGCCTGGCTGGGACACCAACTTTCCCAGGATACTTTTGAAATTTCAGGTGGCAAGACAAGCAAGCAGCTCCAGTCTCTGCACCTCTGTGCGAGAACTGCCATGGGCAGATGAGGCTGAGCAACAGCTTTCCAGGCTAGCCCCTTCTGGCTGCCAGCTATCTGCAGACGTTCGCATTTCAAGATCAGGGCTGCGAAAGGAGCCTAGCAGGTACACCAACTTTCCCAGGCTACGTCTGAAGTTTGAGGTGGCAAGACAAACAAGCAGCCCCATTCTCTGTGCCTCTGTGCGAGCACTGCCGTCGGCAGATGAGGCTGAGCAACAGCTTTCCAGGCTAGCCCCTTCTGCCTGCCAGCTATCTGCAGACGTTCGCACTTTCGGAGCAGGGCTGTGATAGGCGCCTGGCAGGGACACCACCATTCCCAGCATGCGTTTGAAGTTTCAAGTGGCAAGATAAGCAAGCAGCCCCATTCTCTGTGCCTCTATGCGAACAGTGCCATGGGCAGATGAGGCTGAGCAACAGCTTTCCAGGCTAGCACCTTCTGGATGCCAGCTATCTGCAGACGTTCGCATTTCAAGAGCAGGGCTGCGAAAGGAGCCTAGCAGGTACACCATCTTTCCCAGGCTACGTTTGAAGTTTGAGGTGGCAAGACAAGCAAGCAGCCCCATTCTCTGTGCCTCTGTGCGAGCAGTGCCATGGGCAGAAGAGGCTGAGCAACAGCTTTCCAGGCTAGCCCCTTTTGCCTGCCAGCTATCTGCAGACGTTCGCACTTTCGGAGCAAGGCTGCGAAAGGAGCCTGGCAGGGACAACACACATTCCCCACATGCGTTTGAAGTTTGAGGTGGCAAGACAAGCAAGGAGCCCCATTCTCTGTGCCTCTATGCGAACAGTGCCATGGGCAGATGAGGCTGAGCAACAGCTTTCCAGGCTAGCACCTTCTGGCTGCCAGCTATCTGCAGACGTTCGCACTTTCGGAGCAGGGCTGCGAAAGGAGTCTGGTTGGGACACCAACTTTCCCAGGCTACGTTTGAAGTTTGAGGTGGCAAGACAAGCAAGCAGCCCCATTCTCTGTGCCTCTGTGCGAGCACTGCCATGGGCAGATGAGGCTGAGCAACAGCTTTCCAGGCTAGCCCCTTCTGCCTGCCAGCTGTCTGCAGACGTTCGCACTTTCGGAGCAGGGCTGTGATAGGAGCCTGGCAGGGACACCACCACTCCCAGCAAGCGTTTGAAGTATCAAGTGGCAAGATAAGCAAGCAGCCCCATTCTCTGTGCCTCTATGCGAACAGTGCCATGGGCAGATGAGGCTGAGCAACAGCTTTCCAGGCTAGCACCTTCTGGCTGCCAGCTATCTGCACACGTTCGCATTTCAAGAGCAGGGCTGCGAAAGGAGCCTAGCAGGTACACGATCTTTCCCAGGCTACGTTTGAAGTTTGAGTTAGCAAGACAGGCAAGGAGCCCCATTCTCTGTGCCTCTGTGCGAGCAGTGCCATGGGCAGATGAGGCTGAGCAACAGCTTTCCAGGCTAGCACCTTCTGACTGCCAGCTATCTGCAGACGTTCGCACTTTCGGAGCAGGGCTGTGATAGGAGCCTAGCAGGTACACCATCTTTCCCAGGCTACGTTTGAAGTTTGAGGTGGCAAGACAAGCAAGCAGCCCCATTCTCTGTGCCTCTGTGCGAGCACTGCCATGGGCAGATGAGGCTGAGCAACAGCTTTCCAGGCTAGCCCCTTCTGCCTGCCAGCTATCTGCAGACGTTCGCACTTTCGGAGCAGATCTGTGAAAGGAGCCTGGCTGGGACACCAACTTTCCCAGGCTACGTTTGAAGTTTGAAGTGGCAAGACAAGCAAGCAGCCCCATTCTCTGTGCCTCTGTGCGAGCACTGCCATGGGCACGTGAGGCTGAGCAACAGATTTACAGGCTAGCCCCTTCTGGCTGCCAGCTATCTGCAGACGTTCGCACTTTCGGAGCAGGGCTGCGAAAGGAGCCTGGCTGGGACACCAAATTTCCCAGGATACTTTTGAAATTTGAGGTGGCAAGACAAGCAAGCAGCTCCAGTCTCTGCGCCTCTATGCTAACAGTGCCATGGGCAGATGAGGCTGAGCAACAGCTTTCCAGGCTAGCCCCTTCTGCCTGCCAGCTATCTGCAGACGTTCGCACTTTCGGAGTAGGGCTGTGATAGGCGCCTGGCAGGGACACCACCATTCCCAGCATGCGTTTGAAGTTTCAAGTGGCAAGATAAGCAAGCAGCCCCATTCTCTGTGCCTCTATGCGAACAGTGCCATGGGCAGATGAGGCTGAGCAACAGCTTTCCAGGCTAGCACCTTCTGGCTGCCAGCTATCTGCAGACGTTCGCATTTCAAGAGCAGGGCTGCGAAAGGAGCCTAGCAGGTACACCATCTTTCCCAGGCTACGTTTGAAGTTTGAGGTGGCAAGACAAGCAAGCAGCCCCATTCTCTGTGCCTCTGTGCGAGCAGTGCCATGGGCAGAAGAGGCTGAGCAACAGCTTTCCAGGCTAGCCCCTTTTGCCTGCCAGCTATCTGCAGACGTTCGCACTTTCGGAGCAAGGCTGCGAAAGGAGCCTGGCAGGGACAACACACATTCCCCACATGCGTTTGAAGTTTGAGGTGGCAAGACAAGCAAGGAGCCCCATTCTCTGTGCCTCTATGCGAACAGTGCCATGGGCAGATGAGGCTGAGCAACAGCTTTCCAGGCTAGCACCTTCTGGCTGCCAGCTATCTGCAGACGTTCGCACTTTCGGAGCAGGGCTGCGAAAGGAGTCTGGTTGGGACACCAACTTTCCCAGGCTACGTTTGAAGTTTGAGGTGGCAAGACAAGCAAGCAGCCCCATTCTCTGTGCCTCTGTGCGAGCACTGCCATGGGCAGATGAGGCTGAGCAACAGCTTTCCAGGCTAGCCCCTTCTGCCTGCCAGCTGTCTGCAGACGTTCGCACTTTCGGAGCAGGGCTGTGATAGGAGCCTGGCAGGGACACCACCACTCCCAGCAAGCGTTTGAAGTATCAAGTGGCAAGATAAGCAAGCAGCCCCATTCTCTGTGCCTCTATGCGAACAGTGCCATGGGCAGATGAGGCTGAGCAACAGCTTTCCAGGCTAGCACCTTCTGGCTGCCAGCTATCTGCACACGTTCGCATTTCAAGAGCAGGGCTGCGAAAGGAGCCTAGCAGGTACACGATCTTTCCCAGGCTACGTTTGAAGTTTGAGTTAGCAAGACAGGCAAGGAGCCCCATTCTCTGTGCCTCTGTGCGAGCAGTGCCATGGGCAGATGAGGCTGAGCAACAGCTTTCCAGGCTAGCACCTTCTGACTGCCAGCTATCTGCAGACGTTCGCACTTTCGGAGCAGGGCTGTGATAGGAGCCTAGCAGGTACACCATCTTTCCCAGGCTACGTTTGAAGTTTGAGGTGGCAAGACAAGCAAGCAGCCCCATTCTCTGTGCCTCTGTGCGAGCACTGCCATGGGCAGATGAGGCTGAGCAACAGCTTTCCAGGCTAGCCCCTTCTGCCTGCCAGCTATCTGCAGACGTTCGCACTTTCGGAGCAGATCTGTGAAAGGAGCCTGGCTGGGACACCAACTTTCCCAGGCTACGTTTGAAGTTTGAAGTGGCAAGACAAGCAAGCAGCCCCATTCTCTGTGCCTCTGTGCGAGCACTGCCATGGGCACGTGAGGCTGAGCAACAGCTTTACAGGCTAGCCCCTTCTGGCTGCCAGCTATCTGCAGACGTTCGCACTTTCGGAGCAGGGCTGCGAAAGGAGCCTGGCTGGGACACCAAATTTCCCAGGATACTTTTGAAATTTGAGGTGGCAAGACAAGCAAGCAGCTCCAGTCTCTGCGCCTCTATGCTAACAGTGCCATGGGCAGATGAGGCTGAGCAACAGCTTTCCAGGCTAGCCCCTTCTGCCTGCCAGCTATCTGCAGACGTTCGCATTTCAAGAGCAGGGCTGCGAAAGGAGCCTAGCAGGTACACTATCTTTCCCAGGTTACGTTTGAAGTTTGAGGTGGCAAGACAAGCAAGCAGCCCCATTCTCTGTGCCTCTGTGCGAGCAGTGCCATGGGCAGATGAGGCTGAGCAACAGCTTTCCAGGCTAGCGCCTTTTGCCTGCCAGCTATCTGCAGACGTTCGCACTTTCGGAGCAGGGCTGCGAAAGGAGCCTGGCAGGGACAACCCACATTCCCCACATGCGTTTGAAGGTTCAAGTGGCAAGCCAAGCAAGGAGCCCCATTCTCTGTGCCTCTGTGCGAGCAGTGCCATGGACAGATGAGGCTGAGCAACAGCTTTCCAGGCTAGCACCTTCTGGCTGCCAGCTATCTGCAGACGTTCGCACTTTTGGAGCAGGGCTGCGAAAGAAGTCTGGTTGGGACACCAACTTTCCCAGGCTACGTTTGAAGTTTGAGGTGGCAAGACAAGCAAGGAGCCCCATTCTCTGTGCCTCTGTGCGAGCACTGCCATGGGCAGATGAGGCTGAGCAACAGCTTTCCAGGCTAGCCCCTTCTGGCTGCCAGCTATCTGCAGACGTTCGCACTTTCGGAGCACGGCTGTGATAGGAGCCTGGCAGGGACACCACAACTCCCAGCATGCGTTTGAAGTATCAAGTGGCAAGATAAGCAAGCAGCCCCATTCTCTGTGCCTCTATGCGAACAGTGCCATGGGCAGATGAGGCTGAGCAACAGCTTTCCAGGCTAGCCCCTTCTGCCTGCCAGCTATCTGCAGACGTTCGCATTTCAAGAGCAGGGCTGAGAAAGGAGCCTAGCAGGTACACTATCTTTCCCAGGCTACGTTTGAAGTTTGAGGTGGCAAGACAAGCAAGGAGCCCCATTCTCTGTGCCTCTGTGCGAGCAGTGCCATGGGCAGATGAGGCTGAGCAACAGCTTTCCAGGCTAGCCCCTTCTGCCTGCCACCTATCTGCAGACGTTCGCACTTTCGGAGCAGGGCTGTGATAGGAGCCTGGCAGGGACACCACCATTCCCAGCATGCCTTTGAAGTTTCAAGTGGCAAGATAAGCAAGCAGCCCCATTCTCTGTGCCTCTATGCGAACAGTGCCATGGGCAGATGAGGCTGAGCAACAGCTTTCCAGGCTAGCCCCTTCTGCCTGCCAGCTATCTGCAGACGTTCGCACTTTCGGAGCAGGGCTGCGAAAGGAGCCTGGCTGGGACACCAACTTTCCCAGAATACTTTTGAAGTTTGAGGTGGCAAGACAAGCATGCAGCCCCATTCTCTGTGCCTCTGTGCGAGAACTGCCATGGGCAGATGAGGCTGAGCAACAGCTTTCCAGGCTAGCCCCTTCTGGCTGCCAGCTATCTGCAGACGTTCGCATTTCAAGAGCAGGGCTGCGAAAGGAGCCTAGCAGGTACACCAACTTTCCCAGGCTACGTCTGAAGTTTGAGGTGGCAAGACAAACAAGCAGCCCCATTCTCTGTGCCTCTGTGCGAGCACTGCCTTGGGCAGATGAGGCTGAGCAACAGCTTTCCAGGCTAGCCCCTTCTTGCTGCCAGCTATCTGCAGACGTTCGCACTTTCGGAGCACGGCTGTGATAGGAGCGTAGCAGGGACACCAACTTTCCCAGGCTACGTTTGAAGTTTGAGGTGGCAAGACAAGCAAGCAGCCCCATTCTCTGTGCCTCTGTGCGAGCACTGCCATGGGCAGATGAGGCTGAGCAACAGCTTTCCAGGCTAGCCCCTTCTGCCTGCCAGCTATCTGCAGACGTTCGCACTTTCGGAGCAGGGCTGCGAAAGGAGCCTGGCAGGAACAACCCACATTCCCCACATGCGTTTGAAGTTTCAAGTGGCAAGATAAGCAAGCAGCCCCATTCTCTGTGCCTCTATGCGAACAGTGCCATGGGCAGATGAGGCTGAGCAACAGCTTTCCAGGCTAGCCCCTTCTGCCTGCCAGCTATCTGCAGACGTTCGCACTTTCGGAGCACGGCTGTGATAGGAGCCTGGCAGGGACACCAACTTTCCCAGGCTACGTTTGAATTTTGAGGTGGCAAGACAAGCAAGCAGCCCCATTCTCTGTGCCTCTGTGCGAGCACTGCCATGGGCAGATGAGGCTGAGCAACAGCTTTCCAGGCTAGCCCCTTCTGCCTGCCAGCTATCTGCAGACGTTCGCACTTTCGGAGCAGGACTGTGATAGGAGCCTGGCAGGGACACCACCATTCCCAGCATGCGTTTGAAGTTTCAAGTGGCAAGATAAGCAAGCAGCCCCATTCTCTGTGCCTCTATGCGAACAGTGCCATGGGCAGATGAGGCTGAGCAACAGCTTTCCAGGCTAGCACCTTCTGGCTGCCAGCTATCTGCAGACGTTCGCATTTGAAGAGCAGGGCTGCGAAAGGAGCCTAGCAGTTACACCATCTTTCCAAGGCTACGTTTGAAGTTTGAGGTGGCAAGACAAGGAAGGGGCCCCATTCTCTGTGCCTCTATGCGAACAGTGCCATGGGCAGATGAGGCTGAGCAACAGCTTTCCAGGCTAGCCCCTTCTGCCTGCCAGCTATCTGCAGACGTTCGCACTTTCGGAGCAGGGCTGTGATAGGAGCCTGGCAGGGACACCACCATTCCCAGCATGCGTTTGAAGTTTCAAGTGGCAAGATAAGCAATCACCCCCATTCTCTGTGCCTCTATGTGAACAGTGCCATGGGCAGATGAGGCTGAGCAACAGCTTTCCAGGCTAGCACCTTCTGGCTGCCAGCTATCTGCAGACGTTCGCATTTCAAGAGCAGGGCTGCGAAAGGAGCCTAGCAGGTACACTATCTTTCCCAGGCTACGTTTGAAGTTTGAGGTGGCAAGACAAGCAAGCAGCCCCATTCTCTGTGCCTCTGTGCGAGCACTGCCATGGGCAGATGAGGCTTAGCAACAGCTTTCCAGGCTAGCCCCTTCTGCCTGCCAGCTGTCTGCAGACGTTCGCACTTTCGGAGCAGGGCTGTGATAGGAGCCTGGCAGGGACACCACCATTCCCAGCATGCGTTTGAAGTATCAAGTGGCAAGATAAGCAAGCAGCCCCATTCTCTGTGCCTCTATGCGAACAGTGCCATGGGCAGATGAGGCTGAGCAACAGCTTTCCAGGCTAGCCCCTTCTGGCTGCCAGCTATCTGCAGACGTTCGCATTTCAAGAGCAGGGCTGCCAAAGGAGCCTAGCAGGTACACCATCTTTCCCAGGCTACGTTTGAAGTTTGAGTTAGCAAGACAAGCAAGGAGCCCCATTCTCTGTGCCTCTATGCGAACAGTGCCATGGGCAGATGAGGCTGAGCAACAGCTTTCCAGGCTAGCACCTTCTGGCTGCCAGCTATCTGCAGACGTTCGCATTTCAAGAGCAGGGCTGAGAAAGGAGCCTAGCAGGTACACCATCTTTCCCAGGCTACGTTTGAAGTTTGAGTTAGCAAGACAAGCAAGGAGCCCCATTCTCTGTGCCTCTATGCGAACAGTGCCATGGGCAGATGAGGCTGAGCAACAGCTTTCCAGGCTAGCACCTTCTGGCTGCCAGCTATCTGCAGACGTTCGCACTTTCGGAGCAGGGCTGCGAAAGGAGTCTGGTTGGGACACCAACTTTCCCAGGCTACGTTTGAAGTTTGAGGTGGCAAGACAAGCAAGCAGCCCCATTCTCTGTGCCTCTGTGCGAGCACTGCCATGGGCACATGAGGCTGAGCAACAGCTTTCCAGGCTAGCCCCTTCTGCCTGCCAGCTATCTGCAGACGTTCGCACTTTCGGAGCAGGGCTGTGATAGGAGTCTGGCAGGGACACCAAAATTCCCAGGCTACGTTTGAAGTTTCAAGTGGCAAGATAAGCAAGCAGCCCCATTCTCTGTGCCTCTATGCGAACAGTGCCTTGGGCAGATGAGGCTGAGCAACAGCTTTCCAGGCTAGCACCTTCTGGCTGCCAGCTATCTGCAGACGTTCGCACTTTCGGAGCAGGGCTGCGAAAGGAGCCTGGCTGGGACACCAACTTTCCCAGGATACTTTTGAAGTTTGAGGTGGCAAGACAAGCAAGCAGCTCCACTCTCTCTGCCTCTGTGCGAGCACTGCCATGGGCAGATGAGGCTGAGCAACAGCTTTCCAGGCTAGCACCTTCTGGCTGCCAGCTATCTGCAGACGTTCGCATTTCAAGAGCAGGGCTGCGAAAGGAGCCTGGTTGGGACACCAACTTTCCCAGGCTACGTTTGAAGTTTGAGGTGGCAAGACAAGCAAGCAGCCCCATTCTCTGTGCCTCTGTGCGAACACTGCCATGGGCAGATGAGGCTGAGCAACAGCTTTCCAGGCTAGCCCCTTCTGCCTGCCAGCTATCTGCAGACGTTCGCACTTTCGGAGCAGGACTGTGATAGGAGCCTGGCAGTGACACCACCATTCCCAGCATGCGTTTGAAGTTTCAAGTGGCAAGATAAGCAAGCAGCCCCATTCTCTGTGCCTCTATGCGAACAGTGCCATGGGCACATGAGGCTGAGCAACAGCTTTCCAGGCTAGCACCTTCTGGCTGCCAGCTATCTGCAGACGTTCGCATTTCAAGAGCAGGGCTGCGAAAGGAGCCTAGCAGGTACACTATCTTTCCCAGGCTACGTTTGAATTTTGAGGTGGCAAGACAAGCAAGCAGCCTCATTCTCTGTGCCTCTGTGCGAGCAGTGCCATGGGCAGATGAGGCTGAGCAACAGCTTTCCAGGCTAGCCCCTTTTGCCTGCCAGCTATCTGCAGATGTTCGCACTTTCGGAGCAAGGCTGCGAAAGGAGCCTGGCAGGGACAACCCACATTCCCCACATGCGTTTGAAGTTTGAAGTGGCAAGACAAGCAAGGAGCCCCATTCTCTGTGCCTCTGTGCGAGCAGTGCCATGGACAGATGAGGCTGAGCAACAGCTTTCCAGGCTAGCACCTTCTGGCTGCCAGCTATCTGCAGACGTTCGCACTTTCGGAGCAGGGCTGCGAAAGAAGTCTGGTTGGGACACCAACTTTCCCAGGCTACGTTTGAAGTTTGAGGTGGCAAGACAAGCAAGCAGCCCCATTCTCTGTGCCTCTGTGCGAGCACTGCCATGGGCAGATGAGGCTGAGCAACAGCTTTCCAGGCTAGCCCCTTCTGCCTGCCAGCTGTCTGCAGACGTTCGCACTTTCGGAGCAGGGCTGTCATAGGAGCCTGGCAGGGACACCACCACTCCCAGCATGCGTTTGAAGTTTCAAGTGGCAAGATAAGCAAGCAGCCCCATTCTCTGTGCCTCTATGCGAACAGTGCCATGGGCAGATGAGGCTGAGCAACAGCTTTCCAGGCTAGCCCCTTCTGGCTGCCAGCTATCTGCACACGTTCGCATTTCAAGAGCAGGGCTGCGAAAGGAGCCTAGCAGGTACACGATCTTTCCCAGGCTACGTTTGAAGTTTGAGTTAGCAAGACAGGCAAGGAGCCCCATTCTCTGTGCCTCTGTGCGAGCAGTGCCATGGGCAGATGAGGCTGAGCAACAGCTTTCCAGGCTAGCACCTTCTGACTGCCAGCTATCTGCAGACGTTCGCACTTTCGGAGCAGGGCTGTGATAGGAGCCTAGCAGGTACACCATCTTTCCCAGGCTACGTTTGAAGTTTGAGGTGGCAAGACAAGCAAGCAGCCCCATTCTCTGTGCCTCTGTGCGAGCACTGCCATGGGCAGATGAGGCTGAGCAACAGCTTTCCAGGCTAGCCCCTTCTGCCTGCCAGCTATCTGCAGACGTTCGCACTTTCGGAGCAGATCTGTGAAAGGAGCCTGGCTGGGACACCAACTTTCCCAGGCTACGTTTGAAGTTTGAAGTGGCAAGACAAGCAAGCAGCCCCATTCTCTGTGCCTCTGTGCGAGCACTGCCATGGGCACGTGAGGCTGAGCAACAGCTTTACAGGCTAGCCCATTCTGGCTGCCAGCTATCTGCAGACGTTCGCACTTTCGGAGCAGGGCTGCGAAAGGAGCCTGGCTGGGACACCAAATTTCCCAGGATACTTTTGAAATTTGAGGTGGCAAGACAAGCAAGCAGCTCCAGTCTCTGCGCCTCTATGCTAACAGTGCCATGGGCAGATGAGGCTGAGCAACAGCTTTCCAGGCTAGCCCCTTCTGCCTGCCAGCTATCTGCAGACGTTCGCATTTCAAGAGCAGGGCTGCGAAAGGAGCCTAGCAGGTACACTATCTTTCCCAGGCTACGTTTGAAGTTTGAGGTGGCAAGACAAGCAAGCAGCCCCATTCTCTGTGCCTCTGTGCGAGCAGTGCCATGGGCAGATGAGGCTGAGCAACAGCTTTCCAGGCTAGCGCCTTTTGCCTGCCAGCTATCTGCAGACGTTCGCACTTTCGGAGCAGGGCTGCGAAAGGAGCCTGGCAGGGGCAACCCACATTCCCCACATGCGTTTGAAGGTTCAAGTGGCAAGCCAAGCAAGGAGCCCCATTCTCTGTGCCTCTGTGCGAGCAGTGCCATGTACAGATGAGGCTGAGCAACAGCTTTCCAGGCTAGCCCCTTCTTCCTGCCAGCTATCTGCAGACGTTCGCACTTTTGGAGCAGGGCTGCGAAAGAAGTCTGGTTGGGACACCAACTTTCCCAGGCTACGTTTGAAGTTTGAGGTGGCAAGACAAGCAAGGAGCCCCATTCTCTGTGCCTCTGTGCGAGCACTGCCATGGGCAGATGAGGCTGAGCAACAGCTTTCCAGGCTAGCCCCTTCTGGCTGCCAGCTATCTGCAGACGTTCGCACTTTCGGAGCACGGCTGTGATAGGAGCCTGGCAGGGACACCACAACTCCCAGCATGCGTTTGAAGTATCAAGTGGCAAGATAAGCAAGCAGCCCCATTCTCTGTGCCTCTATGCGAACAGTGCCATGGGCAGATGAGGCTGAGCAACAGCTTTCCAGGGTAGCCCCTTCTGGCTGCCAGCTATCTGCAGACGTTCGCATTTCAAGAGCAGGGCTGCGAAAGGAGCCTAGCAGGTACACCATCTTTCCCAGGCTACGTTTGAAGTTTGAGGTGGCAAGACAAGCAAGGAGCCCCATTCTCTGTGCCTCTGTGCGAGCAGTGCCATGGGCAGATGAGGCTGAGCAACAGCTTTCCAGGCTAGCCCCTTCTGCCTGCCACCTATCTGCAGACGTTCGCACTTTCGGAGCAGGGCTGTGATAGGAGCCTGGCAGGGACACCACCATTCCCAGCATGCCTTTGAAGTTTCAAGTGGCAAGATAAGCAAGCAGCCCCATTCTCTGTGCCTCTATGCGAACAGTGCCATGGGCAGATGAGGCTGAGCAACAGCTTTCCAGGCTAGCCCCTTCTGCCTGCCAGCTATCTGCAGACGTTCGCACTTTCGGAGCAGGGCTGCGAAAGGAGCCTGGCTGGGACACCAACTTTCCCAGAATACTTTTGAAGTTTGAGGTGGCAAGACAAGCATGCAGCCCCATTCTCTGTGCCTCTGTGCGAGAACTGCCATGGGCAGATGAGGCTGAGCAACAGCTTTCCAGGCTAGCCCCTTCTGGCTGCCAGCTATCTGCAGACGTTCGCATTTCAAGAGCAGGGCTGCGAAAGGAGCCTAGCAGGTACACCAACTTTCCCAGGCTACGTCTCAAGTTTGAGGTGGCAAGACAAACAAGCAGCCCCATTCTCTGTGCCTCTGTGCGAGCACTGCCGTCGGCAGATGAGGCTGAGCAACAGCTTTCCAGGCTAGCCCCTTCTTGCTGCCAGCTATCTGCAGACGTTCGCACTTTCGGAGCAGGGCTGCGAAAGAAGTCTGGTTGGGACACCAACTTTCCCAGGCTACGTTTGAAGTTTGAGGTGGCAAGACAAGCAAGGAGCCCCATTCTCTGTGCCTCTGTGCGAGCACTGCCATGGGCAGATGAGGCTGAGCAACAGCTTTCCAGGCTAGCACCTTCTGGCTGACAGCTATCTGCAGACGTTCGCACTTTCGGAGCAGGGCTGTGATAGGAGCCTGGCAGGGACACCACCACTCCCAGCATGCGTTTGAAGTATCAACTGGCAAGATAAGCAAGCAGCCCCATTCTCTGTGCCTCTATGCGAACAGTGCCATGGGCAGATGAGGCTGAGCAACAGCTTTCCAGGCTAGCCCCTTCTGGCTGCCAGCTATCTGCAGACGTTCGCATTTCAAGAGCAGGGCTGCGAAAGGAGCCTAGCAGGTACACCATCTTTCCCAGGCTACGTTTGAAGTTTGAGTTAGCAAGACAAGCAAGGAGCCCCATTCTCTGTGCCTCTGTGCGAGCAGTGCCATGGGCAGATGAGGCTGAGCAACAGCTTTCCAGGCTAGCCCCTTCTTGCTGCCAGCTATCTGCAGACGTTCGCACTTTCGGAGCAGGGCTGTGATAGGAGCCTGGCAGGGACACCACCATTCCCAACATGCGTTTGAAGTTTCAAGTGGCAAGATAAGCAAGCAGCCCCATTCTCTCTGCCTCTATGCGAACAGTGCCATGGGCAGATGAGGCTGAGCAACAGCTTTCCAGGCTAGTCCCTTCTGCCTGCCAGCTATCTGCAGACGTTCGCATTTCAAGAGCAGGGCTGCGAAAGAAGCCTAGCAGGTACACCATCTATCCCAGGCTACGTTTGAAGTTTGAGGTGGCAAGACAAGCAAGCAGCCCCATTCTCTGTGCCTCTGTGCGAGCACTGCCATGGGCAGATGAGGCTGAGCAACAGCTTTCCAGGATAGCCCCTTCTGGCTGCCAGCTATCTGCAGACGTTCGCACTTTCGGAGCAGGGCTGTGAAAGGAGCCTGGCTGGGACACCAACTTTCCCAGGCTACGTTTGAAGTTTGAGGTGGCAAGACAAGCAAGCAGCCCCATTCTCTGTGCCTCTGTGCGAGCACTGCCATGGGCAGATGAGGCTGAGCAACAGCTTTCCAGGATAGCCCCTTCTGGCTGCCAGCTATCTGCAGACGTTCGCACTTTCGGAGCAGGGCTGTGATAGGAGCCTGGCAGGGACACCACCATTCCCAGCATGCGTTTGAAGTTTCAAGTGGCAAGATAAGCAAGCAGCCCCATTCTCTGTGCCTCTATGCGAACAGTGCCATGGGCAGATGAGGCTGAGCAACAGCTTTCCAGGCTAGCCCCTTCTGCCTGCCAGCTATCTGCAGACGTTCGCATTTCAAGAGCAGGGCTGCGAAAGGAGCCTAGCAGGTACACCATCTTTCCCAGGCTACGTTTGAAGTTTGAGGTGGGAAGACAAGCAAGCAGCCCCATTCTCTGTGCCTCTGTGCGAGCAGTGCCATGGGCAGATGAGGCTGAGCAACAGCTTTCCAGGCTAGCCCCTTCTGCCTGCCAGCTATCTGCAGACGTTCGCACTTTCGGAGCAGGGCTGCGAAAGGAGCCTGGCAGGGACAACTCACATTCCCCAGCATGCGTTTGAAGTTTCAAGTGGCAAGACAAGCAAGCAGCCCCATTCTCTGTGCCTCTGTGCGAGCAGTGCCATGGGCAGATGAGGCTGAGCAACAGCTTTCCAGGATAGCCCCTTCTGCCTGCCAGCTATCTGCAGACGTTCGCACTTTCGGAGCAGGGCTGCGAAAGGAGCCTGGCAGTAATAACCCACATTCCCCACATGCGTTTGAAGTTTCAAGTGGCAAGATAAGCAAGCAGCCCCATTCTCTGTGCCTCTATGCGAACAGTGCCATGGGCAGATGAGGCTGAGCAACAGCTTTCCAGGATAGCCCCTTCTGCCTGCCAGCTATCTGCAGACGTTCGCACTTTCGGAGCAGGGCTGCGAAAGGAGCCTGGCAGTAATAACCCACATTCCCCACATGCGTTTGAAGTTTCAAGTGGCAAGATAAGCAAGCAGCCCCATTCTCTGTGCCTCTATGCGAACAGTGCCGTGGGCAGATGAGGCTGAGCAACAGCTTTCCAGGCTAGCCCCTTCTGCCTGCCAGCTATCTGCAGACGTTCGCACTTTCGGAGCACGGCTGTGATAGGAGCCTGGCAGGGACACCAGCATTCCCAGCATGCGTTTGAAGTTTCAAGTGGCAAGATAAGCAAGCAGCCCCATTCTCTGTGCCTCTATGCGAACAGTGCCATGGGCAGATGAGGCTGAGCAACAGCTTTCCAGGCTAGCCCCTTCTGCCTGCCAGCTATCTGCAGACGTTCGCATTTCAAGAGCAGGGCTGCGAAAGGAGCCTAGCAGGTACACCATCTTTCCCAGGCTACGTTTGAAGTTTGAGGTGGCAAGAGAAGCAAGCAGCCCCATTCTCTGTGCCTCTGTGCGAGCACTGCCATGGGCAGATGAGGCTGAGCAACAGCTTTCCAGGCTAGCCCCTTCTGACTGCCAGCTATCTGCAGACGTTCGCACTTTCGGAGCAGGGCTGTGAAAGGAGCCTGGCTGGGACACCAACTTTCCCAGGCTACGTTTGAAGTTTGAAGTGGCAAGACAAGCAAGCAGCCCCATTCTCTGTGCGTCTGTGCGAACAGTGCCATGGGAAGATGAGGCTGAGCAACAGCTTTCCAGGCTAGCCCCTTCTGGCTGCCAGCTATCTGCAGACGTTCGCACTTTCGGAGCAGGGCTGTGATAGGAGCCTGGCAGGGACACCACCATTCCCAGCATGCGTTTGAAGTTTCAAGTGGCAAGATAAGCAAGCAGCCCCATTCTCTGTGCCTCTATGCGAACAGTGCCATGGGCAGATGAGGCTGAGCAACAGCTTTCCAGGCTAGCCCCTTCTGCCTGCCAGCTATCTGCAGACGTTCGCATTTCAAGAGCAGGGCTGCGAAAGGAGCCTAGCAGGTACACCATCTTTCCCAGGCTACGTTTGAAGTTTGAAGTGGCAAGACAAGCAAGCAGCCCCATTCTCTGTGCCTCTGTGCGAGCACTGCCATGGGCAGATGAGGCTGAGCAACAGCTTTCCAGGCTAGC
This sequence comes from Opisthocomus hoazin, assembly GCF_030867145.1. Taxonomy (NCBI): domain Eukaryota; kingdom Metazoa; phylum Chordata; class Aves; order Opisthocomiformes; family Opisthocomidae; genus Opisthocomus; species Opisthocomus hoazin. The sequence goes on along the minus strand of NC_134437.1, from coordinate 9,557,305 downwards.
CCCTTCTGCCTGCCAGCTATCTGCAGACGTTCGCACTTTCGGAGCAGGGCTGTGATAGGAGCCTGGCAGGGACACCACCATTCCCAGCATGCGTTTGAAGTTTCAAGTGGCAAGATAAGCAAGCAGCCCCATTCTCTGTGCCTCTATGCGAACAGTGCCATGGGCAGATGAGGCTGAGCAACAGCTTTCCAGGCTAGCCCCTTCTGCCTGCCAGCTATCTGCAGACGTTCGCATTTCAAGAGCAGGGCTGCGAAAGGAGCCTAGCAGGTACACCATCTTTCCCAGGCTACGTTTGAAGTTTGAGGTGGGAAGACAAGCAAGCAGCCCCATTCTCTGTGCCTCTGTGCGAGCAGTGCCATGGGCAGATGAGGCTGAGCAACAGCTTTCCAGGCTAGCCCCTTCTGCCTGCCAGCTATCTGCAGACGTTCGCACTTTCGGAGCAGGGCTGTGATAGGAGCCTGGCAGGGACACCACCATTCCCAGCATGCGTTTGAAGTTTCAAGTGGCAAGATAAGCAAGCAGCCCCATTCTCTGTGCCTCTATGCGAACAGTGCCATGGGCAGATGAGGCTGAGCAACAGCTTTCCAGGCTAGCCCCTTCTGCCTGCCAGCTATCTGCAGACGTTCGCATTTCAAGAGCAGGGCTGCGAAAGGAGCCTAGCAGGTACACCATCTTTCCCAGGCTACGTTTGAAGTTTGAGGTGGGAAGACAAGCAAGCAGCCCCATTCTCTGTGCCTCTGTGCGAGCAGTGCCATGGGCAGATGAGGCTGAGCAACAGCTTTCCAGGCTAGCCCCTTCTGCCTGCCAGCTATCTGCAGACGTTCGCACTTTCGGAGCAGGGCTGCGAAAGGAGCCTGGCAGGGACAACTCACATTCCCCAGCATGCGTTTGAAGTTTCAAGTGGCAAGACAAGCAAGCAGCCCCATTCTCTGTGCCTCTGTGCGAGCAGTGCCATGGGCAGATGAGGCTGAGCAACAGCTTTCCAGGATAGCCCCTTCTGCCTGCCAGCTATCTGCAGACGTTCGCACTTTCGGAGCAGGGCTGCGAAAGGAGCCTGGCAGTAATAACCCACATTCCCCAGCATGCGTTTGAAGTTTCAAGTGGCAAGATAAGCAAGCAGCCCCATTCTCTGTGACTCTATGCGAACAGTGCCGTGGGCAGATGAGGCTGAGCAACAGCTTTCTAGGATAGCCCCTTCTGCCTGCCAGCTATCTGCAGACGTTCGCACTTTCGGAGCAGGGCTGCGAAAGGAGCCTGGCAGTAATAACCCACATTCCCCACATGCGTTTGAAGTTTAAAGTGGCAAGATAAGCAAGCAGCCCCATTCTCTGTGCCTCTATGCGAACAGTGCCGTGGGCAGATGAGGCTGAGCAACAGCTTTCCAGGCTAGCCCCTTCTTGCTGCCAGCTATCTGCAGACGTTCGCACTTTCGGAGCGCGGCTGTGATAGGAGCCTGGCAGGGACACCAGCATTCCCAGCATGCGTTTGAAGTTTCAAGTGGCAAGATAAGCAAGCAGCCCCATTCTCTGTGCCTCTATGCGAACAGTGCCATGGGCAGATGAGGCTGAGCAACAGCTTTCCAGGCTAGCCCCTTCTGGCTGCCAGCTATCTGCAGACGTTCGCATTTCAAGAGCAGGGCTGCGAAAGGAGCCTAGCAGGTACACCATCTTTCCCAGGCTACGTTTGAAGTTTGAGGTGGCAAGACAAGCAAGCAGCCCCATTCTCTGTGCCTCTGTGCGAGCACTGCCATGGGCAGATGAGGCTGAGCAACAGCTTTCCAGGCTAGCCCCTTCTGCCTGCCAGCTATCTGCAGACGTTCGCACTTTCGGAGCAGGGCTGTGAAAGGAGCCTGGCTGGGACACCAACTTTCCCAGGCTACGTTTGAAGTTTGAAGTGGCAAGACAAGCAAGCAGCCCCATTCTCTGTGCCTCTGTGCGAGCACTGCCATGGGCAGATGAGGCTGAGCAACAGCTTTCCAGGCTAGCCCCTTCTGCCTGCCAGCTATCTGCAGACGTTCGCATTTCAAGAGCAGGGCTGCGAAAGGAGCCTAGCAGGTACACCATCTTTCCCAGGCTACGTTTGAAGTTTGAGGTGGCAAGAGAAGCAAGCAGCCCCATTCTCTGTGCCTCTGTGCGAGCACTGCCATGGGCAGATGAGGCTGAGCAACAGCTTTCCAGGCTAGCCCCTTCTGACTGCCAGCTATCTGCAGACGTTCGCACTTTCGGAGCAGGGCTGTGAAAGGAGCCTGGCTGGGACACCAACTTTCCCAGGCTACGTTTGAAGTTTGAAGTGGCAAGACAAGCAAGCAGCCCCATTCTCTGTGCGTCTGTGCGAACAGTGCCATGGGAAGATGAGGCTGAGCAACAGCTTTCCAGGCTAGCCCCTTCTGGCTGCCAGCTATCTGCAGACGTTCGCACTTTCGGAGCAGGGCTGTGATAGGAGCCTGGCAGGGACACCACCATTCCCAGCATGCGTTTGAAGTTTCAAGTGGCAAGATAAGCAAGCAGCCCCATTCTCTGTGCCTCTATGCGAACAGTGCCATGGGCAGATGAGGCTGAGCAACAGCTTTCCAGGCTAGCCCCTTCTGCCTGCCAGCTATCTGCAGACGTTCGCATTTCAAGAGCAGGGCTGCGAAAGGAGCCTAGCAGGTACACCATCTTTCCCAGGCTACGTTTGAAGTTTGAAGTGGCAAGACAAGCAAGCAGCCCCATTCTCTGTGCCTCTGTGCGAGCACTGCCATGGGCAGATGAGGCTGAGCAACAGCTTTCCAGGCTAGCCCCTTCTGCCTGCCAGCTATCTGCAGACGTTCGCACTTTCGGAGCAGGGCTGTGATAGGAGCCTGGCAGGGACACCACCATTCCCAGCATGCGTTTGAAGTTTCAAGTGGCAAGATAAGCAAGCAGCCCCATTCTCTGTGCCTCTATGCGAACAGTGCCATGGGCAGATGAGGCTGAGCAACAGCTTTCCAGGCTAGCCCCTTCTGCCTGCCAGCTATCTGCAGACGTTCGCATTTCAAGAGCAGGGCTGCGAAAGGAGCCTAGCAGGTACACCATCTTTCCCAGGCTACGTTTGAAGTTTGAGGTGGGAAGACAAGCAAGCAGCCCCATTCTCTGTGCCTCTGTGCGAGCAGTGCCATGGGCAGATGAGGCTGAGCAACAGCTTTCCAGGCTAGCCCCTTCTGCCTGCCAGCTATCTGCAGACGTTCGCACTTTCGGAGCAGGGCTGTGATAGGAGCCTGGCAGGGACACCACCATTCCCAGCATGCGTTTGAAGTTTCAAGTGGCAAGATAAGCAAGCAGCCCCATTCTCTGTGCCTCTATGCGAACAGTGCCATGGGCAGATGAGGCTGAGCAACAGCTTTCCAGGCTAGCCCCTTCTGCCTGCCAGCTATCTGCAGACGTTCGCATTTCAAGAGCAGGGCTGCCAAAGGAGCCTAGCAGGTACACCATCTTTCCCAGGCTACGTTTGAAGTTTGAGGTGGGAAGACAAGCAAGCAGCCCCATTCTCTGTGCCTCTGTGCGAGCAGTGCCATGGGCAGATGAGGCTGAGCAACAGCTTTCCAGGCTAGCCCCTTCTGCCTGCCAGCTATCTGCAGACGTTCGCACTTTCGGAGCAGGGCTGCGAAAGGAGCCTGGCAGGGACAACTCACATTCCCCAGCATGCGTTTGAAGTTTCAAGTGGCAAGACAAGCAAGCAGCCCCATTCTCTGTGCCTCTGTGCGAGCAGTGCCATGGGCAGATGAGGCTGAGCAACAGCTTTCAAGGATAGCCCCTTCTGCCTGCCAGCTATCTGCAGACGTTCGCACTTTCGGAGCAGGGCTGCGAAAGGAGCCTGGCAGTAATAACCCACATTCCCCAGCATGCGTTTGAAGTTTCAAGTGGCAAGATAAGCAAGCAGCCCCATTCTCTGTGACTCTATGCGAACAGTGCCGTGGGCAGATGAGGCTGAGCAACAGCTTTCTAGGATAGCCCCTTCTGCCTGCCAGCTATCTGCAGACGTTCGCACTTTCGGAGCAGGGCTGCGAAAGGAGCCTGGCAGTAATAACCCACATTCCCCACATGCGTTTGAAGTTTAAAGTGGCAAGATAAGCAAGCAGCCCCATTCTCTGTGCCTCTATGCGAACAGTGCCGTGGGCAGATGAGGCTGAGCAACAGCTTTCCAGGCTAGCCCCTTCTTGCTGCCAGCTATCTGCAGACGTTCGCACTTTCGGAGCGCGGCTGTGATAGGAGCCTGGCAGGGACACCAGCATTCCCAGCATGCGTTTGAAGTTTCAAGTGGCAAGATAAGCAAGCAGCCCCATTCTCTGTGCCTCTATGCGAACAGTGCCATGGGCAGATGAGGCTGAGCAACAGCTTTCCAGGCTAGCCCCTTCTGGCTGCCAGCTATCTGCAGACGTTCGCATTTCAAGAGCAGGGCTGCGAAAGGAGCCTAGCAGGTACACCATCTTTCCCAGGCTACGTTTGAAGTTTGAGGTGGCAAGACAAGCAAGCAGCCCCATTCTCTGTGCCTCTGTGCGAGCACTGCCATGGGCAGATGAGGCTGAGCAACAGCTTTCCAGGCTAGCCCCTTCTGCCTGCCAGCTATCTGCAGACGTTCGCACTTTCGGAGCAGGGCTGTGAAAGGAGCCTGGCTGGGACACCAACTTTCCCAGGCTACGTTTGAAGTTTGAAGTGGCAAGACAAGCAAGCAGCCCCATTCTCTGTGCCTCTGTGCGAGCACTGCCATGGGCAGATGAGGCTGAGCAACAGCTTTCCAGGCTAGCCCCTTCTGCCTGCCAGCTATCTGCAGACGTTCGCACTTTCGGAGCAGGGCTGTGATAGGAGCCTGGCAGGGACACCACCATTCCCAGCATGCGTTTGAAGTTTCAAGTGGCAAGATAAGCAAGCAGCCCCATTCTCTGTGCCTCTATGCGAACAGTGCCATGGGCAGATGAGGCTGAGCAACAGCTTTCCAGGCTAGCCCCTTCTGCCTGCCAGCTATCTGCAGACGTTCGCATTTCAAGAGCAGGGCTGCGAAAGGAGCCTAGCAGGTACACCATCTTTCCCAGGCTACGTTTTAAGTTTGAGGTGGGAAGACAAGCAAGCAGCCCCATTCTCTGTGCCTCTGTGCGAGCAGTGCCATGGGCAGATGAGGCTGAGCAACAGCTTTCCAGGCTAGCCCCTTCTGCCTGCCAGCTATCTGCAGACGTTCGCACTTTCGAAGCAGGGCTGCGAAAGGAGCCAGGCAGGGACAACTCACATTCCCCAGCATGCGTTTGAAGTTTCAAGTGGCAAGACAAGCAAGCAGCCCCATTCTCTGTGCCTCTGTGCGAGCAGTGCCATGGGCAGATGAGGCTGAGCAACAGCTTTCCAGGATAGCCCCTTCTGCCTGCCAGCTATCTGCAGACGTTCGCACTTTCGGAGCAGGGCTGCGAAAGGAGCCTGGCAGTAATAACCCACATTCCCCACATGCGTTTGAAGTTTCAAGTGGCAAGATAAGCAAGCAGCCCCATTCTCTGTGACTCTATGCGAACAGTGCCGTGGGCAGATGAGGCTGAGCAACAGCTTTCCAGGATAGCCCCTTCTGCCTGCCAGCTATCTGCAGACGTTCGCACTTTCGGAGCAGGGCTGCGAAAGGAGCCTGGCAGTAATAACCCACATTCCCCACATGCGTTTGAAGTTTAAAGTGGCAAGATAAGCAAGCAGCCCCATTCTCTGTGCCTCTATGCGAACAGTGCCGTGGGCAGATGAGGCTGAGCAACAGCTTTCCAGGCTAGCCCCTTCTTGCTGCCAGCTATCTGCAGACGTTCGCACTTTCGGAGCGCGGCTGTGATAGGAGCCTGGCAGGGACACCAGCATTCCCAGCATGCGTTTGAAGTTTCAAGTGGCAAGATAAGCAAGCAGCCCCATTCTCTGTGCCTCTATGCGAACAGTGCCATGGGCAGATGAGGCTGAGCAACAGCTTTCCAGGCTAGCCCCTTCTGGCTGCCAGCTATCTGCAGACGTTCGCATTTCAAGAGCAGGGCTGCGAAAGGAGCCTAGCAGGTACACCATCTTTCCCAGGCTACGTTTGAAGTTTGAGGTGGCAAGACAAGCAAGCAGCCCCATTCTCTGTGCCTCTGTGCGAGCACTGCCATGGGCAGATGAGGCTGAGCAACAGCTTTCCAGGCTAGCCCCTTCTGCCTGCCAGCTATCTGCAGACGTTCGCACTTTCGGAGCAGGGCTGTGAAAGGAGCCTGGCTGGGACACCAACTTTCCCAGGCTACGTTTGAAGTTTGAAGTGGCAAGACAAGCAAGCAGCCCCATTCTCTGTGCCTCTATGCGAACAGTGCCATGGGCAGATGAGGCTGAGCAACAGCTTTCCAGGGTAGCCCCTTCTGGCTGCCAGCTATCTGCAGACGTTCGCACTTTCGGAGCAGGGCTGTGATAGGAGCCTGGCAGGGACACCACCATTCCCAGCATGCGTTTGAAGTTTCAAGTGGCAAGATAAGCAAGCAGCCCCATTCTCTGTGCCTCTATGCGAGCAGTGCCATGGGCAGATGAGACTGAGCAACAGCTTTCCAGGCTAGCCCCTTCTGCCTGCCAGCTATCTGCAGACGTTCGCATTTCAAGAGCAGGGCTGCGAAAGGAGCCTAGCAGGTACACCATCTTTCCCAGGCTACGTTTGAAGTTTGAGGTGGCAAGACAAGCAAGCAGCCCCATTCTCTGTGCCTCTGTGCGAGCAGTGCCATGGGCAGATGAGGCTGAGCAACAGCTTTCCAGGCTAGCCCCTTCTGACTGCCACCTATGTGCAGACGTTCGCACTTTCGGAGCAGGGCTGCGAAATGAGCCTGGCTGGGACACCAACTTTCCCAGGCTACGTTTGAAGTTTGAGCTAGCAAGACAAGCAAGGAGCCCCATTCTCTGTGCCTCTGTGCGAGCAGTGCCATGGGCAGATGAGGCTGAGCAACAGCTTTCCAGGCTAGCCCCTTCTGGCTGCCAGCTATCTGCAGACGTTCGCACTTTCGGAGCAGGGCTGTGATAGGAGCCTGGCAGGGACACCACCATTCCCAGCATGCGTTTGAAGTTTCAAGTGGCAAGATAAGCAAGCAGCCCCATTCTCTGTGCCTCTATGCGAACAGTGCCTTGGGCAGATGAGGCTGAGCAACAGCTTTCCAGGCTAGCCCCTTCTGGCTGCCAGCTATCTGCAGACGTTCGCATTTCAAGAGCAGGGCTGCGAAAGGAGCCTAGCAGGTACACCATCTTTCCCAGGCTACGTTTGAAGTTTGAGGTGGCAAGACAAGCAAACAGCCCCATTCTCTGTGCGTCTGTGCGAGCACTGCCGTGGGCAGATGAGGCTGAGCAACAGCTTTCCAGGCTAGCCCCTTCTTGCTGCCAGCTATCTGCAGACTTTCGCACTTTCGGAGCAGGGCTGTGATAGGAGCCTGGCAGGGACACCACCATTCCCAGCATGCGTTTGAAGTTTCAAGTGGCAAGATAAGCAAGCAGCCCCATTCTCTGTGCCTCTATGCGAACAGTGCCATGGGCAGATGAGGCTGAGCAACAGCTTTCCAGGCTAGCCCCTTCTGGCTGCCAGCTATCTGCAGACGTTCGCATTTCAAGAGCAGGGCTGCGAAAGGAGCCTAGCAGGTACACCATCTTTCCCAGGCTACGTTTGAAGTTTGAGGTGGCAAGACAAGCAAGCAGCCCCATTCTCTGTGCCTCTGTGCGAGCACTGCCATGGGCAGATGAGGCTGAGCAACAGCTTTCCAGGCTAGCCCCTTCTTGCTGCCAGCTATCTGCAGACGTTCGCACTTTCGGAGCAGGGCTGTGAAAGGAGCCTGGCTGGGACACCAACTTTCCCAGGCTACGTTTGAAGTTTGAAGTGGCAAGACAAGCAAGCAGCCCCATTCTCTGTGCGTCTGTGCGAACAGTGCCATGGGCAGATGAGGCTGAGCAACAGCTTTCCAGGCTAGCCCCTTCTGGCTGCCAGCTATCTGCAGACGTTCGCACTTTCGGAGCAGGGCTGTGATAGGAGCCTGGCAGGGACACCACCATTCCCAGCATGCGTTTGAAGTTTCAAGTGGCAAGATAAGCAAGCAGCCCCATTCTCTGTGCCTCTATGCGAACAGTGCCATGGGCAGATGAGGCTGAGCAACAGCTTTCCAGGCTAGCCCCTTCTGGCTGCCAGCTATCTGCAGACGTTCGCATTTCAAGAGCAGGGCTGCGAAAGGAGCCTAGCAGGTACACCATCTTTCCCAGGCTACGTTTGAAGTTTGAGGTGGCAAGACAAGCAAGGAGCCCCATTCTCTGTGCCTCTGTGCGAGCAGTGCCATGGGCAGATGAGGCTGAGCAACAGCTTTCCAGGCTAGCACCTTCTGGCTGCCAGCTATCTGCAGACGTTCGCACTTTCGGAGCAGGGCTGCGAAAGGAGCCTGGCTGGGACACCAACTTTCCCAGGATACTTTTGAAGTTTGAGGTGGCAAGACAAGCAAGCAGCTCCAGTCTCTGCGCCTCTGTGCGAGAACTGCCATGGGCAGGTGAGGCTGAGCAACAGCTTTCCAAGCTAGCCCCTTCTGGCTGCCAGCTATCTGCAGACGTTCGCATTTCAAGAGCAGGGCTGCGAAAGGAGCCTAGCAGGTACACCATCTTTCCCAGGCTACGTTTGAAGTTTGAGGTGGCAAGACAAGCAAGCAGCCCCATTCTCTGTGCCTCTGTGCGAGCACTGCCATGGGCAGATGAGGCTGAGCAACAGCTTTCCAGGCTAGCCCCTTCTGCCTGCCAGCTATCTGCAGACGTTCGCATTTCAAGAGCAGGGCTGCGAAAGGAGCCTAGCAGGTACACCAACTTTCCCAGGCTACGTTTGAAGTTTGAGGTGGCAATACAAGCAAGCAGCCCCATTCTCTGTGCCTCTGTGCGAGCAGTGCCATGGGCAGATGAGGCTGAGCAACAGCTTTCCGGGCTAGCCCCTTCTGCCTGCCAGCTATCTGCAGACGTTCGCACTTTCGGAGCAGGGCTGTGAAATGAGCCTGGCAGGGACACCACCATTCCCAGCATGCGTTTGAAGTTTCAAGTGGCAAGATAAGCAAGCAGCCCCATTCTCTGTGCCTCTATGCGAGCAGTGCCATGGGCAGATGAGACTGAGCAACAGATTTCCAGGCTAGCCCCTTCTGCCTGCCAGCTATCTGGAGACGTTCGCATTTCAAGAGCAGGGCTGCGAAAGGAGCCTAGCAGGTACACCATCTTTCCCAGGCTACGTTTGAAGTTTGAGGTGGCAAGACAAGCAAGGAGCCCCATTCTCTGTGCCTCTGTGCGAGCAGTGCCATGGGCAGATGAGGCTGAGCAACAGCTTTCCAGGCTAGCCCCTTCTGCCTGCCACCTATGTGCAGACGTTCGCACTTTCGGAGCAGGGCTGCGAAAGGAGCCTGGCTGGGACACCAACTTTCCCAGGCTACGTTTGAAGTTTGAGGTGGCAAGACAAGCAAGGAGCCCCATTCTCTGTGCCTCTGTGCGAGCACTGCCATGGGCAGATGAGGCTGAGCAACAGCTTTCCAGGCTAGCCCCTTCTGGCTGCCAGCTATCTGCAGACGTTCGCATTTCAAGAGCAGGGCTGCGAAAGGAGTCTAGCAGGTACACCATCTTTCCCAGGCTACGTTTGAAGTTTGAGGTGGCAAGACAAGCATGCATCCCCATTCTCTGTGCCTCTGTGCGAGCAGTGCCATGGGCAGATGAGGCTGAGCAACAGCTTTCCAGGCTAGGCCCTTCTGCCTGCCAGCTATCTGCAGACGTTCGCACTTTCGGAGCAGGGCTGTGATAGGAGCCTGGCAGGGACACCACCATTCCCAGCATGCGTTTGAAGTTTCAAGTGGCAAGATAAGCAAGCAGCTCCAGTCTCTGCGCCTCTGTGCGAGAACTGCCATGGGCAGATGAGTCTGAGCAACAGCTTTCCAGGCTAGCCCCTTCTGGCTGCCAGCTATCTGCAGACGTTCGCATTTCAAGAGCAGGGCTGTGAAAGGAGCCTAGCAGGTACACCATCTTTCCCAGGCTACGTTTGAAGTTTGAGGTGGCAAGACAAGCAAGGAGCCCCATTCTCTGTGCCTCTGTGCGAGCACTGCCGTGGGCAGATGAGGCTGAGCAACAGCTTTCCAGGCTAGCCCCTTCTTGCTGCCAGCTATCTGCAGACGTTCGCACTTTCGGAGCAGGGCTGTGATGGGAGCCTGGCAGGGACACCACCATTCCCAGCATGCGTTTGAAGTTTCAAGTGGCAAGATAAGCAAGCAGCCCCATTCTCTGTGCCTCTATGCGAACAGTGCCATGGGCAGATGAGGCTGAGCAACAGCTTTCCAGGGTAGCCCCTTCTGGCTGCCACCTATCTGCAGACGTTCGCACTTTCGGAGCACGGCTGTGAAAGGAGCCTAGCAGGTACACCATCTTTCCCAGGCTACGTTTGAATTTTGAGGTGGCAAGAGAAGCAAGGAGCCCCATTCTCTGTGCCTCTGTGCGAGCAGTGCCATGGGCAGATGAGGCTGAGCAACAGCTTTCCAGGATAGCCCCTTCTGGCTGCCAGCTATCTGCAGACGTTCGCACTTTCGGATTAGGGCTGTGAAAGGAGCCTGGCAGGGACAACCCACATTCCCCACATGCGTTTGAAGGTTCAAGTGGCAAGCCAAGCAAGGAGCCCCATTCTCTGTGCCTCTGTGCGAGCAGTGCCATGGGCAGATGAGGCTGAGCAACTTCTTTCCAGGATAGCCCCTTCTGCCTGCCAGCTATCTGCAGACGTTCGCACTTTCGGAGCAGGGCTGCGAAAGGAGCCTGGCTGGGACACCAACTTTCCCAGGATACTTTTGAAGTTTGAGGTGGCAAGACAAGCAAGCAGCTCCAGTCTCTGCGCCTCTGTGCGAACAGTGCCATGGGCAGATGAGGCTGAGCAACAGCTTTCCAGGCTAGCCCCTTCTGGCTGCCAGCTATCTGCAGACGTTCGCAATTCAAGAGCAGGGCTGCGAAAGGAGCCTAGCAGGTACACCAACATTCCCAGGCTACGTTTGAAGTTTGAGGTGGCAAGACAAGCAAGAAGCCCCATTCTCTGTGCCTCTGTGCGAGCAGTGCCATGGGCAGATGAGTCTGAGCAACAGCTTTCCAGGGTAGCCCCTTCTGGCTGCCACCTATCTGCAGACGTTCGCACTTTCGGAGCACGGCTGTGAAAGGAGCCTAGCAGGTACACCATCTTTCCCAGGCTACGTTTGAAGTTTGAGGTGGCAAGACAAGCAAGCAGCCCCATTCTCTGTGCCTCTGTGCGAGCAGTGCCATGGGCAGATGAGGCTGAGCAACAGCTTTCCAGGCTAGCCCCTTCTGCCTGCCAGCTATCTGCAGACGTTCGCACTTTCGGATCAGGGCTGTGATAGGAGCCTGGGAGGGACACCACCATTCCCAGCATGCGTTTGAAGTTTCAAGTGGCAAGATAAGCAAGCAGCCCCATTCTCTGTGCCTCTATGCGAACAGTGCCATGGGCAGATGAGGCTGAGCAACAGCTTTCCAGGCTAGCCCCTTCTGGCTGCCAGCTATCTGCAGACGTTCGCATTTCAAGAGCAGGGCTGCGAAAGGAGCCTAGCAGGTACACCATCTTTCCCAGGCTACGTTTGAAGTTTGAGGTGGCAAGACAAGCAAGGAGCCCCATTCTCTGTGCCTCTGTGCGAGCAGTGCCATGGGCAGATGAGGCTGAGCAACAGCTTTCCAGGCTAGCCCCTTCTGGCTGCCAGCTATCTGCAGACGTTCGCACTTTCGGAGCAGGGCTGCGAAAGGAGCCTGGCTGGGACACCAACTTTCCCAGGCTACGTTTGAAGTTTGAGGTGGCAAGACAAGCAAGCAGCCCCATTCTCTGTGCCTCTATGCGAACAGTGCCATGGGCAGATGAGGCTGAGCAACAGCTTTCCAGGCTAGCCCCTTCTGGCTGCCAGCTATCTGCAGACGTTCGCATTTCAAGAGCAGGGCTGCGAAAGGAGCCTTGCTGGGACACCATCTTTCCCAGGCTACGTTTGAAGTTTGAGGTGGCAAGACAAGCAAGGAGCCCCATTCTCTGTGCCTCTGTGCGAGCAGTGCCATGGGCAGATGAGGCTGAGCAACAGCTTTCCAGGCTAGCCCCTTCTGGCAGCCAGCTATCTGCAGACGTTCACGTTTCAGGAGCAGGGCTGAGAAAGGAGCCTAGCAGGTACACCATCTTTCCCAGGCTACGTTTGAAGTTTGAGGTGGCAAGACAAGCAAGGAGCCCCATTCTCTGTGCCTCTGTGCGAGCACTGCCATGGGCAGATGAGGCTGAGCAACAGCTTTCCAGGCTAGCCCCTTCTGCCTGCCAGCTATCTGCAGACGTTCGCACTTTCGGAGCAGGGCTGTGATAAGCGCCTGGCAGGGACACCACCATTCCCAGCATGCGTTTGAAGTTTCAAGTGGCAAGATAAGCAAGCAGCCCCATTCTCTGTGCCTCTATGCGAACAGTGCCATGGGCAGATGAGGCTGAGCAACAGCTTTCCAGGCTAGCCCCTTCTGCCTGCCAGCTATCTGCAGACGTTCGCATTTCAAGAGCAGGGCTGCGAAAGGAGCCTAGCAGGTACACCATCTTTCCCAGGCTACGTTTGAAGTTTGAGGTGGCAAGACAAGCAAGGAGCCCCATTCTCTGTGCCTCTGTGCGAGCAGTGCCATGGGCAGATGAGGCTGAGCAACAGCTTTCCAGGCTAGCACCTTCTGGCTGCCAGCTATCTGCAGACGTTCGCACTTTCGGAGCAGGGCTGCTAAAGGAGCCTGGCTGGGACACCAACTTTCCCAGGCTACGTTTGAAGTTTGAGGTGGCAAGACAAGCAAGCAGCCCCATTCTCTGTGCCTCTATGCGAACAGTGCCATGGGCAGATGAGGCTGAGCAACAGCTTTCCAGGCTAGCCCCTTCTGGCTGCCAGCTATCTGCAGACGTTCGCACTTTCGGAGCAGTGCTGTGATAGGAGCCTGGCAGGAACACCACCATTCCCAGCATGCGTTTGAAGTTTCAAGTGGCAAGATAAGCAAGCAGCCCCATTCTCTGTGCCTCTGTGCGAACAGTGCCATGGGCAGATGAGGCTGAGCAACAGCTTTCCAGGCTAGCCCCTTCTGCCTGCCAGCTATCTGCAGACGTTCGCATTTCAAGAGCAGGGCTGCGAAAGGAGCCTAGCAGGTACACCATCTTTCCCAGGCTACGTTTGAAGTTTGAGGTGGCAAGACAAGCAAGGAGCCCCATTCTCTGTGCCTCTGTGCGAGCAGTGCCATGGGCAGATGAGGCTGAGCAACAGCTTTCCAGGCTAGCCCCTTCTGCGTGGCAGCTATCTGCAGACGTTCGCACTTTCGGAGCAGGGCTGTGATAGGAGCCTGGCAGGGACACCACCATTCCCAGCATGCGTTTGAAGTTTCAAGTGGCAAGATAAGCAAGCAGCCCCATTCTCTGTGCCTCTATGCGAACAGTGCCATGGGCAGATGAGGCTGAGCAAAAGCTTTCCAGGCTAGCCCCTTCTGCCTGCCAGCTATCTGGAGACGTTCGCATTTCAAGAGCAGGGCTGCGAAAGGAGCCTAGCAGGTACACCATCTTTCCCAGGCTACGTTTGAAGTTTGAGGTGGCAAGACAAGCAAGGAGCCCCATTCTCTGTGCCTCTGTGCGAGCAGTGCCATGGGCAGATGAGGCTGAGCAACAGCTTTCCAGGCTAGCCCCTTCTGCCTGCCACCTATGTGCAGACGTTCGCACTTTCGGAGCAGGGCTGCGAAAGGAGCCTGGCTGGGACACCAACTTTCCCAGGCTACGTTTGAAGTTTGAGGTGGCAAGACAAGCAAGGAGCCCCATTCTCTGTGCCTCTGTGCGAGCACTGCCATGGGCAGATGAGGCTGAGCAACAGCTTTCCAGGCTAGCCCCTTCTGGCTGCCAGCTATCTGCAGACGTTCGCATTTCAAGAGCAGGGCTGCGAAAGGAGTCTAGCAGGTACACCATCTTTCCCAGGCTACGTTTGAAGTTTGAGGTGGCAAGACAAGCATGCATACCCATTCTCTGTGCCTCTGTGCGAGCAGTGCCATGGGCAGATGAGGCTGAGCAACAGCTTTCCAGGCTAGGCCCTTCTGCCTGCCAGCTATCTGCAGACGTTCGCACTTTCGGAGCAGGGCTGTGATAGGAGCCTGGCAGGGACACCACCATTCCCAGCATGCGTTTGAAGTTTCAAGTGGCAAGATAAGCAAGCAGCTCCAGTCTCTGCGCCTCTGTGCGAGAACTGCCATGGGCAGATGAGTCTGAGCAACAGCTTTCCAGGCTAGCCCCTTCTGGCTGCCAGCTATCTGCAGACGTTCGCATTTCAAGAGCAGGGCTGTGAAAGGAGCCTAGCAGGTACACCATCTTTCCCAGGCTACGTTTGAAGTTTGAGGTGGCAAGACAAGCAAGGAGCCCCATTCTCTGTGCCTCTGTGCGAGCACTGCCGTGGGCAGATGAGGCTGAGCAACAGCTTTCCAGGCTAGCCCCTTCTTGCTGCCAGCTATCTGCAGACGTTCGCACTTTCGGAGCAGGGCTGTGATGGGAGCCTGGCAGGGACACCACCATTCCCAGCATGCGTTTGAAGTTTCAAGTGGCAAGATAAGCAAGCAGCCCCATTCTCTGTGCCTCTATGCGAACAGTGCCATGGGCAGATGAGGCTGAGCAACAGCTTTCCAGGGTAGCCCCTTCTGGCTGCCACCTATCTGCAGACGTTCGCACTTTCGGAGCACGGCTGTGAAAGGAGCCTAGCAGGTACACCATCTTTCCCAGGCTACGTTTGAATTTTGAGGTGGCAAGAGAAGCAAGGAGCCCCATTCTCTGTGCCTCTGTGCGAGCAGTGCCATGGGCAGATGAGGCTGAGCAACAGCTTTCCAGGATAGCCCCTTCTGGCTGCCAGCTATCTGCAGACGTTCGCACTTTCGGATTAGGGCTGTGAAAGGAGCCTGGCAGGGACAACCCACATTCCCCACATGCGTTTGAAGGTTCAAGTGGCAAGCCAAGCAAGGAGCCCCATTCTCTGTGCCTCTGTGCGAGCAGTGCCATGGGCAGATGAGGCTGAGCAACTTCTTTCCAGGATAGCCCCTTCTGCCTGCCAGCTATCTGCAGACGTTCGCACTTTCGGAGCAGGGCTGCGAAAGGAGCCTGGCTGGGACACCAACTTTCCCAGGATACTTTTGAAGTTTGAGGTGGCAAGACAAGCAAGCAGCTCCAGTCTCTGCGCCTCTGTGCGAACAGTGCCATGGGCAGATGAGGCTGAGCAACAGCTTTCCAGGCTAGCCCCTTCTGGCTGCCAGCTATCTGCAGACGTTCGCAATTCAAGAGCAGGGCTGCGAAAGGAGCCTAGCAGGTACACCAACATTCCCAGGCTACGTTTGAAGTTTGAGGTGGCAAGACAAGCAAGAAGCCCCATTCTCTGTGCCTCTGTGCGAGCAGTGCCATGGGCAGATGAGTCTGAGCAACAGCTTTCCAGGGTAGCCCCTTCTGGCTGCCACCTATCTGCAGACGTTCGCACTTTCGGAGCACGGCTGTGAAAGGAGCCTAGCAGGTACACCATCTTTCCCAGGCTACGTTTGAAGTTTGAGGTGGCAAGACAAGCAAGCAGCCCCATTCTCTGTGCCTCTGTGCGAGCAGTGCCATGGGCAGATGAGGCTGAGCAACAGCTTTCCAGGCTAGCCCCTTCTGCCTGCCAGCTATCTGCAGACGTTCGCACTTTCGGATCAGGGCTGTGATAGGAGCCTGGGAGGGACACCACCATTCCCAGCATGCGTTTGAAGTTTCAAGTGGCAAGATAAGCAAGCAGCCCCATTCTCTGTGCCTCTATGCGAACAGTGCCATGGGCAGATGAGGCTGAGCAACAGCTTTCCAGGCTAGCCCCTTCTGGCTGCCAGCTATCTGCAGACGTTCGCATTTCAAGAGCAGGGCTGCGAAAGGAGCCTAGCAGGTACACCATCTTTCCCAGGCTACGTTTGAAGTTTGAGGTGGCAAGACAAGCAAGGAGCCCCATTCTCTGTGCCTCTGTGCGAGCAGTGCCATGGGCAGATGAGGCTGAGCAACAGCTTTCCAGGCTAGCCCCTTCTGGCTGCCAGCTATCTGCAGACGTTCGCACTTTCGGAGCAGGGCTGCGAAAGGAGCCTGGCTGGGACACCAACTTTCCCAGGCTACGTTTGAAGTTTGAGGTGGCAAGACAAGCAAGCAGCCCCATTCTCTGTGCCTCTATGCGAACAGTGCCATGGGCAGATGAGGCTGAGCAACAGCTTTCCAGGCTAGCCCCTTCTGGCTGCCAGCTATCTGCAGACGTTCGCATTTCAAGAGCAGGGCTGCGAAAGGAGCCTTGCTGGGACACCATCTTTCCCAGGCTACGTTTGAAGTTTGAGGTGGCAAGACAAGCAAGGAGCCCCATTCTCTGTGCCTCTGTGCGAGCAGTGCCATGGGCAGATGAGGCTGAGCAACAGCTTTCCAGGCTAGCCCCTTCTGGCAGCCAGCTATCTGCAGACGTTCACGTTTCAGGAGCAGGGCTGAGAAAGGAGCCTAGCAGGTACACCATCTTTCCCAGGCTACGTTTGAAGTTTGAGGTGGCAAGACAAGCAAGGAGCCCCATTCTCTGTGCCTCTGTGCGAGCACTGCCATGGGCAGATGAGGCTGAGCAACAGCTTTCCAGGCTAGCCCCTTCTGCCTGCCAGCTATCTGCAGACGTTCGCACTTTCGGAGCAGGGCTGTGATAAGCGCCTGGCAGGGACACCACCATTCCCAGCATGCGTTTGAAGTTTCAAGTGGCAAGATAAGCAAGCAGCCCCATTCTCTGTGCCTCTATGCGAACAGTGCCATGGGCAGATGAGGCTGAGCAACAGCTTTCCAGGCTAGCCCCTTCTGCCTGCCAGCTATCTGCAGACGTTCGCATTTCAAGAGCAGGGCTGCGAAAGGAGCCTAGCAGGTACACCATCTTTCCCAGGCTACGTTTGAAGTTTGAGGTGGCAAGACAAGCAAGGAGCCCCATTCTCTGTGCCTCTGTGCGAGCAGTGCCATGGGCAGATGAGGCTGAGCAACAGCTTTCCAGGCTAGCACCTTCTGGCTGCCAGCTATCTGCAGACGTTCGCACTTTCGGAGCAGGGCTGCTAAAGGAGCCTGGCTGGGACACCAACTTTCCCAGGCTACGTTTGAAGTTTGAGGTGGCAAGACAAGCAAGCAGCCCCATTCTCTGTGCCTCTATGCGAACAGTGCCATGGGCAGATGAGGCTGAGCAACAGCTTTCCAGGCTAGCCCCTTCTGGCTGCCAGCTATCTGCAGACGTTCGCACTTTCGGAGCAGTGCTGTGATAGGAGCCTGGCAGGAACACCACCATTCCCAGCATGCGTTTGAAGTTTCAAGTGGCAAGATAAGCAAGCAGCCCCATTCTCTGTGCCTCTGTGCGAACAGTGCCATGGGCAGATGAGGCTGAGCAACAGCTTTCCAGGCTAGCCCCTTCTGCCTGCCAGCTATCTGCAGACGTTCGCATTTCAAGAGCAGGGCTGCGAAAGGAGCCTAGCAGGTACACCATCTTTCCCAGGCTACGTTTGAAGTTTGAGGTGGCAAGACAAGCAAGGAGCCCCATTCTCTGTGCCTCTGTGCGAGCAGTGCCATGGGCAGATGAGGCTGAGCAACAGCTTTCCAGGCTAGCCCCTTCTGCGTGGCAGCTATCTGCAGACGTTCGCACTTTCGGAGCAGGGCTGTGATAGGAGCCTGGCAGGGACACCACCATTCCCAGCATGCGTTTGAAGTTTCAAGTGGCAAGATAAGCAAGCAGCCCCATTCTCTGTGCCTCTATGCGAACAGTGCCATGGGCAGATGAGGCTGAGCAAAAGCTTTCCAGGCTAGCCCCTTCTGGCTGCCAGCTATCTGCAGACGTTCGCATTTCAAGAGCAGGGCTGCGAAAGGAGCCTAGCAGGTACACCATCTTTCCCAGGCTACGTTTGAAGTTTGAGGTGGCAAGACAAGCAAGGAGCCCCATTCTCTGTGCCTCTGTGCGAGCACTGCCATGGGCAGATGAGGCTGAGCAACAGCTTTCCAGGCTAGCACCTTCTGGCTGCCAGCTATCTGCAGACGTTCGCACTTTCGGAGCAGGGCTGCGTAAGAAGCGTAGCAGGTACACCTTCTTTCCCAGGCTACGTTTGAAGTTTGAGGTGGCAAGACAAGCAAGCAGCCCCATTCTCTGTGCCTCTGTGCGAGCACTGCCATGGGCAGATTAGGCTGAGCAACAGCTTTCCAGGCTAGCCCCTTCTGCCTGCCAGCTATCTGCAGACGTTCGCACTTTCGGAGCAGGGCTGTGATAGGAGCCTGGCAGGGACACCACCATTCCCAGCATGCGTTTGAAGTTTGAGGTGGCAAGACAAGCAAGCAGCCCCATTCTCTGTGCCTCTATGCGAACAGTGCCATGGGCAGATGAGGCTAAGCAACAGCTTTCCAGGCTAGCCCCTTCTGGCTGCCAGCTATCTGCAGACGTTCGCACATTCGGAGCAGGGCTGCGAAAGGAGCCTGGCAGGGACAACCCACATTCCCCACATGCGTTTGAAGTTTCAAGTGGAAAGACAAGAAAGGAGCCCCATTCTCTGTGCCTCTGTGCGAGCAGTGCCATGGGCAGATGAGACTGAGCAACAGCTTTCCAGGCTAGCCCCTTCTGGCTGCCAGCTATCTGCAGACGTTCGCATTTCAAGAGCAGGGCTGCGAAAGGAGCCTTGCTGGGACACCATCTTTCCCAGGCTACGTTTGAAGTTTGAGGTAGCAAGACAAGCAAGGAGCCCCATTCTCTGTGCCTCTGTGCGAGCAGTGCCATGGGCAGATGAGGCTGAGCAACAGCTTTCCAGGCTAGCCCCTTCTGCCTGCCAGCTATCTGCAGACGTTCGCACTTTCGGAGCAGGGCTGTGATAGGAGCCTGGCAGGGACACCACCATTCCCAGCATGCGTTTGAAGTTTCAAGTGGCAAGATAAGCAAGCAGCCCCATTCTCTGTGCCTCTATGCGAAGAGTGCCATGGGCAGATGAGGCTGAGCAACAGCTTTCCAGGCTAGCCCCTTCTGCCTGCCAGCTATCTGCAGACGTTCGCATTTCAAGAGCAGGGCTGCGAAAGGAGCCTAGCAGGTACACGATCTTTCCCAGGCTACGTTTGAAGTTTGAGGTGGCAAAACAAGCAAGCAGCCCCATTCTCTGTGCCTCTGTGCGAGCAGTGCCATGGGCAGATGAGGCTGAGCAACAGCTTTCCAGGCTAGCCCCTTCTGGCTGCCAGCTATCTGCAGACGTTCGCACTTTCGGAGCAGGGCTGCGAAAGGAGCCTGGCTGGGACACCAGCTTTCCCAGGTTACGTTTGAAGTTTGAGGTGGCAAGACAAGCAAGCAGCTCCAGGCTCTGCGCCTCTGTGCGAGAACTGCCATGGGCAGATGAGGCTGAGCAACAGCTTTCCAGGCTAGCCCCTTCTGCCTGCCAGCTATCTGCAGACGTTCGCACTTTTGGAGCAGGGCTGTGATAGGAGCCTGGCAGGGACACCACCATTCCCAGCATGCGTTTGAAGTTTCAAGTGGCAAGATAAGCAAGCAGCCCCATTCTCTCTGCCTCTATGCGAACAGTGCCATGGGCAGATGAGGCTGAGCAACAGCTTTCCAGGCTAGCCCCTTCTGCCTGCCAGCTATCTGCAGACGTTTGCACTTTCGGAGCAGGGCTGTGATAGGAGCCTAGCAGGTACACCATCTTTCCCAGGCTACGTTTGAAGTTTGAGGTGGCAAGACAAGCAAGCAGACCCATTCTCTGTGCCTCTGTGCGAGCACTGCCATGGGCAGATGAGGCTGAGCAATAGCTTTCCAGGCTAGCCCCTTCTGCCTGCCAGCCATCTGCAGACGTTCGCACTTTCGGAGCAGGGCTGCGAAAGGAGCCTGGCTGGGACACCAATTTCCCAGGCTACGTTTGAAATTTGAGGTGGCAAGACAAGCAAGCAGCCCCATTCTCTGTGCCTCTGTGCGAGCACTGCCATGGGCAGATAAGGCTGAGCAACAGCTTTCCAGGCTAGCACCTTCTGCCTGCCACCTATCTGCAGACGTTCGCATTTCAAGAGCAGGGCTGCGAAAGGAGCCTAGCAGGTACACCATCTTTCCCAGGCTACGTTTGAAGTTTGAGGTGGCAAGACAAGCAAGCAGCCCCATTCTCTGTGCCTCTTTGCGAGCACTGCCATGGGCAGATGAGGCTGAGCAACAGCTTTCCAGGCTAGCCCCTTCTGCCTACCAGCTATCTGCAGACGTTCGCATTTCAAGAGCAGGGCTGTGAAAGGAGCCTAGCAGGTACAGCATCTTTCCCAGGCTACGTTTGAAGTTTGAGGTGGCAAGACAAGAAAGGAGCCCCATTCTCTGTGCCTCTGTGCGAGCAGTACCTTGGGCAGATGAGGCTGAGCAACAGCTTTCCAGGCTATCACCTTCTGGCTGCCAGCTATCTGCAGACGTTCGCACTTTCGGAGCAGGGCTGCGAAAGGAGCCTGGCTGGGACACCAAATTTCCCAGGATACGTTTGAAGTTTGAGGTGGCAAGACAAGCAAGCAGCTCCAGTCTCTGCGCCTCTGTGCGAGAACTGCCATGGGCAGATGAGGCTGAGCAACAGCTTTCCAGGCTAGCCACTTCTGCCTGCCAGCTATCTGCAGACGTTTGCACTTTCGGAGCAGGGCTGTGAAATGAGCCTGGCAGGGACACCACCATTCCCAGCATGCGTTTGAAGTTTCAAGTGGCAAGATAAGCAAGCAGCCCCATTCTCTGTGCCTCTATGCGAACAGTGCCATGGGCAGATGAGGCTGAGCAACAGCTTTCCAGGCTAGCCCCTTCTGCCTGCCAGCTATCTGCAGACGTTCGCACTTTCGGAGCAGGGCTGTGATAGGAGCCTGGCAGGGACACCACAATTCCCAGCATGCGTTTGAAGTTTCAAGTGGCAAGATAAGCAAGCAGCCCCATTCTCTCTGCCTCTATGCGAACAGTGCCATGGGCAGATGAGGCTGAGCAACAGCTTTCCAGGCTAGCCCCTTCTGCCTGCCAGCTATCTGCAGACGTTCGCATTTCAAGAGCAGGGCTGCGAAAGGAGCCTAGCAGGTACACCACCTTTCCCAGGCTACGTTTGAAGTTTGAGGTGGCAAGACAAGGAAGGAGCCCCATTCTCTGTGCCTCTGTGCGAGCACTGCCATGGGCAGATGAGGCTGAGCAACAGCTTTCCAGGCTAGCCCCTTCTGCCTGCCAGCTATCTGCAGACGTTCGCACTTTCAGATCAGGGCTGCGAAAGGAGCCTGGCTGGGACACCAACTTTCCCAGGTTACGTTTGAAGTTTGAGGTGGCAAGACAAGCAAGCAGCCCCATTCTCTGTGCCTCTATGCGAACAGTGCCATGGGCAGATGAGGCTGAGCAACAGCTTTCCAGGCTAGCCCCTTCTGGCTGCCAGCTATCTGCAGACGTTCGCATTTCAAGAGCAGGGCTGCGAAAGGAGCCTGGCTGGGACACCATCTTTCCCAGGCTACGTTTGAAGTTTGAGGTGGCAAGACAAGCAAGGAACCCCAGTCTCGGTGCCTCTGTGCGAGCAGTGCCATGGGCAGATGAGGCTGAGCAACAGCTTTCCAGGCTAGCCCCTTCTGCCTGCCAGCTATCTGCAGACGTTCGCACTTTCGGAGCAGGGCTGTGATAGGAGCCTGGCAGGGACACCACCATTCCCAGCATGCGTTTGAAGTTTCAAGTGGCAAGATAAGCAAGCAGCCCCATTCTATGTGCCTCTATGCGAACAGTGCCATGGGCAGATGAGGCTGAGCAAAAGCTTTCCAGGCTAGCCCCTTCTGCCTGCCAGCTATCTGCAGACGTTCGCATTTCAAGAGCAGGGCTGCGAAAGGAGCCTAGCAGGTACACCATCTTTCCCAGGCTACGTTTGAAGTTTGAGGTGGCAAGACAAGAAAGGAGCCCCATTCTCTGTGCCTCTGTGCGAGCAGTGCCATGGGCAGATGAGGCTGAGCAACAGCTTTCCAGGCTAGCACCTTCTGGCTGCCAGCTATCTGCAGATGTTCGCACTTTCGGAGCAGGGCTGCGAAAGAAGCCTAGCAGGTACACCTTCTTTCCCAGGCTACGTTTGAAGTTTGAGGTGGCAAGACAAGCAAGCAGCTCCAGTCTCTGCGCCTCTGTGCGAGAACTGCCATGGGCAGATGAGGCTGAGCAACAGCTTTCTAGGCTAGCCCCTTCTGCCTGCCAGCTATCTGCAGACGTTCGCATTTCAAGAGCAGGGCTATGAAATGAGCCTGGCAGGGACACCACCATTCCCAGCATGCGTTTGAAGTTTCAAGTGGCAAGATAAGCAAGCAGCCCCATTCTCTGTGCCTCTATGCGAACAGTGCCATGGGCAGATGAGGCTGAGCAACAGCTTTCCAGGCTAGCCCCTTCTGGCTGCCAGCTATCTGCAGACGTTCGCATTTCAAGAGCAGGGCTGCGAAAGGAGCCTGGCTGGGACACCATCTTTCCCAGGCTACATTTGAAGTTTGAGGTGGCAAGACAAGCAAGGAACCCCAGTCTCGGTGCCTCTGTGCGAGCAGTGCCATGGGCAGATGAGGCTGAGCAACAGCTTTCCAGGCTAGCCCCTTCTGCCTGCCAGCTATCTGCAGACGTTCGCACTTTCGGAGCAGGGCTGTGATAGGAGCCTGGCAGGGACACCACCATTCCCAGCATGCGTTTGAAGTTTCAAGTGGCAAGATAAGCAAGCAGCCCCATTCTATGTGCCTCTATGCGAACAGTGCCATGGGCAGATGAGGCTGAGCAAAAGCTTTCCAGGCTAGCCCCTTCTGCCTGCCAGCTATCTGCAGACGTTCGCATTTCAAGAGCAGGGCTGCGAAAGGAGCCTAGCAGGTACACCATCTTTCCCAGGCTACGTTTGAAGTTTGAGGTGGCAAGACAAGAAAGGAGCCCCATTCTCTGTGCCTCTGTGCGAGCAGTGCCATGGGCAGATGAGGCTGAGCAACAGCTTTCCAGGCTAGCACCTTCTGGCTGCCAGCTATCTGCAGATGTTCGCACTTTCGGAGCAGGGCTGCGAAAGAAGCCTAGCAGGTACACCTTCTTTCCCAGGCTACGTTTGAAGTTTGAGGTGGCAAGACAAGCAAGCAGCTCCAGTCTCTGCGCCTCTGTGCGAGAACTGCCATGGGCAGATGAGGCTGAGCAACAGCTTTCTAGGCTAGCCCCTTCTGCCTGCCAGCTATCTGCAGACGTTCGCATTTCAAGAGCAGGGCTATGAAATGAGCCTGGCAGGGACACCACCATTCCCAGCATGCGTTTGAAGTTTCAAGTGGCAAGATAAGCAAGCAGCCCCATTCTCTGTGCCTCTATGCGAACAGTGCCATGGGCAGATGAGGCTGAGCAACAGCTTTCCAGGCTAGCCCCTTCTGGCTGCCAGCTATCTGCAGACGTTTGCACTTTCGGATTAGGGCTGCGAAAGGAGCCTGGCAGGGACAACCCACATTCCCCACATGCGTTTGAAGTTTCAAGTGGCAAGACAAGCAAGGAGCCCCATTCTCTGTGCCTCTGTGTGAGCAGTGCCATGGGCAGATGAGACTGAGCAACAGCTTTCCAGGCTAGCCCCTTCTGCCTGCCAGCTATCTGCAGACGTTCGCACTTTCGGAGCAGGGCTGTGATAGGAGCCTGGCAGGGACACCACCATTCCCAGCATGCGTTTGAAGTTTCCAGTGGCAAGATAAGCAAGCAGCCCCATTCTCTGTGCCTCTATGCGAAGAGTGCCATGGGCAGATGAGGCTGAGCAACAGTTTTCCAGGCTAGACCCTTCTGCCTGCCAGCTATCTGCAGACGTTCGCATTTCAAGAGCAGGGCTGCGAAAGAAGCCTAGCAGGTACACCATCTTTCCCAGGCTACGTTTGAAGTTTGAGGTGGCAAGACAAGCAAGGAGCCCCATTCTCTGTGCCTCTGTGCGAGCACTGCCATGGGCAGATGAGGCTGAGCAACAGCTTTCCAGGCTAACCACTTCTGGCTGCCAGCTATCTGCAGACGTTCGCACTTTCGGAGCAGGGCTGCGAAAGGAGCCTGGCTGGGACACCAACTTTCCCAGGCTACTTTTGAAGTTTGAGGTGGCAAGACAAGCAAGCAGCTCCAGTCTCTGCGCCTCTGTGCGAGAACTGCCATGGGCAGATGAGGCTGAGCAACAGCTTTCCAGGCTAGCCCCTTCTGCCTGCCAGCTATCTGCAGACGTTTGCACTTTCGGAGCAGGGCTGTGATAGGAGCCTGGCTGGTACACCACCATTCCCAGCATGCGTTTGAAGTTTCAAGTGGCAAGATAAGCAAGCAGCCCCATTCTCTGTGCCTCTGTGCGAGCACTGCCATGGGCAGATGAGGCTGAGCAACAGCTTTCCAGGCTAGCCCCTTCTGCCTGCCAGCTATCTGCAGACGTTCGCACTTTCGGAGCAGGGCTGTGAAATGAGCCTGGCAGGGACACCACCATTCCCAGCATGCGTTTGAAGTTTGAGGTGGCAAGATAAGCAAGCAGCCCCATTCTCTGTGCCTCTATGCGAACAGTGCCATGGGCAGATGAGGCTGAGCAACAGCTTTCCAGGCTAGCCCCTTCTGCCTGCCAGCTATCTGCAGACGTTTGCACTTTCGGATTAGGGCTGCGAAAGGAGCCTGGCAGGGACAACCCACATTCCCCACATGCGTTTGAAGTTTCAAGTGGCAAGACAAGCAAGGAGCCCCATTCTCTGTGCCTCTGTGCGAGCAGTGCCATGGGCAGATGAGACTGAGCAACAGCTTTCCAGGCTAGCCCCTTCTGCCTGCCAGCTATCTGCAGACGTTCGCACTTTCGGAGCAGGGCTGTGATAGGAGCCTGGCAGGGACACCACCATTCCCAGCATGCGTTTGAAGTTTCAAGTGGCAAGATAAGCAAGCAGCCCCATTCTCTGTGCCTCTATGCGAAGAGTGCCATGGGCAGATGAGGCTGAGCAACAGTTTTCCAGGCTAGCCCCTTCTGCCTGCCAGCTATCTGCAGACGTTCACATTTCAAGAGCAGGGCTGCGAAAGAAGCCTAGCAGGTACACCATCTTTCCCAGGCTACGTTTGAAGTTTGAGGTGGCAAGACAAGCAAGGAGCCCCATTCTCTGTGCCTCTGTGCGAGCAGTGCCATGGGCAGATGAGGCTGAGCAACAGCTTTCCAGGCTAGCACCTTCTGGCTGCCACCTATCTGCAGACGTTCGCACTTTCGGAGCAGGGCTGCGAAAGGAGCCTGGCTGGGACACCAACTTTCCCAGGCTACGTTTGAAGTTTGAGGTGGCAAGACAAGCAAGCAGCTCCAGTCTCTGCGCCTCTGTGCGAGAACTGCCCTGGGCAGATGAGGCTGAGCAACAGCTTTCCAGGCTAGCCCCTTCTGCCTGCCAGCTATCTGCAGATGTTTGCACTTTCGGAGCAGGGCTGTGATAGGAGCCTGGCTGGGACACCACCATTCCCAGCATGCGTTTGAAGTTTCAAGTGGCAAGATAAGCAAGCAGCCCCATTCTCTGTGCCTCTATGCGAACAGTGCCATGGGCAGATGAGGCTGAGCAACAGCTTTCCAGGCTAGCCCCTTCTGCCTGCCAGCTATCTGCAGACGTTTGCACTTTCGGAGCAGGGCTGTGATAGGAGCCTAGCAGGTACACCATTTTTCCCAGGCTATGTTTGAAGTTTGAGGTGGCAAGACAAGCAAGCAGACCCATTCTCTGTGCCTCTGTGCGAGCACTGCCATGGGCAGATGAGGCTGAGCAATAGCTTTCCA
Organism: Opisthocomus hoazin; assembly: GCF_030867145.1. Lineage (NCBI taxonomy): Eukaryota > Metazoa > Chordata > Aves > Opisthocomiformes > Opisthocomidae > Opisthocomus > Opisthocomus hoazin. The sequence goes on along the minus strand of NC_134437.1, from coordinate 9,531,554 downwards.
GGCTAGCCCCTTCTGCCTGCCAGCCATCTGCAGACGTTCGCACTTTCGGAGCAGGGCTGCTAAAGGAGCCTGGCTGGGACACCAACTTTCCCAGGCTACGTTTGAAGTTTGAGGTGGCAAGACAAGCAAGCAGCCCCATTCTCTGTGCCTCTGTGCGAGCACTGCCATGGGCAGATGAGGCTGAGCAACAGCTTTCCAGGCTAGCACCTTCTGCCTGCCACCTATCTGCAGACGTTCGCATTTCAAGAGCAGGGCTGCGAAAGGAGCCTAGCAGGTACACCATCTTTCCCAGGCTACGTTTGAAGTTTGAGGTGGCAAGACAAGCAAGCAGCCCCATTCTCTGTGCCTCTGTGCGAGCACTGCCATGGGCAGATGAGGCTGAGCAACAGCTTTCCAGGCTAGCACCTTCTGCCTACCAGCTATCTGCAGACGTTCGCATTTCAAGAGCAGGGCTGTGAAAGGAGCCTAGCAGGCACAGCATCTTTCCCAGGCTACGTTTGAAGTTTGAGGTGGCAAGACAAGAAAGGAGCCCCATTCTCTGTGCCTCTGTGCGAGCAGTGCCATGGGCAGATGAGGCTGAGCAACAGCTTTCCAGGCTATCACCTTCTGGGTGCCAGCTATCTGCAGACGTTCGCACTTTCGGAGCAGGGCTGCGAAAGGAGCCTGGCTGGGACACCAAATTTCCCAGGATACGTTTGAAGTTTGAGGTGGCAAGACAAGCAAGCAGCTCCAGTCTCTGTGCCTCTGTGCGAGAACTGCCATGGGCAGATGAGGCTGAGCAACAGCTTTCCAGGCTAGCCCCTTCTGCCTGCCAGCTATCTGCAGACGTTTGCACTTCCGGAGCAGGGCTGTGAAATGAGCCTGGCAGGGACACCACCATTCCCAGCATGCGTTTGAAGTTTCAAGTGGCAAGATAAGCAAGCAGCCCCATTCTCTGTGCCTCTATGAGAACAGTGCCATGGGCAGATGAGGCTGAGCAACAGCTTTCCAGGGTAGCCCCTTCTGGCTGCCAGCTATCTGCAGACGTTCGCATTTCAAGAGCAGGGCTGCGAAAGGAGCCTAGCAGGTACACCATCTTTCCCAGGCTACGTTTGAAGTTTGAGGTGGCAAGACAAGCAAGCAGCCCCATTCTCTGTGCCTCTGTGCGAGCACTGCCATGGGCAGATGAGGCTGAGCAACAGCTTTCCAGGCTAGCCCCTTCTGCCTGCCAGCCATCTGCAGACGTTTGCACTTTCGGAGCAGGGCTGCGAAAGGAGCCTGGCTGGGACACCAACTTTCCCAGGCTACGTTTGAAGTTTGAGGTGGCAAGACAAGCAAGCAGCCCCATTCTCTGTGCCTCTGTGCGAGCACTGCCATGGGCAGATGAGGCTGAGCAACAGCTTTCCAGGCTAGCCCCTTCTGGCTGCCAGCTATCTGCAGACGTTCGCACTTTCGGAGCAGGGCTGCGAAAGGATTATGGCAGGGACACCACCATTCCCAGCATGCGTTTGAAGTTTCAAGTGGCAAGATAAGCAAGCAGCCCCATTCTCTGTGCCTCTATGCGAACAGTGTCTTGGGCAGATGAGGCTGAGCAACAGCTTTCCAGGCTAGCCCCTTCTGGCTGCCAGCTATCTGCAGACGTTTGCATTTCAAGAGCAGGGCTGCGAAAGGAGCCTAGCAGGTACACCATCTTTCCCAGGCTACGTTTGAAGTTTGAGGTGGCAAGACAAGCAAGCAGCCCCATTCTCTGTGCCTCTGTGCGAGCAGTGCCATGGGCAGATAAGGCTGAGCAACAGCTTTCCAGGCTAGCCCCTTCTGCCTGGCAGCTATCTGCAGACGTTCGCACTTTCGGAGCGGGGCTGTGATAGGAGCCTGGCTGGGACACCACCATTCCCAGCATGCGTTTGAAGTTTCAAGTGGCAAGATAAGCAAGCAGCCCCATTCTCTGTGCCTCTATGCGAACAGTGCCATGGGCAGATGAGGCTGAGCAACAGCTTTCCAGGCTAGCCCCTTCTGGCTGCCAGCTATCTGCAGACGTTCGCATTTCAAGAGCAGGGCTGCGAAAGGAGCCTAGCAGGTACACCATCTTTCCCAGGCTACGTTTGAAGTTTGAGGTGGCAAGACAAGCAAGCAGCCCCATTCTCTGTGCCTCTGTGCGAGCACTGCCATGGGCAGATGAGGCTGAGCAACAGCTTTCCAGGCTAGCCCCTTCTGCCTGCCAGCCATCTGCAGACGTTTGCACTTTCGGAGCAGGGCTGCGAAAGGAGCCTGGCAGGGCACACCAACGTTCCCAGGCTACGTTTGAAGTTTGAGGTGGCAAGACAAGCAAGCAGCCCCATTCTCTGTGCCTCTGTGCGAGCAGTGCCATGGGCAGATGAGGCTGAGCAACAGCTTTCCAGGCTAGCCCCTTCTGGCTGTCAGCTATCTGCAGACGTTCGCACTTTCGGAGCAGGGCTGCGAAAGGATTATGGCAGGGACACCACCATTCCCAGCATGCGTTTGAAGTTTCAAGTGGCAAGATAAGCAAGCAGCCCCATTCTCTGTGCCTCTATGCGAACAGTGTCTTGGGCAGATGAGGCTGAGCAACAGCTTTCCAGGCTAGCCCCTTCTGGCTGCCAGCTATCTGCAGACGTTTGCATTTCAAGAGCACGGCTGCGAAAGGAGCCTAGCAGGTACACCATCTTTCCCAGGCTACGTTTGAAGTTTGAGGTGGCAAGACAAGCAAGCAGCCCCATTCTCTGTGCCTCTGTGCGAGCAGTGCCATGGGCAGATAAGGCTGAGCAACAGCTTTCCAGGCTAGCCCCTTCTTCCTGGCAGCTATCTGCAGACGTTCGCACTTTCGGAGCAGGGCTGTGATAGGAGCCTGGCAGGGACACCACCATTCCCAGCATGCGTTTGAAGTTTCAAGTGGCAAGATAAGCAAGCAGCCCCATTCTCTGTGCCTCTATGCGAACAGTGCCATGGGCAGATGAGGCTGAGCAACAGCTTTCCAGGCTAGCCCCTTCTGGCTGCCAGCTATCTGCAGACGTTCGCATTTCAAGAGCAGGGCTGTGAAAGGAGCCTAGCAGGTACACCATCTTTCCCAGGCTACGTTTGAAGTTTGAGGTGGCAAGACAAGCAAGGAGCCCCATTCTCTGTGCCTCTGTGCGAGCAGTGCCATGGGCAGATGAGGCTGAGCAACAGCTTTCCAGGCTAGCCCCTTCTGCCTGCCAGCTATCTGCAGACGTTCGCATTTCAAGAGCAGGGCTGTGAAAGGAGCCTAGCAGGTACACCATCTTTCCCAGGCTACGTTTGAAGTTTGAGGTGGCAAGACAAGCAAGGAGCCCCATTCTCTGTGCCTCTGTGCGAGCAGTGCCATGGGCAGATGAGGCTGAGCAACAGCTTTCCAGGCTAGCACCTTCTGGCTGCTAGCTATCTGCAGACGTTCGCATTTCAAGAGCAGGGCTGCGAAAGGAGCCTGGCTGGGACACCAACTTTCCCAGGCTACGTTTGAAGTTTGAGGTGGCAAGACAAGCAAGCAGCTCCAGTCTCTGCGCCTCTGTGCGAGAACTGCCCTGGGCAGATGAGGCTGAAGCAACAGCTTTCCAGGCTAGCCCCTTCTGGCTGCCAACTATCTGCAGACGTTCGCACTTTCGGAGCAGGGCTGTGATAGGAGCCTGGCTGGGACACCACCATTCCCAGCATGCGTTTGAAGTTTCAAGTGGCAAGATAAGCAAGCAGCCCCATTCTCTGTGCCTCTGTGCGAGCACTGCCATGGGCAGATGAGGCTGAGCAACAGCTTTCCAGGCTAGCCCCTTCTGACTGCCAGCTATCTGCAGACGTTCGCACTTTCGGAGCAGGGCTGTGATAGGAGCCTGGCAGGGACACCACCATTCCCAGCATGCGTTTGAAGTTTCAAGTGGCAAGATAAGCAAGCAGCCCCATTCTCTGTGCCTCTATGCGAACAGTGCCATGGGCAGATGAGGCTGAGCAACAGCTTTCCAGGGTAGCCCCTTCTGGCTGCCAGCTATCTGCAGACGTTCGCATTTCAAGAGCAGGGCTGCGAAAGGAGCCTAGCAGGTGCACCATCTTTCCCAGGCTACGTTTGAAGTTTGAGGTAGCAAGACAAGCAAGGAGCCCCATTCTCTGTGCCTCTGTGCGAGCAGTGCCATGGGCAGATGAGGCTGAGCAACAGCTTTCCAGGCTAGCCCCTTCTTCCTGGCAGCTATCTGCAGACGTTCGCACTTTCGGAACAGGGCTGTGATAGGAGCCTGGCTGGGACACCACCATTCCCAGCATGCGTTTGAAGTTTCAAGTGGCAAGATAAGCAAGCAGCCCCATTCTCTGTGCCTCTATGCGAACAGTGCCATGGGCAGATGAGGCTGAGCAACAGCTTTCCAGGCTAGCCCCTTCTGCCTGCCAGCTATCTGCAGACGTTCGCATTTCAAGAGCAGGTCTGCGAAAGGAGCCTGGCTGGGACACCAACTTTCCAAGGCTACGTTTGAAGTTTGAGGTGGCAAGACAAGCAAGCAGCTCCAGTCTCTGCGCCTCTGTGCGAGAACTGCCCTGGGCAGATGAGGCTGAAGCAACAGCTTTCCAGGCTAGCCCCTTCTGGCTGCCAACTATCTGCAGACGTTCGCACTTTCGGAGCAGGGCTGTGATAGGAGCCTGGCTGGGACACCACCATTCCCAGCATGCGTTTGAAGTTTCAAGTGGCAAGATAAGCAAGCAGCCCCATTCTCTGTGCCTCTATGCGAACAGTGCCTTGGGCAGATGAGGCTGAGCAACAGCTTTCCAGGCTAGCCCCTTCTGGCTGCCAGCTATCTGCAGACGTTCGCATTTCAAGAGCAGGGCTGCGAAAGGAGCCTAGCAGGTACACCATCTTTCCCAGGCTACGTTTGAAGTTTGAGGTGGCAAGACAAGCAAGGAGCCCCATTCTCTGTGCCTCTGTGCGAGCAGTGCCATGGGCAGATGAGGCTGAGCAACAGCTTTCCAGGCTAGCACCTTCTGCCTGCCAGCTATCTGCAGACGTTCGCATTTCAAGAGCAGGGCTGCGAAAGGAGCCTGGCTGGGACACCAACTTTCCAAGGCTACGTTTGAAGTTTGAGGTGGCAAGACAAGCAAGCAGCTCCAGTCTCTGCGCCTCTGTGCGAGAACTGCCCTGGGCAGATGAGGCTGAAGCAACAGCTTTACAGGCTAGCCCCTTCTGGCTGCCAACTATCTGCAGACGTTCGCACTTTCGGAGCAGGGCTGTGATAGGATCCTGGCAGGGACACCACCATTCCCAGCATGCGTTCGAAGTTTCAAGTGGCAAGATAAGCAAGCAGCCCCATTCTCTGTGCCTCTATGCGAACAGTGCCATGGGCAGATGAGGCTGAGCAACAGCTTTCCAGGGTAGCACCTTCTGGCTGCCAGCTATCTGCAGACGTTCGCATTTCAAGAGCAGGGCTGCGAAAGGAGCCTAGCAGGTGCACCATCTTTCCCAGGCTACGTTTGAAGTTTGAGGTAGCAAGACAAGCAAGGAGCCCCATTCTCTGTGCCTCTGTGCGAGCACTGCCATGGGCAGATGAGGCTGAGCAACAGCTTTCCAGGGTAGCCCCTTCTGGCTGCCAGCTATCTGCAGACGTTCGCACTTTCGGAGCAGGGCTGCGAAAGGAGCCTGGCTGGGACACCAACTTTTTCAGGCTACGTTTGAAGTTTGAGGTGGCAAGACAAGCAAGCAGCCCCATTCTCTGTGCCTCTGTGCGAGCACTGCCATGGGCAGATGAGGCTGAGCAACAGCTTTCCAGGCTAGCCCCTTCTGGCTGCCAACTATCTGCAGACGTTCGCACTTTCGGAGCAGGACTGTGAAATGAGCCTGGCAGGGACACCACCATTCCCAGCATGGGTTTGAAGTTTCAAGTGGCAAGATAAGCAAGCAGCCCCATTCTCTGTGCCTCTATGCGAACAGTGCCTTGGGCAGATGAGGCTGAGCAACAGCTTTCCAGGCTAGCCCCTTCTGGCTGCCAGCTATCTGCAGACGTTCGCATTTCAAGAGCAGGGCTGCGAAAGGAGCCTAGCAGGTACACCATCTTTCCCAGGCTACGTTTGAAGTTTGAGGTGGCAAGACAAGCAAGGAGCCCCATTCTCTGTGCCTCTGTGCGAGCAGTGCCATGGGCAGATAAGGCTGAGCAACAGCTTTCCAGGCTAGCACCTTCTGGCTGCCAGCTATCTGCAGACGTTCGCATTTCAAGAGCAGGGCTGCGAAAGGAGCCTAGCAGGTGCACCATCTTTCCCAGGCTACTTTTGAAGTTTGAAGTAGCAAGACAAGCAAGGAGCCCCATTCTCTGTGCCTCTGTGCAAGTAGTGCCATGGGCAGATGAGGCTGAGCAACAGCTTTCCAGTCTAGCACCTTCTGGCTGCCACCTATCTGCAGACGTTCGCACTTTCGGAGCAGGGCTGCGAAAGGAGCCTGGCTGGGACACCAACTTTCCCAGGCTACGTTTGAAGTTTGAGGTGGCAAGACAAGCAAGGAGCCCCATTCTCTGTGCCTCTATGCGAACAGTGCCATGGGCAGATGAGGCTGAGCAACAGCTTTCCAGTCTAGCACCTTCTGGCTGCCACCTATCTGCAGACGTTCGCACTTTCGGAGCAGGGCTGCGAAAGGAGCCTGGCTGGGACACCAACTTTCCCAGGCTACGTTTGAAGTTTGAGGTGGCAAGACAAGCAAGGAGCCCCATTCTCTGTGCCTCTGTGCGAGTAGTGCCATGGGCAGATGAGGCTGAGCAACAGCTTTCCAGGCTAGCCCCTTCTGCCTGCCAGCTATCTGCAGACGTTCGCACTTTCGGAGCAGAGCTGCGAAAGGAGCCTGGCTGGGACACCAACTTTCCAAGGCTACGTTTGAAGTTTGAGGTGGCAAGACAAGCAAGCAGCTCCAGTCTCTGCGCCTCTGTGCGAGAACTGCCCTGGGCAGATGAGGCTGAAGCAACAGCTTTCCAGGCTAGCCCCTTCTGGCTGCCAACTATCTGCAGACGTTCGCACTTTCGGAGCAGGGCTGTGATAGGAGCCTGGCTGGGACACCACCATTCCCAGCATGCGTTTGAAGTTTCAAGTGGCAAGATAAGCAAGCAGCCCCATTCTCTGTGCCTCTATGCGAACAGTGCCTTGGGCAGATGAGGCTGAGCAACAGCTTTCCAGGCTAGCCCCTTCTGGCTGCCAGCTATCTGCAGACGTTCGCATTTCAAGAGCAGGGCTGTGATAGGAGCCTAGCAGGTACACCATCTTTCCCAGGCTACGTTTGAAGTTTGAGGTGGCAAGACAAGCAAGGAGCCCCATTCTCTGTGCCTCTGTGCGAGTAGTGCCATGGGCAGATGAGGCTGAGCAACAGCTTTCCAGGCTAGCCCCTTCTGGCTGCCAGCTATCTGCAGACGTTCGCACTTTCGGAGCAGGGCTGCGAAAGGAGCCTGGCTGGGACACCAACTTTCCCAGGCTACGTTTGAAGTTTGAGGTGGCAAGACAAGCAAGCAGCCCCATTCTCTGTGCCTCTGTGCGAGCACTGCCATGGGCAGATGAGGCTGAGCAACAGCTTTCCAGGCTAGCCCCTTCTGACTGCCAGCTATCTGCAGACGTTCGCACTTTCGGAGCAGGGCTGTGATAGGAGCCTGGCAGGGACACCACCATTCCCAGCATGCGTTTGAAGTTTCAAGTGGCAAGATAAGCAAGCAGCCCCATTCTCTGTGCCTCTATGCGAACAGTGCCATGGGCAGATGAGGCTGAGCAACAGCTTTCCAGGGTAGCCCCTTCTGGCTGCCAGCTATCTGCAGACGTTCGCATTTCAAGAGCAGGGCTGCGAAAGGATCCTAGCAGGTGCACCATCTTTCCCAGGCTACGTTTGAAGTTTGAGGTAGCAAGACAAGCAAGGAGCCCCATTCTCTGTGCCTCTGTGCGAGCAGTGCCATGGGCAGATGAGGCTGAGCAACAGCTTTCCAGGCTAGCCCCTTCTTCCTGGCAGCTATCTGCAGACGTTCGCACTTTCGGAACAGGGCTGTGATAGGAGCCTGGCTGGGACACCACCATTCCCAGCATGCGTTTCAAGTTTCAAGTGGCAAGATAAGCAAGCAGCCCCATTCTCTGTGCCTCTATGCGAACAGTGCCATGGGCAGATGAGGCTGAGCAACAGCTTTCCAGGCTAGCCCCTTCTGCCTGCCAGCTATCTGCAGACGTTTGCATTTCAAGAGCAGGGCTGCGAAAGGAGCCTGGCTGGGACACCAACTTTCCAAGGCTACGTTTGAAGTTTGAGGTGGCAAGACAAGCAAGCAGCTCCAGTCTCTGCGCCTCTGTGCGAGAACTGCCCTGGGCAGATGAGGCTGAAGCAACAGCTTTCCAGGCTAGCCCCTTCTGGCTGCCAACTATCTGCAGACGTTCGCACTTTCGGAGCAGGGCTGTGATAGGAGCCTGGCTGGGACACCACCATTCCCAGCATGCGTTTGAAGTTTCAAGTGGCAAGATAAGCAAGCAGCCCCATTCTCTGTGCCTCTATGCGAACAGTGCCTTGGGCAGATGAGGCTGAGCAACAGCTTTCCAGGCTAGCCCCTTCTGGCTGCCAGCTATCTGCAGACGTTCGCATTTCAAGAGCAGGGCTGCGAAAGGAGCATAGCAGGTACACCATCTTTCCCAGGCTACGTTTGAAGTTTGAGGTGGCAAGACAAGCAAGGAGCCCCATTCTCTGTGCCTCTGTGCGAGCAGTGCCATGGGCAGATGAGGCTGAGCAACAGCTTTCCAGGCTAGCACCTTCTGCCTGCCAGCTATCTGCAGACGTTCGCATTTCAAGAGCAGGGCTGCGAAAGGAGCCTGGCTGGGACACCAACTTTCCAAGGCTACGTTTGAAGTTTGAGGTGGCAAGACAAGCAAGCAGCTCCAGTCTCTGCGCCTCTGTGCGAGAACTGCCCTGGGCAGATGAGGCTGAAGCAACAGCTTTCCAGGCTAGCCCCTTCTGGCTGCCAACTATCTGCAGACGTTCGCACTTTCGGAGCAGGGCTGTGATAGGATCCTGGCAGGGACACCACCATTCCCAGCATGCGTTCGAAGTTTCAAGTGGCAAGATAAGCAAGCAGCCCCATTCTCTGTGCCTCTATGCGAACAGTGCCATGGGCAGATGAGGCTGAGCAACAGCTTTCCAGGGTAGCACCTTCTGGCTGCCAGCTATCTGCAGACGTTCGCATTTCAAGAGCAGGGCTGCGAAAGGAGCCTAGCAGGTGCACCATCTTTCCCAGGCTACGTTTGAAGTTTGAGGTAGCAAGACAAGCAAGGAGCCCCATTCTCTGTGCCTCTGTGCGAGCACTGCCATGGGCAGATGAGGCTGAGCAACAGCTTTCCAGGGTAGCCCCTTCTGGCTGCCAGCTATCTGCAGACGTTCGCACTTTCGGAGCAGGGCTGCGAAAGGAGCCTGGCTGGGACACCAACTTTCCCAGGCTACGTTTGAAGTTTGAGGTGGCAAGACAAGCAAGCAGCCCCATTCTCTGTGCCTCTGGGCGAGCACTGCCATGGGCAGATGAGGCTGAGCAACAGCTTTCCAGGCTAGCCCCTTCTGGCTGCCAACTATCTGCAGACGTTCGCACTTTCGGAGCAGGGCTGTGAAATGAGCCTGGCAGGGACACCACCATTCCCAGCATGGGTTTGAAGTTTCAAGTGGCAAGATAAGCAAGCAGCCCCATTCTCTGTGCCTCTATGCGAACAGTGCCTTGGGCAGATGAGGCTGAGCAACAGCTTTCCAGGCTAGCCCCTTCTGGCTGCCAGCTATCTGCAGACGTTCGCATTTCAAGAGCAGGGCTGCGAAAGGAGCCTAGCAGGTACACCATCTTTCCCAGGCTACGTTTGAAGTTTGAGGTGGCAAGACAAGCAAGGAGCCCCATTCTCTGTGCCTCTGTGCGAGCAGTGCCATGGGCAGATAAGGCTGAGCAACAGCTTTCCAGGCTAGCACCTTCTGGCTGCCAGCTATCTGCAGACGTTCGCATTTCAAGAGCAGGGCTGCGAAAGGAGCCTAGCAGCTGCACCATCTTTCCCAGGCTACTTTTGAAGTTTGAAGTAGCAAGACAAGCAAGGAGCCCCATTCTCTGTGCCTCTGTGCAAGTAGTGCCATGGGCAGATGAGGCTGAGCAACAGCTTTCCAGGCTAGCACCTTCTGGCTGCCACCTATCTGCAGACGTTCGCACTTTCGGAGCAGGGCTGCGAAAGGAGCCTGGCTGGGACACCAACTTTCCCAGGCTACGTTTGAAGTTTGAGGTGGCAAGACAAGCAAGGAGCCCCATTCTCTGTGCCTCTGTGCAAGTAGTGCCATGGGCAGATGAGGCTGAGCAACAGCTTTCCAGTCTAGCACCTTCTGGCTGCCACCTATCTGCAGACGTTCGCACTTTCGGAGCAGGGCTGCGAAAGGAGCCTGGCTGGGACACCAACTTTCCCAGGCTACGTTTGAAGTTTGAGGTGGCAAGACAAGCAAGGAGCCCCATTCTCTGTGCCTCTGTGCGAGTAGTGCCATGGGCAGATGAGGCTGAGCAACAGCTTTCCAGGCTAGCCCCTTCTGCCTGCCAGCTATCTGCAGACGTTCGCACTTTCGGAGCAGAGCTGCGAAAGGAGCCTGGCTGGGACACCAACTTTCCCAGGCTACGTTTGTAGTTTGAGGTGGCAAGACAAGCAAGCAGCTCCAGTCTCTGCGCCTCTGTGCGAGAAATGCCATGGGCAGATGAGGCTGAGCAACAGCTTTCCAGGCTAGCCCCTTCTGGCTGCCAGCTATCTGCAGACGTTCGCACTTTCGGAGCAGGGCTGTGATAGGAGCCTGGCAGGGACACCACCATTCCCAGCATGCGTTTGAAGTTTCAAGTGGCAAGATAAGCAAGCAGCCCCATTCTCTGTGCCTCTATGCGAACAGTGCCATGGGCAGATGAGGCTGAGCAACAGCTTTCCAGGCTAGCACCTTCTGGCTGCCAGCTATCTGCAGACGTTCGCACTTTCGGAGCAGGGCTGCGAAAGGAGCCTGGCTGGGACACCAACTTTCCCAGGCTACGTTTGAAGTTTGAGGTGGCAAGACAAGCAAGCAGCCCCATTCTCTGTGCCTCTGTGCGAGCAGTGCCATGGGCAGATGAGGCTGAGCAACAGCTTTCCAGGGTAGCCCCTTCTGCCTGCCAGCTATCTGCAGACGTTCGCACTTTCGGAGCAGGGCTGTGATAGGATCCTGGCAGGGACACCACCATTCCCAGCATGCGTTTGAAGTTTCAAGTGGCAAGATAAGCAAGCAGCCCCTTTCTCTGTGCCTCTATGCGAACAGTGCCTTGGGCAGATGAGGCTGAGCAACCCCTTTCCAGACTAGCCCCTTCTGGCTGCCAGCTATCTGCAGACGTTCGCATTTCAAGAGCAGGGCTGTGAAAGGAGCCTAGCAGGTACACCATCTTTCCCAGGCTACGTTTGAAGTTTGAGGTGGCAAGACAAGCAAGCAGCCCCATTCTCTGTGCCTCTGTGCGAGCACTGCCATGGGCAGATGAGGCTGAGCAACAGCTTTCCAGGCTAGCACCTTCTGGCTGCCACCTATCTGCAGACGTTCGCACTTTCGGAGCAGGGCTGCGAAAGGAGCCTGGCTGGGACACCAACTTTCCCAGGCTACGTTTGAAGTTTGAGGTGGCAAAACAAGCAAGGAGCCCCATTCTCTGTGCCTCTGTGCGAGCAGTGCCATGGGCATATGAGGCTGAGCAACAGCTTTCCAGGCTAGCCCCTTCTGCCTGCCAGCTATCTGCAGACGTTCGCACTTTCGGAGCAGAGCTGCGAAAGGAGCCTGGCTGGGACACCAACTTTCCCAGGCTACGTTTGAAGTTTGAGGTGGCAAGACAAGCAAGCAGCTCCAGTCTCTGCGCCTCTGTGCGAGAAATGCCATGGGCAGATGAGGCTGAGCAACAGCTTTCCAGGCTAGCCCCTTCTGGCTGCCAGCTATCTGCAGACGTTCGCACTTTCGGAGCAGGGCTGTGATAGGAGCCTGGCAGGGACACCACCATTCCCAGCATGCGTTTGAAGTTTCAAGTGGCAAGATAAGCAAGCAGCCCCATTCTCTGTGCCTCTATGCGAACAGTGCCATGGGCAGATGAGGCTGAGCAACAGCTTTCCAGGCTAGCCCCTTCTGCCTGCCAGCTATCTGCAGACGTTCGCACTTTCGGAGCAGGGCTGTGATAGGAGCCTGGCAGGTACACCACCATTCCCAGCATGCGTTTGAAGTTTCAAGTGGCAAGATAAGCAAGCAGCCCCATTCTCTGTGCCTCTGTGCGAGCACTGCCATAGGCAGATGAGGCTGAGCAACAGCTTTCCAGGCTAGCCCCTTCTGGCTGCCAGCTATCTGCAGACGTTCGCATTTCAAGAGCAGGGCTGCGAAAGGAGCCTAGCAGGTACACCATCTTTCCCAGGCTACGTTTGAAGTTTGAGGTGGCAAGACAAGCAAGGAGCCCCATTCTCTGTGCCTCTGTGCGAGCAGTGCCATGGGCAGATGAGGCTGAGCAACAGCTTTCCAGGCTAGCCCCTTCTGGCTGCCAGCTATCTGCAGACGTTCGCACTTTCGGAGCAGGGCTGTGATAGGAGCCTGGCAGGGACACCACCATTCCCAGCATGCGTTTGAAGTTTCAAGTGGCAAGATAAGCAAGCAGCCCCATTCTCTGTGCCTCTATGCGAACAGTGCCATGGGCAGATGAGGCTGAGCAACAGCTTTCCAGGCTAGCCCCTTCTGCCTGCCAGCTATCTGCAGACGTTCGCATTTCAAGAGCAGGGCTGCGAAAGGAGCCTAGCAGGTACACTATCTTTCCCAGGCTACGTTTGAAGTTTGAGGTGGCAAGACAAGCAAGCAGCCCCATTCTCTGTGCCTCTGTGCGAGCAGTGCCATGGGCAGATGAGGCTGAGCAACAGCTTTCCAGGCTAGCCCCTTCTGGCTGCCAGCTATCTGCAGACGTTCGCACTTTCGGAGCAGGGCTGCGAAAGGAGCCTGGCTGGGACACCTACTTTCCCAGGCTACGTTTGAAGTTTGAGGTGGCAAGACAAGCAAGCAGCCCCATTCTCTGTGCCTCTGTGCGAGCAGTGCCATGGGCAGATGAGGCTGAGCAACAGCTTTCCAGGCTAGCCCCTTCTGGCTGCCAGCTATCTGCAGACGTTCGCACTTTCGGAGCAGGGCTGCGAAAGGAGCCTGGCTGGGACACCAACTTTCCCAGGCTACGTTTGAAGTTTCAAGTGGCAAGACAAGCAAGCAGCCCCAGTCTCGGTGCCTCTGTGCGAGCACTGCCATGGGCAGATGAGGCTGAGCAACAGCTTTCCAGGGTAGCCCCTTCTGGCTGCCAGCTATCTGCGGACGTTCGCACTTTCGGAGCAGGGCTGTGATAGGAGCCTGGCAGGGACACCACCATTCCCAGCATGCGTTTGAAGTTTCAAGTGGCAAGATAAGCAAGCAGCCCCATTCTCTGTGCCTCTATGCGAACAGTGCCATGGGCAGATGAGGCTGAGCAACAGCTTTCCAGGCTAGCCCCTTCTGGCTAACAGCTATCTGCAGACGTTCGCATTTCAAGAGCAGGGCTGCGAAAGGAGCCTAGCAGGTACACCATCTTTCCCAGGCTACGTTTGAAGTTTGAGGTGGCAAGACAAGCAAGCAGCCCCATTCTCTGTGCCTCTGTGCGAGCACTGCCATGGGCAGATGAGGCTGAGCAACAGCTTTCCAGGCTAGCCCCTTCTGCCTGCCAGCTATCTGCAGACGTTCGCACTTTCGGAACAGGGCTGTGATAGGAGCCTGGCAGGGACACCACCATTCCCAGCATGCGTTTGAAGTTTCAAGTGGCAAGATAAGCAAGCAGCCCCATTCTCTGTGCCTCTATGCGAACAGTGCCATGGGCAGATGAGGCTGAGCAACAGCTTTCCAGGGTAGCACCTTCTGGCTGCCAGCTATCTGCAGACGTTCGCATTTCAAGAGCAGGGCTGCGAAACGAGCCTAGCAGGTGCACCATCTTTCCCAGGCTACGTTTGAAGTTTGAGATAGCAAGACAAGCAAGGAGCCCCATTCTCTGTGCCTCTGTGCGAGTAGTGCCATGGGCAGATGAGGCTGAGCAACAGCTTTCCAGGGTAGCCCCTTCTGGCTGCCAGCTATCTGCAGACGTTCGCACTTTCGGATGAGGGCTGCGAAAGGAGCCTGGCTGGGACACCAACTTTCCCAGGCTACGTTTGAAGTTTGAGGTGGCAAGACAAGCAAGCAGCCCCATTCTCTGTGCCTCTGTGCGAGCACTGCCATGGGCAGATGAGGCTGAGCAACAGCTTTCCAGGCTAGCCCCTTCTGACTGCCAGCTATCTGCAGACGTTCGCACTTTCGGAGCAGGGCTGTGATAGGAGCCTGGCAGGGACACCACCATTCCCAGCATGCGTTTGAAGTTTCAAGTGGCAAGATAAGCAAGCAGCCCCATTCTCTGTGCCTCTATGCGAACAGTGCCATGGGCAGATGAGGCTGAGCAACAGCTTTCCAGGGTAGCCCCTTCTGGCTGCCAGCTATCTGCAGACGTTCGCATTTCAAGAGCAGGGCTGCGAAAGGAGCCTAGCAGGTGCACCATCTTTCCCAGGCTACGTTTGAAGTTTGAGGTAGCAAGACAAGCAAGGAGCCCCATTCTCTGTGCCTCTGTGCGAGCAGTGCCATGGGCAGATGAGGCTGAGCAACAGCTTTCCAGGCTAGCCCCTTCTTCCTGGCAGCTATCTGCACACGTTCGCACTTTCGGAACAGGGCTGTGATAGGAGCCTGGCTGGGACACCACCATTCCCAGCATGCGTTTGAAGTTTCAAGTGGCAAGATAAGCAAGCAGCCCCATTCTCTGTGCCTCTATGCGAACAGTGCCATGGGCAGATGAGGCTGAGCAACAGCTTTCCAGGCTAGCCCCTTCTGGGTGCCAGCTATCTGCAGACGTTCGCATTTCAAGAGCAGGGCTGCGAAAGGAGCCTGGCTGGGACACCAACTTTCCAAGGCTACGTTTGAAGTTTGAGGTGGCAAGACAAGCAAGCAGCTCCAGTCTCTGCGCCTCTGTGCGAGAACTGCCCTGGGCAGATGAGGCTGAAGCAACAGCTTTCCAGGCTAGCCCCTTCTGGCTGCCAACTATCTGCAGACGTTCGCACTTTCGGAGCAGGGCTGTGATAGGAACCTGGCTGGGACACCACCATTCCCAGCATGCGTTTGAAGTTTCAAGTGGCAAGATAAGCAAGCAGCCCCATTCTCTGTGCCTCTATGCGAACAGTGCCTTGGGCAGATGAGGCTGAGCAACAGCTTTCCAGGCTAGCCCCTTCTGGCTGCCAGCTATCTGCAGACGTTCGCATTTCAAGAGCAGGGCTGCGAAAGGAGCCTAGCAGGTACACCATCTTTCCCAGGCTACGTTTGAAGTTTGAGGTGGCAAGACAAGCAAGGAGCCCCATTCTCTGTGCCTCTGTGCGAGCAGTGCCATGGGCAGATGAGGCTGAGCAACAGCTTTCCAGGCTAGCCCCTTCTGCCTGCCAGCTATCTGCAGACGTTCGCATTTCAAGAGCAGGGCTGTGAAAGGAGCCTGGCTGGGACACCAACTTTCCAAGGCTACGTTTGAAGTTTGAGGTGGCAAGACAAGCAAGCAGCTCCAGTCTCTGCGCCTCTGTGCGAGAACTGCCCTGGGCAGATGAGGCTGAAGCAACAGCTTTCCAGGCTAGCCCCTTCTGGCTGCCAACTATCTGCAGACGTTCGCACTTTCGGAGCAGGGCTGTGATAGGATCCTGGCTGGGACATCACCATTCCCAGCATGCGTTTGAAGTTTCAAGTGGCAAGATAAGCAAGCAGCCCCATTCTCTGTGCCTCTATGCGAACAGTGCCTTGGGCAGATGAGGCTGAGCAACAGCTTTCCAGGCTAGCCCCTTCTGGCTGCCAGCTATCTGCAGACGTTCGCATTTCAAGAGCAGGGCTGCGAAAGGAGCCTAGCAGGTACACCATCTTTCCCAGGCTACGTTTGAAGTTTGAGGTGGCAAGACAAGCAAGGAGCCCCATTCTCTGTGCCTCTGTGCGAGCAGTGCCATGGGCAGATGAGGCTGAGCAACAGCTTTCCAGGCTAGCACCTTCTGCCTGCCAGCTATCTGCAGACGTTCGCATTTCAAGAGCAGGGCTGCGAAAGGAGCCTAGCAGGTGCACCATCTTTCCCAGGCTACTTTTGAAGTTTGAGGTAGCAAGACAAGCAAGGAGCCCCATTCTCTGTGCCTCTGTGCGAGTAGTGCCATGGGCAGATGAGGCTGAGCAACAGCTTTCCAGGGTAGCCCCTTCTGGCTGCCAGCTATCTGCAGACGTTCGCACTTTCGGAGCAGGGCTGCGAAAGGAGCCTGGCTGGGACACCAACTTTCCCAGGCTACGTTTGAAGTTTGAGGTGGCAAGACAAGCAAGCAGCCCCATTCTCTGTGCCTCTGTGCGAGCACTGCCATGGGCAGATGAGGCTGAGCAACAGCTTTCCAGGCTAGCCCCTTCTGGCTGCCAACTATCTGCAGACGTTCGCATTTCAAGAGCAGGGCTGCGAAAGGAGCCTAGCAGGTGCACCATCTTTCCCAGGCTACATTTGAAGTTTGAGGTAGCAAGACAAGCAAGGAGCCCCATTCTCTGTGCCTCTGTGCGAGCAGTGCCATGGGCAGATGAGGCTGAGCAACAGCTTTCCAGGCTAGCCCCTTCTGCCTGCCAGCTATCTGCAGACGTTCGCACTTTCGGAGCAGGGCTGTGATAGGATCCTGGCAGGGACACCACCATTCCCAGGCTACGTTTGAAGTTTGAGGTGGCAAGACAAGCAAGGAGCTCCAGTCTCTGCGCCTCTGTGCGAGAAATGCCATGGGCAGATGAGGCTGAGCAACAGCTTTCCAGGCTAGCCCCTTCTGCCTGCCAACTATCTGCAGACGTTCGCATTTCAAGAGCAGGGCTGCGAAAGGAGCCTAGCAGGTGCACCATCTTTCCCAGGCTACATTTGAAGTTTGAGGTAGCAAGACAAGCAAGGAGCCCCATTCTCTGTGCCTCTGTGCGAGCAGTGCCATGGGCAGATGAGGCTGAGCAACAGCTTTCCAGGCTAGCCCCTTCTGGCTGCCAGCTATCTGCAGACGTTCGCACTTTCGGAGCAGAGCTGCGAAAGGAGCCTGGCTGGGACACCAACTTTCCCAGGCTACGTTTGTAGTTTGAGGTGGCAAGACAAGCAAGCAGCTCCAGTCTCTGCGCCTCTGTGCGAGAAATGCCATGGGCAGATGAGGCTGAGCAACAGCTTTCCAGGCTAGCCCCTTCTGGCTGCCAGCTATCTGCAGACGTTCGCACTTTCGGAGCAGGGCTGTGATAGGAGCCTGGCAGGGACACCACCATTCCCAGCATGCGTTTGAAGTTTCAAGTGGCAAGATAAGCAAGCAGCCCCATTCTCTGTGCCTCTATGCGAACAGTGCCATGGGCAGATGAGGCTGAGCAACAGCTTTCCAGGCTAGCACCTTCTGCCTGCCAGCTATCTGCAGACGTTCGCACTTTCGGAGCAGGGCTGCGAAAGGAGCCTGGCTGGGACACCAACTTTCCCAGGCTACGTTTGAAGTTTGAGGTGGCAAGACAAGCAAGCAGCCCCATTCTCTGTGCCTCTGTGCGAGCAGTGCCATGGGCAGATGAGGCTGAGCAACAGCTTTCCAGGGTAGCCCCTTCTGCCTGCCAGCTATCTGCAGACGTTCGCACTTTCGGAGCAGGGCTGTGATAGGATCCTGGCAGGGACACCACCATTCCCAGCATGCGTTTGAAGTTTCAAGTGGCAAGATAAGCAAGCAGCCCCTTTCTCTGTGCCTCTATGCGAACAGTGCCTTGGGCAGATGAGGCTGAGCAACAGCTTTCCAGGCTAGCCCCTTCTAGCTGCCAGCTATCTGCAGACGTTCGCATTTCAAGAGCAGGGCTGTGAAAGGAGCCTAGCAGGTACACCATCTTTCCCAGGCTACGTTTGAAGTTTGAGGTGGCAAGACAAGCAAGCAGCCCCATTCTCTGTGCCTCTGTGCGAGCAGTGCCATGGGCAGATGAGGCTGAGCAACAGCTTTCCAGGCTAGCACCTTCTGGCTGCCACCTATCTGCAGACGTTCGCACTTTCGGAGCAGGGCTGCGAAAGGAGCCTGGCTGGGACACCAACTTTCCCAGGCTACGTTTGAAGTTTGAGGTGGCAAAACAAGCAAGCAGCCCCATTCTCTGTGCCTCTGTGCGAGCAGTGCCATGGGCATATGAGGCTGAGCAACAGCTTTCCAGGCTAGCCCCTTCTGCCTGCCAGCTATCTGCAGACGTTCGCACTTTCGGAGCAGAGCTGCGAAAGGAGCCTGGCTGGGACACCAACTTTCCCAGGCTACGTTTGTAGTTTGAGGTGGCAAGACAAGCAAGCAGCTCCAGTCTCTGCGCCTCTGTGCGAGAAATGCCATGGGCAGATGAGGCTGAGCAACAGCTTTCCAGGCTAGCCCCTTCTGGCTGCCAGCTATCTGCAGACGTTCGCACTTTCGGAGCAGGGCTGTGATAGGAGCCTGGCAGGGACACCACCATTCCCAGCATGCGTTTGAAGTTTCAAGTGGCAAGATAAGCAAGCAGCCCCATTCTCTGTGCCTCTATGCGAACAGTGCCATGGGCAGATGAGGCTGAGCAACAGCTTTCCAGGCTAGCCCCTTCTGCCTGCCACCTATCTGCAGACGTTCGCACTTTCGGAGCAGGGCTGTGATAGGAGCCTGGCAGGGACACCACCATTCCCAGCATGCGTTTGAAGTTTCAAGTGGCAAGATAAGCAAGCAGCCCCATTCTCTGTGCCTCTATGCGAACAGTGCCATGGGCAGATGAGGCTGAGCAACAGCTTTCCAGGCTAGCCCCTTCTGCCTGCCAGCTATCTGCAGACGTTCGCATTTCAAGATCAGGGCTGCGAAAGGAGCCTAGCAGGTACACCATCTTTCCCAGGCTACGTTTGAAGTTTGAGGTGGCAAGACAAGCAAGCAGCCCCATTCTCTGTGCCTCTGTGCGAGCAGTGCCATGGGCAGATGAGGCTGAGCAACAGCTTTCCAGGCTAGCCCCTTCTGGCTGCCACCTATCTGCAGACGTTCGCACTTTCGGAGCAGGGCTGCGAAAGGAGCCTGGCTGGGACACCAACTTTCCCAGGCTACGTTTGAAGTTTGAGGTGGCAAGATAAGCAAGCAGCCCCATTCTCTGTGCCTCTATGCGAACAGTGCCATGGGCAGATGAGGCTGAGCAACAGTTTTCCAGGCTAGCCCCTTCTGGCTGCCAGCTATCTGCAGACGTTCGCATTTCAAGAGCAGGGCTGCGAAAGGAGCCTGGCTGGGACACCAACTTTCCCAGGCTACGTTTGAAGTTTGAGGTGGCAAGACAAGCAAGCAGCCCCATTCTCTGTGCCTCTGTGCGAGCAGTGACATGGGCAGATGAGGCTGAGCAACAGCTTTCCAGGGTAGCCCCTTCTGCCTGCCAGCTATCTGCAGACGTTCGCATTTCAAGAGCAGGGCTGCGAAAGGAGCCTAGCAGGTGCACCATCTTTCCCAGGCTACATTTGAAGTTTGAGGTAGCAAGACAAGCAAGGAGCCCCATTCTCTGTGCCTCTGTGCGAGCAGTGCCATGGGCAGATGAGGCTGAGCAACAGCTTTCCAGGCTAGCCCCTTCTGCCTGCCAGCTATCTGCAGACGTTCGCACTTTCGGAGCAGGGCTGTGATAGGATCCTGGCAGGGACACCACCATTCCCAGGCTACGTTTGAAGTTTGAGGTGGCAAGACAAGCAAGGAGCTCCAGTCTCTGCGCCTCTGTGCGAGAAATGCCATGGGCAGATGAGGCTGAGCAACAGCTTTCCAGGCTAGCCCCTTCTGGCTGCCAGCTATCTGCAGACGTTCGCACTTTCGGAGCAGGGCTGTGATAGGAGCCTGGCAGGGACACCACCATTCCCAGCATGCGTTTGAAGTTTCAAGTGGCAAGATAAGCAAGCAGCCCCATTCTCTGTGCCTCTATGCGAACAGTGCCATGGGCAGATGAGGCTGAGCAACAGCTTTCCAGGCTAGCACCTTCTGGCTGCCAGCTATCTGCAGACGTTCGCACTTTCGGAGCAGTGCTGCGAAAGGAGCCTGGCTGGGACACCAACTTTCCCAGGCTACGTTTGAAGTTTGAGGTGGCAAGACAAGCAAGCAGCCCCATTCTCTGTGCCTCTGTGCGAGCAGTGCCATGGGCAGATGAGGCTGAGCAACAGCTTTCCAGGGTAGCCCCTTCTGCCTGCCAGCTATCTGCAGACGTTCGCACTTTCGGAGCAGGGCTGTGATAGGATCCTGGCAGGGACACCACAATTCCCAGCATGCGTTTGAAGTTTCAAGTGGCAAGATAAGCAAGCAGCCCCTTTCTCTGTGCCTCTATGCGAACAGTGCCTTGGGCAGATGAGGCTGAGCAACAGCTTTCCAGGCTAGCCCCTCCTAGCTACCAGCTATCTGCAGACGTTCGCATTTCAAGAGCAGGGCTGTGAAAGGAGCCTAGCAGGTACACCATCTTTCCCAGGCTACGTTTGAAGTTTGAGGTGGCAAGACAAGCAAGCAGCCCCATTCTCTGTGCCTCTGTGCGAGCAGTGCCATGGGCAGATGAGGCTGAGCAACAGCTTTCCAGGCTAGCACCTTCTGGCTGCCACCTATCTGCAGACGTTCGCACTTTCGGAGCAGGGCTGCGAAAGGAGCCTGGCTGGGACACCAACTTTCCCAGGCTACGTTTGAAGTTTGAGGTGGCAAAACAAGCAAGGAGCCCCATTCTCTGTGCCTCTGTGCGAGCAGTGCCATGGGCATATGAGGCTGAGCAACAGCTTTCCAGGCTAGCCCCTTCTGCCTGCCAGCTATCTGCAGACGTTCGCACTTTCGGAGCAGAGCTGCGAAAGGAGCCTGGCTGGGACACCAACTTTCCCAGGCTACGTTTGTAGTTTGAGGTGGCAAGACAAGCAAGCAGCTCCAGTCTCTGCGCCTCTGTGCGAGAAATGCCATGGGCAGATGAGGCTGAGCAACAGCTTTCCAGGCTAGCCCCTTCTGGCTGCCAGCTATCTGCAGACGTTCGCACTTTCGGAGCAGGGCTGTGATAGGAGCCTGGCAGGGACACCACCATTCCCAGCATGCGTTTGAAGTTTCAAGTGGCAAGATAAGCAAGCAGCCCCATTCTCTGTGCCTCTATGCGAACAGTGCCATGGGCAGATGAGGCTGAGCAACAGCTTTCCAGGCTAGCCCCTTCTGCCTGCCACCTATCTGCAGACGTTCGCACTTTCGGAGCAGGGCTGTGATAGGAGCCAGCAGGGACACCACCATTCCCAGCATGCGTTTGAAGTTTCAAGTGGCAAGATAAGCAAGCAGCCCCATTCTCTGTGCCTCTATGCGAACAGTGCCATGGGCAGATGAGGCTGAGCAACAGCTTTCCAGGCTAGCCCCTTCTGCCTGCCAGCTATCTGCAGACGTTCGCATTTCAAGATCAGGGCTGCGAAAGGAGCCTAGCAGGTACACCATCTTTCCCAGGCTACGTTTGAAGTTTGAGGTGGCAAGACAAGCAAGCAGCCCCATTCTCTGTGCCTCTGTGCGAGCAGTGCCATGGGCAGATGAGGCTGAGCAACAGCTTTCCAGGCTAGCCCCTTCTGGCTGCCAGCTATCTGCAGACGTTCGCACTTTCGGAGCAGGGCTGCGAAAGGAGCCTGGCTGGGACACCAACTTTCCCAGGCTACGTTTGAAGTTTGAGGTGGCAAGATAAGCAAGCAGCCCCATTCTCTGTGCCTCTATGCGAACAGTGCCATGGGCAGATGAGGCTGAGCAACAGTTTTCCAGGCTAGCCCCTTCTGGCTGCCAGCTATCTGCAGACGTTCGCATTTCAAGAGCAGGGCTGCGAAAGGAGCCTGGCTGGGACACCAACTTTCCCAGGCTACGTTTGAAGTTTGAGGTGGCAAGACAAGCAAGCAGCCCCATTCTCTGTGCCTCTGTGCGAGCAGTGACATGGGCAGATGAGGCTGAGCAACAGCTTTCCAGGGTAGCCCCTTCTGCCTGCCAGCTATCTGCAGACGTTCGCACTTTCGGAGCAGGGCTGTGATAGGAGCCTGGCAGGGACACCACCATTCCCAGCATGCGTTTGAAGTTTCAAGTGGCAAGATAAGCAAGCAGCCCCATTCTCTGTGCCTCTATGCGAACAGTGCCATGGGCAGATGAGGCTGAGCAACAGCTTTCCAGGCTAGCCCCTTCTGCCTGCCAGCTATCTGCAGACGTTCGCACTTTCGGAGCAGGGCTGTGATAGGAGCCTGGCAGGGACACCACCATTCCCAGCATGCGTTTGAAGTTTCAAGTGGCAAGATAAGCAAGCAGCCCCATTCTCTGTGCCTCTATGCGAACAGTGCCATGGGCAGATGAGGCTGAGCAACAGCTTTCCAGGCTAGCCCCTTCTGCCTGCCAGCTATCTGCAGACGTTCGCATTTCAAGAGCAGGGCTGCGAAAGGAGCCTAGCAGGTACACCATCTTTCCCAGGCTACGTTTGAAGTTTGAGGTGGCAAGACAAGCAAGCAGCCCCATTCTCTGTGCCTCTGTGCGAGCAGTGCCATGGGCAGATGAGGCTGAGCAACAGCTTTCCAGGCTAGCCCCTTCTGGCTGCCAGCTATCTGCAGACGTTCGCACTTTCGGAGCAGGGCTGCGAAAGGAGCCTGGCTGGGACACCAACTTTCCCAGGCTACGTTTGAAGTTTGAGGTGGCAAGATAAGCAAGCAGCCCCATTCTCTGTGCCTCTATGCGAACAGTGCCATGGGCAGATGAGGCTGAGCAACAGTTTTCCAGGCTAGCCCCTTCTGGCTGCCAGCTATCTGCAGACGTTCGCATTTCAAGAGCAGGGCTGCGAAAGGAGCCTGGCTGGGACACCAACTTTCCCAGGCTACGTTTGAAGTTTGAGGTGGCAAGACAAGCAAGCAGCCCCATTCTCTGTGCCTCTGTGCGAGCAGTGCCATGGGCAGATGAGGCTGAGCAACAGCTTTCCAGGATAGCCCCTTCTGCCTGCCAACTATCTGCAGACGTTCGCACTTTCGGAGCAGGGCTGTGATAGGAGCCTGGCTGGGACACCACCATTCCCAGCATGCGTTTGAAGTTTCAAGTGGCAAGATAAGCAAGCAGCCCCATTCTCTGTGCCTCTATGCGAACAGTGCCTTGGGCAGATGAGGCTGAGCAACAGCTTTCTAGGCTAGCCCCTTCTGGCTGCCAGCTATCTGCAGACGTTCGCATTTCAAGAGCAGGGCTGCGAAAGGAGCCTAGCAGGTACACCATCTTTCCCAGGCTACGTTTGAAGTTTGAGGTGGCAAGACAAGCAAGGAGCCCCATTCTCTGTGCCTCTGTGCGAACAGTGCCATGGGCAGATGAGGCTGAGCAACAGCTTTCCAGGCTAGCCCCTTCTGGCTGCCAGCTATCTGCAGACGTTCGCACTTTCGGAGCAGGGCTGTGATAGGAGCCTGGCAGGGACACCACCATTCCCAGCATGCGTTTGAAGTTTCAAGTGGCAAGATAAGCAAGCAGCCCCATTCTCTGTGCCTCTATGCGAACAGTGCCTTGGGCAGATGAGGCTGAGCAACAGCTTTCCAGGCTAGCCCCTTCTGCCTGCCAGCTATCTGCAGACGTTCGCATTTCAAGAGCAGGGCTGCGAAAGGAGCCTAGCAGGTACACCATCTTTCCCAGGCTACGTTTGAAGTTTGAGGTGGCAAGACAAGCAAGGAGCCCCATTCTCTGTGCCTCTGTGCGAGCAGTGCCATGGGCAGATGAGGCTGAGCAACAGCTTTCCAGGCTAGCACCTTCTGCCTGCCAGCTATCTGCAGACGTTCGCATTTCAAGAGCAGGGCTGCGAAAGGAGCCTGGCTGGGACACCAACTTTCCAAGGCTACGTTTGAAGTTTGAGGTGGCAAGACAAGCAAGCAGCTCCAGTCTCTGCGCCTCTGTGCGAGAACTGCCCTGGGCAGATGAGGCTGAAGCAACAGCTTTACAGGCTAGCCCCTTCTGGCTGCCAACTATCTGCAGACGTTCGCACTTTCGGAGCAGGGCTGTGATAGGATCCTGGCAGGGACACCACCATTCCCAGCATGCGTTCGAAGTTTCAAGTGGCAAGATAAGCAAGCAGCCCCATTCTCTGTGCCTCTATGCGAACAGTGCCATGGGCAGATGAGGCTGAGCAACAGCTTTCCAGGGTAGCACCTTCTGGCTGCCAGCTATCTGCAGACGTTCGCATTTCAAGAGCAGGGCTGCGAAAGGAGCCTAGCAGGTGCACCATCTTTCCCAGGCTACGTTTGAAGTTTGAGGTAGCAAGACAAGCAAGGAGCCCCATTCTCTGTGCCTCTGTGCGAGCACTGCCATGGGCAGATGAGGCTGAGCAACAGCTTTCCAGGGTAGCCCCTTCTGGCTGCCAGCTATCTGCAGACGTTCGCACTTTCGGAGCAGGGCTGCGAAAGGAGCCTGGCTGGGACACCAACTTTTTCAGGCTACGTTTGAAGTTTGAGGTGGCAAGACAAGCAAGCAGCCCCATTCTCTGTGCCTCTGTGCGAGCACTGCCATGGGCAGATGAGGCTGAGCAACAGCTTTCCAGGCTAGCCCCTTCTGGCTGCCAACTATCTGCAGACGTTCGCACTTTCGGAGCAGGGCTGTGAAATGAGCCTGGCAGGGACACCACCATTCCCAGCATGGGTTTGAAGTTTCAAGTGGCAAGATAAGCAAGCAGCCCCATTCTCTGTGCCTCTATGCGAACAGTGCCTTGGGCAGATGAGGCTGAGCAACAGCTTTCCAGGCTAGCCCCTTCTGGCTGCCAGCTATCTGCAGACGTTCGCATTTCAAGAGCAGGGCTGCGAAAGGAGCCTAGCAGGTACACCATCTTTCCCAGGCTACGTTTGAAGTTTGAGGTGGCAAGACAAGCAAGGAGCCCCATTCTCTGTGCCTCTGTGCGAGCAGTGCCATGGGCAGATAAGGCTGAGCAACAGCTTTCCAGGCTAGCACCTTCTGGCTGCCAGCTATCTGCAGACGTTCGCATTTCAAGAGCAGGGCTGCGAAAGGAGCCTAGCAGGTGCACCATCTTTCCCAGGCTACTTTTGAAGTTTGAAGTAGCAAGACAAGCAAGGAGCCCCATTCTCTGTGCCTCTGTGCAAGTAGTGCCATGGGCAGATGAGGCTGAGCAACAGCTTTCCAGTCTAGCACCTTCTGGCTGCCACCTATCTGCAGACGTTCGCACTTTCGGAGCAGGGCTGCGAAAGGAGCCTGGCTGGGACACCAACTTTCCCAGGCTACGTTTGAAGTTTGAGGTGGCAAGACAAGCAAGGAGCCCCATTCTCTGTGCCTCTATGCGAACAGTGCCATGGGCAGATAAGGCTGAGCAACAGCTTTCCAGGCTAGCACCTTCTGGCTGCCACCTATCTGCAGACGTTCGCACTTTCGGAGCAGGGCTGCGAAAGGAGCCTGGCTGGGACACCAACTTTCCCAGGCTACGTTTGAAGTTTGAGGTGGCAAGACAAGCAAGGAGCCCCATTCTCTGTGCCTCTGTGCGAGTAGTGCCATGGGCAGATGAGGCTGAGCAACAGCTTTCCAGGCTAGCCCCTTCTGCCTGCCAGCTATCTGCAGACGTTCGCACTTTCGGAGCAGAGCTGCGAAAGGAGCCTGGCTGGGACACCAACTTTCCCAGGCTACGTTTGTAGTTTGAGGTGGCAAGACAAGCAAGCAGCTCCAGTCTCTGCGCCTCTGTGCGAGAACTGCCCTGGGCAGATGAGGCTGAAGCAACAGCTTTCCAGGCTAGCCCCTTCTGGCTGCCAACTATCTGCAGACGTTCGCACTTTCGGAGCAGGGCTGTGATAGGAGCCTGGCAGGGACACCACCATTCCCAGCATGCGTTTGAAGTTTCAAGTGGCAAGATAAGCAAGCAGCCCCATTCTCTGTGCCTCTATGCGAACAGTGCCTTGGGCAGATGAGGCTGAGCAACAGCTTTCCAGGCTAGCCCCTTCTGGCTGCCAGCTATCTGCAGACGTTCGCATTTCAAGAGCAGGGCTGTGATAGGAGCCTAGCAGGTACACCATCTTTCCCAGGCTACGTTTGAAGTTTGAGGTGGCAAGACAAGCAAGGAGCCCCATTCTCTGTGCCTCTGTGCGAGTAGTGCCATGGGCAGATGAGGCTGAGCAACAGCTTTCCAGGCTAGCCCCTTCTGGCTGCCAGCTATCTGCAGACGTTCGCACTTTCGGAGCAGGGCTGCGAAAGGAGCCTGGCTGGGACACCAACTTTCCCAGGCTACGTTTGAAGTTTGAGGTGGCAAGACAAGCAAGCAGCCCCATTCTCTGTGCCTCTGTGCGAGCACTGCCATGGGCAGATGAGGCTGAGCAACAGCTTTCCAGGCTAGCCCCTTCTGACTGCCAGCTATCTGCAGACGTTCGCACTTTCGGAGCAGGGCTGTGATAGGAGCCTGGCAGGGACACCACCATTCCCAGCATGCGTTTGAAGTTTCAAGTGGCAAGATAAGCAAGCAGCCCCATTCTCTGTGCCTCTATGCGAACAGTGCCATGGGCAGATGAGGCTGAGCAACAGCTTTCCAGGGTAGCCCCTTCTGGCTGCCAGCTATCTGCAGACGTTCGCATTTCAAGAGCAGGGCTGCGAAAGGATCCTAGCAGGTGCACCATCTTTCCCAGGCTACGTTTGAAGTTTGAGGTAGCAAGACAAGCAAGGAGCCCCATTCTCTGTGCCTCTGTGCGAGCAGTGCCATGGGCAGATGAGGCTGAGCAACAGCTTTCCAGGCTAGCCCCTTCTTCCTGGCAGCTATCTGCAGACGTTCGCACTTTCGGAACAGGGCTGTGATAGGAGCCTGGCTGGGACACCACCATTCCCAGCATGCGTTTGAAGTTTCAAGTGGCAAGATAAGCAAGCAGCCCCATTCTCTGTGCCTCTATGCGAACAGTGCCATGGGCAGATGAGGCTGAGCAACAGCTTTCCAGGCTAGCCCCTTCTGCCTGCCAGCTATCTGCAGACGTTCGCATTTCAAGAGCAGGGCTGCGAAAGGAGCCTGGCTGGGACACCAACTTTCCAAGGCTACGTTTGAAGTTTGAGGTGGCAAGACAAGCAAGCAGCTCCAGTCTCTGCGCCTCTGTGCGAGAACTGCCCTGGGCAGATGAGGCTGAAGCAACAGCTTTCCAGGCTAGCCCCTTCTGGCTGCCAACTATCTGCAGACGTTCGCACTTTCGGAGCAGGGCTGTGATAGGAGCCTGGCTGGGACACCACCATTCCCAGCATGCGTTTGAAGTTTCAAGTGGCAAGATAAGCAAGCAGCCCCATTCTCTGTGCCTCTATGCGAACAGTGCCTTGGGCAGATGAGGCTGAGCAACAGCTTTCCAGGCTAGCCCCTTCTGGCTGCCAGCTATCTGCAGACGTTCGCATTTCAAGAGCAGGGCTGCGAAAGGAGCATAGCAGGTACACCATCTTTCCCAGGCTACGTTTGAAGTTTGAGGTGGCAAGACAAGCAAGGAGCCCCATTCTCTGTGCCTCTGTGCGAGCAGTGCCATGGGCAGATGAGGCTGAGCAACAGCTTTCCAGGCTAGCACCTTCTGCCTGCCAGCTATCTGCAGACGTTCGCATTTCAAGAGCAGGGCTGCGAAAGGAGCCTGGCTGGGACACCAACTTTCCAAGGCTACGTTTGAAGTTTGAGGTGGCAAGACAAGCAAGCAGCTCCAGTCTCTGCGCCTCTGTGCGAGAACTGCCCTGGGCAGATGAGGCTGAAGCAACAGCTTTCCAGGCTAGCCCCTTCTGGCTGCCAACTATCTGCAGACGTTCGCACTTTCGGAGCAGGGCTGTGATAGGATCCTGGCAGGGACACCACCATTCCCAGCATGCGTTCGAAGTTTCAAGTGGCAAGATAAGCAAGCAGCCCCATTCTCTGTGCCTCTATGCGAACAGTGCCATGGGCAGATGAGGCTGAGCAACAGCTTTCCAGGGTAGCACCTTCTGGCTGCCAGCTATCTGCAGACGTTCGCATTTCAAGAGCAGGGCTGCGAAAGGAGCCTAGCAGGTGCACCATCTTTCCCAGGCTACGTTTGAAGTTTGAGGTAGCAAGACAAGCAAGGAGCCCCATTCTCTGTGCCTCTGTGCGAGCACTGCCATGGGCAGATGAGGCTGAGCAACAGCTTTCCAGGGTAGCCCCTTCTGGCTGCCAGCTATCTGCAGACGTTCGCACTTTCGGAGCAGGGCTGCGAAAGGAGCCTGGCTGGGACACCAACTTTCCCAGGCTACGTTTGAAGTTTGAGGTGGCAAGACAAGCAAGCAGCCCCATTCTCTGTGCCTCTGGGCGAGCACTGCCATGGGCAGATGAGGCTGAGCAACAGCTTTCCAGGCTAGCCCCTTCTGGCTGCCAACTATCTGCAGACGTTCGCACTTTCGGAGCAGGGCTGTGAAATGAGCCTGGCAGGGACACCACCATTCCCAGCATGGGTTTGAAGTTTCAAGTGGCAAGATAAGCAAGCAGCCCCATTCTCTGTGCCTCTATGCGAACAGTGCCTTGGGCAGATGAGGCTGAGCAACAGCTTTCCAGGCTAGCACCTTCTGGCTGCCAGCTATCTGCAGACGTTCGCATTTCAAGAGCAGGGCTGCGAAAGGAGCCTAGCAGCTGCACCATCTTTCCCAGGCTACTTTTGAAGTTTGAAGTAGCAAGACAAGCAAGGAGCCCCATTCTCTGTGCCTCTGTGCAAGTAGTGCCATGGGCAGATGAGGCTGAGCAACAGCTTTCCAGGCTAGCACCTTCTGGCTGCCACCTATCTGCAGACGTTCGCACTTTCGGAGCAGGGCTGCGAAAGGAGCCTGGCTGGGACACCAACTTTCCCAGGCTACGTTTGAAGTTTGAGGTGGCAAGACAAGCAAGGAGCCCCATTCTCTGTGCCTCTGTGCAAGTAGTGCCATGGGCAGATGAGGCTGAGCAACAGCTTTCCAGTCTAGCACCTTCTGGCTGCCACCTATCTGCAGACGTTCGCACTTTCGGAGCAGGGCTGCGAAAGGAGCCTGGCTGGGACACCAACTTTCCCAGGCTACGTTTGAAGTTTGAGGTGGCAAGACAAGCAAGGAGCCCCATTCTCTGTGCCTCTGTGCGAGTAGTGCCATGGGCAGATGAGGCTGAGCAACAGCTTTCCAGGCTAGCCCCTTCTGCCTGCCAGCTATCTGCAGACGTTCGCACTTTCGGAGCAGAGCTGCGAAAGGAGCCTGGCTGGGACACCAACTTTCCCAGGCTACGTTTGTAGTTTGAGGTGGCAAGACAAGCAAGCAGCTCCAGTCTCTGCGCCTCTGTGCGAGAAATGCCATGGGCAGATGAGGCTGAGCAACAGCTTTCCAGGCTAGCCCCTTCTGGCTGCCAGCTATCTGCAGACGTTCGCACTTTCGGAGCAGGGCTGTGATAGGAGCCTGGCAGGGACACCACCATTCCCAGCATGCGTTTGAAGTTTCAAGTGGCAAGATAAGCAAGCAGCCCCATTCTCTGTGCCTCTATGCGAACAGTGCCATGGGCAGATGAGGCTGAGCAACAGCTTTCCAGGCTAGCACCTTCTGGCTGCCAGCTATCTGCAGACGTTCGCACTTTCGGAGCAGGGCTGCGAAAGGAGCCTGGCTGGGACACCAACTTTCCCAGGCTACGTTTGAAGTTTGAGGTGGCAAGACAAGCAAGCAGCCCCATTCTCTGTGCCTCTGTGCGAGCAGTGCCATGGGCAGATGAGGCTGAGCAACAGCTTTCCAGGGTAGCCCCTTCTGCCTGCCAGCTATCTGCAGACGTTCGCACTTTCGGAGCAGGGCTGTGATAGGATCCTGGCAGGGACACCACCATTCCCAGCATGCGTTTGAAGTTTCAAGTGGCAAGATAAGCAAGCAGCCCCTTTCTCTGTGCCTCTATGCGAACAGTGCCTTGGGCAGATGAGGCTGAGCAACCCCTTTCCAGACTAGCCCCTTCTGGCTGCCAGCTATCTGCAGACGTTCGCATTTCAAGAGCAGGGCTGTGAAAGGAGCCTAGCAGGTACACCATCTTTCCCAGGCTACGTTTGAAGTTTGAGGTGGCAAGACAAGCAAGCAGCCCCATTCTCTGTGCCTCTGTGCGAGCACTGCCATGGGCAGATGAGGCTGAGCAACAGCTTTCCAGGCTAGCACCTTCTGGCTGCCACCTATCTGCAGACGTTCGCACTTTCGGAGCAGGGCTGCGAAAGGAGCCTGGCTGGGACACCAACTTTCCCAGGCTACGTTTGAAGTTTGAGGTGGCAAAACAAGCAAGGAGCCCCATTCTCTGTGCCTCTGTGCGAGCAGTGCCATGGGCATATGAGGCTGAGCAACAGCTTTCCAGGCTAGCCCCTTCTGCCTGCCAGCTATCTGCAGACGTTCGCACTTTCGGAGCAGAGCTGCGAAAGGAGCCTGGCTGGGACACCAACTTTCCCAGGCTACGTTTGAAGTTTGAGGTGGCAAGACAAGCAAGCAGCTCCAGTCTCTGCGCCTCTGTGCGAGAAATGCCATGGGCAGATGAGGCTGAGCAACAGCTTTCCAGGCTAGCCCCTTCTGGCTGCCAGCTATCTGCAGACGTTCGCACTTTCGGAGCAGGGCTGTGATAGGAGCCTGGCAGGGACACCACCATTCCCAGCATGCGTTTGAAGTTTCAAGTGGCAAGATAAGCAAGCAGCCCCATTCTCTGTGCCTCTATGCGAACAGTGCCATGGGCAGATGAGGCTGAGCAACAGCTTTCCAGGCTAGCCCCTTCTGCCTGCCAGCTATCTGCAGACGTTCGCACTTTCGGAGCAGGGCTGTGATAGGAGCCTGGCAGGTACACCACCATTCCCAGCATGCGTTTGAAGTTTCAAGTGGCAAGATAAGCAAGCAGCCCCATTCTCTGTGCCTCTGTGCGAGCACTGCCATAGGCAGATGAGGCTGAGCAACAGCTTTCCAGGCTAGCCCCTTCTGGCTGCCAGCTATCTGCAGACGTTCGCATTTCAAGAGCAGGGCTGCGAAAGGAGCCTAGCAGGTACACCATCTTTCCCAGGCTACGTTTGAAGTTTGAGGTGGCAAGACAAGCAAGGAGCCCCATTCTCTGTGCCTCTGTGCGAGCAGTGCCATGGGCAGATGAGGCTGAGCAACAGCTTTCCAGGCTAGCCCCTTCTGGCTGCCAGCTATCTGCAGACGTTCGCACTTTCGGAGCAGGGCTGTGATAGGAGCCTGGCAGGGACACCACCATTCCCAGCATGCGTTTGAAGTTTCAAGTGGCAAGATAAGCAAGCAGCCCCATTCTCTGTGCCTCTATGCGAACAGTGCCATGGGCAGATGAGGCTGAGCAACAGCTTTCCAGGCTAGCCCCTTCTGCCTGCCAGCTATCTGCAGACGTTCGCATTTCAAGAGCAGGGCTGCGAAAGGAGCCTAGCAGGTACACTATCTTTCCCAGGCTACGTTTGAAGTTTGAGGTGGCAAGACAAGCAAGCAGCCCCATTCTCTGTGCCTCTGTGCGAGCAGTGCCATGGGCAGATGAGGCTGAGCAACAGCTTTCCAGGCTAGCCCCTTCTGGCTGCCAGCTATCTGCAGACGTTCGCACTTTCGGAGCAGGGCTGCGAAAGGAGCCTGGCTGGGACACCTACTTTCCCAGGCTACGTTTGAAGTTTGAGGTGGCAAGACAAGCAAGCAGCCCCATTCTCTGTGCCTCTGTGCGAGCAGTGCCATGGGCAGATGAGGCTGAGCAACAGCTTTCCAGGCTAGCCCCTTCTGGCTGCCAGCTATCTGCAGACGTTCGCACTTTCGGAGCAGGGCTGCGAAAGGAGCCTGGCTGGGACACCAACTTTCCCAGGCTACGTTTGAAGTTTCAAGTGGCAAGACAAGCAAGCAGCCCCAGTCTCGGTGCCTCTGTGCGAGCACTGCCATGGGCAGATGAGGCTGAGCAACAGCTTTCCAGGGTAGCCCCTTCTGGCTGCCAGCTATCTGCGGACGTTCGCACTTTCGGAGCAGGGCTGTGATAGGAGCCTGGCAGGGACACCACCATTCCCAGCATGCGTTTGAAGTTTCAAGTGGCAAGATAAGCAAGCAGCCCCATTCTCTGTGCCTCTATGCGAACAGTGCCATGGGCAGATGAGGCTGAGCAACAGCTTTCCAGGCTAGCCCCTTCTGGCTAACAGCTATCTGCAGACGTTCGCATTTCAAGAGCAGGGCTGCGAAAGGAGCCTAGCAGGTACACCATCTTTCCCAGGCTACGTTTGAAGTTTGAGGTGGCAAGACAAGCAAGCAGCCCCATTCTCTGTGCCTCTGTGCGAGCACTGCCATGGGCAGATGAGGCTGAGCAACAGCTTTCCAGGCTAGCCCCTTCTGCCTGCCAGCTATCTGCAGACGTTCGCACTTTCGGAACAGGGCTGTGATAGGAGCCTGGCAGGGACACCACCATTCCCAGCATGCGTTTGAAGTTTCAAGTGGCAAGATAAGCAAGCAGCCCCATTCTCTGTGCCTCTATGCGAACAGTGCCATGGGCAGATGAGGCTGAGCAACAGCTTTCCAGGGTAGCACCTTCTGGCTGCCAGCTATCTGCAGACGTTCGCATTTCAAGAGCAGGGCTGCGAAACGAGCCTAGCAGGTGCACCATCTTTCCCAGGCTACGTTTGAAGTTTGAGATAGCAAGACAAGCAAGGAGCCCCATTCTCTGTGCCTCTGTGCGAGTAGTGCCATGGGCAGATGAGGCTGAGCAACAGCTTTCCAGGGTAGCCCCTTCTGGCTGCCAGCTATCTGCAGACGTTCGCACTTTCGGATGAGGGCTGCGAAAGGAGCCTGGCTGGGACACCAACTTTCCCAGGCTACGTTTGAAGTTTGAGGTGGCAAGACAAGCAAGCAGCCCCATTCTCTGTGCCTCTGTGCGAGCACTGCCATGGGCAGATGAGGCTGAGCAACAGCTTTCCAGGCTAGCCCCTTCTGACTGCCAGCTATCTGCAGACGTTCGCACTTTCGGAGCAGGGCTGTGATAGGAGCCTGGCAGGGACACCACCATTCCCAGCATGCGTTTGAAGTTTCAAGTGGCAAGATAAGCAAGCAGCCCCATTCTCTGTGCCTCTATGCGAACAGTGCCATGGGCAGATGAGGCTGAGCAACAGCTTTCCAGGGTAGCCCCTTCTGGCTGCCAGCTATCTGCAGACGTTCGCATTTCAAGAGCAGGGCTGCGAAAGGAGCCTAGCAGGTGCACCATCTTTCCCAGGCTACGTTTGAAGTTTGAGGTAGCAAGACAAGCAAGGAGCCCCATTCTCTGTGCCTCTGTGCGAGCAGTGCCATGGGCAGATGAGGCTGAGCAACAGCTTTCCAGGCTAGCCCCTTCTGCCTGGCAGCTATCTGCACACGTTCGCACTTTCGGAACAGGGCTGTGATAGGAGCCTGGCTGGGACACCACCATTCCCAGCATGCGTTTGAAGTTTCAAGTGGCAAGATAAGCAAGCAGCCCCATTCTCTGTGCCTCTATGCGAACAGTGCCATGGGCAGATGAGGCTGAGCAACAGCTTTCCAGGCTAGCCCCTTCTGGGTGCCAGCTATCTGCAGACGTTCGCATTTCAAGAGCAGGGCTGCGAAAGGAGCCTGGCTGGGACACCAACTTTCCAAGGCTACGTTTGAAGTTTGAGGTGGCAAGACAAGCAAGCAGCTCCAGTCTCTGCGCCTCTGTGCGAGAACTGCCCTGGGCAGATGAGGCTGAAGCAACAGCTTTCCAGGCTAGCCCCTTCTGGCTGCCAACTATCTGCAGACGTTCGCACTTTCGGAGCAGGGCTGTGATAGGAGCCTGGCTGGGACACCACCATTCCCAGCATGCGTTTGAAGTTTCAAGTGGCAAGATAAGCAAGCAGCCCCATTCTCTGTGCCTCTATGCGAACAGTGCCTTGGGCAGATGAGGCTGAGCAACAGCTTTCCAGGCTAGCCCCTTCTGGCTGCCAGCTATCTGCAGACATTCGCATTTCAAGAGCAGGGCTGCGAAAGGAGCATAGCAGGTACACCATCTTTCCCAGGCTACGTTTGAAGTTTGAGGTGGCAAGACAAGCAAGGAGCCCCATTCTCTGTGCCTCTGTGCGAGCAGTGCCATGGGCAGATGAGGCTGAGCAACAGCTTTCCAGGCTAGCCCCTTCTGCCTGCCAGCTATCTGCAGACGTTCGCATTTCAAGAGCAGGGCTGTGAAAGGAGCCTGGCTGGGACACCAACTTTCCAAGGCTACGTTTGAAGTTTGAGGTGGCAAGACAAGCAAGCAGCTCCAGTCTCTGCGCCTCTGTGCGAGAACTGCCCTGGGCAGATGAGGCTGAAGCAACAGCTTTCCAGGCTAGCCCCTTCTGGCTGCCAACTATCTGCAGACGTTCGCACTTTCGGAGCAGGGCTGTGATAGGATCCTGGCTGGGACATCACCATTCCCAGCATGCGTTTGAAGTTTCAAGTGGCAAGATAAGCAAGCAGCCCCATTCTCTGTGCCTCTATGCGAACAGTGCCTTGGGCAGATGAGGCTGAGCAACAGCTTTCCAGGCTAGCCCCTTCTGGCTGCCAGCTATCTGCAGACGTTCGCATTTCAAGAGCAGGGCTGCGAAAGGAGCCTAGCAGGTACACCATCTTTCCCAGGCTACGTTTGAAGTTTGAGGTGGCAAGACAAGCAAGGAGCCCCATTCTCTGTGCCTCTGTGCGAGCAGTGCCATGGGCAGATGAGGCTGAGCAACAGCTTTCCAGGCTAGCACCTTCTGCCTGCCAGCTATCTGCAGACGTTCGCATTTCAAGAGCAGGGCTGCGAAAGGAGCCTAGCAGGTGCACCATCTTTCCCAGGCTACTTTTGAAGTTTGAGGTAGCAAGACAAGCAAGGAGCCCCATTCTCTGTGCCTCTGTGCGAGTAGTGCCATGGGCAGATGAGGCTGAGCAACAGCTTTCCAGGGTAGCCCCTTCTGGCTGCCAGCTATCTGCAGACGTTCGCACTTTCGGAGCAGGGCTGCGAAAGGAGCCTGGCTGGGACACCAACTTTCCCAGGCTACGTTTGAAGTTTGAGGTGGCAAGACAAGCAAGCAGCCCCATTCTCTGTGCCTCTGTGCGAGCACTGCCATGGGCAGATGAGGCTGAGCAACAGCTTTCCAGGCTAGCCCCTTCTGGCTGCCAACTATCTGCAGACGTTCGCATTTCAAGAGCAGGGCTGCGAAAGGAGCCTAGCAGGTGCACCATCTTTCCCAGGCTACATTTGAAGTTTGAGGTAGCAAGACAAGCAAGGAGCCCCATTCTCTGTGCCTCTGTGCGAGCAGTGCCATGGGCAGATGAGGCTGAGCAACAGCTTTCCAGGCTAGCCCCTTCTGCCTGCCAGCTATCTGCAGACGTTCGCACTTTCGGAGCAGGGCTGTGATAGGATCCTGGCAGGGACACCACCATTCCCAGGCTACGTTTGAAGTTTGAGGTGGCAAGACAAGCAAGGAGCTCCAGTCTCTGCGCCTCTGTGCGAGAAATGCCATGGGCAGATG
Source organism: Opisthocomus hoazin (assembly GCF_030867145.1). NCBI lineage: Eukaryota > Metazoa > Chordata > Aves > Opisthocomiformes > Opisthocomidae > Opisthocomus > Opisthocomus hoazin. The sequence continues at coordinate 9,496,119 of NC_134437.1, read as the reverse complement.
AGGCTGAGCAACAGCTTTCCAGGCTAGCCCCTTCTGCCTGCCAACTATCTGCAGACGTTCGCATTTCAAGAGCAGGGCTGCGAAAGGAGCCTAGCAGGTGCACCATCTTTCCCAGGCTACATTTGAAGTTTGAGGTAGCAAGACAAGCAAGGAGCCCCATTCTCTGTGCCTCTGTGCCAGCAGTGCCATGGGCAGATGAGGCTGAGCAACAGCTTTCCAGGCTAGCCCCTTCTGGCTGCCAGCTATCTGCAGACGTTCGCACTTTCGGAGCAGAGCTGCAAAAGGAGCCTGGCTGGGACACCAACTTTCCCAGGCTACGTTTGTAGTTTGAGGTGGCAAGACAAGCAAGCAGCTCCAGTCTCTGCGCCTCTGTGCGAGAAATGCCATGGGCAGATGAGGCTGAGCAACAGCTTTCCAGGCTAGCCCCTTCTGGCTGCCAGCTATCTGCAGACGTTCGCACTTTCGGAGCAGGGCTGTGATAGGAGCCTGGCAGGGACACCACCATTCCCAGCATGCGTTTGAAGTTTCAAGTGGCAAGATAAGCAAGCAGCCCCATTCTCTGTGCCTCTATGCGAACAGTGCCATGGGCAGATGAGGCTGAGCAACAGCTTTCCAGGCTAGCACCTTCTGGCTGCCAGCTATCTGCAGACGTTCGCACTTTCGGAGCAGGGCTGCGAAAGGAGCCTGGCTGGGACACCAACTTTCCCAGGCTACGTTTGAAGTTTGAGGTGGCAAGACAAGCAAGCAGCCCCATTCTCTGTGCCTCTGTGCGAGCAGTGCCATGGGCAGATGAGGCTGAGCAACAGCTTTCCAGGGTAGCCCCTTCTGCCTGCCAGCTATCTGCAGACGTTCGCACTTTCGGAGCAGGGCTGTGATAGGATCCTGGCAGGGACACCACCATTCCCAGCATGCGTTTGAAGTTTCAAGTGGCAAGATAAGCAAGCAGCCCCTTTCTCTGTGCCTCTATGCGAACAGTGCCTTGGGCAGATGAGGCTGAGCAACAGCTTTCCAGGCTAGCCCCTTCTAGCTACCAGCTATCTGCAGACGTTCGCATTTCAAGAGCAGGGCTGTGAAAGGAGCCTAGCAGGTACACCATCTTTCCCAGGCTACGTTTGAAGTTTGAGGTGGCAAGACAAGCAAGCAGCCCCATTCTCTGTGCCTCTGTGCGAGCAGTGCCATGGGCAGATGAGGCTGAGCAACAGCTTTCCAGGCTAGCACCTTCTGGCTGCCACCTATCTGCAGACGTTCGCACTTTCGGAGCAGGGCTGCGAAAGGAGCCTGGCTGGGACACCAACTTTCCCAGGCTACGTTTGAAGTTTGAGGTGGCAAAACAAGCAAGCAGCCCCATTCTCTGTGCCTCTGTGCGAGCAGTGCCATGGGCATATGAGGCTGAGCAACAGCTTTCCAGGCTAGCCCCTTCTGCCTGCCAGCTATCTGCAGACGTTCGCACTTTCGGAGCAGAGCTGCGAAAGGAGCCTGACTGGGACACCAACTTTCCCAGCATGCGTTTGAAGTTTCAAGTGGCAAGATAAGCAAGCAGCCCCATTCTCTGTGCCTCTATGCGAACAGTGCCATGGGCAGATGAGGCTGAGCAACAGCTTTCCAGGCTAGCCCCTTCTGCCTGCCACCTATCTGCAGACGTTCGCACTTTCGGAGCAGGGCTGTGATAGGAGCCTGGCAGGGACACCACCATTCCCAGCATGCGTTTGAAGTTTCAAGTGGCAAGATAAGCAAGCAGCCCCATTCTCTGTGCCTCTATGCGAACAGTGCCATGGGCAGATGAGGCTGAGCAACAGCTTTCCAGGCTAGCCCCTTCTGCCTGCCAGCTATCTGCAGACGTTCGCATTTCAAGATCAGGGCTGCGAAAGGAGCCTAGCAGGTACACCATCTTTCCCAGGCTACGTTTGAAGTTTGAGGTGGCAAGACAAGCAAGCAGCCCCATTCTCTGTGCCTCTGTGCGAGCAGTGCCATGGGCAGATGAGGCTGAGCAACAGCTTTCCAGGCTAGCCCCTTCTGGCTGCCAGCTATCTGCAGACGTTCGCACTTTCGGAGCAGGGCTGCGAAAGGAGCCTGGCTGGGACACCATCTTTCCCAGGCTACGTTTGAAGTTTGAGGTGGCAAGATAAGCAAGCAGCCCCATTCTCTGTGCCTCTATGCGAACAGTGCCATGGGCAGATGAGGCTGAGCAACAGTTTTCCAGGCTAGCCCCTTCTGGCTGCCAGCTATCTGCAGACGTTCGCATTTCAAGAGCAGGGCTGCGAAAGGAGCCTGGCTGGGACACCAACTTTCCCAGGCTACGTTTGAAGTTTGAGGTGGCAAGACAAGCAAGCAGCCCCATTCTCTGTGCCTCTGTGCGAGCAGTGACATGGGCAGATGAGGCTGAGCAACAGCTTTCCAGGGTAGCCCCTTCTGCCTTCCAGCTATCTGCAGACGTTCGCATTTCAAGAGCAGGGCTGCGAAAGGAGCCTAGCAGGTGCACCATCTTTCCCAGGCTACATTTGAAGTTTGAGGTAGCAAGACAAGCAAGGAGCCCCATTCTCTGTGCCTCTGTGCGAGCAGTGCCATGGGCAGATGAGGCTGAGCAACAGCTTTCCAGGCTAGCCCCTTCTGCCTGCCAGCTATCTGCAGACGTTCGCACTTTCGGAGCAGGGCTGTGATAGGATCCTGGCAGGGACACCACCATTCCCAGGCTACGTTTGAAGTTTGAGGTGGCAAGACAAGCAAGGAGCTCCAGTCTCTGCGCCTCTGTGCGAGAAATGCCATGGGCAGATGAGGCTGAGCAACAGCTTTCCAGGCTAGCCCCTTCTGCCTGCCAACTATCTGCAGACGTTCGCATTTCAAGAGCAGGGCTGCGAAAGGAGCCTAGCAGGTGCACCATCTTTCCCAGGCTACATTTGAAGTTTGAGGTAGCAAGACAAGCAAGGAGCCCCATTCTCTGTGCCTCTGTGCGAGCAGTGCCATGGGCAGATGAGGCTGAGCAACAGCTTTCCAGGCTAGCCCCTTCTGGCTGCCAGCTATCTGCAGACGTTCGCACTTTCGGAGCAGAGCTGCGAAAGGAGCCTGGCTGGGACACCAACTTTCCCAGGCTACGTTTGTAGTTTGAGGTGGCAAGACAAGCAAGCAGCTCCAGTCTCTGCGCCTCTGTGCGAGAAATGCCATGGGCAGATGAGGCTGAGCAACAGCTTTCCAGGCTAGCCCCTTCTGGCTGCCAGCTATCTGCAGACGTTCGCACTTTCGGAGCAGGGCTGTGATAGGAGCCTGGCAGGGACACCACCATTCCCAGCATGCGTTTGAAGTTTCAAGTGGCAAGATAAGCAAGCAGCCCCATTCTCTGTGCCTCTATGCGAACAGTGCCATGGGCAGATGAGGCTGAGCAACAGCTTTCCAGGCTAGCACCTTCTGGCTGCCAGCTATCTGCAGACGTTCGCACTTTCGGAGCAGGGCTGCGAAAGGAGCCTGGCTGGGACACCAACTTTCCCAGGCTACGTTTGAAGTTTGAGGTGGCAAGACAAGCAAGCAGCCCCATTCTCTGTGCCTCTGTGCGAGCAGTGCCATGGGCAGATGAGGCTGAGCAACAGCTTTCCAGGGTAGCCCCTTCTGCCTGCCAGCTATCTGCAGACGTTCGCACTTTCGGAGCAGGGCTGTGATAGGATCCTGGCAGGGACACCACAATTCCCAGCATGCGTTTGAAGTTTCAAGTGGCAAGATAAGCAAGCAGCCCCTTTCTCTGTGCCTCTATGCGAACAGTGCCTTGGGCAGATGAGGCTGAGCAACAGCTTTCCAGGCTAGCCCCTCCTAGCTACCAGCTATCTGCAGACGTTCGCATTTCAAGAGCAGGGCTGTGAAAGGAGCCTAGCAGGTACACCATCTTTCCCAGGCTACGTTTGAAGTTTGAGGTGGCAAGACAAGCAAGCAGCCCCATTCTCTGTGCCTCTGTGCGAGCAGTGCCATGGGCAGATGAGGCTGAGCAACAGCTTTCCAGGCTAGCACCTTCTGGCTGCCACCTATCTGCAGACGTTCGCACTTTCGGAGCAGGGCTGCGAAAGGAGCCTGGCTGGGACACCAACTTTCCCAGGCTACGTTTGAAGTTTGAGGTGGCAAAACAAGCAAGGAGCCCCATTCTCTGTGCCTCTGTGCGAGCAGTGCCATGGGCATATGAGGCTGAGCAACAGCTTTCCAGGCTAGCCCCTTCTGCCTGCCAGCTATCTGCAGACGTTCGCACTTTCGGAGCAGAGCTGCGAAAGGAGCCTGGCTGGGACACCAACTTTCCCAGGCTACGTTTGTAGTTTGAGGTGGCAAGACAAGCAAGCAGCTCCAGTCTCTGCGCCTCTGTGCGAGAAATGCCATGGGCAGATGAGGCTGAGCAACAGCTTTCCAGGCTAGCCCCTTCTGGCTGCCAGCTATCTGCAGACGTTCGCACTTTCGGAGCAGGGCTGTGATAGGATCCTGGCAGGGACACCACCATTCCCAGCATGCGTTTGAAGTTTCAAGTGGCAAGATAAGCAAGCAGCCCCATTCTCTGTGCCTCTATGCGAACAGTGCCATGGGCAGATGAGGCTGAGCAACAGCTTTCCAGGCTAGCCCCTTCTGCCTGCCACCTATCTGCAGACGTTCGCACTTTCGGAGCAGGGCTGTGATAGGAGCCAGCAGGGACACCACCATTCCCAGCATGCGTTTGAAGTTTCAAGTGGCAAGATAAGCAAGCAGCCCCATTCTCTGTGCCTCTATGCGAACAGTGCCATGGGCAGATGAGGCTGAGCAACAGCTTTCCAGGCTAGCCCCTTCTGCCTGCCAGCTATCTGCAGACGTTCGCATTTCAAGATCAGGGCTGCGAAAGGAGCCTAGCAGGTACACCATCTTTCCCAGGCTACGTTTGAAGTTTGAGGTGGCAAGACAAGCAAGCAGCCCCATTCTCTGTGCCTCTGTGCGAGCAGTGCCATGGGCAGATGAGGCTGAGCAACAGCTTTCCAGGCTAGCCCCTTCTGGCTGCCAGCTATCTGCAGACGTTCGCACTTTCGGAGCAGGGCTGCGAAAGGAGCCTGGCTGGGACACCAACTTTCCCAGGCTACGTTTGAAGTTTGAGGTGGCAAGATAAGCAAGCAGCCCCATTCTCTGTGCCTCTATGCGAACAGTGCCATGGGCAGATGAGGCTGAGCAACAGTTTTCCAGGCTAGCCCCTTCTGGCTGCCAGCTATCTGCAGACGTTCGCATTTCAAGAGCAGGGCTGCGAAAGGAGCCTGGCTGGGACACCAACTTTCCCAGGCTACGTTTGAAGTTTGAGGTGGCAAGACAAGCAAGCAGCCCCATTCTCTGTGCCTCTGTGCGAGCAGTGACATGGGCAGATGAGGCTGAGCAACAGCTTTCCAGGGTAGCCCCTTCTGCCTGCCAGCTATCTGCAGACGTTCGCACTTTCGGAGCAGGGCTGTGATAGGAGCCTGGCAGGGACACCACCATTCCCAGCATGCGTTTGAAGTTTCAAGTGGCAAGATAAGCAAGCAGCCCCATTCTCTGTGCCTCTATGCGAACAGTGCCATGGGCAGATGAGGCTGAGCAACAGCTTTCCAGGCTAGCCCCTTCTGCCTGACAGCTATCTGCAGACGTTCGCACTTTCGGAGCAGGGCTGTGATAGGAGCCTGGCAGGGACACCACCATTCCCAGCATGCGTTTGAAGTTTCAAGTGGCAAGATAAGCAAGCAGCCCCATTCTCTGTGCCTCTATGCGAACAGTGCCATGGGCAGATGAGGCTGAGCAACAGCTTTCCAGGCTAGCCCCTTCTGCCTGCCAGCTATCTGCAGACGTTCGCATTTCAAGAGCAGGGCTGCGAAAGGAGCCTAGCAGGTACACCATCTTTCCCAGGCTACGTTTGAAGTTTGAGGTGGCAAGACAAGCAAGCAGCCCCATTCTCTGTGCCTCTGTGCGAGCAGTGCCATGGGCAGATGAGGCTGAGCAACAGCTTTCCAGGCTAGCCCCTTCTGGCTGCCAGCTATCTGCAGACGTTCGCACTTTCGGAGCAGGGCTGCGAAAGGAGCCTGGCTGGGACACCAACTTTCCCAGGCTACGTTTGAAGTTTGAGGTGGCAAGATAAGCAAGCAGCCCCATTCTCTGTGCCTCTATGCGAACAGTGCCATGGGCAGATGAGGCTGAGCAACAGTTTTCCAGGCTAGCCCCTTCTGGCTGCCAGCTATCTGCAGACGTTCGCATTTCAAGAGCAGGGCTGCGAAAGGAGCCTGGCTGGGACACCAACTTTCCCAGGCTACGTTTGAAGTTTGAGGTGGCAAGACAAGCAAGCAGCCCCATTCTCTGTGCCTCTGTGCGAGCAGTGCCATGGGCAGATGAGGCTGAGCAACAGCTTTCCAGGATAGCCCCTTCTGCCTGCCAACTATCTGCAGACGTTCGCACTTTCGGAGCAGGGCTGTGATAGGAGCCTGGCTGGGACACCACCATTCCCAGCATGCGTTTGAAGTTTCAAGTGGCAAGATAAGCAAGCAGCCCCATTCTCTGTGCCTCTATGCGAACAGTGCCTTGGGCAGATGAGGCTGAGCAACAGCTTTCTAGGCTAGCCCCTTCTGGCTGCCAGCTATCTGCAGACGTTCGCATTTCAAGAGCAGGGCTGCGAAAGGAGCCTAGCAGGTACACCATCTTTCCCAGGCTACGTTTGAAGTTTGAGGTGGCAAGACAAGCAAGGAGCCCCATTCTCTGTGCCTCTGTGCGAACAGTGCCATGGGCAGATGAGGCTGAGCAACAGCTTTCCAGGCTAGCCCCTTCTGGCTGCCAGCTATCTGCAGACGTTCGCACTTTCGGAGCAGGGCTGTGATAGGAGCCTGGCAGGGACACCACCATTCCCAGCATGCGTTTGAAGTTTCAAGTGGCAAGATAAGCAAGCAGCCCCATTCTCTGTGCCTCTATGCGAACAGTGCCTTGGGCAGATGAGGCTGAGCAACAGCTTTCCAGGCTAGCCCCTTCTGCCTGCCAGCTATCTGCAGACGTTCGCATTTCAAGAGCAGGGCTGCGAAAGGAGCCTAGCAGGTACACCATCTTTCCCAGGCTACGTTTGAAGTTTGAGGTGGCAAGACAAGCAAGCAGCCCCATTCTCTGTGCCTCTGTGCGAGCAGTGCCATGGGCAGATGAGGCTGAGCAACAGCTTTCCAGGCTAGCCCCTTCTGGCTGCCAGCTATCTGCAGACGTTCGCACTTTCGGAGCAGGGCTGCGAAAGGAGCCTGGCTGGGACACCAACTTTCCCAGGCTACGTTTGAAGTTTGAGGTGGCAAGACAAGCAAGCAGCCCCATTCTCTGTGCCTCTGTGCGAGCAGTGCCATGGGCAGATGAGGCTGAGCAACAGCTTTCCAGGCTAGCCCCTTCTGCCTGCCAGCTATCTGCAGACGTTCGTACTTTCGGAGCAGGGCTGCGAAAGGAGCCTGGCTGGGACACCAACTTTCCCAGGCTACGTTTGAAGTTTCAAGTGGCAAGACAAGCAAGCAGTCCCAGTCTCGGTGCCTCTGTGCGAGCAGTGCCATGGGCAGATGAGGCTGAGCAACAGCTTTCCAGGCTAGCCCCTTCTGCCTGCCACCTATCTGCAGACGTTCGCACTTTCGGAGCAGGGCTGTGATAGGAGCCTGGCAGGGACACCACCATTCCCAGCATGCGTTTGAAGTTTCAAGTGGCAAGATAAGCAAGCAGCCCCATTCTCTGTGCCTCTATGCGAACAGTGCCATGGGCAGATGAGGCTGAGCAACAGCTTTCCAGGGTAGCACCTTCTGGCTGCCAGCTATCTGCAGACGTTCGCATTTCAAGAGCAGGGCTGCGAAAGGAGCCTAGCAGGTGCACCATCTTTCCCAGCCTACGTTTGAAGTTTGAGGTAGCAAGACAAGCAAGCAGCCCCATTCTCTGTGCCTCTGTGAGAGCAGTGCCATGGGCAGATGAGGCTGAGCAACAGCTTTCCAGGCTAGCCCCTTCTGCCTGCCAGCTATCTGCAGACGTTCGCACTTTCGGAGCAGGGCTGTGATAGGATCCTGGCAGGGACACCACCATTCCCAGGCTACGTTTGAAGTTTGAGGTGGCAAGACAAGCAAGGAGCTCCAGTCTCTGCGCCTCTGTGCGAGAAATGCCATGGGCAGATGAGGCTGAGCAACAGCTTTCCAGGCTAGCCCCTTCTGCCTGCCAACTATCTGCAGACGTTCGCATTTCAAGAGCAGGGCTGCGAAAGGAGCCTAGCAGGTGCACCATCTTTCCCAGGCTACATTTGAAGTTTGAGGTAGCAAGACAAGCAAGGAGCCCCATTCTCTGTGCCTCTGTGCGAGCAGTGCCATGGGCAGATGAGGCTGAGCAACAGCTTTCCAGGCTAGCCCCTTCTGGCTGCCAGCTATCTGCAGACGTTCGCACTTTCGGAGCAGAGCTGCGAAAGGAGCCTGGCTGGGACACCAACTTTCCCAGGCTACGTTTGTAGTTTGAGGTGGCAAGACAAGCAAGCAGCTCCAGTCTCTGCGCCTCTGTGCGAGAAATGCCATGGGCAGATGAGGCTGAGCAACAGCTTTCCAGGCTAGCCCCTTCTGGCTGCCAGCTATCTGCAGACGTTCGCACTTTCGGAGCAGGGCTGTGATAGGAGCCTGGCAGGGACACCACCATTCCCAGCATGCGTTTGAAGTTTCAAGTGGCAAGATAAGCAAGCAGCCCCATTCTCTGTGCCTCTATGCGAACAGTGCCATGGGCAGATGAGGCTGAGCAACAGCTTTCCAGGCTAGCACCTTCTGGCTGCCAGCTATCTGCAGACGTTCGCACTTTCGGAGCAGGGCTGCGAAAGGAGCCTGGCTGGGACACCAACTTTCCCAGGCTACGTTTGAAGTTTGAGGTGGCAAGACAAGCAAGCAGCCCCATTCTCTGTGCCTCTGTGCGAGCAGTGCCATGGGCAGATGAGGCTGAGCAACAGCTTTCCAGGCTAGCCCCTTCTGCCTGCCAGCTATCTGCAGACGTTCGCATTTCAAGAGCAGGGCTGCGAAAGGAGCCTAGCAGGTACACCATCTTTCCCAGGCTACGTTTGAAGTTTGAGGTGGCAAGACAAGCAAGCAGCCCCATTCTCTGTGCCTCTGTGCGAGCAGTGCCATGGGCAGATGAGGCTGAGCAACAGCTTTCCAGGCTAGCCCCTTCTGGCTGCCAGCTATCTGCAGACGTTCGCACTTTCGGAGCAGGGCTGCGAAAGGAGCCTGGCTGGGACACCAACTTTCCCAGGCTACGTTTGAAGTTTGAGGTGGCAAGATAAGCAAGCAGCCCCATTCTCTGTGCCTCTATGCGAACAGTGCCATGGGCAGATGAGGCTGAGCAACAGTTTTCCAGGCTAGCCCCTTCTGGCTGCCAGCTATCTGCAGACGTTCGCATTTCAAGAGCAGGGCTGCGAAAGGAGCCTGGCTGGGACACCAACTTTCCCAGGCTACGTTTGAAGTTTGAGGTGGCAAGACAAGCAAGCAGCCCCATTCTCTGTGCCTCTGTGCGAGCAGTGCCATGGGCAGATGAGGCTGAGCAACAGCTTTCCAGGATAGCCCCTTCTGCCTGCCAACTATCTGCAGACGTTCGCACTTTCGGAGCAGGGCTGTGATAGGAGCCTGGCTGGGACACCACCATTCCCAGCATGCGTTTGAAGTTTCAAGTGGCAAGATAAGCAAGCAGCCCCATTCTCTGTGCCTCTATGCGAACAGTGCCTTGGGCAGATGAGGCTGAGCAACAGCTTTCTAGGCTAGCCCCTTCTGGCTGCCAGCTATCTGCAGACGTTCGCATTTCAAGAGCAGGGCTGCGAAAGGAGCCTAGCAGGTACACCATCTTTCCCAGGCTACGTTTGAAGTTTGAGGTGGCAAGACAAGCAAGGAGCCCCATTCTCTGTGCCTCTGTGCGAACAGTGCCATGGGCAGATGAGGCTGAGCAACAGCTTTCCAGGCTAGCCCCTTCTGGCTGCCAGCTATCTGCAGACGTTCGCACTTTCGGAGCAGGGCTGTGATAGGAGCCTGGCAGGGACACCACCATTCCCAGCATGCGTTTGAAGTTTCAAGTGGCAAGATAAGCAAGCAGCCCCATTCTCTGTGCCTCTATGCGAACAGTGCCTTGGGCAGATGAGGCTGAGCAACAGCTTTCCAGGCTAGCCCCTTCTGCCTGCCAGCTATCTGCAGACGTTCGCATTTCAAGAGCAGGGCTGCGAAAGGAGCCTAGCAGGTACACCATCTTTCCCAGGCTACGTTTGAAGTTTGAGGTGGCAAGACAAGCAAGCAGCCCCATTCTCTGTGCCTCTGTGCGAGCAGTGCCATGGGCAGATGAGGCTGAGCAACAGCTTTCCAGGCTAGCCCCTTCTGGCTGCCAGCTATCTGCAGACGTTCGCACTTTCGGAGCAGGGCTGCGAAAGGAGCCTGGCTGGGACACCAACTTTCCCAGGCTACGTTTGAAGTTTGAGGTGGCAAGACAAGCAAGCAGCCCCATTCTCTGTGCCTCTGTGCGAGCAGTGCCATGGGCAGATGAGGCTGAGCAACAGCTTTCCAGGCTAGCCCCTTCTGCCTGCCAGCTATCTGCAGACGTTCGTACTTTCGGAGCAGGGCTGCGAAAGGAGCCTGGCTGGGACACCAACTTTCCCAGGCTACGTTTGAAGTTTCAAGTGGCAAGACAAGCAAGCAGTCCCAGTCTCGGTGCCTCTGTGCGAGCAGTGCCATGGGCAGATGAGGCTGAGCAACAGCTTTCCAGGCTAGCCCCTTCTGCCTGCCACCTATCTGCAGACGTTCGCACTTTCGGAGCAGGGCTGTGATAGGAGCCTGGCAGGGACACCACCATTCCCAGCATGCGTTTGAAGTTTCAAGTGGCAAGATAAGCAAGCAGCCCCATTCTCTGTGCCTCTATGCGAACAGTGCCATGGGCAGATGAGGCTGAGCAACAGCTTTCCAGGGTAGCACCTTCTGGCTGCCAGCTATCTGCAGACGTTCGCATTTCAAGAGCAGGGCTGCGAAAGGAGCCTAGCAGGTGCACCATCTTTCCCAGCCTACGTTTGAAGTTTGAGGTAGCAAGACAAGCAAGCAGCCCCATTCTCTGTGCCTCTGTGAGAGCAGTGCCATGGGCAGATGAGGCTGAGCAACAGCTTTCCAGGCTAGCCCCTTCTGCCTGCCAGCTATCTGCAGACGTTCGCACTTTCGGAGCAGGGCTGTGATAGGATCCTGGCAGGGACACCACCATTCCCAGGCTACGTTTGAAGTTTGAGGTGGCAAGACAAGCAAGGAGCTCCAGTCTCTGCGCCTCTGTGCGAGAAATGCCATGGGCAGATGAGGCTGAGCAACAGCTTTCCAGGCTAGCCCCTTCTGCCTGCCAACTATCTGCAGACGTTCGCATTTCAAGAGCAGGGCTGCGAAAGGAGCCTAGCAGGTGCACCATCTTTCCCAGGCTACATTTGAAGTTTGAGGTAGCAAGACAAGCAAGGAGCCCCATTCTCTGTGCCTCTGTGCGAGCAGTGCCATGGGCAGATGAGGCTGAGCAACAGCTTTCCAGGCTAGCCCCTTCTGGCTGCCAGCTATCTGCAGACGTTCGCACTTTCGGAGCAGAGCTGCGAAAGGAGCCTGGCTGGGACACCAACTTTCCCAGGCTACGTTTGTAGTTTGAGGTGGCAAGACAAGCAAGCAGCTCCAGTCTCTGCGCCTCTGTGCGAGAAATGCCATGGGCAGATGAGGCTGAGCAACAGCTTTCCAGGCTAGCCCCTTCTGGCTGCCAGCTATCTGCAGACGTTCGCACTTTCGGAGCAGGGCTGTGATAGGAGCCTGGCAGGGACACCACCATTCCCAGCATGCGTTTGAAGTTTCAAGTGGCAAGATAAGCAAGCAGCCCCATTCTCTGTGCCTCTATGCGAACAGTGCCATGGGCAGATGAGGCTGAGCAACAGCTTTCCAGGCTAGCACCTTCTGGCTGCCAGCTATCTGCAGACGTTCGCACTTTCGGAGCAGGGCTGCGAAAGGAGCCTGGCTGGGACACCAACTTTCCCAGGCTACGTTTGAAGTTTGAGGTGGCAAGACAAGCAAGCAGCCCCATTCTCTGTGCCTCTGTGCGAGCAGTGCCATGGGCAGATGAGGCTGAGCAACAGCTTTCCAGGCTAGCCCCTTCTGCCTGCCAGCTATCTGCAGACGTTCGCATTTCAAGAGCAGGGCTGCGAAAGGAGCCTAGCAGGTACACCATCTTTCCCAGGCTACGTTTGAAGTTTGAGGTGGCAAGACAAGCAAGCAGCCCCATTCTCTGTGCCTCTGTGCGAGCAGTGCCATGGGCAGATGAGGCTGAGCAACAGCTTTCCAGGCTAGCCCCTTCTGGCTGCCAGCTATCTGCAGACGTTCGCACTTTCGGAGCAGGGCTGCGAAAGGAGCCTGGCTGGGACACCAACTTTCCCAGGCTACGTTTGAAGTTTGAGGTGGCAAGATAAGCAAGCAGCCCCATTCTCTGTGCCTCTATGCGAACAGTGCCATGGGCAGATGAGGCTGAGCAACAGTTTTCCAGGCTAGCCCCTTCTGGCTGCCAGCTATCTGCAGACGTTCGCATTTCAAGAGCAGGGCTGCGAAAGGAGCCTGGCTGGGACACCAACTTTCCCAGGCTACGTTTGAAGTTTGAGGTGGCAAGACAAGCAAGCAGCCCCATTCTCTGTGCCTCTGTGCGAGCAGTGCCATGGGCAGATGAGGCTGAGCAACAGCTTTCCAGGATAGCCCCTTCTGCCTGCCAACTATCTGCAGACGTTCGCACTTTCGGAGCAGGGCTGTGATAGGAGCCTGGCTGGGACACCACCATTCCCAGCATGCGTTTGAAGTTTCAAGTGGCAAGATAAGCAAGCAGCCCCATTCTCTGTGCCTCTATGCGAACAGTGCCTTGGGCAGATGAGGCTGAGCAACAGCTTTCTAGGCTAGCCCCTTCTGGCTGCCAGCTATCTGCAGACGTTCGCATTTCAAGAGCAGGGCTGCGAAAGGAGCCTAGCAGGTACACCATCTTTCCCAGGCTACGTTTGAAGTTTGAGGTGGCAAGACAAGCAAGGAGCCCCATTCTCTGTGCCTCTGTGCGAACAGTGCCATGGGCAGATGAGGCTGAGCAACAGCTTTCCAGGCTAGCCCCTTCTGGCTGCCAGCTATCTGCAGACGTTCGCACTTTCGGAGCAGGGCTGTGATAGGAGCCTGGCAGGGACACCACCATTCCCAGCATGCGTTTGAAGTTTCAAGTGGCAAGATAAGCAAGCAGCCCCATTCTCTGTGCCTCTATGCGAACAGTGCCTTGGGCAGATGAGGCTGAGCAACAGCTTTCCAGGCTAGCCCCTTCTGCCTGCCAGCTATCTGCAGACGTTCGCATTTCAAGAGCAGGGCTGCGAAAGGAGCCTAGCAGGTACACCATCTTTCCCAGGCTACGTTTGAAGTTTGAGGTGGCAAGACAAGCAAGCAGCCCCATTCTCTGTGCCTCTGTGCGAGCAGTGCCATGGGCAGATGAGGCTGAGCAACAGCTTTCCAGGCTAGCCCCTTCTGGCTGCCAGCTATCTGCAGACGTTCGCACTTTCGGAGCAGGGCTGCGAAAGGAGCCTGGCTGGGACACCAACTTTCCCAGGCTACGTTTGAAGTTTGAGGTGGCAAGACAAGCAAGCAGCCCCATTCTCTGTGCCTCTGTGCGAGCAGTGCCATGGGCAGATGAGGCTGAGCAAAAGCTTTCCAGGCTAGCCCCTTCTGCCTGCCAGCTATCTGCAGACGTTCGTACTGTCGGAGCAGGGCTGCGAAAGGAGCCTGGCTGGGACACCAACTTTCCCAGGCTACGTTTGAAGTTTCAAGTGGCAAGACAAGCAAGCAGTCCCAGTCTCGGTGCCTCTGTGCGAGCAGTGCCATGGGCAGATGAGGCTGAGCAACAGCTTTCCAGGCTAGCCCCTTCTGGCTGCCAGCTATCTGCAGACGTTCGCACTTTCGGAGCAGGGCTGTGATAGGAGCCTGGCAGGGACACCACCATTCCCAGCATGCGTTTGAAGTTTCAAGTGGCAAGATAAGCAAGCAGCCCCATTCTCTGTGCCTCTATGCGAACAGTGCCATGGGCAGATGAGGCTGAGCAACAGCTTTCCAGGGTAGCACCTTCTGGCTGCCAGCTATCTGCAGACGTTCGCATTTCAAGAGCAGGGCTGCGAAAGGAGCCTAGCAGGTGCACCATCTTTCCCAGCCTACGTTTGAAGTTTGAGGTAGCAAGACAAGCAAGCAGCCCCATTCTCTGTGCCTCTGTGAGAGCAGTGCCATGGGCAGATGAGGCTGAGCAACAGCTTTCCAGGCTAGCCCCTTCTGCCTGCCAGCTATCTGCAGACGTTCGCACTTTCGGAGCAGGGCTGTGATAGGATCCTGGCAGGGACACCACCATTCCCAGGCTACGTTTGAAGTTTGAGGTGGCAAGACAAGCAAGGAGCTCCAGTCTCTGCGCCTCTGTGCGAGAAATGCCATGGGCAGATGAGGCTGAGCAACAGCTTTCCAGGCTAGCCCCTTCTGCCTGCCAACTATCTGCAGACGTTCGCATTTCAAGAGCAGGGCTGCGAAAGGAGCCTAGCAGGTGCACCATCTTTCCCAGGCTACATTTGAAGTTTGAGGTAGCAAGACAAGCAAGGAGCCCCATTCTCTGTGCCTCTGTGCGAGCAGTGCCATGGGCAGATGAGGCTGAGCAACAGCTTTCCAGGCTAGCCCCTTCTGGCTGCCAGCTATCTGCAGACGTTCGCACTTTCGGAGCAGAGCTGCGAAAGGAGCCTGGCTGGGACACCAACTTTCCCAGGCTACGTTTGTAGTTTGAGGTGGCAAGACAAGCAAGCAGCTCCAGTCTCTGCGCCTCTGTGCGAGAAATGCCATGGGCAGATGAGGCTGAGCAACAGCTTTCCAGGCTAGCCCCTTCTGGCTGCCAGCTATCTGCAGACGTTCGCACTTTCGGAGCAGGGCTGTGATAGGAGCCTGGCAGGGACACCACCATTCCCAGCATGCGTTTGAAGTTTCAAGTGGCAAGATAAGCAAGCAGCCCCATTCTCTGTGCCTCTATGCGAACAGTGCCATGGGCAGATGAGGCTGAGCAACAGCTTTCCAGGCTAGCACCTTCTGGCTGCCAGCTATCTGCAGACGTTCGCACTTTCGGAGCAGGGCTGCGAAAGGAGCCTGGCTGGGACACCAACTTTCCCAGGCTACGTTTGAAGTTTGAGGTGGCAAGACAAGCAAGCAGCCCCATTCTCTGTGCCTCTGTGCGAGCAGTGCCATGGGCAGATGAGGCTGAGCAACAGCTTTCCAGGGTAGCCCCTTCTGCCTGCCAGCTATCTGCAGACGTTCGCACTTTCGGAGCAGGGCTGTGATAGGATCCTGGCAGGGACACCACCATTCCCAGCATGCGTTTGAAGTTTCAAGTGGCAAGATAAGCAAGCAGCCCCTTTCTCTGTGCCTCTATGCGAACAGTGCCTTGGGCAGATGAGGCTGAGCAACAGCTTTCCAGGCTAGCCCCTCCTAGCTACCAGCTATCTGCAGACGTTCGCATTTCAAGAGCAGGGCTGTGAAAGGAGCCTAGCAGGTACACCATCTTTCCCAGGCTACGTTTGAAGTTTGAGGTGGCAAGACAAGCAAGCAGCCCCATTCTCTGTGCCTCTGTGCGAGCAGTGCCATGGGCAGATGAGGCTGAGCAACAGCTTTCCAGGCTAGCACCTTCTGGCTGCCACCTATCTGCAGACGTTCGCACTTTCGGAGCAGGGCTGCGAAAGGAGCCTGGCTGGGACACCAACTTTCCCAGGCTACGTTTGAAGTTTGAGGTGGCAAAACAAGCAAGGAGCCCCATTCTCTGTGCCTCTGTGCGAGCAGTGCCATGGGCATATGAGGCTGAGCAACAGCTTTCCAGGCTAGCCCCTTCTGCCTGCCAGCTATCTGCAGACGTTCGCACTTTCGGAGCAGAGCTGCGAAAGGAGCCTGGCTGGGACACCAACTTTCCCAGGCTACGTTTGTAGTTTGAGGTGGCAAGACAAGCAAGCAGCTCCAGTCTCTGCGCCTCTGTGCGAGAAATGCCATGGGCAGATGAGGCTGAGCAACAGCTTTCCAGGCTAGCCCCTTCTGGCTGCCAGCTATCTGCAGACGTTCGCACTTTCGGAGCAGGGCTGTGATAGGAGCCTGGCAGGGACACCACCATTCCCAGCATGCGTTTGAAGTTTCAAGTGGCAAGATAAGCAAGCAGCCCCATTCTCTGTGCCTCTATGCGAACAGTGCCATGGGCAGATGAGGCTGAGCAACAGCTTTCCAGGCTAGCCCCTTCTGCCTGCCACCTATCTGCAGACGTTCGCACTTTCGGAGCAGGGCTGTGATAGGAGCCTGGCAGGGACACCACCATTCCCAGCATGCGTTTGAAGTTTCAAGTGGCAAGATAAGCAAGCAGCCCCATTCTCTGTGCCTCTATGCGAACAGTGCCATGGGCAGATGAGGCTGAGCAACAGCTTTCCAGGCTAGCCCCTTCTGCCTGCCAGCTATCTGCAGACGTTCGCATTTCAAGATCAGGGCTGCGAAAGGAGCCTAGCAGGTACACCATCTTTCCCAGGCTACGTTTGAAGTTTGAGGTGGCAAGACAAGCAAGCAGCCCCATTCTCTGTGCCTCTGTGCGAGCAGTGCCATGGGCAGATGAGGCTGAGCAACAGCTTTCCAGGCTAGCACCTTCTGGCTGCCAGCTATCTGCAGACGTTCGCACTTTCGGAGCAGGGCTGCGAAAGGAGCCTGGCTGGGACACCAACTTTCCCAGGCTACGTTTGAAGTTTGAGGTGGCAAGATAAGCAAGCAGCCCCATTCTCTGTGCCTCTATGCGAACAGTGCCATGGGCAGATGAGGCTGAGCAACAGTTTTCCAGGCTAGCCCCTTCTGGCTGCCAGCTATCTGCAGACGTTCGCATTTCAAGAGCAGGGCTGCGAAAGGAGCCTGGCTGGGACACCAACTTTCCCAGGCTACGTTTGAAGTTTGAGGTGGCAAGACAAGCAAGCAGCCCCATTCTCTGTGCCTCTGTGCGAGCAGTGACATGGGCAGATGAGGCTGAGCAACAGCTTTCCAGGGTAGCCCCTTCTGCCTGCCAGCTATCTGCAGACGTTCGCACTTTCGGAGCAGGGCTGTGATAGGAGCCTGGCAGGGACACCACCATTCCCAGCATGCGTTTGAAGTTTCAAGTGGCAAGATAAGCAAGCAGCCCCATTCTCTGTGCCTCTATGCGAACAGTGCCATGGGCAGATGAGGCTGAGCAACAGCTTTCCAGGCTAGCCCCTTCTGCCTGCCAGCTATCTGCAGACGTTCGCACTTTCGGAGCAGGGCTGTGATAGGAGCCTGGCAGGGACACCACCATTCCCAGCATGCGTTTGAAGTTTCAAGTGGCAAGATAAGCAAGCAGCCCCATTCTCTGTGCCTCTATGCGAACAGTGCCATGGGCAGATGAGGCTGAGCAACAGCTTTCCAGGCTAGCCCCTTCTGCCTGCCAGCTATCTGCAGACGTTCGCATTTCAAGAGCAGGGCTGCGAAAGGAGCCTAGCAGGTACACCATCTTTCCCAGGCTACGTTTGAAGTTTGAGGTGGCAAGACAAGCAAGCAGCCCCATTCTCTGTGCCTCTGTGCGAGCAGTGCCATGGGCAGATGAGGCTGAGCAACAGCTTTCCAGGCTAGCCCCTTCTGGCTGCCAGCTATCTGCAGACGTTCGCACTTTCGGAGCAGGGCTGCGAAAGGAGCCTGGCTGGGACACCAACTTTCCCAGGCTACGTTTGAAGTTTGAGGTGGCAAGATAAGCAAGCAGCCCCATTCTCTGTGCCTCTATGCGAACAGTGCCATGGGCAGATGAGGCTGAGCAACAGTTTTCCAGGCTAGCCCCTTCTGGCTGCCAGCTATCTGCAGACGTTCGCATTTCAAGAGCAGGGCTGCGAAAGGAGCCTAGCAGGTACACCATCTTTCCCAGGCTACGTTTGAAGTTTGAGGTGGCAAGACAAGCAAGGAGCCCCATTCTCTGTGCCTCTGTGCGAACAGTGCCATGGGCAGATGAGGCTGAGCAACAGCTTTCCAGGCTAGCCCCTTCTGGCTGCCAGCTATCTGCAGACGTTCGCACTTTCGGAGCAGGGCTGTGATAGGAGCCTGGCAGGGACACCACCATTCCCAGCATGCGTTTGAAGTTTCAAGTGGCAAGATAAGCAAGCAGCCCCATTCTCTGTGCCTCTATGCGAACAGTGCCTTGGGCAGATGAGGCTGAGCAACAGCTTTCCAGGCTAGCCCCTTCTGCCTGCCAGCTATCTGCAGACGTTCGCATTTCAAGAGCAGGGCTGCGAAAGGAGCCTAGCAGGTACACCATCTTTCCCAGGCTACGTTTGAAGTTTGAGGTGGCAAGACAAGCAAGCAGCCCCATTCTCTGTGCCTCTGTGCGAGCAGTGCCATGGGCAGATGAGGCTGAGCAACAGCTTTCCAGGCTAGCCCCTTCTGGCTGCCAGCTATCTGCAGACGTTCGCACTTTCGGAGCAGGGCTGCGAAAGGAGCCTGGCTGGGACACCAACTTTCCCAGGCTACGTTTGAAGTTTGAGGTGGCAAGACAAGCAAGCAGCCCCATTCTCTGTGCCTCTGTGCGAGCAGTGCCATGGGCAGATGAGGCTGAGCAACAGCTTTCCAGGCTAGCCCCTTCTGCCTGCCAGCTATCTGCAGACGTTCGTACTTTCGGAGCAGGGCTGCGAAAGGAGCCTGGCTGGGACACCAACTTTCCCAGGCTACGTTTGAAGTTTCAAGTGGCAAGACAAGCAAGCAGTCCCAGTCTCGGTGCCTCTGTGCGAGCAGTGCCATGGGCAGATGAGGCTGAGCAACAGCTTTCCAGGCTAGCCCCTTCTGGCTGCCAGCTATCTGCAGACGTTCGCACTTTCGGAGCAGGGCTGTGATAGGAGCCTGGCAGGGACACCACCATTCCCAGCATGCGTTTGAAGTTTCAAGTGGCAAGATAAGCAAGCAGCCCCATTCTCTGTGCCTCTATGCGAACAGTGCCATGGGCAGATGAGGCTGAGCAACAGCTTTCCAGGGTAGCACCTTCTGGCTGCCAGCTATCTGCAGACGTTCGCATTTCAAGAGCAGGGCTGCGAAAGGAGCCTAGCAGGTGCACCATCTTTCCCAGCCTACGTTTGAAGTTTGAGGTAGCAAGACAAGCAAGCAGCCCCATTCTCTGTGCCTCTGTGAGAGCAGTGCCATGGGCAGATGAGGCTGAGCAACAGCTTTCCAGGCTATCACCTTCTGGGTGCCAGCTATCTGCAGACGTTCGCACTTTCGGAGCAGGGCTGCGAAAGGAGCCTGGCTGGGACACCAACTTTCCCAGGCTACGTTTGAAGTTTGAGGTGGCAAGACAAGCAAGGAGCCCCATTCTCTGTGCCTCTGTGCGAGCAGTGCCATGGGCAGATGAGGCTGAGCAACAGCTTTCCAGGCTAGCCCCTTCTGGCTGCCAACTATCTGCAGACGTTCGCACTTTCGGAGCCGGGCTGTGATAGGAGCCTGGCAGGGACACCACCATTCCCAGCATGCGTTTGAAGTTTCAAGTGGCAAGATAAGCAAGCAGCCCCATTCTCTGTGCCTCTATGCGAACAGTGCCTTGGGCAGATGAGGCTGAGCAACAGCTTTCCAGGCTAGCCCCTTCTGGCTGCCAGCTATCTGCAGACGTTCGCATTTCAAGAGCAGGGCTGCGAAAGGAGCCTAGCAGGTACACCATCTTTCCCAGGCTACGTTTGAAGTTTGAGGTGGCAAGACAAGCAAGGAGCCCCATTCTCTGTGCCTCTGTGCGAGCAGTGCCATGGGCAGATGAGGCTGAGCAACAGCTTTCCAGGCTAGCACCTTCTGGCTGCCAGCTATCTGCAGACGTTCGCATTTCAAGAGCAGGGCTGCGAAAGGAGCCTAGCAGGTGCACCATCTTTCCCAGGCTACTTTTGAAGTTTGAGGTAGCAAGACAAGCAAGGAGCCCCATTCTCTGTGCCTCTGTGCGAGTAGTGCCATGGGCAGATGAGGCTGAGCAACAGCTTTCCAGGGTAGCCCCTTCTGGCTGCCACCTATCTGCAGACGTTCGCACTTTCGGAGCAGGGCTGCGAAAGGAGCCTGGCTGGGACACCAACTTTCCCAGGCTACGTTTGAAGTTTGAGGTGGCAAGACAAGCAAGCAGCCCCATTCTCTGTGCGTCTGTGCGAGCACTGCCATGGGCAGATGAGGCTGAGCAACAGCTTTCCAGGCTAGCCCCTTCTGCCTGCCAGCTATCTGCAGACGTTCGCACTTTCGGAGCAGGGCTGTGATAGGAGCCTGACAGGGACACCACCATTCCCAGCATGCGTTTGAAGTTTCAAGTGGCAAGATAAGCAAGCAGCCCCATTCTCTGTGCCTCTATGCGAACAGTGCCATGGGCAGATGAGGCTGAGCAACAGCTTTCCAGGCTAGCCCCTTCTGCCTGCCAGCTATCTGCAGACGTTCGCATTTCAAGAGCAGGGCTGCGAAAGGAGCCTAGCAGGTACACCATCTTTCCCAGGCTACGTTTGAAGTTTGAGGTGGCAAGAGAAGCAAGCAGCCCCATAATCTGTGCCTCTGTGTGAGCAGTGCCATGGGCAGATGAGGCTGAGCAACAGCTTTCCAGGCTAGCACCTTCTGGCTGCCAGCTATCTGCAGACGTTCGCACTTTCGGAGCAGGGCTGCGAAAGGAGCCTGGCTGGGACACCAACTTTCCCAGGCTACGTTTGAAGTTTGAGGTGGCAAGACAAGCAAGCAGCCCCATTCTCTGTGCCTCTGTGCGAGCAGTGCCATGGGCAGATGAGGCTGAGCAACAGCTTTCCAGGATAGCCCCTTCTGCCTGCCAGCTATCTGCAGACGTTCGCACTTTCGGAGCAGGGCTGTGATAGGATCCTGGCAGGGACACCACCATTCCCAGCATGCGTTTGAAGTTTCAAGTGGCAAGATAAGCAAGCAGCCCCATTCTCTGTGCCTCTATGCGAACAGTGCCTTGGGCAGATGAGGCTGAGCAACAGCTTTCCAGGCTAGCCCCTTCTGGCTGCCAGCTATCTGCAGACGTTCGCATTTCAAGAGCAGGGCTGTGAAAGGAGCCTAGCAGGTACACCATCTTTCCCAGGCTACGTTTGAAGTTTGAGGTGGCAAGACAAGCAAGCAGCCCCATTCTCTGTGCCTCTGTGCGAGCACTGCCATGGGCAGATGAGGCTGAGCAACAGCTTTCCAGGCTAGCCCCTTCTGGCTGCCAGCTATCTGCAGACGTTCGCACTTTCGGAGCAGGGCTGCGAAAGGAGCCTGGCTGGGACACCAACTTTCCCAGGCTACGTTTGAAGTTTGAGGTGGCAAGACTAAGCAAGGAGACCCATTCTCTGTGCCTCTGTGCGAGCAGTGCCATGGGCAGATGAGGCTGAGCAACAGCTTTCCAGGCTAGCCCCTTCTGCCTGCCAGCTATCTGCAGACGTTCGCACTTTCGGAGCAGAGCTGCGAAAGGAGCCTGGCTGGGACACCAACTTTCCCAGGCTACGTTTGAAGTTTGAGGTGGCAAGACAAGCAAGCAGCTCCAGTCTCTGCGCCTCTGTGCGAGAAATGCCATGGGCAGATGAGGCTGAGCAACAGCTTTCCAGACTAGCCCCTTCTGGCTGCCAGCTATCTGCAGACGTTCGCACTTTCGGAGCAGGGCTGTGAAATGAGCCTGGCAGGGACACCACCATTCCCAGCATGCGTTTGAAGTTTCAAGTGGCAAGATAAGCAAGCAGCCCCATTCTCTGTGCCTCTATGCGAACAGTGGCATGGGCAGATGAGGCTGAGCAACAGCTTTCCAGGCTAGCCCCTTCTGACTGCCAGCTATCTGCAGACGTTCGCACTTTCGGAGCAGGGCTGTGATAGGAGCCTGGCAGGGACACCACCATTCCCAGCATGCGTTTGAAGTTTCAAGTGGCAAGATAAGCAAGCAGCCCCATTCTCTGTGCCTCTGTGCGAGCAGTGCCATGGGCAGATGAGGCTGAGCAACAGCTTTCCAGGCTAGCCCCTTCTGGCTGCCAGCTATCTGCAGACGTTCGCACTTTCGGAGCAGAGCTGCGAAAGGAGCCTGGCTGGGACACCAACTTTCCCAGGCTACGTTTGAAGTTTCAAGTGGCAAGACAAGCAAGCAGCCCCAGTCTCGGTGCCTCTGTGCGAGCAGTGCCATGGGCAGATGAGGCTGAGCAACAGCTTTCCAGGCTAGCCCCTTCTGCCTGCCAGCTATCTGCAGACGTTCGCACTTTCGGAGCAGGGCTGTGAAAGGAGCCTGGCAGGGACACCACCATTCCCAGCATGCGTTTGAAGTTTCAAGTGGCAAGATAAGCAAGCAGCCCCATTCTCTGTGCCTCTATGCGAACAGTGCCATGGGCAGATGAGGCTGAGCAACAGCTTTCCAGGCTAGCCCCTTCTGCCTGCCAGCTATCTGCAGACGTTCGCATTTCAAGAGCAGGGCTGCGAAAGGAGCCTAGCAGGTGCACCATCTTTCCCAGGCTACGTTTGAAGTTTGAGGTAGCAAGACAAGCAAGGAGCCCCATTCTCTGTGCCCCTCTGTGCGAGCAGTGCCATGGGCAGATGAGGCTGAGCAACAGCTTTCCAGGCTAGCACCTTCTGGCTGCCAGCTATCTGCAGACGTTCGCACTTTCGGAGCAGGGCTGGGAAAGGAGCCTGGCTGGGACACCAACTTTCCCAGGCTACGTTTGAAGTTTGAGGTGGCAAGACAAGCAAGCAGCCCCATTCTCTGTGCCTCTGTGCGAGCACTGCCATGGGCAGATGAGGCTGAGCAACAGCTTTCCAGGCTAGCCTCTTCTGGCTGCCAACTATCTGCAGACGTTCGCACTTTCGGAGCAGGGCTGTGATAGGAGCCTGGCTGGGACACCACCATTCCCAGCATGCGTTTGAAGTTTCAAGTGGCAAGATAAGCAAGCAGCCCCATTCTCTGTGCCTCTATGCGAACAGTGCCTTGGGCAGATGAGGCTGAGCAACAGCTTTCCAGGCTAGCCCCTTCTGGCTGCCAGCTATCTGCAGACGTTCGCATTTCAAGAGCAGGGCTGCGAAAGTAGCCTAGCAGGTACACCATCTTTCCCAGGCTACGTTTGAAGTTTGAGGTGGCAAGACAAGCAAGCAGCCCCATTCTCTGTGCCTCTGTGCGAGCAGTGCCATGGGCAGATGAGGCTGAGCAACAGCTTTCCAGGCTAGCCCCTTCTGGCTGCCAGCTATCTGCAGACGTTCGCACTTTCGGAGCAGGGCTGCGAAAGGAGCCTGGCTGGGACACCAACTTTCCCAGGCTACGTTTGAAGTTTGAGGTGGCAAGACAAGCAAGCAGCCCCATTCTCTGTGCCTCTGTGCGAGCAGTGCCATGGGCAGATGAGGCTGAGCAACAGCTTTCCAGGATAGCCTCTTCTGCCTGCCAGCTATCTGCAGACGTTCGCACTTTCGGAGCAGGGCTGTGATAGGATCCTGGCAGGGACACCACCATTCCCAGCATGCGTTTGAAGTTTCAAGTGGCAAGATAAGCAAGCAGCCCCATTCTCTGTGCCTCTATGCGAACAGTGCCATGGGCAGATGAGGCTGAGCAACAGCTTTCCAGGCTAGCCCCTTCTGCCTGCCAGCTATCTGCAGACGTTCGCACTTTCGGAGCAGGGCTGTGATAGGAGCCTGGCAGGGACACCACCATTCCCAGCATGCGTTTGAAGTTTCAAGTGGCAAGATAAGCAAGCAGCCCCATTCTCTGTGCCTCTATGCGAACAGTGCCATGGGCAGATGAGGCTGAGCAACAGCTTTCCAGGCTAGCCCCTTCTGCCTGCCAGCTATCTGCAGACGTTCGCATTTCAAGAGCAGGGCTGCGAAAGGAGCCTAGCAGGTACACCATCTTTCCCAGGCTACGTTTGAAGTTTGAGGTGGCAAGACAAGCAAGCAGCCCCATTCTCTGTGCCTCTGTGCGAGCAGTGCCATGGGCAGATGAGGCTGAGCAACAGCTTTCCAGGCTAGCACCTTCTGGCTGCCAGCTATCTGCAGACGTTCGCACTTTCGGAGCAGGGCTGCGAAAGGAGCCTGGCTGGGACACCAACTTTCCCAGGCTACGTTTGAAGTTTGAGGTGGCAAGATAAGCAAGCAGCCCCATTCTCTGTGCCTCTATGCGAACAGTGCCATGGGCAGATGAGGCTGAGCAACAGTTTTCCAGGCTAGCCCCTTCTGGCTGCCAGCTATCTGCAGACGTTCGCATTTCAAGAGCAGGGCTGCGAAAGGAGCCTGGCTGGGACACCAACTTTCCCAGGCTACGTTTGAAGTTTGAGGTGGCAAGACAAGCAAGCAGCCCCATTCTCTGTGCCTCTGTGCGAGCAGTGCCATGGGCAGATGAGGCTGAGCAACAGCTTTCCAGGATAGCCCCTTCTGCCTGCCAACTATCTGCAGACGTTCGCACTTTCGGAGCAGGGCTGTGATAGGAGCCTGGCTGGGACACCACCATTCCCAGCATGCGTTTGAAGTTTCAAGTGGCAAGATAAGCAAGCAGCCCCATTCTCTGTGCCTCTATGCGAACAGTGCCTTGGGCAGATGAGGCTGAGCAACAGCTTTCTAGGCTAGCCCCTTCTGGCTGCCAGCTATCTGCAGACGTTCGCATTTCAAGAGCAGGGCTGCGAAAGGAGCCTAGCAGGTGCACCATCTTTCCCAGCCTACGTTTGAAGTTTGAGGTAGCAAGACAAGCAAGGAGCCCCATTCTCTGTGCCTCTGTGCGAGCAGTGCCATGGGCAGATGAGGCTGAGCAACAGCTTTCCAGGCTAGCACCTTCTGGCTGCCAGCTATCTGCAGACGTTCGCACTTTCGGAGCAGGGCTGCGAAAGGAGCCTGGCTGGGACACCAACTTTCCCAGGCTACGTTTGAAGTTTGAGGTGGCAAGACAAGCAAGGAGCCCCATTCTCTGTGCCTCTGTGCGAGCAGTGCCATGGGCAGATGAGGCTGAGCAACAGCTTTCCAGGCTAGCCCCTTCTGGCTGCCAACTATCTGCAGACGTTTGCACTTTCGGAGCCGGGCTGTGATAGGAGCCTGGCTGGGACACCACCATTCCCAGCATGCGTTTGAAGTTTCAAGTGGCAAGATAAGCAAGCAGCCCCATTCTCTGTGCCTCTATGCGAACAGTGCCTTGGGCAGATGAGGCTGAGCAACAGCTTTCCAGGCTAGCCCCTTCTGGCTGCCAGCTATCTGCAGACGTTCGCATTTCAAGAGCAGGGCTGCGAAAGGAGCCTAGCAGGTACACCATCTTTCCCAGGCTACGTTTGAAGTTTGAGGTGGCAAGACAAGCAAGGAGCCCCATTCTCTGTGCCTCTGTGCGAGCAGTGCCATGGGCAGATGAGGCTGAGCAACAGCTTTCCAGGCTAGCCCCTTCTGGCTGCCAGCTATCTGCAGACGTTCGCATTTCAAGAGCAGGGCTGCGAAAGGAGCCTAGCAGGTGCACCATCTTTCCCAGGCTACTTTTGAAGTTTGAGGTAGCAAGACAAGCAAGGAGCCCCATTCTCTGTGCCTCTGTGCGAGTAGTGCCATGGGCAGATGAGGCTGAGCAACAGCTTTCCAGGGTAGCCCCTTCTGGCTGCCACCTATCTGCAGACGTTCGCACTTTCGGAGCAGGGCTGCGAAAGGAGCCTGGCTGGGACACCAACTTTCCCAGGCTACGTTTGAAGTTTGAGGTGGCAAGACAAGCAAGCAGCCCCATTCTCTGTGCGTCTGTGCGAGCACTGCCATGGGCAGATGAGGCTGAGCAACAGCTTTCCAGGCTAGCCCCTTCTGCCTGCCAGCTATCTGCAGACGTTCGCACTTTCGGAGCAGGGCTGTGATAGGAGCATGACAGGGACACCACCATTCCCAGCATGCGTTTGAAGTTTCAAGTGGCAAGATAAGCAAGCAGCCCCATTCTCTGTGCCTCTATGCGAACAGTGCCATGGGCAGATGAGGCTGAGCAACAGCTTTCCAGGCTAGCCCCTTCTGGCTGCCAGCTATCTGCAGACGTTCGCATTTCAAGAGCAGGGCTGCGAAAGGAGCCTAGCAGGTACACCATCGTTCCCAGGCTACGTTTGAAGTTTGAGGTGGCAAGAGAAGCAAGCAGCCCCATAATCTGTGCCTCTGTGTGAGCAGTGCCATGGGCAGATGAGGCTGAGCAACAGCTTTCCAGTCTAGCACCTTCTGGCTGCCACCTATCTGCAGACGTTCGCACTTTCGGAGCAGGGCTGCGAAAGGAGCCTGGCTGGGACACCAACTTTCCCAGGCTACGTTTGAAGTTTGAGGTGGCAAGACAAGCAAGCAGCCCCATTCTCTGTGCCTCTGTGCGAGCAGTGCCATGGGCAGATGAGGCTGAGCAACAGCTTTCCAGGATAGCCCCTTCTGCCTGCCAGCTATCTGCAGACGTTCGCACTTTCGGAGCAGGGCTGTGATAGGATCCTGGCAGGGACACCACCATTCCCAGCATGCGTTTGAAGTTTCAAGTGGCAAGATAAGCAAGCAGCCCCATTCTCTGTGCCTCTATGCGAACAGTGCCTTGGGCAGATGAGGCTGAGCAACAGCTTTCCAGGCTAGCCCCTTCTGGCTGCCAGCTATCTGCAGACGTTCGCATTTCAAGAGCAGGGCTGTGAAAGGAGCCTAGCAGGTACACCATCTTTCCCAGGCTACGTTTCAAGTTTGAGGTGGCAAGACAAGCAAGCAGCCCCATTCTCTGTGCCTCTGTGCGAGCACTGCCATGGGCAGATGAGGCTGAGCAACAGCTTTCCAGGCTAGCCCCTTCTGGCTGCCAGCTATCTGCAGACGTTCGCACTTTCGGAGCAGGGCTGCGAAAGGAGCCTGGCTGGGACACCAACTTTCCCAGGCTACGTTTGAAGTTTGAGGAGGCAAGACTAAGCAAGGAGACCCATTCTCTGTGCCTCTGTGCGAGCAGTGCCATGGGCAGATGAGGCTGAGCAACAGCTTTCCAGGCTAGCCCCTTCTGCCTGCCAGCTATCTGCAGACGTTCGCACTTTCGGAGCAGAGCTGCGAAAGGAGCCTGGCTGGGACACCAACTTTCCCAGGCTACGTTTGAAGTTTGAGGTGGCAAGACAAGCAAGCAGCTCCAGTCTCTGCGCCTCTGTGCGAGAAATGCCATGGGCAGATGAGGCTGAGCAACAGCTTTCCAGACTAGCCCCTTCTGGCTGCCAGCTATCTGCAGACGTTCGCACTTTCGGAGCAGGGCTGTGAAATGAGCCTGGCAGGGACACCACCATTCCCAGCATGCGTTTGAAGTTTCAAGTGGCAAGATAAGCAAGCAGCCCCATTCTCTGTGCCTCTATGCGAACAGTGCCATGGGCAGATGAGGCTGAGCAACAGCTTTCCAGGCTAGCCCCTTCTGGCTGCCAGCTATCTGCAGACGTTCGCACTTTCGGAGCAGGGCTGCGAAAGGAGCCTGGCTGGGACACCAACTTTCCCAGGCTACGTTTGAAGTTTGAGGTGGCAAGACAAGCAAGCAGCCCCATTCTCTGTGCCTCTGTGCGAGCAGTGCCATGGGCAGATGAGGCTGAGCAACAGCTTTCCAGGCTAGCCCCTTCTGCCTGCCAGCTATCTGCAGACGTTCGTACTTTCGGAGCAGGGCTGCGAAAGGAGCCTGGCTGGGACACCAACTTTCCCAGGCTACGTTTGAAGTTTCAAGTGGCAAGACAAGCAAGCAGTCCCAGTCTCGGTGCCTCTGTGCGAGCAGTGCCATGGGCAGATGAGGCTGAGCAACAGCTTTCCAGGCTAGCCCCTTCTGGCTGCCAGCTATCTGCAGACGTTCGCACTTTCGGAGCAGGGCTGTGATAGGAGCCTGGCAGGGACACCACCATTCCCAGCATGCGTTTGAAGTTTCAAGTGGCAAGATAAGCAAGCAGCCCCATTCTCTGTGCCTCTATGCGAACAGTGCCATGGGCAGATGAGGCTGAGCAACAGCTTTCCAGGGTAGCACCTTCTGGCTGCCAGCTATCTGCAGACGTTCGCATTTCAAGAGCAGGGCTGCGAAAGGAGCCTAGCAGGTGCACCATCTTTCCCAGCCTACGTTTGAAGTTTGAGGTAGCAAGACAAGCAAGCAGCCCCATTCTCTGTGCCTCTGTGAGAGCAGTGCCATGGGCAGATGAGGCTGAGCAACAGCTTTCCAGGCTATCACCTTCTGGGTGCCAGCTATCTGCAGACGTTCGCACTTTCGGAGCAGGGCTGCGAAAGGAGCCTGGCTGGGACACCAACTTTCCCAGGCTACGTTTGAAGTTTGAGGTGGCAAGACAAGCAAGGAGCCCCATTCTCTGTGCCTCTGTGCGAGCAGTGCCATGGGCAGATGAGGCTGAGCAACAGCTTTCCAGGCTAGCCCCTTCTGGCTGCCAACTATCTGCAGACGTTCGCACTTTCGGAGCCGGGCTGTGATAGGAGCCTGGCAGGGACACCACCATTCCCAGCATGCGTTTGAAGTTTCAAGTGGCAAGATAAGCAAGCAGCCCCATTCTCTGTGCCTCTATGCGAACAGTGCCTTGGGCAGATGAGGCTGAGCAACAGCTTTCCAGGCTAGCCCCTTCTGGCTGCCAGCTATCTGCAGACGTTCGCATTTCAAGAGCAGGGCTGCGAAAGGAGCCTAGCAGGTACACCATCTTTCCCAGGCTACGTTTGAAGTTTGAGGTGGCAAGACAAGCAAGGAGCCCCATTCTCTGTGCCTCTGTGCGAGCAGTGCCATGGGCAGATGAGGCTGAGCAACAGCTTTCCAGGCTAGCACCTTCTGGCTGCCAGCTATCTGCAGACGTTCGCATTTCAAGAGCAGGGCTGCGAAAGGAGCCTAGCAGGTGCACCATCTTTCCCAGGCTACTTTTGAAGTTTGAGGTAGCAAGACAAGCAAGGAGCCCCATTCTCTGTGCCTCTGTGCGAGTAGTGCCATGGGCAGATGAGGCTGAGCAACAGCTTTCCAGGGTAGCCCCTTCTGGCTGCCAGCTATCTGCAGACGTTCGCACTTTCGGAGCAGGGCTGCGAAAGGAGCCTGGCTGGGACACCAACTTTCCCAGGCTACGTTTGAAGTTTGAGGTGGCAAGACAAGCAAGCAGCCCCATTCTCTGTGCGTCTGTGCGAGCACTGCCATGGGCAGATGAGGCTGAGCAACAGCTTTCCAGGCTAGCCCCTTCTGCCTGCCAGCTATCTGCAGACGTTCGCACTTTCGGAGCAGGGCTGTGATAGGAGCCTGACAGGGACACCACCATTCCCAGCATACGTTTGAAGTTTCAAGTGGCAAGATAAGCAAGCAGCCCCATTCTCTGTGCCTCTATGCGAACAGTGCCATGGGCAGATGAGGCTGAGCAACAGCTTTCCAGGCTAGCCCCTTCTGCCTGCCAGCTATCTGCAGACGTTCGCATTTCAAGAGCAGGGCTGCGAAAGGAGCCTAGCAGGTACACCATCTTTCCCAGGCTACGTTTGAAGTTTGAGGTGGCAAGAGAAGCAAGCAGCCCCATAATCTGTGCCTCTGTGTGAGCAGTGCCATGGGCAGATGAGGCTGAGCAACAGCTTTCCAGGCTAGCACCTTCTGGCTGCCAGCTATCTGCAGACGTTCGCACTTTCGGAGCAGGGCTGCGAAAGGAGCCTGGCTGGGACACCAACTTTCCCAGGCTACGTTTGAAGTTTGAGGTGGCAAGACAAGCAAGCAGCCCCATTCTCTGTGCCTCTGTGCGAGCAGTGCCATGGGCAGATGAGGCTGAGCAACAGCTTTCCAGGATAGCCCCTTCTGCCTGCCAGCTATCTGCAGACGTTCGCACTTTCGGAGCAGGGCTGTGATAGGATCCTGGCAGGGACACCACCATTCCCAGCATGCGTTTGAAGTTTCAAGTGGCAAGATAAGCAAGCAGCCCCATTCTCTGTGCCTCTATGCGAACAGTGCCTTGGGCAGATGAGGCTGAGCAACAGCTTTCCAGGCTAGCCCCTTCTGGCTGCCAGCTATCTGCAGACGTTCGCATTTCAAGAGCAGGGCTGTGAAAGGAGCCTAGCAGGTACACCATCTTTCCCAGGCTACGTTTGAAGTTTGAGGTGGCAAGACAAGCAAGCAGCCCCATTCTCTGTGCCTCTGTGCGAGCACTGCCATGGGCAGATGAGGCTGAGCAACAGCTTTCCAGGCTAGCCCCTTCTGGCTGCCAGCTATCTGCAGACGTTCGCACTTTCGGAGCAGGGCTGCGAAAGGAGCCTGGCTGGGACACCAACTTTCCCAGGCTACGTTTGAAGTTTGAGGTGGCAAGACTAAGCAAGGAGACCCATTCTCTGTGCCTCTGTGCGAGCAGTGCCATGGGCAGATGAGGCTGAGCAACAGCTTTCCAGGCTAGCCCCTTCTGCCTGCCAGCTATCTGCAGACGTTCGCACTTTCGGAGCAGAGCTGCGAAAGGAGCCTGGCTGGGACACCAACTTTCCCAGGCTACGTTTGAAGTTTGAGGTGGCAAGACAAGCAAGCAGCTCCAGTCTCTGCGCCTCTGTGCGAGAAATGCCATGGGCAGATGAGGCTGAGCAACAGCTTTCCAGACTAGCCCCTTCTGGCTGCCAGCTATCTGCAGACGTTCGCACTTTCGGAGCAGGGCTGTGAAATGAGCCTGGCAGGGACACCACCATTCCCAGCATGCGTTTGAAGTTTCAAGTGGCAAGATAAGCAAGCAGCCCCATTCTCTGTGCCTCTATGCGAACAGTGGCATGGGCAGATGAGGCTGAGCAACAGCTTTCCAGGCTAGCCCCTTCTGACTGCCAGCTATCTGCAGACGTTCGCACTTTCGGAGCAGGGCTGTGATAGGAGCCTGGCAGGGACACCACCATTCCCAGCATGCGTTTGAAGTTTCAAGTGGCAAGATAAGCAAGCAGCCCCATTCTCTGTGCCTCTGTGCGAGCAGTGCCATGGGCAGATGAGGCTGAGCAACAGCTTTCCAGGCTAGCCCCTTCTGGCTGCCAGCTATCTGCAGACGTTCGCACTTTCGGAGCAGAGCTGCGAAAGGAGCCTGGCTGGGACACCAACTTTCCCAGGCTACGTTTGAAGTTTCAAGTGGCAAGACAAGCAAGCAGCCCCAGTCTCGGTGCCTCTGTGCGAGCAGTGCCATGGGCAGATGAGGCTGAGCAACAGCTTTCCAGGCTAGCCCCTTCTGCCTGCCAGCTATCTGCAGACGTTCGCACTTTCGGAGCAGGGCTGTGAAAGGAGCCTGGCAGGGACACCACCATTCCCAGCATGCGTTTGAAGTTTCAAGTGGCAAGATAAGCAAGCAGCCCCATTCTCTGTGCCTCTATGCGAACAGTGCCATGGGCAGATGAGGCTGAGCAACAGCTTTCCAGGCTAGCCCCTTCTGCCTGCCAGCTATCTGCAGACGTTCGCATTTCAAGAGCAGGGCTGCGAAAGGAGCCTAGCAGGTGCACCATCTTTCCCAGGCTACGTTTGAAGTTTGAGGTAGCAAGACAAGCAAGGAGCCCCATTCTCTGTGCCCCTCTGTGCGAGCAGTGCCATGGGCAGATGAGGCTGAGCAACAGCTTTCCAGGCTAGCACCTTCTGGCTGCCAGCTATCTGCAGACGTTCGCACTTTCGGAGCAGGGCTGGGAAAGGAGCCTGGCTGGGACACCAACTTTCCCAGGCTACGTTTGAAGTTTGAGGTGGCAAGACAAGCAAGCAGCCCCATTCTCTGTGCCTCTGTGCGAGCACTGCCATGGGCAGATGAGGCTGAGCAACAGCTTTCCAGGCTAGCCTCTTCTGGCTGCCAACTATCTGCAGACGTTCGCACTTTCGGAGCAGGGCTGTGATAGGAGCCTGGCTGGGACACCACCATTCCCAGCATGCGTTTGAAGTTTCAAGTGGCAAGATAAGCAAGCAGCCCCATTCTCTGTGCCTCTATGCGAACAGTGCCTTGGGCAGATGAGGCTGAGCAACAGCTTTCCAGGCTAGCCCCTTCTGGCTGCCAGCTATCTGCAGACGTTCGCATTTCAAGAGCAGGGCTGCGAAAGTAGCCTAGCAGGTACACCATCTTTCCCAGGCTACGTTTGAAGTTTGAGGTGGCAAGACAAGCAAGCAGCCCCATTCTCTGTGCCTCTGTGCGAGCAGTGCCATGGGCAGATGAGGCTGAGCAACAGCTTTCCAGGCTAGCCCCTTCTGGCTGCCAGCTATCTGCAGACGTTCGCACTTTCGGAGCAGGGCTGCGAAAGGAGCCTGGCTGGGACACCAACTATCCCAGGCTACGTTTGAAGTTTGAGGTGGCAAGACAAGCAAGCAGCCCCATTCTCTGTGCCTCTGTGCGAGCAGTGCCATGGGCAGATGAGGCTGAGCAACAGCTTTCCAGGATAGCCTCTTCTGCCTGCCAGCTATCTGCAGACGTTCGCACTTTCGGAGCAGGGCTGTGATAGGATCCTGGCAGGGACACCACCATTCCCAGCATGCGTTTGAAGTTTCAAGTGGCAAGATAAGCAAGCAGCCCCATTCTCTGTGCCTCTATGCGAACAGTGCCATGGGCAGATGAGGCTGAGCAACAGCTTTCCAGGCTAGCCCCTTCTGCCTGCCAGCTATCTGCAGACGTTCGCACTTTCGGAGCAGGGCTGTGATAGGAGCCTGGCAGGGACACCACCATTCCCAGCATGCGTTTGAAGTTTCAAGTGGCAAGATAAGCAAGCAGCCCCATTCTCTGTGCCTCTATGCGAACAGTGCCATGGGCAGATGAGGCTGAGCAACAGCTTTCCAGGCTAGCCCCTTCTGCCTGCCAGCTATCTGCAGACGTTCGCATTTCAAGAGCAGGGCTGCGAAAGGAGCCTAGCAGGTACACCATCTTTCCCAGGCTACGTTTGAAGTTTGAGGTGGCAAGACAAGCAAGCAGCCCCATTCTCTGTGCCTCTGTGCGAGCAGTGCCATGGGCAGATGAGGCTGAGCAACAGCTTTCCAGGCTAGCACCTTCTGGCTGCCAGCTATCTGCAGACGTTCGCACTTTCGGAGCAGGGCTGCGAAAGGAGCCTGGCTGGGACACCAACTTTCCCAGGCTACGTTTGAAGTTTGAGGTGGCAAGATAAGCAAGCAGCCCCATTCTCTGTGCCTCTATGCGAACAGTGCCATGGGCAGATGAGGCTGAGCAACAGTTTTCCAGGCTAGCCCCTTCTGGCTGCCAGCTATCTGCAGACGTTCGCATTTCAAGAGCAGGGCTGCGAAAGGAGCCTGGCTGGGACACCAACTTTCCCAGGCTACGTTTGAAGTTTGAGGTGGCAAGACAAGCAAGCAGCCCCATTCTCTGTGCCTCTGTGCGAGCAGTGCCATGGGCAGATGAGGCTGAGCAACAGCTTTCCAGGATAGCCCCTTCTGCCTGCCAACTATCTGCAGACGTTCGCACTTTCGGAGCAGGGCTGTGATAGGAGCCTGGCTGGGACACCACCATTCCCAGCATGCGTTTGAAGTTTCAAGTGGCAAGATAAGCAAGCAGCCCCATTCTCTGTGCCTCTATGCGAACAGTGCCTTGGGCAGATGAGGCTGAGCAACAGCTTTCTAGGCTAGCCCCTTCTGGCTGCCAGCTATCTGCAGACGTTCGCATTTCAAGAGCAGGGCTGCGAAAGGAGCCTAGCAGGTGCACCATCTTTCCCAGCCTACGTTTGAAGTTTGAGGTAGCAAGACAAGCAAGGAGCCCCATTCTCTGTGCCTCTGTGAGAGCAGTGCCATGGGCAGATGAGGCTGAGCAACAGCTTTCCAGGCTAGCACCTTCTGGCTGCCAGCTATCTGCAGACGTTCGCACTTTCGGAGCAGGGCTGCGAAAGGAGCCTGGCTGGGACACCAACTTTCCCAGGCTACGTTTGAAGTTTGAGGTGGCAAGACAAGCAAGGAGCCCCATTCTCTGTGCCTCTGTGCGAGCAGTGCCATGGGCAGATGAGGCTGAGCAACAGCTTTCCAGGCTAGCCCCTTCTGGCTGCCAACTATCTG
The DNA here is from genome assembly GCF_030867145.1 of Opisthocomus hoazin. Taxonomy (NCBI): domain Eukaryota; kingdom Metazoa; phylum Chordata; class Aves; order Opisthocomiformes; family Opisthocomidae; genus Opisthocomus; species Opisthocomus hoazin. Next base: position 9,462,204 of record NC_134437.1, on the reverse strand, counting down.
CAGACGTTTGCACTTTCGGAGCCGGGCTGTGATAGGAGCCTGGCTGGGACACCACCATTCCCAGCATGCGTTTGAAGTTTCAAGTGGCAAGATAAGCAAGCAGCCCCATTCTCTGTGCCTCTATGCGAACAGTGCCTTGGGCAGATGAGGCTGAGCAACAGCTTTCCAGGCTAGCCCCTTCTGGCTGCCAGCTATCTGCAGACGTTCGCATTTCAAGAGCAGGGCTGCGAAAGGAGCCTAGCAGGTACACCATCTTTCCCAGGCTACGTTTGAAGTTTGAGGTGGCAAGACAAGCAAGGAGCCCCATTCTCTGTGCCTCTGTGCGAGCAGTGCCATGGGCAGATGAGGCTGAGCAACAGCTTTCCAGGCTAGCCCCTTCTGGCTGCCAGCTATCTGCAGACGTTCGCATTTCAAGAGCAGGGCTGCGAAAGGAGCCTAGCAGGTGCACCATCTTTCCCAGGCTACTTTTGAAGTTTGAGGTAGCAAGACAAGCAAGGAGCCCCATTCTCTGTGCCTCTGTGCGAGTAGTGCCATGGGCAGATGAGGCTGAGCAACAGCTTTCCAGGGTAGCCCCTTCTGGCTGCCACCTATCTGCAGACGTTCGCACTTTCGGAGCAGGGCTGCGAAAGGAGCCTGGCTGGGACACCAACTTTCCCAGGCTACGTTTGAAGTTTGAGGTGGCAAGACAAGCAAGCAGCCCCATTCTCTGTGCGTCTGTGCGAGCACTGCCATGGGCAGATGAGGCTGAGCAACAGCTTTCCAGGCTAGCCCCTTCTGCCTGCCAGCTATCTGCAGACGTTCGCACTTTCGGAGCAGGGCTGTGATAGGAGCATGACAGGGACACCACCATTCCCAGCATGCGTTTGAAGTTTCAAGTGGCAAGATAAGCAAGCAGCCCCATTCTCTGTGCCTCTATGCGAACAGTGCCATGGGCAGATGAGGCTGAGCAACAGCTTTCCAGGCTAGCCCCTTCTGGCTGCCAGCTATCTGCAGACGTTCGCATTTCAAGAGCAGGGCTGCGAAAGGAGCCTAGCAGGTACACCATCGTTCCCAGGCTACGTTTGAAGTTTGAGGTGGCAAGAGAAGCAAGCAGCCCCATAATCTGTGCCTCTGTGTGAGCAGTGCCATGGGCAGATGAGGCTGAGCAACAGCTTTCCAGTCTAGCACCTTCTGGCTGCCACCTATCTGCAGACGTTCGCACTTTCGGAGCAGGGCTGCGAAAGGAGCCTGGCTGGGACACCAACTTTCCCAGGCTACGTTTGAAGTTTGAGGTGGCAAGACAAGCAAGCAGCCCCATTCTCTGTGCCTCTGTGCGAGCAGTGCCATGGGCAGATGAGGCTGAGCAACAGCTTTCCAGGATAGCCCCTTCTGCCTGCCAGCTATCTGCAGACGTTCGCACTTTCGGAGCAGGGCTGTGATAGGATCCTGGCAGGGACACCACCATTCCCAGCATGCGTTTGAAGTTTCAAGTGGCAAGATAAGCAAGCAGCCCCATTCTCTGTGCCTCTATGCGAACAGTGCCTTGGGCAGATGAGGCTGAGCAACAGCTTTCCAGGCTAGCCCCTTCTGGCTGCCAGCTATCTGCAGACGTTCGCATTTCAAGAGCAGGGCTGTGAAAGGAGCCTAGCAGGTACACCATCTTTCCCAGGCTACGTTTGAAGTTTGAGGTGGCAAGACAAGCAAGCAGCCCCATTCTCTGTGCCTCTGTGCGAGCACTGCCATGGGCAGATGAGGCTGAGCAACAGCTTTCCAGGCTAGCCCCTTCTGGCTGCCAGCTATCTGCAGACGTTCGCACTTTCGGAGCAGGGCTGCGAAAGGAGCCTGGCTGGGACACCAACTTTCCCAGGCTACGTTTGAAGTTTGAGGAGGCAAGACTAAGCAAGGAGACCCATTCTCTGTGCCTCTGTGCGAGCAGTGCCATGGGCAGATGAGGCTGAGCAACAGCTTTCCAGGCTAGCCCCTTCTGCCTGCCAGCTATCTGCAGACGTTCGCACTTTCGGAGCAGAGCTGCGAAAGGAGCCTGGCTGGGACACCAACTTTCCCAGGCTACGTTTGAAGTTTGAGGTGGCAAGACAAGCAAGCAGCTCCAGTCTCTGCGCCTCTGTGCGAGAAATGCCATGGGCAGATGAGGCTGAGCAACAGCTTTCCAGACTAGCCCCTTCTGGCTGCCAGCTATCTGCAGACGTTCGCACTTTCGGAGCAGGGCTGTGATAGGAGCCTGGCAGGGACACCACCATTCCCAGCATGCGTTTGAAGTTTCAAGTGGCAAGATAAGCAAGCAGCCCCATTCTCTGTGCCTCTATGCGAACAGTGCCATGGGCAGATGAGGCTGAGCAACAGCTTTCCAGGCTAGCCCCTTCTGACTGCCAGCTATCTGCAGACGTTCGCACTTTCGGAGCAGGGCTGTGATAGGAGCCTGGCAGGGACACCACCATTCCCAGCATGCGTTTGAAGTTTCAAGTGGCAAGATAAGCAAGCAGCCCCATTCTCTGTGCCTCTGTGCGAGCAGTGCCATGGGCAGATGAGGCTGAGCAACAGCTTTCCAGGCTAGCCCCTTCTGGCTGCCAGCTATCTGCAGACGTTCGCACTTTCGGAGCAGAGCTGCGAAAGGAGCCTGGCTGGGACACCAACTTTCCCAGGCTACGTTTGAAGTTTCAAGTGGCAAGACAAGCAAGCAGCCCCAGTCTCGGTGCCTCTGTGCGAGCAGTGCCATGGGCAGATGAGGCTGAGCAACAGCTTTCCAGGCTAGCCCCTTCTGCCTGCCACCTATCTGCAGACGTTCGCACTTTCGCAACAGGGCTGTGATAGGAGCCTGGCAGGGACACCACCATTCCCAGCATGCGTTTGAAGTTTCAAGTGGCAAGATAAGCAAGCAGCCCCATTCTCTGTGCCTCTATGCGAACAGTGCCATGGGCAGATGAGGCTGAGCAACAGCTTTCCAGGCTAGCCCCTTCTGCCTGCCAGCTATCTGCAGACGTTCGCATTTCAAGAGCAGGGCTGCGAAAGGAGCCTAGCAGGTGCACCATCTTTCCCAGGCTACGTTTGAAGTTTGAGGTAGCAAGACAAGCAAGGAGCCCCATTCTCTGTGCCCCTCTGTGCGAGCAGTGCCATGGGCAGATGAGGCTGAGCAACAGCTTTCCAGGCTAGCACCTTCTGGCTGCCAGCTATCTGCAGACGTTCGCACTTTCGGAGCAGGGCTGCGAAAGGAGCCTGGCTGGGACACCAACTTTCCCAGGCTACGTTTGAAGTTTGAGGTGGCAAGACAAGCAAGCAGCCCCATTCTCTGTGCCTCTGTGCGAGCACTGCCATGGGCAGATGAGGCTGAGCAACAGCTTTCCAGGCTAGCCTCTTCTGGCTGCCAACTATCTGCAGACGTTCGCACTTTCGGAGCAGGGCTGTGATAGGAGCCTGGCTGGGACACCACCATTCCCAGCATGCGTTTGAAGTTTCAAGTGGCAAGATAAGCAAGCAGCCCCATTCTCTGTGCCTCTATGCGAACAGTGCCTTGGGCAGATGAGGCTGAGCAACAGCTTTCCAGGCTAGCCCCTTCTGCCTGCCAGCTATCTGCAGACGTTCGCATTTCAAGAGCAGGGCTGCGAAAGTAGCCTAGCAGGTACACCATCTTTCCCAGGCTACGTTTGAAGTTTGAGGTGGCAAGACAAGCAAGCAGCCCCATTCTCTGTGCCTCTATGCGAACAGTGCCTTGGGCAGATGAGGCTGAGCAACAGCTTTCCAGGCTAGCCCCTTCTGCCTGCCAGCTATCTGCAGACGTTCGCATTTCAAGAGCAGGGCTGCGAAAGTAGCCTAGCAGGTACACCATCTTTCCCAGGCTACGTTTGAAGTTTGAGGTGGCAAGACAAGCAAGCAGCCCCATTCTCTGTGCCTCTGTGCGAGCAGTGCCATGGGCAGATGAGGCTGAGCAACAGCTTTCCAGGCTAGCCCCTTCTGCCTGCCAGCTATCTGCAGACGTTCGCACTTTCGGAGCAGGGCTGCGAAAGGAGCCTGGCTGGGACACCAACTTTCCCAGGCTACGTTTGAAGTTTGAGGTGGCAAGACAAGCAAGCAGCCCCATAATCTGTGCCTCTGTGCGAGCAGTGCCATGGGCAGATGAGGCTGAGCAACAGCTTTCCAGGATAGCCTCTTCTGCCTGCCAGCTATCTGCAGACGTTCGCACTTTCGGAGCAGGGCTGCGAAAGGAGCCTGGCTGGGACACCAACTTTCCCAGGCTACGTTTGAAGTTTGAGGTGGCAAGACAAGCAAGCAGCCCCATTCTCTGTGCCTCTGTGCGAGCAGTGCCATGGGCAGATGAGGCTGAGCAACAGCTTTCCAGGATAGCCCCTTCTGCCTGCCAGCTATCTGCAGACGTTCGCACTTTCGGAGCAGGGCTGTGATAGGATCCTGGCAGGGACACCACCATTCCCAGCATGCGTTTGAAGTTTCAAGTGGCAAGATAAGCAAGCAGCCCCATTCTCTGTGCCTCTATGCGAACAGTGCCTTGGGCAGATGAGGCTGAGCAACAGCTTTCCAGGCTAGCCCCTTCTGGCTGCCAGCTATCTGCAGACGTTCGCATTTCAAGAGCAGGGCTGTGAAAGGAGCCTAGCAGGTACACCATCTTTCCCAGGCTACGTTTGAAGTTTGAGGTGGCAAGACAAGCAAGCAGCCCCATTCTCTGTGCCTCTGTGCGAGCACTGCCATGGGCAGATGAGGCTGAGCAACAGCTTTCCAGGCTAGCCCCTTCTGGCTGCCAGCTATCTGCAGACGTTCGCACTTTCGGAGCAGGGCTGCGAAAGGAGCCTGGCTGGGACACCAACTTTCCCAGGCTACGTTTGAAGTTTGAGGTGGCAAGACTAAGCAAGGAGACCCATTCTCTGTGCCTCTGTGCGAGCAGTGCCATGGGCAGATGAGGCTGAGCAACAGCTTTCCAGGCTAGCCCCTTCTGCCTGCCAGCTATCTGCAGACGTTCGCACTTTCGGAGCAGAGCTGCGAAAGGAGCCTGGCTGGGACACCAACTTTCCCAGGCTACGTTTGAAGTTTGAGGTGGCAAGACAAGCAAGCAGCTCCAGTCTCTGCGCCTCTGTGCGAGAAATGCCATGGGCAGATGAGGCTGAGCAACAGCTTTCCAGACTAGCCCCTTCTGGCTGCCAGCTATCTGCAGACGTTCGCACTTTCGGAGCAGGGCTGTGAAATGAGCCTGGCAGGGACACCACCATTCCCAGCATGCGTTTGAAGTTTCAAGTGGCAAGATAAGCAAGCAGCCCCATTCTCTGTGCCTCTATGCGAACAGTGGCATGGGCAGATGAGGCTGAGCAACAGCTTTCCAGGCTAGCCCCTTCTGACTGCCAGCTATCTGCAGACGTTCGCACTTTCGGAGCAGGGCTGTGATAGGAGCCTGGCAGGGACACCACCATTCCCAGCATGCGTTTGAAGTTTCAAGTGGCAAGATAAGCAAGCAGCCCCATTCTCTGTGCCTCTGTGCGAGCAGTGCCATGGGCAGATGAGGCTGAGCAACAGCTTTCCAGGCTAGCCCCTTCTGGCTGCCAGCTATCTGCAGACGTTCGCACTTTCGGAGCAGAGCTGCGAAAGGAGCCTGGCTGGGACACCAACTTTCCCAGGCTACGTTTGAAGTTTCAAGTGGCAAGACAAGCAAGCAGCCCCAGTCTCGGTGCCTCTGTGCGAGCAGTGCCATGGGCAGATGAGGCTGAGCAACAGCTTTCCAGGCTAGCCCCTTCTGCCTGCCACCTATCTGCAGACGTTCGCACTTTCGCAACAGGGCTGTGATAGGAGCCTGGCAGGGACACCACCATTCCCAGCATGCGTTTGAAGTTTCAAGTGGCAAGATAAGCAAGCAGCCCCATTCTCTGTGCCTCTATGCGAACAGTGCCATGGGCAGATGAGGCTGAGCAACAGCTTTCCAGGCTAGCCCCTTCTGCCTGCCAGCTATCTGCAGACGTTCGCATTTCAAGAGCAGGGCTGCGAAAGGAGCCTAGCAGGTGCACCATCTTTCCCAGGCTACGTTTGAAGTTTGAGGTAGCAAGACAAGCAAGGAGCCCCATTCTCTGTGCCCCTCTGTGCGAGCAGTGCCATGGGCAGATGAGGCTGAGCAACAGCTTTCCAGGCTAGCACCTTCTGGCTGCCAGCTATCTGCAGACGTTCGCACTTTCGGAGCAGGGCTGGGAAAGGAGCCTGGCTGGGACACCAACTTTCCCAGGCTACGTTTGAAGTTTGAGGTGGCAAGACAAGCAAGCAGCCCCATTCTCTGTGCCTCTGTGCGAGCACTGCCATGGGCAGATGAGGCTGAGCAACAGCTTTCCAGGATAGCCCCTTCTGCCTGCCAGCTATCTGCAGACGTTCGCACTTTCGGAGCAGGGCTGTGATAGGATCCTGGCAGGGACACCACCATTCCCAGCATGCGTTTGAAGTTTCAAGTGGCAAGATAAGCAAGCAGCCCCATTCTCTGTGCCTCTATGCGAACAGTGCCTTGGGCAGATGAGGCTGAGCAACAGCTTTCCAGGCTAGCCCCTTCTGGCTGCCAGCTATCTGCAGACGTTCGCATTTCAAGAGCAGGGCTGTGAAAGGAGCCTAGCAGGTACACCATCTTTCCCAGGCTACGTTTGAAGTTTGAGGTGGCAAGACAAGCAAGCAGCCCCATTCTCTGTGCCTCTGTGCGAGCACTGCCATGGGCAGATGAGGCTGAGCAACAGCTTTCCAGGCTAGCCCCTTCTGGCTGCCAGCTATCTGCAGACGTTCGCACTTTCGGAGCAGGGCTGCGAAAGGAGCCTGGCTGGGACACCAACTTTCCCAGGCTACGTTTGAAGTTTGAGGTGGCAAGACTAAGCAAGGAGACCCATTCTCTGTGCCTCTGTGCGAGCAGTGCCATGGGCAGATGAGGCTGAGCAACAGCTTTCCAGGCTAGCCCCTTCTGCCTGCCAGCTATCTGCAGACGTTCGCACTTTCGGAGCAGAGCTGCGAAAGGAGCCTGGCTGGGACACCAACTTTCCCAGGCTACGTTTGAAGTTTGAGGTGGCAAGACAAGCAAGCAGCTCCAGTCTCTGCGCCTCTGTGCGAGAAATGCCATGGGCAGATGAGGCTGAGCAACAGCTTTCCAGACTAGCCCCTTCTGGCTGCCAGCTATCTGCAGACGTTCGCACTTTCGGAGCAGGGCTGTGAAATGAGCCTGGCAGGGACACCACCATTCCCAGCATGCGTTTGAAGTTTCAAGTGGCAAGATAAGCAAGCAGCCCCATTCTCTGTGCCTCTATGCGAACAGTGGCATGGGCAGATGAGGCTGAGCAACAGCTTTCCAGGCTAGCCCCTTCTGACTGCCAGCTATCTGCAGACGTTCGCACTTTCGGAGCAGGGCTGTGATAGGAGCCTGGCAGGGACACCACCATTCCCAGCATGCGTTTGAAGTTTCAAGTGGCAAGATAAGCAAGCAGCCCCATTCTCTGTGCCTCTGTGCGAGCAGTGCCATGGGCAGATGAGGCTGAGCAACAGCTTTCCAGGCTAGCCCCTTCTGGCTGCCAGCTATCTGCAGACGTTCGCACTTTCGGAGCAGAGCTGCGAAAGGAGCCTGGCTGGGACACCAACTTTCCCAGGCTACGTTTGAAGTTTCAAGTGGCAAGACAAGCAAGCAGCCCCAGTCTCGGTGCCTCTGTGCGAGCAGTGCCATGGGCAGATGAGGCTGAGCAACAGCTTTCCAGGCTAGCCCCTTCTGCCTGCCACCTATCTGCAGACGTTCGCACTTTCGCAACAGGGCTGTGATAGGAGCCTGGCAGGGACACCACCATTCCCAGCATGCGTTTGAAGTTTCAAGTGGCAAGATAAGCAAGCAGCCCCATTCTCTGTGCCTCTATGCGAACAGTGCCATGGGCAGATGAGGCTGAGCAACAGCTTTCCAGGCTAGCCCCTTCTGCCTGCCAGCTATCTGCAGACGTTCGCATTTCAAGAGCAGGGCTGCGAAAGGAGCCTAGCAGGTGCACCATCTTTCCCAGGCTACGTTTGAAGTTTGAGGTAGCAAGACAAGCAAGGAGCCCCATTCTCTGTGCCCCTCTGTGCGAGCAGTGCCATGGGCAGATGAGGCTGAGCAACAGCTTTCCAGGCTAGCACCTTCTGGCTGCCAGCTATCTGCAGACGTTCGCACTTTCGGAGCAGGGCTGGGAAAGGAGCCTGGCTGGGACACCAACTTTCCCAGGCTACGTTTGAAGTTTGAGGTGGCAAGACAAGCAAGCAGCCCCATTCTCTGTGCCTCTGTGCGAGCACTGCCATGGGCAGATGAGGCTGAGCAACAGCTTTCCAGGCTAGCCTCTTCTGGCTGCCAACTATCTGCAGACGTTCGCACTTTCGGAGCAGGGCTGTGATAGGAGCCTGGCTGGGACACCACCATTCCCAGCATGCGTTTGAAGTTTCAAGTGGCAAGATAAGCAAGCAGCCCCATTCTCTGTGCCTCTATGCGAACAGTGCCTTGGGCAGATGAGGCTGAGCAACAGCTTTCCAGGCTAGCCCCTTCTGGCTGCCAGCTATCTGCAGACGTTCGCATTTCAAGAGCAGGGCTGCGAAAGTAGCCTAGCAGGTACACCATCTTTCCCAGGCTACGTTTGAAGTTTGAGGTGGCAAGACAAGCAAGCAGCCCCATTCTCTGTGCCTCTGTGCGAGCAGTGCCATGGGCAGATGAGGCTGAGCAACAGCTTTCCAGGCTAGCCCCTTCTGGCTGCCAGCTATCTGCAGACGTTCGCACTTTCGGAGCAGGGCTGCGAAAGGAGCCTGGCTGGGACACCAACTTTCCCAGGCTACGTTTGAAGTTTGAGGTGGCAAGACAAGCAAGCAGCCCCATTCTCTGTGCCTCTGTGCGAGCAGTGCCATGGGCAGATGAGGCTGAGCAACAGCTTTCCAGGATAGCCTCTTCTGCCTGCCAGCTATCTGCAGACGTTCGCACTTTCGGAGCAGGGCTGTGATAGGATCCTGGCAGGGACACCACCATTCCCAGCATGCGTTTGAAGTTTCAAGTGGCAAGATAAGCAAGCAGCCCCATTCTCTGTGCCTCTATGCGAACAGTGCCATGGGCAGATGAGGCTGAGCAACAGCTTTCCAGGCTAGCCCCTTCTGCCTGCCAGCTATCTGCAGACGTTCGCACTTTCGGAGCAGGGCTGTGATAGGAGCCTGGCAGGGACACCACCATTCCCAGCATGCGTTTGAAGTTTCAAGTGGCAAGATAAGCAAGCAGCCCCATTCTCTGTGCCTCTATGCGAACAGTGCCATGGGCAGATGAGGCTGAGCAACAGCTTTCCAGGCTAGCCCCTTCTGCCTGCCAGCTATCTGCAGACGTTCGCATTTCAAGAGCAGGGCTGCGAAAGGAGCCTAGCAGGTACACCATCTTTCCCAGGCTACGTTTGAAGTTTGAGGTGGCAAGACAAGCAAGCAGCCCCATTCTCTGTGCCTCTGTGCGAGCAGTGCCATGGGCAGATGAGGCTGAGCAACAGCTTTCCAGGCTAGCACCTTCTGGCTGCCAGCTATCTGCAGACGTTCGCACTTTCGGAGCAGGGCTGCGAAAGGAGCCTGGCTGGGACACCAACTTTCCCAGGCTACGTTTGAAGTTTGAGGTGGCAAGATAAGCAAGCAGCCCCATTCTCTGTGCCTCTATGCGAACAGTGCCATGGGCAGATGAGGCTGAGCAACAGTTTTCCAGGCTAGCCCCTTCTGGCTGCCAGCTATCTGCAGACGTTCGCATTTCAAGAGCAGGGCTGCGAAAGGAGCCTGGCTGGGACACCAACTTTCCCAGGCTACGTTTGAAGTTTGAGGTGGCAAGACAAGCAAGGAGCCCCATTCTCTGTGCCTCTGTGCGAGCAGTGCCATGGGCAGATGAGGCTGAGCAACAGCTTTCCAGGCTAGCCCCTTCTGGCTGCCAACTATCTGCAGACGTTTGCACTTTCGGAGCCGGGCTGTGATAGGAGCCTGGCTGGGACACCACCATTCCCAGCATGCGTTTGAAGTTTCAAGTGGCAAGATAAGCAAGCAGCCCCATTCTCTGTGCCTCTATGCGAACAGTGCCTTGGGCAGATGAGGCTGAGCAACAGCTTTCCAGGCTAGCCCCTTCTGGCTGCCAGCTATCTGCAGACGTTCGCATTTCAAGAGCAGGGCTGCGAAAGGAGCCTAGCAGGTACACCATCTTTCCCAGGCTACGTTTGAAGTTTGAGGTGGCAAGACAAGCAAGGAGCCCCATTCTCTGTGCCTCTGTGCGAGCAGTGCCATGGGCAGATGAGGCTGAGCAACAGCTTTCCAGGCTAGCCCCTTCTGGCTGCCAGCTATCTGCAGACGTTCGCATTTCAAGAGCAGGGCTGCGAAAGGAGCCTGGCTGGGACACCAACTTTCCCAGGCTACGTTTGAAGTTTGAGGTGGCAAGACAAGCAAGGAGCCCCATTCTCTGTGCCTCTGTGCGAGCAGTGCCATGGGCAGATGAGGCTGAGCAACAGCTTTCCAGGCTAGCCCCTTCTGGCTGCCAACTATCTGCAGACGTTTGCACTTTCGGAGCCGGGCTGTGATAGGAGCCTGGCTGGGACACCACCATTCCCAGCATGCGTTTGAAGTTTCAAGTGGCAAGATAAGCAAGCAGCCCCATTCTCTGTGCCTCTATGCGAACAGTGCCTTGGGCAGATGAGGCTGAGCAACAGCTTTCCAGGCTAGCCCCTTCTGGCTGCCAGCTATCTGCAGACGTTCGCATTTCAAGAGCAGGGCTGCGAAAGGAGCCTAGCAGGTACACCATCTTTCCCAGGCTACGTTTGAAGTTTGAGGTGGCAAGACAAGCAAGGAGCCCCATTCTCTGTGCCTCTGTGCGAGCAGTGCCATGGGCAGATGAGGCTGAGCAACAGCTTTCCAGGCTAGCCCCTTCTGACTGCCAGCTATCTGCAGACGTTCGCATTTCAAGAGCAGGGCTGCGAAAGGAGCCTAGCAGGTGCACCATCTTTCCCAGGCTACTTTTGAAGTTTGAGGTAGCAAGACAAGCAAGGAGCCCCATTCTCTGTGCCTCTGTGCGAGTAGTGCCATGGGCAGATGAGGCTGAGCAACAGCTTTCCAGGGTAGCCCCTTCTGGCTGCCACCTATCTGCAGACGTTCGCACTTTCGGAGCAGGGCTGCGAAAGGAGCCTGGCTGGGACACCAACTTTCCCAGGCTACGTTTGAAGTTTGAGGTGGCAAGACAAGCAAGCAGCCCCATTCTCTGTGCGTCTGTGCGAGCACTGCCATGGGCAGATGAGGCTGAGCAACAGCTTTCCAGGCTAGCCCCTTCTGCCTGCCAGCTATCTGCAGACGTTCGCACTTTCGGAGCAGGGCTGTGATAGGAGCATGACAGGGACACCACCATTCCCAGCATGCGTTTGAAGTTTCAAGTGGCAAGATAAGCAAGCAGCCCCATTCTCTGTGCCTCTATGCGAACAGTGCCATGGGCAGATGAGGCTGAGCAACAGCTTTCCAGGCTAGCCCCTTCTGGCTGCCAGCTATCTGCAGACGTTCGCATTTCAAGAGCAGGGCTGCGAAAGGAGCCTAGCAGGTACACCATCGTTCCCAGGCTACGTTTGAAGTTTGAGGTGGCAAGAGAAGCAAGCAGCCCCATAATCTGTGCCTCTGTGTGAGCAGTGCCATGGGCAGATGAGGCTGAGCAACAGCTTTCCAGGCTAGCACCTTCTGGCTGCCAGCTATCTGCAGACGTTCGCACTTTCGGAGCAGGGCTGCGAAAGGAGCCTGGCTGGGACACCAACTTTCCCAGGCTACGTTTGAAGTTTGAGGTGGCAAGACAAGCAAGCAGCCCCATTCTCTGTGCCTCTGTGCGAGCAGTGCCATGGGCAGATGAGGCTGAGCAACAGCTTTCCAGGATAGCCCCTTCTGCCTGCCAGCTATCTGCAGACGTTCGCACTTTCGGAGCAGGGCTGTGATAGGATCCTGGCAGGGACACCACCATTCCCAGCATGCGTTTGAAGTTTCAAGTGGCAAGATAAGCAAGCAGCCCCATTCTCTGTGCCTCTATGCGAACAGTGCCTTGGGCAGATGAGGCTGAGCAACAGCTTTCCAGGCTAGCCCCTTCTGGCTGCCAGCTATCTGCAGACGTTCGCATTTCAAGAGCAGGGCTGTGAAAGGAGCCTAGCAGGTACACCATCTTTCCCAGGCTACGTTTGAAGTTTGAGGTGGCAAGACAAGCAAGCAGCCCCATTCTCTGTGCCTCTGTGCGAGCACTGCCATGGGCAGATGAGGCTGAGCAACAGCTTTCCAGGCTAGCCCCTTCTGGCTGCCAGCTATCTGCAGACGTTCGCACTTTCGGAGCAGGGCTGCGAAAGGAGCCTGGCTGGGACACCAACTTTCCCAGGCTACGTTTGAAGTTTGAGGTGGCAAGACTAAGCAAGGAGACCCATTCTCTGTGCCTCTGTGCGAGCAGTGCCATGGGCAGATGAGGCTGAGCAACAGCTTTCCAGGCTAGCCCCTTCTGCCTGCCAGCTATCTGCAGACGTTCGCACTTTCGGAGCAGAGCTGCGAAAGGAGCCTGGCTGGGACACCAACTTTCCCAGGCTACGTTTGAAGTTTGAGGTGGCAAGACAAGCAAGCAGCTCCAGTCTCTGCGCCTCTGTGCGAGAAATGCCATGGGCAGATGAGGCTGAGCAACAGCTTTCCAGACTAGCCCCTTCTGGCTGCCAGCTATCTGCAGACGTTCGCACTTTCGGAGCAGGGCTGTGAAATGAGCCTGGCAGGGACACCACCATTCCCAGCATGCGTTTGAAGTTTCAAGTGGCAAGATAAGCAAGCAGCCCCATTCTCTGTGCCTCTATGCGAACAGTGCCATGGGCAGATGAGGCTGAGCAACAGCTTTCCAGGCTAGCCCCTTCTGACTGCCAGCTATCTGCAGACGTTCGCACTTTCGGAGCAGGGCTGTGATAGGAGCCTGGCAGGGACACCACCATTCCCAGCATGCGTTTGAAGTTTCAAGTGGCAAGATAAGCAAGCAGCCCCATTCTCTGTGCCTCTGTGCGAGCAGTGCCATGGGCAGATGAGGCTGAGCAACAGCTTTCCAGGCTAGCCCCTTCTGGCTGCCAGCTATCTGCAGACGTTCGCACTTTCGGAGCAGAGCTGCGAAAGGAGCCTGGCTGGGACACCAACTTTCCCAGGCTACGTTTGAAGTTTCAAGTGGCAAGACAAGCAAGCAGCCCCAGTCTCGGTGCCTCTGTGCGAGCAGTGCCATGGGCAGATGAGGCTGAGCAACAGCTTTCCAGGCTAGCCCCTTCTGCCTGCCACCTATCTGCAGACGTTCGCACTTTCGCAACAGGGCTGTGATAGGAGCCTGGCAGGGACACCACCATTCCCAGCATGCGTTTGAAGTTTCAAGTGGCAAGATAAGCAAGCAGCCCCATTCTCTGTGCCTCTATGCGAACAGTGCCATGGGCAGATGAGGCTGAGCAACAGCTTTCCAGGCTAGCCCCTTCTGCCTGCCAGCTATCTGCAGACGTTCGCATTTCAAGAGCAGGGCTGCGAAAGGAGCCTAGCAGGTGCACCATCTTTCCCAGGCTACGTTTGAAGTTTGAGGTAGCAAGACAAGCAAGGAGCCCCATTCTCTGTGCCCCTCTGTGCGAGCAGTGCCATGGGCAGATGAGGCTGAGCAACAGCTTTCCAGGCTAGCACCTTCTGGCTGCCAGCTATCTGCAGACGTTCGCACTTTCGGAGCAGGGCTGGGAAAGGAGCCTGGCTGGGACACCAACTTTCCCAGGCTACGTTTGAAGTTTGAGGTGGCAAGACAAGCAAGCAGCCCCATTCTCTGTGCCTCTGTGCGAGCACTGCCATGGGCAGATGAGGCTGAGCAACAGCTTTCCAGGCTAGCCTCTTCTGGCTGCCAACTATCTGCAGACGTTCGCACTTTCGGAGCAGGGCTGTGATAGGAGCCTGGCTGGGACACCACCATTCCCAGCATGCGTTTGAAGTTTCAAGTGGCAAGATAAGCAAGCAGCCCCATTCTCTGTGCCTCTATGCGAACAGTGCCTTGGGCAGATGAGGCTGAGCAACAGCTTTCCAGGCTAGCCCCTTCTGCCTGCCAGCTATCTGCAGACGTTCGCATTTCAAGAGCAGGGCTGCGAAAGTAGCCTAGCAGGTACACCATCTTTCCCAGGCTACGTTTGAAGTTTGAGGTGGCAAGACAAGCAAGCAGCCCCATTCTCTGTGCCTCTATGCGAACAGTGCCTTGGGCAGATGAGGCTGAGCAACAGCTTTCCAGGCTAGCCCCTTCTGCCTGCCAGCTATCTGCAGACGTTCGCATTTCAAGAGCAGGGCTGCGAAAGTAGCCTAGCAGGTACACCATCTTTCCCAGGCTACGTTTGAAGTTTGAGGTGGCAAGACAAGCAAGCAGCCCCATTCTCTGTGCCTCTGTGCGAGCAGTGCCATGGGCAGATGAGGCTGAGCAACAGCTTTCCAGGCTAGCCCCTTCTGCCTGCCAGCTATCTGCAGACGTTCGCACTTTCGGAGCAGGGCTGCGAAAGGAGCCTGGCTGGGACACCAACTTTCCCAGGCTACGTTTGAAGTTTGAGGTGGCAAGACAAGCAAGCAGCCCCATTCTCTGTGCCTCTGTGCGAGCAGTGCCATGGGCAGATGAGGCTGAGCAACAGCTTTCCAGGATAGCCTCTTCTGCCTGCCAGCTATCTGCAGACGTTCGCACTTTCGGAGCAGGGCTGTGATAGGATCCTGGCAGGGACACCACCATTCCCAGCATGCGTTTGAAGTTTCAAGTGGCAAGATAAGCAAGCAGCCCCATTCTCTGTGCCTCTATGCGAACAGTGCCATGGGCAGATGAGGCTGAGCAACAGCTTTCCAGGCTAGCCCCTTCTGCCTGCCAGCTATCTGCAGACGTTCGCACTTTCTGAGCAGGGCTGCGAAAGGAGCCTGGCTGGGACACCAACTTTCCCAGGCTACGTTTGAAGTTTGAGGTGGCAAGATAAGCAAGCAGCCCCATTCTCTGTGCCTCTATGCGAACAGTGCCATGGGCAGATGAGGCTGAGCAACAGTTTTCCAGGCTAGCCCCTTCTGGCTGCCAGCTATCTGCAGACGTTCACATTTCAAGAGCAGGGCTGCGAAAGGAGCCTGGCTGGGACACCAACTTTCCCAGGCTACGTTTGAAGTTTGAGGTGGCAAGACAAGCAAGCAGCCCCATTCTCTGTGCCTCTGTGCGAGCAGTGCCATGGGCAGATGAGGCTGAGCAACAGCTTTCCAGGATAGCCCCTTCTGCCTGCCAACTATCTGCAGACGTTCGCACTTTCGGAGCAGGGCTGTGATAGGAGCCTGGCTGGGACACCACCATTCCCAGCATGCGTTTGAAGTTTCAAGTGGCAAGATAAGCAAGCAGCCCCATTCTCTGTGCCTCTATGCGAACAGTGCCTTGGGCAGATGAGGCTGAGCAACAGCTTTCTAGGCTAGCCCCTTCTGGCTGCCAGCTATCTGCAGACGTTCGCATTTCAAGAGCAGGGCTGCGAAAGGAGCCTAGCAGGTACACCATCTTTCCCAGGCTACGTTTGAAGTTTGAGGTGGCAAGACAAGCAAGGAGCCCCATTCTCTGTGCCTCTGTGCGAACAGTGCCATGGGCAGATGAGGCTGAGCAACAGCTTTCCAGGCTAGCCCCTTCTGGCTGCCAGCTATCTGCAGACGTTCGCACTTTCGGAGTAGGGCTGTGATAGGAGCCTGGCAGGGACACCACCATTCCCAGCATGCGTTTGAAGTTTCAAGTGGCAAGATAAGCAAGCAGCCCCATTCTCTGTGCCTCTATGCGAACAGTGCCATGGGCAGATGAGGCTGAGCAACAGCTTTCCAGGCTAGCCCCTTCTGCCTGCCAGCTATCTGCAGACGTTCGCATTTCAAGAGCAGGGCTGCGAAAGTAGCCTAGCAGGTACACCATCTTTCCCAGGCTACGTTTGAAGTTTGAGGTGGCAAGACAAGCAAGCAGCCCCATTCTCTGTGCCTCTGTGCGAGCAGTGCCATGGGCAGATGAGGCTGAGCAACAGCTTTCCAGGCTAGCCCCTTCTGCCTGCCAGCTATCTGCAGACGTTCGCACTTTCGGAGCAGGGCTGCGAAAGGAGCCTGGCTGGGACACCAACTTTCCCAGGCTACGTTTGAAGTTTCAAGTGGCAAGACAAGCAAGCAGCCCCAGTCTCGGTGCCTCTGTGCGAGCAGTGCCATGGGCAGATGAGGCTGAGCAACAGCTTTCCAGGCTAGCCCCTTCTGGCTGCCAGCTATCTGCAGACGTTCGCACTTTCGGAGCAGGGCTGTGATAGGAGCCTGGCAGGGACACCACCATTCCCAGCATGCGTTTGAAGTTTCAAGTGGCAAGATAAGCAAGCAGCCCCATTCTCTGTGCCTCTATGCGAACAGTGCCATGGGCAGATGAGGCTGAGCAACAGCTTTCCAGGGTAGCACCTTCTGGCTGCCAGCTATCTGCAGACGTTCGCATTTCAAGAGCAGGGCTGCGAAAGGAGCCTAGCAGGTGCACCATCTTTCCCAGGCTACGTTTGAAGTTTGAGGTAGCAAGACAAGCAAGGAGCCCCATTCTCTGTGCCTCTGTGAGAGCAGTGCCATGGGCAGATGAGGCTGAGCAACAGCTTTCCAGGCTAGCACCTTCTGGCTGCCAGCTATCTGCAGACGTTCGCACTTTCGGAGCAGGGCTGCGAAAGGAGCCTGGATGGGACACCAACTTTCCCAGGCTACGTTTGAAGTTTGAGGTGGCAAGACAAGCAAGGAGCCCCATTCTCTGTGCCTCTGTGCGAGCAGTGCCATGGGCAGATGAGGCTGAGCAACAGCTTTCCAGGCTAGCCCCTTCTGGCTGCCAACTATCTGCAGACGTTTGCACTTTCGGAGCCGGGCTGTGATAGGAGCCTGGCTGGGACACCACCATTCCCAGCATGCGTTTGAAGTTTCAAGTGGCAAGATAAGCAAGCAGCCCCATTCTCTGTGCCTCTATGCGAACAGTGCCTTGGACAGATGAGGCTGAGCAACAGCTTTCCAGGCTAGCCCCTTCTGCCTGCCACCTATCTGCAGACGTTCGCATTTCAAGAGCAGGGCTGCGAAAGGAGCCTAGCAGGTACACCATCTTTCCCAGGCTACGTTTGAAGTTTGAGGTGGCAAGACAAGCAAGGAGCCCCATTCTCTGTGCCTCTGTGCGAGCAGTGCCATGGGCAGATGAGGCTGAGCAACAGCTTTCCAGGCTAGCACCTTCTGGCTGCCAGCTATCTGCAGACGTTCGCATTTCAAGAGCAGGGCTGCGAAAGGAGCCTAGCAGGTGCACCATCTTTCCCAGGCTACTTTTGAAGTTTGAGGTAGCAAGACAAGCAAGGAGCCCCATTCTCTGTGCCTCTGTGCGAGTAGTGCCATGGGCAGATGAGGCTGAGCAACAGCTTTCCAGGGTAGCCCCTTCTGGCTGCCACCTATCTGCAGACGTTCGCACTTTCGGAGCAGGGCTGCGAAAGGAGCCTGGCTGGGACACCAACTTTCCCAGGCTACGTTTGAAGTTTGAGGTGGCAAGACAAGCAAGCAGCCCCATTCTCTGTGCGTCTGTGCGAGCACTGCCATGGGCAGATGAGGCTGAGCAACAGCTTTCCAGGATAGCCCCTTCTGCCTGCCAGCTATCTGCAGACGTTCGCACTTTCGGAGCAGAGCTGTGATAGGAGCCTGGCTGGGACACCACCATTCCCAGCATGCGTTTGAAGTTTCAAGTGGCAAGATAAGCAAGCAGCCCCATTCTCTGTGCCTCTATGCGAACAGTGCCATGGGCAGATGAGGCTGAGCAACAGCTTTCCAGGCTAGCCCCTTCTGCCTGCCAGCTATCTGCAGACGTTCGCATTTCAAGAGCAGGGCTGCGAAAGGAGCCTAGCAGGTACACCATCTTTCCCAGGCTACGTTTGAAGTTTGAGGTGGCAAGACAAGCAAGCAGCCCCATAATCTGTGCCTCTGTGTGAGCAGTGCCATGGGCAGATGAGGCTGAGCAACAGCTTTCCAGGCTAGCACCTTCTGGCTGCCAGCTATCTGCAGACGTTCGCACTTTCGGAGCAGGGCTGCGAAAGGAGCCTGGCTGGGACACCAACTTTCCCAGGCTACGTTTGAAGTTTGAGGTGGCAAGACAAGCAAGCAGCCCCATTCTCTGTGCCTCTGTGCGAGCAGTGCCATGGGCAGATGAGGCTGAGCAACAGCTTTCCAGGATAGCCCCTTCTGCCTGCCAGCTATCTGCAGACGTTCGCACTTTCGGAGCAGGGCTGTGATAGGATCCTGGCAGGGACACCACCATTCCCAGCATGCGTTTGAAGTTTCAAGTGGCAAGATAAGCAAGCAGCCCCATTCTCTGTGCCTCTATGCGAACAGTGCCTTGGGCAGATGAGGCTGAGCAACAGCTTTCCAGGCTAGCCCCTTCTGGCTGCCAGCTATCTGCAGACGTTCGCATTTCAAGAGCAGGGCTGTGAAAGGAGCCTAGCAGGTACACCATCTTTCCCAGGCTACGTTTGAAGTTTGAGGTGGCAAGACAAGCAAGCAGCCCCATTCTCTGTGCCTCTGTGCGAGCAGTGCCATGGGCAGATGAGGCTGAGCAACAGCTTTCCAGGCTAGCCCCTTCTGGCTGCCAGCTATCTGCAGACGTTCGCACTTTCGGAGCAGGGCTGCGAAAGGAGCCTGGCTGGGACACCAACTTTCCCAGGCTACGTTTGAAGTTTGAGGTGGCAAGACTAAGCAAGGAGACCCATTCTCTGTACCTCTGTGCGAGCAGTGCCATGGGCAGATGAGGCTGAGCAACAGCTTTCCAGGCTAGCCCCTTCTGCCTGCCAGCTATCTGCAGACGTTCGCACTTTCGGAGCAGAGCTGCGAAAGGAGCCTGGCTGGGACACCAACTTTCCCAGGCTACGTTTGAAGTTTGAGGTGGCAAGACAAGCAAGCAGCTCCAGTCTCTGCGCCTCTGTGCGAGAAATGCCATGGGCAGATGAGGCTGAGCAACAGCTTTCCAGGGTAGCCCCTTCTGGCTGCCAGCTATCTGCAGACGTTCGCACTTTCGGAGCAGGGCTGTGAAATGAGCCTGGCAGGGACACCACCATTCCCAGCACGCGTTTGAAGTTTCAAGTGGCAAGATAAGCAAGCAGCCCCATTCTCTGTGCCTCTATGCGAACAGTGCCATGGGCAGATGAGGCTGAGCAACAGCTTTCCAGGCTAGCCCCTTCTGACTGCCAGCTATCTGCAGACGTTCGCACTTTCGGAGCAGGGCTGTGAAATGAGCCTGGCAGGGACACCACCATTCCCAGCATGCGTTTGAAGTTTCAAGTGGCAAGATAAGCAAGCAGCCCCATTCTCTGTGCCTCTGTGCGAGCAGTGCCATGGGCAGATGAGGCTGAGCAACAGCTTTCCAGGCTAGCCCCTTCTGGCTGCCAGCTATCTGCAGACGTTCGCACTTTCGGAGCAGAGCTGCGAAAGGAGCCTGGCTGGGACACCAACTTTCCCAGGCTACGTTTGAAGTTTCAAGTGGCAAGACAAGCAAGCAGCCCCAGTCTCGGTGCCTCTGTGCGAGCAGTGCCATGGGCAGATGAGGCTGAGCAACAGCTTTCCAGGCTAGCCCCTTCTGCCTGCCACCTATCTGCAGACGTTCGCACTTTCGCAACAGGGCTGTGATAGGAGCCTGGCAGGGACACCACCATTCCCAGCATGCGTTTGAAGTTTCAAGTGGCAAGATAAGCAAGCAGCCCCATTCTCTGTGCCTCTATGCGAACAGTGCCATGGGCAGATGAGGCTGAGCAACAGCTTTCCAGGCTAGCCCCTTCTGCCTGCCAGCTATCTGCAGACGTTCGCATTTCAAGAGCAGGGCTGCGAAAGGAGCCTAGCAGGTGCACCATCTTTCCCAGGCTACGTTTGAAGTTTGAGGTAGCAAGACAAGCAAGGAGCCCCATTCTCTGTGCCCCTCTGTGCGAGCAGTGCCATGGGCAGATGAGGCTGAGCAACAGCTTTCCAGGCTAGCACCTTCTGGCTGCCAGCTATCTGCAGACGTTCGCACTTTCGGAGCAGGGCTGGGAAAGGAGCCTGGCTGGGACACCAACTTTCCCAGGCTACGTTTGAAGTTTGAGGTGGCAAGACAAGCAAGCAGCCCCATTCTCTGTGCCTCTGTGCGAGCACTGCCATGGGCAGATGAGGCTGAGCAACAGCTTTCCAGGCTAGCCTCTTCTGGCTGCCAACTATCTGCAGACGTTCGCACTTTCGGAGCAGGGCTGTGATAGGAGCCTGGCTGGGACACCACCATTCCCAGCATGCGTTTGAAGTTTCAAGTGGCAAGATAAGCAAGCAGCCCCATTCTCTGTGCCTCTATGCGAACAGTGCCTTGGGCAGATGAGGCTGAGCAACAGCTTTCCAGGCTAGCCCCTTCTGCCTGCCAGCTATCTGCAGACGTTCGCATTTCAAGAGCAGGGCTGCGAAAGTAGCCTAGCAGGTACACCATCTTTCCCAGGCTACGTTTGAAGTTTGAGGTGGCAAGACAAGCAAGCAGCCCCATTCTCTGTGCCTCTGTGCGAGCAGTGCCATGGGCAGATGAGGCTGAGCAACAGCTTTCCAGGCTAGCCCCTTCTGGCTGCCAGCTATCTGCAGACGTTCGCACTTTCGGAGCAGGGCTGCGAAAGGAGCCTGGCTGGGACACCAACTTTCCCAGGCTACGTTTGAAGTTTGAGGTGGCAAGACAAGCAAGCAGCCCCATTCTCTGTGCCTCTGTGCGAGCAGTGCCATGGGCAGATGAGGCTGAGCAACAGCTTTCCAGGATAGCCTCTTCTGCCTGCCAGCTATCTGCAGACGTTCGCACTTTCGGAGCAGGGCTGTGATAGGAGCCTGGCAGGGACACCACCATTCCCAGCATGCGTTTGAAGTTTCAAGTGGCAAGATAAGCAAGCAGCCCCATTCTCTGTGCCTCTATGCGAACAGTGCCATGGGCAGATGAGGCTGAGCAACAGCTTTCCAGGCTAGCCCCTTCTGCCTGCCAGCTATCTGCTGACATTCGCATTTCAAGAGCAGGGCTGCGAAAGGAGCCTAGCAGGTACACAATCTTTCCCAGGCTACGTTTGAAGTTTGAGGTGGCAAGACAAGCAAGCAGCCCCATTCTCTGTGCCTCTGTGCGAGCAGTGCCATGGGCAGATGAGGCTGAGCAACAGCTTTCCAGGATAGCCCCTTCTGCCTGCCAGCTATCTGCAGACGTTCGCACTTTCGGAGCAGAGCTGCGAAAGGAGCCTGGCTGGGACACCAACTTTCCCAGGCTACGTTTGAAGTTTGAAGTGGCAAGACAAGCAAGCAGCCCCAGTCTCGGTGCCTCTGTGCGAGCAGTGCCATGGGCAGATGAGGCTGAGCAACACCTTTCCAGGCTAGCCCCTTCTGGCTGCCAGCTATCTGCAGACGTTCGCACTTTCGGAGCAGAGCTGCGAAAGGAGCCTGACTGGGACACCAACTTTCCCAGGCTACGTTTAAAGTTTGAGATGGCAAGACAAGCAAGCAGCTCCAGTCTCTGCGCCTCTGTGCGAGAACTGCCCTGGGCAGATGAGGCTGAGCAACAGCTTTCCAGGCTAGCCCTTCTGGCTGCCAGCTATCTACAGACGTTCGCACTTTCGGAGCAGGGCTGTGAAATGAGCCTGGCAGGGACACCAACTTTCCCAGTGTGCGTTTGAAGTTTCAAGTGTCAAGGTAAGCAAGAAGCCCCCTTCTCTGTGCCTCTGTGCGAGCAGTGCCATGGGCAGATGAGGCTGAGCAACAGCTTTCCAGGCTAGCCCCTTCTGGCTGCCAGCTATCTGCAGACGTTCGCACTTTAGGAGCAGAGCTGCGAAAGGAGCCTGGCTGGGACACCAACTTTCCCAGGCTACTTTTGAAGTTTGAAGTGGCAAGACAAGCAAGCAGCCCCAGTCTCGGTGCCTCTGTGCGAGCAGTGCCATGGGCAGATGAGGCTGAGCAACAGCTTTCCAGGCTAGCCCCTTCTGGCTGCCAGCTATCTGCAGACGTTCACACTTTCGGAGCAGGGCTGTGATAGGAGCCTGGCAGGGACACCACCATTCCCAGCATGCGTTTGAAGTTTCAAGTGGCAAGATAAGCAAGCAGCCCCATTCTCTGTGCCTCTATGCGAACAGTGCCATGGGCAGATGAGGCTGAGCAACAGCTTTCCAGGCTAGCCCCTTCTGCCTGCCAGCTATCTGCAGACGTTCGCATTTCAAGAGCAGGGCTGCGAAAGGAGCCTAGCAGGTACACAATCTTTCCCAGGCTACGTTTGAAGTTTGAGGTGGCAAGACAAGCAAGGAGCCCCATTCTCTGTGCCTCTGTGCGAGCAGTGCCATGGGCAGATGAGGCTGAGCAACAGCTTTCCAGGCTAGCACCTTCTGGCTGCCTGCTATCTGCAGACGTTCGCACTTTCGGAGCAGAGCTGCGAAAGGAGCCTGGCTGGGACACCAACTTTCCCAGGCTACGTTTGAAGTTTGAGGTGGCAAGACAAGCAAGCAGCTCCAGTCTCTGCGCCTCTGTGCGAGAACTGCCCTGGGCAGATGAGGCTGAGCAACAGCTTTCCAGGCTAGACCCTTCTGGCTGCCAGCTATCTACAGACGTTCACACTTTCGGAGCAGGGCTGTGAAATGAGCCTGGCAGGGACACCACCATTTCCAGTATGCGTTTGAAGTTTCAAGTGGCAAGGTAAGCAAGCAGCCCCATTCTCTGTGCCTCTATGCGAACAGTGCCATGGGCAGATGAGGCTGAGCAACAGCTTTCCAGGCTAGCCCCTTCTGCCTGCCAGCTATCTGCAGACGTTCGCATTTCAAGAGCAGGGCTGCGAAAGGAGCCTAGCAGGTACACCATCTTTCCCAGGCTACGTTTGAAGTTTGAGGTGGCAAGACAAGCAAGCAGCCCCATTCTCTGTGCCTCTGTGCGAGCACTGCCATGGGCAGATGAGGCTGAGCAACAGCTTTCCAGGCTAGCCCCTTCTGCCTGCCAGCTATCTGCAGACGTTCGCACTTTCGGAACAGGGCTGTGATAGGAGCCTGGCAGATGAGGCTGCCTCTGCTCGCACAGAGGCACAGAGAATGGGGCTCCTTGCCCCATTGGGGCTAGCCTGGAAAGCTGTTGCTCAGCCTCATCTGCCCTCATCTGCCAGGCTCCTATCAGCTCAACAGCTTTCCAGGCTAGCCCCTTCTGGCTGCCAGCTATCTGCAGACGTTCGCACTTTCGGAGCAGGGCTGCGAAAGGAGCCTGGCTGGGACACCAACTTTCCCAGGCTACGTTTGAAGTTTGAGGTGGCAAGACAAGCAAGCAGCCCCAGTCTCTGTGCCTCTGTGCGAGCAGTGCCATGGGCAGATGAGGCTGAGCAACAGCTTTCCAGGCTAGCACCTTCTGGCTGCCAGCTATCTGCAGACGTTCGCACTTTCGGAGCAGAGCTGCGAAAGGAGCCTGGCTGGGACACCAACTTTCCCAGGCTACGTTTGAAGTTTGAGGTGGCAAGACAAGCAAGCAGCTCCAGTCTCTGCGCCTCTGTGCGAGAAATGCCATGGGCAGATGAGGCTGAGCAACAGCTTTCCAGGCTAGCCCCTTCTGGCTGCCAGCTATCTGCAGACGTTCGCACTTTCGGAGCAGGGCTGTTAAATGAGCCTGGCAGGGACACCTCCATTCCCAGTATGCGTTTGAAGTTTCAAGTGGCAAGATAAGCAAGCAGCCCCATTCTCTGTGCCTCTATGCGAACAGTGCCATGGGCAGATGAGGCTGAGCAACAGCTTTCCAGGCTAGCCCCTTCTGGCTGCCAGCTATCTGCAGACGTTCGCATTTCAAGAGCAGGGCTGCGAAAGGAGCCTAGCAGGTACACCATCTTTCCCAGGCTACGTTTGAAGTTTGAGGTGGCAAGACAAGTAAGCAGCCCCATTCTCTGTGCCTCTGTGCGAGCACTGCCATGGGCAGATGAGGCTGAGCAACAGCTTTCCAGGCTAGCCCCTTCTGGCTGCCAGCTATCTGCAGACGTTCGCACTTTCGGAGCAGGGCTGCGACAGGAGCCTGGCTGGGACACCAACTTTCCCAGGCTACGTTTGAAGTTTGAGGTGGCAAGACAAGCAAGCAGCCCCATTCTCTCTGCCTCTGTGCGAGCAGTGCCATGGGCAGATGAGGCTGAGCAACAGCTTTCCAGGCTAGCACTTTCTGGCTGCCAGCTATCTGCAGACGTTCGCACTTTCGGAGCAGAGCTGCGAAAGGAGCCTGGCTGGGACACCAACTTTCCCAGGCTACGTTTGAAGTTTGAGGTGGCAAGACAAGCAAGCAGCTCCAGTCTCTGCGCCTCTGTGCGAGAACTGCCCTGGGCAGATGAGGCTGAGCAACAGCTTTCCAGGCTAGCCCCTTCTGGCTGCCAGCTATCTACAGAAGTTCGCACTTTCGGAGCAGGGCTGTGAAATGAGCCTGGCAGGGACACCACCATTCCCAGTATGCGTTTGAAGTTTCAAGTGGCAAGGTAAGCAAGCAGCCCCATTCTCTGTGCCTCTATGCGAACAGTGCCATGGGCAGATGAGGCTGAGCAACAGCTTTCCAGGCTAGCCCCTTCTGCCTGCCAGCTATCTGCAGACGTTCGCATTTCAAGAGCAGGGCTGCGAAAGGAGCCTAGCAGGTACACCATCTTTCCCAGGCTACGTTTGAAGTTTGAGGTGGCAAGACAAGCAAGCAGCCCCATTCTCTGTGCCTCTGTGCGAGCACTGCCATGGGCAGATGAGGCTGAGCAACAGCTTTCCAGGCTAGCCCCTTCTGTCTGCCAGCTATCTGCAGACGTTCGCACTTTCGGAACAGGGCTGTGATAGGAGCCTGGCAGATGAGGCTGCCTCTGCTCGCACAGAGGCACAGAGAATGGGGCTCCTTGCCCCATTGGGGCTAGCCTGGAAAGCTGTTGCTCAGCCTCATCTGCCCTCATCTGCCAGGCTCCTATCAGCTCAACAGCTTTCCAGGCTAGCCCCTTCTGGCTGCCAGCTATCTGCAGACGTTCGCACTTTCGGAGCAGGCCTGCGAAAGGAGCCTGGCTGGGACACCAACTTTCCCAGGCTACGTTTGAAGTTTGAGGTGGCAAGACAAGCAAGCAGCCCCAGTCTCTGTGCCTCTGTGCGAGCAGTGCCATGGGCAGATGAGGCTGAGCAACAGCTTTCCAGGCTAGCACCTTCTGGCTGCCACCTATCTGCAGACGTTCGCACTTTCGGAGCAGAGCTGCGAAAGGAGCCTGGCTGGGACACCACCAACTTTCCCAGGCTACGTTTGAAGTTTGAGGTGGCAAGACAAGCAAGCAGCTCCAGTCTCTGCGCCTCTGTGCGAGAAATGCCATGGGCAGATGAGGCTGAGCAACAGCTTTCCAGGCTAGCCCCTTCTGGCTGCCAGCTATCTGCAGACGTTCGCACTTTCGGAGCAGGGCTGTTAAATGAGCCTGGCAGGGACACCTCCATTCCCAGTATGCGTTTGAAGTTTCAAGTGGCAAGATAAGCAAGCAGCCCCATTCTCTGTGCCTCTATGCGAACAGTGCCATGGGCAGATGAGGCTGAGCAACAGCTTTCCAGGCTAGCCCCTTCTGCCTGCCAGCTATCTGCAGACGTTCGCATTTCAAGAGCAGGGCTGCGAAAGGAGCCTAGCAGGTACACCATCTTTCCCAGGCTACGTTTGAAGTTTGAGGTGGCAAGACAAGCAAGCAGCCCCATTCTCTGTGCCTCTGTGCGAGCACTGCCATGGGCAGATGAGGCTGAGCAACAGCTTTCCAGGCTAGCCCCTTCTGCCTGCCAGCTATCTGCAGACGTTCGCACTTTCGGAACAGGGCTGTGATAGGAGCCTGGCAGGGACACCACCATTCCCAGCATGCGTTTGAAGTTTCAAGTGGCAAGATAAGCAAGCAGCCCCATTCTCTGTGCCTCTATGCGAACAGTGCCTTGGGCAGATGAGGCTGAGCAACAGCTTTCCAGGCTAGCCCCTTCTGCCTGCCAGCTATCTGCAGACGTTCGCATTTCAAGAGCAGGGCTGCGAAAGGAGCCTGACTTTGACACCAACTTTCCCAGGCTACGTTTAAAGTTTGAGGTGGCAAGACAATCAAGCAGCTCCAGTCTCTGCGCCTCTGTGCGAGAACTGCCCTGGGCAGATGAGGCTGAGCAACAGCTTTCCAGGCTAGCCCTTCTGGCTGCCAGCTATCTACAGACGTTCGCACTTTCGGAGCAGGGCTGTGAAATGAGCCTGGCAGGGACACCAACTTTCCCAGGCTACGTTTGAAGTTTCAAGTGTCAAGGTAAGCAAGCAGCCCCATTCTCTGTGCCTCTGTGCGAGCACTGCCATGGGCAGATGAGGCTGAGCAACAGCTTTCCAGGCTAGCCTCTTCTGCCTGCCAGCTATCTGCAGACGTTCGCACTTTCGGAGCAGGGCTGTGATAGGAGCCTGGCAGGGACACCACCATTCCCAGCATGCGTTTGAAGTTTCAAGTGGCAAGATAAGCAAGAAGCCCCCTTCTCTGTGCCTCTGTGCGAGCAGTGCCATGGGCAGATGAGGCTGAGCAACAGCTTTCCAGGCTAGCCCCTTCTGGCTGCCAGCTATCTGCAGACGTTCGCACTTTAGGAGCGGGGCTGGGAAAGGAGCCTGGCTGGGACACCAACTTTCCCAGGCTACTTTTGAAGTTTGATGTGGCAAGACAAGCAAGCAGCCTCATTCTCTGTGCCTCTGTGCGAGCAGTGCCATGGGCAGATGAGGCTGAGCAACAGCTTTCCAGGCTAGCCCCTTCTGGCTGCCAGCTATCTGCAGACGTTCGCACTTTCGGAGCAGGGCTGTGATAGGAGCCTGGCAGGGACACCACCATTCCCAGCATGCGTTTGAAGTTTCAAGTGGCAAGATAAGCAAGCAGCCCCATTCTCTGTGCCTCTATGCGAACAGTGCCATGGGCAGATGAGGCTGAGCAACAGCTTTCCAGGCTAGCCCCTTCTGCCTGCCAGCTATCTGCAGACGTTCGCATTTCAAGAGCAGGGCTGCGAAAGGAGCCTAGCAGGTACACCATCTTTCCCAGGCTACGTTTGAAGTTTGAGGTGGCAAGACAAGCAAGGAGCCCCATTCTCTGTGCCTCTGTGCGAGCAGTGCCATGGGCAGATGAGGCTGAGCAACAGCTTTCCAGGCTAGCACCTTCTGGCTGCCTGCTATCTGCAGACGTTCGCACTTTCGGAGCAGAGCTGCGAAAGGAGCCTGGCTGGGACACCAACTTTCCCAGGCTACGTTTGAAGTTTGAGGTGGCAAGACAAGCAAGCAGCTCCAGTCTCTGCGCCTCTGTGCGAGAACTGCCCTGGGCAGATGAGGCTGAGCAACAGCTTTCCAGGCTAGACCCTTCTGGCTGCCAGCTATCTACAGACGTTCACACTTTCGGAGCAGGGCTGTGAAATGAGCCTGGCAGGGACACCACCATTCCCAGTATGCGTTTGAAGTTTCAAGTGGCAAGGTAAGCAAGCAGCCCCATTCTCTGTGCCTCTATGCGAACAGTGCCATGGGCAGATGAGGCTGAGCAACAGCTTTCCAGGCTAGCCCCTTCTGCCTGCCAGCTATCTGCAGACGTTCGCATTTCAAGAGCAGGGCTGCGAAAGGAGCCTAGCAGGTACACCATCTTTCCCAGGCTACGTTTGAAGTTTGAGGTGGCAAGACAAGCAAGCAGCCCCATTCTCTGTGCCTCTGTGCGAGCACTGCCATGGGCAGATGAGGCTGAGCAACAGCTTTCCAGGCTAGCCCCTTCTGCCTGCCAGCTATCTGCAGACGTTCGCACTTTCGGAACAGGGCTGTGATAGGAGCCTGGCAGATGAGGCTGCCTCTGCTCGCACAGAGGCACAGAGAATGGGGCTCCTTGCCCCATTGGGGCTAGCCTGGAAAGCTGTTGCTCAGCCTCATCTGCCCTCATCTGCCAGGCTCCTATCAGCTCAACAGCTTTCCAGGCTAGCCCCTTCTGCCTGCCAGCTATCTGCAGACGTTCGCACTTTCAAGAGCAGGGCTGCGAAAGGAGCCTGGCTGGGACACCAACTTTCCCAGGCTACGTTTGAAGTTTGAGGTGGCAAGACAAGCAAGCAGCCCCAGTCTCTGTGCCTCTGTGCGAGCAGTGCCATGGGCAGATGAGGCTGAGCAACAGCTTTCCAGGCTAGCACCTTCTGGCTGCCAGCTATCTGCAGACGTTCGCACTTTCGGAGCAGAGCTGCGAAAGGAGCCTGGCTGGGACACCAACTTTCCCAGGCTACGTTTGAAGTTTGAGGTGGCAAGACAAGCAAGCAGCTCCAGTCTCTGCGCCTCTGTGCGAGAAATGCCATGGGCAGATGAGGCTGAGCAACAGCTTTCCAGGCTAGCCCCTTCTGGCTGCCAGCTATCTGCAGACGTTCGCACTTTCGGAGCAGGGATGTTAAATGAGCCTGGCAGGGAAACCTCCATTCCCAGTATGCGTTTGAAGTTTCAAGTGGCAAGATAAGCAAGCAGCCCCATTCTCTGTGCCTCTATGCGAACAGTGCCATGGGCAGATGAGGCTGAGCAACAGCTTTCCAGGCTAGCCCCTTCTGGCTGCCAGCTATCTGCAGACGTTCGCATTTCAAGAGCAGGGCTGCGAAAGGAGCCTAGCAGGTACACCATCTTTCCCAGGCTACGTTTGAAGTTTGAGGTGGCAAGACAAGTAAGCAGCCCCATTCTCTGTGCCTCTGTGCGAGCACTGCCATGGGCAGATGAGGCTGAGCAACAGCTTTCCAGGCTAGCCCCTTCTGGCTGCCAGCTATCTGCAGACGTTCGCACTTTCGGAGCAGGGCTGCGACAGGAGCCTGGCTGGGACACCAACTTTCCCAGGCTACGTTTGAAGTTTGAGGTGGCAAGACAAGCAAGCAGCTCCAGTCTCTGCGCCTCTGTGCGAGAACTGCCCTGGGCAGATGAGGCTGAGCAACAGCTTTCCAGGCTAGCCCCTTCTGCCTGCCAGCTATCTACAGACGTTCGCACTTTCGGAGCAGGGCTGTGAAATGAGCCTGGCAGGGACACCACCATTCCCAGTATGCGTTTGAAGTTTCAAGTGGCAAGGTAAGCAAGCAGCCCCATTCTCTGTGCCTCTATGCGAACAGTGCCATGGGCAGATGAGGCTGAGCAACAGCTTTCCAGGCTAGCCCCTTCTGCCTGCCAGCTATCTGCAGACGTTCGCATTTCAAGAGCAGGGCTGCGAAAGGAGCCTAGCAGGTACACCATCTTTCCCAGGCTACGTTTGAAGTTTGAGGTGGCAAGACAAGCAAGCAGCCCCATTCTCTGTGCCTCTGTGCGAGCACTGCCATGGGCAGATGAGGCTGAGCAACAGCTTTCCAGGCTAGCCCCTTCTGTCTGCCAGCTATCTGCAGACGTTCGCACTTTCGGAACTGGGCTGTGATAGGAGCCTGGCAGATGAGGCTGCCTCTGCTCGCACAGAGGCACAGAGAATGGGGCTCCTTGCCCCATTGGGGCTAGCCTGGAAAGCTGTTGCTCAGCCTCATCTGCCCTCATCTGCCAGGCTCCTATCAGCTCAACAGCTTTCCAGGCTAGCCCCTTCTGGCTGCCAGCTATCTGCAGACGTTCGCACTTTCGGAGCAGGGCTGCGAAAGGAGCCTGGCTGGGACACCAACTTTCCCAGGCTACGTTTGAAGTTTGAGGTGGCAAGACAAGCAAGCAGCCCCAGTCTCTGTGCCTCTGTGCGAGCAGTGCCATGGGCAGATGAGGCTGAGCAACAGCTTTCCAGGCTAGCACCTTCTGGCTGCCACCTATCTGCAGACGTTCGCACTTTCGGAGCAGAGCTGCGAAAGGAGCCTGGCTGGGACACCAACTTTCCCAGGCTACGTTTGAAGTTTGAGGTGGCAAGACAAGCAAGCAGCTCCAGTCTCTGCGCCTCTGTGCGAGAAATGCCATGGGCAGATGAGGCTGAGCAACAGCTTTCCAGGCTAGCCCCTTCTGGCTGCCAGCTATCTGCAGACGTTCGCACTTTCGGAGCAGGGCTGTTAAATGAGCCTGGCAGGGACACCTCCATTCCCAGTATGCGTTTGAAGTTTCAAGTGGCAAGATAAGCAAGCAGCCCCATTCTCTGTGCCTCTATGCGAACAGTGCCATGGGCAGATGAGGCTGAGCAACAGCTTTCCAGGCTAGCCCCTTCTGGCTGCCAGCTATCTGCAGACGTTCGCATTTCAAGAGCAGGGCTGCGAAAGGAGCCTGGATGGGACACCAACTTTCCCAGGCTACGTTTGAAGTTTGAGGTGGCAAGACAAGCAAGGAGCCCCATTCTCTGTGCCTCTGTGCGAGCAGTGCCATGGGCAGATGAGGCTGAGCAACAGCTTTCCAGGCTAGCCCCTTCTGGCTGCCAACTATCTGCAGACGTTTGCACTTTCGGAGCCGGGCTGTGATAGGAGCCTGGCTGGGACACCACCATTCCCAGCATGCGTTTGAAGTTTCAAGTGGCAAGATAAGCAAGCAGCCCCATTCTCTGTGCCTCTATGCGAACAGTGCCTTGGGCAGATGAGGCTGAGCAACAGCTTTCCAGGCTAGCCCCTTCTGGCTGCCAGCTATCTGCAGACGTTCGCATTTCAAGAGCAGGGCTGCGAAAGGAGCCTAGCAGGTACACCATCTTTCCCAGGCTACGTTTGAAGTTTGAGGTGGCAAGACAAGCAAGGAGCCCCATTCTCTGTGCCTCTGTGCGAGCACTGCCATGGGCAGATGAGGCTGAGCAACAGCTTTCCAGGCTAGCCCCTTCTGCCTGCCAGCTATCTGCAGACGTTCGCATTTCAAGAGCAGGGCTGCGAAAGGAGCCTAGCAGGTGCACCATCTTTCCCAGGCTACTTTTGAAGTTTGAGGTAGCAAGACAAGCAAGGAGCCCCATTCTCTGTGCCTCTGTGCGAGTAGTGCCATGGGCAGATGAGGCTGAGCAACAGCTTTCCAGGGTAGCCCCTTCTGGCTGCCACCTATCTGCAGACGTTCGCACTTTCGGAGCAGGGCTGCGAAAGGAGCCTGGCTGGGACACCAACTTTCCCAGGCTACGTTTGAAGTTTGAGGTGGCAAGACAAGCAAGCAGCCCCATTCTCTGTGCCTCTATGCGAACAGTGCCATGGGCAGATGAGGCTGAGCAACAGCTTTCCAGGCTAGCCCCTTCTGCCTGCCAGCTATCTGCAGACGTTCGCACTTTCG
Source organism: Opisthocomus hoazin (assembly GCF_030867145.1). Classification (NCBI taxonomy): domain Eukaryota; kingdom Metazoa; phylum Chordata; class Aves; order Opisthocomiformes; family Opisthocomidae; genus Opisthocomus; species Opisthocomus hoazin. The sequence goes on along the minus strand of NC_134437.1, from coordinate 9,431,043 downwards.
GAGCAGGGCTGTGATAGGAGCCTGGCTGGGACACCACCATTCCCAGCATGCGTTTGAAGTTTCAAGTGGCAAGATAAGCAAGCAGCCCCATTCTCTGTGCCTCTATGCGAACAGTGCCATGGGCAGATGAGGCTGAGCAACAGCTTTCCAGGCTAGCCCCTTCTGCCTGCCAGCTATCTGCAGACGTTCGCATTTCAAGAGCAGGGCTGCGAAAGGAGCCTAGCAGGTGCACCATCTTTCCCAGGCTACGTTTGAAGTTTGAGGTGGCAAGACAAGCAAGCAGCCCCATAATCTGTGCCTCTGTGTGAGCAGTGCCATGGGCAGATGAGGCTGAGCAACAGCTTTCCAGGCTAGCACCTTCTGGCTGCCAGCTATCTGCAGACGTTCGCACTTTCGGAGCAGGGCTGCGAAAGGAGCCTGGCTGGGACACCAACTTTCCCAGGCTACGTTTGAAGTTTGAGGTGGCAAGACAAGCAAGCAGCCCCATTCTCTGTGCCTCTGTGCGAGCAGTGCCATGGGCAGATGAGGCTGAGCAACAGCTTTCCAGGATAGCCCCTTCTGCCTGCCAGCTATCTGCAGACGTTCGCACTTTCGGAGCAGGGCTGTGATAGGATCCTGGCAGGGACACCACCATTCCCAGCATGCGTTTGAAGTTTCAAGTGGCAAGATAAGCAAGCAGCCCCATTCCCTGTGCCTCTATGCGAACAGTGCCTTGGGCAGATGAGGCTGAGCAACAGCTTTCCAGGCTAGCCCCTTCTGCCTGCCAGCTATCTGCAGACGTTCGCATTTCAAGAGCAGGGCTGTGAAAGGAGCCTAGCAGGTACACCATCTTTCCCAGGCTACGTTTGAAGTTTGAGGTGGCAAGACAAGCAAGCAGCCCCATTCTCTGTGCCTCTGTGCGAGCACTGCCATGGGCAGATGAGGCTGAGCAACAGCTTTCCAGGCTAGCCCCTTCTGGCTGCCAGCTATCTGCAGACGTTCGCACTTTCGGAGCAGAGCTGCGAAAAGAGCCTGGCTGGGACACCATCTTTCCCAGGATACGTTTGAAGTTTGAGGTGGCAAGACTAAGCAAGGAGACCCATTCTCTGTGCCTCTGTGCGAGCAGTGCCATGGGCAGATGAGGCTGAGCAACAGCTTTCCAGGCTAGCCCCTTCTGCCTGCCAGCTATCTGCAGACGTTCGCACTTTCGGAGCAGGGCTGCGAAAGGAGCCTGGCTGGGACACCAACTTTCCCAGGCTACGTTTGAAGTTTGAGGTGGCAAGACAAGCAAGCAGCTCCAGTCTCTGCGCCTCTGTGCGAGAAATGCCATGGGCAGATGAGGCTGAGCAACAGCTTTCCAGGGTAGCCCCTTCTGGCTGCCAGCTATCTGCAGACGTTCGCACTTTCGGAGCAGGGCTGTGAAATGAGCCTGGCAGGGACACCACCATTCCCAGCATGCGTTTGAAGTTTCAAGTGGCAAGATAAGCAAGCAGCCCCATTCTCTGTGCCTCTATGCGAACATTGCCATGGGCAGATGAGGCTGAGCAACAGCTTTCCAGGCTAGCCCCTTCTGGCTGCCAGCTATCTGCAGACGTTCGCACTTTCGGAGCAGGGCTGTGATAGGAGCCTGGCAGGGACACCACCATTCCCAGCATGCGTTTGAAGTTTCAAGTGGCAAGATAAGCAAGCAGCCCCATTCTCTGTGCCTCTGTGCGAGCAGTGCCATGGGCAGATGAGGCTGAGCAACAGCTTTCCAGGATAGCCCCTTCTGGCTGCCAGCTATCTGCAGACGTTCGCACTTTCGGAGCAGAGCTGCGAAAGGAGCCTGGCTGGGACACCAACTTTCCCAGGCTACGTTTGAAGTTTCAAGTGGCAAGACAAGCAAGCAGCCCCAGTCTCGGTGCCTCTGTGCGAGCAGTGCCATGGGCAGATGAGGCTGAGCAACAGCTTTCCAGGCTAGCCCCTTCTGCCTGCCACCTATCTGCAGACGTTCGCACTTTCGCAACAGGGCTGTGATAGGAGCCTGGCAGGGACACCACCGTTCCCAGCATGCGTCTGAAGTTTCAAGTGGCAAGATAAGCAAGCAGCCCCATTCTCTGTGCCTCTATGCGAACAGTGCCATGGGCAGATGAGGCTGAGCAACAGCTTTCCAGGCTAGCCCCTTCTGCCTGCCAGCTATCTGCAGACGTTCGCATTTCAAGAGCAGGGCTGCGAAAGGAGCCTAGCAGGTGCACCATCTTTCCCAGGCTACGTTTGAAGTTTGAGGTAGCAAGACAAGCAAGGAGCCCCATTCTCTGTGCCCCTCTGTGCGAGCAGTGCCATGGGCAGATGAGGCTGAGCAACAGCTTTCCAGGCTAGCACCTTCTGGCTGCCAGCTATCTGCAGACGTTCGCACTTTCGGAGCAGGGCTGGGAAAGGAGCCTGGCTGGGACACCAACTTTCCCAGGCTACGTTTGAAGTTTGAGGTGGCAAGACAAGCAAGCAGCCCCATTCTCTGTGCCTCTGTGCGAGCAGTGCCATGGGCAGATGAGGCTGAGCAACAGCTTTCCAGGCTAGCCTCTTCTGGCTGCCAACTATCTGCAGACTTTCGCACTTTCGGAGCAGGGCTGTGATAGGAGCCTGGCTGGGACACCACCATTCCCAGCATGCGTTTGAAGTTTCAAGTGGCAAGATAAGCAAGCAGCCCCATTCTCTGTGCCTCTATGCGAACAGTGCCATGGGCAGATGAGGCTGAGCAACAGCTTTCCAGGCTAGCCCCTTCTGCCTGCCAGCTATCTGCTGACATTCGCATTTCAAGAGCAGGGCTGCGAAAGGAGCCTAGCAGGTACACAATCTTTCCCAGGCTACGTTTGAAGTTTGAGGTGGCAAGACAAGCAAGCAGCCCCATTCTCTGTGCCTCTGTGCGAGCAGTGCCATGGGCAGATGAGGCTGAGCAACAGCTTTCCAGGATAGCCCCTTCTGCCTGTCAGCTATCTGCAGACGTTCGCACTTTCGGAGCAGAGCTGCGAAAGGAGCCTGGCTGGGACACCAACTTTCCCAGGCTACGTTTGAAGTTTCAAGTGGCAAGACAAGCAAGCAGCCCCAGTCTCGGTGCCTCTGTGCGAGCAGTGCCATGGGCAGATGAGGCTGAGCAACAGCTTTCCAGGCTAGCCCCTTCTGGCTGCCAGCTATCTGCAGACGTTCGCACTTTCGGAGCAGAGCTGCGAAAGGAGCCTGACTGGGACACCAACTTTCCCAGGCTACGTTTAAAGTTTGAGATGGCAAGACAAGCAAGCAGCTCCAGTCTCTGCGCCTCTGTGCGAGCAGTGCCATGGGCAGATGAGGCTGAGCAACAGCTTTCCAGGCTAGCCCTTCTGGCTGCCAGCTATCTACAGACGTTCGCACTTTCGGAGCAGGGCTGTGAAATGAGCCTGGCATGGACACCAACTTTCCCAGTGTGCGTTTGAAGTTTCAAGTGTCAAGGTAAGCAAGCAGCCCCATTCTCTGTGCCTCTGTGCGAGCACTGCCATGGGCAGATGAGGCTGAGCAACAGCTTTCCAGGCTAGCCTCTTCTGCCTGCCAGCTATCTGCAGACGTTCGCACTTTCGGAGCAGGGCTGTGATAGGAGCCTGGCAGGGACACCACCATTCCCAGCATGCGTTTGACGTTTCAAGTGGCAAGATAAGCAAGAAGCCCCCTTCTCTGTGCCTCTGTGCGAGCAGTGCCATGGGCAGATGAGGCTGAGCAACAGCTTTCCAGGCTAGCCCCTTCTGGCTGCCAGCTATCTGCAGACGTTCGCACTTTAGGAGCAGAGCTGCGAAAGGAGCCTGGCTGGGACACCAACTTTCCCAGGCTACTTTTGAAGTTTGAAGTGGCAAGACAAGCAAGCAGCCCCAGTCTCGGTGCCTCTGTGCGAGCAGTGCCATGGGCAGATGAGGCTGAGCAACAGCTTTCCAGGCTAGCCCCTTCTGGCTGCCAGCTATCTGCAGACGTTCGCACTTTCGGAGCAGGGCTGTGATAGGAGCCTGGCAGGGACACCACCATTCCCAGCATGCGTTTGAAGTTTCAAGTGGCAAGATAAGCAAGCAGCCCCATTCTCTGTGCCTCTATGCGAACAGTGCCATGGGCAGATGAGGCTGAGCAACAGCTTTCCAGGCTAGCCCCTTCTGCCTGCCAGCTATCTGCAGACGTTCGCATTTCAAGAGCAGGGCTGCGAAAGGAGCCTAGCAGGTACACCATCTTTCCCAGGCTACGTTTGAAGTTTGAGGTGGCAAGACAAGCAAGGAGCCCCATTCTCTGTGCCTCTGTGCGAGCAGTGCCATGGGCAGATGAGGCTGAGCAACAGCTTTCCAGGCTAGCACCTTCTGGCTGCCTGCTATCTGCAGACGTTCGCACTTTCGGAGCAGAGCTGCGAAAGGAGCCTGGCTGGGACACCAACTTTCCCAGGCTACGTTTGAAGTTTGAGGTGGCAAGACAAGCAAGCAGCTCCAGTCTCTGCGCCTCTGTGCGAGAACTGCCCTGGGCAGATGAGGCTGAGCAACAGCTTTCCAGGCTAGACCCTTCTGGCTGCCAGCTATCTACAGACGTTCACACTTTCGGAGCAGGGCTGTGAAATGAGCCTGGCAGGGACACCACCATTCCCAGTATGCGTTTGAAGTTTCAAGTGGCAAGGTAAGCAAGCAGCCCCATTCTCTGTGCCTCTATGCGAACAGTGCCTTGGGCAGATGAGGCTGAGCAACAGCTTTCCAGGCTAGCCCCTTCTGCCTGCCAGCTATCTGCAGACGTTCGCATTTCAAGAGCAGGGCTGCGAAAGGAGCCTAGCAGGTACACCATCTTTCCCAGGTAACGTTTGAAGTTTGAGGTGGCAAGACAAGCAAGCAGCCCCATTCTCTGTGCCTCTGTGCGAGCACTGCCATGGGCAGATGAGGCTGAGCAACAGCTTTCCAGGCTAGCCCCTTCTGCCTGCCAGCTATCTGCAGACGTTCGCACTTTCGGAACAGGGCTGTGATAGGAGCCTGGCAGATGAGGCTGCCTCTGCTCGCACAGAGGCACAGAGAATGGGGCTCCTTGCCCCATTGGGGCTAGCCTGGAAAGCTGTTGCTCAGCCTCATCTGCCCTCATCTGCCAGGCTCCTATCAGCTCAACAGCTTTCCAGGCTAGCCCCTTCTGGCTGCCAGCTATCTGCAGACGTTCGCACTTTCGGAGCAGGGCTGCGAAAGGAGCCTGGCTGGGACACCAACTTTCCCAGGCTACGTTTGAAGTTTGAGGTGGCAAGACAAGCAAGCAGCCCCAGTCTCTGTGCCTCTGTGCGAGCAGTGCCATGGGCAGATGAGGCTGAGCAACAGCTTTCCAGGCTAGCACCTTCTGGCTGCCAGCTATCTGCAGACGTTCGCACTTTCGGAGCAGAGCTGCGAAAGGAGCCTGGCTGGGACCCCAACTTTCCCAGGCTACGTTTGAAGTTTGAGGTGGCAAGACAAGCAAGCAGCTCCAGTCTCTGCGCCTCTGTGCGAGAAATGCCATGGGCAGATGAGGCTGAGCAACAGCTTTCCAGGCTAGCCCCTTCTGGCTGCCAGCTATCTGCAGACGTTCGCACTTTCGGAGCAGGGCTGTTAAATGAGCCTGGCAGGGACACCTCCATTCCCAGTATGCGTTTGAAGTTTCAAGTGGCAAGATAAGCAAGCAGCCCCATTCTCTGTGCCTCTATGCGAACAGTGCCATGGGCAGATGAGGCTGAGCAACAGCTTTCCAGGCTAGCCCCTTCTGGCTGCCAGCTATCTGCAGACGTTCGCATTTCAAGAGCAGGGCTGCGAAAGGAGCCTAGCAGGTACACCATCTTTCCCAGGCTACGTTTGAAGTTTGAGGTGGCAAGACAAGTAAGCAGCCCCATTCTCTGTGCCTCTGTGCGAGCACTGCCATGGGCAGATGAGGCTGAGCAACAGCTTTCCAGGCTAGCCCCTTCTGGCTGCCAGCTATCTGCAGACGTTCGCACTTTCGGAGCAGGGCTGTGACAGGAGCCTGGCTGGGACACCAACTTTCCCAGGCTACGTTTGAAGTTTGAGGTGGCAAGACAAGCAAGCAGCCCCATTCTCTCTGCCTCTGTGCGAGCAGTGCCATGGGCAGATGAGGCTGAGCAACAGCTTTCCAGGCTAGCACTTTCTGGCTGCCAGCTATCTGCAGACGTTTGCACTTTCGGAGCAGAGCTGCGAAAGGAGCCTGGCTGGGACACCAACTTTCCCAGGCTACGTTTGAAGTTTGAGGTGGCAAGACAAGCAAGCAGCTCCAGTCTCTGCGCCTCTGTGCGAGAACTGCCCTGGGCAGATGAGGCTGAGCAACAGCTTTCCAGGCTAGCCCCTTCTGGCTGCCAGCTATCTACAGACGTTCGCACTTTCGGAGCAGGGCTGTGAAATGAGCCTGGCAGGGACACCACCATTCCCAGTATGCGTTTGAAGTTTCAAGTGGCAAGGTAAGCAAGCAGCCCCATTCTCTGTGCCTCTATGCGAACAGTGCCATGGGCAGATGAGGCTGAGCAACAGCTTTCCAGGCTAGCCCCTTCTGCCTGCCAGCTATCTGCAGACGTTCGCATTTCAAGAGCAGGGCTGCGAAAGGAGCCTAGCAGGTACACCATCTTTCCCAGGCTACGTTTGAAGTTTGAGGTGGCAAGACAAGCAAGCAGCCCCATTCTCTGTGCCTCTGTGCGAGCACTGCCATGGGCAGATGAGGCTGAGCAACAGCTTTCCAGGCTAGCCCCTTCTGTCTGCCAGCTATCTGCAGACGTTCGCACTTTCGGAACAGGGCTGTGATAGGAGCCTGGCAGATGAGGCTGCCTCTGCTCGCACAGAGGCACAGAGAATGGGGCTCCTTGCCCCATTGGGGCTAGCCTGGAAAGCTGTTGCTCAGCCTCATCTGCCCTCATCTGCCAGGCTCCTATCAGCTCAATAGCTTTCCAGGCTAGCCCCTTCTGGCTGCCAGCTATCTGCAGACGTTCGCACTTTCGGAGCAGGGCTGCGAAAGGAGCCTGGCTGGGACACCAACTTTCCCAGGCTACGTTTGAAGTTTGAGGTGGCAAGACAAGCAAGCAGCCCCAGTCTCTGTGCCTCTGTGCGAGCAGTGCCATGGGCAGATGAGGCTGAGCAACAGCTTTCCAGGCTAGCACCTTCTGGCTGCCACCTATCTGCAGACGTTCGCACTTTCGGAGCAGAGCTGCGAAAGGAGCCTGGCTGGGACACCAACTTTCCCAGGCTACGTTTGAAGTTTGAGGTGGCAAGACAAGCAAGCAGCTCCAGTCTCTGCGCCTCTGTGCGAGAAATGCCATGGGCAGATGAGGCTGAGCAACAGCTTTCCAGGCTAGCCCCTTCTGGCTGCCAGCTATCTGCAGACGTTCGCACTTTCGGAGCAGGGCTGTTAAATGAGCCTGGCAGGGACACCTCCATTCCCAGTATGCGTTTGAAGTTTCAAGTGGCAAGATAAGCAAGCAGCCCCATTCTCTGTGCCTCTATGCGAACAGTGCCATGGGCAGATGAGGCTGAGCAACAGCTTTCCAGGCTAGCCCCTTCTGCCTGCCAGCTATCTGCAGACGTTCGCATTTCAAGAGCAGGGCTGCGAAAGGAGCCTAGCAGGTACACCATCTTTCCCAGGCTACGTTTGAAGTTTGAGGTGGCAAGACAAGCAAGCAGCCCCATTCTCTGTGCCTCTGTGCGAGCACTGCCATGGGCAGATGAGGCTGAGCAACAGCTTTCCAGGCTAGCCCCTTCTGCCTGCCAGCTATCTGCAGACGTTCGCACTTTCGGAACAGGGCTGTGATAGGAGCCTGGCAGGGACACCAACTTTCCCAGTGTGCGTTTGAAGTTTCAAGTGTCAAGGTAAGCAAGCAGCCCCATTCTCTGTGCCTCTGTGCGAGCACTGCCATGGGCAGATGAGGCTGAGCAACAGCTTTCCAGGCTAGCCTCTTCTGCCTGCCAGCTATCTGCAGACGTTCGCACTTTCGGAGCAGGGCTGTGATAGGAGCCTGGCAGGGACACCACCATTCCCAGCATGCGTTTGAAGTTTCAAGTGGCAAGATAAGCAAGAAGCCCCCTTCTCTGTGCCTCTGTGCGAGCAGTGCCATGGGCAGATGAGGCTGAGCAACAGCTTTCCAGGCTAGCCCCTTCTGGCTGCCAGCTATCTGCAGACGTTCGCACTTTAGGAGCGGGGCTGGGAAAGGAGCCTGGCTGGGACACCAACTTTCCCAGGCTACTTTTGAAGTTTGAAGTGGCAAGACAAGCAAGCAGCCCCAGTCTCGGTGCCTCTGTGCGAGCAGTGCCATGGGCAGATGAGGCTGAGCAACAGCTTTCCAGGCTAGCCCCTTCTGGCTGCCAGCTATCTGCAGACGTTCGCACTTTCGGAGCAGGGCTGTGATAGGAGCCTGGCAGGGACACCAACATTCCCAGCATGCGTTTGAAGTTTCAAGTGGCAAGATAAGCAAGCAGCCCCATTCTCTGTGCCTCTATGCGAACAGTGCCATGGGCAGATGAGGCTGAGCAACAGCTTTCCAGGCTAGCCCCTTCTGCCTGCCAGCTATCTGCAGACGTTCGCATTTCAAGAGCAGGGCTGCGAAAGGAGCCTAGCAGGTACACCATCTTTCCCAGGCTACGTTTGAAGTTTGAGGTGGCAAGACAAGCAAGGAGCCCCATTCTCTGTGCCTCTGTGCGAGCAGTGCCATGGGCAGATGAGGCTGAGCAACAGCTTTCCAGGCTAGCACCTTCTGGCTGCCTGCTATCTGCAGACGTTCGCACTTTCGGAGCAGAGCTGCGAAAGGAGCCTGGCTGGGACACCAACTTTCCCAGGCTACGTTTGAAGTTTGAGGTGGCAAGACAAGCAAGCAGCTCCAGTCTCTGCGCCTCTGTGCGAGAACTGCCCTGGGCAGATGAGGCTGAGCAACAGCTTTCCAGGCTAGACCCTTCTGGCTGCCAGCTATCTACAGACGTTCACACTTTCGGAGCAGGGCTGTGAAATGAGCCTGGCAGGGACACCACCATTCCCAGTATGCGTTTGAAGTTTCAAGTGGCAAGGTAAGCAAGCAGCCCCATTCTCTGTGCCTCTATGCGAACAGTGCCATGGGCAGATGAGGCTGAGCAACAGCTTTCCAGGCTAGCCCCTTCTGCCTGCCAGCTATCTGCAGACGTTCGCATTTCAAGAGCAGGGCTGCGAAAGGAGCCTAGCAGGTACACCATCTTTCCCAGGCTACGTTTGAAGTTTGAGGTGGCAAGACAAGCAAGCAGCCCCATTCTCTGTGCCTCTGTGCGAGCACTGCCATGGGCAGATGAGGCTGAGCAACAGCTTTCCAGGCTAGCCCCTTCTGCCTGCCAGCTATCTGCAGACGTTCGCACTTTCGGAACAGGGCTGTGATAGGAGCCTGGCAGATGAGGCTGCCTCTGCTCGCACAGAGGCACAGAGAATGGGGCTCCTTGCCCCATTGGGGCTAGCCTGGAAAGCTGTTGCTCAGCCTCATCTGCCCTCATCTGCCAGGCTCCTATCAGCTCAACAGCTTTCCAGGCTAGCCCCTTCTGCCTGCCAGCTATCTGCAGACGTTCGCACTTTCAAGAGCAGGGCTGCGAAAGGAGCCTGGCTGAGACACCAACTTTCCCAGGCTACGTTTGAAGTTTGAGGTGGCAAGACAAGCAAGCAGCCTCAGTCTCTGTGCCTCTGTGCGAGCAGTGCCATGGGCAGATGAGGCTGAGCAACAGCTTTCCAGGCTAGCACCTTCTGGCTGCCAGCTATCTGCAGACGTTCGCACTTTCGGAGCAGAGCTGCGAAAGGAGCCTGGCTGGGACACCAACTTTCCCAGGCTACGTTTGAAGTTTGAGGTCTCAAGACAAGCAAGCAGCTCCAGTCTCTGCGCCTCTGTGCGAGAAATGCCATGGGCAGATGAGGCTGAGCAACAGCTTTCCAGGCTAGCCCCTTCTGGCTGCCAGCTATCTGCAGACGTTCGCACTTTCGGAGCAGGGCTGTTAAATGAGCCTGGCAGGGACACCTCCATTCCCAGTATGCGTTTGAAGTTTCAAGTGGCAAGATAAGCAAGCAGCCCCATTCTCTGTGCCTCTATGCGAACAGTGCCATGGGCAGATGAGGCTGAGCAACAGCTTTCCAGGCTAGCCCCTTCTGGCTGCCAGCTATCTGCAGACGTTCGCATTTCAAGAGCAGGGCTGCGAAAGGAGCCTAGCAGGTACACCATCTTTCCCAGGCTACGTTTGAAGTTTGAGGTGGCAAGACAAGTAAGCAGCCCCATTCTCTGTGCCTCTGTGCGAGCACTGCCATGGGCAGATGAGGCTGAGCAACAGCTTTCCAGGCTAGCCCCTTCTTGCTGCCAGCTATCTGCAGACGTTCGCACTTTCGGAGCAGGGCTGCGACAGGAGCCTGGCTGGGACACCAACTTTCCCAGGCTACGTTTGAAGTTTGAGGTGGCAAGACAAGCAAGCAGCTCCAGTCTCTGCGCCTCTGTGCGAGAACTGCCCTGGGCAGATGAGGCTGAGCAACAGCTTTCCAGGCTAGCCCCTTCTGCCTGCCAGCTATCTACAGACGTTCGCACTTTCGGAGCAGGGCTGTGAAATGAGCCTGGCAGGGACACCACCATTCCCAGTATGCGTTTGAAGTTTCAAGTGGCAAGGTAAGCAAGCAGCCCCATTCTCTGTGCCTCTATGCGAACAGTGCCATGGGCAGATGAGGCTGAGCAACAGCTTTCCAGGCTAGCCCCTTCTGCCTGCCAGCTATCTGCAGACGTTCGCATTTCAAGAGCAGGGCTGCGAAAGGAGCCTAGCAGGTACACCATCTTTCCCAGGCTACTTTTGAAGTTTGAGGTGGCAAGACAAGCAAGCAGCCCCATTCTCTGTGCCTCTGTGCGAGCACTGCCATGGGCAGATGAGGCTGAGCAACAGCTTTCCAGGCTAGCCCCTTCTGTCTGCCAGCTATCTGCAGACGTTCGCACTTTCGGAACAGGGCTGTGATAGGAGCCTGGCAGATGAGGCTGCCTCTGCTCGCACAGAGGCACAGAGAATGGGGCTCCTTGCCCCATTGGGGCTAGCCTGGAAAGCTGTTGCTCAGCCTCATCTGCCCTCATCTGCCAGGCTCCTATCAGCTCAACAGCTTTCCAGGCTAGCCCCTTCTGGCTGCCAGCTATCTGCAGACGTTCGCACTTTCGGAGCAGGGCTGCGAAAGGAGCCTGGCTGGGACACCAACTTTCCCAGGCTACGTTTGAAGTTTGAGGTGGCAAGACAAGCAAGCAGCCCCATTCTCTGTGCCTCTGTGCGAGCAGTGCCATGGGCAGATGAGGCTGAGCAACAGCTTTCCAGGCTAGCACCTTCTGGCTGCCACCTATCTGCAGACGTTCGCACTTTCGGAGCAGAGCTGCGAAAGGAGCCTGGCTGGGACACCAACTTTCCCAGGCTACGTTTGAAGTTTGAGGTGGCAAGACAAGCAAGCAGCTCCAGTCTCTGAGCCTCTGTGCGAGAAATGCCATGGGCAGATGAGGCTGAGCAACAGCTTTCCAGGCTAGCCCCTTCTGGCTGCCAGCTATCTGCAGACGTTCGCACTTTCGGAGCAGGGCTGTTAAATGAGCCTGGCAGGGACACCTCCATTCCCAGCATGCGTTTGAAGTTTCAAGTGGCAAGATAAGCAAGCAGCCCCATTCTCTGTGCCTCTATGCGAACAGTGCCATGGGCAGATGAGGCTGAGCAACAGCTTTCCAGGCTAGCCCCTTCTGGCTGCCAGCTATCTGCAGACGTTCGCATTTCAAGAGCAGGGCTGCGAAAGGAGCCTAGCAGGTACACCATCTTTCCCAGGCTACGTTTGAAGTTTGAGGTGGCAAGACAAGCAAGCAGCCCCATTCTCTGTGCCTCTGTGCGAGCACTGCCATGGGCAGATGAGGCTGAGCAACAGCTTTCCAGGCTAGCCCCTTCTGGCTGCCAGCTATCTGCAGACGTTCGCACTTTCGGAGCAGGGCTGTGATAGGAGCCTGGCAGGGACACCACCATTCCCAGCATGCGTTTGAAGTTTCAAGTGGCAAGATAAGCAAGCAGCCCCATTCTCTGTGCCTCTATGCGAACAGTGCCATGGGCAGATGAGGCTGAGCAACAGCTTTCCAGGCTAGCCCCTTCTGCCTGCCAGCTATCTGCAGACGTTCGCATTTCAAGAGCAGGGCTGCGAAAGGAGCCTAGCAGGTGCACCATCTTTCCCAGGCTACGTTTGAAGTTTGAGGTGGCAAGACAAGCAAGGAGCCCCATTCTCTGTGCCTCTGTGCGAGCAGTGCCATGGGCAGATGAGGCTGAGCAACAGCTTTCCAGGCTAGCCCCTTCTGGCTGCCAGCTATCTGCAGACGTTCGCACTTTCGGAGCAGGGCTGCGAAAGGAGCCTGGCTGGGACACCAACTTTCCCAGGCTACGTTTGAAGTTTGAGGTGGCAAGACAAGCAAGCAGCCCCATTCTCTGTGCCTCTGTGCGAGCACTGCCATGGGCAGATGAGGCTGAGCAACAGCTTTCCAGGCTAGCCCCTTCTGCCTGCCAACTATCTGCAGACGTTCGCACTTTCGGAGCAGGGCTGTGATAGGAGCCTGGCAGGGACACCACCATTCCCAGCATGCGTTTGAAGTTTCAAGTGGCAAGATAAGCAAGCAGCCCCATTCTCTGTGCCTCTATGCGAACAGTGCCATGGGCAGATGAGGCTGAGCAACAGCTTTCCAGGGTAGCCCCTTCTGGCTGCCAGCTATCTGCAGACGTTCGCATTTCAAGAGCAGGGCTGCGAAAGGAGCCTAGCAGGTACACCATCTTTCCCAGGCTACGTTTGAAGTTTGAGGTGGCAAGACAAGCAAGCAGCCCCATTCTCTGTGCCTCTGTGCGAGCACTGCCATGGGCAGATGAGGCTGAGCAACAGCTTTCCAGGCTAGCCCCTTCTGGCTGCCAGCTATCTGCAGACGTTCGCACTTTCGGAGCAGGGCTGCGACAGGAGCCTGGCTGGGATACCAACTTTCCCAGGCTACGTTTGAAGTTTGAGGTGGCAAGACAAGCAAGCAGCCCCATTCTCTGTGCCTCTGTGCGAGCAGTGCCATGGGCAGATGAGGCTGAGCAACAGCTTTCCAGAATAGCCCCTTCTGCCTGCCAACTATCTGCAGACGTTCGCACTTTCGGAGCAGGGCTGTGATAGGAGCCTGGCAGGGACACCACCATTCCCAGCATGCGTTTGAAGTTTCAAGTGGCAAGATAAGCAAGCAGCCCCATTCTCTGTGCCTCTATGCGAACAGTGCCATGGGCAGATGAGGCTGAGCAACAGCTTTCCAGGCTAGCCCCTTCTGCCTGCCAGCTATCTGCAGACGTTCGCATTTCAAGAGCAGGGCTGCGAAAGGAGCCTAGCAGGTACACCATCTTTCCCAGGCTACGTTTGAAGTTTGAGGTGGCAAGACAAGCAAGCAGCCCCATTCTCTGTGCCTCTGTGCAAGCACTGCCATGGGCAGATGAGGCTGAGCAACAGCTTTCCAGGATAGCCCCTTCTGCCTGCCAGCTATCTGCAGACGTTCGCACTTTCGGAGCAGGGCTGCGAAAGGAGCCTGGCTGGGACACCAACTTTCCCAGGCTACGTTTGAAGTTTGAGGTGGCAAGACAAGCAAGCAGCCCCATTCTCTGTGCCTCTGTGCGAGCAGTGCCATGGGCAGACGAGGCTGAGCAACACCTTTCCAGGCTAGCCCCTTCTCGCTGCCAGCTATCTGCAGACGTTCGCACTTTCGGAGCAGAGCTGCGAAAGGAGCCTGGCTGGGACACTAACTTTCCCAGGCTACGTTTGAAGTTTCAAGTGGCAAGACAAGCAAGCAGCCCCAGTCTCGGTGCCTCTGTGCGAGCAGTGCCATGGGCAGATGAGGCTGAGCAACAGCTTTCCAGGCTAGCCCCTTCTGCCTGCCAGCTATCTGCAGACGTTCGCACTTTCGGAGCAGGGCTGTGATAGGAGCCTGGCAGGGACACCACCATTCCCAGCATGCATTTGAAGTTTCAAGTGGCAAGATAAGCAAGCAGCCCCATTCTCTGTGCCTCTATGCGAACAGTGCCATGGGCAGATGAGGCTGAGCAACAGCTTTCCAGGCTAGCCCCTTCTGGCTGCCAGCTATCTGCAGACGTTCGCATTTCAAGAGCAGGGCTGCGAAAGGAGCCTAGCAGGTACACCATCTTTCCCAGGCTACGTTTGAAGTTTGAGGTGGCAAGACAAGCAAGCAGCCCCATTCTCTGTGCCTCTGTGCGAGCAGTGCCATGGGCAGATGAGGCTGAGCAACAGCTTTCCAGGCTAGCCCCTTCTGCCTGCCAACTATCTGCAGACGTTCGCACTTTCGGAGCAGGGCTGTGATAGGAGCCTGGCAGGGACACCAACTTTCCCAGCATGCGTTTGAAGTTTCAAGTGGCAAGATAAGCAAGCAGCCCCATTCTCTGTGCCTCTATGCGAACAGTGCCTTGGGCAGATGAGGCTGAGCAACAGCTTTCCAGGCTAGCACCTTCTGGCTGCCAGCTATCTGCAGACGTTCGCATTTCAAGAGCAGGGCTGCGAAAGGAGCCTAGCAGGTGCACCATCTTTCCCAGGCTACGTTTGAAGTTTGAGGTAGCAAGACAAGCAAGGAGCCCCATTCTCTGTGCCCCTCTGTGCGAGCAGTGCCATGGGCACATGAGGCTGAGCAACAGCTTTCCAGGCTAGCACCTTCTGGCTGCCAGCTATCTGCAGACGTTCGCACTTTCGGAGCGGGGCTGGGAAAGGAGCCTGGCTGGGACACAAACTTTCCCAGGCTACGTTTGAAGTTTGAGGTGGCAAGACAAGCAAGCAGCCCCATTCTCTGTGCCTCTGTGCGAGCAGTGCCATGGGCAGATGAGGCTGAGCAACAGCTTTCCAGGCTAGCCCCTTCTGCCTGCCAACTATCTGCAGACGTTCGCACTTTCGGAGCAGGGCTGTGATAGGAGCCTGGCAGGGACACCAACTTTCCCAGCATGCGTTTGAAGTTTCAAGTGGCAAGATAAGCAAGCAGCCCCATTCTCTGTGCCTCTATGCGAACAGTGCCATGGGCAGATGAGGCTGAGCAACAGCTTTCCAGGCTAGTCCCTTCTGCCTGCCAGCTATCTGCAGACGTTCGCATTTCAAGAGCAGGACTGCGAAAGTAGCCTAGCAGGTACATCATCTTTCCCAGGCTACGTTTGAAGTTTGAGGTGGCAAGACAAGCAAGCAGTCCCATTCTCTGTGCCTCTGTGCGAGCAGTGCCATGGGCAGATGAGGCTGAGCAACAGCTTTCCAGGCTAGCCCCTTCTGGCTGCCAGCTATCTGCAGACGTTCGCACTTTCGGAGCAGGGCTGCGAAAGGAGCCTGGCTGGGACACCAACTTTCCCAGGCTACGTTTGAAGTTTGAGGTGGCAAGACAAGCAAGCAGCCCCATTCTCTGTGCCTCTGTGCGAGCAGTGCCATGGGCAGATGAGGCTGAGCAACAGCTTTCCAGGCTAGCCCCTTCTGCCTGCCAGCTATCTGCAGACGTTCGCACTTTCGGAGCAGAGCTGCGAAAGGAGCCTGGCTGGGACACCAACTTTCCCAGGCTACGTTTGAAGTTTGAGGTGGCAAGACAAGCAAGCAGCTCCAGTCTCTGCGCCTGTGTGCGAGCACTGCCATGGGCAGATGAGGCTGAGCAACAGCTTTCCAGGCTAGCCCCTTCTGCCTGCCAGCTATCTGCAGACGTTCGCACTTTCGGAGCAGGGCTGTGAAATGAGCCTGGCAGGGACACCACCATTCCCAGCATGCGTTTGAAGTTTCAAGTGGCAAGATAAGCAAGCAGCCCCATTCTCTGTGCCTCTATGCGAACAGTGCCATGGGCAGATGAGGCTGAGCAACAGCTTTCCAGGCTAGCCCCTTCTGGCTGCCAGCTATCTGCAGACGTTCGCACTTTCGGAGCAGGGCTGTGATAGGAGCCTGGCTGGGACACCACCATTCCCAGCATGCGTTTGAAGTTTCAAGTGGCAAGATAAGCAAGCAGCCCCATTCTCTGTGCCTCTATGCGAACAGTGCCATGGGCAGATGAGGCTGAGCAACAGCTTTCCAGGCTAGCCCCTTCTGCCTGCCATCTATCTGCAGACGTTCGCATTTCAAGAGCAGGGCTGCGAAAGGAGCCTAGCAGGTACACCATCTTTCCCAGGCTACGTTTGAAGTTTGAGGTGGCAAGACAAGCAAGCAGCCCCATTCTCTGTGCCTCTGTGCGAGCAGTGCCATGGGCAGATGAGGCTGAGCAACAGCTTTCCAGGCTAGCCCCTTCTGCCTGCCAGCTATCTGCAGACGTTCGCACTTTCGGAGCAGGGCTGCGAAAGGAGCTTGGCTGGGACACCAACTTTCCCAGGCTATGTTTGAAGTTTGAGGTGGCAAGACAAGCAAGCAGCCCCATTCTTTGTGCCTCTGTGCGAGCAGTGCCATGGGCAGATGAGGCTGAGCAACAGCTTTCCAGGATAGCCCCTTCTGCCTGCCAGCTATCTGCAGACGTTTGCACTTTCGGAGCAGGGCTGTGATAGGATTATGGCAGGGACACCACCATTCCCAGCATGCGTTTGAAGTTTCAAGTGGCAAGATAAGCAAGCAGCCCCATTCTCTGTGCCTCTATGCGAACAGTGCCATGGGCAGATGAGGCTGAGCAACAGCTTTCCAGGCTAGTCCCTTCTGCCTGCCAGCTATCTGCAGACGTTCGCATTTCAAGAGCAGGACTGCGAAAGTAGCCTAGCAGGTACATCATCTTTCCCAGGCTACGTTTGAAGTTTGAGGTGGCAAGACAAGCAAGCAGTCCCATTCTCTGTGCCTCTGTGCGAGCAGTGCCATGGGCAGATGAGGCTGAGCAACAGCTTTCCAGGCTAGCCCCTTCTGGCTGCCAGCTATCTGCAGACGTTCGCACTTTCGGAGCAGGGCTGCGAAAGGAGCCTGGCTGGGACACCAACTTTCCCAGGCTACGTTTGAAGTTTGAGGTGGCAAGACAAGCAAGCAGCCCCATTCTCTGTGCCTCTGTGCGAGCAGTGCCATGGGCAGATGAGGCTGAGCAACAGCTTTCCAGGCTAGCCCCTTCTGCCTGCCATCTATCTGCAGACGTTCGCACTTTCGGAGCAGGGCTGTGAAATGAGCCTGGCAGGGACACCACCATTCCCAGCATGCGTTTGAAGTTTCAAGTGGCAAGATAAGCAAGCAGCCCCATTCTCTGTGCCTCTATGCGAACAGTGCCATGGGCAGATGAGGCTGAGCAACAGCTTTCCAGGCTAGCCCCTTCTGGCTGCCAGCTATCTGCAGACGTTCGCACTTTCGGAGCAGGGCTGTGATAGGAGCCTGGCTGGGACACCACCATTCCCAGCATGCGTTTGAAGTTTCAAGTGGCAAGATAAGCAAGCAGCCCCATTCTCTGTGCCTCTATGCGAACAGTGCCATGGGCAGATGAGGCTGAGCAACAGCTTTCCAGGCTAGCCCCTTCTGCCTGCCATCTATCTGCAGACGTTCGCATTTCAAGAGCAGGGCTGCGAAAGGAGCCTAGCAGGTACACCATCTTTCCCAGGCTACGTTTGAAGTTTGAGGTGGCAAGACAAGCAAGCAGCCCCATTCTCTGTGCCTCTGTGCGAGCAGTGCCATGGGCAGATGAGGCTGAGCAACAGCTTTCCAGGCTAGCCCCTTCTGCCTGCCAGCTATCTGCAGACGTTCGCACTTTCGGAGCAGGGCTGCGAAAGGAGCTTGGCTGGGACACCAACTTTCCCAGGCTATGTTTGAAGTTTGAGGTGGCAAGACAAGCAAGCAGCCCCATTCTCTGTGCCTCTGTGCGAGCAGTGCCATGGGCAGATGAGGCTGAGCAACAGCTTTCCAGGATAGCCCCTTCTGCCTGCCAGCTATCTGCAGACGTTTGCACTTTCGGAGCAGGGCTGTGATAGGATTATGGCAGGGACACCACCATTCCCAGCATGCGTTTGAAGTTTCAAGTGGCAAGATAAGCAAGCAGCCCCATTCTCTGTGCCTCTATGCGAACAGTGCCATGGGCAGATGAGGCTGAGCAACAGCTTTCCAGGCTAGCCCCTTCTGGCTGCCAGCTATCTGCAGACGTTCGCATTTCAAGAGCAGGGCTGCGAAAGTAGCCTAGCAGGTACACCATCTTTCCCAGGCTGCGTTTGAAGTTTGAGGTGGCAAGACAAGCAAGCAGTCCCATTCTCTGTGCCTCTGTGCGAGCAGTGCCATGGGCAGATGAGGCTGAGCAACAGCTTTCCAGGCTAGCACCTTCTGGCTGCCACCTATCTGCAGACGTTCGCACTTTTGGAGCAGGGCTGCGAAAGGAGCCTGGCTGGGACACCAACTTTCCCAGGCTACGTTTGAAGTTTGAGGTGGCAAGACAAGCAAGGAGCCCCATTCTCTGTGCCTCTGTGCGAGCAGTGCCATGGGCAGATGAGGCTGAGCAACAGCTTTCCAGGCTAGCCCCTTCTGCCTGCCAGCTATCTGCAGACGTTCGCACTTTCGGAGCAGAGCTGCCAAAGGAGCCTGGCTGGGACACAAACTTTCCCAGGCTACGTTTGAAGTTTGAGGTGGCAAGACAAGCAAGCAGCTCCAGTCTCTGCGCCTCTGTGCGAGCACTGCCATGGGCAGATGAGGCTGAGCAACAGCTTTCCAGGGTAGCCCCTTCTGCCTGCCAGCTATCTGCAGACGTTCGCACTTTCGGAGCAGGGCTGTGAAATGAGCCTGGCAGGGACACCACCATTCCCAGCATGCGTTTGAAGTTTCAAGTGGCAAGATAAGCAAGCAGCCCCATTCTCTGTGCCTCTATGCGAACAGTGCCATGGGCAGATGAGGCTGAGCAACAGATTTCCAGGCTAGCCCCTTCTGACTGCCAGCTATCTGCAGACGTTCGCACTTTCGGAGCAGGGCTGTGATAGGAGCCTGGCAGGGACACCACCATTCCCAGCATGCGTTTGAAGTTTCAAGTGGCAAGATAAGCAAGCAGCCCCATTCTCTGTGCCTCTATGCGAACAGTGCCATGGGCAGATGAGGCTGAGCAACAGCTTTCCAGGCTAGCCCCTTCTGCCTGCCAGCTATCTGCAGACGTTCGCATTTCAAGAGCAGTGCTGCGAAAGGAGCCTAGCAGGTACACCATCTTTCCCAGGCTACGTTTGAAGTTTGAGGTGGCAAGACAAGCAAGCAGTCCCATTCTCTGTGCCTCTGTGCGAGCAGTGCCATGGGCAGATGAGGCTGAGCAACAGCTTTCCAGGCTAGCACCTTCTGGCTGCCACCTATCTGCAGACGTTCGCACTTTCGGAGCAGGGCTGCGAAAGGAGCCTGGCTGGGACACCAACTTTCCCAGGCTACGTTTGAAGTTTGAGGTGGCAAGACAAGCAAGGAGCCCCATTCTCTGTGCCTCTGTGCGAGCAGTGCCATGGGCAGATGAGGCTGAGCAACAGCTTTCCAGGCTAGCCCCTTCTGCCTGCCAGCTATCTGCAGACGTTCGCACTTTCGGAGCAGGGCTGTGAAATGAGCCTGGCAGGGACACCACCATTCCCAGCATGCGTTTGAAGTTTCAAGTGGCAAGATAAGCAAGCAGCCCCATTCTCTGTGCCTCTATGCGAACAGTGCCATGGGCAGATGAGGCTGAGCAACAGCTTTCCAGGCTAGCCCCTTCTGACTGCCAGCTATCTGCAGACGTTCGCACTTTCGGAGCAGGGCTGTGATAGGAGCCTGGCAGGGACACCACCATTCCCAGCATGCGTTTGAAGTTTCAAGTGGCAAGATAAGCAAGCAGCCCCATTCTCTGTGCCTCTATGCGAACAGTGCCATGGGCAGATGAGGCTGAGCAACAGCTTTCCAGGCTAGCCCCTTCTGCCTGCCAGCTATCTGCAGACGTTCGCATTTCAAGAGCAGGGCTGCGAAAGGAGCCTAGCAGGTACACCATCTTTCCCAGGCTATGTTTGAAGTTTGAGGTGGCAAGACAAGCAAGCAGCCCCATTCTCTGTGCCTCTGTGCGAGCAGTGCCATGGGCAGATGAGGCTGAGCAACAGCTTTCCAGGATAGCCCCTTCTGCCTGCCAGCTATCTGCAGACGTTCGCACTTTCGGAGCAGGGCTGTGATAGGATTATGGCAGGGATACCACCATTCCCAGCATGCGTTTGAAGTTTCAAGTGGCAAGATAAGCAAGCAGCCCCATTCTCTGTGCCTCTATGCGAACAGTGCCTTGGGCAGATGAGGCTGAGCAACAGCTTTCCAGGCTAGCCCCTTCTGGCTGCCAGCTATCTGCAGACGTTCGCATTTCAAGAGCAGGGCTGTGAAAGGAGCCTAGCAGGTACACCATCTTTCCCAGGCTACGTTTGAAGTTTGAGGTGGCAAGAAAAGCAAGCAGCCCCATTCTCTGTGCCTCTGTGCGAGCAGTGCCATGGGCAGATGAGGCTGAGCAACAGCTTTCCAGGCTAGCACCTTCTGGCTGCCACCTATCTGCAGACGTTCACACTTTCGGAGCAGGGCTGCGAAAGGAGCCTGGCTGGGACACCAACTTTCCCAGGCTACGTTTGAAGTTTGAGGTGGCAAGACAAGCAAGGAGCCCCATTCTCTGTGCCTCTGTGCGAGCAGTGCCATGGGCAGATGAGGCTGAGCAACAGCTTTCCAGGCTAGCCCCTTCTGGCTGCCAGCTATCTGCAGACATTCGCACTTTCGGAGCAGGGCTGTGATAGGAGCCTGGCAGGGACATCACCATTCCCAGCATGCGTTTGAAGTTTCAAGTGGCAAGATAAGCAAGCAGCCCCATTCTCTGTGCCTCTATGCGAACAGTGCCATGGGCAGATGAGGCTGAGCAACAGCTTTCCAGGCTAGCCCCTTCTGCCTGCCAGCTATCTGCAGACGTTCGCATTTCAAGAGCAGGGCTGCGAAAGGAGCCTAGCAGGTACACCATCTTTCCCAGGCTACGTTTGAAGTTTGAGGTGGCAAGACAAGCAAGCAGTCCCATTCTCTGTGCCTCTGTGCGAGCAGTGCCATGGGCAGATGAGGCTGAGCAACAGCTTTCCAGGCTAGCACCTTCTGGCTGCCACCTATCTGCAGACGTTCTCACTTTCGGAGCAGGGCTGCGAAAGGAGCCTGGCTGGGACACCAACTTTCCCAGGCTACGTTTGAAGTTTGAGGTGGCAAGACAAGCAAGGAGCCCCATTCTCTGTGCCTCTGTGCGAGCAGTGCCATGGGCAGATGAGGCTGAGCAACAGCTTTCCAGGCTAGCCCCTTCTGCCTGCCAGCTATCTGCAGACGTTCGCACTTTCGGAGCAGGGCTGTGAAATGAGCCTGGCAGGGACACCACCATTCCCAGCATGCGTTTGAAGTTTCAAGTGGCAAGATAAGCAAGCAGCCCCATTCTCTGTGCCTCTATGCGAACAGTGCCATGGGCAGATGAGGCTGAGCAACAGCTTTCCAGGCTAGCCCCTTCTGACTGCCAGCTATCTGCAGACGTTCGCACTTTCGGAGCAGGGCTGTGATAGGAGCCTGGCAGGGACACCACCATTCCCAGCATGCGTTTGAAGTTTGAGGTGGCAAGATAAGCAAGCAGCCCCATTCTCTGTGCCTCTATGCGAACAGTGCCATGGGCAGATGAGGCTGAGCAACAGCTTTCCAGGCTAGCCCCTTCTGCCTGCCAGCTATCTGCAGACGTTCGCATTTCAAGAGCAGGGCTGCGAAAGGAGCCTAGCAGGTACACCATCTTTCCCAGGCTATGTTTGAAGTTTGAGGTGGCAAGACAAGCAAGCAGCCCCATTCTCTGTGCCTCTGTGCGAGCAGTGCCATGGGCAGATGAGGCTGAGCAACAGCTTTCCAGGATAGCCCCTTCTGCCTGTCAGCTATCTGCAGACGTTCGCACTTTCGGAGCAGGTCTGTGATAGGATTATGGCAGGGATACCACCATTCCCAGCATGCGTTTGAAGTTTCAAGTGGCAAGATAAGCAAGCAGCCCCATTCTCTGTGCCTCTATGCGAACAGTGCCATGGGCAGATGAGGCTGAGCAACAGCTTTCCAGGCTAGCCCCTTCTGGCTGCCAGCTATCTGCAGACGTTCGCATTTCAAGGGCAGGGCTGTGAAAGGAGCCTAGCAGGTACACCATCTTTCCCAGGCTACGTTTGAAGTTTGAGGTGGCAAGAAAAGCAAGCAGCCCCATTCTCTGTGCCTCTGTGCGAGCAGTGCCATGGGCAGATGAGGCTGAGCAACAGCTTTCCAGGCTAGCACCTTCTGGCTGCCACCTATCTGCAGACGTTCACACTTTCGGAGCAGGGCTGCGAAAGGAGCCTGGCAGGGACACCAACATTCCCAGTATGCGTTTGAAGTTTCAAGTGGCAAGATAAGCAAGCAGCCCCATTCTCTGTGCCTCTATGCGAACAGTGCCATGGGCAGATGAGGCTGAGCAACAGCTTTCCAGGCTAGCCCCTTCTGGCTGCCAGCTATCTGCAGACGTTCGCATTTCAAGAGCAGGGCTGCGAAAGGAGCCTAGCAGGTACACCATCTTTCCCAGGCTACGTTTGAAGTTTGAGGTGGCAAGACAAGCAAGCAGCCCCATTCTCTGTGCCTCTGTGCGAGCACTGCCATGGGCAGATGAGGCTGAGCAACAGCTTTCCAGGCTAGCACCTTCTGGCTGCCAACTATCTGCAGACGTTCGCACTTTCGGAGCAGGGCTGTGATAGGAGCCTGGCTGGGACACCACCATTCCCAGCATGCGTTTGAAGTTTCAAGTGGCAAGATAAGCAAGCAGCCCCATTCTCTGTGCCTCTATGCGAACAGTGCCTTGGGCAGATGAGGCTGAGCAACAGCTTTCCAGGCTAGCCCCTTCTGGCTGCCAGCTATCTGCAGAAGTTCGCATTTCAAGAGCAGGGCTGCGAAAGTAGCCTAGCAGGTACACCATCTTTCCCAGGCTACGTTTGAAGTTTGAGGTGGCAAGACAAGCAAGCAGCCCCATTCTCTGTGCCTCTGTGCGAGCAGTGCCATGGGCAGATGAGGCTGAGCAACAGCTTTCCAGGCTAGCACCTTCTGGCTGCCAGCTATCTGCAGACGTTCGCACTTTCGGAGCAGGGCTGCGAAAGGAGCCTTGCTGGGACACCAACATTCCCAGGCTACGTTTGAAGTTTGAGGTGGCAAGACAAGCAAGCAGCCCCATTCTCTGTGCCTCTGTGCGAGCACTGCCATGGGCAGATGAGGCTGAGCAACAGCTTTCCAGGCTAGCCCCTTCTGCCTGCCAACTATCTGCAGACGTTCGCACTTTTGGAGCAGTGCTGTGATAGGAGCCTGGCAGGGACACCACCATTCCCAGCATGCGTTTGAAGTTTCAAGTGGCAAGATAAGCAAGCAGCCCCATTCTCTGTGCCTCTATGCGAACAGTGCCATGGGCAGATGAGGCTGAGCAACAGCTTTCCAGGCTAGCCCCTTCTGCCTGCCAGCTATCTGCAGACGTTCGCATTTCAAGAGCAGGGCTGCGAAAGTAGCCTAGCAGGTACACCATCTTTCCCAGGCTACGTTTGAAGTTTGAGGTGTCAAGACAAGCAAGCAGTCCCATTCTCTGTGCCTCTGTGCGAGCAGTGCCATGGGCAGATGAGGCTGAGCAACAGCTTTCCAGGCTAGCACCTTCTGGCTGCCACCTATCTGCAGACGTTCGCACTTTCGGAGCAGGGCTGCGAAAGGAGCCTGGCTGGGACACCAACTTTCCCAGGCTACGTTTGAAGTTTGAGGTGGCAAGACAAGCAAGCAGCCCCATTCTCTGTGCCTCTGTGCGAGCAGTGCCATGGGCAGATGAGGCTGAGCAACAGCTTTCCAGGCTAGCCCCTTCTGCCTGCCAGCTATCTGCAGACGTTCGCACTTTCGGAGCAGGGCTGTGAAATGAGCCTGGCAGGGACACCACCATTCCCAGCATGCGTTTGAAGTTTCAAGTGGCAAGATAAGCAAGCAGCCCCATTCTCTGTGCCTCTATGCGAACAGTGCCATGGGCAGATGAGGCTGAGCAACAGCTTTCCAGGCTAGCCCCTTCTGCCTGCCAGCTATCTGCAGACGTTCGCACTTTCGGAGCAGGGCTGTGATAGGAGCCTGGCTGGGACACCACCATTCCCAGCATGCGTTTGAAGTTTCAAGTGGCAAGATAAGCAAGCAGCCCCATTCTCTGTGCCTCTGTGCGAGCAGTGCCATGGGCAGATGAGGCTGAGCAACAGCTTTCCAGGCTAGCCCCTTCTGCCTGCCAGCTATCTGCAGACGTTCGCATTTCAAGAGCAGGGCTGCGAAAGGAGCCTAGCAGGTACACCATCTTTCCCAGGCTACGTTTGAAGTTTGAGGTGGCAAGACAAGCAAGCAGCCCCATTGTCTGTGCCTCTGTGCGAGCAGTGCCATGGGCAGATGAGGCTGAGCAACAGCTTTCCAGGCTAGCCCCTTCTGCCTGCCAGCTATCTGCAGACGTTCGCACTTTCGGAGCAGGGCTGCGAAAGGAGCTTGGCTGGGACACCAACTTTCCCAGGCTATGTTTGAAGTTTGAGGTGGCAAGACAAACAAGCAGCCCCATTCTTTGTGCCTCTGTGCGAGCAGTGCCATGGGCAGATGAGGCTGAGCAACAGCTTTCCAGGATAGCCCCTTCTGCCTGCCAGCTATCTGCAGACGTTTGCACTTTCGGAGCAGGGCTGTGATAGGATTATGGCAGGGACACCACCATTCCCAGCATGCGTTTGAAGTTTCAAGTGGCAAGATAAGCAAGCAGCCCCATTCTCTGTGCCTCTATGCGAACAGTGCCATGGGCAGATGAGGCTGAGCAACAGCTTTCCAGGCTAGCCCCTTCTGCCTGCCAGCTATCTGCAGACGTTCGCATTTCAAGAGCAGGGCTGCGAAAGTAGCCTAGCAGGTACACCATCTTTCCCAGGCTACGTTTGAAGTTTGAGGTGTCAAGACAAGCAAGCAGTCCCATTCTCTGTGCCTCTGTGCGAGCAGTGCCATGGGCAGATGAGGCTGAGCAACAGCTTTCCAGGCTAGCACCTTCTGGCTGCCACCTATCTGCAGACGTTCGCACTTTCGGAGCAGGGCTGTGATAGGAGCCTGGCAGGGACATCACCATTCCCAGCATGCGTTTGAAGTTTCAAGTGGCAAGATAAGCAAGCAGCCCCATTCTCTGTGCCTCTATGCGAACAGTGCCATGGGCAGATGAGGCTGAGCAACAGCTTTCCAGGCTAGCCCCTTCTGCCTGCCAGCTATCTGCAGACGTTCGCATTTCAAGAGCAGGGCTGCGAAAGGAGCCTAGCAGGTACACCATCTTTCCCAGGCTACGTTTGAAGTTTGAGGTGGCAAGACAAGCAAGCAGTCCCATTCTCTGTGCCTCTGTGCGAGCAGTGCCATGGGCAGATGAGGCTGAGCAACAGCTTTCCAGGCTAGCACCTTCTGGCTGCCACCTATCTGCAGACGTTCTCACTTTCGGAGCAGGGCTGCGAAAGGAGCCTGGCTGGGACACCAACTTTCCCAGGCTACGTTTGAAGTTTGAGGTGGCAAGACAAGCAAGGAGCCCCATTCTCTGTGCCTCTGTGCGAGCAGTGCCATGGGCAGATGAGGCTGAGCAACAGCTTTCCAGGCTAGCCCCTTCTGCCTGCCAGCTATCTGCAGACGTTCGCACTTTCGGAGCAGGGCTGTGAAATGAGCCTGGCAGGGACACCACCATTCCCAGCATGCGTTTGAAGTTTCAAGTGGCAAGATAAGCAAGCAGCCCCATTCTCTGTGCCTCTATGCGAACAGTGCCATGGGCAGATGAGGCTGAGCAACAGCTTTCCAGGCTAGCCCCTTCTGACTGCCAGCTATCTGCAGACGTTCGCACTTTCGGAGCAGGGCTGTGATAGGAGCCTGGCAGGGACACCACCATTCCCAGCATGCGTTTGAAGTTTGAGGTGGCAAGATAAGCAAGCAGCCCCATTCTCTGTGCCTCTATGCGAACAGTGCCATGGGCAGATGAGGCTGAGCAACAGCTTTCCAGGCTAGCCCCTTCTGCCTGCCAGCTATCTGCAGACGTTCGCATTTCAAGAGCAGGGCTGCGAAAGGAGCCTAGCAGGTACACCATCTTTCCCAGGCTATGTTTGAAGTTTGAGGTGGCAAGACAAGCAAGCAGCCCCATTCTCTGTGCCTCTGTGCGAGCAGTGCCATGGGCAGATGAGGCTGAGCAACAGCTTTCCAGGATAGCCCCTTCTGCCTGTCAGCTATCTGCAGACGTTCGCACTTTCGGAGCAGGTCTGTGATAGGATTATGGCAGGGATACCACCATTCCCAGCATGCGTTTGAAGTTTCAAGTGGCAAGATAAGCAAGCAGCCCCATTCTCTGTGCCTCTATGCGAACAGTGCCATGGGCAGATGAGGCTGAGCAACAGCTTTCCAGGCTAGCCCCTTCTGGCTGCCAGCTATCTGCAGACGTTCGCATTTCAAGGGCAGGGCTGTGAAAGGAGCCTAGCAGGTACACCATCTTTCCCAGGCTACGTTTGAAGTTTGAGGTGGCAAGAAAAGCAAGCAGCCCCATTCTCTGTGCCTCTGTGCGAGCAGTGCCATGGGCAGATGAGGCTGAGCAACAGCTTTCCAGGCTAGCACCTTCTGGCTGCCACCTATCTGCAGACGTTCACACTTTCGGAGCAGGGCTGCGAAAGGAGCCTGGCAGGGACACCAACATTCCCAGTATGCGTTTGAAGTTTCAAGTGGCAAGATAAGCAAGCAGCCCCATTCTCTGTGCCTCTATGCGAACAGTGCCATGGGCAGATGAGGCTGAGCAACAGCTTTCCAGGCTAGCCCCTTCTGGCTGCCAGCTATCTGCAGACGTTCGCATTTCAAGAGCAGGGCTGCGAAAGGAGCCTAGCAGGTACACCATCTTTCCCAGGCTACGTTTGAAGTTTGAGGTGGCAAGACAAGCAAGCAGCCCCATTCTCTGTGCCTCTGTGCGAGCACTGCCATGGGCAGATGAGGCTGAGCAACAGCTTTCCAGGCTAGCACATTCTGGCTGCCAACTATCTGCAGACGTTCGCACTTTCGGAGCAGGGCTGTGATAGGAGCCTGGCTGGGACACCACCATTCCCAGCATGCGTTTGAAGTTTCAAGTGGCAAGATAAGCAAGCAGCCCCATTCTCTGTGCCTCTATGCGAACAGTGCCTTGGGCAGATGAGGCTGAGCAACAGCTTTCCAGGCTAGCCCCTTCTGGCTGCCAGCTATCTGCAGAAGTTCGCATTTCAAGAGCAGGGCTGCGAAAGTAGCCTAGCAGGTACACCATCTTTCCCAGGCTACGTTTGAAGTTTGAGGTGGCAAGACAAGCAAGCAGCCCCATTCTCTGTGCCTCTGTGCGAGCAGTGCCATGGGCAGATGAGGCTGAGCAACAGCTTTCCAGGCTAGCACCTTCTGGCTGCCAGCTATCTGCAGACGTTCGCACTTTCGGAGCAGGGCTGCGAAAGGAGCCTTGCTGGGACACCAACATTCCCAGGCTACGTTTGAAGTTTGAGGTGGCAAGACAAGCAAGCAGCCCCATTCTCTGTGCCTCTGTGCGAGCACTGCCATGGGCAGATGAGGCTGAGCAACAGCTTTCCAGGCTAGCCCCTTCTGCCTGCCAACTATCTGCAGACGTTCGCACTTTTGGAGCAGTGCTGTGATAGGAGCCTGGCAGGGACACCACCATTCCCAGCATGCGTTTGAAGTTTCAAGTGGCAAGATAAGCAAGCAGCCCCATTCTCTGTGCCTCTATGCGAACAGTGCCATGGGCAGATGAGGCTGAGCAACAGCTTTCCAGGCTAGCCCCTTCTGCCTGCCAGCTATCTGCAGACGTTCGCATTTCAAGAGCAGGGCTGCGAAAGTAGCCTAGCAGGTACACCATCTTTCCCAGGCTACGTTTGAAGTTTGAGGTGTCAAGACAAGCAAGCAGTCCCATTCTCTGTGCCTCTGTGCGAGCAGTGCCATGGGCAGATGAGGCTGAGCAACAGCTTTCCAGGCTAGCACCTTCTGGCTGCCACCTATCTGCAGACGTTCGCACTTTCGGAGCAGGGCTGCGAAAGGAGCCTGGCTGGGACACCAACTTTCCCAGGCTACGTTTGAAGTTTGAGGTGGCAAGACAAGCAAGCAGCCCCATTCTCTGTGCCTCTGTGCGAGCAGTGCCATGGGCAGATGAGGCTGAGCAACAGCTTTCCAGGCTAGCCCCTTCTGCCTGCCAGCTATCTGCAGACGTTCGCACTTTCGGAGCAGGGCTGTGAAATGAGCCTGGCAGGGACACCACCATTCCCAGCATGCGTTTGAAGTTTCAAGTGGCAAGATAAGCAAGCAGCCCCATTCTCTGTGCCTCTATGCGAACAGTGCCATGGGCAGATGAGGCTGAGCAACAGCTTTCCAGGCTAGCCCCTTCTGCCTGCCAGCTATCTGCAGACGTTCGCACTTTCGGAGCAGGGCTGTGATAGGAGCCTGGCTGGGACACCACCATTCCCAGCATGCGTTTGAAGTTTCAAGTGGCAAGATAAGCAAGCAGCCCCATTCTCTGTGCCTCTGTGCGAGCAGTGCCATGGGCAGATGAGGCTGAGCAACAGCTTTCCAGGCTAGCCCCTTCTGCCTGCCAGCTATCTGCAGACGTTCGCATTTCAAGAGCAGGGCTGCGAAAGGAGCCTAGCAGGTACACCATCTTTCCCAGGCTACGTTTGAAGTTTGAGGTGGCAAGACAAGCAAGCAGCCCCATTGTCTGTGCCTCTGTGCGAGCAGTGCCATGGGCAGATGAGGCTGAGCAACAGCTTTCCAGGCTAGCCCCTTCTGCCTGCCAGCTATCTGCAGACGTTCGCACTTTCGGAGCAGGGCTGCGAAAGGAGCTTGGCTGGGACACCAACTTTCCCAGGCTATGTTTGAAGTTTGAGGTGGCAAGACAAACAAGCAGCCCCATTCTTTGTGCCTCTGTGCGAGCAGTGCCATGGGCAGATGAGGCTGAGCAACAGCTTTCCAGGATAGCCCCTTCTGCCTGCCAGCTATCTGCAGACGTTTGCACT
The DNA here is from genome assembly GCF_030867145.1 of Opisthocomus hoazin. Taxonomy (NCBI): domain Eukaryota; kingdom Metazoa; phylum Chordata; class Aves; order Opisthocomiformes; family Opisthocomidae; genus Opisthocomus; species Opisthocomus hoazin. The sequence goes on along the minus strand of NC_134437.1, from coordinate 9,402,094 downwards.
TTCGGAGCAGGGCTGTGATAGGATTATGGCAGGGACACCACCATTCCCAGCATGCGTTTGAAGTTTCAAGTGGCAAGATAAGCAAGCAGCCCCATTCTCTGTGCCTCTATGCGAACAGTGCCATGGGCAGATGAGGCTGAGCAACAGCTTTCCAGGCTAGCCCCTTCTGCCTGCCAGCTATCTGCAGACGTTCGCATTTCAAGAGCAGGGCTGCGAAAGTAGCCTAGCAGGTACACCATCTTTCCCAGGCTACGTTTGAAGTTTGAGGTGTCAAGACAAGCAAGCAGTCCCATTCTCTGTGCCTCTGTGCGAGCAGTGCCATGGGCAGATGAGGCTGAGCAACAGCTTTCCAGGCTAGCACCTTCTGGCTGCCACCTATCTGCAGACGTTCGCACTTTCGGAGCAGGGCTGTGATAGGAGCCTGGCTGGGACACCACCATTCCCAGCATGCGTTTGAAGTTTCAAGTGGCAAGATAAGCAAGCAGCCCCATTCTCTGTGCCTCTATGCGAACAGTGCCTTGGGCAGATGAGGCTGAGCAACAGCTTTCCAGGCTAGCCCCTTCTGGCTGCCAGCTATCTGCAGAAGTTCGCATTTCAAGAGCAGGGCTGCGAAAGTAGCCTAGCAGGTACACCATCTTTCCCAGGCTACGTTTGAAGTTTGAGGTGGCAAGACAAGCAAGCAGCCCCATTCTCTGTGCCTCTGTGCGAGCAGTGCCATGGGCAGATGAGGCTGAGCAACAGCTTTCCAGGCTAGCACCTTCTGGCTGCCAGCTATCTGCAGACGTTCGCACTTTCGGAGCAGGGCTGCGAAAGGAGCCTTGCTGGGACACCAACATTCCCAGGCTACGTTTGAAGTTTGAGGTGGCAAGACAAGCAAGCAGCCCCATTCTCTGTGCCTCTGTGCGAGCACTGCCATGGGCAGATGAGGCTGAGCAACAGCTTTCCAGGCTAGCCCCTTCTGCCTGCCAACTATCTGCAGACGTTCGCACTTTTGGAGCAGTGCTGTGATAGGAGCCTGGCAGGGACACCACCATTCCCAGCATGCGTTTGAAGTTTCAAGTGGCAAGATAAGCAAGCAGCCCCATTCTCTGTGCCTCTATGCGAACAGTGCCATGGGCAGATGAGGCTGAGCAACAGCTTTCCAGGCTAGCCCCTTCTGCCTGCCAGCTATCTGCAGACGTTCGCATTTCAAGAGCAGGGCTGCGAAAGTAGCCTAGCAGGTACACCATCTTTCCCAGGCTACGTTTGAAGTTTGAGGTGTCAAGACAAGCAAGCAGTCCCATTCTCTGTGCCTCTGTGCGAGCAGTGCCATGGGCAGATGAGGCTGAGCAACAGCTTTCCAGGCTAGCACCTTCTGGCTGCCACCTATCTGCAGACGTTCGCACTTTCGGAGCAGGGCTGCGAAAGGAGCCTGGCTGGGACACCAACTTTCCCAGGCTACGTTTGAAGTTTGAGGTGGCAAGACAAGCAAGCAGCCCCATTCTCTGTGCCTCTGTGCGAGCAGTGCCATGGGCAGATGAGGCTGAGCAACAGCTTTCCAGGCTAGCCCCTTCTGCCTGCCAGCTATCTGCAGACGTTCGCACTTTCGGAGCAGGGCTGTGAAATGAGCCTGGCAGGGACACCACCATTCCCAGCATGCGTTTGAAGTTTCAAGTGGCAAGATAAGCAAGCAGCCCCATTCTCTGTGCCTCTATGCGAACAGTGCCATGGGCAGATGAGGCTGAGCAACAGCTTTCCAGGCTAGCCCCTTCTGCCTGCCAGCTATCTGCAGACGTTCGCACTTTCGGAGCAGGGCTGTGATAGGAGCCTGGCTGGGACACCACCATTCCCAGCATGCGTTTGAAGTTTCAAGTGGCAAGATAAGCAAGCAGCCCCATTCTCTGTGCCTCTGTGCGAGCAGTGCCATGGGCAGATGAGGCTGAGCAACAGCTTTCCAGGCTAGCCCCTTCTGCCTGCCAGCTATCTGCAGACGTTCGCATTTCAAGAGCAGGGCTGCGAAAGGAGCCTAGCAGGTACACCATCTTTCCCAGGCTACGTTTGAAGTTTGAGGTGGCAAGACAAGCAAGCAGCCCCATTGTCTGTGCCTCTGTGCGAGCAGTGCCATGGGCAGATGAGGCTGAGCAACAGCTTTCCAGGCTAGCCCCTTCTGCCTGCCAGCTATCTGCAGACGTTCGCACTTTCGGAGCAGGGCTGCGAAAGGAGCTTGGCTGGGACACCAACTTTCCCAGGCTATGTTTGAAGTTTGAGGTGGCAAGACAAACAAGCAGCCCCATTCTTTGTGCCTCTGTGCGAGCAGTGCCATGGGCAGATGAGGCTGAGCAACAGCTTTCCAGGATAGCCCCTTCTGCCTGCCAGCTATCTGCAGACGTTTGCACTTTCGGAGCAGGGCTGTGATAGGATTATGGCAGGGACACCACCATTCCCAGCATGCGTTTGAAGTTTCAAGTGGCAAGATAAGCAAGCAGCCCCATTCTCTGTGCCTCTATGCGAACAGTGCCATGGGCAGATGAGGCTGAGCAACAGCTTTCCAGGCTAGCCCCTTCTGCCTGCCAGCTATCTGCAGACGTTCGCATTTCAAGAGCAGGGCTGCGAAAGTAGCCTAGCAGGTACACCATCTTTCCCAGGCTACGTTTGAAGTTTGAGGTGTCAAGACAAGCAAGCAGTCCCATTCTCTGTGCCTCTGTGCGAGCAGTGCCATGGGCAGATGAGGCTGAGCAACAGCTTTCCAGGCTAGCACCTTCTGGCTGCCACCTATCTGCAGACGTTCGCACTTTCGGAGCAGGGCTGCAAAAGGAGCCTGGCTGGGACACCAACTTTCCCAGGCTACGTTTGAAGTTTGAGGTGGCAAGACAAGCAAGCAGCCCCATTCTCTGTGCCTCTGTGCGAGCAGTGCCATGGGCAGATGAGGCTGAGCAACAGCTTTCCAGGCTAGCCCCTTCTGCCTGCCAGCTATCTGCAGACGTTCGCACTTTCGGAGCAGGGCTGTGAAATGAGCCTGGCAGGGACACCACCATTCCCAGCATGCGTTTGAAGTTTCAAGTGGCAAGATAAGCAAGCAGCCCCATTCTCTGTGCCTCTATGCGAACAGTGCCATGGGCAGATGAGGCTGAGCAACAGCTTTCCAGGCTAGCCCCTTCTGCCTGCCAGCTATCTGCAGACGTTCGCATTTCAAGAGCAGGGCTGCGAAAGTAGCCTAGCAGGTACACCATCTTTCCCAGGCTACGTTTGAAGTTTGAGGTGGCAAGACAAGCAAGCAGTCCCATTCTCTGTGCCTCTGTGCGAGCAGTGCCATGGGCAGATGAGGCTGAGCAACAGCTTTCCAGGCTAGCACCTTCTGGCTGCCAGCTATCTGCAGACGTTCGCACTTTCGGAGCAGGGCTGCGAAAGGAGCCTGGCTGGGACACCAACTTTCCCAGGCTACGTTTGAAGTTTGAGGTGGCAAGACAAGCAAGCAGCCCCATTCTCTGTGCCTCTGTGCGAGCAGTGCCATGGGCAGATGAGGCTGAGCAACAGCTTTCCAGGCTAGCCCCTTCTGCCTGCCAGCTATCTGCAGACGTTCGCACTTTCGGAGCAGGGCTGTGAAATGAGCCTGGCAGGGACACCACCATTCCCAGCATGCGTTTGAAGTTTCAAGTGGCAAGATAAGCAAGCAGCCCCATTCTCTGTGCCTCTATGCGAACAGTGCCATGGGCAGATGAGGCTGAGCAACAGCTTTCCAGGCTAGCCCCTTCTGCCTGCCAGCTATCTGCAGACGTTCGCACTTTCGGAGCAGGGCTGTGATAGGAGCCTGGCTGGGACACCACCATTCCCAGCATGCGTTTGAAGTTTCAAGTGGCAAGATAAGCAAGCAGCCCCATTCTCTGTGCCTCTATGCGAACAGTGCCATGGGCAGATGAGGCTGAGCAACAGCTTTCCAGGCTAGCCCCTTCTGCCTGCCAGCTATCTGCAGACGTTCGCATTTCAAGAGCAGGGCTGCGAAAGGAGCCTAGCAGGTACACCATCTTTCCCAGGCTACGTTTGAAGTTTGAGGTGGCAAGACAAGCAAGCAGCCCCATTGTCTGTGCCTCTGTGCGAGCAGTGCCATGGGCAGATGAGGCTGAGCAACAGCTTTCCAGGCTAGCCCCTTCTGCCTGCCAGCTATCTGCAGACGTTCGCACTTTCGGAGCAGGGCTGCGAAAGGAGCTTGGCTGGGACACCAACTTTCCCAGGCTATGTTTGAAGTTTGAGGTGGCAAGACAAGCAAGCAGCCCCATTCTTTGTGCCTCTGTGCGAGCAGTGCCATGGGCAGATGAGGCTGAGCAACAGCTTTCCAGGATAGCCCCTTCTGCCTGCCAGCTATCTGCAGACGTTTGCACTTTCGGAGCAGGGCTGTGATAGGATTATGGCAGGGACACCACCATTCCCAGCATGCGTTTGAAGTTTCAAGTGGCAAGATAAGCAAGCAGCCCCATTCTCTGTGCCTCTATGCGAACAGTGCCATGGGCAGATGAGGCTGAGCAACAGCTTTCCAGGCTAGCCCCTTCTGGCTGCCAGCTATCTGCAGACGTTCGCATTTCAAGAGCAGGGCTGCGAAAGTAGCCTAGCAGGTACACCATCTTTCCCAGGCTACGTTTGAAGTTTGAGGTGGCAAGACAAGCAAGCAGTCCCATTCTCTGTGCCTCTGTGCGAGCAGTGCCATGGGCAGATGAGGCTGAGCAACAGCTTTCCAGGCTAGCACCTTCTGGCTGCCACCTATCTGCAGACGTTCGCACTTTCGGAGCAGGGCTGCGAAAGGAGCCTGGCTGGGACACCAACTTTCCCAGGCTACGTTTGAAGTTTGAGGTGGCAAGACAAGCAAGCAGCCCCATTCTCTGTGCCTCTGTGCGAGCAGTGCCATGGGCAGATGAGGCTGAGCAACAGCTTTCCAGGCTAGCCCCTTCTGCCTGCCAGCTATCTGCAGACGTTCGCACTTTCGGAGCAGAGCTGCGAAAGGAGCCTGGCTGGGACACCAACTTTCCCAGGCTACGTTTGAAGTTTGAGGTGGCAAGACAAGCAAGCAGCTCCAGTCTCTGCGCCTGTGTGCGAGCACTGCCATGGGCAGATGAGGCTGAGCAACAGCTTTCCAGGATAGCCCCTTCTGCCTGCCAGCTATCTGCAGACGTTTGCACTTTCGGAGCAGGGCTGTGATAGGATTATGGCAGGGACTCCACCATTCCCAGCATGCGTTTGAAGTTTCAAGTGGCAAGATAAGCAAGCAGCCCCATTCTCTGTGCCTCTATGCGAACAGTGCCATGGGCAGATGAGGCTGAGCAACAGCTTTCCAGGCTAGCCCCTTCTGGCTGCCAGCTATCTGCAGACGTTCGCATTTCAAGAGCAGGGCTGCGAAAGTAGCCTAGCAGGTACACCATCTTTCCCAGGCTACGTTTGAAGTTTGAGGTGGCAAGACAAGCAAGCAGTCCCATTCTCTGTGCCTCTGTGCGAGCAGTGCCATGGGCAGATGAGGCTGAGCAACAGCTTTCCAGGCTAGCACCTTCTGGCTGCCACCTATCTGCAGACGTTCGCACTTTTGGAGCAGGGCTGCGAAAGGAGCCTGGCTGGGACACCAACTTTCCCAGGCTACGTTTGAAGTTTGAGGTGGCAAGACAAGCAAGGAGCCCCATTCTCTGTGCCTCTGTGCGAGCAGTGCCATGGGCAGATGAGGCTGAGCAACAGCTTTCCAGGCTAGCCCCTTCTGCCTGCCAGCTATCTGCAGACGTTCGCACTTTCGGAGCAGAGCTGCGAAAGGAGCCTGGCTGGGACACCAACTTTCCCAGGCTACGTTTGAAGTTTGAGGTGGCAAGACAAGCAAGCAGCTCCAGTCTCTGCGCCTCTGTGCGAGCACTGCCATGGGCAGATGAGGCTGAGCAACAGCTTTCCAGGGTAGCCCCTTCTGCCTGCCAGCTATCTGCAGACGTTCGCACTTTCGGAGCAGGGCTGTGAAATGAGCCTGGCAGGGACACCACCATTCCCAGCATGCGTTTGAAGTTTCAAGTGGCAAGATAAGCAAGCAGCCCAATTCTCTGTGCCTCTATGCGAACAGTGCCATGGGCAGATGAGGCTGAGCAACAGATTTCCAGGCTAGCCCCTTCTGACTGCCAGCTATCTGCAGACGTTCGCACTTTCGGAGCAGGGCTGTGATAGGAGCCTGGCAGGGACACCACCATTCCCAGCATGCGTTTGAAGTTTCAAGTGGCAAGGTAAGCAAGCAGCCCCATTCTCTGTTCCTCTATGCGAACAGTGCCATGGGCAGATGAGTCTGAGCAACAGCTTTCCAGGCTAGCCCCTTCTGCCTGCCAGCTATCTGCAGACGTTCGCATTTCAAGAGCAGGGCTGCGAAAGTAGCCTAGCAGGTACACCATCTTTCCCAGGCTACGTTTGAAGTTTGAGGTGTCAAGACAAGCAAGCAGTCCCATTCTCTGTGCCTCTGTGCGAGCAGTGCCATGGGCAGATGAGGCTGAGCAACAGCTTTCCAGGCTAGCACCTTCTGGCTGCCAGCTATCTGCAGACGTTCGCACTTTCGGAGCAGGGCTGCGAAAGGAGCCTGGCTGGGACACCAACTTTCCCAGGCTACGTTTGAAGTTTGAGGTGGCAAGACAAGCAAGCAGCCCCATTCTCTGTGCCTCTGTGCGAGCAGTGCCATGGGCAGATGAGGCTGAGCAACAGCTTTCCAGGGTAGCCCCTTCTGCCTGCCAGCTATCTGCAGACGTTCGCACTTTCGGAGCAGGGCTGTGAAATGAGCCTGGCAGTGACACCACCATTCCCAGCATGCGTTTGAAGTTTCAAGTGGCAAGATAAGCAAGCAGCCCCATTCTCTGTGCCTCTATGCGAACAGTGCCATGGGCAGATGAGGCTGAGCAACAGCTTTCCAGGCTAGCCCCTTCTGCCTGCCAGCTATCTGCAGACGTTCGCACTTTCGGAGCAGGGCTGTGATAGGAGCCTGGCTGGGACACCACCATTCCCAGCATGCGTTTGAAGTTTCAAGTGGCAAGATAAGCAAGCAGCCCCATTCTCTGTGCCTCTATGCGAACAGTGCCATGGGCAGATGAGGCTGAGCAACAGCTTTCCAGGCTAGCCCCTTCTGCCTGCCAGCTATCTGCAGACGTTCGCATTTCAAGAGCAGGGCTGCGAAAGGAGCCTAGCAGGTACACCATCTTTCCCAGGCTACGTTTGAAGTTTGAGGTGGCAAGACAAGCAAGCAGCCCCATTCTCTGTGCCTCTGTGCGAGCAGTGCCATGGGCAGATGAGGCTGAGCAACAGCTTTCCAGGCTAGCCCCTTCTGCCTGCCAGCTATCTGCAGACGTTCGCACTTTCGGAGCAGGGCTGCGAAAGGAGCTTGGCTGGGACACCAACTTTCCCAGGCTATGTTTGAAGTTTGAGGTGGCAAGACAAGCAAGCAGCCCCATTCTCTGTGCCTCTGTGCGAGCAGTGCCATGGGCAGATGAGGCTGAGCAACAGCTTTCCAGGATAGCCCCTTCTGCCTGCCAGCTATCTGCAGACGTTTGCACTTTCGGAGCAGGGCTGTGATAGGATTATGGCAGGGACACCACCATTCCCAGCATGCGTTTGAAGTTTCAAGTGGCAAGATAAGCAAGCAGCCCCATTCTCTGTGCCTCTATGCGAACAGTGCCATGGGCAGATGAGGCTGAGCAACAGCTTTCCAGGCTAGCCCCTTCTGCCTGCCAGCTATCTGCAGACGTTCGCATTTCAAGAGCAGGGCTGCGAAAGGAGCCTAGCAGGTACACCATCTTTCCCAGGCTACGTTTGAAGTTTGAGGTGGCAAGACAAGCAAGCAGTCCCATTCTCTGTGCCTCTGTGCGAGCACTGCCATGGGCAGATGAGGCTGAGCAACAGCTTTCCAGGCTAGCACCTTCTGGCTGCCACCTATCTGCAGACGTTCGCACTTTCGGAGCAGGGCTGCGAAAGGAGCCTGGCTGGGACACCAACTTTCCCAGGCTACGTTTGAAGTTTGAGGTGGCAAGACAAGCAAGCAGCCCCATTCTCTGTGCCTCTGTGCGAGCAGTGCCATGGGCAGATGAGGCTGAGCAACAGCTTTCCAGGCTAGCCCCTTCTGCCTGCCAGCTATCTGCAGACGTTCGCACTTTCGGAGCAGAGCTGCGAAAGGAGCCTGGCTGGGACACCAACTTTCCCAGGCTACGTTTGAAGTTTGAGGTGGCAAGACAAGCAAGCAGCTCCAGTCTCTGCGCCTGTGTGCGAGCACTGCCATGGGCAGATGAGGCTGAGCAACAGCTTTCCAGGATAGCCCCTTCTGCCTGCCAGCTATCTGCAGACGTTTGCACTTTCGGAGCAGGGCTGTGATAGGAGCCTGGCAGGGACACCACCATTCCCAGCATGCGTTTGAAGTTTCAAGTGGCAAGATAAGCAAGCAGCCCCATTCTCTGTGCCTCTATGCGAACAGTGCCATGGGCAGATGAGGCTGAGCAACAGCTTTCCAGGCTAGCCCCTTCTGGCTGCCAGCTATCTGCAGACGTTCGCATTTCAAGAGCAGGGCTGCGAAAGTAGCCTAGCAGGTACACCATCTTTCCCAGGCTACGTTTGAAGTTTGAGGTGGCAAGACAAGCAAGCAGTCCCATTCTCTGTGCCTCTGTGCGAGCAGTGCCATGGGCAGATGAGGCTGAGAAACAGCTTTCCAGGCTAGCACCTTCTGGCTGCCACCTATCTGCAGACGTTCGCACTTTTGGAGCAGGGCTGCGAAAGGAGCCTGGCTGGGACACCAACTTTCCCAGGCTACGTTTGAAGTTTGAGGTGGCAAGACAAGCAAGGAGCCCCATTCTCTGTGCCTCTGTGCGAGCAGTGCCATGGGCAGATGAGGCTGAGCAACAGCTTTCCAGGCTAGCCCCTTCTGCCTGCCAGCTATCTGCAGACGTTCGCACTTTCGGAGCAGAGCTGCGAAAGGAGCCTGGCTGGGACACCAACTTTCCCAGGCTACGTTTGAAGTTTGAGGTGGCAAGACAAGCAAGCAGCTCCAGTTTCTGCGCCTCTGTGCGAGCACTGCCATGGGCAGATGAGGCTGAGCAACAGCTTTCCAGGGTAGCCCCTTCTGCCTGCCAGCTATCTGCAGACGTTCGCACTTTCGGAGCAGGGCTGTGATAGGAGCCTGGCAGGGACACCACCATTCCCAGCATGCGTTTGAAGTTTCAAGTGGCAAGGTAAGCAAGCAGCCCCATTCTCTGTGCCTCTATGCGAACAGTGCCATGGGCAGATGAGGCTGAGCAACAGCTTTCCAGGCTAGCCCCTTCTGCCTGCCAGCTATCTGCAGACGTTCGCATTTCAAGAGCAGGGCTGCGAAAGGAGCCTAGCAGGTACACCATCTTTCCCAGGCTACGTTTGAAGTTTGAGGTGGCAAGACAAGCAAGCAGTCCCATTCTCTGTGCCTCTGTGCGAGCAGTGCCATGGGCAGATGAGGCTGAGCAACAGCTTTCCAGGCTAGCACCTTCTGGCTGCCACCTATCTGCAGACGTTCGCACTTTCGGAGCAGGGCTGCGAAAGGAGCCTGGCTGGGACACCAACTTTCCCAGGCTACGTTTGAAGTTTGAGGTGGCAAGACAAGCAAGGAGCCCCATTCTCTGTGCCTCTGTGCGAGCAGTGCCATGGGCAGATGAGGCTGAGCAACAGCTTTCCAGGCTAGCCCCTTCTGCCTGCCAGCTATCTGCAGACGTTCGCACTTTCGGAGCAGGGCTGTGATAGGAGCCTGGCAGGGACACCACCATTCCCAGCATGCGTTTGAAGTTTCAAGTGGCAAGGTAAGCAAGCAGCCCCATTCTCTGTTCCTCTATGCGAACAGTGCCATGGGCAGATGAGTCTGAGCAACAGCTTTCCAGGCTAGCCCCTTCTGCCTGCCAGCTATCTGCAGACGTTCGCATTTCAAGAGCAGGGCTGCGAAAGTAGCCTAGCAGGTACACCATCTTTCCCAGGCTACGTTTGAAGTTTGAGGTGTCAAGACAAGCAAGCAGTCCCATTCTCTGTGCCTCTGTGCGAGCAGTGCCATGGGCAGATGAGGCTGAGCAACAGCTTTCCAGGCTAGCACCTTCTGGCTGCCAGCTATCTGCAGACGTTCGCACTTTCGGAGCAGGGCTGCGAAAGGAGCCTGGCTGGGACACCAACTTTCCCAGGCTACGTTTGAAGTTTGAGGTGGCAAGACAAGCAAGCAGCCCCATTCTCTGTGCCTCTGTGCGAGCAGTGCCATGGGCAGATGAGGCTGAGCAACAGCTTTCCAGGGTAGCCCCTTCTGCCTGCCAGCTATCTGCAGACGTTCGCACTTTCGGAGCAGGGCTGTGAAATGAGCCTGGCAGTGACACCACCATTCCCAGCATGCGTTTGAAGTTTCAAGTGGCAAGATAAGCAAGCAGCCCCATTCTCTGTGCCTCTATGCGAACAGTGCCATGGGCAGATGAGGCTGAGCAACAGCTTTCCAGGCTAGCCCCTTCTGCCTGCCAGCTATCTGCAGACGTTCGCACTTTCGGAGCAGGGCTGTGATAGGAGCCTGGCTGGGACACCACCATTCCCAGCATGCGTTTGAAGTTTCAAGTGGCAAGATAAGCAAGCAGCCCCATTCTCTGTGCCTCTATGCGAACAGTGCCATGGGCAGATGAGGCTGAGCAACAGCTTTCCAGGCTAGCCCCTTCTGCCTGCCAGCTATCTGCAGACGTTCGCATTTCAAGAGCAGGGCTGCGAAAGGAGCCTAGCAGGTACACCATCTTTCCCAGGCTACGTTTGAAGTTTGAGGTGGCAAGACAAGCAAGCAGCCCCATTCTCTGTGCCTCTGTGCGAGCAGTGCCATGGGCAGATGAGGCTGAGCAACAGCTTTCCAGGCTAGCCCCTTCTGCCTGCCAGCTATCTGCAGACGTTCGCACTTTCGGAGCAGGGCTGCGAAAGGAGCTTGGCTGGGACACCAACTTTCCCAGGCTATGTTTGAAGTTTGAGGTGGCAAGACAAGCAAGCAGCCCCATTCTCTGTGCCTCTGTGCGAGCAGTGCCATGGGCAGATGAGGCTGAGCAACAGCTTTCCAGGATAGCCCCTTCTGCCTGCCAGCTATCTGCAGACGTTTGCACTTTCGGAGCAGGGCTGTGATAGGATTATGGCAGGGACACCACCATTCCCAGCATGCGTTTGAAGTTTCAAGTGGCAAGATAAGCAAGCAGCCCCATTCTCTGTGCCTCTATGCGAACAGTGCCATGGGCAGATGAGGCTGAGCAACAGCTTTCCAGGCTAGCCCCTTCTGCCTGCCAGCTATCTGCAGACGTTCGCATTTCAAGAGCAGGGCTGCGAAAGGAGCCTAGCAGGTACACCATCTTTCCCAGGCTACGTTTGAAGTTTGAGGTGGCAAGACAAGCAAGCAGTCCCATTCTCTGTGCCTCTGTGCGAGCACTGCCATGGGCAGATGAGGCTGAGCAACAGCTTTCCAGGCTAGCACCTTCTGGCTGCCACCTATCTGCAGACGTTCGCACTTTCGGAGCAGGGCTGCGAAAGGAGCCTGGCTGGGACACCAACTTTCCCAGGCTACGTTTGAAGTTTGAGGTGGCAAGACAAGCAAGCAGCCCCATTCTCTGTGCCTCTGTGCGAGCAGTGCCATGGGCAGATGAGGCTGAGCAACAGCTTTCCAGGCTAGCCCCTTCTGCCTGCCAGCTATCTGCAGACGTTCGCACTTTCGGAGCAGAGCTGCGAAAGGAGCCTGGCTGGGACACCAACTTTCCCAGGCTACGTTTGAAGTTTGAGGTGGCAAGACAAGCAAGCAGCTCCAGTCTCTGCGCCTGTGTGCGAGCACTGCCATGGGCAGATGAGGCTGAGCAACAGCTTTCCAGGATAGCCCCTTCTGCCTGCCAGCTATCTGCAGACGTTTGCACTTTCGGAGCAGGGCTGTGATAGGAGCCTGGCAGGGACACCACCATTCCCAGCATGCGTTTGAAGTTTCAAGTGGCAAGATAAGCAAGCAGCCCCATTCTCTGTGCCTCTATGCGAACAGTGCCATGGGCAGATGAGGCTGAGCAACAGCTTTCCAGGCTAGCCCCTTCTGGCTGCCAGCTATCTGCAGACGTTCGCATTTCAAGAGCAGGGCTGCGAAAGTAGCCTAGCAGGTACACCATCTTTCCCAGGCTACGTTTGAAGTTTGAGGTGGCAAGACAAGCAAGCAGTCCCATTCTCTGTGCCTCTGTGCGAGCAGTGCCATGGGCAGATGAGGCTGAGAAACAGCTTTCCAGGCTAGCACCTTCTGGCTGCCACCTATCTGCAGACGTTCGCACTTTTGGAGCAGGGCTGCGAAAGGAGCCTGGCTGGGACACCAACTTTCCCAGGCTACGTTTGAAGTTTGAGGTGGCAAGACAAGCAAGGAGCCCCATTCTCTGTGCCTCTGTGCGAGCAGTGCCATGGGCAGATGAGGCTGAGCAACAGCTTTCCAGGCTAGCCCCTTCTGCCTGCCAGCTATCTGCAGACGTTCGCACTTTCGGAGCAGAGCTGCGAAAGGAGCCTGGCTGGGACACCAACTTTCCCAGGCTACGTTTGAAGTTTGAGGTGGCAAGACAAGCAAGCAGCTCCAGTTTCTGCGCCTCTGTGCGAGCACTGCCATGGGCAGATGAGGCTGAGCAACAGCTTTCCAGGGTAGCCCCTTCTGCCTGCCAGCTATCTGCAGACGTTCGCACTTTCGGAGCAGGGCTGTGATAGGAGCCTGGCAGGGACACCACCATTCCCAGCATGCGTTTGAAGTTTCAAGTGGCAAGGTAAGCAAGCAGCCCCATTCTCTGTGCCTCTATGCGAACAGTGCCATGGGCAGATGAGGCTGAGCAACAGCTTTCCAGGCTAGCCCCTTCTGCCTGCCAGCTATCTGCAGACGTTCGCATTTCAAGAGCAGGGCTGCGAAAGGAGCCTAGCAGGTACACCATCTTTCCCAGGCTACGTTTGAAGTTTGAGGTGGCAAGACAAGCAAGCAGTCCCATTCTCTGTGCCTCTGTGCGAGCAGTGCCATGGGCAGATGAGGCTGAGCAACAGCTTTCCAGGCTAGCACCTTCTGGCTGCCACCTATCTGCAGACGTTCGCACTTTCGGAGCAGGGCTGCGAAAGGAGCCTGGCTGGGACACCAACTTTCCCAGGCTACGTTTGAAGTTTGAGGTGGCAAGACAAGCAAGGAGCCCCATTCTCTGTGCCTCTGTGCGAGCAGTGCCATGGGCAGATGAGGCTGAGCAACAGCTTTCCAGGCTAGCCCCTTCTGCCTGCCAGCTATCTGCAGACGTTCGCACTTTCGGAGCAGGGCTGTGAAATGAGCCTGGCAGGGACACCACCATTCCCAGCATGCGTTTGAAGTTTCAAGTGGCAAGATAAGCAAGCAGCCCCATTCTCTGTGCCTCTATGCGAACAGTGCCATGGGCAGATGAGGCTGAGCAACAGCTTTCCAGGCTAGCCCCTTCTGCCTGCCAGCTATCTGCAGACGTTCGCATTTCAAGAGCAGGGCTGCGAAAGGAGCCTAGCAGGTACACCATCTTTCCCAGGCTACGTTTGAAGTTTGAGGTGGCAAGACAAGCAAGCAGCCCCATTCTCTGTGCCTCTGTGCGAGCACTGCCATGGGCAGATGAGGCTGAGCAACAGCTTTCCAGGCTAGCCCCTTCTGCCTGCCAGCTATCTGCAGACGTTCGCACTTTCGGAGCAGGGCTGCGAAAGGAGCTTGGCTGGGACACCAACTTTCCCAGGCTACGTTTGAAGTTTGAGGTGGCAAGACAAGCAAGCAGCCCCATTCTCTGTGCCTCTGTGCGAGCAGTGCCATGGGCAGATGAGGCTGAGCAACAGCTTTCCAGGATAGCCCCTTCTGCCTGCCAGCTATCTGCAGACGTTCGCACTTTCGGAGCAGGGCTGTGATAGGATTATGGCAGGGATACCACCATTCCCAGTATGCGTTTGAAGTTTCAAGTGGCAAGATAAGCAAGCAGCCCCATTCTCTGTGCCTCTATGCGAACAGTGCCTTGGGCAGATGAGGCTGAGCAACAGCTTTCCAGGCTAGCCCCTTCTGGCTGCCAGCTATCTGCAGACGTTCGCATTTCAAGAGCAGGGCTGTGAAAGGAGCCTAGCAGGTACACCATCTTTCCCAGGCTACGTTTGAAGTTTGAGGTGGCAAGAAAAGCAAGCAGCCCCATTCTCTGTGCCTCTGTGCGAGCAGTGCCATGGGCAGATGAGGCTGAGCAACAGCTTTCCAGGCTAGCACCTTCTGGCTGCCACCTATCTGCAGACGTTCGCACTTTCGGAGCAGGGCTGCGAAAGGAGCCTGGCTGGGACACCAACTTTCCCAGGCTACGTTTGAAGTTTGAGGTGGCAAGACAAGCAAGGAGCCCCATTCTCTGTGCCTCTGTGCGAGCAGTGCCATGGGCAGATGAGGCTGAGCAACAGCTTTCCAGGCTAGCCCCTTCTGGCTGCCAGCTATCTGCAGACGTTCGCACTTTCGGAGCAGGGCTGCGAAACGAGCCTGGCAGGGACACCAACATTCCCAGTATGCGTTTGAAGTTTCAAGTGGCAAGATAAGCAAGCAGCCCCATTCTCTGTGCCTCTATGCGAACAGTGCCATGGGCAGATGAGGCTGAGCAACAGCTTTCCAGGCTAGCCCCTTCTGGCTGCCAGCTATCTGCAGACGTTCGCATTTCAAGAGCAGGGCTGCGAAAGGAGCCTAGCAGGTACACCATCTTTCCCAGGCTACGTTTGAAGTTTGAGGTGGCAAGACAAGCAAGCAGCCCCATTCTCTGTGCCTCTGTGCGAGCACTGCCATGGACAGATGAGGCTGAGCAACAGCTTTCCAGGCTAGCACATTCTGGCTGCCAACTATCTGCAGACGTTCGCACTTTCGGAGCAGGGCTGTGATAGGAGCCTGGCAGGGACACCACCATTCCCAGCATGCGTTTGAAGTTTCAAGTGGCAAGATAAGCAAGCAGCCCCATTCTCTGTGCCTCTATGCGAACAGTGCCTTGGACAGATGAGGCTGAGCAACAGCTTTCCAGGCTAGCCCCTTCTGGCTGCCAGCTATCTGCAGAAGTTCGCATTTCAAGAGCAGGGCTGCGAAAGTAGCCTAGCAGGTACACCATCTTTCCCAGGCTACGTTTGAAGTTTGAGGTGGCAAGACAAGCAAGCAGCCCCATTCTCTGTGCCTCTGTGCGAGCAGTGCCATGGGCAGATGAGGCTGAGCAACAGCTTTCCAGGCTAGCCCCTTCTGCCTGCCAGCTATCTGCAGACGTTCGCACTTTCGGAGCAGAGCTGCGAAAGGAGCCTGGCTGGGACACCAACTTTCCCAGGCTACGTTTGAAGTTTGAGGTGGCAAGACAAGCAAGCAGCTCCAGTCTCTGCGCCTCTGTGCGAGAAATGCCATGGGCAGATGAGGCTGAGCAACAGCTTTCCAGGCTAGCCCCTTCTGGCTGCCAGCTATCTGCAGACGTTCGCACTTTCGGAGCAGGGCTGTGAAATGAGCCTGGCAGGGACACCACCATTCCCAGCATGCGTTTGAAGTTTCAAGTGGCAAGATAAGCAAGCAGCCCCATTCTCTGTGCCTCTATGCGAACAGTGCCATGGGCAGATGAGGCTGAGCAACAGCTTTCCAGGCTAGCCCCTTCTGCCTGCCAGCTATCTGCAGACGTTCGCATTTCAAGAGCAGGGCTGCGAAAGGAGCCTAGCAGGTACACCATCTTTCCCAGGCTACGTTTGAAGTTTGAGGTGGCAAGACAAGCAAGCAGTCCCATTCTCTGTGCCTCTGTGCGAGCAGCGCCATGGGCAGATGAGGCTGAGCAACAGCTTTCCAGGCTAGCACCTTCTGGCTGCCACCTATCTGCAGACATTCGCACTTTCGGAGCAGGGCTGCGAAAGGAGCCTGGCTGGGACACCAACTTTCCCAGGCTACGTTTGAAGTTTGAGGTGGCAAGACAAGCAAGGAGCCCCATTCTCTGTGCCTCTGTGCGAGCAGTGCCATGGGCAGATGAGGCTGAGCAACAGCTTTCCAGGCTAGCCCCTTCTGCCTGCCAGCTATCTGCAGACGTTCGCACTTTCGGAGCAGGGCTGTGAAATGAGCCTGGCAGGGACACCACCATTCCCAGCATGCGTTTGAAGTTTCAAGTGGCAAGATAAGCAAGCAGCCCCATTCTCTGTGCCTCTATGCGAACAGTGCCATGGGCAGATGAGGCTGAGCAACAGCTTTCCAGGCTAGCCCCTTCTGACTGCCAGCTATCTGCAGACGTTCGCACTTTCGGAGCAGGGCTGTGATAGGAGCCTGGCAGGGACACCACCATTCCCCACATGCGTTTGAAGTTTGAGGTGGCAAGATAAGCAAGCAGCCCCATTCTCTGTGCCTCTATGCGAACAGTGCCATGGGCAGATGAGGCTGAGCAACAGCTTTCCAGGCTAGCCCCTTCTGCCTGCCAGCTATCTGCAGACGTTCGCATTTCAAGAGCAGGGCTGCGAAAGGAGCCTAGCAGGTACACCATCTTTCCCAGGCTACGTTTGAAGTTTGAGGTGGCAAGACAAGCAAGCAGCCCCATTCTCTGTGCCTCTGTGCGAGCACTGCCATGGGCAGATGAGGCTGAGCAACAGCTTTCCAGGCTAGCCCCTTCTGCCTGCCAGCTATCTGCAGACGTTCGCACTTTCGGAGCAGGGCTGCGAAAGGAGCTTGGCTGGGACACCAACTTTCCCAGGCTACGTTTGAAGTTTGAGGTGGCAAGACAAGCAAGCAGCCCCATTCTCTGTGCCTCTGTGCGAGCAGTGCCATGGGCAGATGAGGCTGAGCAACAGCTTTCCAGGATAGCCCCTTCTGCCTGCCAGCTATCTGCAGACGTTCGCACTTTCGGAGCAGGGCTGTGATAGGATTATGGCAGGGATACCACCATTCCCAGCATGCGTTTGAAGTTTCAAGTGGCAAGATAAGCAAGCAGCCCCATTCTCTGTGCCTCTATGCGAACAGTGCCTTGGGCAGATGAGGCTGAGCAACAGCTTTCCAGGCTAGCCCCTTCTGGCTGCCAGCTATCTGCAGACGTTCGCATTTCAAGAGCAGGGCTGTGAAAGGAGCCTAGCAGGTAAACCATCTTTCCCAGGCTACCTTTGAAGTTTGAGGTGGCAAGACAAGCAAGCAGCCCCATTCTCTGTGACTCTGTGCGAGCAGTGCCATGAGCAGATGAGGCTGAGCAACAGCTTTCCAGGCTAGCACCTTCTGGCTGCCACCTATCTGCAGACGTTCACACTTTCGGAGCAGGGCTGCGAAAGGAGCCTGGCTGGGACACCAACTTTCCCAGGCTACGTTTGAAGTTTGAGGTGGCAAGACAAGCAAGGAGCCCCATTCTCTGTGCCTCTGTGCGAGCAGTGCCATGGGCAGATGAGGCTGAGCAACAGCTTTCCAGGCTAGCCCCTTCTGGCTGCCAGCTATCTGCAGACGTTCGCACTTTCAGAGCAGGGCTGCGAAACGAGCCTGGCAGGGACACCAACATTCCCAGTATGCGTTTGAAGTTTCAAGTGGCAAGATAAGCAAGCAGCCCCATTCTCTGTGCCTCTATGCGAACAGTGCCATGGGCAGATGAGGCTGAGCAACAGCTTTCCAGGCTAGCCCCTTCTGGCTGCCAGCTATCTGCAGACGTTCGCATTTCAAGAGCAGGGCTGCGAAAGGAGCCTAGCAGGTACACCATCTTTCCCAGGCTACGTTTGAAGTTTGAGGTGGCAAGACAAGCAAGCAGCCCCATTCTCTGTGCCTCTGTGCGAGCACTGCCATGGGCAGATGAGGCTGAGCAACAGCTTTCCAGGCTAGCACATTCTGGCTGCCAACTATCTGCAGACGTTCGCACTTTCGGAGCAGGGCTGTGATAGGAGCCTGGCTGGGACACCACCATTCCCAGCATGCGTTTGAAGTTTCAAGTGGCAAGATAAGCAAGCAGCCCCATTCTCTGTGCCTCTATGCGAACAGTGCCTTGGACAGATGAGGCTGAGCAACAGCTTTCCAGGCTAGCCCCTTCTGGCTGCCAGCTATCTGCAGAAGTTCGCATTTCAAGAGCAGGGCTGCGAAAGTAGCCTAGCAGGTACACCATCTTTCCCAGGCTACGTTTGAAGTTTGAGGTGGCAAGACAAGCAAGCAGCCCCATTCTCTGTGCCTCTGTGCGAGCAGTGCCATGGGCAGATGAGGCTGAGCAACAGCTTTCCAGGCTAGCCCCTTCTGCCTGCCAGCTATCTGCAGACGTTCGCACTTTCGGAGCAGGGCTGCGAAAGGAGCCTGGCTGGGACACCAACTTTCCCAGGTTACGTTTGAAGTTTGAGGTGGCAAGACAAGCAAGCAGCCCCATTCTCTGTGCCTCTGTGCGAGCAGTGCCATGGGCAGATGAGGCTGAGCAACAGCTTTCCAGGCTAGCACCTTCTGGCTGCCACCTATCTGCAGACGTTCACACTTTCGGAGCAGGGCTGCGAAAGGAGCCTGGCTGGGACACCAACTTTCCCAGGCTACGTTTGAAGTTTGAGGTGGCAAGACAAGCAAGGAGCCCCATTCTCTGTGCCTCTGTGCGAGCAGTGCCATGGGCAGATGAGGCTGAGCAACAGCTTTCCAGGCTAGCCCCTTCTGGCTGCCAGCTATCTGCAGACGTTCGCACTTTCGGAGCAGGGCTGCGAAAGGAGCCTGGCAGGGACACCAACATTCCCAGTATGCGTTTGAAGTTTCAAGTGGCAAGATAAGCAAGCAGCCCCATTCTCTGTGCCTCTATGCGAACAGTGCCATGGGCAGATGAGGCTGAGCAACAGCTTTCCAGGCTAGCCCCTTCTGGCTGCCAGCTATCTGCAGACGTTCGCATTTCAAGAGCAGGGCTGCGAAAGGAGCCTAGCAGGTACACCATCTTTCCCAGGCTACGTTTGAAGTTTGAGGTGGCAAGACAAGCAAGCAGCCCCATTCTCTGTGCCTCTGTGCGAGCACTGCCATGGGCAGATGAGGCTGAGCAACAGCTTTCCAGGCTAGCACATTCTGGCTGCCAACTATCTGCAGACGTTCGCACCTTCGGAGCAGGGCTGTGATAGGAGCCTGGCTGGGACACCACCATTCCCAGCATGCGTTTGAAGTTTCAAGTGGCAAGATAAGCAAGCAGCCCCATTCTCTGTGCCTCTATGCGAACAGTGCCTTGGGCAGATGAGGCTGAGCAACAGCTTTCCAGGCTAGCCCCTTCTGGCTGCCAGCTCTCTGCAGAAGTTCGCATTTCAAGAGCAGGGCTGCGAAAGTAGCCTAGCAGGTACACCATCTTTCCCAGGCTACGTTTGAAGTTTGATGTGGCAAGACAAGCAAGCAGCCCCATTCTCTGTGCCTCTGTGCGAGCAGTGCCATGGGCAGATGAGGCTGAGCAACAGCTTTCCAGGCTAGCCCCTTCTGCCTGCCAGCTATCTGCAGATGTTCGCACTTTCGGAGCAGAGCTGCGAAAGGAGCCTGGCTGGGACACCAACTTTCCCAGGCTACGTTTGAAGTTTGAGGTGGCAAGACAAGCAAGCAGCTCCAGTCTCTGCGCCTCTGTGCGAGAAATGCCATGGGCAGATGAGGCTGAGCAACAGCTTTCCAGGCTAGCCCCTTCTGGCTGCCAGCTATCTGCAGACGTTCGCACTTTCGGAGCAGGGCTGTGAAATGAGCCTGGCAGGGACACCACCATTCCCAGCATGCGTTTGAAGTTTCAAGTGGCAAGATAAGCAAGCAGCCCCATTCTCTGTGCCTCTATGCGAACAGTGCCATGGGCAGATGAGGCTGAGCAACAGCTTTCCAGGCCAGCCCCTTCTGCCTGCCAGCTATCTGCAGACGTTTGCACTTTCGGAGCAGGGCTGTGATAGGAGCCTGGCAGGGACACCACCATTCCCAGCATGCGTTTGAAGTTTGAGGTGGCAAGATAAGCAAGCAGCCCCATTCTCTGTGCCTCTATGCGAACAGTGCCATGGGCAGATGAGGCTGAGCAACAGCTTTCCAGGCTAGCCCCTTCTGCCTGCCAGCTATCTGCAGACGTTCGCATTTCAAGAGCAGGGCTGCGAAAGGAGCCTAGCAGGTACACCATCTTTCCCAGGCTACGTTTGAAGTTTGAGGTGGCAAGACAAGCAAGCAGCCCCATTCTCTGTGCCTCTGTGCGAGCACTGCCATGGGCAGATGAGGCTGAGCAACAGCTTTCCAGGCTAGCACATTCTGGCTGCCAACTATCTGCAGACGTTCGCACTTTCGGAGCAGGGCTGTGATAGGAGCCTGGCTGGGACACCACCATTCCCAGCATGCGTTTGAAGTTTCAAGTGGCAAGATAAGCAAGCAGCCCCATTCTCTGTGCCTCTATGCGAACAGTGCCTTGGACAGATGAGGCTGAGCAACAGCTTTCCAGGCTAGCCCCTTCTGGCTGCCACCTATCTGCAGAAGTTCGCATTTCAAGAGCAGGGCTGCGAAAGTAGCCTAGCAGGTACACCATCTTTCCCAGGCTACGTTTGAAGTTTGAGGTGGCAAGACAAGCAAGCAGCCCCATTCTCTGTGCCTCTGTGCGAGCAGTGCCATGGGCAGATGAGGCTGAGCAACAGCTTTCCAGGCTAGCCCCTTCTGCCTGCCAGCTATCTGCAGACGTTCGCACTTTCGGAGCAGAGCTGCGAAAGGAGCCTGACTGGGACACCAACTTTCCCAGGCTACGTTTGAAGTTTGAGGTGGCAAGACAAGCAAGCAGCTCCAGTCTCTGCGCCTCTGTGCGAGAAATGCCATGGGCAGATGAGGCTGAGCAACAGCTTTCCAGGCTAGCCCCTTCTGGCTGCCAGCTATCTGCAGACGTTCGCACTTTCGGAGCAGGGCTGTGAAAGGAGCCTGGCTGGGACACCAACTTTCCCAGCATGCGTTTGAAGTTTCAAGTGGCAAGATAAGCAAGCAGCCCCATTCTCTGTGCCTCTATGCGAACAGTGCCATGGGCAGATGAGGCTGAGCAACAGCTTTCCAGGCCAGCCCCTTCTGCCTGCCAGCTATCTGCAGACGTTCGCATTTCAAGAGCAGGGCTGCGAAAGGAGCCTAGCAGGTACACCATCTTTCCCAGGCTACGTTTGAAGTTTGAGGTGGCAAGACAAGCAAGCAGCCCCATTCTCTGTGCCTCTGTGCGAGCACTGCCATGGACAGATGAGGCTGAGCAACAGCTTTCCAGGCTAGCACATTCTGGCTGCCAACTATCTGCAGACGTTCGCACTTTCGGAGCAGGGCTGTGATAGGAGCCTGGCAGGGACACCACCATTCCCAGCATGCGTTTGAAGTTTCAAGTGGCAAGATAAGCAAGCAGCCCCATTCTCTGTGCCTCTATGCGAACAGTGCCTTGGACAGATGAGGCTGAGCAACAGCTTTCCAGGCTAGCCCCTTCTGGCTGCCAGCTATCTGCAGAAGTTCGCATTTCAAGAGCAGGGCTGCGAAAGTAGCCTAGCAGGTACACCATCTTTCCCAGGCTACGTTTGAAGTTTGAGGTGGCAAGACAAGCAAGCAGCCCCATTCTCTGTGCCTCTGTGCGAGCAGTGCCATGGGCAGATGAGGCTGAGCAACAGCTTTCCAGGCTAGCCCCTTCTGCCTGCCAGCTATCTGCAGACGTTCGCACTTTCGGAGCAGAGCTGCGAAAGGAGCCTGGCTGGGACACCAACTTTCCCAGGCTACGTTTGAAGTTTGAGGTGGCAAGACAAGCAAGCAGCTCCAGTCTCTGCGCCTCTGTGCGAGAAATGCCATGGGCAGATGAGGCTGAGCAACAGCTTTCCAGGCTAGCCCCTTCTGGCTGCCAGCTATCTGCAGACGTTCGCACTTTCGGAGCAGGGCTGTGAAATGAGCCTGGCAGGGACACCACCATTCCCAGCATGCGTTTGAAGTTTCAAGTGGCAAGATAAGCAAGCAGCCCCATTCTCTGTGCCTCTATGCGAACAGTGCCATGGGCAGATGAGGCTGAGCAACAGCTTTCCAGGCTAGCCCCTTCTGCCTGCCAGCTATCTGCAGACGTTCGCATTTCAAGAGCAGGGCTGCGAAAGGAGCCTAGCAGGTACACCATCTTTCCCAGGCTACGTTTGAAGTTTGAGGTGGCAAGACAAGCAAGCAGTCCCATTCTCTGTGCCTCTGTGCGAGCAGCGCCATGGGCAGATGAGGCTGAGCAACAGCTTTCCAGGCTAGCACCTTCTGGCTGCCACCTATCTGCAGACATTCGCACTTTCGGAGCAGGGCTGCGAAAGGAGCCTGGCTGGGACACCAACTTTCCCAGGCTACGTTTGAAGTTTGAGGTGGCAAGACAAGCAAGGAGCCCCATTCTCTGTGCCTCTGTGCGAGCAGTGCCATGGGCAGATGAGGCTGAGCAACAGCTTTCCAGGCTAGCCCCTTCTGCCTGCCAGCTATCTGCAGACGTTCGCACTTTCGGAGCAGGGCTGTGAAATGAGCCTGGCAGGGACACCACCATTCCCAGCATGCGTTTGAAGTTTCAAGTGGCAAGATAAGCAAGCAGCCCCATTCTCTGTGCCTCTATGCGAACAGTGCCATGGGCAGATGAGGCTGAGCAACAGCTTTCCAGGCTAGCCCCTTCTGACTGCCAGCTATCTGCAGACGTTCGCACTTTCGGAGCAGGGCTGTGATAGGAGCCTGGCAGGGACACCACCATTCCCAGCATGCTTTTGAAGTTTGAGGTGGCAAGATAAGCAAGCAGCCCCATTCTCTGTGCCTCTATGCGAACAGTGCCATGGGCAGATGAGGCTGAGCAACAGCTTTCCAGGCTAGCCCCTTCTGCCTGCCAGCTATCTGCAGACGTTCGCATTTCAAGAGCAGGGCTGCGAAAGGAGCCTAGCAGGTACACCATCTTTCCCAGGGTACGTTTGAAGTTTGAGGTGGCAAGACAAGCAAGCAGCCCCATTCTCTGTGCCTCTGTGCGAGCACTGCCATGGGCAGATGAGGCTGAGCAACAGCTTTCCAGGCTAGCCCCTTCTGCCTGCCAGCTATCTGCAGACGTTCGCACTTTCGGAGCAGGGCTGCGAAAGGAGCTTGGCTGGGACACCAACTTTCCCAGGCTACGTTTGAAGTTTGAGGTGGCAAGACAAGCAAGCAGCCCCATTCTCTGTGCCTCTGTGCGAGCAGTGCCATGGGCAGATGAGGCTGAGCAACAGCTTTCCAGGATAGCCCCTTCTGCCTGCCAGCTATCTGCAGACGTTCGCACTTTCGGAGCAGGGCTGTGATAGGATTATGGCAGGGATACCACCATTCCCAGCATGCGTTTGAAGTTTCAAGTGGCAAGATAAGCAAGCAGCCCCATTCTCTGTGCCTCTATGCGAACAGTGCCTTGGGCAGATGAGGCTGAGCAACAGCTTTCCAGGCTAGCCCCTTCTGGCTGCCAGCTATCTGCAGACGTTCGCATTTCAAGAGCAGGGCTGTGAAAGGAGCCTAGCAGGTAAACCATCTTTCCCAGGCTACCTTTGAAGTTTGAGGTGGCAAGACAAGCAAGCAGCCCCATTCTCTGTGACTCTGTGCGAGCAGTGCCATGAGCAGATGAGGCTGAGCAACAGCTTTCCAGGCTAGCACCTTCTGGCTGCCACCTATCTGCAGACGTTCACACTTTCGGAGCAGGGCTGCGAAAGGAGCCTGGCTGGGACACCAACTTTCCCAGGCTACGTTTGAAGTTTGAGGTGGCAAGACAAGCAAGGAGCCCCATTCTCTGTGCCTCTGTGCGAGCAGTGCCATGGGCAGATGAGGCTGAGCAACAGCTTTCCAGGCTAGCCCCTTCTGGCTGCCAGCTATCTGCAGACGTTCGCACTTTCAGAGCAGGGCTGCGAAACGAGCCTGGCAGGGACACCAACATTCCCAGTATGCGTTTGAAGTTTCAAGTGGCAAGATAAGCAAGCAGCCCCATTCTCTGTGCCTCTATGCGAACAGTGCCATGGGCAGATGAGGCTGAGCAACAGCTTTCCAGGCTAGCCCCTTCTGGCTGCCAGCTATCTGCAGACGTTCGCATTTCAAGAGCAGGGCTGCGAAAGGAGCCTAGCAGGTACACCATCTTTCCCAGGCTACGTTTGAAGTTTGAGGTGGCAAGACAAGCAAGCAGCCCCATTCTCTGTGCCTCTGTGCGAGCACTGCCATGGGCAGATGAGGCTGAGCAACAGCTTTCCAGGCTAGCACATTCTGGCTGCCAACTATCTGCAGACGTTCGCACTTTCGGAGCAGGGCTGTGATAGGAGCCTGGCTGGGACACCACCATTCCCAGCATGCGTTTGAAGTTTCAAGTGGCAAGATAAGCAAGCAGCCCCATTCTCTGTGCCTCTATGCGAACAGTGCCTTGGACAGATGAGGCTGAGCAACAGCTTTCCAGGCTAGCCCCTTCTGGCTGCCAGCTATCTGCAGAAGTTCGCATTTCAAGAGCAGGGCTGCGAAAGTAGCCTAGCAGGTACACCATCTTTCCCAGGCTACGTTTGAAGTTTGAGGTGGCAAGACAAGCAAGCAGCCCCATTCTCTGTGCCTCTGTGCGAGCAGTGCCATGGGCAGATGAGGCTGAGCAACAGCTTTCCAGGCTAGCCCCTTCTGCCTGCCAGCTATCTGCAGACGTTCGCACTTTCGGAGCAGGGCTGCGAAAGGAGCCTGGCTGGGACACCAACTTTCCCAGGTTACGTTTGAAGTTTGAGGTGGCAAGACAAGCAAGCAGCCCCATTCTCTGTGCCTCTGTGCGAGCAGTGCCATGGGCAGATGAGGCTGAGCAACAGCTTTCCAGGCTAGCACCTTCTGGCTGCCACCTATCTGCAGACGTTCACACTTTCGGAGCAGGGCTGCGAAAGGAGCCTGGCTGGGACACCAACTTTCCCAGGCTACGTTTGAAGTTTGAGGTGGCAAGACAAGCAAGGAGCCCCATTCTCTGTGCCTCTGTGCGAGCAGTGCCATGGGCAGATGAGGCTGAGCAACAGCTTTCCAGGCTAGCCCCTTCTGGCTGCCAGCTATCTGCAGACGTTCGCACTTTCGGAGCAGGGCTGCGAAAGGAGCCTGGCAGGGACACCAACATTCCCAGTATGCGTTTGAAGTTTCAAGTGGCAAGATAAGCAAGCAGCCCCATTCTCTGTGCCTCTATGCGAACAGTGCCATGGGCAGATGAGGCTGAGCAACAGCTTTCCAGGCTAGCCCCTTCTGGCTGCCAGCTATCTGCAGACGTTCGCATTTCAAGAGCAGGGCTGCGAAAGGAGCCTAGCAGGTACACCATCTTTCCCAGGCTACGTTTGAAGTTTGAGGTGGCAAGACAAGCAAGCAGCCCCATTCTCTGTGCCTCTGTGCGAGCACTGCCATGGGCAGATGAGGCTGAGCAACAGCTTTCCAGGCTAGCACATTCTGGCTGCCAACTATCTGCAGACGTTCGCACCTTCGGAGCAGGGCTGTGATAGGAGCCTGGCTGGGACACCACCATTCCCAGCATGCGTTTGAAGTTTCAAGTGGCAAGATAAGCAAGCAGCCCCATTCTCTGTGCCTCTATGCGAACAGTGCCTTGGGCAGATGAGGCTGAGCAACAGCTTTCCAGGCTAGCCCCTTCTGGCTGCCAGCTCTCTGCAGAAGTTCGCATTTCAAGAGCAGGGCTGCGAAAGTAGCCTAGCAGGTACACCATCTTTCCCAGGCTACGTTTGAAGTTTGATGTGGCAAGACAAGCAAGCAGCCCCATTCTCTGTGCCTCTGTGCGAGCAGTGCCATGGGCAGATGAGGCTGAGCAACAGCTTTCCAGGCTAGCCCCTTCTGCCTGCCAGCTATCTGCAGATGTTCGCACTTTCGGAGCAGAGCTGCGAAAGGAGCCTGGCTGGGACACCAACTTTCCCAGGCTACGTTTGAAGTTTGAGGTGGCAAGACAAGCAAGCAGCTCCAGTCTCTGCGCCTCTGTGCGAGAAATGCCATGGGCAGATGAGGCTGAGCAACAGCTTTCCAGGCTAGCCCCTTCTGGCTGCCAGCTATCTGCAGACGTTCGCACTTTCGGAGCAGGGCTGTGAAATGAGCCTGGCAGGGACACCACCATTCCCAGCATGCGTTTGAAGTTTCAAGTGGCAAGATAAGCAAGCAGCCCCATTCTCTGTGCCTCTATGCGAACAGTGCCATGGGCAGATGAGGCTGAGCAACAGCTTTCCAGGCCAGCCCCTTCTGCCTGCCAGCTATCTGCAGACGTTTGCACTTTCGGAGCAGGGCTGTGATAGGAGCCTGGCAGGGACACCACCATTCCCAGCATGCGTTTGAAGTTTGAGGTGGCAAGATAAGCAAGCAGCCCCATTCTCTGTGCCTCTATGCGAACAGTGCCATGGGCAGATGAGGCTGAGCAACAGCTTTCCAGGCTAGCCCCTTCTGCCTGCCAGCTATCTGCAGACGTTCGCATTTCAAGAGCAGGGCTGCGAAAGGAGCCTAGCAGGTACACCATCTTTCCCAGGCTACGTTTGAAGTTTGAGGTGGCAAGACAAGCAAGCAGCCCCATTCTCTGTGCCTCTGTGCGAGCACTGCCATGGGCAGATGAGGCTGAGCAACAGCTTTCCAGGCTAGCACATTCTGGCTGCCAACTATCTGCAGACGTTCGCACTTTCGGAGCAGGGCTGTGATAGGAGCCTGGCTGGGACACCACCATTCCCAGCATGCGTTTGAAGTTACAAGTGGCAAGATAAGCAAGCAGCCCCATTCTCTGTGCCTCTATGCGAACAGTGCCTTGGACAGATGAGGCTGAGCAACAGCTTTCCAGGCTAGCCCCTTCTGGCTGCCACCTATCTGCAGAAGTTCGCATTTCAAGAGCAGGGCTGCGAAAGTAGCCTAGCAGGTACACCATCTTTCCCAGGCTACGTTTGAAGTTTGAGGTGGCAAGACAAGCAAGCAGCCCCATTCTCTGTGCCTCTGTGCGAGCAGTGCCATGGGCAGATGAGGCTGAGCAACAGCTTTCCAGGCTAGCCCCTTCTGCCTGCCAGCTATCTGCAGACGTTCGCACTTTCGGAGCAGAGCTGCGAAAGGAGCCTGACTGGGACACCAACTTTCCCAGGCTACGTTTGAAGTTTGAGGTGGCAAGACAAGCAAGCAGCTCCAGTCTCTGCGCCTCTGTGCGAGAAATGCCATGGGCAGATGAGGCTGAGCAACAGCTTTCCAGGCTAGCCCCTTCTGGCTGCCAGCTATCTGCAGACGTTCGCACTTTCGGAGCAGGGCTGTGAAAGGAGCCTGGCTGGGACACCAACTTTCCCAGCATGCGTTTGAAGTTTCAAGTGGCAAGATAAGCAAGCAGCCCCATTCTCTGTGCCTCTATGCGAACAGTGCCATGGGCAGATGAGGCTGAGCAACAGCTTTCCAGGCCAGCCCCTTCTGCCTGCCAGCTATCTGCAGACGTTTGCACTTTCGGAGCAGGGCTGTGATAGGAGCCTGGCAGGGACACCACCATTCCCAGCATGCGTTTGAAGTTTCAAGTGGCAAGATAAGCAAGCAGCCCCATTCTCTGTGCCTCTATGCGAACAGTGCCATGGGCAGATGAGGCTGAGCAACAGCTTTCCAGGCTAGCCCCTTCTGCCTGCCAGCTATCTGCAGACGTTCGCATTTCAAGAGCAGCGCTGCGAAAGGAGCCTAGCAGGTACACCATCTTTCCCAGGCTACGTTTGAAGTTTGAGGTGGCAAGACAAGCAAGCAGCCCCATTCTCTGTGCCTCTGTGCGAGCAGTGCCATGGGCAGATGAGGCTGAGCAACAGCTTTCCAGGCTAGCCCCTTCTGCCTGCCAGCTATCTGCAGACGTTCGCACTTTCGGAGCAGGGCTGCGAAAGGAGCCTGGCTGGGACACCAACTTTCCCAGGTTACGTTTGAAGTTTGAGGTGGCAAGACAAGCAAGCAGCCCCATTCTCTGTGCCTCTATGCGAACAGTGCCATGGGCAGATGAGGCTGAGCAACAGCTTTCCAGGCCAGCCCCTTCTGCCTGCCAGCTATCTGCAGACGTTTGCACTTTCGGAGCAGGGCTGTGATAGGAGCCTGGCAGGGACACCACCATTCCCAGCATGCGTTTGAAGTTTGAGGTGGCAAGATAAGCAAGCAGCCCCATTCTCTGTGCCTCTATGCGAACAGTGCCATGGGCAGATGAGGCTGAGCAACAGCTTTCCAGGCTAGCCCCTTCTGCCTGCCAGCTATCTGCAGACGTTCGCATTTCAAGAGCAGGGCTGCGAAAGGAGCCTAGCAGGTACACCATCTTTCCCAGGCTACGTTTGAAGTTTGAGGTGGCAAGACAAGCAAGCAGCCCCATTCTCTGTGCCTCTGTGCGAGCACTGCCATGGGCAGATGAGGCTGAGCAACAGCTTTCCAGGCTAGCCCCTTCTGGCTGCCACCTATCTGCAGACGTTCGCACTTTCGGAGCAGGGCTGTGATAGGAGCCTGGCTGGGACACCACCATTCCCAGCATGCGTTTGAAGTTTCAAGTGGCAAGATAAGCAAGCAGCCCCATTCTCTGTGCCTCTATGCGAACAGTGCCTTGGACAGATGAGGCTGAGCAACAGCTTTCCAGGCTAGCCCCTTCTGGCTGCCAGCTATCTGCAGAAGTTCGCATTTCAAGAGCAGGGCTGCGAAAGTAGCCTAGCAGGTACACCATCTTTCCCAGGCTACGTTTGAAGTTTGAGGTGGCAAGACAAGCAAGCAGCCCCATTCTCTGTGCCTCTGTGCGAGCAGTGCCATGGGCAGATGAGGCTGAGCAACAGCTTTCCAGGCTAGCCCCTTCTGCCTGCCAGCTATCTGCAGACGTTCGCACTTTCGGAGCAGAGCTGCGAAAGGAGCCTGACTGGGACACCAACTTTCCCAGGCTACGTTTGAAGTTTGAGGTGGCAAGACAAGCAAGCAGCTCCAGTCTCTGCGCCTCTGTGCGAGAAATGCCATGGGCAGATGAGGCTGAGCAACAGCTTTCCAGGCTAGCCCCTTCTGGCTGCCAGCTATCTGCAGACGTTCGCACTTTCGGAGCAGGGCTGTGAAAGGAGCCTGGCTGGGACACCAACTTTCCCAGCATGCGTTTGAAGTTTCAAGTGGCAAGATAAGCAAGCAGCCCCATTCTCTGTGCCTCTATGCGAACAGTGCCATGGGCAGATGAGGCTGAGCAACAGCTTTCCAGGCCAGCCCCTTCTGCCTGCCAGCTATCTGCAGACGTTTGCACTTTCGGAGCAGGGCTGTGATAGGAGCCTGGCAGGGACACCACCATTCCCAGCATGCGTTTGAAGTTTGAGGTGGCAAGATAAGCAAGCAGCCCCATTCTCTGTGCCTCTATGCGAACAGTGCCATGGGCAGATGAGGCTGAGCAACAGCTTTCCAGGCTAGCCCCTTCTGCCTGCCAGCTATCTGCAGACGTTCGCATTTCAAGAGCAGGGCTGCGAAAGGAGCCTAGCAGGTACACCATCTTTCCCAGGCTACGTTTGAAGTTTGAGGTGGCAAGACAAGCAAGCAGCCCCATTCTCTGTGCCTCTGTGCGAGCACTGCCATGGGCAGATGAGGCTGAGCAACAGCTTTCCAGGCTAGCACATTCTGGCTGCCAACTATCTGCAGACGTTCGCACTTTCGGAGCAGGGCTGTGATAGGAGCCTGGCTGGGACACCACCATTCCCAGCATGCGTTTGAAGTTTCAAGTGGCAAGATAAGCAAGCAGCCCCATTCTCTGTGCCTCTATGCGAACAGTGCCTTGGACAGATGAGGCTGAGCAACAGCTTTCCAGGCTAGCCCCTTCTGGCTGCCAGCTATCTGCAGAAGTTCGCATTTCAAGAGCAGGGCTGCGAAAGTAGCCTAGCAGGTACACCATCTTTCCCAGGCTACGTTTGAAGTTTGAGGTGGCAAGACAAGCAAGCAGCCCCATTCTCTGTGCCTCTGTGCGAGCAGTGCCATGGGCAGATGAGGCTGAGCAACAGCTTTCCAGGCTAGCCCCTTCTGCCTGCCAGCTATCTGCAGACGTTCGCACTTTCGGAGCAGAGCTGCGAAAGGAGCCTGACTGGGACACCAACTTTCCCAGGCTACGTTTGAAGTTTGAGGTGGCAAGACAAGCAAGCAGCTCCAGTCTCTGCGCCTCTGTGCGAGAAATGCCATGGGCAGATGAGGCTGAGCAACAGCTTTCCAGGCTAGCCCCTTCTGGCTGCCAGCTATCTGCAGACGTTCGCACTTTCGGAGCAGGGCTGTGAAAGGAGCCTGGCTGGGACACCAACTTTCCCAGCATGCGTTTGAAGTTTCAAGTGGCAAGATAAGCAAGCAGCCCCATTCTCTGTGCCTCTATGCGAACAGTGCCATGGGCAGATGAGGCTGAGCAACAGCTTTCCAGGCCAGCCCCTTCTGCCTGCCAGCTATCTGCAGATGTTTGCACTTTCGGAGCAGGGCTGTGATAGGAGCCTGGCAGGGACACCACCATTCCCAGCATGCGTTTGAAGTTTGAGGTGGCAAGATAAGCAAGCAGCCCCATTCTCTGTGCCTCTATGCGAACAGTGCCATGGGCAGATGAGGCTGAGCAACAGCTTTCCAGGCTAGCCCCTTCTGCCTGCCAGCTATCTGCAGACGTTCGCATTTCAAGAGCAGGGCTGCGAAAGGAGCCTAGCAGGTACACCATCTTTCCCAGGCTACGTTTGAAGTTTGAGGTGGCAAGACAAGCAAGCAGCCCCATTCTCTGTGCCTCTGTGCGAGCACTGCCATGGGCAGATGAGGCTGAGCAACAGCTTTCCAGGCTAGCACATTCTGGCTGCCAACTATCTGCAGACGTTCGCACTTTCGGAGCAAGGCTGTGATAGGAGCCTGGCTGGGACACCACCATTCCCAGCATGCGTTTGAAGTTTCAAGTGGCAAGATAAGCAAGCAGCCCCATTCTCTGTGCCTCTATGCGAACAGTGCCTTGGACAGATGAGGCTGAGCAACAGCTTTCCAGGCTAGCCCCTTCTGGCTGCCAGCTATCTGCAGAAGTTCGCATTTCAAGAGCAGGGCTGCGAAAGTAGCCTAGCAGGTACACCATCTTTCCCAGGCTACGTTTGAAGTTTGAGGTGGCAAGACAAGCAAGCAGCCCCATTCTCTGTGCCTCTGTGCGAGCAGTGCCATGGGCAGATGAGGCTGAGCAACAGCTTTCCAGGCTAGCCCCTTCTGCCTGCCAGCTATCTGCAGACGTTCGCACTTTCGGAGCAGAGCTGCGAAAGGAGCCTGACTGGGACACCAACTTTCCCAGGCTACGTTTGAAGTTTGAGGTGGCAAGACAAGCAAGCAGCTCCAGTCTCTGCGCCTCTGTGCGAGAAATGCCATGGGCAGATGAGGCTGAGCAACAGCTTTCCAGGCTAGCCCCTTCTGGCTGCCAGCTATCTGCAGACGTTCGCACTTTCGGAGCAGGGCTGTGAAAGGAGCCTGGCTGGGACACCAACTTTCCCAGCATGCGTTTGAAGTTTCAAGTGGCAAGATAAGCAAGCAGCCCCATTCTCTGTGCCTCTATGCGAACAGTGCCATGGGCAGATGAGGCTGAGCAACAGCTTTCCAGGCCAGCCCCTTCTGCCTGCCAGCTATCTGCAGACGTTTGCACTTTCGGAGCAGGGCTGTGATAGGAGCCTGGCAGGGACACCACCATTCCCAGCATGCGTTTGAAGTTTCAAGTGGCAAGATAAGCAAGCAGCCCCATTCTCTGTGCCTCTATGCGAACAGTGCCATGGGCAGATGAGGCTGAGCAACAGCTTTCCAGGCTAGCCCCTTCTGCCTGCCAGCTATCTGCAGACGTTCGCATTTCAAGAGCAGCGCTGCGAAAGGAGCCTAGCAGGTACACCATCTTTCCCAGGCTACGTTTGAAGTTTGAGGTGGCAAGACAAGCAAGCAGCCCCATTCTCTGTGCCTCTGTGCGAGCAGTGCCATGGGCAGATGAGGCTGAGCAACAGCTTTCCAGGCTAGCCCCTTCTGCCTGCCAGCTATCTGCAGACGTTCGCACTTTCGGAGCAGGGCTGCGAAAGGAGCCTGGCTGGGACACCAACTTTCCCAGGTTACGTTTGAAGTTTGAGGTGGCAAGACAAGCAAGCAGCCCCATTCTCTGTGCCTCTGTGCGAGCAGTGCCATGGGCAGATGAGGCTGAGCAACAGCTTTCCAGGCTAGCACCTTCTGGCTGCCACCTATCTGCAGACGTTCACACTTTCGGAGCAGAGCTGCGAAAGGAGCCTGGCTGGGACACCAACTTTCCCAGGCTACGTTTGAAGTTTGAGGTGGCAAGACAAGCAAGCAGCTCCAGTCTCTGCTCCTCTGTGCGAGAAATGCCATGGGCAGATGAGGCTGAGCAACAGCTTTCCAGGCTAGCCCCTTCTGACTGCCAGCTATCTGCAGACGTTCGCACTTTCGGAGCAGGGCTGTGAAATGAGCCTGGCAGGGACACCACCATTCCCAGCATGCGTTTGAAGTTTCAAGTGGCAAGATAAGCAAGCAGCCCCATTCTCTGTGCCTCTATGCGAACAGTGCCATGGGCAGATGAGGCTGAGCAACAGCTTTCCAGGCCAGCCCCTTCTGCCTGCCAGCTATCTGCAGACGTTTGCACTTTCGGAGCAGGGCTGTGATAGGAGCCTGGCTGGGACACCACCATTCCCAGCATGCGTTTGAAGTTTGAGGTGGCAAGATAAGCAAGCAGCCCCATTCTCTGTGCCTCTATGCGAACAGTGCCATGGGCAGATGAGGCTGAGCAACAGCTTTCCAGGCTAGCCCCTTCTGCCTGCCAGCTATCTGCAGACGTTCGCATTTCAAGAGCAGCGCTGCGAAAGGGGCCTAGCAGGCACACCATCTTTCCCAGGCTACGTTTGAAGTTTGAGGTGGCAAGACAAGCAAGCAGCCCCATTCTCTGTGCCTCTGTGCGAGCACTGCCATGGGCAGATGAGGCTGAGCAACAGCTTTCCAGGCTAGCCCCTTCTGCCTGCCAGCTATCTGCAGACGTTCGCACTTTCGGAGCAGGGCTGCGAAAGGAGCCTGGCTGGGACACGAACTTTCCCAGGTTACGTTTGAAGTTTGAGGTGGCAAGACAAGCAAGCAGCCCCATTCTCTGTGCCTCTATGCGAACAGTGCCTTGGGCAGATGAGGCTGAGCAACAGCTTTCCAGGCTAGCACCTTCTGCCTGCCAGCTATCTGCAGACGTTCGCATTTCAAGAGCAGGGCTGCGAAAGGAGCCTAGCAGGTACACCATCTTTCCCAGGCTACGTTTGAAGTTTGAGGTGGCAAGACAAGCAAGCAGCCCCATTCTCTGTGCCTCTGTGCGAGCACTGCCATGGGCAGATGAGGCTGAGCAACAGCTTTCCAGGCTAGCACATTCTGGCTGCCAACTATCTGCAGACGTTCGCACCTTCGGAGCAGGGCTGTGATAGGAGCCTGGCTGGGACACCACCATTCCCAGCATGCGTTTGAAGTTTCAAGTGGCAAGATAAGCAAGCAGCCCCATTCTCTGTGCCTCTATGCGAACAGTGCCTTGGGCAGATGAGGCTGAGCAACAGCTTTCCAGGCTAGCCCCTTCTGGCTGCCAGCTCTCTGCAGAAGTTCGCATTTCAAGAGCAGGGCTGCGAAAGTAGCCTAGCAGGTACACCATCTTTCCCAGGCTACGTTTGAAGTTTGATGTGGCAAGACAAGCAAGCAACCCCATTCTCTGTGCCTCTGTGCGAGCAGTGCCATGGGCAGATGAGGCTGAGCAACAGCTTTCCAGGCTAGCCCCTTCTGCCTGCCAGCTATCTGCAGATGTTCGCACTTTCGGAGCAGAGCTGCTAAAGGAGCCTGGCTGGGACACCAACTTTCCCAGGCTACGTTTGAAGTTTGAGGTGGCAAGACAAGCAAGCAGCTCCAGTCTCTGCGCCTCTGTGCGAGAAATGCCATGGGCAGATGAGGCTGAGCAACAGCTTTCCAGGCTAGCCCCTTCTGGCTGCCAGCTATCTGCAGACGTTCGCACTTTCGGAGCAGGGCTGTGAAATGAGCCTGGCAGGGACACCACCATTCCCAGCATGCGTTTGAAGTTTCAAGTGGCAAGATAAGCAAGCAGCCCCATTCTCTGTGCCTCTATGCGAACAGTGCCATGGGCAGATGAGGCTGAGCAACAGCTTTCCAGGCCAGCCCCTTCTGCCTGCCAGCTATCTGCAGACGTTTGCACTTTCGGAGCAGGGCTGTGATAGGAGCCTGGCAGGGACACCACCATTCCCAGCATGCGTTTGAAGTTTCAAGTGGCAAGATAAGCAAGCAGCCCCATTCTCTGTGCCTCTATGCGAACAGTGCCATGGGCAGATGAGGCTGAGCAACAGCTTTCCAGGCTAGCCCCTTCTGCCTGCCAGCTATCTGCAGACGTTCGCATTTCAAGAGCAGCGCTGCGAAAGGGGCCTAGCAGGCACACCATCTTTCCCAGGCTATGTTTGAAGTTTGAGGTGGCAAGACAAGCAAGCAGCCCCATTCTCTGTGCCTCTGTGCGAGCAGTGCCATGGGCAGATGAGGCTGAGCAACAGCTTTCCAGGCTAGCCCCTTCTGCCTGCCAGCTATCTGCAGACGTTCGCACTTTCGGAGCAGGGCTGCGAAAGGAGCCTGGCTGGGACACCAACTTTCCCAGGTTACGTTTGAAGTTTGAGGTGGCAAGACAAGCAAGCAGCCCCATTCTCTGTGCCTCTATGCGAACAGTGCCTTGGGCAGATGAGGCTGAGCAACAGCTTTCCAGGCTAGCCCCTTCTGGCTGCCAGCTATCTGCAGACGTTCGCATTTCAAGAGCAGGGCTGTGAAAGGAGCCTAGCAGGTACACCATCTTTCCCAGGCTACGTTTGAAGTTTGAGGTGGCAAGAAAAGCAAGCAGCCCCATTCTCTGTGCCTCTGTGCGAGCAGTGCCATGGGCAGATGAGGCTGAGCAACAGCTTTCCAGGCTAGCACCTTCTGGCTGCCACCTATCTGCAGACGTTCACACTTTCGGAGCAGGGCTGCGAAAGGAGCCTGGCTGGGACACCAACTTTCCCAGGCTACGTTTGAAGTTTGAGGTGGCAAGACAAGCAAGGAGCCCCATTCTCTGTGCCTCTGTGCGAGCAGTGCCATGGGCAGATGAGGCTGAGCAACAGCTTTCCAGGCTAGCCCCTTCTGCCTGCCAGCTATCTGCAGACGTTCGCACTTTCGGAGCAGGGCTGCGAAAGGAGCCTGGCTGGGACACCAACATTCGCAGTATGCGTTTGAAGTTTCAAGTGGCAAGATAAGCAAGCAGCCCCATTCTCTGTGCCTCTATGCGAACAGTGCCATGGGCAGATGAGGCTGAGCAACAGCTTTCCAGGCTAGCCCCTTCTGGCTGCCAGCTATCTGCAGACGTTCGCATTTCAAGAGCAGGGCTGCGAAAGGAGCCTAGCAGGTACACCATCTTTCCCAGGCTACGTTTGAAGTTTGAGGTGGCAAGACAAGCAAGCAGCCCCATTCTCTGTGCCTCTGTGCGAGCACTGCCATGGGCAGATGAGGCTGAGCAACAGCTTTCCAGGCTAGCACATTCTGGCTGCCAACTATCTGCAGACGTTCGCACCTTCGGAGCAGGGCTGTGATAGGAGCCTGGCTGGGACACCACCATTCCCAGCATGCGTTTGAAGTTTCAAGTGGCAAGATAAGCAAGCAGCCCCATTCTCTGTGCCTCTATGCGAACAGTGCCTTGGGCAGATGAGGCTGAGCAACAGCTTTCCAGGCTAGCCCCTTCTGGCTGCCAGCTCTCTGCAGAAGTTCGCATTTCAAGAGCAGGGCTGCGAAAGTAGCCTAGCAGGTACACCATCTTTCCCAGGCTACGTTTGAAGTTTGATGTGGCAAGACAAGCAAGCAACCCCATTCTCTGTGCCTCTGTGCGAGCAGTGCCATGGGCAGATGAGGCTGAGCAACAGCTTTCCAGGCTAGCCCCTTCTGCCTGCCAGCTATCTGCAGATGTTCGCACTTTCGGAGCAGAGCTGCGAAAGGAGCCTGGCTGGGACACCAACTTTCCCAGGCTACGTTTGAAGTTTGAGGTGGCAAGACAAGCAAGCAGCTCCAGTCTCTGCGCCTCTGTGCGAGAAATGCCATGGGCAGATGAGGCTGAGCAACAGCTTTCCAGGCTAGCCCCTTCTGGCTGCCAGCTATCTGCAGACGTTCGCAATTCAAGAGCAGGGCTGTGAAATGAGCCTGGCAGGGACACCACCATTCCCAGCATGCGTTTGAAGTTTCAAGTGGCAAGATAAGCAAGCAGCCCCATTCTCTGTGCCTCTATGCGAACAGTGCCATGGGCAGATGAGGCTGAGCAACAGCTTTCCAGGCTAGCCCCTTCTGCCTGCCAGCTATCTGCAGACGTTTGCACTTTCGGAGCAGGGCTGTGATAGGAGCCTGGCAGGGACACCACCATTCCCAGCATGCGTTTGAAGTTTCAAGTGGCAAGATAAGCAAGCAGCCCCATTCTCTGTGCCTCTATGCGAACAGTGCCATGGGCAGATGAGGCTGAGCAACAGCTTTCCAGGCTAGCCCCTTCTGCCTGCCAGCTATCTGCAGACGTTCGCATTTCAAGAGCAGCGCTGCGAAAGGAGCCTAGCAGGTACACCATCTTTCCCAGGCTACGTTTGAAGTTTGAGGTGGCAAGACAAGCAAGCAGCCCCATTCTCTGTGCCTCTGTGCGAGCAGTGCCATGGGCAGATGAGGCTGAGCAACAGCTTTCCAGGCTAGCCCCTTCTGCCTGCCAGCTATCTGCAGACGTTCGCACTTTCGGAGCAGGGCTGCGAAAGGAGCCTGGCTGGGACACCAACTTTCCCAGGTTACGTTTGAAGTTTGAGGTGGCAAGACAAGCAAGCAGCCCCATTCTCTGTGCCTCTGTGCGAGCAGTGCCATGGGCAGATGAGGCTGAGCAACAGCTTTCCAGGATAGCCCCTTCTGCCTGCCAGCTATCTGCAGACGTTCGCATTTCAAGAGCAGGGCTGTGAAAGGAGCCTAGCAGGTACACCATCTTTCCCAGGCTACGTTTGAAGTTTGAGGTGGCAAGACAAGCAAGCAGCCCCATTCTCTGTGCCTCTATGCGAACAGTGCCATGGGCAGATGAGGCTGAGCAACAGCTTTCCAGGCTAGCCCCTTCTGCCTGCCAGCTATCTGCAGACGTTCGCACTTTCGGAGCAGGGCTGCGAAAGGAGCCTGGCTGGGACACCAACTTTCCCAGGCTACGTTTGAAGTTTGAAGTGGCAAGACAAGCAAGCAGCCCCAGTCTCGGTGCCTCTGTGCGAGCAGTGCCATGGGCAGATGAGGCTGAGCAACAGCTTTCCAGGCTAGCCCGTTCTGGCTGCCAGCTATCTGCAGACGTTCGCACTTTCGGAGCAGGGCTGTGATAGGAGCCTGGCAGGGACACCACCATTCCCAGCATGCGTTTGAAGTTTCAAGTGGCAAGATAAGCAAGCAGCCCCATTCTCTGTGCCTCTATGCGAACAGTGCCATGGGCAGATGAGGCTGAGCAACAGCTTTCCAGGCTAGCCCCTTCTGGCTGCCAGCTATCTGCAGACATTCGCATTTCAAGAGCAGGGCTGCGAAAGGAGCCTAGCAGGTACACCCTATTTCCCAGGCTACGTTTGAAGTTTCAAGTGGAAAGACAAGCAAGGAGCCCCATTCTCTGTGCCTCTGTGCGAGCACTGCCATGGGCAGATGAGGCTGAGCAACAGCTTTCCAGGCTAGCCCCTTCTGCCTGCCAGCTATCTGCAGACGTTCGCATTTCAAGAGCAGGGCTGCGAAAGGAGCCTAGCAGGTACACCAACTTTCCCAGGCTACGTTTGAAGTTTGAGGTGGCAAGACAAGCAAGCAGCCCCATTCTCTGTGCCTCTGTGCTAGCAGTGCCATGGGCAGATGAGGCTGAGCAACAGCTTTCCAGGATAGCCCCTTCTGGCTGCCAGCTATCTGCAGACGTTCGCACTTTCGGAGCAGGGCTGTGATAGGATTATGGCAGGGACACCACCATTCCCAGCATGCGTTTGAAGTTTCAAGTGGCAAGATAAGCAAGCAGCCCCATTCTCTGTGCCTCTATGCGAACAGTGCCTTGGGCAGATGAGGCTGACCAACAGGTTTCCAGGCTAGCCCCTTCTGCCTGCCAGCTATCTGCAGACGTTCGCATTTCAAGAGCAGGGCTGCGAAAGGAGCCTAGCAGGTACACCATCTTTCCCAGGCTACGTTTGAAGTTTGAGGTGGCAAGACAAGCAAGCAGCCCCATTCTCTGTGCCTCTGTGCGAGCAGTGCCATGGGCAGATGAGGCTGAGCAACAGCTTTCCAGGCTAGCCCCTTCTGGCTGCCAGCTGTCTGCAGACGTTCGCACTTTCGGAGCAGGGCTGTGATAGGATCCTGGCAGGTACACCACCATTCCCAGCATGCGTTTGAAGTTTCAAGTGGCAAGATAAGCAAGCAGCCCCATTCTCTGTGCCTCTATGCGAGCAGTGCCATGGGCAGATGAGGCTGAGCAACAGCTTTCCAGGCTAGCACCTTCTGCCTGCCAGCTATCTGCAGACGTTCGCATTTCAAGAGCAGGGCTGCGAAAGGAGCCTGGCTGGGACACCAACTTTCCCAGGCTACGTTTGAAGTTTGAGGTGGCAAGACAAGCAAGCAGCCCCATTCTCTGTGCCTCTGTGCTAGCAGTGCCATGGGCAGATGAGGCTGAGCAACAGCTTTCCAGGCTAGCCCCTTCTAGCTGCCAGCTATCTGCAGACGTTCGCACTTCAAGAGCAGGGCTGCGAAAGGAGCCTGGCTGGGACACCAACTTTCCCAGGCTACGTTTGAAGTTTGAGGTGGCAAGACAAGCAAGCAGCCCCATTCTCTGTGCCTCTGTGCGAGCACTGCCATGGGCAGATGAGGCTGAGCAACAGCTTTCCAGGCTAGCCCCTTCTGCCTGCCAGCTATCTGCAGACGTTCGCATTTCAAGAGCAGGGCTGTGAAAGGAGCCTGGCTGGGACACCAAATTTCCCAGGCTACGTTTGAAGTTTGAGGTGGCAAGACAAGCAAGCAGCCCCATTCTCTGTGCCTCTATGCGAACAGTGCCTTGGGCAGATGAGGCTGAGCAACAGCTTTCCAGGCTAGCCCCTTCTGGCTGCCAGCTATCTGCAGACGTTCGCATTTCAAGAGCAGGGCTGCGAAAGAAGCCTAGCAGGTACACCATCTTTCCCAGGCTACGTTTGAAGTTTGAGGTGGCAAGACAAGCAAGCAGCCCCATTCTCTGTGCCTCTGTGCGAGCACTGAAATGGGCAGATGAGGCTGAGCAACAGCTTTCCAGGCTAGCCCCTTCTGCCTGCCAGCTATCTGCAGACGTTCGCACTTTCGGAACAGGGCTGTGATAGGAGCCTGGCAGGGACACCACCATTCCCAGCATGCGTTTGAAGTTTCAAGTGGCAAGATAAGCAAGCAGCCCCATTCTCTGTGCCTCTATGCGAACAGTGCCATGGGCAGATGAGGCTGAGCAACAGCTTTCCAGGCTAGCCCCTTCTGGCTGCCAGCTATCTGCAGACGTTCGCATTTCAAGAGCAGGGCTGCGAAAGGAGCCTAGCAGGTACACCATCTTTCCCAGGATACGTTTGAAGTTTGAGGTGGCAAGACAAGCAAGCAGCCCCATTCTCTGTGCCTCTGTGCTAGCAGTGCCATGGGCAGATGAGGCTGAGCAACAGCTTTCCAGGCTAGCCCCTTCTGCCTGCCAGCTATCTGCAGATGTTCGCACTTTCGGAGCAGGGCTGTGAAAGGAGCCTGGCTGGGACACCAACTTTCCCAGGCTACGTTTGAAGTTTGAGGTGGCAAGACAAGCAAGCAGCCCCATTCTCTGTGCCTCTGTGCTAGCAGTGCCATGGGCAGATGAGGCTGAGCAACAGCTTTCCAGGGTAGCCCCTTCTGCCTGCCAGCTATCTGCAGACGTTCGCACTTTTGGAGCAGGGCTGCGAAAGGAGCCTGGCTGGTACACCAACTTTCCCAGGCTACGTTTGAAGTTTGAGGTAGCAAGACAAGCAAGCAGCCCCATTCTCTGTGCCTCTGTGCGAGCAGTGCCATGGGCAGATGAGGCTGAGCAACAGCTTTCCAGGATAGCCCCTTCTGCCTGCCAGCTATCTGCAGACGTTCGCACTTTCGGAACAGGGCTGTGATAGGATTATGGCAGGGACACAACCATTCCCAGCATGCGTTTGAAGTTTCAAGTGGCAAGATAAGCAAGCAGCCCCATTCTCTGTGCCTCTATGCGAACAGTGCCATGGGCAGATGAGGCTGAGCAACAGCTTTCCAGGCTAGCCCCTTCTGGCTGCCAGCTATCTGCAGATGTTCGCACTTTCGGAGCAGGGCTGCGAAAGGAGCCTGGCTGGGACACCAACTTTCCCAGGCTACGTTTGAAGTTTGAAGTGGCAAGACAAGCAAGCAGCCCCAGTCTCTGTGCCTCTGTGCGAGCACTGCCATGGGCAGATGAGGCTGAGCAACAGCTTTCCAGGCTAGCCCCTTCTGGCTGCCAGCTATCTGCAGACGTTCGCACCTTCGGAACAGGGCTGTGATAGGAGCCTGGCAGGGACACCACCATTCCCAGCATGCGTTTGAAGTTTCAAGTGGCAAGATAAGCAAGCAGCCCCATTCTCTGTGCCTCTATGCGAGCAGTGCCATGGGCAGATGAGGCTGAGCAACAGCTTTCCAGGCTAGCACCTTCTGGCTGCCAGCTATCTGCAGACGTTCGCATTTCAAGAGCAGGGCTGCGAAAGGAGCCTAGCAGGTACACCATCTTTCCCAGGCTACGTTTAAAGTTTGAGGTGGCAAGACAAGCAAGCAGCCCCATTCTCTGTGCCTCTGTGCTAGCAGTGCCATGGGCAGATGAGGCTGAGCAACAGCTTTCCAGGCTAGCCCCTTCTGCCTGCCAGCTATCTGCAGACGTTCGCACTTTCGGAGCAGGGCTGCGAAAGGAGCCTGGCTGGGACACCAACTTTCCCAGGCTACGTTTGAAGTTTGAGGTGGCAAGACAAGCAAGCAGCCCCATTCTCTGTGCCTCTGTGCTAGCAGTGCCATGGGCAGATGAGGCTGAGCAACAGCTTTCCAGGCTAGCCCCTTCTGCCTGCCAGCTATCTGCAGACGTTCGCACTTTCGGAGCAGGGCTGCGAAAGGAGCCTGGCTGGGACACCAACTTTCCCAGGCTACGTTTGAATTTTGAGGTGGCAAGAGAAGCAAGCAGCCCCATTCTCTGTGCCTCTGTGCGAGCACTGCCATGGGCAGATGAGGCTGAGCAACAGCTTTCCAGGCTAGCCCCTTCTGCCTGCCAGCTATCTGCAGACGTTCGCACTTTCGGAGCAGGGCTGCGAAAGGAGCCTGGCTGGGACACCAACTTTCCCAGGCTACGTTTGAATTTTGAGGTGGCAAGAGAAGCAAGCAGCCCCATTCTCTGTGCCTCTGTGCGAGCACTGCCATGGGCAGATGAGGCTGAGCAACAGCTTTCCAGGCTAGCCCCTTCTGCCTGCCAGCTATCTGCAGACGTTCGCACTTTCGGAGCAGGGCTGCGAAAGGAGCCTGGCTGGGACACCAACATTCCCAGGCTACGTTTGAAGTTTGAGGTAGCAAGACAAGCAAGCAGCCCCATTGTCTGTGCCTCTGTGCGAGCAGTGCCATGGGCAGATGAGGCTGAGCAACAGATTTCCAGGATAGCCCCTTCTGCCTGCCAGCTATCTGCAGACGTTCGCACTTTCAGAGCAGGGCTGTGATAGGATTATGGCAGGGACACCACCATTCCCAGCATGCGTTTGAAGTTTCAAGTGGCAAGATAAGCAAGCAGCCCCATTCTCTGTGCCTCTATGCGAACAGTGCCTTGGGCAGATGAGGCTGAGCAACAGCTTTCCAGGCTAGCCCCTTCTGGCTGCCAGCTATCTGCAGACGTTCGCATTTCAAGAGCAGGGCTGTGAAAGGAGCCTAACAGGTACACCATCTTTCACAGGCTACGTTTGAAGTTTGAGGTGGCAAGACAAGCAAGCAGCCCCATTCTCTGTGCCTCTGTGCGAGCAGTGCCATGGGCAGATG
Source organism: Opisthocomus hoazin (assembly GCF_030867145.1). Classification (NCBI taxonomy): domain Eukaryota; kingdom Metazoa; phylum Chordata; class Aves; order Opisthocomiformes; family Opisthocomidae; genus Opisthocomus; species Opisthocomus hoazin. The sequence continues at coordinate 9,360,183 of NC_134437.1, read as the reverse complement.
AGGCTGAGCAACAGCTTTCCAGGCTAGCCCCTTCTGGCTGCCAGCTATCTGCAGACGTTCGCATTTCAAGAGTAGGGCTGCGAAAGGAGCCTAGCAGGTACACCATCTTTCCCAGGCTACGTTTGAAGTTTGAGGTGGCAAGACAAGCAAGCAGTCCCATTCTCTGTGCCTCTGTGCGAGCAGTGCCATGGGCAGATGAGGCTGAGCAACAGCTTTCCAGGCTAGCCCCTTCTGCCTGCCAGCTATCTGCAGACGTTCGCACTTTCGGAGCAGGGCTGCGAAAGGAGCCTGGCTGGGACACCAACTTTCCCAGCATGCGTTTGAAGTTTCAAGTGGCAAGACAAGCAAGCAGCCCCATTCTCTGTTCCTCTGTGCGAGCAGTGCCATGGGCAGATGAGGCTGAGCAACAGCTTTCCAGGCTAGCCCCTTCTGCCTGCCAGCTATCTGCAGACGTTCGCACTTTTGGAGCAGGGCTGCGAAAGGAGCCTGGCTGGGACACCAACTTTCCCAGGCTACGTTTGAAGTTTGAGGTGGCAAGACAAGCAAGCAGCCCCATTCTCTGTGCCTCTGTGCGAGCAGTGCCATGGGCAGATGAGGCTGAGCAACAGATTTCCAGGATAGCCCCTTCTGCCTGCCAGCTATCTGCAGACGTTCGCACTTTTGGAGCAGGGCTGTGAAATGAGCCTGGCAGGGACACCACCATTCCCAGCATGCGTTTGAAGTTTCAAGTGTCAAGATAAGCAAGCAGCCCCATTCTCTGTGCCTCTGTGCAAACAGTGCCATGGGCAGATGAGGCTGAGCAACAGCTTTCCAGGCTAGCCCCTTCTGCCTGCCAGCTATCTGCAGACTTTCGCATTTCAAGAGCAGGGCTGCTAAAGGAGCCTAGCAGGTACACCAACATTCCCAGGCTACGTTTGAAGTTTGAGGTGGCAAGACAAGCAAGCAGCCCCATTCTCTGTGCCTCTGTGCGAGCACTGCCATGGGCAGATGAGGCTGAGCAACAGCTTTCCAGGCTAGCCCTTTCTGGCTGCCAGCTATCTGCAGACGTTCGCACTTTCGGAGCAGGGCTGTGATAGGATCCTGGCAGGGACACCACCATTCCCAGCATGCGGTTGAAGTTTCAAGTGGCAAGATAAGCAAGCAGCCCCATTCTCTGTGCCTCTATGCGAACAGTGCCATGGGCAGATGAGGCTGAGCAACAGCTTTCCAGGCTAGCCCTTTCTGGCTGCCAGCTATCTGCAGATGTTCGCATTTCAAGAGCAGGGCTGCGAAAGGAGCCTAGCAGGTACACCAACATTCCCAGGCTACGTTTGAAGTTTGAGGTGGCAAGACAAGCAAGCAGCCCCATTCTCTGTGCCTCTGTGCGAGCAGTGCCATGGGCAGATGAGGCTGAGCAACAGCTTTCCAGGCTAGCACCTTCTGGCTGCCAGCTATCTGCAGACGTTCGCATTTCAAGAGCAGGGCTGCGAAAGGAGCCTAGCAGGTACACCATCTTTCCCAGGCTACGTTTGAAGTTTGAGGTAGCAAGATAAGCAAGCAGCCCCATTCTCTGTGCCTCTGTGCGAGCACTGCCATGGGCAGATGAGGCTGAGCAACAGCTTCTCCAGGCTAGCCCCTTCTGGCTGCCAGCTATCTGCAGACGTTCGCACTTTCGGAGCAGGGCTGCGAAAGGAGCCTGGCTGGGACACCAACTTTCCCAGGCTACGTTTGAAGTTTGAGGTGGCAAGACAAGCAAGCAGCTCCAGTCTCTGCGCCTCTGTGCGAGCAGTGCCATGGGCAGATGAGGCTGAGCAACAGCTTTCCAGGGTAGCCCCTTCTGCCTGCCAGCTATCTGCAGACGTTCGCACTTTCGGAGCAGGGCTGTGATAGGATCCTGGCAGGGACACCACCATTCCCAGCATGCGGTTGAAGTTTCAAGTGGCAAGATAAGCAAGCAGCCCCATTGTCTGTGCCTCTATGCGAACAGTGCCATGGGCAGATGAGGCTGAGCAACAGCTTTCCAGGCTAGCCCCTTCTGGCTGCCAGCTATCTGCAGACGTTCGCATTTCAAGAGTAGGGCTGCGAAAGGAGCCTAGCAGGTACACCATCTTTCCCAGGCTACGTTTGAAGTTTGAGGTGGCAAGACAAGCAAGCAGCCCCATTCTCTGTTCCTCTGTGCGAGCAGTGCCATGGGCAGATGAGGCTGAGCAACAGCTTTCCAGGCTAGCACCTTCTGGCTGCCAGCTATCTGCAGACGTTCGCATTTCAAGAGTAGGGCTGCGAAAGGAGCCTAGCAGGGACACCAACTTTCCCAGGCTACATTTGAAGTTTGAGGTGGCAAGCAAGGAGCCCCATTCTCTGTGCCTCTGTGCGAGCAGTGCCATGGGCAGATGAGGCTGAGCAACAGCTTTCCAGGATAGCACCTTCTGGCTGCCAGCTATCTGCAGACGTTCGCACTTTCGGAGCAGGGCTGCGAAAGGAGCCTGGCTGGGACACCAACTTTCCCAGGCTACGTTTGAAGTTTGAGGTGGCAAGACAAGCAAGCAGCCCCATTATCTGTGCCTCTGTGCGAGCAGTGCCATGGGCAGATGAGGCTGAGCAACAGCTTTCCAGGATAGCCCCTTCTGCCTGCCAGCTATCTGCAGACGTTCGCACTTTCGGAGCAGGGCTGTGATAGGAGCCTGGCAGGGACACCACCATTCCCAGCATGCGGTTGAAGTTTCAAGTGGCAAGATAAGCAAACAGCCCCATTCTCTGTGCCTCTATGTGAACAGTGCCTTGGGCAGATGAGGCTGAGCAACAGCTTTCCAGGCTAGCCCCTTCTGGCTGCCAGCTATCTGCAGACGTTCGCATTTCAAGAGCAGGGCTGTGAAAGGAGCCTAGCAGGTACACCATCTTTCCCAGGCTACGTTTGAAGTTTCAGGTGGCAAGACAAGCAAGCAGCCCCATTCTCTGTGCCTCTGTGCGAGCACTGCCATGGGCAGATGAGGCTGAGCAACAGCTTTCCAGGCTAGCCCCTTCTGCCTGCCAGCTATCTGCAGACGTTCGCACTTTCGGAGCAGGGCTGTGAAATGAGCCTGGCAGGGACACCACCATTCCCAGCATGCGTTTGAAGTTTCAAGTGGCAAGATAAGCAAGCAGCCCCATTCTCTGTGCCTCTATGCGAACAGTGCCATGGGCAGATGAGGCTGAGCAACAGCTTTCCAGGCTAGCACCTTCTGGCTGCCAGCTATCTGCAGACGTTCGCATTTCAAGAGCAGGGCTGCGAAAGGAGCCTAGCAGGTACACCATCTTTCCCAGGCTACGTTTGAATTTTGAGGTAGCAAGACAAGCAAGGAGCCCCATTCTCTGTGCCTCTGTGCGAGCACTGCCATGGGCAGATGAGGCTGAGCAACAGCTTTCCAGGCTAGCCCCTTCTGGCTGCCAGCTATCTGCAGACGTTCGCACTTTCGGAGCAGGGCTGTGATAGGATCCTGGCAGGGACACCACCATTCCCAGCATGCGGTTGAAGTTTCAAGTGGCAAGATAAGCAAGGAGCCCCATTCTCTGTGCCTCTATGCGAACAGTGCCATGGGCAGATGAGGCTGAGCAACAGCTTTCCAGGCTAGCCCCTTCTGGCTGCCAGCTATCTGCAGACGTTCGCATTTCAAGAGTAGGGCTGCGAAAGGAGCCTAGCAGGTACACCATCTTTCCCAGGCTACGTTTGAAGTTTGAGGTGGGAAGACAAGCAAGCAGCCCCATTCTCTGTGCCTCTGTGCGAGCAGTGCCATGGGCAGATGAGGCTGAGCAACAGCTTTCCAGGCTAGCACCTTCTGGCTGCCAGCTATCTGCAGACGTTCGCATTTCAAGAGTAGGGCTGCGAAAGGAGCCTAGCAGGGACACCAACTTTCCCAGGCTACATTTGAAGTTTGAGGTGGCAAGACAAGCAAGGAGCCCCATTCTCTGTGCCTCTGTGCGAGCAGTGCCATAGGCAGATGAGGCTGAGCAACAGCTTTCCAGGATAGCACCTTCTGGCTGCCAGCTATCTGCAGACGTTCGCACTTTCGGAGCAGGGGTGCTAAGGGGGCCTGGCTGGGACACCAACTTTCCCAGGCTACGTTTGAAGTTTGAGGTGGCAAGACAAGCAAGCAGCCCCATTCTCTGTGCCTCTGTGCGAGCACTGCCATGGGCAGATGAGGCTGAGCAACAGCTTTCCAGGCTAGCCCCTTCTGCCTGCCAGCTATCTGCAGACGTTCGCACTTTCGGAGCAGGGCTGTGAAATGAGCCTGGCAGGGACACCACCATTCCCAGCATGCGTTTGAAGTTTCAAGTGGCAAGATAAGCAAGCAGCCCCATTCTCTGTGCCTCTATGCAAACAGTGCCATGGGCAGATGAGGTTGAGCAACAGCTTTCCAGGCTAGCCCCTTCTGCCTGCCAGCTATCTGCAGACGTTCGCATTTCAAGAGCAGGGCTGCTAAAGGAGCCTAGCAGGTACACCAACATTCCCAGGCTACGTTTGAAGTTTGAGGTGGCAAGACAAGCAAGCAGCCCCATTCTCTGTGCCTCTGTGCGAGCACTGCCATGGGCAGATGAGGCTGAGCAACAGCTTTCCAGGCTAGCCCTTTCTGGCGGCCAGCTATCTGCAGACGTTCGCACTTTCGGAGCAGGGCTGTGATAGGAGCCTGGCAGGGACACCATCATTCCCAGCATGCGTTTGAAGTTTCAAGTGGCAAGATAAGCAAGCAGCCCCATTCTCTGTGCCTCTATGCGAACAGTGCCATGGGCAGATGAGGCTGAGCAACAGCTTTCCAGGCTAGCCCCTTCTGCCTGCCAGCTATCTGCAGATGTTCGCATTTCAAGAGCAGGGCTGCGAAAGGAGCCTAGCAGGTACACTATCTTTCCCATGCTACATTTGAAGTTTGAGGTGGCAAGACAAGCAAGCAGCCCCATTCTCTGTGCCTCTGTGCGAGCAGTGCCATAGGCAGATGAGGCTGAGCAACAGCTTTCCAGGCTAGCACCTTCTGGCTGCCAGCTATCTGCAGACGTTCGCACTTTCGGAGCAGGGCTGCTAAGGGGGCCTGGCTGGGACACCAACTTTCCCAGGCTACGTTTGAAGTTTGAGGTGGCAAGACAAGCAAGCAGCCCCATTCTCTGTGCCTCTGTGCGAGCAGTGCCATGGGCAGATGAGGCTGAGCAACAGCTTTCCAGGCTAGCCCCTTCTGCCTGCCAGCTATCTGCAGACGTTCGCACTTTCGGAGCAGGGCTGTGAAATGAGCCTGGCAGGGACACCACCATTCCCAGCATGCGTTTGAAGTTTCAAGTGGCAAGATAAGCAAGCAGCCCCATTCTCTGTGCCTCTATGCGAACAGTGCCTTGGGCAGATGAGGCTGACCAACAGGTTTCCAGGCTAGCCCCTTCTGGCTGCCAGCTATCTGCAGACGTTCGCATTTCAAGAGCAGGACTGCTAAAGGAGCCTAGCAGGTACACCAACATTCCCAGGCTACGTTTGAAGTTTGAGGTGGCAAGACAAGCAAGGAGCCCCATTCTCTGTGCCTCTGTGCGAGCACTGCCATGGGCAGATGAGGCTGAGCAACAGCTTTCCAGGCTAGCCCCTTCTGGCTGCCAGCTATCTGCAGACGTTCGCACTTTCGGAGCAGGGCTGTGAAATGAGCCTGGCAGGGACACCACCATTCCCAGCATGCGTTTGAAGTTTCAAGTGGCAAGATAAGCAAGCAGTCCCATTCTCTGTGCCTCTATGCAAACAGTGCCATGGGCAGATGAGGCTGAGCAACAGCTTTCCAGGCTAGCCCCTTCTGCCTGCCAGCTATCTGCAGACGTTCGCATTTCAAGAGCAGGGCTGCTAAAGGAGCCTAGCAGGTACACCAACATTCCCAGGCTACGTTTGAAGTTTGAGGTGGCAAGACAAGCAAGCAGCCCCATTCTCTGTGCCTCTGTGCGAGCACTGCCATGGGCAGATGAGGCTGAGCAACAGCTTTCCAGGCTAGCCCTTTCTGGCTGCCAGCTATCTGCAGACGTTCGCACTTTCGGAGCAGGGCTGCGAAGGGGGCCTGGCTGGGACACCAACTTTCCCAGGCTACGTTTGAAGTTTGAGGTGGCAAGATAAGCAAGCAGCCCCATTCTCTGTGCCTCTGTGCGAGCACTGCCATGGGCAGATGAGGCTGAGCAACAGCTTTCCAGGCTAGCCCTTTCTGGCTGCCAGCTATCTGCAGACGTTCGCACTTTCGGAGCAGGGCTGTGATAGGAGCCTGGCAGGGACACCACCATTCCCAGCATGCGTTTGAAGTTTCAAGTGGCAAGATAAGCAAGCAGCCCCATTCTCTGTGCCTCTATGCGAACAGTGCCATGGGCAGATGAGGCTGAGCAACAGCTTTCCAGGCTAGCCCTTTCTGGCTGTCAGCTATCTGCAGATGTTCGCATTTCAAGAGCAGGGCTGCAAAAAGAGCCTAGCAGGTACACTATCTTTCCCAGGTTACATTTGAAGTTTGAGGTGGCAAGACAAGCAAGCAGCCCCATTCTCTGTGCCTCTGTGCGAGCACTGCCATGGGCAGATGAGGCTGAGCAACAGCTTTCCAGGCTAGCCCCTTCTGCCTGCCAGCTATCTGCAGACGTTCGCACTTTCGGAGCAGGGCTGCGAAAGGAGCCTGGCTGGGACACCAACTTTCCCAGGCTACGTTTGAAGTTTGAGGTGGCAAGACAAGCAAGCAGCCCCATTCTCTGTGCCTCTGTGCGAGCAGTGCCATGGGCAGATGAGGCTGAGCAACAGCTTTCCAGGGTAGCCCCTTCTGCCTGCCAGCTATCTGCAGACGTTCGCACTTTCGGAGCAGGGCTGTGATAGGATCCTGGCAGGGACACCACCATTCCCAGCATGCGGTTGAAGTTTCAAGTGGCAAGATAAGCAAGCAGCCCCATTCTCTGTGCCTCTATGCGAACAGTGCCATGGGCAGATGAGGCTGAGCAACAGCTTTCCAGGCTAGCCCCTTCTGGCTGCCAGCTATCTGCAGACGTTCGCATTTCAAGAGTAGGGCTGCGAAAGGAGCCTAGCAGGTACACCATCTTTCCCAGGCTACGTTTGAAGTTTGAGGTGGCAAGACAAGCAAGCAGCCCCATTCTCTGTTCCTCTGTGCGAGCAGTGCCATGGGCAGATGAGGCTGAGCAACAGCTTTCCAGGCTAGCACCTTCTGGCTGCCAGCTATCTGCAGACGTTCGCATTTCAAGAGTAGGGCTGCGAAAGGAGCCTAGCAGGGACACCAACTTTCCCAGGCTACATTTGAAGTTTGAGGTGGCAAGCAAGGAGCCCCATTCTCTGTGCCTCTGTGCGAGCAGTGCCATGGGCAGATGAGGCTGAGCAACAGCTTTCCAGGATAGCACCTTCTGGCTGCCAGCTATCTGCAGACGTTCGCACTTTCGGAGCAGGGCTGCGAAAGGAGCCTGGCTGGGACACCAACTTTCCCAGGCTACGTTTGAAGTTTGAGGTGGCAAGACAAGCAAGCAGCCCCATTCTCTGTGCCTCTGTGCGAGCAGTGCCATGGGCAGATGAGGCTGAGCAACAGCTTTCCAGGATAGCCCCTTCTGCCTGCCAGCTATCTGCAGACGTTCGCACTTTCGGAGCAGGGCTGTGATAGGAGCCTGGCAGGGACACCACCATTCCCAGCATGCGGTTGAAGTTTCAAGTGGCAAGATAAGCAAACAGCCCCATTCTCTGTGCCTCTATGTGAACAGTGCCTTGGGCAGATGAGGCTGAGCAACAGCTTTCCAGGCTAGCCCCTTCTGGCTGCCAGCTATCTGCAGACGTTCGCATTTCAAGAGCAGGGCTGTGAAAGGAGCCTAGCAGGTACACCATCTTTCCCAGGCTACGTTTGAAGTTTCAGGTGGCAAGACAAGCAAGCAGCCCCATTCTCTGTGCCTCTGTGCGAGCACTGCCATGGGCAGATGAGGCTGAGCAACAGCTTTCCAGGCTAGCCCCTTCTGCCTGCCAGCTATCTGCAGACGTTCGCACTTTCGGAGCAGGGCTGTGAAATGAGCCTGGCAGGGACACCACCATTCCCAGCATGCGTTTGAAGTTTCAAGTGGCAAGATAAGCAAGCAGCCCCATTCTCTGTGCCTCTATGCGAACAGTGCCATGGGCAGATGAGGCTGAGCAACAGCTTTCCAGGCTAGCACCTTCTGGCTGCCAGCTATCTGCAGACGTTCGCATTTCAAGAGCAGGGCTGCGAAAGGAGCCTAGCAGGTACACCATCTTTCCCAGGCTACGTTTGAATTTTGAGGTAGCAAGACAAGCAAGGAGCCCCATTCTCTGTGCCTCTGTGCGAGCACTGCCATGGGCAGATGAGGCTGAGCAACAGCTTCTCCAGGCTAGCCCCTTCTGGCTGCCAGCTATCTGCAGACGTTCGCACTTTCGGAGCAGGGCTGTGATAGGATCCTGGCAGGGACACCACCATTCCCAGCATGCGGTTGAAGTTTCAAGTGGCAAGATAAGCAAGGAGCCCCATTCTCTGTGCCTCTATGCGAACAGTGCCATGGGCAGATGAGGCTGAGCAACAGCTTTCCAGGCTAGCCCCTTCTGGCTGCCAGCTATCTGCAGACGTTCGCATTTCAAGAGTAGGGCTGCGAAAGGAGCCTAGCAGGTACACCATCTTTCCCAGGCTACGTTTGAAGTTTGAGGTGGGAAGACAAGCAAGCAGCCCCATTCTCTGTGCCTCTGTGCGAGCAGTGCCATGGGCAGATGAGGCTGAGCAACAGCTTTCCAGGCTAGCACCTTCTGGCTGCCAGCTATCTGCAGACGTTCGCATTTCAAGAGTAGGGCTGCGAAAGGAGCCTAGCAGGGACACCAACTTTCCCAGGCTACATTTGAAGTTTGAGGTGGCAAGACAAGCAAGGAGCCCCATTCTCTGTGCCTCTGTGCGAGCAGTGCCATAGGCAGATGAGGCTGAGCAACAGCTTTCCAGGATAGCACCTTCTGGCTGCCAGCTATCTGCAGACGTTCGCACTTTCGGAGCAGGGGTGCTAAGGGGGCCTGGCTGGGACACCAACTTTCCCAGGCTACGTTTGAAGTTTGAGGTGGCAAGACAAGCAAGCAGCCCCATTCTCTGTGCCTCTGTGCGAGCACTGCCATGGGCAGATGAGGCTGAGCAACAGCTTTCCAGGCTAGCCCCTTCTGCCTGCCAGCTATCTGCAGACGTTCGCACTTTCGGAGCAGGGCTGTGAAATGAGCCTGGCAGGGACACCACCATTCCCAGCATGCGTTTGAAGTTTCAAGTGGCAAGATAAGCAAGCAGCCCCATTCTCTGTGCCTCTATGCAAACAGTGCCATGGGCAGATGAGGTTGAGCAACAGCTTTCCAGGCTAGCCCCTTCTGCCTGCCAGCTATCTGCAGACGTTCGCATTTCAAGAGCAGGGCTGCTAAAGGAGCCTAGCAGGTACACCAACATTCCCAGGCTACGTTTGAAGTTTGAGGTGGCAAGACAAGCAAGCAGCCCCATTCTCTGTGCCTCTGTGCGAGCACTGCCATGGGCAGATGAGGCTGAGCAACAGCTTTCCAGGCTAGCCCTTTCTGGCGGCCAGCTATCTGCAGACGTTCGCACTTTCGGAGCAGGGCTGTGATAGGAGCCTGGCAGGGACACCATCATTCCCAGCATGCGTTTGAAGTTTCAAGTGGCAAGATAAGCAAGCAGCCCCATTCTCTGTGCCTCTATGCGAACAGTGCCATGGGCAGATGAGGCTGAGCAACAGCTTTCCAGGCTAGCCCCTTCTGCCTGCCAGCTATCTGCAGATGTTCGCATTTCAAGAGCAGGGCTGCGAAAGGAGCCTAGCAGGTACACTATCTTTCCCATGCTACATTTGAAGTTTGAGGTGGCAAGACAAGCAAGCAGCCCCATTCTCTGTGCCTCTGTGCGAGCAGTGCCATAGGCAGATGAGGCTGAGCAACAGCTTTCCAGGCTAGCACCTTCTGGCTGCCAGCTATCTGCAGACGTTCGCACTTTCGGAGCAGGGCTGCTAAGGGGGCCTGGCTGGGACACCAACTTTCCCAGGCTACGTTTGAAGTTTGAGGTGGCAAGACAAGCAAGCAGCCCCATTCTCTGTGCCTCTGTGCGAGCAGTGCCATGGGCAGATGAGGCTGAGCAACAGCTTTCCAGGCTAGCCCCTTCTGCCTGCCAGCTATCTGCAGACGTTCGCACTTTCGGAGCAGGGCTGTGAAATGAGCCTGGCAGGGACACCACCATTCCCAGCATGCGTTTGAAGTTTCAAGTGGCAAGATAAGCAAGCAGCCCCATTCTCTGTGCCTCTATGCGAACAGTGCCTTGGGCAGATGAGGCTGACCAACAGGTTTCCAGGCTAGCCCCTTCTGGCTGCCAGCTATCTGCAGACGTTCGCATTTCAAGAGCAGGACTGCTAAAGGAGCCTAGCAGGTACACCAACATTCCCAGGCTACGTTTGAAGTTTGAGGTGGCAAGACAAGCAAGGAGCCCCATTCTCTGTGCCTCTGTGCGAGCACTGCCATGGGCAGATGAGGCTGAGCAACAGCTTTCCAGGCTAGCCCTTTCTGGCTGCCAGCTATCTGCAGACGTTCGCATTTCAAGATTAGGGCTGCGAAAGGAGCCTAGCAGGGACACCAACTTTCCCAGGCTACATTTGAAGTTTGAGGTGGCAAGACAAGCAAGGAGCCCCATTCTCTGTGCCTCTGTGCGAGCAGTGCCATGGGCAGATGAGGCTGAGCAACAGCTTTCCAGGCTAGCCCCTTCTGGCTGCCAGCTATCTGCAGACGTTCGCACTTTCGGAGCAGGGCTGCTAAGGGGGCCTGGCTGGGACACCAACTTTCCCAGGCTACGTTTGAAGTTTGAGGTGGCAAGACAAGCAAGCAGCCCCATTCTCTGTGCCTCTGTGCGAGCACTGCCATGGGCAGATGAGGCTGAGCAACAGCTTTCCAGGCTAGCCCCTTCTGGCTGCCAGCTATCTGCAGACGTTCGCACTTTCGGAGCAGGGCTGTGAAATGAGCCTGGCAGGGACACCACCATTCCCAGCATGCGTTTGAAGTTTCAAGTGGCAAGATAAGCAAGCAGTCCCATTCTCTGTGCCTCTATGCAAACAGTGCCATGGGCAGATGAGGCTGAGCAACAGCTTTCCAGGCTAGCCCCTTCTGCCTGCCAGCTATCTGCAGACGTTCGCATTTCAAGAGCAGGGCTGCTAAAGGAGCCTAGCAGGTACACCAACATTCCCAGGCTACGTTTGAAGTTTGAGGTGGCAAGACAAGCAAGCAGCCCCATTCTCTGTGCCTCTGTGCGAGCACTGCCATGGGCAGATGAGGCTGAGCAACAGCTTTCCAGGCTAGCCCTTTCTGGCTGCCAGCTATCTGCAGACGTTCGCACTTTCGGAGCAGGGCTGCGAAGGGGGCCTGGCTGGGACACCAACTTTCCCAGGCTACGTTTGAAGTTTGAGGTGGCAAGATAAGCAAGCAGCCCCATTCTCTGTGCCTCTGTGCGAGCACTGCCATGGGCAGATGAGGCTGAGCAACAGCTTTCCAGGCTAGCCCTTTCTGGCTGCCAGCTATCTGCAGACGTTCGCACTTTCGGAGCAGGGCTGTGATAGGAGCCTGGCAGGGACACCACCATTCCCAGCATGCGTTTGAAGTTTCAAGTGGCAAGATAAGCAAGCAGCCCCATTCTCTGTGCCTCTATGCGAACAGTGCCATGGGCAGATGAGGCTGAGCAACAGCTTTCCAGGCTAGCCCTTTCTGGCTGTCAGCTATCTGCAGATGTTCGCATTTCAAGAGCAGGGCTGCAAAAAGAGCCTAGCAGGTACACTATCTTTCCCAGGTTACATTTGAAGTTTGAGGTGGCAAGACAAGCAAGCAGCCCCATTCTCTGTGCCTCTGTGCGAGCACTGCCATGGGCAGATGAGGCTGAGCAACAGCTTTCCAGGCTAGCCCCTTCTGCCTGCCAGCTATCTGCAGACGTTCGCACTTTCGGAGCAGGGCTGCGAAAGGAGCCTGGCTGGGACACCAACTTTCCCAGGCTACGTTTGAAGTTTGAGGTGGCAAGACAAGCAAGCAGCCCCATTCTCTGTGCCTCTGTGCGAGCAGTGCCATGGGCAGATGAGGCTGAGCAACAGCTTTCCAGGATAGCCCCTTCTGCCTGCCAGCTATCTGCAGACGTTCGCACTTTCTGAGCAGGGCTGTGATAGGAGCCTGGCAGGGACACCACCATTCCCAGCATGCGTTTGAAGTTTCAAGTGGCAAGATAAGCAAACAGCCCCATTCTCTGTGCCTCTATGTGAACAGTGCCTTGGGCAGATGAGGCTGAGCAACAGCTTTCCAGGCTAGCCCCTTCTGGCTGCCAGCTATCTGCAGACGTTCGCATTTCACGAGCAGGGCTATGAAAGGAGCCTAGCAGGTACACCATCTTTCCCAGGCTACGTTTGAAGTTTCAGGTGGCAAGACAAGCAAGCAGCCCCATTCTCTGTGCCTCTGTGCGAGCACTGCCATGGGCAGATGAGGCTGAGCAACAGCTTTCCAGGCTAGCCCCTTCTGCCTGCCAGCTATCTGCAGACGTTCGCACTTTCGGAGCAGGGCTGTGAAATGAGCCTGGCAGGGACACCACCATTCCCAGCATGCGTTTGAAGTTTCAAGTGGCAAGATAAGCAAGCAGCCCCATTCTCTGTGCCTCTATGCGAACAGTGCCATGGGCAGATGAGGCTGAGCAACAGCTTTCCAGGCTAGCACCTTCTGGCTGCCAGCTATCTGCAGACGTTCGCATTTCAAGAGCAGGGCTGCGAAAGGAGCCTAGCAGGTACACCATCTTTCCCAGGCTACGTTTGAAGTTTGAGGTAGCAAGACAAGCAAGGAGCCCCATTCTCTGTGCCTCTGTGCGAGCACTGCCATGGGCAGATGAGGCTCAGCAACAGCTTTCCAGGCTAGCCCCTTCTGGCTGCCAGCTATCTGCAGACGTTCGCACTTTCGGAGCAGGGCTGCGAAAGGAGCCTGGCTGGGACACCAACTTTCCCAGGCTACGTTTGAAGTTTGAGGTGGCAAGACAAGCAAGCAGCTCCAGTCTCTGCGCCTCTGTGCGAGAACTGCCATGGGCAGATGAGGCTGAGCAACAGCTTTCCAGGGTAGCCCCTTCTGCCTGCCAGCTATCTGCAGACGTTCGCACTTTCGGAGCAGGGCTGTGATAGGAGCCTGGCAGGGACACCACCATTCCCAGCATGCGTTGGAAGTTTCAAGTGGCAAGATAAGCAAGCAGCCCCATTCTCTGTGCCTCTATGCGAACAGTGCCATGGGCAGATGAGGCTGAGCAACAGCTTTCCAGGCTAGCACCTTCTGGCTGCCAGCTATCTGCAGACGTTCGCATTTCAAGAGTAGGGCTGCGAAAGGAGCCTAGCAGGTACACCATCTTTCCCAGGCTACGTTTGAAGTTTGAGGTAGCAAGACAAGCAAGGAGCCCCATTCTCTGTGCCTCTGTGCGAGCAGTGCCATGGGCAGATGAGGCTGAGCAACAGCTTCTCCAGGCTAGCCCCTTCTGGCTGCCAGCTATCTGCAGATGTTCGCACTTTCGGAGCAGGGCTGCGAAAGGAGCCTGGCTGGGACACCAACTTTCCCAGGCTACGTTTGAAGTTTGAGGTGGCAAGACAAGCAAGCAGCTCCAGTCTCTGCGCCTCTGTGCGAGAACTGCCATGGGCAGATGAGGCTGAGCAACAGCTTTCCAGGGTAGCCCCTTCTGCCTGCCAGCTATCTGCAGACGTTCGCACTTTCGGAGCAGGGCTGTGATAGGATCCTGGCAGGGACACCACCATTCCCAGTATGCGGTTGAAGTTTCAAGTGGCAAGATAAGCAAGCAGCCCCATTCTCTGTGCCTCTGTGCGAGCACTGCCATGGGCAGATGAGGCTGAGCAACAGCTTTCCAGGCCAGCCCCTTCTGCCTGCCAGCTATCTGCAGACGTTCGCACTTTCGGAGCAGGGCTGTGATAGGAGCCTGGCAGGGACACCACCATTCCCAGCATGCGTTTGAAGTTTCAAGTGGCAAGATAAGCAAGCAGCCCCATTCTCTGTGCCTCTATGCGAACAGTGCCATGGGCAGATGAGGCTGAGCAACAGCTTTCCAGGCTAGCACCTTCTGGCTGCCAGCTATCTGCAGACGTTCGCATTTCAAGAGTAGGGCTGCGAAAGGAGCCTAGCAGGGACACCAACTTTCCCAGGCTACATTTGAAGGTTGAGGTGGCAAGACAAGCAAGGAGCCCCATTCTCTGTGCCTCTGTGCGAGCAGTGCCATAGGCAGATGAGGCTGAGCAACAGCTTTCCAGGATAGCCCCTTCTGGCTGCCAGCTATCTGCAGACGTTCGCACTTTTGGAGCAGGGCTTCTAAGGGGGCCTGGCTGGGACACCAACTTTCCCAGGCTACGTTTGAAGTTTGAGGTGGCAAGACAAGCAAGCAGCCCCATTCTCTGTGCCTCTGTGCGAGCACTGCCATGGGCAGATGAGGCTGAGCAACAGCTTTCCAGGCTAGCCCCTTCTGCCTGCCAGCTATCTGCAGACGTTCGCACTTTCGGAGCAGGGCTGTGAAATGAGCCTGGCAGGGACACCACCATTCCCAGCATGCGTTTGAAGTTTCAAGTGGCAAGATAAGCAAGCAGCCCCATTCTCTGTGCCTCCATGCGAACAGTGCCATGGGCAGATGAGGCTGAGCAACAGCTTTCCAGGCTAGCACCGTCTGGCTGCCAGCTATCTGCAGACGTTCGCATTTCAAGAGCAGGGCTGCGAAAGGAGCCTAGCAGGTACACCATCTTTCCCAGGATACGTTTGAAGTTTGAGGTAGCAAGACAAGCAAGGAGCCCCATTCTCTGTGCCTCTGTGCGAGCACTGCCATGGGCAGATGAGGCTGAGCAACAGCTTCTCCAGGCTAGCCCCTTCTGGCTGCCAGCTATCTGCAGACGTTCGCACTTTCGGAGCAGGGCTGCGAAAGGAGCCTGGCTGGGACACCAACTTTCCCAGGCTACGTTTGAAGTTTGAGGTGGCAAGACAAGCAAGCAGCTCCAGTCTCTGCGCCTCTGTGCGAGAACTGCCATGGGCAGATGAGGCTGAGCAACAGCTTTCCAGGGTAGCCCCTTCTGCCTGCCAGCTATCTGCAGACGTTTGCACTTTCGGAGCAGGGCTGTGATAGGATCCTGGCAGGGACACCACCATTCCCAGCATGCGGTTGAAGTTTCAAGTGGCAAGATAAGCAAGGAGCCCCATTCTCTGTGCCTCTATGCGAACAGTGCCATGGGCAGATGAGGCTGAGCAACAGCTTTCCAGGCTAGCCCCTTCTGGCTGCCAGCTATCTGCAGACGTTCGCATTTCAAGAGTAGGGCTGCGAAAGGAGCCTAGCAGGGACACCAACTTTCCCAGGCTACATTTGAAGGTTGAGGTGGCAAGACAAGCAAGGAGCCCCATTCTCTGTGCCTCTGTGCGAGCAGTGCCATAGGCAGATGAGGCTGAGCAACAGCTTTCCAGGATAGCACCTTCTGGCTGCCAGCTATCTGCAGACGTTCGCACTTTCGGAGCAGGGCTGCTAAGGGGGCCTGGCTGGGACACCAACTTTCCCAGGCTACGTTTGAAGTTTGAGGTGGCAAGACAAGCAAGCAGCCCCATTCTCTGTGCCTCTGTGCGAGCACTGCCATGGGCAGATGAGGCTGAGCAACAGCTTTCCAGGCTAGCCCCTTCTGCCTGCCAGCTATCTGCAGACGTTCGCACTTTCGGAGCAGGGCTGTGAAATGAGCCTGGCAGGGACACCACCATTCCCAGCATGCGTTTGAAGTTTCAAGTGGCAAGATAAGCAAGCAGCCCCATTCTCTGTGCCTCTATGCAAACAGTGCCATGGGCAGATGAGGCTGAGCAACAGCTTTCCAGGCTAGCCCCTTCTGCCTGCCAGCTATCTGCAGACGTTCGCATTTCAAGAGCAGGGCTGCTAAAGGAGCCTAGCAGGTACACCAACATTCCCAGGCTACGTTTGAAGTTTGAGGTGGCAACACAAGCAAGCAGCCCCATTCTCTGTGCCTCTGTGCGAGCACTGCCATGGGCAGATGAGGCTGAGCAACAGCTTTCCAGGCTAGCCCTTTCTGGCGGCCAGCTATCTGCAGACGTTCGCACTTTCGGAGCAGGGCTGTGATAGGAGCCTGGCAGGGACACCACCATTCCCAGCATGCGTTTGAAGTTTCAAGTGGCAAGATAAGCAAGCAGCCCCATTCTCTGTGCCTCTATGCGAACAGTGCCATGGGCAGATGAGGCTGAGCAACAGCTTTCCAGGCTAGCCCCTTCTGCCTGCCAGCTATCTGCAGATGTTCGCATTTCAAGAGTAGGGCTGCGAAAGGAGCCTAGCAAGGACACTATCTTTCCCAGGCTACATTTGAAGTTTGAGGTGGGAAGACAAGCAAGGAGCCCCATTCTCTGTGCCTCTGTGCGAGCAGTGCCATAGGCAGATGAGGCTGAGCAACAGCTTTCCAGGCTAGCACCTTCTGGCTGCCAGCTATCTGCAGACGTTCGCACTTTCGGAGCAGGGCTGCTAAGGGGGCCTGGCTGGGACACCAACTTTCCCAGGCTACGTTTGAAGTTTGAGGTGGCAAGACAAGCAAGCAGCCCCATTCTCTGTGCCTCTGTGCGAGCACTGCCATGGGCAGATGAGGCTGAGCAACAGCTTTCCAGGCTAGCCCCTTCTGCCTGCCAGCTATCTGCAGACGTTCGCACTTTCGGAGCAGGGCTGTGATAGGAGCCTGGCAGGGACACCACCATTCCCAGCATGCGTTTGAAGTTTCAAGTGGCAAGATAAGCAAGCAGCCCCATTCTCTGTGCCTCTATGCAAACAGTGCCATGGGCAGATGAGGCTGAGCAACAGCTTTCCAGGCTAGCCCCTTCTGGCTGTCAGCTATCTGCAGACGTTCGCATTTCAAGAGCAGGGCTGCTAAAGGAGCCTAGCAGGTACACCATCTTTCCCAGGATACGTTTGAAGTTTGAGGTAGCAAGACAAGCAAGGAGCCCCATTCTCTGTGCCTCTGTGCGAGCACTGCCATGGGCAGATGAGGCTGAGCAACAGCTTCTCCAGGCTAGCCCCTTCTGGCTGCCAGCTATCTGCAGACGTTCGCACTTTCGGAGCAGGGCTGCGAAAGGAGCCTGGCTGGGACACCAACTTTCCCAGGCTACGTTTGAAGTTTGAGGTGGCAAGACAAGCAAGCAGCTCCAGTCTCTGCGCCTCTGTGCGAGAACTGCCATGGGCAGATGAGGCTGAGCAACAGCTTTCCAGGGTAGCCCCTTCTGCCTGCCAGCTATCTGCAGACGTTTGCACTTTCGGAGCAGGGCTGTGATAGGATCCTGGCAGGGACACCACCATTCCCAGCATGCGGTTGAAGTTTCAAGTGGCAAGATAAGCAAGGAGCCCCATTCTCTGTGCCTCTATGCGAACAGTGCCATGGGCAGATGAGGCTGAGCAACAGCTTTCCAGGCTAGCCCCTTCTGGCTGTCAGCTATCTGCAGACGTTCGCATTTCAAGAGCAGGGCTGCGAAAGGAGCCTAGCAGGTACACCATCTTTCCCAGGATACGTTTGAAGTTTGAGGTAGCAAGACAAGCAAGGAGCCCCATTCTCTGTGCCTCTGTGCGAGCACTGCCATGGGCAGATGAGGCTGAGCAACAGCTTCTCCAGGCTAGCCCCTTCTGGCTGCCAGCTATCTGCAGACGTTCGCACTTTCGGAGCAGGGCTGCGAAAGGAGCCTGGCTGGGACACCAACTTTCCCAGGCTACGTTTGAAGTTTGAGGTGGCAAGACAAGCAAGCAGCTCCAGTCTCTGCGCCTCTGTGCGAGAACTGCCATGGGCAGATGAGGCTGAGCAACAGCTTTCCAGGGTAGCCCCTTCTGCCTGCCAGCTATCTGCAGACGTTTGCACTTTCGGAGCAGGGCTGTGATAGGATCCTGGCAGGGACACCACCATTCCCAGCATGCGGTTGAAGTTTCAAGTGGCAAGATAAGCAAGGAGCCCCATTCTCTGTGCCTCTATGCGAACAGTGCCATGGGCAGATGAGGCTGAGCAACAGCTTTCCAGGCTAGCCCCTTCTGGCTGCCAGCTATCTGCAGACGTTCGCATTTCAAGAGTAGGGTTGCGAAAGGAGCCTAGCAGGGACACCAACTTTCCCAGGCTACATTTGAAGGTTGAGGTGGCAAGACAAGCAAGGAGCCCCATTCTCTGTGCCTCTGTGCGAGCAGTGCCATAGGCAGATGAGGCTGAGCAACAGCTTTCCAGGATAGCACCTTCTGGCTGCCAGCTATCTGCAGACGTTCGCACTTTCGGAGCAGGGCTGCTAAGGGGGCCTGGCTGGGACACCAACTTTCCCAGGCTACGTTTGAAGTTTGAGGTGGCAAGACAAGCAAGCAGCCCCATTCTCTGTGCCTCTGTGCGAGCACTGCCATGGGCAGATGAGGCTGAGCAACAGCTTTCCAGGCTAGCCCCTTCTGCCTGCCAGCTATCTGCAGACGTTCGCACTTTCGGAGCAGGGCTGTGAAATGAGCCTGGCAGGGACACCACCATTCCCAGCATGCGTTTGAAGTTTCAAGTGGCAAGATAAGCAAGCAGCCCCATTCTCTGTGCCTCTATGCAAACAGTGCCATGGGCAGATGAGGCTGAGCAACAGCTTTCCAGGCTAGCCCCTTCTGCCTGCCAGCTATCTGCAGACGTTCGCATTTCAAGAGCAGGGCTGCTAAAGGAGCCTAGCAGGTACACCAACATTCCCAGGCTACGTTTGAAGTTTGAGGTGGCAACACAAGCAAGCAGCCCCATTCTCTGTGCCTCTGTGCGAGCACTGCCATGGGCAGATGAGGCTGAGCAACAGCTTTCCAGGCTAGCCCTTTCTGGCGGCCAGCTATCTGCAGACGTTCGCACTTTCGGAGCAGGGCTGTGATAGGAGCCTGGCAGGGACACCACCATTCCCAGCATGCGTTTGAAGTTTCAAGTGGCAAGATAAGCAAGCAGCCCCATTCTCTGTGCCTCTATGCGAACAGTGCCATGGGCAGATGAGGCTGAGCAACAGCTTTCCAGGCTAGCCCCTTCTGCCTGCCAGCTATCTGCAGATGTTCGCATTTCAAGAGTAGGGCTGCGAAAGGAGCCTAGCAAGGACACTATCTTTCCCAGGCTACATTTGAAGTTTGAGGTGGGAAGACAAGCAAGGAGCCCCATTCTCTGTGCCTCTGTGCGAGCAGTGCCATAGGCAGATGAGGCTGAGCAACAGCTTTCCAGGCTAGCACCTTCTGGCTGCCAGCTATCTGCAGACGTTCGCACTTTCGGAGCAGGGCTGCTAAGGGGGCCTGGCTGGGACACCAACTTTCCCAGGCTACGTTTGAAGTTTGAGGTGGCAAGACAAGCAAGCAGCCCCATTCTCTGTGCCTCTGTGCGAGCACTGCCATGGGCAGATGAGGCTGAGCAACAGCTTTCCAGGCTAGCCCCTTCTGCCTGCCAGCTATCTGCAGACGTTCGCACTTTCGGAGCAGGGCTGTGATAGGAGCCTGGCAGGGACACCACCATTCCCAGCATGCGTTTGAAGTTTCAAGTGGCAAGATAAGCAAGCAGCCCCATTCTCTGTGCCTCTATGCAAACAGTGCCATGGGCAGATGAGGCTGAGCAACAGCTTTCCAGGCTAGCCCCTTCTGGCTGTCAGCTATCTGCAGACGTTCGCATTTCAAGAGCAGGGCTGCTAAAGGAGCCTAGCAGGTACACCAACATTCCCAGGCTACGTTTGAAGTTTGAGGTGGGAAGACAAGCAAGGAGCCCCAGTCTCTGTGCCTCTGTGCGAGCACTGCCATGGGCAGATGAGGCTGAGCAACAGCTTTCCAGGCTAGCCCTTTCTGGCTGCCAGCTATCTGCAGACGTTCGCATTTCAAGAGTAGGGCTGCGAAAGGAGCCTAGCAGGGACACCAACTTTCCCAGGCTACATTTAGAAGTTTGAGGTGGCAAGACAAGCAAGGAGCCCCATTCTCTGTGCCTCTGTGCGAGCAGTGCCATGGGCAGATGAGGCTGAGCAACAGCTTTCCAGGCTAGCACCTTCTGGCTGCCAGCTATCTGCAGACGTTCGCACTTTCGGAGCAGGGCTGCTAAGGGGGCCTGGCTGGGACACCAACTTTCCCAGGCTACGTTTGAAGTTTGAGGTGGCAAGACAAGCAAGCAGCCCCATTCTCTGTGCCTCTGTGCGAGCACTGCCATGGGCAGATGAGGCTGAGCAACAGCTTTCCAGGCTAGCCCCTTCTGCCTGCCAGCTATCTGCAGACGTTCGCACATTCGGAGCAGGGCTGTGAAATGAGCCTGGCAGGGACACCACCATTCCCAGCATGCGTTTGAAGTTTCAAGTGGCAAGATAAGCAAGCAGCCCCATTCTCTGTGCCTCTATGCAAACAGTGCCATGGGCAGATGAGGCTGAGCAATGGCTTTCCAGGCTAGCCCCTTCTGCCTGCCAGCTATCTGCAGACGTTCGCATTTCAAGAGCAGGGCTGCGAAAGGAGCCTAGCAGGTACACCAACATTCCCAGGCTACGTTTGAAGTTTGAGGTGGCAAGACAAGCAAGCAGCCCCATTCTCTGTGCCTCTGTGCGAGCACTGCCATGGGCAGATGAGGCTGAGCAACAGCTTTCCAGGCTAGCCCCTTCTGCCTGCCAGCTATCTGCAGACGTTCGCACTTTCGGAGCAGGGCTGTGAAATGAGCCTGGCAGGGACACCACCATTCCCAGCATGCGTTTGAAGTTTCAAGTGGCAAGATAAGCAAGCAGCCCCATTCTCTGTGCCTCTATGCAAACAGTGCCATGGGCAGATGAGGCTGAGCAACAGCTTTCCAGGCTAGCCCCTTCTGGCTGCCAGCTATCTGCAGACGTTCGCATTTCAAGAGCAGGGCTGCTAAAGGAGCCTAGCAGGTACACCAACATTCCCAGGCTACGTTTGAAGTTTGAGGTGGCAAGACAAGCAAGGAGCCCCAGTCTCTGTGCCTCTGTGCGAGCACTGCCATGGGCAGATGAGGCTGAGCAACAGCTTTCCAGGCTAGCCCTTTCTGGCTGCCAGCTATCTGCAGACGTTCGCATTTCAAGAGTAGGGCTGCGAAAGGAGCCTAGCAGGGACACCAACTTTCCCAGGCTACATTTGAAGTTTGAGGTGGCAAGACAAGCAAGGAGCCCCATTCTCTGTGCCTCTGTGCGAGCAGTGCCATGGGCAGATGAGGCTGAGCAACAGCTTTCCAGGCTAGCACCTTCTGGCTGCCAGCTATCTGCAGACGTTCGCACTTTCGGAGCAGGGCTGCTAAGGGGGCCTGGCTGGGACACCAACTTTCCCAGGCTACGTTTGAAGTTTGAGGTGGCAAGACAAGCAAGCAGCCCCATTCTCTGTGCCTCTGTGCGAGCACTGCCATGGGCAGATGAGGCTGAGCAACAGCTTTCCAGGCTAGCCCCTTCTGCCTGCCAGCTATCTGCAGACGTTCGCACTTTCGGAGCAGGGCTGTGAAATGAGCCTGGCAGGGACACCACCATTCCCAGCATGCGTTTGAAGTTTCAAGTGGCAAGATAAGCAAGCAGCCCCATTCTCTGTGCCTCTATGCGAACAGTGCCATGGGCAGATGAGGCTGAGCAACAGCTTTCCAGGCTAGCACCTTCTGGCTGCCAGCTATCTGCAGACGTTCGCATTTCAAGAGTAGGGCTGCGAAAGGAGCCTAGCAGGGACACCAACTTTCCCAGGCTACATTTGAAGGTTGAGGTGGCAAGACAAGCAAGGAGCCCCATTCTCTGTGCCTCTGTGCGAGCAGTGCCATAGGCAGATGAGGCTGAGCAACAGCTTTCCAGGATAGCCCCTTCTGGCTGCCAGCTATCTGCAGACGTTCGCACTTTTGGAGCAGGGCTGCTAAGGGGGCCTGGCTGGGACACCAACTTTCCCAGGCTACGTTTGAAGTTTGAGGTGGCAAGACAAGCAAGCAGCCCCATTCTCTGTGCCTCTGTGCGAGCACTGCCATGGGCAGATGAGGCTGAGCAACAGCTTTCCAGGCTAGCCCCTTCTGCCTGCCAGCTATCTGCAGACGTTCGCACTTTCGGAGCAGGGCTGTGAAATGAGCCTGGCAGGGACACCACCATTCCCAGCATGCGTTTGAAGTTTCAAGTGGCAAGATAAGCAAGCAGCCCCATTCTCTGTGCCTCTATGCGAACAGTGCCATGGGCAGATGAGGCTGAGCAACAGCTTTCCAGGCTAGCACCTTCTGCCTGCCAGCTATCTGCAGACGTTCGCATTTCAAGAGCAGGGCTGCGAAAGGAGCCTAGCAGGTACACCATCTTTCCCAGGCTACGTTTGAAGTTTGAGGTAGCAAGACAAGCAAGGAGCCCCATTCTCTGTGCATCTGTGCGAGCACTGCCATGGGCAGATGAGGCTGAGCAACAGCTTCTCCAGGCTAGCCCCTTCTGGCTGCCAGCTATCTGCAGACGTTCGCACTTTCGGAGCAGGGCTGCGAAAGGAGCCTGGCTGGGACACCAACTTTCCCAGGCTACGTTTGAAGTTTGAGGTGGCAAGACAAGCAAGCAGCTCCAGTCTCTGCGCCTCTGTGCGAGAACTGCCATGGGCAGATGAGGCTGAGCAACAGCTTTCCAGGGTAGCCCCTTCTGCCTGCCAGCTATCTGCAGACGTTCGCACTTTCGGAGCAGGTCTGTGATAGGATCCTGGCAGGGACACCACCATTCCCAGCATGCGGTTGAAGTTTCAAGTGGCAAGATAAGCAAGCAGCCCCATTCTCTGTGCCTCTGTGCGAGCACTGCCATGGGCAGATGAGGCTGAGCAACAGCTTTCCAGGCTAGCCCCTTCTGCCTGCCAGCTATCTGCAGACGTTCGCACTTTCGGAGCAGGGCTGTGAAATGAGCCTGGCAGGGACACCACCATTCCCAGCATGCGTTTGAAGTTTCAAGTGGCAAGATAAGCAAGCAGCCCCATTCTCTGTGCCTCCATGCGAACAGTGCCATGGGCAGATGAGGCTGAGCAACAGCTTTCCAGGCTAGCACCTTCTGGCTGCCAGCTATCTGCAGACGTTCGCATTTCAAGAGCAGGGCTGCGAAAGGAGCCTAGCAGGTACACCATCTTTCCCAGGATACGTTTGAAGTTTGAGGTAGCAAGACAAGCAAGGAGCCCCATTCTCTGTGCCTCTGTGCGAGCACTGCCATGGGCAGATGAGGCTGAGCAACAGCTTCTCCAGGCTAGCCCCTTCTGGCTGCCAGCTATCTGCAGACGTTCGCACTTTCGGAGCAGGGCTGCGAAAGGAGCCTGGCTGGGACACCAACTTTCCCAGGCTACGTTTGAAGTTTGAGGTGGCAAGACAAGCAAGCAGCTCCAGTCTCTGCGCCTCTGTGCGAGAACTGCCATGGGCAGATGAGGCTGAGCAACAGCTTTCCAGGGTAGCCCCTTCTGCCTGCCAGCTATCTGCAGACGTTTGCACTTTCGGAGCAGGGCTGTGATAGGATCCTGGCAGGGACACCACCATTCCCAGCATGCGGTTGAAGTTTCAAGTGGCAAGATAAGCAAGCAGCCCCATTCTCTGTGCCTCTATGCAAACAGTGCCATGGGCAGATGAGGCTGAGCAACAGCTTTCCAGGCTAGCACCTTCTGGCTGCCAGCTATCTGCAGACGTTCGCATTTCAAGAGTAGGGCTGCGAAAGGAGCCTAGCAGGGACACCAACTTTCCCAGGCTACATTTGAAGGTTGAGGTGGCAAGACAAGCAAGGAGCCCCATTCTCTGTGCCTCTGTGCGAGCAGTGCCATAGGCAGATGAGGCTGAGCAACAGCTTTCCAGGATAGCACCTTCTGGCTGCCAGCTCTCTGCAGACGTTCGCACTTTCGGAGCAGGGCTGCTAAGGGGGCCTGGCTGGGACACCAACTTTCCCAGGCTACGTTTGAAGTGTGAGGTGGCAAGACAAGCAAGCAGCCCCATTCTCTGTGCCTCTGTGCGAGCACTGCCATGGGCAGATGAGGCTGAGCAACAGCTTTCCAGGCTAGCCCCTTCTGCCTGCCAGCTATCTGCAGACGTTCGCACTTTCGGAGCAGGGCTGTGAAATGAGCCTGGCAGGGACACCACCATTCCCAGCATGCGTTTGAAGTTTCAAGTGGCAAGATAAGCAAGCAGCCCCATTCTCTGTGCCTCTATGCAAACAGTGCCATGGGCAGATGAGGCTGAGCAACAGCTTTCCAGGCTAGCCCCTTCTGCCTGCCAGCTATCTGCAGACGTTCGCATTTCAAGAGCAGGGCTGCTAAAGGAGCCTAGCAGGTACACCAACATTCCCAGGCTACGTTTGAAGTTTGAGGTGGCAAGACAAGCAAGCAGCCCCATTCTCTGTGCCTCTGTGCGAGCACTGCCATGGGCAGATGAGGCTGAGCAACAGCTTTCCAGGCTAGCCCTTTCTGGCGGCCAGCTATCTGCAGACGTTCGCACTTTCGGAGCAGGGCTGTGATAGGAGCCTGGCAGGGACACCACCATTCCCAGCATGCGTTTGAAGTTTCAAGTGGCAAGATAAGCAAGCAGCCCCATTCTCTGTGCCTCTATGCGAACAGTGCCATGGGCAGATGAGGCTGAGCAACAGCTTTCCAGGCTAGCCCCTTCTGCCTGCCAGCTATCTGCAGATGTTCGCATTTCAAGAGTAGGGCTGCGAAAGGAGCCTAGCAGGGACACTATCTTTCCCAGGCTACATTTGAAGTTTGAGGTGGGAAGACAAGCAAGCAGCCCCATTCTCTGTGCCTCTGTGCGAGCAGTGCCATAGGCAGATGAGGCTGAGCAACAGCTTTCCAGGCTAGCACCTTCTGGCTGCCAGCTATCTGCAGACGTTCGCACTTTCGGAGCAGGGCTGCTAAGGGGGCCTGGCTGGGACACCAACTTTCCCAGGCTACGTTTGAAGTTTGAGGTGGCAAGACAAGCAAGCAGCCCCATTCTCTGTGCCTCTGTGCGAGCACTGCCATGGGCAGATGAGGCTGAGCAACAGCTTTCCAGGGTAGCCCCTTCTGCCTGCCAGCTATCTGCAGACGTTCGCACTTTCGGAGCAGGGCTGTGAAATGAGCCTGGCAGGGACACCACCATTCCCAGCATGCGTTTGAAGTTTCAAGTGGCAAGATAAGCAAGCAGCCCCATTCTCTGTGCCTCTATGCAAACAGTGCCATGGGCAGATGAGGCTGAGCAACAGCTTTCCAGGCTAGCCCCTTCTGGCTGCCAGCTATCTGCAGACGTTCGCATTTCAAGAGCAGGGCTGCTAAAGGAGCCTAGCAGGTACACCAACATTCCCAGGCTACGTTTGAAGTTTGAGGTGGCAAGACAAGCAAGGAGCCCCAGTCTCTGTGCCTCTGTGCGAGCACTGCCATGGGCAGATGAGGCTGAGCAACAGCTTTCCAGGCTAGCCCTTTCTGGCTGCCAGCTATCTGCAGACGTTCGCATTTCAAGAGTAGGGCTGCGAAAGGAGCCTAGCAGGGACACCAACTTTCCCAGGCTACATTTGAAGTTTGAGGTGGCAAGACAAGCAAGGAGCCCCATTCTCTGTGCCTCTGTGCGAGCAGTGCCATGGGCAGATGAGGCTGAGCAACAGCTTTCCAGGCTAGCACCTTCTGGCTGCCAGCTATCTGCAGACGTTCGCACTTTCGGAGCAGGGCTGCTAAGGGGGCCTGGCTGGGACACCAACTTTCCCAGGCTACGTTTGAAGTTTGAGGTGGCAAGACAAGCAAGCAGCCCCATTCTCTGTGCCTCTGTGCGAGCACTGCCATGGGCAGATGAGGCTGAGCAACAGCTTTCCAGGCTAGCCCCTTCTGCCTGCCAGCTATCTGCAGACGTTCGCACATTCGGAGCAGGGCTGTGAAATGAGCCTGGCAGGGACACCACCATTCCCAGCATGCGTTTGAAGTTTCAAGTGGCAAGATAAGCAAGCAGCCCCATTCTCTGTGCCTCTATGCAAACAGTGCCATGGGCAGATGAGGCTGAGCAATGGCTTTCCAGGCTAGCCCTTTCTGCCTGCCAGCTATCTGCAGACGTTCGCATTTCAAGAGCAGGGCTGCTAAAGGAGCCTAGCAGGTACCCCAACATTCCCAGGCTACGTTTGAAGTTTGAGGTGGCAAGACAAGCAAGCAGCCCCATTCTCTGTGCCTCTGTGCGAGCACTGCCATGGGCAGATGAGGCTGAGCAACAGCTTTCCAGGCTAGCCCCTTCTGCCTGCCAGCTATCTGCAGACGTTCGCACTTTCGGAGCAGGGCTGTGAAATGAGCCTGGCAGGGACACCACCATTCCCAGCATGCGTTTGAAGTTTCAAGTGGCAAGATAAGCAAGCAGCCCCATTCTCTGTGCCTCTGTGCGAGCAGTGCCATGGGCAGATGAGGCTGAGCAACAGCTTTCCAGGCTAGCACCTTCTGGCTGCCAGCTATCTGCAGACGTTCGCACTTTCGGAGCAGGGCTGCTAAGGGGGCCTGGCTGGGACACCAACTTTCCCAGGCTACGTTTGAAGTTTGAGGTGGCAAGACAAGCAAGCAGCCCCATTCTCTGTGCCTCTGTGCGAGCACTGCCATGGGCAGATGAGGCTGAGCAACAGCTTTCCAGGCTAGCCCCTTCTGCCTGCCAGGTATCTGCAGACTTTCGCACTTTCGGAGCAGGGCTGTGAAATGAGCCTGGCAGGGACACCACCATTCCCAGCATGCGTTTGAAGTTTCAAGTGGCAAGATAAGCAAGCAGCCCCATTCTCTGTGCCTCTATGCAAACAGTGCCATGGGCAGATGAGGCTGAGCAACAGCTTTCCAGGCTAGCCCCTTCTGGCTGCCAGCTATCTGCAGACGTTCGCATTTCAAGAGCAGGGCTGCTAAAGGAGCCTAGCAGGTACACCAACATTCCCAGGCTACGTTTGAAGTTTGAGGTGGCAAGACAAGCAAGGAGCCCCAGTCTCTGTGCCTCTGTGCGAGCACTGCCATGGGCAGATGAGGCTGAGCAACAGCTTTCCAGGCTAGCCCTTTCTGGCTGCCAGCTATCTGCAGACGTTCGCATTTCAAGAGTAGGGCTGCGAAAGGAGCCTAGCAGGGACACCAACTTTCCCAGGTAACATTTGAAGTTTGAGGTGGCAAGACAAGCAAGGAGCCCCATTCTCTGTGCCTCTGTGCGAGCAGTGCCATGGGCAGATGAGGCTGAGCAACAGCTTTCCAGGCTAGCACCTTCTGGCTGCCAGCTATCTGCAGACGTTCGCACTTTCGGAGCAGGGCTGCTAAGGGGGCCTGGCTGGGACACCAACTTTCCCAGGCTACGTTTGAAGTTTGAGGTGGCAAGACAAGCAAGCAGCCCCATTCTCTGTGCCTCTGTGCGAGCACTGCCATGGGCAGATGAGGCTGAGCAACAGCTTTCCAGGCTAGCCCCTTCTGCCTGCCAGCTATCTGCAGACGTTCGCACTTTCGGAGCAGGGCTGTGAAATGAGCCTGGCAGGGACACCACCATTCCCAGCATGCGTTTGAAGTTTCAAGTGGCAAGATAAGCAAGCAGCCCCATTCTCTGTGCCTCTATGCAAACAGTGCCATGGGCAGATGAGGCTGAGCAATGGCTTTCCAGGCTAGCCCCTTCTGCCTGCCAGCTATCTGCAGACGTTCGCATTTCAAGAGCAGGGCTGCTAAAGGAGCCTAGCAGGTACACCAACATTCCCAGGCTACGTTTGAAGTTTGAGGTGGCAAGACAAGCAAGCAGCCCCATTCTCTGTGCCTCTGTGCGAGCACTGCCATGGGCAGATGAGGCTGAGCAACAGCTTTCCAGGCTAGCCCTTTCTGGCTGCCAGCTATCTGCAGACGTTCGCACTTTCGGAGCAGGGCTGTGATAGGAGCCTGGCAGGGACACCACCATTCCCAGCATGCGTTTGAAGTTTCAAGTGGCAAGATAAGCAAGCAGCCCCATTCTCTGTGCCTCTGTGCGAACAGTGCCATGGGCAGATGAGGCTGAGCAACAGCTTTCCAGGCTAGCCCCTTCTGCCTGCCAGCTATCTGCAGACGTTCGCATTTCAAGAGCAGGGCTGCGAAAGGAGCCTAGCAGGTACACTATCTTTCCCATGCTACATTTGAAGTTTGAGGTGGCAAGACAAGCAAGGAGCCCCATTCTCTGTGCCTCTGTGCGAGCAGTGCCATAGGCAGATGAGGCTGAGCAACAGCTTTCCAGGCTAGCACCTTCTGGCTGCCAGCTATCTGCAGACGTTCGCACTTTCGGAGCAGGGCTGCTAAGGGGGCCTGGCTGGGACACCAACGTTCCCAGGCTACGTTTGAAGTTTGAGGTGGCAAGACAAGCAAGCAGCCCCATTCTCTGTGCCTCTGTGCGAGCACTGCCATGGGCAGATGAGGCTGAGCAACAGCTTTCCAGGCTAGCCCCTTCTGCCTGCCAGCTATCTGCAGACGTTCGCACTTTCGGAGCAGGGCTGTGAAATGAGCCTGGCAGGGACACCACCATTCCCAGCATGCGTTTGGAGTTTCAAGTGGCAAGATAAGCAAGCAGCCCCATTCTCTGTGCCTCTATGCAAACAGTGCCATGGGCAGATGAGGCTGAGCAACAGCTTTCCAGGCTAGCCCCTTCTGCCTGCCAGCTATCTGCAGACGTTCGCATTTCAAGAGCAGGGCTGCTAAAGGAGCGTAGCAGGTACACCAACATTCCCAGGCTACGTTTGAAGTTTGAGGTGGCAAGACAAGCAAGGAGCCCCAGTCTCTGTGCCTCTGTGCGAGCAGTGCCATGGGCAGATGAGGCTGAGCAACAGCTTTCCAGGCTAGCCCTTTCTGGCTGCCAGCTATCTGCAGACGTTCGCATTTCAAGAGTAGGGCTGCGAAAGGAGCCTAGCAGGGACACCAACTTTCCCAGGCTACATTTGAAGTTTGAGGTGGCAAGACAAGCAAGGAGCCCCATTCTCTGTGCCTCTGTGCGAGCAGTGCCATGGGCAGATGAGGCTGAGCAACAGCTTTCCAGGCTAGCACCTTCTGGCTGCCAGCTATCTGCAGACGTTCGCACTTTCGGAGCAGGGCTGCTAAGGGGGCCTGGCTGGGACACCAACTTTCCCAGGCTACGTTTGAAGTTTGAGGTGGCAAGACAAGCAAGCAGCCCCATTCTCTGTGCCTCTGTGCGAGCACTGCCATGGGCAGATGAGGCTGAGCAACAGCTTTCCAGGCTAGCCCCTTCTGCCTGCCAGCTATCTGCAGACGTTCGCACTTTCGGAGCAGGGCTGTGAAATGAGCCTGGCAGGGACACCACCATTCCCAGCATGCGTTTGAAGTTTCAAGTGGCAAGATAAGCAAGCAGCCCCATTCTCTGTGCCTCTATGCAAACAGTGCCATGGGCAGATGAGGCTGAGCAACAGCTTTCCAGGCTAGCCCCTTCTGCCTGCCAGCTATCTGCAGACGTTCGCATTTCAAGAGCAGGGCTGCGAAAGGAGCCTAGCAGGTACACTATCTTTCCCATGCTACATTTGAAGTTTGAGGTGGCAAGACAAGCAAGCAGCCCCATTCTCTGTGCCTCTGTGCGAGCACTGCCATGGGCAGATGAGGCTGAGCAACAGCTTTCCAGGCTAGCACCTTCTGGCTGCCAGCTATCTGCAGACGTTCGAACTTTCGGAGCAGGGCTGTGATAGGAGCCTGGCAGGGACACCACCATTCCCAGCATGCGTTTGAAGTTTCAAGTGGCAAGATAAGCAAGCAGCCCCATTCTCTGTGCCTCTATGCGAACAGTGCCATGGGCAGATGAGGCTGAGCAACGGCTTTCCAGGCTAGCCCTTTCTGGCTGCCAGCTATCTGCAGATGTTCGCATTTCAAGAGCAGGGCTGCGAAAGGAGCCTAGCAGGTACACTATCTTTCCCATGCTACATTTGAAGTTTGAGGTGGCAAGACAAGCAAGCAGCCCCATTCTCTGTGCCTCTGTGCGAGCAGTGCCATGGGCAGATGAGGCTGAGCAACAGCTTTCCAGGCTAGCACCTTCTGGCTGCCAGCTATCTGCAGACGTTCGCATTTCAAGAGTAGGGCTGCGAAAGGAGCCTAGCAGTGACACCAACTTTCCCAGGCTACGTTTGAAGTTTGAGGTGGCAAGACAAGCAAGGAGCCCCATTCTCTGTGCCTCTGTGCGAGCAGTGCCATGGGCAGATGAGGCTGAGCAACAGCTTTCCAGGCTAGCCCCTTCTGGCTGCCAGCTATCTGCAGACGTTCGCACTTTCGGAGCAGGGCTGCGAAGGGGGCCTGGCTGGGACACCAACTTTCCCAGGCTACGTTTGAAGTTTGAGGTGGCAAGACAAGCAAGCAGCCCCATTCTCTGTGCCTCTGTGCGAGCACTGCCATGGGCAGATGAGGCTGAGCAACAGATTTCCAGGATAGCCCCTTCTGCCTGCCAGCTATCTGCAGACGTTCGCACTTTCGGAGCAGGGCTGTGATAGGAGCCTGGCAGGGACACCACCATTCCCAGCATGCGGTTGAAGTTTCAAGTGGCAAGATAAGCAAGCAGCCCCATTCTCTGTGCCTCTATGTGAACAGTGCCTTGTGCAGATGAGGCTGAGCAACAGCTTTCCAGGCTAGCACCTTCTGGCTGCCAGCTATCTGCAGACGTTCGCATTTCAAGAGCAGGGCTGTGAAAGGAGCCTAGCAGGTACACCATCTTTCCCAGGCTACGTTTGAAGTTTGAGGTGGCAAGACAAGCAAGCAGCCCCATTCTCTGTGCCTCTGTGCGAGCAGTGCCATGGGCAGATGAGGCTGAGCAACAGCTTTCCAGGCTAGCACCTTCTGGCTGCCAGCTATCTGCAGACGTTCGCATTTCAAGAGTAGGGCTGCGAAAGGAGCCTAGCAGTGACACCAACTTTCCCAGGCTACGTTTGAAGTTTGAGGTGGCAAGACAAGCAAGGAGCCCCATTCTCTGTGCCTCTGTGCGAGCAGTGCCATGGGCAGATGAGGCTGAGCAACAGCTTTCCAGGCTAGCCCCTTCTGGCTGCCAGCTATCTGCAGACGTTCGCACTTTCGGAGCAGGGCTGCGAAGGGGGCCTGGCTGGGACACCAACTTTCCCAGGCTACGTTTGAAGTTTGAGGTGGCAAGACAAGCAAGCAGCCCCATTCTCTGTGCCTCTGTGCGAGCACTGCCATGGGCAGATGAGGCTGAGCAACAGCTTTCCAGGCTAGCCCCTTCTGCCTGCCAGCTATCTGCAGACGTTCGCACTTTCGGAGCAGGGCTGTGAAATGAGCCTGGCAGGGACACCACCGTTCCCAGCATGCGTTTGAAGTTTCAAGTGGCAAGATAAGCAAGCAGCCCCATTCTCTGTGCCTCTATGCGAACAGTGCCATGGGCAGATGAGGCTGAGCAACAGCTTTCCAGGCTAGCCCCTTCTGGCTGCCAGCTATCTGCAGACGTTCGCATTTCAAGAGCAGGGCTGCGAAAGGAGCCTAGCAGGTACACTATCTTTCCCAGGCTACGTTTGAAGTTTGAGGTGGCAAGACAAGCAAGCAGCCCCATTCTCTGTGCCTCTGTGCGAGCAGTGACATGGGCAGATGAGGCTGAGCAACAGCTTTCCAGGCTAGCACCTTCTGGCTGCCAGCTATCTGCAGACGTTCGCATTTCAAGAGTAGGGCTGCGAAAGGAGCCTAGCAGGGACACCAACTTTCCCAGGATTCATTTGAAGTTTGAGGTGGCAAGACAAGCAAGGAGCCCCATTCTCTGTGCCTCTGTGCGAGCAGTGCCATAGGCAGATGAGGCTGAGCAACAGCTTTCCAGGCTAGCACCTTCTGGCTGCCAGCTATCTGCAGACGTTCGCACTTTCGGAGCAGGGCTGCGAAGGGGGCCTGGCTGGGACACCAACTTTCCCAGGCTACGTTTGAAGTTTGAGGTGGCAAGACAAGCAAGCAGCACCATTCTCTGTGCCTCTGTGCGAGCACTGCCATGGGCAGATGAGGCTGAGCAACAGCTTTCCAGGCTAGCCCCTTCTGCCTGCCAGCTATCTGCAGACGTTCGCACTTTCGGAGCAGGGCTGTGATAGGAGCCTGGCAGGGACACCACCATTCCCAGCATGCGTTTGAAGTTTCAAGTGGCAAGATAAGCAAGCAGCCCCATTCTCTGTGCCTCTATGCAAACAGTGCCATGGGCAGATGAGGCTGAGCAACAGCTTTCCAGGCTAGCCCCTTCTGCCTGCCAGCTATCTGCAGACGTTCGCATTTCAAGAGCAGGGCTGCTAAAGGAGCCTAGCAGGTACACCAACATTCCCAGGCTACGTTTGAAGTTTGAGGTGGCAAGACAAGCAAGCAGCCCCATTCTCTGTGCCTCTGTGCGAGCACTGCCATGGGCAGATGAGGCTGAGCAACAGCTTTCCAGGCTAGCCCTTTCTGGCTGCCAGCTATCTGCAGACGTTCGCACTTTCGGAGCAGGGCTGTGATAGGAGCCTGGCAGGGACACCACCATTCCCAGCATGCGGTTGAAGTTTCAAGTGGCAAGATAAGCAAGCAGCCCCATTCTCTGTGCCTCTATGCGAACAGTGCCATGGGCAGATGAGGCTGAGCAACAGCTTTCCAGGCTAGCCCCTTCTGCCTGCCAGCTATCTGCAGATGTTGGCATTTCAAGAGCAGGGCTGCGAAAGGAGCCTAGCAGGTACACTATCTTTCCCATGCTACATTTGAAGTTTGAGGTGGCAAGACAAGCAAGCAGCCCCATTCTCTGTGCCTCTGTGCGAGCACTGCCATGGGCAGATGAGGCTGAGCAACAGCTTTCCAGGCTAGCACCTTCTGGCTGCCAGCTATCTGCAGACGTTCGCACTTTCGGAGCAGGGCTGTGATAGGAGCCTGGCAGGGACACCACCATTCCCAGCATGCGTTTGAAGTTTCAAGTGGCAAGATAAGCAAGCAGCCCCATTCTCTGTGCCTCTGTGCGAACAGTGCCATGGGCAGATGAGGCTGAGCAACAGCTTTCCAGGCTAGCCCCTTCTGCCTGCCAGCTATCTGCAGACGTTCGCATTTCCAGAGCAGGGCTGCGAAAGGAGCCTGGCTGGGACACCAACTTTCGCAGGCTACGTTTGAAGTTTGAGGTGGCAAGACAAGCAAGCAGCCCCATTGTCTGTGCCTCTGTGCGAGCAGTGCCATGGGCAGATGAGGCTGAGCAACAGATTTCCAGGATAGCCCCTTCTGCCTGCCAGCTATCTGCAGACGTTCGCACTTTCGGAGCAGGGCTGTGATAGGAGCCTGGCAGGGACACCACCATTCCCAGCATGCGGTTGAAGTTTCAAGTGGCAAGATAAGCAAACAGCCCCATTCTCTGTGCCTCTATGTGAACAGTGCCTTGGGCAGATGAGGCTGAGCAACAGCTTTCCAGGCTAGCCCCTTCTGCCTGCCAGCTATCTGCAGACGTTCGCATTTCAAGAGCAGGGCTGTGAAAGGAGCCTAGCAGGTACACCATCTTTCCCAGGCTACGTTTGAAGTTTGAGGTGGCAAGACAAGCAAGCAGCCCCAGTCTCTGTGCCTCTGTGCGAGCAGTGCCATGGGCAGATGAGGCTGAGCAACAGCTTTCCAGGCTAGCACCTTCTGGCTGCCAGCTATCTGCAGACGTTCGCATTTCAAGAGTAGGGCTGCGAAAGGAGCCTAGCAGGGACACCAACTTTCCCAGGCTACGTTTGAAGTTTGAGGTGGCAAGACAAGCAAGGAGCCCCATTCTCTGTGCCTCTGTGCGAGCAGTGCCATGGGCAGATGAGGCTGAGCAACAGCTTTCCAGGCTAGCCCCTTCTGGCTGCCAGCTATCTGCAGACGTTCGCACTTTCGGAGCAGGGCTGCGAAGGGGGCCTGGCTGGGACACCAACTTTCCCAGGCTACGTTTGAAGTTTGAGGTGGCAAGACAAGCAAGCAGCCCCATTCTCTGTGCCTCTGTGCGAGCACTGCCATGGGCAGATGAGGCTGAGCAACAGCTTTCCAGGCTAGCCCTTTCTGGCTGCCAGCTATCTGCAGACGTTCGCACTTTCGGAGCAGGGCTGTGATAGGAGCCTGGCAGGGACACCACCATTCCCAGCATGCGTTTGAAGTTTCAAGTGGCAAGATAAGCAAGCAGCCCCATTCTCTGTGCCTCTATGCGAACAGTGCCATGGGCAGATGAGGCTGAGCAACAGCTTTCCAGGCTAGCCCCTTCTGGCTGCCAGCTATCTGCAGATGTTCGCATTTCAAGAGCAGGGCTGCGAAAGGAGCCTAGCAGGTACACTATCTTTCCCATGCTACATTTGAAGTTTGAGGTGGCAAGACAAGCAAGGAGCCCCATTCTCTGTGCCTCTGTGCGAGCAGTGCCATAGGCAGATGAGGCTGAGCAACAGCTTTCCAGGCTAGCACCTTCTGGCTGCCAGCTATCTGCAGACGTTCGCACTTTCGGAGCAGGGCTGCTAAGGGGGCCTGGCTGGGACACCAACTTTCCCAGGCTACGTTTGAAGTTTGAGGTGGCAAGACAAGCAAGCAGCCCCATTTTCTGTGCCTCTGTGCGAGCACTGCCATGGGCAGATGAGGCTGAGCAACAGCTTTCCAGGCTAGCCCCTTCTGCCTGCCAGCTATCTGCAGACGTTCGCACTTTCGGAGCAGGGCTGTGAAATGAGCCTGGCAGGGACACCACCATTCCCAGCATGCGTTTGAAGTTTCAAGTGGCAAGATAAGCAAGCAGCCCCATTCTCTGTGCCTCTATGCAAACAGTGCCATGGGCAGATGAGGCTGAGCAACAGCTTTCCAGGCTAGCCCCTTCTGCCTGCCAGCTATCTGCAGACGTTCGCATTTCAAGAGCAGGGCTGCTAAAGGAGCCTAGCAGGTACACCAACATTCCCAGGCTACGTTTGAAGTTTGAGGTGGCAAGACAAGCAAGCAGCCCCATTCTCTGTGCCTCTGTGCGAGCAGTGCCATGGGCAGATGAGGCTGAGCAACAGCTTTCCAGGCTAGCCCCTTCTGCCTGCCAGCTATCTGCAGACGTTCGCACTTTCGGAGCAGGGCTGTGAAATGAGCCTGGCAGGGACAACCCACATTCCCCACATGCGTTTGAAGTTTCAAGTGGCAAGACAAGCAAGGAGCCCCATTCTCTCTGCCTCTGTGCGAGCAGTGCCATGGGCAGATGAGACTGAGCAACAGCTTTCCAGGCTAGCACCTTCTGGCTGCCAGCTATCTGCAGACGTTCGCATTTCAAGAACAGGGCTGCGAAAGGAGCCTAGCAGGTACACAATCTTTCCCAGGCTACGTTTGAAGTTTGAGGTAGCAAGACAAGCAAGCAGCCCCATTCTCTGTGACTCTGTGCGAGCACTGCCATGGGCAGATGAGGCTGAGCAACAGCTTTCCAGGCTAGCCCCTTCTGGCTGCCAGCTATCTGCAGACGTTCGCACTTTCGGAGCAGGGCTGCGAAAGGAGCCTGGCTGGGACACCAACTTTCCCAGGCTACGTTTGAAGTTTGAGGTGGCAAGACAAGCAAGCAGCTCCAGTCTCTGCGCCTCTGTGCGAGAACTGCCATGGGCAGATGAGGCTGAGCAACAGCTTTCCAGGGTAGCCCCTTCTGCCTGCCAGCTATCTGCAGACGTTCGCACTTTCGGAGCAGGGCTGTGAAATGAGCCTGGCAGGGACACCACCATTCCCAGCATGCGTTTGAAGTTTCAAGTGGCAAGATAAGCAAGCAGCCCCATTCTCTGTGCCTCTGTGCGAGCACTGCCATGGGCAGATGAGGCTGAGCAACAGCTTTCCAGGCTAGCCCCTTCTGGCTGCCAGCTATCTGCAGACGTTCGCATTTCAAGAGCAGGGCTGCGAAAGGAGCCTAGCAGGTACACCATCTTTCCCAGGCTACGTTTGAAGTTTGAGGTAGCAAGACAAGCAAGCAGCCCCTTTCTCTGTGCCTCTATGCGAACAGTGCCATGGGCAGATGAGGCTGAGCAACAGCTTTCCAGGCTAGCCCCTTCTGCCTGCCAGCCATCTGCAGACGTTCGCACTTTTGGAGCACGGCTGCGAAAGGATCCTGGCTGGGACACCAACTTTCCCAGGCTACGTTTGAAGTTTGAGGTGGCAAGACAAGCAAGCAGCCCCATTCTCTGTGCCTCTGTGCGAGCACTGCCATGGGCAGATGAGGCTGAGCAACAGCTTTCCAGGCTAGCCCCCTTCTGGCTGCCAGCTATCTGCAGACGTTCGCACTTTCGGAGCAGGGCTGCGAAAGGAGCCTGGCTGGGACACCAACTTTCCCAGGCTACGTTTGAAGTTTGAGGTGGCAAGACAAGCAAGCAGCCCCATTGTCTGTGCCTCTGTGCGAGCAGTGCCATGGGCAGATGAGGCTGAGCAACAGCTTTCCAGGCTAGCCCCTTCTGCCTGCCAGCTATCTGCAGACGTTCGCACTTTCAGAGCAGGGCTGTGATAGGATTATGGCAGGGACACCACCATTCCCAGCATGCGTTTGAAGTTTCAAGTGGCAAGATAAGCAAGCAGCCCCATTCTCTGTGCCTCTATGCGAACAGTGCCTTGGGCAGATGAGGCTGAGCAACAGCTTTCCAGGCTAGCCCCTTCTGCCTGCCAGCTATCTGCAGACGTTCGCATTTCAAGAGCAGGGCTGTGAAAGGAGCCTAACAGGTACACCATCTTTCACAGGCTACGGTTGAAGTTTGAGGTGGCAAGACAAGCAAGCAGCCCCATTCTCTGTGCCTCTGTGCGAGCAGTGCCATGGGCAGATGAGGCTGAGCAACAGCTTTCCAGGCTAGCCCCTTCTGGCTGCCAGCTATCTGCAGACGTTCGCATTTCAAGAGTAGGGCTGCGAAAGGAGCCTAGCAGGTACACCATCTTTCCCAGGCTACGTTTGAAGTTTGAGGTGGCAAGACAAGCAAGCAGCCCCATTCTCTGTGCCTCTGTGCGAGCACTGCCATGGGCAGATGAGGCTGAGCAACAGCTTTCCAGGCTAGCCCCTTCTGCCTGCCAGCTATCTGCAGACGTTCGCACTTTTGGAGCAGGGCTGCGAAAGGAGCCTGGCTGGGACACCAACTTTCCCAGGCTACGTTTGAAGTTTGAGGTGGCAAGACAAGCAAGCAGCCCCATTCTCTGTGCCTCTGTGCTAGCAGTGCCATGGGCAGATGAGGCTGAGCAACAGCTTTCCAGGCTAGCCCCTTCTGGCTGCCAGCTATCTGCAGACGTTCGCACTTTCGGAGCAGGGCTGCGAAAGGAGCCTGGCTGGGACACCAACTTTCCCAGGCTACGTTTGAAGTTTGAGGTGGCAAGACAAGCAAGCAGCCCCATTCTCTGTGCCTCTGTGCGAGCACTGCCATGGGCAGATGAGGCTGAGCAACAGATTTCCAGGATAGCCCCTTCTGCCTGCCAGCTATCTGCAGACGTTCGCACTTTCGGAGCAGGGCTGTGAAATGAGCCTGACAGGGACACCACCATTCCCAGCATGCGTTTGAAGTTTCAAGTGGCAAGATAAGCAAGCAGCCCCATTCTCTGTGCCTCTATGCGAACAGTGCCTTGGGCAGATGAGGCTGAGCAACAGCTTTCCAGGCTAGCCCCTTCTGGCTGCCAGCTATCTGCAGACGTTCGCATTTCAAGAGCAGGGCTGTGAAAGGAGCCTAGCAGGTACACCATCTTTCCCAGGCTACGTTTGAAGTTTGAGGTGGCAAGACAAGCAAGCAGCCCCATTCTCTGTGCCTCTGTGCGAACAGTGCCATGGGCAGATGAGGCTGAGCAACAGCTTTCCAGGCTAGCCCCTTCTGGCTGCCAGCTATCTGCAGACGTTCGCATTTCAAGAGTAGGGCTGCGAAAGGAGCCTAGCAGGTACACCATCTTTCCCAGGCTACGTTTGAAGTTTGAGGTGGCAAGACAAGCAAGCAGCCCCATTCTCTGTGCCTCTGTGCGAGCAGTGCCATGGGCAGATGAGGCTGAGCAACAGCTTTCCAGGCTAGCACCTTCTGGCTGCCAGCTATCTGCAGACGTTCGCATTTCAAGAGCAGGGCTGCGAAAGGAGCCTAGCAGGGACACCAACTTTCCCAGGCTACGTTTGAAGTTTGAGGTGGCAAGACAAGCAAGGAGCCCCATTCTCTGTGCCTCTGTGCGAGCAGTGCCATAGGCAGATGAGGCTGAGCAACAGCTTTCCAGGCTAGCACCTTCTGGCTGCCAGCTATCTGCAGACGTTCGCACTTTCGGAGCAGGGCTGCGAAAGGAGCCTGGCTGGGACACCAACTTTCCCAGGCTACGTTTGAAGTTTGAGGTGGCAAGACAAGCAAGCAGCCCCATTCTCTGTGCCTCTGTGCGAGCACTGCCATGGGCAGATGAGGCTGAGCAACAGATTTCCAGGATAGCCCCTTCTGCCTGCCAGCTATCTGCAGACGTTCGCACTTTCGGAGCAGGGCTGTGAAATGAGCCTGACAGGGACACCACCATTCCCAGCATGCGTTTGAAGTTTCAAGTGGCAAGATAAGCAAGCAGCCCCATTCTCTGTGCCTCTATGCGAACAGTGCCTTGGGCAGATGAGGCTGAGCAACAGCTTTCCAGGCTAGCCCCTTCTGGCTGCCAGCTATCTGCAGACGTTCGCATTTCAAGAGCAGGGCTGTGAAAGGAGCCTAGCAGGTACACCATCTTTCCCAGGCTACGTTTGAAGTTTGAGGTGGCAAGACAAGCAAGCAGCCCCATTCTCTGTGCCTCTGTGCGAACAGTGCCATGGGCAGATGAGGCTGAGCAACAGCTTTCCAGGCTAGCCCCTTCTGGCTGCCAGCTATCTGCAGACGTTCGCATTTCAAGAGTAGGGCTGCGAAAGGAGCCTAGCAGGTACACCATCTTTCCCAGGCTACGTTTGAAGTTTGAGGTGGCAAGACAAGCAAGCAGCCCCATTCTCTGTGCCTCTGTGCGAGCAGTGCCATGGGCAGATGAGGCTGAGCAACAGCTTTCCAGGCTAGCACCTTCTGGCTGCCAGCTATCTGCAGACGTTCGCATTTCAAGAGCAGGGCTGCGAAAGGAGCCTAGCAGGGACACCAACTTTCCCAGGCTACGTTTGAAGTTTGAGGTGGCAAGACAAGCAAGGAGCCCCATTCTCTGTGCCTCTGTGCGAGCAGTGCCATAGGCAGATGAGGCTGAGCAACAGCTTTCCAGGCTAGCACCTTCTGGCTGCCAGCTATCTGCAGACGTTCGCACTTTCGGAGCAGGGGTGCTAAGGGGGCCTGGCTGGGACACCAAATTTCCCAGGCTACGTTTGAAGTTTGAGGTGGCAAGACAAGCAAGCAGCCCCATTCTCTGTGCCTCTGTGCGAGCACTGCCACGGGCAGATGAGGCTGAGCAACAGCTTTCCAGGCTAGCCCCTTCTGCCTGCCAGCTATCTGCAGACGTTCGCACTTTCGGAGCAGGGCTGTGAAATGAGCCTGGCAGGGACACCACCATTCCCAGCATGCGTTTGAAGTTTCAAGTGGCAAGATAAGCAAGCAGCCCCATTCTCTGTGCCTCTATGCAAACAGTGCCATGGGCAGATGAGGCTGAGCAACAGCTTTCCAGGCTAGCCCCTTCTGGCTGCCAGCTATCTGCAGACGTTCGCATTTCAAGAGCAGGGCTGCTAAAGGAGCCTAGCAGGTACACCAACATTCCCAGGCTACGTTTGAAGTTTGAGGTGGCAAGACAAGCAAGCAGCCCCATTCTCTGTGCCTCTGTGCGAGCACTGCCATGGGCAGATGAGGCTGAGCAACAGCTTTCCAGGCTAGCCCTTTCTGGCTGCCAGCTATCTGCAGACGTTCGCACTTTCGGAGCAGGGCTGTGATAGGAGCCTGGCAGGGACACCACCATTCCCAGCATGCGTTTGAAGTTTCAAGTGGCAAGATAAGCAAGCAGCCCCATTCTCTGTGCCTCTGTACTAGCAGTGCCATGGGCAGATGAGGCTGAGCAACAGCTTTCCAGGCTAGCCCTTTCTGGCTGCCAGCTATCTGCAGATGTTCGCATTTCAAGAGCAGGGCTGCGAAAGGAGCATAGCAGGTACACTATCTTTCCCATGCTACATTTGAAGTTTGAGGTGGCAAGACAAGCAAGCAGCCCTATTCTCTGTGCCTCTGTGCGAGCACTGCCATGGGCAGATGAGGCTGAGCAACAGCTTTCCAGGCTAGCACCTTCTGGCTGCCAGCTATCTGCAGACGTTCGAACTTTCGGAGCAGGGCTGTGATAGGAGCCTGGCAGGGACACCACCATTCCCAGCATGCGTTTGAAGTTTCAAGTGGCAAGATAAGCAAGCAGCCCCATTCTCTGTGCCTCTGTGCGAGCACTGCCATGGGCAGATGAGGCTGAGCAACAGCTTTCCAGGCTAGCCCCTTCTGCCTGCCAGCTATCTGCAGACGTTCGCACTTTCGGAGCAGGGCTGCGAAAGGAGCCTGGCTGGGACACCAACTTTCCCAGGCTACGTTTGAAGTTTGAGGTGGCAAGACAAGCAAGCAGCCCCATTCTCTGTGCCTCTGTGCGAGCAGTGCCATGGGCAGATGAGGCTGAGCAACAGCTTTCCAGGATAGCCCCTTCTGCCTGCCAGCTATCTGCAGACGTTCGCACTTTCGGAGCAGGGCTGTGATAGGAGCCTGGCAGGGACACCACCATTCCCAGCATGCGGTTGAAGTTTCAAGTGGCAAGATAAGCAAACAGCCCCATTCTCTGTGCCTCTATGTGAACAGTGCCTTGGGCAGATGAGGCTGAGCAACAGCTTTCCAGGCTAGCCCCTTCTGGCTGCCAG
The DNA here is from genome assembly GCF_030867145.1 of Opisthocomus hoazin. Lineage (NCBI taxonomy): Eukaryota > Metazoa > Chordata > Aves > Opisthocomiformes > Opisthocomidae > Opisthocomus > Opisthocomus hoazin. The sequence goes on along the minus strand of NC_134437.1, from coordinate 9,319,548 downwards.
CTATCTGCAGACGTTCGCATTTCAAGAGCAGGGCTGTGAAAGGAGCCTAGCAGGTACACCATCTTTCCCAGGCTACGTTTGAAGTTTGAGGTGGCAAGACAAGCAAGCAGCCCCAGTCTCTGTGCCTCTGTGCGAGCAGTGCCATGGGCAGATGAGGCTGAGCAACAGCTTTCCAGGCTAGAACCTTCTGGCTGCCAGCTATCTGCAGACGTTCGCATTTCAAGAGTAGGGCTGCGAAAGGAGCCTAGCAGGGACGCCAACTTTCCCAGGCTACGTTTGAAGTTTGAGGTGGCAAGACAAGCAAGGAGCCCCATTCTCTGTGCCTCTGTGCGAGCAGTGCCATGGGCAGATGAGGCTGAGCAACAGCTTTCCAGGCTAGCCCCTTCTGGCTGCCAGCTATCTGCAGACGTTCGCACTTTCGGAGCAGGGCTGCGAAGGGGGCCTGGCTGGGACACCAACTTTCCCAGGCTACGTTTGAAGTTTGAGGTGGCAAGACAAGCAAGCAGCCCCATTCTCTGTGCCTCTGTGCGAGCACTGCCATGGGCAGATGAGGCTGAGCAACAGCTTTCCAGGCTAGCCCCTTCTGCCTGCCAGCTATCTGCAGACGTTCGCACTTTCGGAGCAGGGCTGTGATAGGATTCTGGCAGGGACACCACCATTCCCAGCATGCGTTTGAAGTTTCAAGTGGCAAGATAAGCAAGCAGCCCCATTCTCTGTGCCTCTATGCAAACAGTGCCATGGGCAGATGAGGCTGAGCAACAGCTTTCCAGGCTAGCCCCTTCTGGCTGCCAGCTATCTGCAGACGTTCGCATTTCAAGAGCAGGGCTGCGAAAGGAGCCTAGCAGGTACACTATCTTTCCCAGACTACGTTTGAAGTTTGAGGTGGCAAGACAAGCAAGCAGCCCCATTCTCTGTGCCTCTGTGCGAGCAGTGCCATGGGCAGATGAGGCTGAGCAACAGCTTTCCAGGATAGCCCCTTCTGCCTGCCAGCTATCTGCAGACGTTCGCACTTTCGGATTAGGGCTGCGAAAGGAGCCTGGCAGGGACAACCCACATTCCCCACATGCGTTTGAAGTTTCAAGTGGCAAGATAAGCAAGGAGCCCCATTCTCTGTGCCTCTGTGCGAGCAGTGCCATGGGCAGATGAGACTGAGCAACAGTTTTTCAGGCTAGCACCTTCTGGCTGCCAGCTATCTGCAGACGTTCGCATTTCAAGAGCAGGGCTGCGAAAGGAGCCTAGCAGGTACACCATCTTTCCCAGGCTACGTTTGAAGTTTGAGGTAGCAAGACAAGCAAGGAGCCCCATTCTCTGTGCCTCTGTGCGAGCACTGCCATGGGCAGATGAGGCTGAGCAACAGCTTTCCAGGCTAGCCCCTTCTGGCTGCCAGCTATCTGCAGACGTTCGCACTTTCGGAGCAGGGCTGCGAAAGGAGCCTGGCTGGGACACCAACTTTCCCAGGCTACGTTTGAAGTTTGAGGTGGCAAGACAAGCAAGCAGCTCCAGTCTCTGCGCCTCTGTGCGAGAACTGCCATGGGCAGATGAGGCTGAGCAACAGCTTTCCAGGCTAGCACCTTCTGGCTGCCAGCTATCTGCAGACGTTCGCACTTTCGGAGCAGGGCTGTGATAGGATTCTGGCAGGGACACCACCATTCCCAGCATGCGTTTGAAGTTTCAAGTGGCAAGATAAGCAAGCAGCCCCATTCTCTGTGCCTCTATGCAAACAGTGCCATGGGCAGATGAGGCTGAGCAACAGCTTTCCAGGCTAGCCCCTTCTGGCTGCCAGCTATCTGCAGACGTTCGCATTTCAAGAGCAGGGCTGCGAAAGGAGCCTAGCAGGTACACTATCTTTCCCAGACTACGTTTGAAGTTTGAGGTGGCAAGACAAGCAAGCAGCCCCATTCTCTGTGCCTCTGTGCGAGCAGTGCCATGGGCAGATGAGGCTGAGCAACAGCTTTCCAGGATAGCCCCTTCTGCCTGCCAGCTATCTGCAGACGTTCGCACTTTCGGATTAGGGCTGCGAAAGGAGCCTGGCAGGGACAACCCACATTCCCCACATGCGTTTGAAGTTTCAAGTGGCAAGATAAGCAAGGAGCCCCATTCTCTGTGCCTCTGTGCGAGCAGTGCCATGGGCAGATGAGACTGAGCAACAGTTTTTCAGGCTAGCACCTTCTGGCTGCCAGCTATCTGCAGACGTTCGCATTTCAAGAGCAGGGCTGCGAAAGGAGCCTAGCAGGTACACCATCTTTCCCAGGCTACGTTTGAAGTTTGAGGTAGCAAGACAAGCAAGGAGCCCCATTCTCTGTGCCTCTGTGCGAGCACTGCCATGGACAGATGAGGCTGAGCAACAGCTTTCCAGGCTAGCCCCTTCTGGCTGCCAGCTATCTGCAGACGTTCGCACTTTCGGAGCAGGGCTGCGAAAGGAGCCTGGCTGGGACACCAACTTTCCCAGGCTACGTTTGAAGTTTGAGGTGGCAAGACAAGCAAGCAGCTCCAGTCTCTGCGCCTCTGTGCGAGAACTGCCATGGGCAGATGAGGCTGAGCAACAGCTTTCCAGGGTAGCCCCTTCTGCCTGCCAGCTATCTGCAGACGTTCGCACTTTCGGAGCAGGGCTGTGATAGGAGCCTGGCAGGGACACCACCATTCCCAGCATGCGGTTGAAGTTTCAAGTGGCAAGATAAGCAAGCCGCCCCATTCTCTGTGCCTCTATGCGAACAGTGCCATGGGCAGATGAGGCTGAGCAACAGCTTTCCAGGCTAGCCCCTTCTGGCTGCCAGCTATCTGCAGACGTTCGCATTTCAAGAGTAGGGCTGCGAAAGGAGCCTAGCAGGTACACCATCTTTCCCAGGCTACGTTTGAAGTTTGAGGTGGCAAGACAAGCAAGCAGCCCCATTCTCTGTGCCTCTGTGCGAGCAGTGCCATGGGCAGATGAGGCTGAGCAACAGCTTTCCAGGCTAGCACCTTCTGGCTGCCAGCTATCTGCAGACGTTCGCATTTCAAGAGTAGGGCTGCGAAAGGAGCCTAACAGGGACACCAACATTCCCAGGCTACATTTGAAGTTTGAGGTGGCAAGACAAGCAAGGAGCCCCATTCTCTGTGCCTCTGTGCGAGCAGTGCCATAGGCAGATGAGGCTGAGCAACAGCTTTCCAGGCTAGCACCTTCTGCCTGCCAGCTATCTGCAGACGTTCGCACTTTCGGAGCAGGGCTGCTAAGGGGGCCTGGCTGGGACACCAACTTTCCCAGGCTACGTTTGAAGTTTGAGGTGGCAAGACAAGCAAGCAGCCCCATTCTCTGTGCCTCTGTGCGAGCACTGCCATGGGCAGATGAGGCTGAGCAACAGCTTTCCAGGCTAGCCCCTTCTGCCTGCCAGCTATCTGCAGACGTTCGCACTTTCGGAGCAGGGCTGTGAAATGAGCCTGGCAGGGACACCACCATTCCCAGCATGCGTTTGAAGTTTCAAGTGGCAAGATAAGCAAGCAGCCCCATTCTCTGTGCCTCTATGCAAACAGTGCCATGGGCAGATGAGGCTGAGCAACAGCTTTCCAGGCTAGCCCCTTCTGGCTGCCAGCTATCTGCAGACGTTCGCATTTCAAGAGCAGGGCTGCTAAAGGAGCCTAGCAGGTACACCAACATTCCCAGGCTACGTTTGAAGTTTGAGGTGGCAAGACAAGCAAGCAGCCCCATTCTCTTTGCCTCTGTGCGAGCAGTGCCATGGGCAGATGAGGCTGAGCAACAGCTTTCCAGGCTAGCCCTTTCTGGCTGCCAGCTATCTGCAGACGTTCGCACTTTCGGAGCAGGGCTGTGATAGGAGCCTGGCAGGGACACCACCATTCCCAGCATGCGTTTGAAGTTTCAAGTGGCAAGATAAGCAAGCAGCCCCGTTCTCTGTGCCTCTATGCGAACAGTGCCATGGGCAGATGAGGCTGAGCAACAGCTTTCCAGGCTAGCCCTTTCTGGCTGCCAGCTATCTGCAGATGTTCGCATTTCAAGAGCAGGGCTGCGAAAGGAGCCTAGCAGGTACACTATCTTTCCCATGCTACATTTGAAGTTTGAGGTGGCAAGACAAGCAAGCAGCCCTATTCTCTGTGCCTCTGTGCGAGCACTGCCATGGGCAGATGAGGCTGAGCAACAGCTTTCCAGGCTATCACCTTCTGGCTGCCAGCTATCTGCAGACGTTCGAACTTTCGGAGCAGGGCTGTGATAGGAGCCTGGCAGGGACACCACCATTCCCAGCATGCGTTTGAAGTTTCAAGTGGCAAGATAAGCAAGCAGCCCCATTCTCTGTGCCTCTGTGCGAACAGTGCCATGGGCAGATGAGGCTGAGCAACAGCTTTCCAGGCTAGCCCCTTCTGCCTGCCAGCTATCTGCAGACGTTCGCATTTCAAGAGCAGCGCTGCGAAAGGAGCCTAGCAGGTACACCATCTTTCCCAGGCTACGTTTGAAGTTTGAGGTGGCAAGACAAGCAAGAAGCCCCATTCTCTGTGCCTCTGTGCGAGCAGTGCCATGGGCAGATGAGGCTGAGCAACAGCTTTCCAGGGTAGCCCCTTCTGGCTGCCAGCTATCTGCAGACGTTCGCACTTTCGGAGCAGGGCTGCGAAAGGAGCCTGGCTGGGACACCAACTTTCCCAGGCTACGTTTGAAGTTTGAGGTGGCAAGACAAGCAAGCAGCCCCATTCTCTGTGCCTCTGTGCGAGCAGTGCCATGGGCAGATGAGGCTGAGCAACAGCTTTCCAGGATAGCCCCTTCTGCCTGCCAGCTATCTGCAGACGTTCGCACTTTCGGAGCAGGGCTGTGATAGGAGCCTGGCAGGGACACCACCATTCCCAGCATGCGGTTGAAGTTTCAAGTGGCAAGATAAGCAAACAGCCCCATTCTCTGTGCCTCTATGTGAACAGTGCCTTGGGCAGATGAGGCTGAGCAACAGCTTTCCAGGCTAGCCCCTTCTGGCTGCCAGCTATCTGCAGACGTTCGCATTTCAAGAGCAGGGCTGTGAAAGGAGCCTAGCAGGTACACCATCTTTCCCAGGCTACGTTTGAAGTTTGAGGTGGCAAGACAAGCAAGCAGCCCCAGTCTCTGTGCCTCTGTGCGAGCAGTGCCATGGGCAGATGAGGCTGAGCAACAGCTTTCCAGGCTAGCACCTTCTGGCTGCCAGCTATCAGCAGATGTTCGCATTTCAAGAGTAGGGCTGCGAAAGGAGCCTAGCAGGGACACCAACTTTCCCAGGCTACGTTTGAAGTTTGAGGTGGCAAGACAAGCAAGGAGCCCCATTCTCTGTGCCTCTGTGCGAGCAGTGCCATGGGCAGATGAGGCTGAGCAACAGCTTTCCAGGCTAGCCCCTTCTGGCTGCCAGCTATCTGCAGACGTTCGCACTTTCGGAGCAGGGCTGCGAAGGGGGCCTGGCTGGGACACCAACTTTCCCAGGCTACGTTTGAAGTTTGAGGTGGCAAGACAAGCAAGCAGCACCATTCTCTGTGCCTCTGTGCGAGCACTGCCATGGGCAGATGAGGCTGAGCAACAGCTTTCCAGGCTAGCCCCTTCTGCCTGCCAGCTATCTGCAGACGTTCGCACTTTCGGAGCAGGGCTGTGAAATGAGCCTGGCAGGGACACCACCATTCCCAGCATGCGTTTGAAGTTTCAAGTGGCAAGATAAGCAAGCAGCCCCATTCTCTGTGCCTCTATGCGAACAGTGCCATGGGCAGATGAGGCTGAGCAACAGCTTTCCAGGCTAGCCCCTTCTGGCTGCCAGCTATCTGCAGACGTTCGCATTTCAAGAGCAGGGCTGCGAAAGGAGCCTAGCAGGTACACTATCTTTCCCAGACTACGTTTGAAGTTTGAGGTGGCAAGACAAGCAAGCAGCCCCATTCTCTGTGCCTCTGTGCGAGCAGTGCCATGGGCAGATGAGGATGAGCAACAGCTTTCCAGGATAGCCCCTTCTGCCTGCCAGCTATCTGCAGACGTTCGCACTTTCGGATTAGGGCTGCGAAAGGAGCCTGGCAGGGACAACCCACATTCCCCACATGCGTTTGAAGTTTCAAGTGGCAAGATAAGCAAGGAGCCCCATTCTCTGTGCCTCTGTGCGAGCACTGCCATGGGCAGATGAGACTGAGCAACAGTTTTCCAGGCTAGCACCTTCTGGCTGCCAGCTATCTGCAGACGTTCGCATTTCAAGAGCAGGGCTGCGAAAGGAACCTAGCAGGTACACCATCTTTCCCAGGCTACGTTTGAAGTTTGAGGTAGCAAGACAAGCAAGCATCCCCATTCTCTGTGCCTCTGTGCGAGCAATGCCATGGGCAGATGAGGCTGAGCAACAGCTTTCCAGGCTAGCACCTTCTGGCTGCCAGCTATCTGCAGACGTTCGCACTTTCGGAGCAGGGCTGCGAAAGGAGCCTGGCTGGGACACCAACTTTCCCAGGCTACGTTTGAAGTTTGAGGTGGCAAGACAAGCAAGCAGCTCCAGTCTCTGCGCCTCTGTGCGAGAACTGCCATGGGCAGATGAGGCTGAGCAACAGCTTTCCAGGCTAGCCCCTTCTGCCTGCCAGCTATCTGCAGACGTTCGCACTTTCGGAGCAGGGCTGTGATAGGATCCTGGCAGGGACACCACCATTCCCAGCATGCGGTTGAAGTTTCAAGTGGCAAGATAAGCAAGCAGCCCCATTCTCTGTGCCTCTATGCGAACAGTGCCATGGGCAGATGAGGCTGAGCAACAGCTTTCCAGGCTAGCCCCTTCTGGCTGCCAGCTATCTGCAGACGTTCGCATTTCAAGAGTAGGGCTGCGAAAGGAGCCTAGCAGGTACACCATCTTTCCCAGCATGCGTTTGAAGTTTCAAGTGGCAAGATAAGCAAGCAGCCCCATTCTCTGTGCCTCTATGCAAACAGTGCCATGGGCAGATGAGGCTGAGCAACAGCTTTCCAGGCTAGCCCCTTCTGGCTGCCAGCTATCTGCAGACGTTCGCATTTCAAGAGCAGGGCTGCTAAAGGAGCCTAGCAGGTACACCAACATTCCCAGGCTACGTTTGAAGTTTGAGGTGGCAAGACAAGCAAGCAGCCCCATTCTCTGTGCCTCTGTGCGAGCAGTGCCATGGGCAGATGAGGCTGAGCAACAGCTTTCCAGGCTAGCCCTTTCTGGCTGCCAGCTATCTGCAGACGTTCGCACTTTCGGAGCAGGGCTGTGATAGGAGCCTGGCAGGGACACCACCATTCCCAGCATGCGTTTGAAGTTTGAGGTGGCAAGATAAGCAAGCAGCCCCATTCTCTGTGCCTCTATGCGAACAGTGCCATGGGCAGATGAGGCTGAGCAACAGCTTTCCAGGCTAGCCCCTTCTTGCTGCCAGCTATCTGCAGATGTTCGCATTTCAAGAGCAGGGCTGCGAAAGGAGCCTAGCAGGTACACTATCTTTCCCATGCTACATTTGAAGTTTGAGGTGGCAAGACAAGCAAGCAGCCCCATTCTCTGTGCCTCTGTGCGAGCACTGCCATGGGCAGATGAGGCTGAGCAACAGCTTTCCAGGCTAGCACCTTCTGGCTGCCAGCTATCTGCAGACGTTCGAACTTTCGGAGCAGGGCTGTGATAGGAGCCTGGCAGGGACACCACCATTCCCAGCATGCGTTTGAAGTTTCAAGTGGCAAGATAAGCAAGCAGCCCCATTCTCTGTGCCTCTGTGCGAACAGTGCCATGGGCAGATGAGGCTGAGCAACAGCTTTCCAGGCTAGCCCCTTCTGCCTGCCAGCTATCTGCAGACGTTCGCATTTCAAGAGTAGGGCTGCGAAAGGAGCCTAGCAGGGACACCAACTTTCCCAGGCTACGTTTGAAGTTTGAGGTGGCAAGACAAGCAAGGAGCCCCATTCTCTGTGCCTCTGTGCGAGCAGTGCCATGGGCAGATGAGGCTGAGCAACAGCTTTCCAGGCTAGCCCCTTCTGCCTGCCAGCTATCTGCAGAAGTTCGCACTTTCGGAGCAGGGCTGTGATAGGAGCCTGGCAGGGACACCACCATTCCCAGCATGCGTTTGAAGTTTCAAGTGGCAAGATAAGCAAGCAGCCCCATTCTCTGTGCCTCTATGCGAACAGTGCCATGGGCAGATGAGGCTGAGCAACAGCTTTCCAGGCTAGCCCCTTCTGGCTGCCAGCTATCTGCAGACGTTCGCATTTCAAGAGCAGGGCTGCTAAAGGAGCCTAGCAGGTACACCAACATTCCCAGGCTACGTTTGAAGTTTGAGGTGGCAAGACAAGCAAGCATCCCCATTCTCTGTGCCTCTGTGCGAGCACTGCCATGGGCAGATGAGGCTGAGCAACAGCTTTCCAGGCTAGCCCTTTCTGGCTGCCAGCTATCTGCAGACGTTCGCACTTTCGGAGCAGGGCTGTGATAGGAGCCTGGCAGGGACACCACCATTCCCAGCATGCGTTTGAAGTTTCAAGTGGCAAGATAAGCAAGCAGCCCCATTCTCTGTGCCTCTATGCGAACAGTGCCATGGGCAGATGAGGCTGAGCAACAGCTTTCCCGGCTAGCCCTTTCTCGCTGCCAGCTATCTGCAGATGTTCGCATTTCAAGAGCAGGGCTGCGAAAGGAGCCTAGCAGGTACACTATCTTTCCCATGCTACATTTGAAGTTTGAGGTGGCAAGACAAGCAAGCAGCCCCATTCTCTGTGCCTCTGTGCGAGCACTGCCATGGGCAGATGAGGCTGAGCAACAGCTTTCCAGGCTAGCACCTTCTGGCTGCCAGCTATCTGCAGACGTTCGCACTTTCGGAGCAGGGCTGTGATAGGAGCCTGGCAGGGACACCACCATTCCCAGCATGCGTTTGAAGTTTCAAGTGGCAAGATAAGCAAGCAGCCCCATTCTCTGTGCCTCTGTGCGAACAGTGCCATGGGCAGATGAGGCTGAGCAACAGCTTTCCAGGCTAGCCCCTTCTGCCTGCCAGCTATCTGCAGACGTTCGCATTTCAAGAGCAGGGCTGCGAAAGGAGCCTAGCAGGTACACCATCTTTCCCAGGCTACGTTTGAAGTTTGAGGTGGCAAGACAAGCAAGAAGCCCCATTCTCTGTGCCTCTGTGCGAGCAGTGCCATGGGCAGGTGAGGCTGAGCAACAGCTTTCCAGGCTAGCCCCTTCTGGCTGCCAGCTATCTGCAGACGTTCGCACTTTCGGAGCAGGGCTGCGAAAGGAGCCTGCCTGGGACACCAACTTTCCCAGGCTACGTTTGAAGTTTGAGGTGGCAAGACAAGCAAGCAGCCCCATTCTCTGTGCCTCTGTGCGAGCAGTGCCATGGGCAGATGAGGCTGAGCAACAGCTTTCCAGGATAGCCCCTTCTGCCTGCCAGCTATCTGCAGACGTTCGCACTTTCGGAGCAGGGCTGTGATAGGAGCCTGGCAGGGACACCACCATTCCCAGCATGCGGTTGAAGTTTCAAGTGGCAAGATAAGCAAACAGCCCCATTCTCTGTGCCTCTATGTGAACAGTGCCTTGGGCAGATGAGGCTGAGCAACAGCTTTCCAGGCTAGCCCCTTCTGGCTGCCAGCTATCTGCAGACGTTCGCATTTCAAGAGCAGGGCTGTGAAAGGAGCCTAGCAGGTACACCATCTTTCCCAGGCTACGTTTGAAGTTTGAGGTGGCAAGACAAGCAAGCAGCCCCATTCTCTGTGCCTCTGTGCGAGCAGTGCCATGGGCAGATGAGGCTGAGCAACAGCTTTCCAGGATAGCCCCTTCTGCCTGCCAGCTATCTGCAGACGTTCACACTTTCGGATTAGGGCTGCGAAAGGAGCCTGGAAGGGACAACCCACATTCCCAGCATGCGTTTGAAGTTTCAAGTGGCAAGATAAGCAAGGAGCCCCATTCTCTGTGCCTCTGTGCGAGCAGTGCCATGGGCAGATGAGACTGAGCAACAGTTTTCCAGGCTAGCCCCTTCTGCCTGCCAGCTATCTGCAGACGTTCGCACTTTCGGAGCAGGGCTGTGATAGGAGCCTGGCACGGACACCACCATTCCCAGCATGCGTTTGATGTTTCAAGTGGCAAGATAAGCAAGCAGCCCCGTTCTCTGTGCCTCTATGCGAACAGTGCCATGGGCAGATGAGGCTGAGCAACAGCTTTCCAGGCTAGCCCCTTCTGGCTGCAACCTATCTGCAGACGTTCGCATTTCAAGAGCAGGGCTGCGAAAGGAGCCTGGCAGGGACACCACCATTCCCAGCATGCGTTTGAAGTTTCAATTGGCAAGATAAGCAAGCAGCCCCATTCTCTGTGCCTCTATGCGAACAGTGCCATGGGCAGATGAGGCTGAGCAACAGCTTTCCAGGCTAGCCCCTTCTGCCTGCCAGCTATCTGCAGACGTTCGCATTTCAAGAGCAGGGCTGCGAAAGGAGCCTGGCAGGGACACCAACTTTCCCAGGCTACGTTTGAAGTTTGAGGTGGCAAGACAAGCAAGGAGCCCCATTCTCTGTGCCTCTGTGCGAGCACTGCCATGGGCAGATGAGGCTGAGCAACAGCTTTCCAGGCTAGCCCCTTCTGGCTGCCAGCTATCTGCAGACGTTCGCACTTTCGGAACAGGGCTGTGATAGGAGCCTGGCTGGGATACCACCATTCCCAGCATGCGTTTGAAGTTTCAAGTGGCAAGATAAGCAAGCAGCCCCATTCTCTGTGCCTCTATGCGAACAGTGCCATGGGCAGATGAGGCTGAGCAACAGCTTTCCAGGCTAGCCCCTTCTGCCTGCCAGCTATCTGCAGACGTTCGCATTTCAAGAGCAGGGCTGCGAAAGGAGCCTAGCAGGTACACCATCTTTCCCAGGCTACGTTTGAAGTTTGAGGTGGCAAGACAAGCAAGGAGCCCCATTCTCTGTGCCTCTGTGCGAGCAGTGCCATGGGCAGATGAGGCTGAGCAACAGCTTTCCAGGCTAGCACTTCTGGCTGCCAGCTATCTGCAGACGTTCGCATTTCAAGAGCAGGGCTGCGAAAGGAGCCTAGCAGGTGCACCATCTTTCCCAGGCTACGTTTGAAGTTTGAGCTAGCAAGACAAGCAAGGAGCCCCATTCTCTGTGCCTCTGTGCGACCAGTGCCATGGGCAGATGAGGCTGAGCAACAGCTTTCCAGGCTAGCCCCTTCTGGCTGCCAGCTATCTGCAGACGTTCGCACTTTCGGAGCAGGGCTGCGAAAGGAGCCTGGCTGGGACACCAACTTTCCCAGGCTACGTTTGAAGTTTGAGGTGGCAAGACAAGCAAGCAGCCCCATTCTCTGTGCCTCTGTGCGAGCACTGCCATGGGCAGATGAAGCTGAGCAACAGCTTTCCAGGCTAGTCCCTTCTGGCTGCCAGCTATCTGCGGACGTTCGCACTTTAGGAGCAGGGCTGTGATAGGAGCCTGGCAGGGACACCACCATTCCCAGCATGCGTTTGAAGTTTCAAGTGGCAAGATAAGCAAGCAGCCCCATTCTCTGTGCCTCTATGCGAACAGTGCCATGGGCAGATGAGGCTGAGCAACAGCTTTCCAGGCTAGCCCCTTCTGCCTGCCAGCTATCTGCAGACGTTCGCATTTCAAGAGCAGGGCTGTGAAAGGAGCCTAGCAGGTACACCATCTTTCCCAGGCTACGTTTGAAGTTCGAGGTGGCAAGACAAGCAAGCAGCTCCAGTCTCTGTGCCTCTGTGCGAGCAGTGCCATGGGCAGATGAGGCTGAGCAACAGCTTTCCAGGCTAGCCCCTTCTGCCTGCCAGCTATCTGCAGACGTTCGCAATTTTGGAGCAGGGCTGTGAAATGAGCCTGGCAGGGACACCAACATTCCCAGTATGCGTTTGAAGTTTCAAGTGGCAAGATAAGCAAGCAGCCCCATTCTCTGTGCCTCTATGCGAGCAGTGCCATGGGCAGATGAGGCTGAGCAACAGCTTTCCAGGCTAGCCCCTTCTGGCTGCCAGCTATCTGCAGACGTTCGCATTTCAAGAGCAGGGCTGCGAAAGGAGCCTAGCAGGTGCACCATCTTTCCCAGGCTACGTTTGAAGTTTGAGGTGGCAAGACAAGCAAGCAGCCCCATTCTCTGTGCCTCTATGCGAGCAGTGCCATGGGCAGATGAGGCTGAGCAACAGCTTTCCAGGCTAGCCCCTTCTGCCTGCCAGCTATCTGCAGACGTTTTCACTTTCGGAGCAGGGCTGTGATAGGAGCCTGGCAGGGACACCACCATTCCCAGCATGCGTTTGAAGTTTCAAGTGGCAAGATAAGCAAGCAGCCCCATTCTCTGTGCCTCTATGCGAACAGTGCCATGGGCAGATGAGGCTGAGCAACAGCTTTCCAGGCTAGCCCCTTCTGGCTGCCAGCTATCTGCAGACGTTCGCATTTCAAGAGCAAGGCTGCGAAAGGAGCCTAGCAGGTGCACCATCTTTCCCAGGCTACGTTTGAAGTTTGAAGTAGCAAGACAAGCAAGGAGCCCCATTCTCTGTGCCTCTGTGCGAGCAGTGCCATGGGCAGATGAGGCTGAGCAACAGCTTTCCAGGCTAGCACCTTCTGGCTGCCAACTATCTGCAGACGTTCGCACTTTCGGAGCAGGGCTGCGAAAGGAGCCTGGCTGGGACACCAACTTTCCCAGGCTACGTTTGAAGTTTGAGGTGGCAAGACAAGCCAGCAGCCCCATTCTCTGTGCCTCTGTGCGAGCACTGCCATGGGCAGATGAGGCTGAGCAACAGCTTTCCAGGCTAGCCCCTTCTGGCTGCCAGCTATCTGCAGACGTTCGCACTTTCAGAGCAGAGCTGCGAAAGGAGCCTGGCTTGGACACCAACTTTCCCAGGCTACGTTTGAAGTTTGAGGTGGCAAGAGAAGCAAGCAGCTCCAGTCTCTGTGCCTCTGTGCGACCAGTGCCATGGGCAGATGAGGCTGAGCAACAGCTTTCCAGGCTAGCCCCTTCTGCCTGCCAGCTATCTGCAGACGTTCGCATTTCAAGAGCAGGGCTGCGAAAGGAGCCTGGCAGGGACACCAACTTTCCCAGGCTACGTTTGAAGTTTGAGGTGGCAAGACAAGCAAGGAGCCCCATTCTCTGTGCCTCTGTGCGAGCAGTGCCATGGGCAGATGAGGCTGAGCAACAGCTTTCCAGGCTAGCACCTTCTGGCTGCCAGCTATCTGCAGACGTTCGCACTTTCGGAACAGGGCTGTGATAGGAGCCTGGCTGGGATACCACCATTCCCAGCATGCGTTTGAGGTTTCAAGTGGCAAGATAAGCAAGCAGCCCCATTCTCTGTGCCTCTATGCGAACAGTGCCATGGGCAGATGAGGCTGAGCAACAGCTTTCCAGGCTAGCCCCTTCTGGCTGCCAGCTATCTGCAGACGTTCGCATTTCAAGAGCAGGGCTGCGAAAGGAGCCTAGCAGGTACACCATCTTTCCCAGGCTACGTTTGAAGTTTGAGGTGGCAAGACAAGCAAGGAGCCCCATTCTCTGTGCCTCTGTGCGAGCAGTGCCATGGGCAGATGAGGCTGAGCAACAGCTTTCCAGGCTAGCACCTTCTGGCTGCCAGCTATCTGCAGACATTCGCATTTCAAGAGCAGGGCTGCGAAAGGAGCCTAGCAGGTGCACCATCTTTCCCAGGCTACGTTTGAAGTTTGAGGTAGCAAGACAAGCAAGGAGCCCCATTCTCTGTGCCTCTGTGCGAGCAGTGCCATGGGCAGATGAGGCTGAGCAACAGCTTTCCAGGCTAGCCCCTTCTGCCTGCCAGCTATCTGCAGACGTTCGCACTTTCGGAGCAGGGCTGCGAAAGGAGCCTGGCTGGGACACCAACTTTCCCAGGCTACGTTTGAAGTTTGAAGTGGCAAGACAAGCAAGCAGCCCCAGTCTCGGTGCCTCTGTGCGAGCAGTGCCATGGGCAGATGAGGCTGAGCAACAGCTTTCCAGGCTAGCACCTTCTGGCTGCCAGCTATCTGCGGACGTTCGCACTTTCGGAGCAGGGCTGTGATAGGAGCCTGGCAGGGACACCACCATTCCCAGCATGCATTTGAAGTTTCAAGTGGCAAGATAAGCAAACAGCCCCATTCTCTGTGCCTCTATGCGAACAGTGCCATGGGCAGATGAGGCTGAGCAACAGCTTTCCAGGCTAGCCCCTTCTGCCTGCCAGCTATCTGCAGACGTTCGCATTTCAAGAGCAGGGCTGCGAAAGGAGCCTAGCAGGTACACAATCTTTCCCAGGCTACGTTTGAAGTTTGAGGTGGCAAGACAAGCAAGCAGCCCCATTCTCTGTGCCTCTGTGCGAGCAGTGCCATGGGCAGACGAGGCTGAGCAACAGCTTTCCAGGCTAGCCCCTTCTGCCTCCCAGCTATCTGCAGACGTTCGCACTTTCGGAGCAGGGCTGTGAAATGAGCCTGGCAGGGACACCACCATTCCCAGTATGCGTTTGAAGTTTCAAGTGGCAAGATAAGCAAGCAGCCCCATTCTCTGTGCCTCTATGCGAACAGTGCCATGGGCAGATGAGGCTGAGCAACAGCTTTCCAGGCTAGCCCCTTCTGCCTGCCAGCTATCTGCAGACGTTCGCATTTCAAGAGCAGGGCTGCGAAAGGAGCCTAGCAGGTACACCATCTTTCCCAGGCTAGGTTTGAAATTTGAGGTGGCAAGACAAGCAAGGAGCCCCATTCTCTGTGCCTCTGTGCGAGCAGTGCCATGGGCAGATGAGGCTGAGCAACAGCTTTCCAGGCTAGCCCCTTCTGCCTGCCAACTATCTGCAGACGTTCGCACTTTCGGAGCAGGGCTGTGATAGGAGCCTGGCAGGGACACCACCATTCCCAGCATGCGTTTGAAGTTTCAAGTGGCAAGATAAGCAAGCAGCCCCATTCTCTGTGCCTCTATGCGACCAGTGCCTTGGGCAGATGAGGCTGAGCAACAGCTTTCCAGGCTAGCACCTTCTGGCTGCCAGCTATCTGCAGACGTTCGCATTTCAAGAGCAGGGCTGCGAAAGGAGCCTAGCAGGTGCACCATCTTTCCCAGGCTACGTTTGAAGTTTGAGGTAGCAAGACAACCAAGGAGCTCCAGTCTCTGTGCCTCTGTGCGACCAGTGCCATGGGCAGATGAGGCTGAGCAACAGCTTTCCAGGCTAGCCCCTTCTGCCTGCCAGCTATCTGCAGACGTTCGCATTTCAAGAGCAGGGCTGCGAAAGGAGCCTGGCAGGGACACCAACTTTCCCAGGCTACGTTTGAAGTTTGAGGTGGCAAGACAAGCAAGGAGCCCCATTCTCTGTGCCTCTGTGCGAGCACTGCCATGGGCAGATGAGGCTGAGCAACAGCTTTCCAGGCTAGCCCCTTCTGCCTGCCAGCTATCTGCAGACGTTCGCACTTTCGGAACAGGGCTGTGATAGGAGCCTGGCTGGGATACCACCATTCCCAGCATGCGTTTGAGGTTTCAAGTGGCAAGATAAGCAAGCAGCCCCATTCTCTGTGCCTCTATGCGAACAGTGCCATGGGCAGATGAGGCTGAGCAACAGCTTTCCAGGCTAGCCCCTTCTGGCTGCCAGCTATCTGCAGACGTTCGCATTTCAAGAGCAGGGCTGCGAAAGGAGCCTAGCAGGTACACCATCTTTCCCAGGCTACGTTTGAAGTTTGAGGTGGCAAGACAAGCAAGGAGCCCCATTCTCTGTGCCTCTGTGCGAGCAGTGCCATGGGCAGATGAGGCTGAGCAACAGCTTTCCAGGCTAGCCCCTTCTGGCTGCCAGCTATCTGCAGACATTCGCATTTCAAGAGCAGGGCTGCGAAAGGAGCCTAGCAGGTGCACCATCTTTCCCAGGCTACGTTTGAAGTTTGACGTAGCAAGACAAGCAAGGAGCCCCATTCTCTGTGCCTCTGTGCGAGCAGTGCCATGGGCAGATGAGGCTGAGCAACAGCTTTCCAGGATAGCCCCTTCTGCCTGCCAGCTATCTGCAGACGTTCGCACTTTCGGAGCAGGGCTGCGAAAGGAGCCTGGCTGGGACACCAACTTTCCCAGGCTACGTTTGAAGTTTGAAGTGGCAAGACAAGCAAGCAGCCCCAGTCTCGGTGCCTCTGTGCGAGCAGTGCCATGGGCAGATGAGGCTGAGCAACAGCTTTCCAGGCTAGCACCTTCTGGCTGCCAGCTATCTGCGGACGTTCGCACTTTCGGAGCAGGGCTGTGATAGGATTATGGCAGGGACACCACCATTCCCAGCATGCGTTTGAAGTTTCAAGTGGCAAGATAAGCAAACAGCCCCATTCTCTGTGCCTCTATGCGAACAGTGCCATGGGCAGATGAGGCTGAGCAACAGCTTTCCAGGCTAGCCCCTTCTGCCTGCCAGCTATCTGCAGACGTTCGCATTTCAAGAGCAGGGCTGCGAAAGGAGCCTAGCAGGTACACAATCTTTCCCAGGCTACGTTTGAAGTTTGAGGTGGCAAGACAAGCAAGCAGCCCCATTCTCTGTGCCTCTGTGCGAGCAGTGCCATGGGCAGACGAGGCTGAGCAACAGCTTTCCAGGCTAGCCCCTTGTGCCTCCCAGCTATCTGCAGACGTTCGCACTTTCGGAGCAGGGCTGTGAAATGAGCCTGGCAGGGACACCACCATTCCCAGTATGCGTTTGAAGTTTCAAGTGGCAAGATAAGCAAGCAGCCCCATTCTCTGTGCCTCTATGCGAACAGTGCCATGGGCAGATGAGGCTGAGCAACAGCTTTCCAGGCTAGCCCCTTCTGCCTGCCAGCTATCTGCAGACGTTCGCATTTCAAGAGCAGGGCTGCGAAAGGAGCCTAGCAGGTACACCATCTTTCCCAGGCTACGTTTGAAATTTGAGGTGGCAAGACAAGCAAGGAGCCCCATTGTCTGTGCCTCTGTGCGAGCAGTGCCATGGGCAGATGAGGCTGAGCAACAGCTTTCCAGGCTAGCCCCTTCTGCCTGCCAACTATCTGCAGACGTTCGCACTTTCGGAGCAGGGCTGTGATAGGAGCCTGGCAGGGACACCACCATTCCCAGCATGCGTTTGAAGTTTCAAGTGGCAAGATAAGCAAGCAGCCCCATTCTCTGTGCCTCTATGCGACCAGTGCCTTGGGCAGATGAGGCTGAGCAACAGCTTTCCAGGCTAGCACCTTCTGGCTGCCAGCTATCTGCAGACGTTCGCATTTCAAGAGCAGGGCTGCGAAAGGAGCCTAGCAGGTGCACCATCTTTCCCAGGCTACGTTTGAAGTTTGAGGTAGCAAGACAACCAAGGAGCTCCAGTCTCTGTGCCTCTGTGCGACCAGTGCCATGGGCAGATGAGGCTGAGCAACAGCTTTCCAGGCTAGCCCCTTCTGCCTGCCAGCTATCTGCAGACGTTCGCATTTCAAGAGCAGGGCTGCGAAAGGAGCCTGGCAGGGACACCAACTTTCCCAGGCTACGTTTGAAGTTTGAGGTGGCAAGACAAGCAAGGAGCCCCATTCTCTGTGCCTCTGTGCGAGCACTGCCATGGGCAGATGAGGCTGAGCAACAGCTTTCCAGGCTAGCCCCTTCTGCCTGCCAGCTATCTGCAGACGTTCGCACTTTCGGAACAGGGCTGTGATAGGAGCCTGGCTGGGATACCACCATTCCCAGCATGCGTTTGAGGTTTCAAGTGGCAAGATAAGCAAGCAGCCCCATTCTCTGTGCCTCTATGCGAACAGTGCCATGGGCAGATGAGGCTGAGCAACAGCTTTCCAGGCTAGCCCCTTCTGGCTGCCAGCTATCTGCAGACGTTCGCATTTCAAGAGCAGGGCTGCGAAAGGAGCCTAGCAGGTACACCATCTTTCCCAGGCTACGTTTGAAGTTTGAGGTGGCAAGACAAGCAAGGAGCCCCATTCTCTGTGCCTCTGTGCGAGCAGTGCCATGGGCAGATGAGGCTGAGCAACAGCTTTCCAGGCTAGCACCTTCTGGCTGCCAGCTATCTGCAGACATTCGCATTTCAAGAGCAGGGCTGCGAAAGGAGCCTAGCAGGTGCACCATCTTTCCCAGGCTACGTTTGAAGTTTGAGGTAGCAAGACAAGCAAGGAGCCCCATTCTCTGTGCCTCTGTGCGAGCAGTGCCATGGGCAGATGAGGCTGAGCAACAGCTTTCCAGGCTAGCCCCTTCTGCCTGCCAGCTATCTGCAGACGTTCGCACTTTCGGAGCAGGGCTGCGAAAGGAGCCTGGCTGGGACACCAACTTTCCCAGGCTACGTTTGAAGTTTGAAGTGGCAAGACAAGCAAGCAGCCCCAGTCTCGGTGCCTCTGTGCGAGCAGTGCCATGGGCAGATGAGGCTGAGCAACAGCTTTCCAGGCTAGCACCTTCTGGCTGCCAGCTATCTGCGGACGTTCGCACTTTCGGAGCAGGGCTGTGATAGGAGCCTGGCAGGGACACCACCATTCCCAGCATGCGTTTGAAGTTTCAAGTGGCAAGATAAGCAAACAGCCCCATTCTCTGTGCCTCTATGCGAACAGTGCCATGGGCAGATGAGGCTGAGCAACAGCTTTCCAGGCTAGCCCCTTCTGCCTGCCAGCTATCTGCAGACGTTCGCATTTCAAGAGCAGGGCTGCGAAAGGAGCCTAGCAGGTACACAATCTTTCCCAGGCTACGTTTGAAGTTTGAGGTGGCAAGACAAGCAAGCAGCCCCATTCTCTGTGCCTCTGTGCGAGCAGTGCCATGGGCAGACGAGGCTGAGCAACAGCTTTCCAGGGTAGCCCCTTCTGCCTCCCAGCTATCTGCAGACGTTCGCACTTTCGGAGCAGGGCTGTGAAATGAGCCTGGCAGGGACACCACCATTCCCAGTATGCGTTTGAAGTTTCAAGTGGCAAGATAAGCAAGCAGCCCCATTCTCTGTGCCTCTATGCGAACAGTGCCATGGGCAGATGAGGCTGAGCAACAGCTTTCCAGGCTAGCCCCTTCTGCCTGCCAGCTATCTGCAGACGTTCGCATTTCAAGAGCAGGGCTGCGAAAGGAGCCTAGCAGGTACACCATCTTTCCCAGGCTACGTTTGAAATTTGAGGTGGCAAGACAAGCAAGGAGCCCCATTCTCTGTGCCTCTGTGCGAGCAGTGCCATGGGCAGATGAGGCTGAGCAACAGCTTTCCAGGCTAGCCCCTTCTGCCTGCCAACTATCTGCAGACGTTCGCACTTTCGGAGCAGGGCTGTGATAGGAGCCTGGCAGGGACACCACCATTCCCAGCATGCGTTTGAAGTTTCAAGTGGCAAGATAAGCAAGCAGCCCCATTCTCTGTGCCTCTATGCGACCAGTGCCTTGGGCAGATGAGGCTGAGCAACAGCTTTCCAGGCTAGCACCTTCTGGCTGCCAGCTATCTGCAGACGTTCGCATTTCAAGAGCAGGGCTGCGAAAGGAGCCTAGCAGGTGCACCATCTTTCCCAGGCTACGTTTGAAGTTTGAGGTAGCAAGACAAGCAAGGAGCCCCATTCTCTGTGCCTCTGTGCGAGCAGTGCCATGGGCAGATGAGGCTGAGCAACAGCTTTCCAGGCTAGCCCCTTCTGGCTGCCAACTATATGCAGACGTTCGCACTTTCGGAGCAGGGCTGCGAAAGGAGCCTGGCTGGGACACCAACTTTCCCAGGCTACGTTTGAATTTTGAGGTGGCAAGACAAGCAAGCAGCCCCATTCTCTGTGCCTCTGTGCGAGCAGTGACATGGGCAGATGAGGCTGAGCAACAGCTTTCCAGGATAGCCCCTTCTGCCTGCCAGCTATCTGCAGACATTCGCACTTTCGGAGCAGGGCTGTGATAGGATCCTGGCAGGGACACCACCATTCCCAGCATGCGGTTGAAGTTTCAAGTGGCAAGATAAGCAAGCAGCCCCATTCTCTGTGCCTCTATGCGAACAGTGCCTTGGGCAGATGAGGCTGAGCAACAGCTTTCCAGGCTAGCCCCTTCTGCCTGCCAGCTATCTGCAGACGTTCGCATTTCAAGAGCAGGGCTGTGAAAGGAGCCTAGCAGGTACACCATCTTTCCCAGGCTACGTTTGAAGTTTGAGGTGGCAAGACAAGCAAGGAGCCCCATTCTCTGTGCCTCTGTGCGAGCAGTGCCATGGGCAGATGAGGCTGAGCAACAGCTTTCCAGGCTAGCACCTTCTGGCTGCCAACTATCTGCAGACGTTCGCACTTTCGGAGCAGGGCTGCGAAAGGAGCCTGGCTGGGACACCAACTTTCCCAGGCTACGTTTGAAGTTTGAGGTGGCAAGACAAGCCAGCAGCCCCATTCTCTGTGCCTCTGTGCGAGCACTGCCATGGGCAGATGAGGCTGAGCAACAGCTTTCCAGGCTAGCCCCTTCTGGCTGCCAGCTATCTGCAGACGTTCGCACTTTCAGAGCAGAGCTGCGAAAGGAGCCTGGCTTGGACACCAACTTTCCCAGGCTACGTTTGAAGTTTGAGGTGGCAAGAGAAGCAAGCAGCTCCAGTGTCTGCGCCTCTGTGCGAGAACTGCCATGGGCAGATGAGGCTGAGCAACAGCTTTGCAGGCTAACCCCTTCTGGCTGCCAGCTATCTGCAGACGTTCGCACTTTCGGAGCAGGGCTGTGAAATGAGCCTGGCAGGGACACCACCATTCCCAGCATGCGTTTGAAGTTTCAAGTTGCAAGATAAGCAAGCAGCCCCATTCTCTGTGCCTCTATGCGAACAGAGCCATGGGCAGATGAGGCTGAGCAACAGCTTTCCAGGCTAGCCCCTTCTGGCTGCCAGCTATCTGCAGACGTTCGCATTTCAAGAGCAGGGCTGCGAAAGGAGACTAGCAGGTGCACCATCTTTCCCAGGCTACGTTTGAAGTTTGAGGTGGCAAGACAAGCAAGGAGCCCCATTCTCTGTGCCTCTATGCGAACAGAGCCATGGGCAGATGAGGCTGAGCAACAGCTTTCCAGGCTAGCCCCTTCTGCCTGCCAGCTATCTGCAGACGTTCGCACTTTCGGAGCAGGGCTGTGATAGGAGCCTGGCAGGGACACCACCATTCCCAGCATGCGTTTGAAGTTTCAAGTGGCAAGATAAGCAAGCAGCCCCATTCTCTGTGCCTCTATGCGAACAGTGCCATGGGCAGATGAGGCTGAGCAACAGCTTTCCAGGCTAGCACCTTCTGGCTGCCAGCTATCTGCAGACGTTCGCATTTCAAGAGCAGGGCTGCGAAAGGAGCCTAGCAGGTGCACCATCTTTCCCAGGCTACGTTTGAAGTTTGAGCTAGCAAGACAAGCAAGGAGCCCCATTCTCTGTGCCTCTGTGCGAGCAGTGCCATGGGCAGATGAGGCTGAGCAACAGCTTTCCAGGCTAGCACCTTCTGGCTGCCAGCTATCTGCAGACGTTCGCATTTCAAGAGCAGGGCTGCGAAAGGAGCCTAGCAGGTGCACCATCTTTCCCAGGCTACGTTTGAAGTTTGAGCTAGCAAGACAAGCAAGGAGCCCCATTCTCTGTGCCTCTGTGCGAGCAGTGCCATGGGCAGATGAGGCTGAGCAACAGCTTTCCAGGCTAGCCCCTTCTGGCTGCCAGCTATCTGCAGACGTTCGCACTTTCGGAGCAGAGCTGCGAAAGGAGCCTGGCTTGGACACCAACTTTACCAGGCTACGTTTTGAAGTTTGAGGTGGCAAGAGAAGCAAGCAGCTCCAGTCTCTGCGCCTCTGTGCGAGCAGTGCCATGGGCAGATGAGGCTGAGCAACAGCTTTCCAGGCTAGCCCCTTGTGGCTGCCAGCTATCTGCAGACGTTCGCATTTCAAGAGCAGGGCTGCGAAAGGAGCCTAGCAGGTACACTATCTTTCCCAGGCTACGTTTGAAGTTTGAGGTGGCAAGACAAGCAAGCAGCCCCATTCTCTGTGCCTCTGTGCGAGCAGTGCCATGGGCAGATGAGGCTGAGCAACAGCTTTCCAGGCTAGCCCCTTCTGGCTGCCAGCTATCTGCAGACGTTCGCACTTTCGGAGCAGGGCTGCGAAAGGAGCCTGGCTGGGATACCAACTTTCCCAGGCTACGTTTGAAGTTTGAGGTGGCAAGAGAAGCAAGCAGCTCCAGTGTCTGCGCCTCTGTGCGAGAACTGCCATGGGCAGATAAGGCTGAGCAACAGCTTTCCAGGCTAGCCCCTTCTGCCTGCCAGCTATCTGCAGACGTTCGCACTTTCGGAGCAGGGCTGTGAAATGAGCCTGGCAGGGACACCACCATTCCCAGCATGCGTTTGAAGTTTCAAGTGGCAAGATAAGCAAGCAGCCCCATTCTCTGTGCCTCTATGCGAACAGTGCCATGGGCAGATGAGGCTGAGCAACAGCTTTCCAGGCTAGCCCCTTCTGCCTGCCAGCTATCTGCAGACGTTCGCATTTCAAGAGCAGGGCTGCTAAAGGAGCCTAGCAGGTACACCAACATTCCCAGGCTACGTTTGAAGTTTGAGGTGGCAAGACAAGCAAGCAGCCCCATTCTCTGTGCCTCTGTGCGAGCAGTGCCATGGGCAGAGGAGGCTGAGCAACAGCTTTCCAGGCTAGCACCTTCTGCCTGCCAGCTATCTGCAGACGTTCGCACTTTCGGAGCAGGGCTGTGATAGGAGCCTGGCTGGGATACCACCATTCCCAGCATGCGTTTGAAGTTTCAAGTGGCAAGATAAGCAAGCAGCCCCATTCTCTGTGCCTCTATGCGAACAGTGCCATGGGCAGATGAGGCTGAGCAACAGCTTTCCAGGCTAGCCCCTTCTGCCTGCCAGCTATCTGCAGACGTTCGCATTTCAAGAGCAGGGCTGCGAAAGGAGCCTAGCAGGTACACCATCTTTCCCAGGCTACGTTTGAAGTTTGAGGTGGCAAGACAAGCAAGGAGCCCCATTCTCTGTGCCTCTGTGCGAGCAGTGCCATGGGCAGATGAGGCTGAGCAACAGCTTTCCAGGCTAGCCCGTTCTGGCTGCCAGCTATCTGCAGACGTTCGCATTTCAAGAGCAGGGCTGCGAAAGGAGCCTAGCAGGTGCACCATCTTTCCCAGGCTACGTTTGAAGTTTGAGCTAGCAAGACAAGCAAGGAGCCCCATTCTCTGTGCCTCTGTGCGAGCAGTGCCATGGGCAGATGAGGCTGAGCAACAGCTTTCCAGGCTAGCCCCTTCTGCCTGCCAGCTATCTGCAGACGTTCGCACTTTCGGAGCAGGGCTGCGAAAGGAGCCTGGCTTGGACACCAACTTTCCCAGGCTACGTTTTGAAGTTTGAGGTGGCAAGAGAAGCAAGCAGCTCCAGTCTCTGCGCCTCTGTGCGAGCAGTGCCATGGGCAGATGAGGCTGAGCAACAGCTTTCCAGGCTAGCCCCTTGTGGCTGCCAGCTATCTGCAGACGTTCGCATTTCAAGAGCAGGGCTGCGAAAGGAGCCTAGCAGGTACACTATCTTTCCCAGGCTACGTTTGAAGTTTGAGGTGGCAAGACAAGCAAGCAGCCCCATTCTCTGTGCCTCTGTGCGAGCAGTGCCATGGGCAGATGAGGCTGAGCAACAGCTTTCCAGGCTAGCCCCTTCTGGCTGCCAGCTATCTGCAGACGTTCGCACTTTCGGAGCAGGGCTGCGAAAGGAGCCTGGCTGGGATACCAACTTTCCCAGGCTACGTTTGAAGTTTGAGGTGGCAAGACAAGCAAGCAGCTCCAGTCTCTGCGCCTCTGTGCGAGAACTGCCATGGGCAGATAAGGCTGAGCAACAGCTTTCCAGGCTAGCCCCTTCTGCCTGCCAGCTATCTGCAGACGTTCGCACTTTCGGAGCAGGGCTGTGAAATGAGCCTGGCAGGGACACCACCATTCCCAGCATGCGTTTGAAGTTTCAAGTGGCAAGATAAGCAAGCAGCCCCATTCTCTGTGCCTCTATGCGAACAGTGCCATGGGCAGATGAGGCTGAGCAACAGCTTTCCAGGCTAGCCCCTTCTGCCTGCCAGCTATCTGCAGACGTTCGCATTTCAAGAGCAGGGCTGCGAAAGGAGCCTAGCAGGTACACCATCTTTCCCAGGCTACGTTTGAAGTTTGAGGTGGCAAGACAAGCAAGGAGCCCCATTCTCTGTGCCTCTGTGCGAGCAGTGCCATGGGCAGATGAGGCTGAGCAACAGCTTTCCAGGCTAGCCCCTTCTGGCTGCCAGCTATCTGCAGACATTCGCATTTCAAGAGCAGGGCTGCGAAAGGAGCCTAGCAGGTGCACCATCTTTCCCAGGCTACGTTTGAAGTTTGAGGTAGCAAGACAAGCAAGGAGCCCCATTCTCTGTGCCTCTGTGCGAGCAGTGCCATGGGCAGATGAGGCTGAGCAACAGCTTTCCAGGCTAGCCCCTTCTGCCTGCCAGCTATCTGCAGACGTTCGCACTTTCGGAGCAGGGCTGCGAAAGGAGCCTGGCTGGGACACCAACTTTCCCAGGCTACGTTTGAAGTTTGAAGTGGCAAGACAAGCAAGCAGCCCCAGTCTCGGTGCCTCTGTGCGAGCAGTGCCATGGGCAGATGAGGCTGAGCAACAGCTTTCCAGGCTAGCACCTTCTGGCTGCCAGCTATCTGCGGACGTTCGCACTTTCGGAGCAGGGCTGTGATAGGAGCCTGGCAGGGACACCACCATTCCCAGCATGCGTTTGAAGTTTCAAGTGGCAAGATAAGCAAACAGCCCCATTCTCTGTGCCTCTATGCGAACAGTGCCATGGGCAGATGAGGCTGAGCAACAGCTTTCCAGGCTAGCCCCTTCTGCCTGCCAGCTATCTGCAGACGTTCGCATTTCAAGAGCAGGGCTGCGAAAGGAGCCTAGCAGGTACACAATCTTTCCCAGGCTACGTTTGAAGTTTGAGGTGGCAAGACAAGCAAGCAGCCCCATTCTCTGTGCCTCTGTGCGAGCAGTGCCATGGGCAGACGAGGCTGAGCAACAGCTTTCCAGGCTAGCCCCTTCTGCCTCCCAGCTATCTGCAGACGTTCGCACTTTCGGAGCAGGGCTGTGAAATGAGCCTGGCAGGGACACCACCATTCCCAGTATGCGTTTGAAGTTTCAAGTGGCAAGATAAGCAAGCAGCCCCATTCTCTGTGCCTCTATGCGAACAGTGCCATGGGCAGATGAGGCTGAGCAACAGCTTTCCAGGCTAGCCCCTTCTGCCTGCCAGCTATCTGCAGACGTTCGCATTTCAAGAGCAGGGCTGCGAAAGGAGCCTAGCAGGTACACCATCTTTCCCAGGCTACGTTTGAAATTTGAGGTGGCAAGACAAGCAAGGAGCCCCATTCTCTGTGCCTCTGTGCGAGCAGTGCCATGGGCAGATGAGGCTGAGCAACAGCTTTCCAGGCTAGCCCCTTCTGCCTGCCAACTATCTGCAGACGTTCGCACTTTCGGAGCAGGGCTGTGATAGGAGCCTGGCAGGGACACCACCATTCCCAGCATGCGTTTGAAGTTTCAAGTGGCAAGATAAGCAAGCAGCCCCATTCTCTGTGCCTCTATGCGACCAGTGCCTTGGGCAGATGAGGCTGAGCAACAGCTTTCCAGGCTAGCACCTTCTGGCTGCCAGCTATCTGCAGACGTTCGCATTTCAAGAGCAGGGCTGCGAAAGGAGCCTAGCAGGTGCACCATCTTTCCCAGGCTACGTTTGAAGTTTGAGGTAGCAAGACAACCAAGGAGCTCCAGTCTCTGTGCCTCTGTGCGAGCAGTGCCATGGGCAGATGAGGCTGAGCAACAGCTTTCCAGGCTAGCCCCTTCTGCCTGCCAGCTATCTGCAGACGTTCGCATTTCAAGAGCAGGGCTGCGAAAGGAGCCTTGCAGGGACACCAACTTTCCCAGGCTACGTTTGAAGTTTGAGGTGGCAAGACAAGCAAGGAGCCCCAATCTCTGTGCCTGTGTGCGAGCACTGCCATGGGCAGATGAGGCTGAGCAACAGCTTTCCAGGCTAGCCCCTTCTGCCTGCCAGCTATCTGCAGACGTTCGCACTTTCGGAACAGGGCTGTGATAGGAGCCTGGCTGGGATACCACCATTCCCAGCATGCGTTTGATGTTTCAAGTGGCAAGATAAGCAAGCAGCCCCATTCTCTGTGCCTCTATGCGAACAGTGCCATGGGCAGATGAGGCTGAGCAACAGCTTTCCAGGCTAGCCCCTTCTGGCTGCCAGCTATCTGCAGACGTTCGCATTTCAAGAGCAGGGCTGCGAAAGGAGCCTAGCAGGTACACCATCTTTCCCAGGCTACGTTTGAAGTTTGAGGTGGCAAGACAAGCAAGGAGCCCCATTCTCTGTGCCTCTGTGCGAGCAGTGCCATGGGCAGATGAGGCTGAGCAACAGCTTTCCAGGCTAGCACCTTCTGGCTGCCAGCTATCTGCAGACATTCGCATTTCAAGAGCAGGGCTGCGAAAGGAGCCTAGCAGGTGCACCATCTTTCCCAGGCTACGTTTGAAGTTTGAGGTAGCAAGACAAGCAAGGAGCCCCATTCTCTGTGCCTCTGTGCGAGCAGTGCCATGGGCAGATGAGGCTGAGCAACAGCTTTCCAGGCTAGCCCCTTCTGCCTGCCAGCTATCTGCAGACGTTCGCACTTTCGGAGCAGGGCTGCGAAAGGAGCCTGGCTGGGACACCAACTTTCCCAGGCTACGTTTGAAGTTTGAAGTGGCAAGACAAGCAAGCAGCCCCAGTCTCGGTGCCTCTGTGCGAGCAGTGCCATGGGCAGATGAGGCTGAGCAACAGCTTTCCAGGCTAGCACCTTCTGGCTGCCACCTATCTGCGGACGTTCGCACTTTCGGAGCAGGGCTGTGATAGGAGCCTGGCAGGGACACCACCATTCCCAGCATGCGTTTGAAGTTTCAAGTGGCAAGATAAGCAAACAGCCCCATTCTCTGTGCCTCTATGCGAACAGTGCCATGGGCAGATGAGGCTGAGCAACAGCTTTCCAGGCTAGCCCCTTCTGCCTGCCAGCTATCTGCAGACGTTCGCATTTCAAGAGCAGGGCTGCGAAAGGAGCCTAGCAGGTACACAATCTTTCCCAGGCTACGTTTGAAGTTTGAGGTGGCAAGACAAGCAAGCAGCCCCATTCTCTGTGCCTCTGTGCGAGCAGTGCCATGGGCAGACGAGGCTGAGCAACAGCTTTCCAGGCTAGCCCCTTCTGCCTCCCAGCTATCTGCAGACGTTCGCACTTTCGGAGCAGGGCTGTGAAATGAGCCTGGCAGGGACACCACCATTCCCAGTATGCGTTTGAAGTTTCAAGTGGCAAGATAAGCAAGCAGCCCCATTCTCTGTGCCTCTATGCGAACAGTGCCATGGGCAGATGAGGCTGAGCAACAGCTTTCCAGGCTAGCCCCTTCTGCCTGCCAGCTATCTGCAGACGTTCGCATTTCAAGAGCAGGGCTGCGAAAGGAGCCTAGCAGGTACACCATCTTTCCCAGGCTACGTTTGAAATTTGAGGTGGCAAGACAAGCAAGGAGCCCCATTCTCTGTGCCTCTGTGCGAGCAGTGCCATGGGCAGATGAGGCTGAGCAACAGCTTTCCAGGCTAGCCCCTTCTGCCTGCCAACTATCTGCAGACGTTCGCACTTTCGGAGCAGGGCTGTGATAGGAGCCTGGCAGGGACACCACCATTCCCAGCATGCGTTTGAAGTTTCAAGTGGCAAGATAAGCAAGCAGCCCCATTCTCTGTGCCTCTATGCGACCAGTGCCTTGGGCAGATGAGGCTGAGCAACAGCTTTCCAGGCTAGCACCTTCTGGCTGCCAGCTATCTGCAGACGTTCGCATTTCAAGAGCAGGGCTGCGAAAGGAGCCTAGCAGGTGCACCATCTTTCCCAGGCTACGTTTGAAGTTTGAGGTAGCAAGACAACCAAGGAGCCCCATTCTCTGTGCCTCTGTGCGAGCAGTGCCATGGGCAGATGAGGCTGAGCAACAGCTTTCCAGGTTAGCCCCTTCTGGCTGCCAACTATATGCAGACGTTCGCACTTTCGGAGCAGGGCTGCGAAAGGAGCCTGGCTGGGACACCAACTTTCCCAGGCTACGTTTGAATTTTGAGGTGGCAAGACAAGCAAGCAGCCCCATTCTCTGTGCCTCTGTGCGAGCAGTGCCATGGGCAGATGAGGCTGAGCAACAGCTTTCCAGGATAGCCCCTTCTGCCTGCCAGCTATCTGCAGACATTCGCACTTTCGGAGCAGGGCTGTGATAGGATCCTGGCAGGGACACCACCATTCCCAGCATGCGGTTGAAGTTTCAAGTGGCAAGATAAGCAAGCAGCCCCATTCTCTGTGCCTCTATGCGAACAGTGCCTTGGGCAGATGAGGCTGAGCAACAGCTTTCCAGGCTAGCCCCTTCTGCCTGCCAGCTATCTGCAGACGTTCGCATTTCAAGAGCAGGGCTGTGAAAGGAGCCTAGCAGGTACACCATCTTTCCCAGGCTACGTTTGAAGTTTGAGGTGGCAAGACAAGCAAGGAGCCCCATTCTCTGTGCCTCTGTGCGAGCAGTGCCATGGGCAGATGAGGCTGAGCAACAGCTTTCCAGGCTAGCACCTTCTGGCTGCCAGCTATCTGCAGACGTTCGCACTTTCGGAGCAGAGCTGCGAAAGGAGCCTGGCTGGGACACCAACTTTCCCAGGCTACGTTTGAAGTTTGAGGTGGCAAGAGAAGCAAGCAGCTCCAGTGTCTGCGCCTCTGTGCGAGAACTGCCATGGGCAGATGAGGCTGAGCAACAGCTTTGCAGGCTAACCCCTTCTGGCTGCCAGCTATCTGCAGACGTTCGCACTTTCGGAGCAGGGCTGTGAAATGAGCCTGCCAGGGACACCACCATTCCCAGCATGCGTTTGAAGTTTCAAGTTGCAAGATAAGCAAGCAGCCCCATTCTCTGTGCCTCTATGCGAACAGAGCCATGGGCAGATGAGGCTGAGCAACAGCTTTCCAGGCTAGCCCCTTCTGGCTGCCAGCTATCTGCAGACGTTCGCATTTCAAGAGCAGGGCTGCGAAAGGAGACTAGCAGGTGCACCATCTTTCCCAGGCTACGTTTGAAGTTTGAGGTGGCAAGACAAGCAAGGAGCCCCATTCTCTGTGCCTCTATGCGAACAGAGCCATGGGCAGATGAGGCTGAGCAACAGCTTTCCAGGCTAGCCCCTTCTGCCTGCCAGCTATCTGCAGACGTTCGCACTTTCGGAGCAGGGCTGTGATAGGAGCCTGGCAGGGACACCACCATTCCCAGCATGCGTTTGAAGTTTCCAGTGGCAAGATAAGCAAGCAGCCCCATTCTCTGTGCCTCTATGCGAACAGTGCCATGGGCAGATGAGGCTGAGCAACAGCTTTCCAGGCTAGCACCCTCTGGCTGCCAGCTATCTGCAGACGTTCGCATTTCAAGAGCAGGGCTGCGAAAGGAGCCTAGCAGGTGCACCATCTTTCCCAGGCTACGTTTGAAGTTTGAGCTAGCAAGACAAGCAAGGAGCCCCATTCTCTGTGCCTCTGTGCGAGCAGTGCCATGGGCAGATGAGGCTGAGCAACAGCTTTCCAGGCTAGCACCTTCTGGCTGCCAACTATCTGCAGACGTTCGCACTTTCGGAGCAGGGCTGCGAAAGGAGCCTGGCTGGGATACCAACTTTCCCAGGCTACGTTTGAAGTTTGAGGTGGCAAGACAAGCAAGAAGCCCCATTCTCTGTGCCTCTGTGCGAGCACTGCCATGGGCAGATGAGGCTGAGCAACAGCTTTCCAGGCTAGCCCCTTCTGGCTGCCAGCTATCTGCAGACGTTCGCACTTTCGGAGCAGAGCTGCGAAAGGAGCCTGGCTTGGACACCAACTTTCCCAGGCTACGTTTTGAAGTTTGAGGTGGCAAGAGAAGCAAGCAGCTCCAGTCTCTGCGCCTCTGTGCGAGCAGTGCCATGGGCAGATGAGGCTGAGCAACAGCTTTCCAGGCTAGCCCCTTGTGGCTGCCAGCTATCTGCAGACGTTCGCATTTCAAGAGCAGGGCTGCGAAAGGAGCCTAGCAGGTACACTATCTTTCCCAGGCTACGTTTGAAGTTTGAGGTGGCAAGACAAGCAAGCAGCCCCATTCTCTGTGCCTCTGTGCGAGCAGTGCCATGGGCAGATGAGGCTGAGCAACAGCTTTCCAGGCTAGCCCCTTCTGGCTGCCAGCTATCTGCAGACGTTCGCACTTTCGGAGCAGGGCTGCGAAAGGAGCCTGGCTGGGATACCAACTTTCCCAGGCTACGTTTGAAGTTTGAGGTGGCAAGAGAAGCAAGCAGCTCCAGTGTCTGCGCCTCTGTGCGAGAACTGCCATGGGCAGATAAGGCTGAGCAACAGCTTTCCAGGCTAGCCCCTTCTGCCTGCCAGCTATCTGCAGACGTTCGCATTTCAAGAGCAGGGCTGTGAAAGGAGCCTAGCAGGTACACCATCTTTCCCAGGCTACGTTTGAAGTTTGAGGTGGCAAGACAAGCAACGAGCCCCATTCTCTGTGCCTCTATGCGAACAGTGCCATGGGCAGATGAGGCTGAGCAACAGCTTTCCAGGCTAGCCCCTTCTGCCTGCCAGCTATCTGCAGATGTTCGCATTTCAAGAGCAGGGCTGCGAAAGGAGCCTAGCAGGTACACTATCTTTCCCATGCTACATTTGAAGTTCGAGGTGGCAAGACAAGCAAGCAGCCCCATTCTCTGTGCCTCTGTGCGAGCACTGCCATGGGCAGATGAGGCTGAGCAACAGCTTTCCAGGCTAGCACCTTCTGCCTGCCAGCTATCTGCAGACGTTCGCACTTTCGGAGCAGGGCTGTGATAGGAGCCTGGCAGGGACACCACCATTCCCAGCATGCGTTTGAAGTTTCAAGTGGCAAGATAAGCAAGCAGCCCCATTCTCTGTGCCTCTGTGCGAACAGTGCCATGGGCAGATGAGGCTGAGCAACAGCTTTCCAGGCTAGCCCCTTCTGGCTGCCAGCTATCTGCAGACGTTCGCATTTCAAGAGCAGGGCTGCGAAAGGAGCCTAGCAGGTGCACCATCTTTCCCAGGCTACGTTTGAAGTTTGAGCTAGCAAGACAAGCAAGGAGCCCCATTCTCTGTGCTTCTGTGCGAGCAGTGCCATGGGCAGATGAGGCTGAGCAACAGCTTTCCAGGCTAGCACCTTCTGGCTGCCAGCTATCTGCAGACGTTCGCACTTTCGGAGCAGGGCTGCGAAAGGAGCCTGGCTGGGACACCAACTTTCCCAGGCTACGTTTGAAGTTTGAAGTGGCAAGACAAGCAAGCAGCCCCAGTCTCGGTGCCTCTGTGCGAGCAGTGCCATGGGCAGATGAGGCTGAGCAACAGCTTTCCAGACTAGCCCCTTCTGGCTGCCAGCTATCTGCGGACGTTCGCACTTTCGGAGCAGGGCTGTGATAGGAGCCTGGCAGGGACACCACCATTCCCAGCATGCGTTTGAAGTTTCAAGTGGCAAGATAAGCAAGCACCCCCATTCTCTGTGCCTCTATGCGAACAGTGCCATAGGCAGATGAGGCTGAGCAACAGCTTTCCAGGCTAGCCCCTTCTGGCTGCCAGCTATCTGCAGATGTTCGCATTTCAAGAGCAGGGCTGCGAAAGGAGCCTAACAGGTACACTATCTTTCCCATGCTACATTTGAAGTTTGAGGTGGCAAGACAAGCAAGCAGCCCCATTCTCTGTGCCTCTGTGCGAGCACTGCCATGGGCAGATGAGGCTGAGCAACAGCTTTCCAGGCTAGCCCCTTCTGGCTGCCAGCTATCTGCAGACGTTCGCACTTTCGGAGCAGGGCTGTGAAATGAGCCTGGCAGGGACACCACCATTCCCAGCATGCGTTTGAAGTTTCAAGTGGCAAGATAAGCAAGCAGCCCCATTCTCTGTGCCTCTATGCGAACAGTGCCATGGGCAGATGAGGCTGAGCAACAGCTTTCCAGGCTAGCCCCTTCTGGCTGCCAGCTATCTGCAGACGTTCGCATTTCAAGAGCAGGGCTGCGAAAGGAGCCTAGCAGGTACACTATCTTTCCCAGGCTACGTTTGAAGTTTGAGGTTTCAAGACAAGCAAGCAGCCCCATTCTCTGTGCCTCTGTGCGAGCAGTGCCATGGGCAGATGAGGCTGAGCAACAGCTTTCCAGGATAGCCCCTTCTGGCTGCCAGCTATCTGCAGACGTTCGCACTTTCGGAGCAGGGCTGCGAAAGGAGCCTGGCTGGGACACCAACTTTCGCAGGCTACGTTTGAAGTTTGAGGCAGCAAGACAAGCAAGCAGCCTCATTCTCTGTGCCTCTTTGCGAGTACTGCCATGGGCAGATGAGGCTGAGCAACAGCTTTCCAGGCTAGCCCCTTCTGCCTGCCAGCCATCTGCAGACGTTCGCACTTTCGGAGCACGGCTGCGAAAGGATCCTGGCTGGGACACCAACTTTCCCAGGCTACGTTTGAAGTTTGAGGTGGCAAGACAAGCAAGCAGCCCCATTCTCTGTGCCTCTATGCGAACAGTGCCATGGGCAGATGAGGCTGAGCAACAGCTTTCCAGGCTAGCCCCTTCTGCCTGCCACCTATCTGCAGACGTTCGCATTTCAAGAGCAGGGCTGCGAAAGGAGCCTGGCAGGGACACCACCATTCCCAGCATGCGTTTGAAGTTTCAAGTGGCAAGATAAGCAAGCAGCCCCATTCTCTGTGCCTCTATGCGAACAGTGCCATGGGCAGATGAGGCTGAGCAACAGCTTTCCAGGCTAGCCCCTTCTGCCTGCCAGCTATCTGCAGACGTTCGCATTTCAAGAGCAGGGCTGCGAAAGAAGCCTAGCAGGTACACCAACTTTCCCAGGCTACGTTTCAAGTTTGAGGTGGCAAGACAAGCAAGCAGTCCCATTCTCTGTGCCTCTGTGCGAGCACTGCCATGGGCAGATGAGGCTGAGCAACAGCTTTCCAGGCTAGCACCTTCTGGCTGCCAGCTATCTGCAGACGTTCGCACTTTCGGAGCAGGGCTGTGATAGGAGCCTGGCAGGGACAACACCATTCCCAGCATGCGTTTGAAGTTTCAAGTGGCAAGATAAGCAAGCAGCCCCATTCTCTGTGCCTCTGTGCGAACAGTGCCATGGGCAGATGAGGCTGAGCAACAGCTTTCCAGGCTAGCACCTTCTGCCTGCCAGCTATCTGCAGATGTTCGCATTTCAAGAGCAGGGCTGCGAAAGGAGCCTAGCAGGTGCACCATCTTTCCCAGGCTACGTTTGAAGTTTGAGCTAGCAAGACAAGCAAGGAGCCCCATTCTCTGTGCCTCTGTGCGAGCAGTGCCATGGGCAGATGAGGCTGAGCAACAGCTTTCCAGGCTAGCCCCTTCTGCCTGCCAGCTATCTGCAGACGTTCGCACTTTCGGAGCAGGGCAGCGAAAGGAGCCTGGCTGGGACACCAACTTTCCCAGGCTACGTTTGAAGTTTGAGGTGGCAAGACAAGCAAGCAGCCCCATTCTCTGTGCCTCTGTGCGAGCACTGCCATGGGCAGATGAGGCTGAGCAACAGCTTTCCAGGCTAGCCCCTTCTGGCTGCCAGCTATCTGCAGACGTTCGCACTTTCGGAGCAGGGCTGTGATAGGAGCCTGACAGGGACACCACCATTCCCAGCATGCGTTTGATGTTTCAAGTGGCAAGATAAGCAAGCAGCCCCGTTCTCTGTGCCTCTATGCGAACAGTGTCATGGGCAGATGAGGCTGAGCAACAGCTTTCCAGGCTAGCCCCTTCTGGCTGCAACCTATCTGCAGACGTTCGCATTTCAAGAGCAGGGCTGCGAAAGGAGCCTGGCAGGGACACCACCATTCCCAGCATGCGTTTGAAGTTTCAAGTGGCAAGATAAGCAAGCAGCCCCATTCTCTGTGCCTCTATGCGAACAGTGCCATGGGCAGATGAGGCTGAGCAACAGCTTTCCAGGCTAGCCCCTTCTGCCTGCCAGCTATCTGCAGACGTTCGCATTTCAAGAGCAGGGCTGCGAAAGGAGCCTGGCAGGGACACCAACATTCCCAGGCTACGTTTGAAGTTTGAGGTGGCAAGACAAGCAAGGAGCCCCATTCTCTGTGCCTCTGTGCGAGCACTGCCATGGGCAGATGAGGCTGAGCAAAAGCTTTCCAGGCTAGCACTTTCTGGCTGCCAGCTATGTGCAGACGTTCGCATTTCAAGAGCAAGGCTGCGAAAGGAGCCTAGCAGGTGCACCATCTTTCCCAGGCTACGTTTGAAGTTTGAGGTAGCAAGACAAGCAAGGAGCCCCATTCTCTGTGCCTCTGTGCGAGCAGTGCCATGGGCAGATGAGGCTGAGCAACAGCTTTCCAGGCTAGCCCCTTCTGCCTGCCAGCTATCTGCAGACGTTCGCATTTCAAGAGCAGGGCTGCGAAAGGAGCCTAGCAGGTACACCATCTTTCCCAGGCTACGTTTGAAGTTTGAGGTAGCAAGACAAGCAAGGAGCCCCATTCTCTGTGCCTCTGTGCGAGCAGTGCCATGGGCAGATGAGGCTGAGCAACAGCTTTCCAGGCTAGCACTTCTGGCTGCCACCTATCTGCAGACGTTCGCATTTCAAGAGCAGGGCTGCGAAAGGAGCCTAGCAGGTGCACCATCTTTCCCAGGCTACGTTTGAAGTTTGAGCTAGCAAGACAAGCAAGGAGCCCCATTCTCTGTGCCTCTGTGCGAGCAGTGCCATGGGCAGATGAGGCTGAGCAACAGCTTTCCAGGCTAGCCCCTTCTGGCTGCCAGCTATCTGCAGACGTTCGCACTTTCGGAGCAGGGCTGCGAAAGGAGCCTGGCTGGGACACCAACTTTCCCAGGCTACGTTTGAAGTTTGAGGTGGCAAGACAAGCAAGCAGCCCCATTCTCTGTGCCTCTGTGCGAGCACTGCCATGGGCAGATGAGGCTGAGCAACAGCTTTCCAGGCTAGCCCCTTCTGGCTGCCAGCTATCTGCGGACGTTCGCACTTTCGGAGCAGGGCTGTGATAGGAGCCTGGCAGGGACACCACCATTCCCAGTATGCGTTTGAAGTTTCAAGTGGCAAGATAAGCAAGCAGCCCCATTCTCTGTGCCTCTATGCAAACAGTGCCATGGGCAGATGAGGCTGAGCAAAAGCTTTCCAGGCTAGCACTTTCTGGCTGCCAGCTATGTGCAGACGTTCGCATTTCAAGAGCAAGGCTGCGAAAGGAGCCTAGCAGGTGCACCATCTTTCCCAGGCTACGTTTGAAGTTTGAGGTAGCAAGACTAGCAAGGAGCCCCATTCTCTGTGCCTCTGTGCGAGCACTGCCATGGGCAGATGAGGCTGAGCAACAGCTTTCCAGGCTAGCACCTTCTGGCTGCCAGCTATCTGCAGACGTTCGCACTTTCGGAGCAGGGCTGTGAAATGAGCCTGGCAGGGACACCACCATTCCCAGCATGCGTTTGAAGTTTCAAGTGGCAAGATAAGCAAGCAGCCCCATTCTCTGTGCCTCTGTGCGAACAGTGCCATGGGCAGATGAGGCTGAGCAACAGCTTTCCAGGCTAGCCCCTTCTGCCTGCCAGCTATCTGCAGACGTTCGCATTTCAAGAGCAGGGCTGCGAAAGGAGCCTAGCAGGTACACCATCTTTCCCAGGCTACGTTTGAAGTTTGAGGTGGCAAGACAAGCAAGGAGCCCCATTCTCTGTGCCTCTGTGCGAGCAGTGCCATGGGCAGATGAGGCTGAGCAACAGCTTTCCAGGCTAGCCCCTTCTGGCTGCCAGCTATCTGCAGACGTTCGCACTTTCGGAGCAGGGCTGCGAAAGGAGCCTGGCTGGGACACCAACTTTCGCAGGCTACGTTTGAAGTTTGAGGTAGCAAGACAAGCAAGCAGCCTCATTCTCTGTGCCTCTGTGCGAGCACTGCCATGGGCAGATGAGGCTGAGCAACAGCTTTCCAGGCTAGCCCCTTCTGCCTGCCAGCCATCTGCAGACGTTCGCACTTTCGGAGCAGGGCTGCGAAAGGATCCTGGCTGGGACACCAACTTTCCCAGGCTACGTTTGAAGTTTGAGGTGGCAAGACAAGCAAGGAGCCCCATTCTCTGTGCCTCTGTGCGAGCAGTGCCATGGGCAGATGAGGCTGAGCAACAGCTTTCCAGGCTAGCACCTTCTGGCTGCCAGCTATCTGCAGATGTTCGCATTTCAAGAGCAGGGCTGCGAAAGGAGCCTAGCAGGTGCACCATCTTTCCCAGGCTACGTTTGAAGTTTGAGCTAGCAAGACAAGCAAGGAGCCCCATTCTCTGTGCCTCTGTGCGAGCAGTGCCATGGGCAGATGAGGCTGAGCAACAGCTTTCCAGGCTAGCCCCTTCTGCCTGCCAGCTATCTGCAGACGTTCGCACTTTCGGAGCAGGGCTGCGAAAGGAGCCTGGCTGGGACACCAACTTTCCCAGGCTACGTTTGAAGTTTGAGGTGGCAAGACAAGCAAGCAGCCCCATTCTCTGTGCCTCTGTGCGAGCACTGCCATGGGCAGATGAGGCTGAGCAACAGCTTTCCAGGCTAGCCCCTTCTGCCTGCCAGCTATCTGCAGACGTTCGCACTTTCGGAGCAGGGCTGTGATAGGAGCCTGGCAGGGACACCACCATTCCCAGCATGCGTTTGATGTTTCAAGTGGCAAGATAAGCAAGCAGCCCCGTTCTCTGTGCCTCTGTGCGAACAGTGTCATGGGCAGATGAGGCTGAGCAACAGCTTTCCAGGCTAGCCCCTTCTGGCTGCAACCTATCTGCAGACGTTCGCATTTCAAGAGCAGGGCTGCGAAAGGAGCCTGGCAGGGACACCACCATTCCCAGCATGCGTTTGAAGTTTCAAGTGGCAAGATAAGCAAGCAGCCCCATTCTCTGTGCCTCTATGCGAACAGTGCCATGGGCAGATGAGGCTGAGCAACAGCTTTCCAGGCTAGCCCCTTCTGCCTGCCAGCTATCTGCAGACGTTCGCATTTCAAGAGCAGGGCTGCGAAAGGAGCCTGGCAGGGACACCAACTTTCCCAGGCTACGTTTGAAGTTTGAGGTGGCAAGACAAGCAAGGAGCCCCATTCTCTGTGCCTCTGTGCGAGCAGTGCCATAGGCAGATGAGGCTGAGCAACAGCTTTCCAGGCTAGCCCCTTCTGGCTGCCAGCTATCTGCAGACGTTCGCACTTTCGGAACAGGGCTGTGATAGGAGCCTGGCTGGGATACCACCATTCCCAGCATGCGTTTGAAGTTTCAAGTGGCAAGATAAGCAAGCAGCCCCATTCTCTGTGCCTCTATGCGAACAGTGCCATGGGCAGATGAGGCTGAGCAACAGCTTTCCAGGCTAGCCCCTTCTGGCTGCCAGCTATCTGCAGACGTTCGCATTTCAAGAGCAGGGCTGCGAAAGGAGCCTAGCAGGTACACCATCTTTCCCAGGCTACGTTTGAAGTTTGAGGTGGCAAGACAAGCAAGGAGCCCCATTCTCTGTGCCTCTGTGCGAGCAGTGCCATGGGCAGATGAGGCTGAGCAACAGCTTTCCAGGCTAGCACTTCTGGCTGCCAGCTATCTGCAGACGTTCGCATTTCAAGAGCAGGGCTGCGAAAGGAGCCTAGCAGGTGCACCATCTTTCCCAGGCTACGTTTGAAGTTTGAGCTAGCAAGACAAGCAAGGAGCCCCATTCTCTGTGCCTCTGTGCGAGCAGTGCCATGGGCAGATGAGGCTGAGCAACAGCTTTCCAGGCTAGCCCCTTCTGCCTGCCAGCTATCTGCAGACGTTCGCACTTTCGGAGCAGGGCTGCGAAAGGAGCCTGGCTGGGACACCAACTTTCCCAGGCTACGTTTGAAGTTTGAGGTGGCAAGACAAGCAAGCAGCCCTATTCTCTGTGCCTCTGTGCGAGCACTGCCATGGGCAGATGAGGCTGAGCAACAGCTTTCCAGGCTAGCCCCTTCTGGCTGCCAGCTATCTGCGGACGTTCGCATTTCAAGAGCAGGGCTGCGAAAGGAGCCTAGCAGGTGCACCATCTTTCCCAGGCTACGTTTGAAGTTTGAGGTGGCAAGACAAGCAAGGAGCCCCATTCTCTGTGCCTCTGTGCGAGCACTGCCATGGGCAGATGAGGCTGAGCAACAGCTTTCCAGGCTAGCCCCTTCTGCCTGCCAGCTATCTGCAGACGTTCGCACTTTCGGAGCAGGGCTGTGATAGGAGCCTGGCAGGGACACCACCATTCCCAGCATGCGTTTGAAGTTTCAAGTGGCAAGATAAGCAAGCAGCCCCATTCTTTGTGCCTCTATGCAAACAGTGCCATGGGCAGATGAGGCTGAGCAACAGCTTTCCAG
This sequence comes from Opisthocomus hoazin, assembly GCF_030867145.1. Taxonomy (NCBI): domain Eukaryota; kingdom Metazoa; phylum Chordata; class Aves; order Opisthocomiformes; family Opisthocomidae; genus Opisthocomus; species Opisthocomus hoazin. The sequence goes on along the minus strand of NC_134437.1, from coordinate 9,281,550 downwards.
GCTAGCCCCTTCTGCCTGCCAGCTATCTGCAGACGTTCGCATTTCAAGAGCAAGGCTGCGAAAGGAGCCTAGCAGGTGCACCATCTTTCCCAGGCTACGTTTGAAGTTTGAGGTAGCAAGACAAGCAAGGAGCCCCATTCTCTGTGCCTCTGTGCGAGCAGTGCCATGGGCAGATGAGGCTGAGCAACAGCTTTCCAGGCTAGCACCTTCTGGCTGCCAGCTATCTGCAGACGTTCGCACTTTCGGGGCAGGGCTGTGATAGGAGCCTGGCAGGGACACCACCATTCCCAGCATGCGTTTGAAGTTTCAAGTGGCAAGATAAGCAAGCAGCCCCATTCTCTGTGCCTCTGTGCGAACAGTGCCATGGGCAGATGAGGCTGAGCAACAGCTTTCCAGGCTAGCCCCTTCTGGCTGCCAGCTATCTGCAGACGTTCGCATTTCAAGAGCAGGGCTGCGAAAGGAGCCTAGCAGGTACACCATCTTTCCCAGGCTACGTTTGAAGTTTGAGGTGGCAAGACAAGCAAGAAGCCCCATTCTCTGTGCCTCTGTGTGAGCAGTGCCATGGGCAGATGAGGCTGAGCAACAGCTTTCCAGGCTAGCCCCTTCTGGCTGCCAGCTATCTGCAGACGTTCGCACTTTCGGAGCAGGGCTGCGAAAGGAGCCTGGCTGGGACACCAACTTTCCCAGGCTACGTTTGAAGTTTGAGGTGGCAAGACAAGCAAGCAGCCCCATTCTCTGTGCCTCTGTGCGAGCAGTGCCATGGGCAGATGAGGCTGAGCAACAGCTTTCCAGGATAGCCCCTTCTGGCTGCCAGCTATCTGCAGACGTTCGCACTTTCGGAGCAGGGCTGTGATAGGATCCTGGCAGGGACACCACCATTCCCAGCATGCGGTTGAAGTTTCAAGTGGCAAGATAAGCAAACAGCCCCATTCTCTGTGCCTCTATGTGAACAGTGCCTTGGGCAGATGAGGCTGAGTAACAGCTTTCCAGGCTAGCCCCTTCTGCCTGCCAGCTATCTGCAGACGTTCGCATTTCAAGAGCAGGGCTGTGAAAGGAGCCTAGAAGGTACACCATCTTTCCCCGGCTACGTTTGAAGTTTGAGGTGGCAAGACAAGCAAGCAGCCCCAGTCTCTGTGCCTCTGTGCGAGCAGTGCCATGGGCAGATGAGGCTGAGCAACAGCTTTCCAGGCTAGCACCTTCTGGCTGCCAGCTATCTGCAGACGTTCGCATTTCAAGAGTAGGGCTGCGAAAGGAGCCTAGCAGGGACACCAACTTTCCCAGGCTACATTTGAAGTTTGAGGTGGCAAGACAAGCAAGGAGCCCCATTCTCTGTGCCTCTGTGCGAGCAGTGCCATGGGCAGATGAGGCTGAGCAACAGCTTTCCAGGCTAGCCCCTTCTGGCTGCCAGCTATCTGCAGACGTTCGCATTTCAAGAGCAGGGCTGCGAAGAGGGCCTGGATGGGACACCAACTTTCCCAGGCTACGTTTGAAGTTTGAGGTGGCAAGACAAGCAAGCAGCCCCATTCTCTGTGCCTCTGTGCGAGCACTGCCATGGGCAGATGAGGCTGAGCAACAGCTTTCCAGGCTAGCCCCTTCTGCCTGCCAGCTATCTGCAGACGTTCGCACTTTCGGAGCAGGGCTGTGAAATGAGCCTGGCAGGGACACCACCATTCCCAGCATGCGTTTGAAGTTTCAAGTGGCAAGATAAGCAAGCAGCCCCATTCTCTGTGCCTCTATGCGAACAGTGCCATGGGCAGATGAGGCTGAGCAACAGCTTTCCAGGCTAGCCCCTTCTGCCTGCCAGCTATCTGCAGACGTTCGCATTTCAAGAGCAGGGCTGCGAAAGGAGCCTAGCAGGTACACTATCTTTCCCAGGCTACGTTTGAAGTTTGAGGTGGCAAGACAAGCAAGCAGCCCCATTCTCTGTGCCTCTGTGCGAGCAGTGCCATGGGCAGATGAGGCTGAGCAACAGCTTTCCAGGCTAGCCCCTTCTACCTGCCAGCTATCTGCAGACGTTCGCACTTTCGGAGCAGGGCTGCGAAAGGAGCCTGGCTGGGACACCAACTTTCGCAGGCTACGTTTGAAGTTTGAGGTAGCAAGACAAGCAAGCAGCCTCATTCTCTGTGCCTCTGTGCGAGCACTGCCATGGGCAGATGAGGCTGAGCAACAGCTTTCCAGGCTAGCCCCTTCTGCCTGCCAGCCATCTGCAGACGTTCGCACTTTCGGAGCAGGGCTGCGAAAGGATCCTGGCTGGGACACCAACTTTCCCAGGCTACGTTTGAAGTTTGAGGTGGCAAGACAAGCAAGCAGCCCCATTCTCTGTGCCTCTGTGCGAGCACTGCCATGGGCAGATGAGGCTGAGCAACAGCTTTCCAGGCTAGCCCCTTCTGCCTGCCACCTATCTGCAGACGTTCGCATTTCAAGAGCAGGGCTGCGAAAGGAGCCTGGCAGGGACACCACCATTCCCAGCATGCGTTTGAAGTTTCAAGTGGCAAGATAAGCAAGCAGCCCCATTCTCTGTGCCTCTATGCGAACAGTGCCATGGGCAGATGAGGCTGAGCAACAGCTTTCCAGGCTAGCCCCTTCTGCCTGCCAGCTATCTGCAGACGTTCGCATTTCAAGAGCAGGGCTGCGAAAGGAGCCTAGCAGGTACACCAACTTTCCCAGGCTACGTTTGAAGTTTGAGGTGGCAAGACAAGCAAGCAGCCCCATTCTCTGTGCCTCTGTGCGAACACTGCCATGGGCAGATGAGGCTGAGCAACAGCTTTCCAGGCTAGCCCCTTCTGCCTGCCAGCTATCTGCAGACGTTCGCACTTTCGGAACAGGGCTGTGATAGGAGCCTGGCTGGGATACCACCATTCCCAGCATGCGTTTGAAGTTTCAAGTGGCAAGATAAGCAAGCAGCCCCATTCTCTGTGCCTCTATGCGAACAGTGCCATGGGCAGATGAGGCTGAGCAACAGCTTTCCAGGCTAGCCCCTTCTTGCTGCCAGCTATCTGCAGACGTTCGCATTTCAAGAGCAGGGCTGCGAAAGGAGCCTAGCAGGTACACCATCTTTCCCAGGCTACGTTTGAAGTTTGAGGTGGCAAGACAAGCAAGGAGCCCCATTCTCTGTGCCTCTGTGCGAGCAGTGCCATGGGCAGATGAGGCTGAGCAACAGCTTTCCAGGCTAGCCCCTTCTGGCTGCCAGCTATCTGCAGACGTTCGCACTTTCGGAGCAGGGCTGCGAAAGGAGCCTGGCTGGGACACCAACTTTCCCAGGCTACGTTTGAAGTTTGAGGTGGCAAGACAAGCAAGCAGCCCCATTCTCTGTGCCTCTGTGCGAGCACTGCCATGGGCAGATGAGGCTGAGCAACAGCTTTCCAGGCTAGCCCCTTCTGCCTGCCAGCTATCTGCAGACGTTCGCACTTTCGGAGCAGGGCTGTGATAGGAGCCTGGCAGGGACACCACCATTCCCAGCATGCGTTTGATGTTTCAAGTGGCAAGATAAGCAAGCAGCCCCGTTCTCTGTGCCTCTATGCGAACAGTGTCATGGGCAGATGAGGCTGAGCAACAGCTTTCCAGGCTAGCCCCTTCTGGTTGCAACCTATCTGCAGACGTTCGCATTTCAAGAGCAGGGCTGCGAAAGGAGCCTGGCAGGGACACCACCATTCCCAGCATGCGTTTGAAGTTTCAAGTGGCAAGATAAGCAAGCAGCCCCATTCTCTGTGCCTCTATGCGAACAGTGCCATGGGCAGATGAGGCTGAGCAACAGCTTTCCAGGCTAGCCCCTTCTGCCTGCCAGCTATCTGCAGACGTTCGCATTTCAAGAGCAGGGCTGCGAAAGGAGCCTGGCAGGGACACCAACTTTCCCAGGCTACGTTTGAAGTTTGAGGTGGCAAGACAAGCAAGGAGCCCCATTCTCTGTGCCTCTGTGCGAGCACTGCCATGGGCAGATGAGGCTGAGCAACAGCTTTCCAGGCTAGCCCCTTCTGCCTGCCAGCTATCTGCAGACGTTCGCACTTTCGGAACAGGGCTGTGATAGGAGCCTGGCTGGGATACCACCATTCCCAGCATGCGTTTGAAGTTTCAAGTGGCAAGATAAGCAAGCAGCCCCATTCTCTGTGCCTCTATGTGAACAGTGCCATGGGCAGATGAGGCTGAGCAACAGCTTTCCAGGCTAGCACTTCTGGCTGCCAGCTATCTGCAGACGTTCGCATTTGAAGAGCAGGGCTGCGAAAGGAGCCTAGCAGGTGCACCATCTTTCCCAGGCTACGTTTGAAGTTTGAGCTAGCAAGAGAAGCAAGGAGCCCCATTCTCTGTGCCTCTGTGCGAGCAGTGCCATGGGCAGATGAGGCTGAGCAACAGCTTTCCAGGCTAGCACCTTCTGGCTGCCAGCTATCTGCAGACGTTCGCACTTTCGGAGCAGGGCTGCGAAAGGAGCCTGGCTGGGACACCAACTTTCCCAGGCTACGTTTGAAGTTTGAGGTGGCAAGACAAGCAAGCAGCCCCATTCTCTGTGCCTCTGTGCGAGCACTGCCATGGGCAGATGAGGCTGAGCAACAGCTTTGCAGGCTAGCCCCTTCTGGCTGCCAGCTATCTGCAGACGTTCGCACTTTCGGAGCAGGGCTGTGATAGGAGCCTGGCAGGGACACCACCATTCCCAGCATGCGTTTGATGTTTCAAGTGGCAAGATAAGCAAGCAGCCCCGTTCTCTGTGCCTCTATGCGAACAGTGTCATGGGCAGATGAGGCTGAGCAACAGCTTTCCAGGCTAGCCCCTTCTGGTTGCAACCTATCTTCAGACGTTCGCATTTCAAGAGCAGGGCTGCAAAAGGAGCCTTCAGGGACACCACCATTCCCAGCATGCGTTTGAATTTTCAAGTGGCAAGATAAGCAAGCAGCCCCATTCTCTGTGCCTCTATGCGAACAGTGCCATGGGCAGATGAGGCTGAGCAACAGCTTTCCAGGCTAGCCCCTTCTGCCTGCCAGCTATCTGCAGACGTTCGCATTTCAAGAGCAGGGCTGCGAAAGGAGCCTGGCAGGGACACCAACTTTCCCAGGCTACGTTTGAAGTTTGAGGTGGCAAGACAAGCAAGGAGCCCCATTCTCTGTGCCTCTGTGCGAGCAGTGCCATGGGCAGATGAGGCTGAGCAACAGCTTTCCAGGCTAGCCCCTTCTGCCTGCCAGCTATCTGCAGACGTTCGCACTTTCGGAACAGGGCTGTGATAGGAGCCTGGCTGGGATACCACCATTCCCAGCATGCGTTTGAAGTTTCAAGTGGCAAGATAAGCAAGCAGCCCCATTCTCTGTGCCTCTATGCGAACAGTGCCATGGGCAGATGAGGCTGAGCAACAGCTTTCCAGGCTAGCCCCTTCTGGCTGCCAGCTATCTGCAGACGTTCGCATTTCAAGAGCAGGGCTGCGAAAGGAGCCTAGCAGGTACACCATCTTTCCCAGGCTACGTTTGAAGTTTGAGGTGGCAAGACAAGCAAGGAGCCCCATTCTCTGTGCCTCTGTGCGAGCAGTGCCATGGGCAGATGAGGCTGAGCAACAGCTTTCCAGGCTAGCACTTCTGGCTGCCAGCTATCTGCAGACGTTCGCATTTCAAGAGCAGGGCTGCGAAAGGAGCCTAGCAGGTGCACCATCTTTCCCAGGCTACGTTTGAAGTTTGAGCTAGCAAGACAAGCAAGGAGCCCCATTCTCTGTGCCTCTGTGCGAGCAGTGCCATGGGCAGATGAGGCTGAGCAACAGCTTTCCAGGCTAGCACCTTCTGGCTGCCAGCTATCTGCAGACGTTCGCACTTTCGGAGCAGGGCTGCGAAAGGAGCCTGGCTGGGACACCAACTTTCCCAGGCTACGTTTGAAGTTTGAGGTGGCAAGACAAGCAAGGAGCCCCATTGTCTGTGCCTCTGTGCGAGCAGTGCCATGGGCAGATGAGGCTGAGCAACAGCTTTCCAGGCTAGCCCCTTCTGCCTGCCAGCTATCTGCAGACGTTCGCACTTTCGGAACAGGGCTGTGATAGGAGCCTGGCTGGGATACCACCATTCCCAGCATGCGTTTGAAGTTTCAAGTGGCAAGATAAGCAAGCAGCCCCATTCTCTGTGCCTCTATGCGAACAGTGCCATGGGCAGATGAGGCTGAGCAACAACTTTCCAGGCTAGCCCCTTCTGGCTGCCAGCTATCTGCAGACGTTCGCATTTCAAGAGCAGGGCTGCGAAAGGAGCCTAGCAGGTACACCATCTTTCCCAGGCTACGTTTGAAGTTTGAGGTGGCAAGACAAGCAAGGAGCCCCATTCTCTGTGCCTCTGTGCGAGCAGTGCCATGGGCAGATGAGGCTGAGCAACAGCTTTCCAGGCTAGCACTTCTGGCTGCCAGCTATCTGCAGACGTTCGCATTTCAAGAGCAGGGCTGCGAAAGGAGCCTAGCAGGTGCACCATCTTTCCCAGGCTACGTTTGAAGTTTGAGCTAGCAAGACAAGCAAGGAGCCCCATTCTCTGTGCCTCTGTGCGAGCAGTGCCATGGGCAGATGAGGCTGAGCAACAGCTTTCCAGGCTAGCCCCTTCTGCCTGCCAGCTATCTGCAGACGTTCGCACTTTCGGAGCAGGGCTGCGAAAGGAGCCTGGCTGGGACACCAACTTTCCCAGGCTACGTTTGAAGTTTGAGGTGGCAAGACAAGCAAGCAGCCCCATTCTCTGTGCCTCTATGCGAACAGTGCCATGGGCAGATGAGGCTGAGCAACAGCTTTCCAGGCTAGCACCTTCTGGCTGCCAGCTATGTGCAGACGTTCGCATTTCAAGAGCAAGGCTGCGAAAGGAGCCTAGCAGGTGCACCATCTTTCCCAGGGTACGTTTGAAGTTTGAGGTAGCAAGACAAGCAAGGAGCCCCATTCTCTGTGCCTCTGTGCGAGCAGTGCCATGGGCAGATGAGGCTGAGCAACAGCTTTCCAGGCTAGCACCTTCTGGCTGCCAACTATCTGCAGACGTTCGCACTTTCGGAGCAGGGCTGCGAAAGGAGCCTGGCTAGGAAACCAACTTTCCCAGGCTGCGTTTGAAGTTTGAGGTGGCAAGACAAGCAAGCAGCCCCATTCTCTGTGCCTCTGTGCGAGCACTGCCATGGGCAGATGAGGCTGAGCAACAGCTTTCCAGGCTAGCCCCTTCTACCTGCCAGCTATCTGCAGACGTTCGCACCTTCGGAGCAGAGCTGCGAAAGGAGCCTGGCTGGGACACCAACTTTCCCAGGCTACGTTTGAAGTTTGAGGTGGTAACAGAAGCAAGCAACTCCAGTCTCTGCGCCTCTGTGCGAGCAGTGCCATGGGCAGATGAGGCTGAGCAACAGCTTTCCAGGCTAGCCCCTTCTGCCTGCCAGCTATCTGCAGACGTTCGCATTTCAAGAGCAGGGCTGCGAAAGGAGCCTGGCAGGGACACCAACTTTCCCAGGCTACGTTTGAAGTTTGAGGTGGCAAGACAAGCAAGGAGCCCCATTCTCTGTGCCTCTGTGCGAGCACTGCCATGGGCAGATGAGGCTGAGCAACAGCTTTCCAGGCTAGCCCCTTCTGCCTGCCAGCTATCTGCAGACGTTCGCAGTTTCGGAACAGGGCTGTGATAGGAGCCTGGCTGGGATACCACCATTCCCAGCATGCGTTTGAAGTTTCAAGTGGCAAGATAAGCAAGCAGCCCCATTCTCTGTGCCTCTATGTGAACAGTGCCATGGGCAGATGAGGCTGAGCAACAGCTTTCCAGGCTAGCACTTCTGGCTGCCAGCTATCTGCAGACGTTCGCATTTCAAGAGCAGGGCTGCGAAAGGAGCCTAGCAGGTGCACCATCTTTCCCAGGCTACGTTTGAAGTTTGAGCTAGCAAGAGAAGCAAGGAGCCCCATTCTCTGTGCCTCTGTGCGAGCAGTGCCATGGGCAGATGAGGCTGAGCAACAGCTTTCCAGGCTAGCACCTTCTGGCTGCCAGCTATCTGCAGACGTTCGCACTTTCGGAGCAGGGCTGCGAAAGGAGCCTGGCTGGGACACCAACTTTCCCAGGCTACGTTTGAAGTTTGAGGTGGCAAGACAAGCAAGCAGCCCCATTCTCTGTGCCTCTGTGCGAGCACTGCCATGGGCAGATGAGGCTGAGCAACAGCTTTGCAGGCTAGCCCCTTCTGGCTGCCAGCTATCTGCAGACGTTCGCACTTTCGGAGCAGGGCTGTGATAGGAGCCTGGCAGGGACACCACCATTCCCAGCATGCGTTTGATGTTTCAAGTGGCAAGATAAGCAAGCAGCCCCGTTCTCTGTGCCTCTATGCGAACAGTGTCATGGGCAGATGAGGCTGAGCAACAGCTTTCCAGGCTAGCCCCTTCTGGTTGCAACCTATCTTCAGACGTTCGCATTTCAAGAGCAGGGCTGCAAAAGGAGCCTTCAGGGACACCACCATTCCCAGCATGCGTTTGAAGTTTCAAGTGGCAAGATAAGCAAGCAGCCCCATTCTCTGTGCCTCTATGCGAACAGTGCCATGGGCAGATGAGGCTGAGCAACAGCTTTCCAGGCTAGCCCCTTCTGCCTGCCAGCTATCTGCAGACGTTCGCATTTCAAGAGCAGGGCTGCGAAAGGAGCCTGGCAGGGACACCAACTTTCCCAGGCTACGTTTGAAGTTTGAGGTGGCAAGACAAGCAAGGAGCCCCATTCTCTGTGCCTCTGTGCGAGCAGTGCCATGGGCAGATGAGGCTGAGCAACAGCTTTCCAGGCTAGCCCCTTCTGCCTGCCAGCTATCTGCAGACGTTCGCACTTTCGGAACAGGGCTGTGATAGGAGCCTGGCTGGGATACCACCATTCCCAGCATGCGTTTGAAGTTTCAAGTGGCAAGATAAGCAAGCAGCCCCATTCTCTGTGCCTCTATGCGAACAGTGCCATGGGCAGATGAGGCTGAGCAACAGCTTTCCAGGCTAGCCCCTTCTGGCTGCCAGCTATCTGCAGACGTTCGCATTTCAAGAGCAGGGCTGCGAAAGGAGCCTAGCAGGTACACCATCTTTCCCAGGCTACGTTTGAAGTTTGAGGTGGCAAGACAAGCAAGGAGCCCCATTCTCTGTGCCTCTGTGCGAGCAGTGCCATGGGCAGATGAGGCTGAGCAACAGCTTTCCAGGCTAGCACTTCTGGCTGCCAGCTATCTGCAGACGTTCGCATTTCAAGAGCAGGGCTGCGAAAGGAGCCTAGCAGGTGCACCATCTTTCCCAGGCTACGTTTGAAGTTTGAGCTAGCAAGAGAAGCAAGGAGCCCCATTCTCTGTGCCTCTGTGCGAGCAGTGCCATGGGCAGATGAGGCTGAGCAACAGCTTTCCAGGCTAGCACCTTCTGGCTGCCAGCTATCTGCAGACGTTCGCACTTTCGGAGCAGGGCTGCGAAAGGAGCCTGGCTGGGACACCAACTTTCCCAGGCTACGTTTGAAGTTTGAGGTGGCAAGACAAGCAAGGAGCCCCATTCTCTGTGCCTCTGTGCGAGCAGTGCCATGGGCAGATGAGGCTGAGCAACAGCTTTCCAGGCTAGCCCCTTCTGCCTGCCAGCTATCTGCAGACGTTCGCACTTTCGGAACAGGGCTGTGATAGGAGCCTGGCTGGGATACCACCATTCCCCGCATGCGTTTGAAGTTTCAAGTGGCAAGATAAGCAAGCAGCCCCATTCTCTGTGCCTCTATGCGAACAGTGCCATGGGCAGATGAGGCTGAGCAACAGCTTTCCAGGCTAGCCCCTTCTGGCTGCCAGCTATCTGCAGACGTTCGCATTTCAAGAGCAGGGCTGCGAAAGGAGCCTAGCAGGTACACCATCTTTCCCAGGCTACGTTTGAAGTTTGAGGTGGCAAGACAAGCAAGGAGCCCCATTCTCTGTGCCTCTGTGCGAGCAGTGCCATGGGCAGATGAGGCTGAGCAACAGCTTTCCAGGCTAGCACTTCTGGCTGCCAGCTATCTGCAGACGTTCGCATTTCAAGAGCAGGGCTGCGAAAGGAGCCTAGCAGGTGCACCATCTTTCCCAGGCTACGTTTGAAGTTTGAGCTAGCAAGACAAGCAAGGAGCCCCATTCTCTGTGCCTCTGTGCGAGCAGTGCCATGGGCAGATGAGGCTGAGCAACAGCTTTCCAGGCTAGCCCCTTCTGGCTGCCAGCTATCTGCAGACGTTCGCACTTTCGGAGCAGGGCTGCGAAAGGAGCCTGGCTGGGACACCAACTTTCCCAGGCTACGTTTGAAGTTTGAGGTGGCAAGACAAGCAAGCAGCCCCATTCTCTGTGCCTCTGTGCGAGCACTGCCATGGGCAGATGAGGCTGAGCAACAGCTTTGCAGGCTAGCCCCTTCTGGCTGCCAGCTATCTGCAGACGTTCGCACTTTCGGAGCAGGGCTGTGATAGGAGCCTGGCAGGGACACCACCATTCCCAGCATGCGTTTGATGTTTCAAGTGGCAAGATAAGCAAGCAGCCCCATTCTCTGTGCCTCTATGCGAACAGTGTCATGGGCAGATGAGGCTGAGCAACAGCTTTCCAGGCTAGCCCCTTCTGGTTGCAACCTATCTTCAGACGTTCGCATTTCAAGAGCAGGGCTGCGAAAGGAGCCTGGCAGGGACACCACCATTCCCAGCATGCGTTTGAAGTTTCAAGTGGCAAGATAAGCAAGCAGCCCCATTCTCTGTGCCTCTATGCGAACAGTGCCATGGGCAGATGAGGCTGAGCAACAGCTTTCCAGGCTAGCCCCTTCTGCCTGCCAGCTATCTGCAGACGTTCGCATTTCAAGAGCAGGGCTGCGAAAGGAGCCTGGCAGGGACACCAACTTTCCCAGGCTACGTTTGAAGTTTGAGGTGGCAAGACAAGCAAGGAGCCCCATTCTCTGTGCCTCTGTGCGAGCAGTGCCATGGGCAGATGAGGCTGAGCAACAGCTTTCCAGGCTAGCCCCTTCTGCCTGCCAGCTATCTGCAGACGTTCGCACTTTCGGAACAGGGCTGTGATAGGAGCCTGGCTGGGATACCACCATTCCCAGCATGCGTTTGAAGTTTCAAGTGGCAAGATAAGCAAGCAGCCCCATTCTCTGTGCCTCTATGCGAACAGTGCCATGGGCAGATGAGGCTGAGCAACAGCTTTCCAGGCTAGCCCCTTCTGGCTGCCAGCTATCTGCAGACGTTCGCATTTCAAGAGCAGGGCTGCGAAAGGAGCCTAGCAGGTACACCATCTTTCCCAGGCTACGTTTGAAGTTTGAGGTGGCAAGACAAGCAAGGAGCCCCATTCTCTGTGCCTCTGTGCGAGCAGTGCCATGGGCAGATGAGGCTGAGCAACAGCTTTCCAGGCTAGCACTTCTGGCTGCCAGCTATCTGCAGACGTTCGCATTTCAAGAGCAGGGCTGCGAAAGGAGCCTAGCAGGTGCACCATCTTTCCCAGGCTACGTTTGAAGTTTGAGCTAGCAAGACAAGCAAGGAGCCCCATTCTCTGTGCCTCTGTGCGAGCAGTGCCATGGGCAGATGAGGCTGAGCAACAGCTTTCCAGGCTAGCACCTTCTGGCTGCCAGCTATCTGCAGACGTTCGCACTTTCGGAGCAGGGCTGCGAAAGGAGCCTGGCTGGGACACCAACTTTCCCAGGCTACGTTTGAAGTTTGAGGTGGCAAGACAAGCAAGCAGCCCCATTCTCTGTGCCTCTATGCGAACAGTGCCATGGGCAGATGAGGCTGAGCAACAGCTTTCCAGGCTAGCACCTTCTGGCTGCCAGCTATGTGCAGACGTTCGCATTTCAAGAGCAAGGCTGCGAAAGGAGCCTAGCAGGTGCACCATCTTTCCCAGGGTACGTTTGAAGTTTGAGGTAGCAAGACAAGCAAGGAGCCCCATTCTCTGTGCCTCTGTGCGAGCAGTGCCATGGGCAGATGAGGCTGAGCAACAGCTTTCCAGGCTAGCACCTTCTGGCTGCCAACTATCTGCAGACGTTCGCACTTTCGGAGCAGGGCTGCGAAAGGAGCCTGGCTGGGAAACCAACTTTCCCAGGCTACGTTTGAAGTTTGAGGTGGCAAGACAAGCAAGCAGCCCCATTCTCTGTGCCTCTGTGCGAGCACTGCCATGGGCAGATGAGGCTGAGCAACAGCTTTCCAGGCTAGCCCCTTCTACCTGCCAGCTATCTGCAGACGTTCGCACCTTCGGAGCAGAGCTGCGAAAGGAGCCTGGCTTGGACACCAACTTTCCCAGGCTACGTTTGAAGTTTGAGGTGGCAACAGAAGCAAGCAACTCCAGTCTCTGCGCCTCTGTGCGAGCAGTGCCATGGGCAGATGAGGCTGAGCAACAGCTTTCCAGGCTACCCCCTTGTGGCTGCCAGCTATCTGCAGACGTTCGCATTTCAAGAGCAGGGCTGCGAAAGGAGCCTAGCAGGTACACCATCTTTCCCAGGCTACGTTTGAAGTTTGAGGTGGCAAGACAAGCAAGGAGCCCCATTCTCTGTGCCTCTGTGCGAGCAGTGCCATGGGCAGATGAGGCTGAGCAACAGCTTTCCAGGCTAGCCCCTTCTGGCTGCCAGCTATCTGCAGACGTTCGCACTTTCGGAGCAGGGCTGCGAAAGGAGCCTGGCTGGGACACCAACTTTCCCAGGCTACGTTTGAAGTTTGAGGTGGCAAGACAAGCAAGCAGCTCCAGTCTCTGCGCCTGTGTGCGAGAACTGCCATGGGCAGATAAGGCTGAGCAACAGCTTTCCAGGCTAGCCCCTTCTGCCTGCCACCTATCTGCAGACGTTCGCACTTTCGGAGCAGGGCTGTGAAATGAGCCTGGCAGGGACACCACCATTCCCAGCATGCGTTTGAAGTTTCAAGTGGCAAGATAAGCAAGCAGCCCCATTCTCTGTGCCTCTATGCGAACAGTGCCATGGGCAGATGAGGCTGAGCAACAGCTTTCCAGGCTAGCCCCTTCTGCCTGCCAGCTATCTGCAGACATTCGCATTTCAAGAGCAGGGCTGCGAAAGGAGCCTAGCAGGTACACCAACTTTCCCAGGCTACGTTTGAAGTTTGAGGTGGCAAGACAAGCAAGCAGCCCCATTCTCTGTGCCTCTGTGTGAGCAGTGCCATGGGCAGATGAGGCTGAGCAACAGCTTTCCAGGCTAGCCCCTTCTGCCTGCCAGCTATCTGCAGACGTTCGCACTTTCGGAACAGGGCTGTGATAGGAGCCTGGCTGGGATACCACCATTCCCAGCATGCGTTTGAAGTTTCAAGTGGCAAGATAAGCAAGCAGCCCCATTCTCTGTGCCTCTATGCGAACAGTGCCATGGGCAGATGAGGCTGAGCAACAGCTTTCCAGGCTAGCCCCTTCTGGCTGCCAGCTATCTGCAGATGTTCGCATTTCAAGAGCAGGGCTGCGAAAGGAGCCTAGCAGGTACACCATCTTTCCCAGGCTACGTTTGAAGTTTGAGGTGGCAAGACAAGCAAGGAGCCCCATTCTCTGTGCCTCTGTGCGAGCAGTGCCATGGGCAGATGAGGCTGAGCAACAGCTTTCCAGGCTAGCACCTTCTGGCTGCCAGCTATCTGCAGACGTTCGCATTTCAAGAGCAGGGCTGCGAAAGGAGCCTAGCAGGTGCACCATCTTTCCCAGGCTACGTTTGAAGTTTGAGGTAGCAAGACAAGCAAGGAGCCCCATTCTCTGTGCCTCTGTGCGAGCAGTGCCATGGGCAGATGAGGCTGAGCAACAGCTTTCCAGGCTAGCCCCTTCTGCCTGCCAGCTATCTGCAGACGTTCGCACTTTCGGAGCAGGGCTGCAAAAGGAGCCTGGCTGGGACACCAACTTTCCCAGGCTACGTTTGAAGTTTGAAGTGGCAAGACAAGCAAGCTGCCCCAGTCTCGGTGCCTCTGTGCGAGCAGTGCCATGGGCAGATGAGGCTGAGCAACAGCTTTCCAGACTAGCCCCTTCTGGCTGCCAGCTATCTGCGGACGTTCGCACTTTCGGAGCAGGGCTGTGATAGGAGCCTGGCAGGGACACCACCATTCCCAGCATGCGTTTGAAGTTTCAAGTGGCAAGATAAGCAAGCAGCCCCATTCTCTGTGCCTCTATGCGAACAGTGCCATGGGCAGATGAGGCTGAGCAACAACTTTCCAGGCTAGCCCCTTCTGCCTGCCAGCTATCTGCAGACGTTCGCATTTCAAGAGCAGGGCTGCGAAAGGAGCCTAGCAGGTACACAATCTTTCCCAGGATACGTTTGAAGTTTGAGGTGGCAAGACAAGCAAGCAGCCCCATTCTCTGTGCCTCTGTGCGAGCAGTGCCATGGGCAGACGAGGCTGAGCAACAGCTTTCCAGGCTAGCCCCTTCTGCCTGCCAGCTATCTGCAGACGTTCGCAATTTCGGAGCAGGGCTGTGAAATGAGCCTGGCAGGGACACTACCATTCCCAGTATGCGTTTGAAGTTTCAAGTGGCAAGATAAGCAAGCAGCCCCAGTCTCTGTGCCTCTATGCGAACAGTGCCATGGGCAGATGAGGCTGAGCAACAGCTTTCCAGGCTAGCCCCTTCTGCCTGCCAGCTATCTGCAGACGTTCGCATTTCAAGAGCAGGGCTGCGAAAGGAGCCTAGCAGGTGCACCATCTTTCCCAGGCTACGTTTGAAATTTGAGGTGGCAAGACAAGCAAGGAGCCCCATTCTCTGTGCCTCTGTGCGAGCAGTGCCATGGGCAGATGAGGCTGAGCAACAGCTTTCCAGGCTAGCACCTTCTGGCTGCCAACTATCTGCAGACGTTCGCACTTTCGGAGCAGGGCTGCGAAAGGAGCCTGGCAGGGACACCAACTTTCCCAGGCTACGTTTGAAGTTTGAGGTGGCAAGACAAGCAAGCAGCCCCATTCTCTGTGCCTCTGTGCGAGCAGTGCCATGGGCAGATGAGGCTGAGCAACAGCTTTCCAGGCTAGCCCCTTCTGGCTGCCAGCTATCTGCAGACGTTCGCACTTTCGGAGCAGAGCTGCGAAAGGAGCCTGGCTTGGACACCAACTTTCCCAGGCTACGTTTGAAGTTTGAGGTGGCAAGAGAAGCAAGCAGCTTCAGTCTCTGCGCCTCTGTGCGAGCAGTGCCATGGGCAGATGAGGCTGAGCAACAGCTTTCCAGGCTAGCCCCTTCTGGCTGCCAGCTATCTGCAGACGTTCGCATTTCAAGAGCAGGGCTGCGAAAGGAGCCTAGCAGGTACACCATCTTTCCCAGGCTACGTTTGAAGTTTGAGGTGGCAAGACAAGCAAGCAGCCCCATTCTCTGTGCCTCTGTGCGAGCAGTGCCATGGGCAGATGAGGCTGAGCAACAGCTTTCCAGGCTAGCCCCTTCTGGCTGCCAGCTATCTGCAGACGTTCGCACTTTCGGAGCAGGGCTGCGAAAGGAGCCTGGCTGGGACACCAACTTTCCCAGGCTACGTTTGAAGTTTGAGGTGGCAAGACAAGCAAGCAGCCCCATTCTCTGTGCCTCTGTGCGAGCAGTGCCATGGGCAGATGAGGCTGAGCAACAGCTTTCCAGGATAGCCCCTTCTGCCTGCCAGCTATCTGCAGACATTCGCACTTTCGGAGCAGGGCTGTGATAGGATCCTGGCAGGGACACCACCATTCCCAGCATGCGTTTGAAGTTTCAAGTGGCAAGATAAGCAAGCAGCCCCAGTCTCTGTGCCTCTATGCGAACAGTGCCTTGGGTAGATGAGGCTGAGCAACAGCTTTCCAGGCTAGCCCCTTCTGGCTGCCAGCTATCTGCAGACGTTCGCATTTCAAGAGCAGGGCTGTGAAAGGAGCCTAGCAGGTACACCATCTTTCCCAGGCTACGTTTGAAGTTTGAGGTGGCAAGACAAGCAAGGAGCCCCATTCTCTGTGCCTCTGTGCGAGCAGTGCCATGGGCAGATGAGGCTGAGCAACAGCTTTCCAGGCTAGCACCTTCTGGCTGCCAGCTATCTGCAGACGTTCGCACTTTCGGAGCAGAGCTGCGAAAGGAGCCTGGCTGGGACACCAACTTTCCCAGGCTACGTTTGAAGTTTGAGGTGGCAAGAGAAGCAAGCAGCTCCAGTGTCTGCGCCTCTGTGCGAGAACTGCCATGGGCAGATGAGGCTGAGCAACAGCTTTCCAGGGTAGCCCCTTCTGCCTGCCAGCTATCTGCAGACGTTCGCACTTTCGGAGCAGGGCTGTGAAATGAGCCTGGCAGGGACACCACCATTCCCAGCATGCGTTTGAAGTTTCAAGTGGCAAGATAAGCAAGCAGCCCCATTCTCTGTGCCTCTATGCGAACAGAGCCATGGGCAGATGAGGCTGAGCAACAGCTTTCCAGGCTAGCCCCTTCTGGCTGCCAGCTATCTGCAGACGTTCGCATTTCAAGAGCAGGGCTGCGAAAGGAGCCTAGCAGGTGCACCATCTTTCCCAGGCTACGTTTGAAGTTTGAGGTGGCAAGACAAGCAAGGAGCCCCATTCTCTGTGCCTCTGTGCGAGCAGTGCCATGGGCAGATGAGGCTGAGCAACAGCTTTCCAGGCTAGCCCCTTCTGCCTGCCAGCTATCTGCAGACGTTCGCACTTTCGGAGCAGGGCTGTGATAGGAGCCTGGCAGGGACACCACCATTCCCAGCATGCGTTTGAAGTTTCAAGTGGCAAGATAAGCAAGCAGCCCCATTCTCTGTGCCTCTATGCGAACAGTGCCATGGGCAGATGAGGCTGAGCAACAGCTTTCCAGGCTAGCACCTTCTGGCTGCCAGCTATCTGCAGACGTTCGCATTTCAAGAGCAGGGCTGCGAAAGGAGCCTAGCAGGTGCACCATCTTTCCCAGGCTACGTTTGAAGTTTGAGGTGGCAAGACAAGCAAGGAGCCCCATTCTCTGTGCCTCTGTGCGAACAGTGCCATGGGCAGATGAGGCTGAGCAACAGCTTTCCAGGCTAGCACCTTCTGGCTGCCAACTATCTGCAGACGTTCGCACTTTCGGAGCAGGGCTGCGAAAGGAGCCTGGCTGGGACACCAACTTTCCCAGGCTACGTTTTGAAGTTTGAGGTGGCAAGAGAAGCAAGCAGCTCCAGTCTCTGCGCCTCTGTGCGAGCAGTGCCATGGGCAGATGAGGCTGAGCAACAGCTTTCCAGGCTAGCCCCTTGTGGCTGCCAGCTATCTGCAGACGTTCGCATTTCAAGAGCAGGGCTGCGAAAGGAGCCTAGCAGGTACACCATCTTTCCCAGGCTACGTTTGAAGTTTGAGGTGGCAAGACAAGCAAGCAGCCCCATTCTCTGTGCCTCTGTGCGAGCAGTGCCATGGGCAGATGAGGCTGAGCAACAGCTTTCCAGGCTAGCCCCTTCTGGCTGCCAGCTATCTGCAGACGTTCGCACTTTCGGAGCAGGGCTGCGAAAGGAGCCTGGCTGGGACACCAACTTTCCCAGGCTACGTTTGAAGTTTGAGGTGGCAAGACAAGCAAGCAGCTCCAGTCTCTGCGCCTCTGTGCGAGAACTGCCATGGGCAGATAAGGCTGAGCAACAGCTTTCCAGGCTAGCCCCTTCTGCCTGCCACCTATCTGCAGACGTTCGCACTTTCGGAGCAGGGCTGTGAAATGAGCCTGGCAGGGACACCACCATTCCCAGCATGCGTTTGAAGTTTCAAGTGGCAAGATAAGCAAGCAGCCCCATTCTCTGTGCCTCTATGCGAACAGTGCCATGGGCAGATGAGGCTGAGCAACAGCTTTCCAGGCTAGCCCCTTCTGGCTGCCAGCTATCTGCAGACGTTCGCATTTCAAGAGCAGGGCTGCTAAAGGAGCCTAGCAGGTACACCAACATTCCCAGGCTACGTTTGAAGTTTGAGGTGGCAAGACAAGCAAGCAGCCCCATTCTCTGTGCCTCTGTGCGAGCACTGCCATGGGCAGATGAGGCTGAGCAACAGCTTTCCAGGCTAGCACCTTCTGCCTGCCAGCTATCTGCAGACGTTCGCACTTTCGGAACAGGGCTGTGATAGGAGCCTGGCTGGGATACCACCATTCCCAGCATGCGTTTGAAGTTTCAAGTGGCAAGATAAGCAAGCAGCCCCATTCTCTGTGCCTCTATGCGAACAGTGCCATGGGCAGATGAGGCTGAGCAACAGCTTTCCAGGCTAGCCCCTTCTGGCTGCCAGCTATCTGCAGACGTTCGCATTTCAAGAGCAGGGCTGCGAAAGGAGCCTAGCAGGTACACCATCTTTCCCAGGCTACGTTTGAAGTTTGAGGTGGCAAGACAAGCAAGGAGCCCCATTCTCTGTGCCTCTGTGCGAGCAGTGCCATGGGCAGATGAGGCTGAGCAACAGCTTTCCAGGCTAGCCCCTTCTGCCTGCCAGCTATCTGCAGACGTTCGCATTTCAAGAGCAGGGCTGCGAAAGGATCCTAGCAGGTGCACCACCTTTCCCAGGCTACGTTTGAAGTTTGAGCTAGCAAGACAAGCAAGGAGCCCCATTCTCTGTGCCTCTGTGCGAGCAGTGCCATGGGCAGATGAGGCTGAGCAACAGCTTTCCAGGCTAGCCCCTTCTGCCTGCCAGCTATCTGCAGACGTTCGCACTTTCGGAGCAGGGCTGCGAAAGGAGCCTGGCTGGGACACCAACTTTCCCAGGCTACGTTTGAAGTTTGAAGTGGCAAGACAAGCAAGCAGCCCCAGTCTCGGTGCCTCTGTGCGAGCAGTGCCATGGGCAGATGAGGCTGAGCAACAGCTTTCCAGACTAGCCCCTTCTGGCTGCCAGCTATCTGCGGACGTTCGCACTTTCGGAGCAGGGCTGTGATAGGAGCCTGGCAGGGACACCACCATTCCCAGCATGCGTTTGAAGTTTCAAGTGGCAAGATAAGCAAGCAGCCCCATTCTCTGTGCCTCTATGCAAACAGTGCCATGGGCAGATGAGGCTGAGCAACAGCTTTCCAGGCTAGCCCCTTCTGCCTGCCAGCTATCTGCAGACGTTCGCATTTCAAGAGCAGGGCTGCGAAAGGAGCCTAGCAGGTACACAATCTTTCCCAGGCTACGTTTGAAGTTTGAGGTGGCAAGACAAGCAAGGAGCCCCATTCTCTGTGCCTCTGTGCGAGCAGTGCCATGGGCAGATGAGGCTGAGCAACAGCTTTCCAGGCTAGCCCCTTCTGCCTGCCAGCTATCTGCAGACGTTCGCAATTTCGGAGCAGGGCTGTGAAATGAGCCTGGCAGGGACACTACCATTCCCAGTATGCGTTTGAAGTTTCAAGTGGCAAGATAAGCAAGCAGCCCCATTCTCTGTGCCTCTATGCGAACAGTGCCATGGGCAGATGAGGCTGAGCAACAGCTTTCCAGGCTAGCCCCTTCTGCCTGCCAGCTATCTGCAGACGTTCGCATTTCAAGAGCAGGGCTGCGAAAGGAGCCTAGCAGGTGCACCATCTTTCCCAGGCTACGTTTGAAATTTGAGGTGGCAAGACAAGCAAGGAGCCCCATTCTCTGTGCCTCTGTGCGAGCAGTGCCATGGGCAGATGAGGCTGAGCAACAGCTTTCCAGGCTAGCACCTTCTGGCTGCCAACTATCTGCAGACGTTCGCACTTTCGGAGCAGGGCTGCGAAAGGAGCCTGGCAGGGACACCAACTTTCCCAGGCTACGTTTGAAGTTTGAGGTGGCAAGACAAGCAAGCAGCCCCATTCTCTGTGCCTCTGTGCGAGCAGTGCCATGGGCAGATGAGGCTGAGCAACAGCTTTCCAGGCTAGCCCCTTCTGGCTGCCAGCTATCTGCAGACGTTCGCAATTTCGGAGCAGAGCTGCGAAAGGAGCCTGGCTTGGACACCAACTTTCCCAGGCTACGTTTGAAGTTTGAGGTGGCAAGAGAAGCAAGCAGCTCCAGTCTCTGCGCCTCTGTGCGAGCAGTGCCATGGGCAGATGAGGCTGAGCAACAGCTTTCCAGGCTAGCCCCTTCTGGCTGCCAGCTATCTGCAGACGTTCGCATTTCAAGAGCAGGGCTGCGAAAGGAGCCTAGCAGGTACACCATCTTTCCCAGGCTACGTTTGAAGTTTGAGGTGGCAAGACAAGCAAGCAGCCCCATTCTCTGTGCCTCTGTGCGAGCAGTGCCATGGGCAGATGAGGCTGAGCAACAGCTTTCCAGGCTAGCCCCTTCTGGCTGCCAGCTATCTGCAGACGTTCGCACTTTCGGAGCAGGGCTGCGAAAGGAGCCTGGCTGGGACACCAACTTTCCCAGGCTACGTTTGAAGTTTGAGGTGGCAAGACAAGCAAGCAGCCCCATTCTCTGTGCCTCTGTGCGAGCAGTGCCATGGGCAGATGAGGCTGAGCAACAGCTTTCCAGGATAGCCCCTTCTGCCTGCCAGCTATCTGCAGACATTCGCACTTTCGGAGCAGGGCTGTGATAGGATCCTGGCAGGGACACCACCATTCCCAGCATGCGTTTGAAGTTTGAGGTGGCAAGATAAGCAAGCAGCCCCAGTCTCTGTGCCTCTATGCGAACAGTGCCTTGGGTAGATGAGGCTGAGCAACAGCTTTCCAGGCTAGCCCCTTCTGGCTGCCAGCTATCTGCAGACGTTCGCATTTCAAGAGCAGGGCTGTGAAAGGAGCCTAGCAGGTACACCATCTTTCCCAGGCTACGTTTGAAGTTTGAGGTGGCAAGACAAGCAAGGAGCCCCATTCTCTGTGCCTCTGTGCGAGCAGTGCCATGGGCAGATGAGGCTGAGCAACAGCTTTCCAGGCTAGCACCTTCTGGCTGCCAGCTATCTGCAGACGTTCGCACTTTCGGAGCAGAGCTGCGAAAGGAGCCTGGCTGGGACACCAACTTTCCCAGGCTACGTTTGAAGTTTGAGGTGGCAAGAGAAGCAAGCAGCTCCAGTGTCTGCGCCTCTGTGCGAGAACTGCCATGGGCAGATGAGGCTGAGCAACAGCTTTCCAGGGTAGCCCCTTCTGCCTGCCAGCTATCTGCAGACGTTCGCACTTTCGGAGCAGGGCTGTGAAATGAGCCTGGCAGGGACACCACCATTCCCAGCATGCGTTTGAAGTTTCAAGTGGCAAGATAAGCAAGCAGCCCCATTCTCTGTGCCTCTATGCGAACAGAGCCATGGGCAGATGAGGCTGAGCAACAGCTTTCCAGGCTAGCCCCTTCTGGCTGCCAGCTATCTGCAGACGTTCGCATTTCAAGAGCAGGGCTGCGAAAGGAGCCTAGCAGGTGCACCATCTTTCCCAGGCTACGTTTGAAGTTTGAGGTGGCAAGACAAGCAAGGAGCCCCATTCTCTGTGCCTCTGTGCGAGCAGTGCCATGGGCAGACGAGGCTGAGCAACAGCTTTCCAGGCTAGCCCCTTCTGCCTGCCAGCTATCTGCAGACGTTCGCAATTTCGGAGCAGGGCTGTGAAATGAGCCTGGCAGGGACACTACCATTCCCAGTATGCGTTTGAAGTTTCAAGTGGCAAGATAAGCAAGCAGCCCCAGTCTCTGTGCCTCTATGCGAACAGTGCCATGGGCAGATGAGGCTGAGCAACAGCTTTCCAGGCTAGCCCCTTCTGCCTGCCAGCTATCTGCAGACGTTCGCATTTCAAGAGCAGGGCTGCGAAAGGAGCCTAGCAGGTGCACCATCTTTCCCAGGCTACGTTTGAAATTTGAGGTGGCAAGACAAGCAAGGAGCCCCATTCTCTGTGCCTCTGTGCGAGCAGTGCCATGGGCAGATGAGGCTGAGCAACAGCTTTCCAGGCTAGCACCTTCTGGCTGCCAACTATCTGCAGACGTTCGCACTTTCGGAGCAGGGCTGCGAAAGGAGCCTGGCAGGGACACCAACTTTCCCAGGCTACGTTTGAAGTTTGAGGTGGCAAGACAAGCAAGCAGCCCCATTCTCTGTGCCTCTGTGCGAGCAGTGCCATGGGCAGATGAGGCTGAGCAACAGCTTTCCAGGCTAGCCCCTTCTGGCTGCCAGCTATCTGCAGACGTTCGCACTTTCGGAGCAGAGCTGCGAAAGGAGCCTGGCTTGGACACCAACTTTCCCAGGCTACGTTTGAAGTTTGAGGTGGCAAGAGAAGCAAGCAGCTCCAGTCTCTGCGCCTCTGTGCGAGCAGTGCCATGGGCAGATGAGGCTGAGCAACAGCTTTCCAGGCTAGCCCCTTCTGGCTGCCAGCTATCTGCAGACGTTCGCATTTCAAGAGCAGGGCTGCGAAAGGAGCCTAGCAGGTACACCATCTTTCCCAGGCTACGTTTGAAGTTTGAGGTGGCAAGACAAGCAAGCAGCCCCATTCTCTGTGCCTCTGTGCGAGCAGTGCCATGGGCAGATGAGGCTGAGCAACAGCTTTCCAGGCTAGCCCCTTCTGGCTGCCAGCTATCTGCAGACGTTCGCACTTTCGGAGCAGGGCTGCGAAAGGAGCCTGGCTGGGACACCAACTTTCCCAGGCTACGTTTGAAGTTTGAGGTGGCAAGACAAGCAAGCAGCCCCATTCTCTGTGCCTCTGTGCGAGCAGTGCCATGGGCAGATGAGGCTGAGCAACAGCTTTCCAGGATAGCCCCTTCTGCCTGCCAGCTATCTGCAGACATTCGCACTTTCGGAGCAGGGCTGTGATAGGATCCTGGCAGGGACACCACCATTCCCAGCATGCGTTTGAAGTTTCAAGTGGCAAGATAAGCAAGCAGCCCCAGTCTCTGTGCCTCTATGCGAACAGTGCCTTGGGTAGATGAGGCTGAGCAACAGCTTTCCAGGCTAGCCCCTTCTGGCTGCCAGCTATCTGCAGACGTTCGCATTTCAAGAGCAGGGCTGTGAAAGGAGCCTAGCAGGTACACCATCTTTCCCAGGCTACGTTTGAAGTTTGAGGTGGCAAGACAAGCAAGGAGCCCCATTCTCTGTGCCTCTGTGCGAGCAGTGCCATGGGCAGATGAGGCTGAGCAACAGCTTTCCAGGCTAGCACCTTCTGGCTGCCAGCTATCTGCAGACGTTCGCACTTTCGGAGCAGAGCTGCGAAAGGAGCCTGGCTGGGACACCAACTTTCCCAGGCTACGTTTGAAGTTTGAGGTGGCAAGAGAAGCAAGCAGCTCCAGTGTCTGCGCCTCTGTGCGAGAACTGCCATGGGCAGATGAGGCTGAGCAACAGCTTTCCAGGGTAGCCCCTTCTGCCTGCCAGCTATCTGCAGACGTTCGCACTTTCGGAGCAGGGCTGTGAAATGAGCCTGGCAGGGACACCACCATTCCCAGCATGCGTTTGAAGTTTCAAGTGGCAAGATAAGCAAGCAGCCCCATTCTCTGTGCCTCTATGCG
The DNA here is from genome assembly GCF_030867145.1 of Opisthocomus hoazin. NCBI lineage: Eukaryota > Metazoa > Chordata > Aves > Opisthocomiformes > Opisthocomidae > Opisthocomus > Opisthocomus hoazin. The sequence continues at coordinate 9,258,434 of NC_134437.1, read as the reverse complement.
AACAGAGCCATGGGCAGATGAGGCTGAGCAACAGCTTTCCAGGCTAGCCCCTTCTGGCTGCCAGCTATCTGCAGACGTTCGCATTTCAAGAGCAGGGCTGCGAAAGGAGCCTAGCAGGTGCACCATCTTTCCCAGGCTACGTTTGAAGTTTGAGGTGGCAAGACAAGCAAGGAGCCCCATTCTCTGTGCCTCTGTGCGAGCAGTGCCATGGGCAGATGAGGCTGAGCAACAGCTTTCCAGGCTAGCCCCTTCTGCCTGCCAGCTATCTGCAGACGTTCGCACTTTCGGAGCAGGGCTGTTATAGGAGCCTGGCAGGGACACCACCATTCCCAGCATGCGTTTGAAGTTTCAAGTGGCAAGATAAGCAAGCAGCCCCATTCTCTGTGCCTCTATGCGAACAGTGCCATGGGCAGATGAGGCTGAGCAACAGCTTTCCAGGCTAGCACCTTCTGGCTGCCAGCTATCTGCAGACGTTCGCATTTCAAGAGCAGGGCTGCGAAAGGAGCCTAGCAGGTGCACCATCTTTCCCAGGCTACGTTTGAAGTTTGAGGTGGCAAGACAAGCAAGGAGCCCCATTCTCTGTGCCTCTGTGCGAACAGTGCCATGGGCAGATGAGGCTGAGCAACAGCTTTCCAGGCTAGCACCTTCTGGCTGCCAACTATCTGCAGACGTTCGCACTTTCGGAGCAGGGCTGCGAAAGGAGCCTGGCTGGGACACCAACTTTCCCAGGCTACGTTTTGAAGTTTGAGGTGGCAAGAGAAGCAAGCAGCTCCAGTCTCTGCGCCTCTGTGCGAGCAGTGCCATGGGCAGATGAGGCTGAGCAACAGCTTTCCAGGCTAGCCCCTTGTGGCTGCCAGCTATCTGCAGACGTTCGCATTTCAAGAGCAGGGCTGCGAAAGGAGCCTAGCAGGTACACCATCTTTCCCAGGCTACGTTTGAAGTTTGAGGTGGCAAGACAAGCAAGCAGCCCCATTCTCTGTGCCTCTGTGCGAGCAGTGCCATGGGCAGATGAGGCTGAGCAACAGCTTTCCAGGCTAGCCCCTTCTGGCTGCCAGCTATCTGCAGACGTTCGCACTTTCGGAGCAGGGCTGCGAAAGGAGCCTGGCTGGGACACCAACTTTCCCAGGCTACGTTTGAAGTTTGAGGTGGCAAGACAAGCAAGCAGCTCCAGTCTCTGCGCCTCTGTGCGAGAACTGCCATGGGCAGATAAGGCTGAGCAACAGCTTTCCAGGCTAGCCCCTTCTGCCTGCCACCTATCTGCAGACGTACGCACTTTCGGAGCAGGGCTGTGAAATGAGCCTGGCAGGGACACCACCATTCCCAGCATGCGTTTGAAGTTTCAAGTGGCAAGATAAGCAAGCAGCCCCATTCTCTGTGCCTCTATGCGAACAGTGCCATGGGCAGATGAGGCTGAGCAACAGCTTTCCAGGCTAGCCCCTTCTGGCTGCCAGCTATCTGCAGACGTTCGCATTTCAAGAGCAGGGCTGCTAAAGGAGCCTAGCAGGTACACCAACATTCCCAGGCTACGTTTGAAGTTTGAGGTGGCAAGACAAGCAAGCAGCCCCATTCTCTGTGCCTCTGTGCGAGCACTGCCATGGGCAGATGAGGCTGAGCAACAGCTTTCCAGGCTAGCACCTTCTGCCTGCCAGCTATCTGCAGACGTTCGCACTTTCGGAACAGGGCTGTGATAGGAGCCTGGCTGGGATACCACCATTCCCAGCATGCGTTTGAAGTTTCAAGTGGCAAGATAAGCAAGCAGCCCCATTCTCTGTGCCTCTATGCGAACAGTGCCATGGGCAGATGAGGCTGAGCAACAGCTTTCCAGGCTAGCCCCTTCTGGCTGCCAGCTATCTGCAGACGTTCGCATTTCAAGAGCAGGGCTGCGAAAGGAGCCTAGCAGGTACACCATCTTTCCCAGGCTACGTTTGAAGTTTGAGGTGGCAAGACAAGCAAGGAGCCCCATTCTCTGTGCCTCTGTGCGAGCAGTGCCATGGGCAGATGAGGCTGAGCAACAGCTTTCCAGGCTAGCCCCTTCTGCCTGCCAGCTATCTGCAGACGTTCGCATTTCAAGAGCAGGGCTGCGAAAGGATCCTAGCAGGTGCACCACCTTTCCCAGGCTACGTTTGAAGTTTGAGCTAGCAAGACAAGCAAGGAGCCCCATTCTCTGTGCCTCTGTGCGAGCAGTGCCATGGGCAGATGAGGCTGAGCAACAGCTTTCCAGGCTAGCCCCTTCTGCCTGCCAGCTATCTGCAGACGTTCGCACTTTCGGAGCAGGGCTGCGAAAGGAGCCTGGCTGGGACACCAACTTTCCCAGGCTACGTTTGAAGTTTGAAGTGGCAAGACAAGCAAGCAGCCCCAGTCTCGGTGCCTCTGTGCGAGCAGTGCCATGGGCAGATGAGGCTGAGCAACAGCTTTCCAGACTAGCCCCTTCTGGCTGCCAGCTATCTGCGGACGTTCGCACTTTCGGAGCAGGGCTGTGATAGGAGCCTGGCAGGGACACCACCATTCCCAGCATGCGTTTGAAGTTTCAAGTGGCAAGATAAGCAAGCAGCCCCATTCTCTGTGCCTCTATGCAAACAGTGCCATGGGCAGATGAGGCTGAGCAACAGCTTTCCAGGCTAGCCCCTTCTGCCTGCCAGCTATCTGCAGACGTTCGCATTTCAAGAGCAGGGCTGCGAAAGGAGCCTAGCAGGTACACAATCTTTCCCAGGCTACGTTTGAAGTTTGAGGTGGCAAGACAAGCAAGGAGCCCCATTCTCTGTGCCTCTGTGCGAGCAGTGCCATGGGCAGATGAGGCTGAGCAACAGCTTTCCAGGCTAGCCCTTTCTGCCTGCCAGCTATCTGCAGACGTTCGCAATTTCGGAGCAGGGCTGTGAAATGAGCCTGGCAGGGACACTACCATTCCCAGTATGCGTTTGAAGTTTCAAGTGGCAAGATAAGCAAGCACCCCCAGTCTCTGTGCCTCTATGCGAACAGTGCCATGGGCAGATGAGGCTGAGCAACAGCTTTCCAGGCTAGCCCCTTCTGCCTGCCAGCTATCTGCAGACGTTCGCATTTCAAGAGCAGGGCTGCGAAAGGAGCCTAGCAGGTGCACCATCTTTCCCAGGCTACGTTTGAAATTTGAGGTGGCAAGACAAGCAAGGAGCCCCATTCTCTGTGCCTCTGTGCGAGCAGTGCCATGGGCAGATGAGGCTGAGCAACAGCTTTCCAGGCTAGCACCTTCTGGCTGCCAACTATCTGCAGACGTTCGCACTTTCGGAGCAGGGCTGCGAAAGGAGCCTGGCAGGGACACCAACTTTCCCAGGCTACGTTTGAAGTTTGAGGTGGCAAGACAAGCAAGCAGCCCCATTCTCTGTGCCTCTGTGCGAGCAGTGCCATGGGCAGATGAGGCTGAGCAACAGCTTTCCAGGCTAGCCCCTTCTGGCTGCCAGCTATCTGCAGACGTTCGCACTTTCGGAGCAGAGCTGCGAAAGGAGCCTGGCTTGGACACCAACTTTCCCAGGCTACGTTTGAAGTTTGAGGTGGCAAGAGAAGCAAGCAGCTCCAGTCTCTGCGCCTCTGTGCGAGCAGTGCCATGGGCAGATGAGGCTGAGCAACAGCTTTCCAGGCTAGCCCCTTCTGGCTGCCAGCTATCTGCAGACGTTCGCATTTCAAGAGCAGGGCTGCGAAAGGAGCCTAGCAGGTACACCATCTTTCCCAGGCTACGTTTGAAGTTTGAGGTGGCAAGACAAGCAAGCAGCCCCATTCTCTGTGCCTCTGTGCGAGCAGTGCCATGGGCAGATGAGGCTGAGCAACAGCTTTCCAGGCTAGCCCCTTCTGGCTGCCAGCTATCTGCAGACGTTCGCACTTTCGGAGCAGGGCTGCGAAAGGAGCCTGGCTGGGACACCAACTTTCCCAGGCTACGTTTGAAGTTTGAGGTGGCAAGACAAGCAAGCAGCCCCATTCTCTGTGCCTCTGTGCGAGCAGTGCCATGGGCAGATGAGGCTGAGCAACAGCTTTCCAGGATAGCCCCTTCTGCCTGCCAGCTATCTGCAGACATTCGCACTTTCGGAGCAGGGCTGTGATAGGATCCTGGCAGGGACACCACCATTCCCAGCATGCGTTTGAAGTTTCAAGTGGCAAGATAAGCAAGCAGCCCCAGTCTCTGTGCCTCTATGCGAACAGTGCCTTGGGTAGATGAGGCTGAGCAACAGCTTTCCAGGCTAGCCCCTTCTGGCTGCCAGCTATCTGCAGACGTTCGCATTTCAAGAGCAGGGCTGTGAAAGGAGCCTAGCAGGTACACCATCTTTCCCAGGCTACGTTTGAAGTTTGAGGTGGCAAGACAAGCAAGGAGCCCCATTCTCTGTGCCTCTGTGCGAGCAGTGCCATGGGCAGATGAGGCTGAGCAACAGCTTTCCAGGCTAGCACCTTCTGGCTGCCAGCTATCTGCAGACGTTCGCACTTTCGGAGCAGAGCTGCGAAAGGAGCCTGGCTGGGACACCAACTTTCCCAGGCTACGTTTGAAGTTTGAGGTGGCAAGAGAAGCAAGCAGCTCCAGTGTCTGCGCCTCTGTGCGAGAACTGCCATGGGCAGATGAGGCTGAGCAACAGCTTTCCAGGGTAGCCCCTTCTGCCTGCCAGCTATCTGCAGACGTTCGCACTTTCGGAGCAGGGCTGTGAAATGAGCCTGGCAGGGACACCACCATTCCCAGCATGCGTTTGAAGTTTCAAGTGGCAAGATAAGCAAGCAGCCCCATTCTCTGTGCCTCTATGCGAACAGAGCCATGGGCAGATGAGGCTGAGCAACAGCTTTCCAGGCTAGCCCCTTCTGGCTGCCAGCTATCTGCAGACGTTCGCATTTCAAGAGCAGGGCTGCGAAAGGAGCCTAGCAGGTGCACCATCTTTCCCAGGCTACGTTTGAAGTTTGAGGTGGCAAGACAAGCAAGGAGCCCCATTCTCTGTGCCTCTGTGCGAGCAGTGCCATGGGCAGATGAGGCTGAGCAACAGCTTTCCAGGCTAGCCCCTTCTGCCTGCCAGCTATCTGCAGACGTTCGCACTTTCGGAGCAGGGCTGTGATAGGAGCCTGGCAGGGACACCACCATTCCCAGCATGCGTTTGAAGTTTCAAGTGGCAAGATAAGCAAGCAGCCCCATTCTCTGTGCCTCTATGCGAACAGTGCCATGGGCAGATGAGGCTGAGCAACAGCTTTCCAGGCTAGCACCTTCTGGCTGCCAGCTATCTGCAGACGTTCGCATTTCAAGAGCAGGGCTGCGAAAGGAGCCTAGCAGGTGCACCATCTTTCCCAGGCTACGTTTGAAGTTTGAGGTGGCAAGACAAGCAAGGAGCCCCATTCTCTGTGCCTCTGTGCGAACAGTGCCATGGGCAGATGAGGCTGAGCAACAGCTTTCCAGGCTAGCACCTTCTGGCTGCCAACTATCTGCAGACGTTCGCACTTTCGGAGCAGGGCTGCGAAAGGAGCCTGACTGGGACACCAACTTTCCCAGGCTACGTTTTGAAGTTTGAGGTGGCAAGAGAAGCAAGCAGCTCCAGTCTCTGCGCCTCTGTGCGAGCAGTGCCATGGGCAGATGAGGCTGAGCAACAGCTTTCCAGGCTAGCCCCTTGTGGCTGCCAGCTATCTGCAGACGTTCGCATTTCAAGAGCAGGGCTGCGAAAGGAGCCTAGCAGGTACACCATCTTTCCCAGGCTACGTTTGAAGTTTGAGGTGGCAAGACAAGCAAGCAGCCCCATTCTCTGTGCCTCTGTGCGAGCAGTGCCATGGGCAGATGAGGCTGAGCAACAGCTTTCCAGGCTAGCCCCTTCTGGCTGCCAGCTATCTGCAGACGTTCGCACTTTCGGAGCAGGGCTGCGAAAGGAGCCTGGCTGGGACACCAACTTTCCCAGGCTACGTTTGAAGTTTGAGGTGGCAAGACAAGCAAGCAGCTCCAGTCTCTGCGCCTCTGTGCGAGAACTGCCATGGGCAGATAAGGCTGAGCAACAGCTTTCCAGGCTAGCCCCTTCTGCCTGCCACCTATCTGCAGACGTTCGCACTTTCGGAGCAGGGCTGTGAAATGAGCCTGGCAGGGACACCACCATTCCCAGCATGCGTTTGAAGTTTCAAGTGGCAAGATAAGCAAGCAGCCCCATTCTCTGTGCCTCTATGCGAACAGTGCCATGGGCAGATGAGGCTGAGCAACAGCTTTCCAGGCTAGCCCCTTCTGGCTGCCAGCTATCTGCAGACGTTCGCATTTCAAGAGCAGGGCTGCTAAAGGAGCCTAGCAGGTACACCAACATTCCCAGGCTACGTTTGAAGTTTGAGGTGGCAAGACAAGCAAGCAGCCCCATTCTCTGTGCCTCTGTGCGAGCACTGCCATGGGCAGATGAGGCTGAGCAACAGCTTTCCAGGCTAGCACCTTCTGCCTGCCAGCTATCTGCAGACGTTCGCACTTTCGGAACAGGGCTGTGATAGGAGCCTGGCTGGGATACCACCATTCCCAGCATGCGTTTGAAGTTTCAAGTGGCAAGATAAGCAAGCAGCCCCATTCTCTGTGCCTCTATGCGAACAGTGCCATGGGCAGATGAGGCTGAGCAACAGCTTTCCAGGCTAGCCCCTTCTGGCTGCCAGCTATCTGCAGACGTTCGCATTTCAAGAGCAGGGCTGCGAAAGGAGCCTAGCAGGTACACCATCTTTCCCAGGCTACGTTTGAAGTTTGAGGTGGCAAGACAAGCAAGGAGCCCCATTCTCTGTGCCTCTGTGCGAGCAGTGCCATGGGCAGATGAGGCTGAGCAACAGCTTTCCAGGCTAGCCCCTTCTGCCTGCCAGCTATCTGCAGACGTTCGCATTTCAAGAGCAGGGCTGCGAAAGGATCCTAGCAGGTGCACCACCTTTCCCAGGCTACGTTTGAAGTTTGAGCTAGCAAGACAAGCAAGGAGCCCCATTCTCTGTGCCTCTGTGCGAGCAGTGCCATGGGCAGATGAGGCTGAGCAACAGCTTTCCAGGCTAGCCCCTTCTGCCTGCCAGCTATCTGCAGACGTTCGCACTTTCGGAGCAGGGCTGCGAAAGGAGCCTGGCTGGGACACCAACTTTCCCAGGCTACGTTTGAAGTTTGAAGTGGCAAGACAAGCAAGCAGCCCCAGTCTCGGTGCCTCTGTGCGAGCAGTGCCATGGGCAGATGAGGCTGAGCAACAGCTTTCCAGACTAGCCCCTTCTGGCTGCCAGCTATCTGCGGACGTTCGCACTTTCGGAGCAGGGCTGTGATAGGAGCCTGGCAGGGACACCACCATTCCCAGCATGCGTTTGAAGTTTCAAGTGGCAAGATAAGCAAGCAGCCCCATTCTCTGTGCCTCTATGCAAACAGTGCCATGGGCAGATGAGGCTGAGCAACAGCTTTCCAGGCTAGCCCCTTCTGCCTGCCAGCTATCTGCAGACGTTCGCATTTCAAGAGCAGGGCTGCGAAAGGAGCCTAGCAGGTACACAATCTTTCCCAGGCTACGTTTGAAGTTTGAGGTGGCAAGACAAGCAAGGAGCCCCATTCTCTGTGCCTCTGTGCGAGCAGTGCCATGGGCAGATGAGGCTGAGCAACAGCTTTCCAGGGTAGCCCCTTCTGCCTGCCAGCTATCTGCAGACGTTCGCACTTTCGGAGCAGGGCTGCGAAAGGAGCCTGGCTGGGACACCAACTTTCCCAGGCTACGTTTGAAGTTTGAAGTGGCAAGACAAGCAAGCAGCCCCATTCTCGGTGCCTCTGTGCGAGCAGTGCCATGGGCAGATGAGGCTGAGCAACAGCTTTCCAGACTAGCCCCTTCTGCCTGCCAGCTATCTGCGGACGTTCGCACTTTCGGAGCAGGGCTGTGATAGGAGCCTGGCAGGGACACCACCATTCCCAGCATGCGTTTGAAGTTTCAAGTGGCAAGATAAGCAAGCAGCCCCATTCTCTGTGCCTCTATGCGAACAGTGCCATGGGCAGATGAGGCTGAGCAACAGCTTTCCAGGCTAGCACCTTCTGGCTGCCAGCTATGTGCAGACGTTCGCATTTCAAGAGCAAGGCTGCGAAAGGAGCCTAGCAGGTACACCATCTTTCCCAGGCTACGTTTGAAGTTTGAGGTAGCAAGACAAGCAAGGAGCCCCATTCTCTGTGCCTCTGTGCGAGCAGTGCCATGGGCAGATGAGGCTCAGCAACAGCTTTCCAGGCTAGCACCTTCTGGCTGCCAACTATCTGCAGACGTTCGCACTTTCGGAGCAGGGCTGCGAAAGGAGCCTGGCTGGGACACCAACTTTCCCAGGCTACGTTTGAAGTTTGAGGTGGCAAGACAAGCAAGCAGCCCCATTCTCTGTGCCTCTGTGCGAGCACTGCCATGGGCAGATGAGGCTGAGCAACAGCTTTCCAGGCTAGCCCCTTCTACCTGCCAGCTATCTGCAGACGTTCGCACTTTCGGAGCAGAGCTGCGAAAGGAGCCTGGCTTGGACACCAACTTTCCCAGGCTACGTTTGAAGTTTGAGGTGGCAAGAGAAGCAAGCAACTCCAGTCTCTGCGCCTCTGTGCGAGCAGTGCCATGGGCAGATGAGGCTGAGCAACAGCTTTCCAGGCTAGCCCCTTGTGGCTGCCAGCTATCTGCAGACGTTTGCATTTCAAGAGCAGGGCTGCGAAAGGAGCCTAGCAGGTACACCATCTTTCCCAGGCTACGTTTGAAGTTTGAGGTGGCAAAACAAGCAAGTAGCGCCATTCTCTGTGCCTCTGTGCGAGCAGTGCCATGGGCAGATGAGGCTGAGCAACAGCTTTCCAGGCTAGCCCCTTCTGGCTGCCAGCTATCTGCAGACGTTCGCACTTTCGGAGCAGGGCTGCGAAAGGAGCCTGGCTGGGACACCAACTTTCCCAGGCTACGTTTGAAGTTTGAGGTGGCAAGACAAGCAAGCAGCTCCAGTCTCTGCGCCTCTGTGCGAGAACTGCCATGGGCAGATAAGGCTGAGCAACAGCTTTCCAGGCTAGCCCCTTCTGCCTGCCACCTATCTGCAGACGTTCGCACTTTCGGAGCAGGGCTGTGAAATGAGCCTGGCAGGGACACCACCATTCCCAGCATGCGTTTGAAGTTTCAAGTGGCAAGATAAGCAAGCAGCCCCATTCTCTGTGCCTCTGTGCGAGCAGTGCCATGGGCAGATGAGGCTGAGCAACAGCTTTCCAGGCTAGCCCCTTCTGCCTGCCAGCTATCTGCAGACGTTCGCACTTTCGGAGCAGGGCTGCGAAAGGAGCCTGGCTGGGACACCAACTTTCCCAGGCTACGTTTGAAGTTTGAAGTGGCAAGACAAGCAAGCAGCCCCAGTCTCGGTGCCTCTGTGCGAGCAGTGCCATGGGCAGATGAGGCTGAGCAACAGCTTTCCAGACTAGCCCCTTCTGGCTGCCAGCTATCTGCGGACGTTCGCACTTTCGGAGCAGGGCTGTGATAGGAGCCTGGCAGGGACACCACCATTCCCAGCATGCGTTTGAAGTTTCAAGTGGCAAGATAAGCAAGCAGCCCCATTCTCTGTGCCTCTATGCGAACAGTGCCATGGGCAGATGAGGCTGAGCAACAGCTTTCCAGGCTAGCCCCTTCTGCCTGCCAGCTATCTGCAGACGTTCGCATTTCAAGAGCAGGGCTGCGAAAGGAGCCTAGCAGGTACACAATCTTTCCCAGGCTACGTTTGAAGTTTGAGGTGGCAAGACAAGCAAGGAGCCCCATTCTCTGTGCCTCTGTGCGAGCAGTGCCATGGGCAGATGAGGCTGAGCAACAGCTTTCCAGGCTAGCCCCTTCTGCCTGCCAGCTATCTGCAGACGTTCGCACTTTCGGAGCAGGGCTGTGATAGGAGCCTGGCAGGGACACCACCATTCCCAGCATGCGTTTGAAGTTTCAAGTGGCAAGATAAGCAAGCAGCCCCATTCTCTGTGCCTCTATGCGAACAGTGCCATGGGCAGATGAGGCTGAGCAACAGCTTTCCAGGCTAGCACCTTCTGGCTGCCAGCTATGTGCAGACGTTCGCATTTCAAGAGCAAGGCTGCGAAAGGAGCCTAGCAGGTGCACCATCTTTCCCAGGCTACGTTTGAAGTTTGAGGTAGCAAGACAAGCAAGGAGCCCCATTCTCTGTGCCTCTGTGCGAGCAGTGCCATGGGCAGATGAGGCTGAGCAACAGCTTTCCAGGCTAGCACCTTCTGGCTGCCAACTATCTGCAGACGTTCGCACTTTCGGAGCAGGGCTGCGAAAGAGCCTGGCTGGGACACCAACTTTCCCAGGCTACGTTTGAAGTTTGAGGTGGCAAGACAAGCAATCAGCCCCATTCTCTGTGCCTCTGTGCGAGCACTGCCATGGGCAGATGAGGCTGAGCAACAGCTTTCCAGGCTAGCCCCTTCTACCTGCCAGCTATCTGCAGACGTTCGCACTTTCGGAGCAGAGCTGCGAAAGGAGCCTGGCTTGGACACCAACTTTCCCAGGCTACGTTTGAAGTTTGAGGTGGCAAGAGAAGCAAGCAACTCCAGTCTCTGCGCCTCTGTGCGAGCAGTGCCATGGGCAGATGAGGCTGAGCAACAGCTTTCCAGGCTAGCCCCTTGTGGCTGCCAGCTATCTGCAGACGTTCGCATTTCAAGAGCAGGGCTGCGGAAGGAGCCTAGCAGGTACACCATCTTTCCCAGGCTACGTTTGAAGTTTGAGGTGGCAAGACAAGCAAGCAGCCCCATTCTCTGTGCCTCTGTGCGAGCAGTGCCATGGGCAGATGAGGCTGAGCAACAGCTTTCCAGGCTAGCCCCTTCTGGCAGCCAGCTATCTGCAGACGTTCGCACTTTCGGAGCAGGGCTGCGAAAGGAGCCTGGCTGGGACACCAACTTTCCCAGGCTACGTTTGAAGTTTGAGGTGGCAAGACAAGCAAGCAGCTCCAGTCTCTGCGCCTCTGTGCGAGAACTGCCATGGGCAGACAAGGCTGAGCAACAGCTTTCCAGGCTAGCCCCTTCTGCCTGCCACCTATCTGCAGACGTTCGCACTTTCGGAGCAGGGCTGTGAAATGAGCCTGGCAGGGACACCACCATTCCCAGCATGCGTTTGAAGTTTCAAGTGGCAAGATAAGCAAGCAGCCCCATTCTCTGTGCCTCTATGCGAACAGTGCCATGGGCAGATGAGGCTGAGCAACAGCTTTCCAGGCTAGCACCTTCTGGCTGCCAGCTATGTGCAGACGTTCGCATTTCAAGAGCAAGGCTGCGAAAGGAGCCTAGCAGGTACACCATCTTTCCCAGGCTACGTTTGAAGTTTGAGGTAGCAAGACAAGCAAGGAGCCCCATTCTCTGTGCCTCTGTGCGAGCAGTGCCATGGGCAGATGAGGCTGAGCAACAGCTTTCCAGGCTAGCACCTTCTGGCTGCCAACTATCTGCAGACGTTCGCACTTTCGGAGCAGGGCTGCGAAAGGAGCCTGGCTGGGACACCAACTTTCCCAGGCTACGTTTGAAGTTTGAGGTGGCAAGACAAGCAAGCAGCCCCATTCTCTGTGCCTCTGTGCGAGCACTGCCATGGGCAGATGAGGCTGAGCAACAGCTTTCCAGGCTAGCCGCTTCTACCTGCCAGCTATCTGCAGACGTTCGCACTTTCGGAGCAGAGCTGCGAAAGGAGCCTGGCTTGGACACCAACTTTCCCAGGCTACGTTTGAAGTTTGAGGTGGCAAGAGAAGCAAGCAACTCCAGTCTCTGCGCCTCTGTGCGAGCAGTGCCATGGGCAGATGAGGCTGAGCAACAGCTTTCCAGGCTAGCCCCTTGTGGCTGCCAGCTATCTGCAGACGTTTGCATTTCAAGAGCAGGGCTGCGAAAGGAGCCTAGCAGGTACACCATTTTCCCAGGCTACGTTTGAAGTTTGAGGTGGCAAAACAAGCAAGTAGCGCCATTCTCTGTGCCTCTGTGCGAGCAGTGCCATGGGCAGATGAGGCTGAGCAACAGCTTTCCAGGCTAGCCCCTTCTGGCTGCCAGCTATCTGCAGACGTTCGCACTTTCGGAGCAGGGCTGCGAAAGGAGCCTGGCTGGGACACCAACTTTCCCAGGCTACGTTTGAAGTTTGAGGTGGCAAGACAAGCAAGCAGCTCCAGTCTCTGCGCCTCTGTGCGAGAACTGCCATGGGCAGATAAGGCTGAGCAACAGCTTTCCAGGCTAGCCCCTTCTGCCTGCCACCTATCTGCAGACGTTCGCACTTTCGGAGCAGGGCTGTGAAATGAGCCTGGCAGGGACACCACCATTCCCAGCATGCGTTTGAAGTTTCAAGTGGCAAGATAAGCAAGCAGCCCCATTCTCTGTGCCTCTGTGCGAGCAGTGCCATGGGCAGATGAGGCTGAGCAACAGCTTTCCAGGCTAGCCCCTTCTGCCTGCCAGCTATCTGCAGACGTTCGCACTTTCGGAGCAGGGCTGCGAAAGGAGCCTGGCTGGGACACCAACTTTCCCAGGCTACGTTTGAAGTTTGAAGTGGCAAGACAAGCAAGCAGCCCCAGTCTCGGTGCCTCTGTGCGAGCAGTGCCATGGGCAGATGAGGCTGAGCAACAGCTTTCCAGACTAGCCCCTTCTGGCTGCCAGCTATCTGCGGACGTTCGCACTTTCGGAGCAGGGCTGTGATAGGAGCCTGGCAGGGACACCACCATTCCCAGCATGCGTTTGAAGTTTCAAGTGGCAAGATAAGCAAGCAGCCCCATTCTCTGTGCCTCTATGCGAACAGTGCCATGGGCAGATGAGGCTGAGCAACAGCTTTCCAGGCTAGCCCCTTCTGCCTGCCAGCTATCTGCAGACGTTCGCATTTCAAGAGCAGGGCTGCGAAAGGAGCCTAGCAGGTACACAATCTTTCCCAGGCTACGTTTGAAGTTTGAGGTGGCAAGACAAGCAAGGAGCCCCATTCTCTGTGCCTCTGTGCGAGCAGTGCCATGGGCAGATGAGGCTGAGCAACAGCTTTCCAGGCTAGCCCCTTCTGCCTGCCAGCTATCTGCAGACGTTCGCACTTTCGGAGCAGGGCTGTGATAGGAGCCTGGCAGGGACACCACCATTCCCAGCATGCGTTTGAAGTTTCAAGTGGCAAGATAAGCAAGCAGCCCCATTCTCTGTGCCTCTATGCGAACAGTGCCATGGGCAGATGAGGCTGAGCAACAGCTTTCCAGGCTAGCACCTTCTGGCTGCCAGCTATGTGCAGACGTTCGCATTTCAAGAGCAAGGCTGCGAAAGGAGCCTAGCAGGTGCACCATCTTTCCCAGGCTACGTTTGAAGTTTGAGGTAGCAAGACAAGCAAGGAGCCCCATTCTCTGTGCCTCTGTGCGAGCAGTGCCATGGGCAGATGAGGCTGAGCAACAGCTTTCCAGGCTAGCACCTTCTGGCTGCCAACTATCTGCAGACGTTCGCACTTTCGGAGCAGGGCTGCGAAAGAGCCTGGCTGGGACACCAACTTTCCCAGGCTACGTTTGAAGTTTGAGGTGGCAAGACAAGCAATCAGCCCCATTCTCTGTGCCTCTGTGCGAGCACTGCCATGGGCAGATGAGGCTGAGCAACAGCTTTCCAGGCTAGCCCCTTCTACCTGCCAGCTATCTGCAGACGTTCGCACTTTCGGAGCAGAGCTGCGAAAGGAGCCTGGCTTGGACACCAACTTTCCCAGGCTACGTTTGAAGTTTGAGGTGGCAAGAGAAGCAAGCAACTCCAGTCTCTGCGCCTCTGTGCGAGCAGTGCCATGGGCAGATGAGGCTGAGCAACAGCTTTCCAGGCTAGCCCCTTGTGGCTGCCAGCTATCTGCAGACGTTCGCATTTCAAGAGCAGGGCTGCGGAAGGAGCCTAGCAGGTACACCATCTTTCCCAGGCTACGTTTGAAGTTTGAGGTGGCAAGAGAAGCAAGCAGCCCCATTCTCTGTGCCTCTGTGCGAGCAGTGCCATGGGCAGATGAGGCTGAGCAACAGCTTTCCAGGCTAGCCCCTTCTGGCAGCCAGCTATCTGCAGACGTTCGCACTTTCGGAGCAGGGCTGCGAAAGGAGCCTGGCTGGGACACCAACTTTCCCAGGCTACGTTTGAAGTTTGAGGTGGCAAGACAAGCAAGCAGCTCCAGCCTCTGCGCCTCTGTGCGAGAACTGCCATGGGCAGACAAGGCTGAGCAACAGCTTTCCAGGCTAGCCCCTTCTGCCTGCCACCTATCTGCAGACGTTCGCACTTTCGGAGCAGGGCTGTGAAATGAGCCTGGCAGGGACACCACCATTCCCAGCATGCGTTTGAAGTTTCAAGTGGCAAGATAAGCAAGCAGCCCCATTCTCTGTGCCTCTATGCGAACAGTGCCATGGGCAGATGAGGCTGAGCAACAGCTTTCCAGGCTAGCCCCTTCTGCCTGCCAGCTATCTGCAGACGTTCGCATTTCAAGAGCAGGGCTGCGAAAGGAGCCTAGCAGGTACACCAACTTTCCCAGGCTACGTTTGAAGTTTGAGGTGGCAAGACAAGCAAGCAGCCCCATTCTCTGTGCCTCTGTGTGAGCAGTGCCATGGGCAGATGAGGCTGAGCAACAGCTTTCCAGGCTAGCCCCTTCTGCCTGCCAGCTATCTGCAGACGTTCGCACTTTCGGAACAGGGCTGTGATAGGAGCCTGGCTGGGATACCACCATTCCCAGCATGCGTTTGAAGTTTCAAGTGGCAAGATAAGCAAGCAGCCCCATTCTCTGTGCCTCTATGCGAACAGTGCCATGGGCAGATGAGGCTGAGCAACAGCTTTCCAGGCTAGCCCCTTCTGGCTGCCAGCTATCTGCAGACGTTCGCATTTCAAGAGCAGGGCTGCGAAAGGAGCCTAGCAGGTACACCATCTTTCCCAGGCTACGTTTGAAGTTTGAGGTGGCAAGACAAGCAAGGAGCCCCATTCTCTGTGCCTCTGTGCGAGCAGTGCCGTGGGCAGATGAGGCTGAGCAACAGCTTTCCAGGCTAGCACCTTCTGGCTGCCAGCTATCTGCAGACGTTCGCATTTCAAGAGCAGGGCTGCGAAAGGAGCCTAGCAGGTGCACCATCTTTCCCAGGCTACGTTTGAAGTTTGAGCTAGCAAGACAAGCAAGGAGCCCCATTCTCTGTGCCTCTGTGCGAGCAGTGCCATGGGCAGATGAGGCTGAGCAACAGCTTTCCAGGCTAGCCCCTTCTGCCTGCCAGCTATCTGCAGACGTTCGCATTTTCGGAGCAGGGCTGCGAAAGGAGCCTGGCTGGGACACCAACTTTCCCAGGCTACGTTTGAAGTTTGAAGTGGCAAGACAAGCAAGCAGCCCCAGTCTCGGTGCCTCTGTGCGAGCAGTGCCATGGGCAGATGAGGCTGAGCAACAGCTTTCCAGACTAGCCCCTTCTGCCTGCCAGCTATCTGCGGACGTTCGCACTTTCGGAGCAGGGCTGTGATAGGAGCCTGGCAGGGACACCACCATTCCCAGCATGCGTTTGAAGTTTCAAGTGGCAAGATAAGCAAGCAGCCCCATTCTCTGTGCCTCTATGCGAACAGTGCCATGGGCAGATGAGGCTGAGCAACTACTTTCCAGGCTAGCCCCTTCTGCCTGCCAGCTATCTGCAGACGTTCGCAATTTCGGAGCAGGGCTGTGAAATGAGCCTGGCAGGGACAATACCATTCCCAGTATGCGTTTGAAGTTTCAAGTGGCAAGATAAGCAAGCAGCCCCAGTCTCTGTGCCTCTATGCGAACAGTGCCATGGGCAGATGAGGCTGAGCAACAGCTTTCCAGGCTAGCCCCTTCTGCCTGCCAGCTATCTGCAGACGTTCGCATTTCAAGAGCAGGGCTGCGAAAGGAGCCTAGCAGGTGCACCATCTTTCCCAGGCTACGTTTGAAATTTGAGGTGGCAAGACAAGCAAGGAGCCCCATTCTCTGTGCCTCTGTGCGAGCAGTGCCATGGGCAGATGAGGCTGAGCAACAGCTTTCCAGGCTAGCACCTTCTGGCTGCCAACTATCTGCAGACGTTCGCACTTTCGGAGCAGGGCTGCGAAAGGAGCCTGGCAGGGACACCAACTTTCCCAGGCTACGTTTGAAGTTTGAGGTGGCAAGACAAGCAAGCAGCCCCATTCTCTGTGCCTCTGTGCGAGCAGTGCCATGGGCAGATGAGGCTGAGCAACAGCTTTCCAGGCTAGCCCCTTCTGGCTGCCAGCTATCTGCAGACGTTCGCACTTTCGGAGCAGAGCTGCGAAAGGAGCCTGGCTTGGACACCAACTTTCCCAGGCTACGTTTGAAGTTTGAGGTGGCAAGAGAAGCAAGCAGCTCCAGTCTCTGCGCCTCTGTGCGAGCAGTGCCATGGGCAGATGAGGCTGAGCAACAGCTTTCCAGGCTAGCCCCTTGTGGCTGCCAGCTATCTGCAGACGTTCGCATTTCAAGAGCAGGGCTGCGGAAGGAGCCTAGCAGGTACACCATCTTTCCCAGGCTACGTTTGAAGTTTGAGGTGGCAAGACAAGCAAGCAGCCCCATTCTCTGTGCCTCTGTGCGAGCAGTGCCATGGGCAGATGAGGCTGAGCAACAGCTTTCCAGGCTAGCCCCTTCTGGCAGCCAGCTATCTGCAGACGTTCGCACTTTCGGAGCAGGGCTGCGAAAGGAGCCTGGCTGGGACACCAACTTTCCCAGGCTACGTTTGAAGTTTGAGGTGGCAAGACAAGCAAGCAGCTCCAGTCTCTGCGCCTCTGTGCGAGAACTGCCATGGGCAGATAAGGCTGAGCAACAGCTTTCCAGGCTAGCCCCTTCTGCCTGCCACCTATCTGCAGACGTTCGCACTTTCGGAGCAGGGCTGTGAAATGAGCCTGGCAGGGACACCACCATTCCCAGCATGCGTTTGAAGTTTCAAGTGGCAAGATAAGCAAGCAGCCCCATTCTCTGTGCCTCTATGCGAACAGTGCCATGGGCAGATGAGGCTGAGCAACAGCTTTCCAGGCTAGCCCCTTCTGCCTGCCAGCTATCTGCAGACGTTCGCATTTCAAGAGCAGGGCTGCGAAAGGAGCCTAGCAGGTACACCAACTTTCCCAGGCTACGTTTGAAGTTTGAGGTGGCAAGACAAGCAAGCAGCCCCATTCTCTGTGCCTCTGTGTGAGCAGTGCCATGGGCAGATGAGGCTGAGCAACAGCTTTCCAGGCTAGCCCCTTCTGCCTGCCAGCTATCTGCAGACGTTCGCACTTTCGGAACAGGGCTGTGATAGGAGCCTGGCTGGGATACCACCATTCCCAGCATGCGTTTGAAGTTTCAAGTGGCAAGATAAGCAAGCAGCCCCATTCTCTGTGCCTCTATGCGAACAGTGCCATGGGCAGATGAGGCTGAGCAACAGCTTTCCAGGCTAGCCCCTTCTGGCTGCCAGCTATCTGCAGACGTTCGCATTTCAAGAGCAGGGCTGCGAAAGGAGCCTAGCAGGTACACCATCTTTCCCAGGCTACGTTTGAAGTTTGAGGTGGCAAGACAAGCAAGGAGCCCCATTCTCTGTGCCTCTGTGCGAGCAGTGCCATGGGCAGATGAGGCTGAGCAACAGCTTTCCAGGCTAGCACCTTCTGGCTGCCAGCTATCTGCAGACGTTCGCATTTCAAGAGCAGGGCTGCGAAAGGAGCCTAGCAGGTGCACCATCTTTCCCAGGCTACGTTTGAAGTTTGAGGTAGCAAGACAAGCAAGGAGCCCCATTCTCTGTGCCTCTGTGCGAGCAGTGCCATGGGCAGATGAGGCTGAGCAACAGCTTTCCAGGCTAGCCCCTTCTGCCTGCCAGCTATCTGCAGACGTTCGCACTTTCGGAGCAGGGCTGCGAAAGGAGCCTGGCTGGGACACCAACTTTCCCAGGCTACGTTTGAAGTTTGAAGTGGCAAGACAAGCAAGCAGCCCCAGTCTCGGTGCCTCTGTGCGAGCAGTGCCATGGGCAGATGAGGCTGAGCAACAGCTTTCCAGACTAGCCCCTTCTGCCTGCCAGCTATCTGCGGACGTTCGCACTTTCGGAGCAGGGCTGTGATAGGAGCCTGGCAGGGACACCACCATTCCCAGCATGCGTTTGAAGTTTCAAGTTACAAGATAAGCAAGCAGCCCCATTCTCTGTGCCTCTATGCGAACAGTGCCATGGGCAGATGAGGCTGAGCAACTACTTTCCAGGCTAGCCCCTTCTGCCTGCCAGCTATCTGCAGACGTTCGCAATTTCGGAGCAGGGCTGTGAAATGAGCCTGGCAGGGACAATACCATTCCCAGTATGCGTTTGAAGTTTCAAGTGGCAAGATAAGCAAGCAGCCCCAGTCTCTGTGCCTCTATGCGAACAGTGCCATGGGCAGATGAGGCTGAGCAACAGCTTTCCAGGCTAGCCCCTTCTGCCTGCCAGCTATCTGCAGACGTTCGCATTTCAAGAGCAGGGCTGCGAAAGGAGCCTAGCAGGTGCACCATCTTTCCCAGGCTACGTTTGAAATTTGAGGTGGCAAGACAAGCAAGGAGCCCCATTCTCTGTGCCTCTGTGCGAGCAGTGCCATGGGCAGATGAGGCTGAGCAACAGCTTTCCAGGCTAGCACCTTCTGGCTGCCAACTATCTGCAGACGTTCGCACTTTCGGAGCAGGGCTGCGAAAGGAGCCTGGCAGGGACACCAACTTTCCCAGGCTACGTTTGAAGTTTGAGGTGGCAAGACAAGCAAGCAGCCCCATTCTCTGTGCCTCTGTGCGAGCAGTGCCATGGGCAGATGAGGCTGAGCAACAGCTTTCCAGGCTAGCCCCTTCTGGCTGCCAGCTATCTGCAGACGTTCGCACTTTCGGAGCAGAGCTGCGAAAGGAGCCTGGCTTGGACACCAACTTTCCCAGGCTACGTTTGAAGTTTGAGGTGGCAAGAGAAGCAAGCAGCTCCAGTCTCTGCGCCTCTGTGCGAGCAGTGCCATGGGCAGATGAGGCTGAGCAACAGCTTTCCAGGCTAGCCCCTTCTGGCTGCCAGCTATCTGCAGACGTTCGCATTTCAAGAGCAGGGCTGCGAAAGGAGCCTAGCAGGTACACCATCTTTCCCAGGCTACGTTTGAAGTTTGAGGTGGCAAGACAAGCAAGCAGCCCCATTCTCTGTGCCTCTGTGCGAGCAGTGCCATGGGCAGATGAGGCTGAGCAACAGCTTTCCAGGCTAGCCCCTTCTGGCTGCCAGCTATCTGCAGACGTTCGCACTTTCGGAGCAGGGCTGCGAAAGGAGCCTGGCTGGGACACCAACTTTCCCAGGCTACGTTTGAAGTTTGAGGTGGCAAGACAAGCAAGCAGCTCCAGTCTCTGCGCCTCTGTGCGAGAACTGCCATGGGCAGATAAGGCTGAGCAACAGCTTTCCAGGCTAGCCCCTTCTGCCTGCCACCTATCTGCAGACGTTCGCACTTTCGGAGCAGGGCTGTGAAATGAGCCTGGCAGGGACACCACCATTCCCAGCATGCGTTTGAAGTTTCAAGTGGCAAGATAAGCAAGCAGCCCCATTCTCTGTGCCTCTGTGCGAGCAGTGCCATGGGCAGATGAGGCTGAGCAACAGCTTTCCAGGCTAGCCCCTTCTGCCTGCCAGCTATCTGCAGACGTTCGCACTTTCGGAGCAGGGCTGCGAAAGGAGCCTGGCTGGGACACCAACTTTCCCAGGCTACGTTTGAAGTTTGAAGTGGCAAGACAAGCAAGCAGCCCCAGTCTCGGTGCCTCTGTGCGAGCAGTGCCATGGGCAGATGAGGCTGAGCAACAGCTTTCCAGACTAGCCCCTTCTGGCTGCCAGCTATCTGCGGACGTTCGCACTTTCGGAGCAGGGCTGTGATAGGAGCCTGGCAGGGACACCACCATTCCCAGCATGCGTTTGAAGTTTCAAGTGGCAAGATAAGCAAGCAGCCCCATTCTCTGTGCCTCTATGCGAACAGTGCCATGGGCAGATGAGGCTGAGCAACAGCTTTCCAGGCTAGCCCCTTCTGCCTGCCAGCTATCTGCAGACGTTCGCATTTCAAGAGCAGGGCTGCGAAAGGAGCCTAGCAGGTACACAATCTTTCCCAGGCTACGTTTGAAGTTTGAGGTGGCAAGACAAGCAAGGAGCCCCATTCTCTGTGCCTCTGTGCGAGCAGTGCCATGGGCAGATGAGGCTGAGCAACAGCTTTCCAGGCTAGCCCCTTCTGCCTGCCAGCTATCTGCAGACGTTCGCACTTTCGGAGCAGGGCTGTGATAGGAGCCTGGCAGGGACACCACCATTCCCAGCATGCGTTTGAAGTTTCAAGTGGCAAGATAAGCAAGCAGCCCCATTCTCTGTGCCTCTATGCGAACAGTGCCATGGGCAGATGAGGCTGAGCAACAGCTTTCCAGGCTAGCACCTTCTGGCTGCCAGCTATGTGCAGACGTTCGCATTTCAAGAGCAAGGCTGCGAAAGGAGCCTAGCAGGTGCACCATCTTTCCCAGGCTACGTTTGAAGTTTGAGGTAGCAAGACAAGCAAGGAGCCCCATTCTCTGTGCCTCTGTGCGAGCAGTGCCATGGGCAGATGAGGCTGAGCAACAGCTTTCCAGGCTAGCACCTTCTGGCTGCCAACTATCTGCAGACGTTCGCACTTTCGGAGCAGGGCTGCGAAAGAGCCTGGCTGGGACACCAACTTTCCCAGGCTACGTTTGAAGTTTGAGGTGGCAAGACAAGCAATCAGCCCCATTCTCTGTGCCTCTGTGCGAGCACTGCCATGGGCAGATGAGGCTGAGCAACAGCTTTCCAGGCTAGCCCCTTCTACCTGCCAGCTATCTGCAGACGTTCGCACTTTCGGAGCAGAGCTGCGAAAGGAGCCTGGCTTGGACACCAACTTTCCCAGGCTACGTTTGAAGTTTGAGGTGGCAAGAGAAGCAAGCAACTCCAGTCTCTGCGCCTCTGTGCGAGCAGTGCCATGGGCAGATGAGGCTGAGCAACAGCTTTCCAGGCTAGCCCCTTGTGGCTGCCAGCTATCTGCAGACGTTCGCATTTCAAGAGCAGGGCTGCGGAAGGAGCCTAGCAGGTACACCATCTTTCCCAGGCTACGTTTGAAGTTTGAGGTGGCAAGACAAGCAAGCAGCCCCATTCTCTGTGCCTCTGTGCGAGCAGTGCCATGGGCAGATGAGGCTGAGCAACAGCTTTCCAGGCTAGCCCCTTCTGGCAGCCAGCTATCTGCAGACGTTCGCACTTTCGGAGCAGGGCTGCGAAAGGAGCCTGGCTGGGACACCAACTTTCCCAGGCTACGTTTGAAGTTTGAGGTGGCAAGACAAGCAAGCAGCTCCAGTCTCTGCGCCTCTGTGCGAGAACTGCCATGGGCAGACAAGGCTGAGCAACAGCTTTCCAGGCTAGCCCCTTCTGCCTGCCACCTATCTGCAGACGTTCGCACTTTCGGAGCAGGGCTGTGAAATGAGCCTGGCAGGGACACCACCATTCCCAGCATGCGTTTGAAGTTTCAAGTGGCAAGATAAGCAAGCAGCCCCATTCTCTGTGCCTCTATGCGAACAGTGCCATGGGCAGATGAGGCTGAGCAACAGCTTTCCAGGCTAGCACCTTCTGGCTGCCAGCTATGTGCAGACGTTCGCATTTCAAGAGCAAGGCTGCGAAAGGAGCCTAGCAGGTACACCATCTTTCCCAGGCTACGTTTGAAGTTTGAGGTAGCAAGACAAGCAAGGAGCCCCATTCTCTGTGCCTCTGTGCGAGCAGTGCCATGGGCAGATGAGGCTGAGCAACAGCTTTCCAGGCTAGCACCTTCTGGCTGCCAACTATCTGCAGACGTTCGCACTTTCGGAGCAGGGCTGCGAAAGGAGCCTGGCTGGGACACCAACTTTCCCAGGCTACGTTTGAAGTTTGAGGTGGCAAGACAAGCAAGCAGCCCCATTCTCTGTGCCTCTGTGCGAGCACTGCCATGGGCAGATGAGGCTGAGCAACAGCTTTCCAGGCTAGCCCCTTCTACCTGCCAGCTATCTGCAGACGTTCGCACTTTCGGAGCAGAGCTGCGAAAGGAGCCTGGCTTGGACACCAACTTTCCCAGGCTACGTTTGAAGTTTGAGGTGGCAAGAGAAGCAAGCAACTCCAGTCTCTGCGCCTCTGTGCGAGCAGTGCCATGGGCAGATGAGGCTGAGCAACAGCTTTCCAGGCTAGCCCCTTGTGGCTGCCAGCTATCTGCAGACGTTCGCATTTCAAGAGCAGGGCTGCGAAAGGAGCCTAGCAGGTACACCATCTTTCCCAGGCTACGTTTGAAGTTTGAGGTGGCAAAACAAGCAAGTAGCGCCATTCTCTGTGCCTCTGTGCGAGCAGTGCCATGGGCAGATGAGGCTGAGCAACAGCTTTCCAGGCTAGCACCTTCTGGCTGCCAGCTATCTGCAGACGTTCGCACTTTCGGAGCAGGGCTGCGAAAGGAGCCTGGCTGGGACACCAACTTTCCCAGGCTACGTTTGAAGTTTGAGGTGGCAAGACAAGCAAGCAGCTCCAGTCTCTGCGCCTCTGTGCGAGAACTGCCATGGGCAGATAAGGCTGAGCAACAGCTTTCCAGGCTAGCCCCTTCTGCCTGCCACCTATCTGCAGACGTTCGCACTTTCGGAGCAGGGCTGTGAAATGAGCCTGGCAGGGACACCACCATTCCCAGCATGCGTTTGAAGTTTCAAGTGGCAAGATAAGCAAGCAGCCCCATTCTCTGTGCCTCTGTGCGAGCAGTGCCATGGGCAGATGAGGCTGAGCAACAGCTTTCCAGGCTAGCCCCTTCTGCCTGCCAGCTATCTGCAGACGTTCGCACTTTCGGAGCAGGGCTGCGAAAGGAGCCTGGCTGGGACACCAACTTTCCCAGGCTACGTTTGAAGTTTGAAGTGGCAAGACAAGCAAGCAGCCCCAGTCTCGGTGCCTCTGTGCGAGCAGTGCCATGGGCAGATGAGGCTGAGCAACAGCTTTCCAGACTAGCCCCTTCTGGCTGCCAGCTATCTGCGGACGTTCGCACTTTCGGAGCAGGGCTGTGATAGGAGCCTGGCAGGGACACCACCATTCCCAGCATGCGTTTGAAGTTTCAAGTGGCAAGATAAGCAAGCAGCCCCATTCTCTGTGCCTCTATGCGAACAGTGCCATGGGCAGATGAGGCTGAGCAACAGCTTTCCAGGCTAGCCCCTTCTGCCTGCCAGCTATCTGCAGACGTTCGCATTTCAAGAGCAGGGCTGCGAAAGGAGCCTAGCAGGTACACAATCTTTCCCAGGCTACGTTTGAAGTTTGAGGTGGCAAGACAAGCAAGGAGCCCCATTCTCTGTGCCTCTGTGCGAGCAGTGCCATGGGCAGATGAGGCTGAGCAACAGCTTTCCAGGCTAGCCCCTTCTGCCTGCCAGCTATCTGCAGACGTTCGCACTTTCGGAGCAGGGCTGTGATAGGAGCCTGGCAGGGACACCACCATTCCCAGCATGCGTTTGAAGTTTCAAGTGGCAAGATAAGCAAGCAGCCCCATTCTCTGTGCCTCTATGCGAACAGTGCCATGGGCAGATGAGGCTGAGCAACAGCTTTCCAGGCTAGCACCTTCTGGCTGCCAGCTATGTGCAGACGTTCGCATTTCAAGAGCAAGGCTGCGAAAGGAGCCTAGCAGGTGCACCATCTTTCCCAGGCTACGTTTGAAGTTTGAGGTAGCAAGACAAGCAAGGAGCCCCATTCTCTGTGCCTCTGTGCGAGCAGTGCCATGGGCAGATGAGGCTGAGCAACAGCTTTCCAGGCTAGCACCTTCTGGCTGCCAACTATCTGCAGACGTTCGCACTTTCGGAGCAGGGCTGCGAAAGAGCCTGGCTGGGACACCAACTTTCCCAGGCTACGTTTGAAGTTTGAGGTGGCAAGACAAGCAATCAGCCCCAGTCTCTGTGCCTCTGTGCGAGCACTGCCATGGGCAGATGAGGCTGAGCAACAGCTTTCCAGGCTAGCCCCTTCTACCTGCCAGCTATCTGCAGACGTTCGCACTTTCGGAGCAGAGCTGCGAAAGGAGCCTGGCTTGGACACCAACTTTCCCAGGCTACGTTTGAAGTTTGAGGTGGCAAGAGAAGCAAGCAACTCCAGTCTCTGCGCCTCTGTGCGAGCAGTGCCATGGGCAGATGAGGCTGAGCAACAGCTTTCCAGGCTAGCCCCTTGTGGCTGCCAGCTATCTGCAGACGTTCGCATTTCAAGAGCAGGGCTGCGGAAGGAGCCTAGCAGGTACACCATCTTTCCCAGGCTACGTTTGAAGTTTGAGGTGGCAAGACAAGCAAGCAGCCCCATTCTCTGTGCCTCTGTGCGAGCAGTGCCATGGGCAGATGAGGCTGAGCAACAGCTTTCCAGGCTAGCCCCTTCTGGCAGCCAGCTATCTGCAGACGTTCGCACTTTCGGAGCAGGGCTGCGAAAGGAGCCTGGCTGGGACACCAACTTTCCCAGGCTACGTTTGAAGTTTGAGGTGGCAAGACAAGCAAGCAGCTCCAGTCTCTGCGCCTCTGTGCGAGAACTGCCATGGGCAGACAAGGCTGAGCAACAGCTTTCCAGGCTAGCCCCTTCTGCCTGCCACCTATCTGCAGACGTTCGCACTTTCGGAGCAGGGCTGTGAAATGAGCCTGGCAGGGACACCACCATTCCCAGCATGCGTTTGAAGTTTCAAGTGGCAAGATAAGCAAGCAGCCCCATTCTCTGTGCCTCTATGCGAACAGTGCCATGGGCAGATGAGGCTGAGCAACAGCTTTCCAGGCTAGCCCCTTCTGCCTGCCAGCTATCTGCAGACGTTCGCATTTCAAGAGCAGGGCTGCGAAAGGAGCCTAGCAGGTACACCAACTTTCCCAGGCTACGTTTGAAGTTTGAGGTGGCAAGACAAGCAAGCAGCCCCATTCTCTGTGCCTCTGTGTGAGCAGTGCCATGGGCAGATGAGGCTGAGCAACAGCTTTCCAGGCTAGCCCCTTCTGCCTGCCAGCTATCTGCAGACGTTCGCACTTTCGGAACAGGGCTGTGATAGGAGCCTGGCTGGGATACCACCATTCCCAGCATGCGTTTGAAGTTTCAAGTGGCAAGATAAGCAAGCAGCCCCATTCTCTGTGCCTCTATGCGAACAGTGCCATGGGCAGATGAGGCTGAGCAACAGCTTTCCAGGCTAGCCCCTTCTGGCTGCCAGCTATCTGCAGACGTTCGCATTTCAAGAGCAGGGCTGCGAAAGGAGCCTAGCAGGTACACCATCTTTCCCAGGCTACGTTTGAAGTTTGAGGTGGCAAGACAAGCAAGGAGCCCCATTCTCTGTGCCTCTGTGCGAGCAGTGCCGTGGGCAGATGAGGCTGAGCAACAGCTTTCCAGGCTAGCACCTTCTGGCTGCCAGCTATCTGCAGACGTTCGCATTTCAAGAGCAGGGCTGCGAAAGGAGCCTAGCAGGTGCACCATCTTTCCCAGGCTACGTTTGAAGTTTGAGCTAGCAAGACAAGCAAGGAGCCCCATTCTCTGTGCCTCTGTGCGAGCAGTGCCATGGGCAGATGAGGCTGAGCAACAGCTTTCCAGGCTAGCCCCTTCTGCCTGCCAGCTATCTGCAGACGTTCGCACTTTCGGAGCAGGGCTGCGAAAGGAGCCTGGCTGGGACACCAACTTTCCCAGGCTACGTTTGAAGTTTGAAGTGGCAAGACAAGCAAGCAGCCCCAGTCTCGGTGCCTCTGTGCGAGCAGTGCCATGGGCAGATGAGGCTGAGCAACAGCTTTCCAGACTAGCCCCTTCTGCCTGCCACCTATCTGCGGACGTTCGCACTTTCGGAGCAGGGCTGTGATAGGAGCCTGGCAGGGACACCACCATTCCCAGCATGCGTTTGAAGTTTCAAGTGGCAAGATAAGCAAGCAGCCCCATTCTCTGTGCCTCTATGCGAACAGTGCCATGGGCAGATGAGGCTGAGCAACTACTTTCCAGGCTAGCCCCTTCTGCCTGCCAGCTATCTGCAGACGTTCGCAATTTCGGAGCAGGGCTGTGAAATGAGCCTGGCAGGGACAATACCATTCCCAGTATGCGTTTGAAGTTTCAAGTGGCAAGATAAGCAAGCAGCCCCAGTCTCTGTGCCTCTATGCGAACAGTGCCATGGGCAGATGAGGCTGAGCAACAGCTTTCCAGGCTAGCCCCTTCTGCCTGCCAGCTATCTGCAGACGTTCGCATTTCAAGAGCAGGGCTGCGAAAGGAGCCTAGCAGGTGCACCATCTTTCCCAGGCTACGTTTGAAATTTGAGGTGGCAAGACAAGCAAGGAGCCCCATTCTCTGTGCCTCTGTGCGAGCAGTGCCATGGGCAGATGAGGCTGAGCAACAGCTTTCCAGGCTAGCACCTTCTGGCTGCCAACTATCTGCAGACGTTCGCACTTTCGGAGCAGGGCTGCGAAAGGAGCCTGGCAGGGACACCAACTTTCCCAGGCTACGTTTGAAGTTTGAGGTGGCAAGACAAGCAAGCAGCCCCATTCTCTGTGCCTCTGTGCGAGCAGTGCCATGGGCAGATGAGGCTGAGCAACAGCTTTCCAGGCTAGCCCCTTCTGGCTGCCAGCTATCTGCAGACGTTCGCACTTTCGGAGCAGAGCTGCGAAAGGAGCCTGGCTTGGACACCAACTTTCCCAGGCTACGTTTGAAGTTTGAGGTGGCAAGAGAAGCAAGCAGCTCCAGTCTCTGCGCCTCTGTGCGAGCAGTGCCATGGGCAGATGAGGCTGAGCAACAGCTTTCCAGGCTAGCCCCTTGTGGCTGCCAGCTATCTGCAGACGTTCGCATTTCAAGAGCAGGGCTGCGGAAGGAGCCTAGCAGGTACACCATCTTTCCCAGGCTACGTTTGAAGTTTGAGGTGGCAAGACAAGCAAGCAGCCCCATTCTCTGTGCCTCTGTGCGAGCAGTGCCATGGGCAGATGAGGCTGAGCAACAGCTTTCCAGGCTAGCCCCTTCTAGCAGCCAGCTATCTGCAGACGTTCGCACTTTCGGAGCAGGGCTGCGAAAGGAGCCTGGCTGGGACACCAACTTTCCCAGGCTACGTTTGAAGTTTGAGGTGGCAAGACAAGCAAGCAGCTCCAGTCTCTGCGCCTCTGTGCGAGAACTGCCATGGGCAGATAAGGCTGAGCAACAGCTTTCCAGGCTAGCCCCTTCTGCCTGCCACCTATCTGCAGACGTTCGCACTTTCGGAGCAGGGCTGTGAAATGAGCCTGGCAGGGACACCACCATTCCCAGCATGCGTTTGAAGTTTCAAGTGGCAAGATAAGCAAGCAGCCCCATTCTCTGTGCCTCTATGCGAACAGTGCCATGGGCAGATGAGGCTGAGCAACAGCTTTCCAGGCTAGCCCCTTCTGCCTGCCAGCTATCTGCAGACGTTCGCATTTCAAGAGCAGGGCTGCGAAAGGAGCCTAGCAGGTACACCAACTTTCCCAGGCTACGTTTGAAGTTTGAGGTGGCAAGACAAGCAAGCAGCCCCATTCTCTGTGCCTCTGTGTGAGCAGTGCCATGGGCAGATGAGGCTGAGCAACAGCTTTCCAGGCTAGCCCCTTCTGCCTGCCAGCTATCTGCAGACGTTCGCACTTTCGGAACAGGGCTGTGATAGGAGCCTGGCTGGGATACCACCATTCCCAGCATGCGTTTGAAGTTTCAAGTGGCAAGATAAGCAAGCAGCCCCATTCTCTGTGCCTCTATGCGAACAGTGCCATGGGCAGATGAGGCTGAGCAACAGCTTTCCAGGCTAGCCCCTTCTGGCTGCCAGCTATCTGCAGACGTTCGCATTTCAAGAGCAGGGCTGCGAAAGGAGCCTAGCAGGTACACCATCTTTCCCAGGCTACGTTTGAAGTTTGAGGTGGCAAGACAAGCAAGGAGCCCCATTCTCTGTGCCTCTGTGCGAGCAGTGCCATGGGCAGATGAGGCTGAGCAACAGCTTTCCAGGCTAGCACCTTCTGGCTGCCAGCTATCTGCAGACGTTCGCATTTCAAGAGCAGGGCTGCGAAAGGAGCCTAGCAGGTGCACCATCTTTCCCAGGCTACGTTTGAAGTTTGAGGTAGCAAGACAAGCAAGGAGCCCCATTCTCTGTGCCTCTGTGCGAGCAGTGCCATGGGCAGATGAGGCTGAGCAACAGCTTTCCAGGCTAGCCCCTTCTGCCTGCCAGCTATCTGCAGACGTTCGCACTTTCGGAGCAGGGCTGCGAAAGGAGCCTGGCTGGGACACCAACTTTCCCAGGCTACGTTTGAAGTTTGAAGTGGCAAGACAAGCAAGCAGCCCCAGTCTCGGTGCCTCTGTGCGAGCAGTGCCATGGGCAGATGAGGCTGAGCAACAGCTTTCCAGACTAGCCCCTTCTGCCTGCCAGCTATCTGCGGACGTTCGCACTTTCGGAGCAGGGCTGTGATAGGAGCCTGGCAGGGACACCACCATTCCCAGCATGCGTTTGAAGTTTCAAGTTACAAGATAAGCAAGCAGCCCCATTCTCTGTGCCTCTATGCGAACAGTGCCATGGGCAGATGAGGCTGAGCAACTACTTTCCAGGCTAGCCCCTTCTGCCTGCCAGCTATCTGCAGACGTTCGCAATTTCGGAGCAGGGCTGTGAAATGAGCCTGGCAGGGACAATACCATTCCCAGTATGCGTTTGAAGTTTCAAGTGGCAAGATAAGCAAGCAGCCCCAGTCTCTGTGCCTCTATGCGAACAGTGCCATGGGCAGATGAGGCTGAGCAACAGCTTTCCAGGCTAGCCCCTTCTGCCTGCCAGCTATCTGCAGACGTTCGCATTTCAAGAGCAGGGCTGCGAAAGGAGCCTAGCAGGTGCACCATCTTTCCCAGGCTACGTTTGAAATTTGAGGTGGCAAGACAAGCAAGGAGCCCCATTCTCTGTGCCTCTGTGCGAGCAGTGCCATGGGCAGATGAGGCTGAGCAACAGCTTTCCAGGCTAGCACCTTCTGGCTGCCAACTATCTGCAGACGTTCGCACTTTCGGAGCAGGGCTGCGAAAGGAGCCTGGCAGGGACACCAACTTTCCCAGGCTACGTTTGAAGTTTGAGGTGGCAAGACAAGCAAGCAGCCCCATTCTCTGTGCCTCTGTGCGAGCAGTGCCATGGGCAGATGAGGCTGAGCAACAGCTTTCCAGGCTAGCCCCTTCTGGCTGCCAGCTATCTGCAGACGTTCGCACTTTCGGAGCAGAGCTGCGAAAGGAGCCTGGCTTGGACACCAACTTTCCCAGGCTACGTTTGAAGTTTGAGGTGGCAAGAGAAGCAAGCAGCTCCAGTCTCTGCGCCTCTGTGCGAGCAGTGCCATGGGCAGATGAGGCTGAGCAACAGCTTTCCAGGCTAGCCCCTTCTGGCTGCCAGCTATCTGCAGACGTTCGCATTTCAAGAGCAGGGCTGCGAAAGGAGCCTAGCAGGTACACCATCTTTCCCAGGCTACGTTTGAAGTTTGAGGTGGCAAGACAAGCAAGCAGCCCCATTCTCTGTGCCTCTGTGCGAGCAGTGCCATGGGCAGATGAGGCTGAGCAACAGCTTTCCAGGCTAGCCCCTTCTGGCTGCCAGCTATCTGCAGACGTTCGCACTTTCGGAGCAGGGCTGCGAAAGGAGCCTGGCTGGGACACCAACTTTCCCAGGCTACGTTTGAAGTTTGAGGTGGCAAGACAAGCAAGCAGCCCCATTCTCTGTGCCTCTGTGCGAGCAGTGCCATGGGCAGATGAGGCTGAGCAACAGCTTTCCAGGATAGCCCCTTCTGCCTGCCAGCTATCTGCAGACGTTCGCACTTTCGGAGCAGGGCTGTGAAATGAGCCTGGCAGGGACACCACCATTCCCAGCATGCGTTTGAAGTTTCAAGTGGCAAGATAAGCAAGCAGCCCCATTCTCTGTGCCTCTATGCGAACAGAGCCATGGGCAGATGAGGCTGAGCAACAGCTTTCCAGGCTAGCCCCTTCTGCCTGCCACCTATCTGCAGACGTTCGCATTTCAAGAGCAGGGCTGCGAAAGGAGCCTAGCAGGTGCACCATCTTTCCCAGGCTACGTTTGAAGTTTGAGGTGGCAAGACAAGCAAGGAGCCCCATTCTCTGTGCCTCTGTGCGAGCAGTGCCATGGGCAGATGAGGCTGAGCAACAGCTTTCCAGGCTAGCCCCTTCTGCCTGCCAGCTATCTGCAGACGTTCGCACTTTCGGAGCAGGGCTGTGATAGGAGCCTGGCAGGGACACCACCATTCCCAGCATGCGTTTGAAGTTTCAAGTGGCAAGATAAGCAAGCAGCCCCATTCTCTGTGCCTCTATGCGAACAGTGCCATGGGCAGATGAGGCTGAGCAACAGCTTTCCAGGCTAGCACCTTCTGGCTGCCAGCTATCTGCAAACGTTCGCATTTCAAGAGCAGGGCTGCGAAAGGAGCCTAGCAGGTGCACCATCTTTCCCAGGCTACGTTTGAAGTTTGAGGTAGCAAGACAAGCAAGGAGCCCCATTCTCTGTGCCTCTGTGCGAACAGTGCCATGGGCAGATGAGGCTGAGCAACAGCTTTCCAGGCTAGCACCTTCTGGCTGCCAACTATCTGCAGACGTTCGCACTTTCGGAGCAGGGCTGCGAAAGGAGCCTGGCTGGGACACCAACTTTCCCAGGCTACGTTTGAAGTTTGAGGTGGCAAGACAAGCAAGCAGCCCCATTCTCTGTGCCTCTGTGCGAGCAGTGCCATGGGCAGATGAGGCTGAGCAACAGCTTTCCAGGCTAGCCCCTTCTGCCTGCCAGCTATCTGCAGACGTTCGCATTTCAAGAGCAGGGCTGCGAAAGGAGCCTAGCAGGTGCACCATCTTTCCCAGGCTACGTTTGAAGTTTGAGCTAGCAAGACAAGCAAGGAGCCCCATTCTCTGTGCCTCTGTGCGAGCAGTGCCATGGGCAGATGAGGCTGAGCAACAGCTTTCCAGGCTAGCCCCTTCTGCCTGCCAGCTATCTGCAGACGTTCGCACTTTCGGAGCAGGGCTGCGAAAGGAGCCTGGCTGGGACACCAACTTTCCCAGGCTACGTTTGAAGTTTGAAGTGGCAAGACAAGCAAGCAGCCCCAGTCTCGGTGCCTCTGTGCGAGCAGTGCCATGGGCAGATGAGGCTGAGCAACAGCTTTCCAGACTAGCCCCTTCTGGCTGCCAGCTATCTGCAGACGTTCGCACTTTCGGAGCAGGGCTGTGATAGGAGCCTGGCAGGGACACCACCATTCCCAGCATGCGTTTGAAGTTTCAAGTGGCAAGATAAGCAAGCAGCCCCATTCTCTGTGCCTCTATGCGAACAGTGCCATGGACAGATGAGGCTGAGCAACAGCTTTCCAGGCTAGCCCCTTCTGCCTGCCAGCTATCTGCAGACGTTCGCATTTCAAGAGCCGGGCTGCGAAAGGAGCCTAGCAGGTACACAATCTTTCCCAGGCTACGTTTGAAGTTTGAGGTGGCAAGACAAGCAAGCAGCCCCATTCTCTGTGCCTCTGTGCGAGCAGTGCCATGGGCAGACGAGGCTGAGCAACAGCTTTCCAGGCTAGCCCCTTCTGCCTGCCAGCTATCTGCAGACGTTCGCAATTTCGGAGCAGGGCTGTGAAACGAGCCTGTCAGGGACACCACCATTGCCAGTATGCGTTTGAAGTTTCAAGTGGCAAGATAAGCAAGCAGCCCCATTCTCTGTGCCTCTATGCGAACAGTGCCATGGGCAGATGAGGCTGAGCAACAGCTTTCCAGGCTAGCCCCTTCTGCCTGCCAGCTATCTGCAGACGTTCGCATTTCAAGAGCAGGGCTGCGAAAGGAGCCTAGCAGGTGCACCATCTTTCCCAGGCTACGTTTGAAATTTGAGGTGGCAAGACAAGCAAGGAGCCCCATTCTCTGTGCCTCTGTGCGAGCAGTGCCATGGGCAGATGAGGCTGAGCAACAGCTTTCCAGGCTAGCCCCTTCTGCCTGCCAGCTATCTGCAGACGTTCGCACTTTCGGAGCAGGGCTGTGATAGGGGCCTGGCAGGGACACCACCATTCCCAGCATGCGTTTGAAGTTTCAAGTGGCAAGATAAGCAAGCAGCCCCATTCTCTGTGCCTCTATGCGAACAGTGCCTTGGGCAGATGAGGCTGAGCAACAGCTTTCCAGGCTAGCACCTTCTGGCTGCCAGCTATCTGCAGACGTTCGCATTTCAAGAGCAGGGCTGTGAAAGGAGCCTAGTAGGTGCACCATCTTTCCCAGGCTACGTTTGAAGTTTGAGGTAGCAAGACAACCAAGGAGCCCCATTCTCTGTGCCTCTGTGCGAGCAGTACCATGGGCAGATGAGGCTGAGCAACAGCTTTCCAGGCTAGCACCTTCTGGCTGCCAACTATCTGCAGACGTTCGCACTTTCGGAGCAGTTCTGCGAAAGGAGCCTGGCTGGGACACCAACTTTCCCAGGCTACGTTTGAAGTTTGAGGTGGCAAGACAAGCAAGCAGCCCCATTCTCTGTGCCTCTGTGCGAGCAGTGCCATGGGCAGATGAGGCTGAGCAACAGCTTTCCAGGCTAGCCCCTTCTGGCTGCCAGCTATCTGCAGACGTTCGCACTTTCAGAGCAGAGCTGCGAAAGGATCCTGGCTTGGACACCAACTTTCCCAGGCTACGTTTGAAGTTTGAGGTGGCAAGAGAAGCAAGCAGCTCCAGTCTCTGCGCCTCTGTGCGAGCAGTGCCATGGGCAGATGAGGCTGAGCAACAGCTTTCCAGGCTAGCCCCTTCTGGCTGCCAGCTATCTGCAGACGTTCGCATTTCAAGAGCAGGGCTGCGAAAGGAGCCTAGCAGGTACACCATCTTTCCCAGGCTACGTTTGAAGTTTGAGGTGGCAAGACAAGCAAGCAGCCCCATTCTCTGTGCCTCTGTGCGAGCAGTGCCATGGGCAGATGAGGCTGAGCAACAGCTTTCCAGGCTAGCCCCTTCTGGCTGCCAGCTATCTGCAGACGTTCGCACTTTCGGAGCAGGGCTGCGAAAGGAGCCTGGCTGGGACACCAACTTTCCCAGGCTACGTTTGAAGTTTGAGGTGGCAAGAGAAGCAAGCAGCCCCATTCTCTGTGCCTCTGTGCGAGCAGTGCCATGGGCAGATGAGGCTGAGCAACAGCTTTCCAGGGTAGCCCCTTCTGCCTGCCAGCTATCTGCAGACGTTCGCACTTTCGGAGCAGGGCTGTGGTAGGATCCTGCCAGGGACACCACCATTCCCAGCATGCGTTTGAAGTTTCAAGTGGCAAGATAAGCAAGCAGCCCCATTCTCTGTGCCTCTATGCGAACAGAGCCATGGGCAGATGAGGCTGAGCAACAGCTTTCCAGGCTAGCCCCTTCTGGCTGCCAGCTATCTGCAGACGTTCGCATTTCAAGAGCAGGGCTGTGAAAGGAGCCTAGCAGGTACACCATCTTTCCCAGGATACGTTTGAAGTTTGAGGTGGCAAGAGAAGCAAGCAGCTCCAGTGTCTGCGCCTCTGTGCGAGAACTGCCATGGGCAGATGAGGCTGAGCAACAGCTTTGCAGGCTAGCCCCTTCTGGCTGCCAGCTATCTGCAGACGTTCGCACTTTCGGAGCAGGGCTGCGAAATGAGCCTGGCAGGGACACCACCATTCCCAGCATGCGTTTGAAGTTTCAAGTGGCAAGATAAGCAAGCAGCCCCATTCTCTGTGCCTCTATGCGAACAGTGCCTTGGGCAGATGAGGCTGAGCAACAGCTTTCCAGGCTAGCACCTTCTGGCTGCCAGCTATCTGCAGACGTTCGCATTTCAAGAGCAGGGCTGTGAAAGGAGCCTAGCAGGTGCACCATCTTTCCCAGGCTACGTTTGAAGTTTGAGGTAGCAAGACAACCAAGGAGCCCCATTCTCTGTGCCTCTGTGCGAGCAGTACCATGGGCAGATGAGGCTGAGCAACAGCTTTCCAGGCTAGCCCCTTCTGGCTGCCAGCTATCTGCAGACGTTCGCACTTTCAGAGCAGAGCTGCGAAAGGATCCTGGCTGGGACACCAACTTTCCCAGGCTACGTTTGAAGTTTGAGGTGGCAAGAGAAGCAAGCAGCTCCAGTCTCTGCGCCTCTGTGCGAGCAGTGCCATGGGCAGATGAGGCTGAGCAACAGCTTTCCAGGCTAGCCCCTTCTGGCTGCCAGCTATCTGCAGACGTTCGCATTTCAAGAGCAGGGCTGCGAAAGGAGCCTAGCAGGTACACCATCTTTCCCAGGCTACGTTTGAAGTTTGAGGTGGCAAGACAAGCAAGCAGCCCCATTCTCTGTGCCTCTGTGCGAGCAGTGCCATGGGCAGATGAGGCTGAGCAACAGCTTTCCAGGCTAGCCCCTTCTGGCTGCCAGCTATCTGCAGACGTTCGCACTTTCGGAGCAGGGCTGCGAAAGGAGCCTGGCTGGGACACCAACTTTCCCAGGCTACGTTTGAAGTTTGAGGTGGCAAGAGAAGCAAGCAGCCCCATTCTCTGTGCCTCTGTGCGAGCAGTGCCATGGGCAGATGAGGCTGAGCAACAGCTTTCCAGGGTAGCCCCTTCTGCCTGCCAGCTATCTGCAGACGTTCGCACTTTCGGAGCAGGGCTGTGATAGGATCCTGTCAGGGACACCACCATTCCCAGCATGCGTTTGAAGTTTCAAGTGGCAAGATAAGCAAGCAGCCCCATTCTCTGTGCCTCTATGCGAACAGTGCCTTGTGCAGATGAGGCTGAGCAACAGCTTTCCAGGCTAGCCCCTTCTGGCTGCCAGCTATCTGCAGACGTTCGCATTTCAAGAGCAGGGCTGTGAAAGGAGCCTAGCAGGTACACCATCTTTCCCAGGCTACGTTTGAAGTTTGAGGTGGCAAGACAAGCAAGGAGCCCCATTCTTTGTGCCTCTGTGCGAGCAGTGCCATGGGCAGATGAGGCTGAGCAACAGCTTTCCAGGCTAGCCCCTTCTGGCTGCCAGCTATCTGCAGACGTTAGCACTTTCGGAGCAGAGCTGCGAAAGGAGCCTGGCTGGGACACCAACTTTCCCAGGCTACGTTTGAAGTTTGAGGTGGCAAGAGAAGCAAGCAGCTCCAGTGTCTGCGCCTCTGTGCGAGAACTGCCATGGGCAGATGAGGCTGAGCAACAGCTTTGCAGGCTAGCCCCTTCTGGCTGCCAGCTATCTGCAGACGTTCGCACTTTCGGAGCAGGGCTGTGAAATGAGCCTGGCAGGGACACCACCATTCCCAGCATGCGTTTGAAGTTTCAAGTGGCAAGATAAGCAAGCAGCCCCATTCTCTGTGCCTCTATGCGAACAGAGCCATGGGCAGATGAGGCTGAGCAACAGCTTTCCAGGATAGCCCCTTCTGCCTGCCAGCTATCTGCAGACGTTCGCATTTCAAGAGCAGGGCTGTGAAAGGAGCCTAGCAGGTGCACCATCTTTCCCAGGCTACGTTTGAAGTTTGAGGTAGCAAGACAACCAAGGAGCCCCATTCTCTCTGCCTCTGTGCGAGCAGTACCATGGGCAGATGAGGCTGAGCAACAGCTTTCCAGGCTAGCACCTTCTGGCTGCCAACTATCTGCAGACGTTCGCACTTTCGGAGCAGGGCTGCGAAAGGAGCCTGGCTGGGACACCAACTTTCCCAGGCTACGTTTGAAGTTTGAGGTGGCAAGACAAGCAAGCAGCCCCATTCTCTGTGTCTCTGTGCGAGCACTGCCATGGGCAGATGAGGCTGAGCAACAGCTTTCCAGGCTAGCACCTTCTGCCTGCCAGCTATCTGCAGACGTTCGCACTTTCGGAGCAGAGCTGCGAAAGGAGCCTGGCTTGGACACCAACTTTCCCAGGCTACGTTTGAAGTTTGAGGTGGCAAGAGAAGCAAGCAGCTCCAGTCTCTGCGCCTCTGTGCGAGCAGTGCCATGGGCAGATGAGGCTGAGCAACAGCTTTCCAGGCTAGCCCCTTCTGGCTGCCAGCTATCTGCAGACGTTCGCATTTCAAGAGCAGGGCTGCGAAAGGAGCCTAGCAGGTACACCATCTTTCCCAGGCTACGTTTGAAGTTTGAGGTGGCAAGACAAGCAAGCAGCCCCATTCTCTGTGCCTCTGTGCGAGCAGTGCCATGGGCAGATGAGGCTGAGCAACAGCTTTCCAGGCTAGCCCCTTCTGTCTGCCAGCTATCTGCAGACGTTAGCACTTTCGGAGCAGAGCTGCGAAAGGAGCCTGGCTGGGACACCAACTTTCCCAGGCTACGTTTGAAGTTTGAGGTGGCAAGAGAAGCAAGCAGCTCCAGTGTCTGCGCCTCTGTGCGAGAACTGCCATGGGCAGATGAGGCTGAGCA
This sequence comes from Opisthocomus hoazin, assembly GCF_030867145.1. Taxonomy (NCBI): domain Eukaryota; kingdom Metazoa; phylum Chordata; class Aves; order Opisthocomiformes; family Opisthocomidae; genus Opisthocomus; species Opisthocomus hoazin. The sequence goes on along the minus strand of NC_134437.1, from coordinate 9,222,371 downwards.
ACAGCTTTGCAGGCTAGCCCCTTCTGCCTGCCAGCTATCTGCAGACGTTCGCACTTTCGGAGCAGGGCTGTGAAATGAGCCTGGCAGGGACACCACCATTCCCAGCATGCGTTTGAAGTTTCAAGTGGCAAGATAAGCAAGCAGCCCCATTCTCTGTGCCTCTATGCGAACAGAGCCATGGGCAGATGAGGCTGAGCAACAGCTTTCCAGGCTAGCCCCTTCTGGCTGCCAGCTATCTGCAGACGTTCGCATTTCAAGAGCAGAGCTGCGAAAGGAGACTAGCAGGTACACCATCTTTCCCAGGCTACGTTTGAAGTTTGAGGTGGCAAGACAAGCAAGCAGCCCCATTCTCTGTGCCTCTGTGCGAGCACTGCCATGGGCAGATGAGGCTGAGCAACAGCTTTCCAGGCTAGCCCCTTCTGCCTGCCAGCTATCTGCAGACGTTCGCACTTTCGGAACAGGGCTGTGATAGGAGCCTGGCAGGGACACCACCATTCCCAGCATGCGTTTGAAGTTTCAAGTGGCAAGATAAGCAAGCAGCCCCATTCTCTGTGCCTCTATGCGAACAGTGCCATGGGCAGATGAGGCTGAGCAACAGCTTTCCAGGCTAGCCCCTTCTGCCTGCCAGCTATCTGCAGACGTTCGCATTTCAAGAGCAGGGCTGCGAAAGGAGCCTAGCAGGTACACCATCTTTCCCAGGCTACGTTTGAAGTTTGAGGTGGCAAGACAAGCAAGGAGCCCATTCTCTGTGCCTCTGTGCGAGCAGTGCCATGGGCCGATGAGGCTGAGGAACAGCTTTCCAGGCTAGCACCTTCTGGCTGCCAGTTATCTGCAGACGTTCGCATTTCAAGAGCAGGGCTGCGAAAGGAGCCTAGCAGGTGCACCATCTTTCCCAGGGTACGTTTGAAGTTTGAGGTAGCAAGACAAGCAAGGAGCCCCATTCTCTGTGCCTCTGTGCGAGCAGTGCCATGGGCAGATGAGGCTGAGCAACAGCTTTCCAGGCTAGCACCTTCTGGCTGCCAGCTATCTGCAGACGTTCGCACTTTCGGAGCAGGGCTGCGAAAGGAGCCTGGCTGGGACACCAACTTTCCCAGGCTACGTTTGAAGTTTGAGGTGGCAAGACAAGCAAGCAGCCCCATTCTCTGTGCCTCTGTGCGAGCACTGCCATGGGCAGATGAGGCTGAGCAACAGCTTTCCAGGCTAGCCCCTTCTGCCTGCCAGCTATCTGCAGACGTTCGCACTTTCGGAGCAGGGCTGTGATAGGAGCCTGGCAGGGACACCACCATTCCCAGCATGCGTTTGAAGTTTCAAGTGGCAAGATAAGCAAGCAGCCCCATTCTCTGTGCCTCTATGCGAACAGTGCCTTGTGCAGATGAGGCTGAGCAACAGCTTTCCAGGCTAGCCCCTTCTGGCTGCCAGCTATCTGCAGACGTTCGCATTTCAAGAGCAGGGCTGCGAAAGGAGACTAGCAGGTGCACCATCTTTCCCAGGGTACGTTTGAAGTTTGAGGTAGCAAGACAAGCAAGCAGCCCCATTCTCTGTGCCTCTGTGCGAGCAGTGCCATGGGCAGATGAGGCTGAGCAACAGCTTTCCAGGCTAGCACCTTCTGGCTGCCAGCTATCTGCAGACGTTCGCACTTTCGGAGCAGGGCTGCGAAAGGAGCCTGGCTGGGACACCAACTTTCCCAGGCTACGTTTGAAGTTTGAGGTGGCAAGACAAGCAAGCAGCCCCATTCTCTGTGCCTCTGTGCTAGCAGTGCCATGGGCAGATGAGGCTGAGCAACAGCTTTCCAGGCTAGCCCCTTCTGCCTGCCAGCTATCTGCAGACGTTCGCACTTTCGGAGCAGGGCTGTGATAGGAGCCTGGCAGGGACACCACCATTCCCAGCATGCGTTTGAAGTTTCAAGTGGCAAGATAAGCAAGCAGCCCCATTCTCTGTGCCTCTATGCGAACAGTGCCATGGGCAGATGAGGCTGAGCAACAGCTTTCTAGGCTAGCCCCTTCTGGCTGCCAGCTATCTGCAGACGTTCGCATTTCAAGAGCAGGGCTGCGAAAGGAGCCTAGGGGGTACACCTTCTTTCCCAGGCTACGTTTGAAGTTTGAGGTGGCAAGACAAGCAAGCAGCCGCATTCTCTGTGCCTCTGTGCGAGCACTGCCATGGGCAGATGAGGCTGAGCAACAGCTTTCCAGGCTAGCACCTTCTGCCTGCCAGCTATCTGCAGACGTTCGCACTTTCGGAGCAGAGCTGCGAAAGGAGCCTGGCTTGGACACCAACTTTCCCAGGCTACGTTTGAAGTTTGAGGTGGCAAGAGAAGCAAGCAGCTCCAGTCTCTGCGCCTGTGTGCGAGCAGTGCCATGGGCAGATGAGGCTGAGCAACAGCTTTCCAGGCTAGCCCCTTCTGGCTGCCAGCTATCTGCAGACGTTCGCATTTCAAGAGCAGGGCTGCGAAAGGAGCCTAGCAGGTACACCATCTTTCCCAGGCTACGTTTGAAGTTTGAGGTGGCAAGACAAGCAAGCAGCCCCAGTGTCTGCGCCTCTGTGCGAGAACTGCCATGGGCAGATGAGGCTGAGCAACAGCTTTCCAGGCTAGCCCCTTCTGTCTGCCAGCTATCTGCAGACGTTCGCACTTTCGGAGCAGGGCTGCGAAAGGAGCCTGGCTGGGACACCAACTTTCCCAGGCTACGTTTGAAGTTTGAGGTGGCAAGACAAGCAAGCAGCCCCATTCTCTGTGCCTCTGTGCGAGCAGTGCCATGGGCAGATGAGGCTGAGCAACAGCTTTCCAGGATAGCCCCTTCTGGCTGCCAGCTATCTGCAGACGTTCGCATTTCAAGAGCAGGGCTGTGATAGGATCCTGGCAGGGACACCACCATTCCCAGCATGCGTTTGAAGTTTCAAGTGGCAAGATAAGCAAGCAGCCCCATTCTCTGTGCCTCTATGCGAACAGAGCCATGGGCAGATGAGGCTGAGCAACAGCTTTCCAGGCTAGCCCCTTCTGCCTGCCAGCTATCTGCAGACGTTCGCATTTCAAGAGCAGGGCTGTGAAAGGAGCCTAGCAGGTACACCATCTTTCCCAGGATACGTTTGAAGTTTGAGGTGGCAAGACAAGCAAGGAGCCCCATTCTCTGTGCCTCTGTGCGAGCAGTGCCATGGGCAGATGAGGCTGAGCAACAGCTTTCCAGGCTAGCCCCTTCTGGCTGCCAGCTATCTGCAGACGTTAGCACTTTCGGAGCAGAGCTGCGAAAGGAGCCTGGCTGGGACACCAACTTTCCCAGGCTACGTTTGAAGTTTGAGGTGGCAAGAGAAGCAAGCAGCTCCAGTGTCTGCGCCTCTGTGCGAGAACTGCCATGGGTAGATGAGGCTGAGCAACAGCTTTGCAGGCTAGCCCCTTCTGCCTGCCAGCTATCTGCAGACGTTCGCACTTTCGGAGCAGGGCTGTGAAATGAGCCTGGCAGGGACACCACCATTCCCAGCATGCGTTTGAAGTTTCAAGTGGCAAGATAAGCAAGCAGCCCCATTCTCTGTGCCTCGATGCGAACAGAGCCATGGGCAGATGAGGCTGAGCAACAGCTTTCCAGGCTAGCCCCTTCTGGCTGCCAGCTATCTGCAGACGTTCGCATTTCAAGAGCAGAGCTGCGAAAGGAGACTAGCAGGTACACCATCTTTCCCAGGCTACGTTTGAAGTTTGAGGTGGCAAGACAAGCAAGGAGCCCCATTCTCTGTGCCTCTGTGCGAGCACTGCCATGGGCAGATGAGGCTGAGCAACAGCTTTCCAGGCTAGCCCCTTCTGCCTGCCAGCTATCTGCAGACGTTCGCACTTTCGGAACAGGGCTGTGATAGGAGCCTGGCAGGGACACCACCATTCCCAGCATGCGTTTGAAGTTTCAAGTGGCAAGATAAGCAAGCAGCCCCATTCTCTGTGCCTCTATGCGAACAGTGCCATGGGCAGATGAGGCTGAGCAACAGCTTTCCAGGCTAGCCCCTTCTGCCTGCCAGCTATCTGCAGACGTTCGCATTTCAAGAGCAGGGCTGCGAAAGGAGCCTAGCAGGTACACCATCTTTCCCAGGCTATGTTTGAAGTTTGAGGTGGCAAGACAAGCAAGGAGCCCATTCTCTGTGCCTCTGTGCGAGCAGTGCCATGGGCCGATGAGGCTGAGGAACAGCTTTCCAGGCTAGCACCTTCTGGCTGCCAGTTATCTGCAGACGTTCGCATTTCAAGAGCAGGGCTGCGAAAGGAGCCTAGCAGGTGCACCATCTTTCCCAGGGTACGTTTGAAGTTTGAGGTAGCAAGACAAGCAAGGAGCCCCATTCTCTGTGCCTCTGTGCGAGCAGTGCCATGGGCAGATGAGGCTGAGCAACAGCTTTCCAGGCTAGCACCTTCTGGCTGCCAGCTATCTGCAGACGTTCGCACTTTCGGAGCAGGGCTGCGAAAGGAGCCTGGCTGGGACACCAACTTTCCCAGGCTACGTTTGAAGTTTGAGGTGGCAAGACAAGCAAGCAGCCCCATTCTCTGTGCCTCTGTGCGAGCACTGCCATGGGCAGATGAGGCTGAGCAACAGCTTTCCAGGCTAGCCCCTTCTGCCTGCCAGCTATCTGCAGACGTTCGCACTTTCGGAGCAGGGCTGTGATAGGAGCCTGGCAGGGACACCACCATTCCCAGCATGCGTTTGAAGTTTCAAGTGGCAAGATAAGCAAGCAGCCCCATTCTCTGTGCCTCTATGCGAACAGTGCCTTGTGCAGATGAGGCTGAGCAACAGCTTTCCAGGCTAGCACCTTCTGGCTGCCAGCTATCTGCAGACGTTCGCATTTCAAGAGCAGGGCTGCGAAAGGAGACTAGCAGGTGCACCATCTTTCCCAGGGTACGTTTGAAGTTTGAGGTAGCAAGACAAGCAAGCAGCCCCATTCTCTGTGCCTCTGTGCGAGCAGTGCCATGGGCAGATGAGGCTGAGCAACAGCTTTCCAGGCTAGCACCTTCTGGCTGCCAGCTATCTGCAGACGTTCGCACTTTCGGAGCAGGGCTGCGAAAGGAGCCTGGCTGGGACACCAACTTTCCCAGGCTACGTTTGAAGTTTGAGGTGGCAAGACAAGCAAGCAGCCCCATTCTCTGTGCCTCTGTGCTAGCAGTGCCATGGGCAGATGAGGCTGAGCAACAGCTTTCCAGGCTAGCCCCTTCTGCCTGCCAGCTATCTGCAGACGTTCGCACTTTCGGAGCAGGGCTGTGATAGGAGCCTGGCAGGGACACCACCATTCCCAGCATGCGTTTGAAGTTTCAAGTGGCAAGATAAGCAAGCAGCCCCATTCTCTGTGCCTCTATGCGAACAGTGCCATGGGCAGATGAGGCTGAGCAACAGCTTTCTAGGCTAGCCCCTTCTGGCTGCCAGCTATCTGCAGACGTTCGCATTTCAAGAGCAGGGCTGCGAAAGGAGCCTAGGAGGTACACCTTCTTTCCCAGGCTACGTTTGAAGTTTGAGGTGGCAAGACAAGCAAGCAGCCGCATTCTCTGTGCCTCTGTGCTAGCAGTGCCATGGGCAGATGAGGCTGAGCAACAGCTTTCCAGGCTAGCCCCTTCTGGCTGCCAGCTATCTGCAGACGTTCGCACTTTCGGAGCAGAGCTGCGAAAGGAGCCTGGCTTGGACACCAACTTTCCCAGGCTACGTTTGAATTTTGAGGTGGCAAGAGAAGCAAGCAGCTCCAGTCTCTGCGCCTCTGTGCGAGCAGTGCCATGGGCAGATGAGGCTGAGCAACAGCTTTCCAGGCTAGCCCCTTGTGGCTGCCAGCTATCTTCAGACGTTCGCATTTCAAGAGCAGGGCTGCGAAAGGAGCCTAGCAGGTACAACATCTTTCCCAGGCTACGTTTGAAGTTTGAGGTGGCAAGACAAGCAAGCAGCCCCATTCTCTGTGCCTCTGTGCGAGCAGTGCCATGGGCAGATGAGGCTGAGCAACAGCTTTCCAGGCTAGCCCCTTCTGGCTGCCAGCTATCTGCAGACGTTCGCACTTTCGAAGCAGGGCTGCGAAAGGAGCCTGGCTGGGACACCAACTTTCCCAGGCTACGTTTGAATTTTGAGGTGGCAAGACAAGCAAGCAGCTCCAGTCTCTGCGCCTCTGTGAGAGAACTGCCATGGGCAGATAAGGCTGAGCAACAGCTTTCCAGGCTAGCCCCTTCTGCCTGCCACCTATCTGCAGACGTTCGCACTTTCGGAGCAGGGCTGTGAAATGAGCCTGGCAGGGACACCACCATTCCCAGCATGCGTTTGAAGTTTCAAGTGGCAAGATAAGCAAGCAGCCCCATTCTCTGTGCCTCTATGCGAACAGTGCCATGGGCAGATGAGGCTGAGCAACAGCTTTCCAGGCTAGCCCCTTCTGCCTGCCAGCTATCTGCAGACGTTCGCATTTCAAGAGCAGGGCTGCGAAAGGAGCCTAGCAGGTACACCATCTTTCCCAGGCTACGTTTGAAGTTTGAGGTGGCAAGACAAGCAAGGAGCCCCATTCTCTGTGCCTCTGTGCGAGCAGTGCCATGGGCAGATGAGGCTGAGCAACAGCTTTCCAGGCTAGACCCTTCTGGCTGCCAGCTATCTGCAGACGTTCGCATTTCAAGAGCAGGGCTGCGAAAGGAGCCTAGCAGGTGCACCATCTTTCCCAGGCTACGTTTGAAGTTTGAGGTGGCAAGACAAGCAAGGAGCCCCATTCTCTGTGCCTCTGTGCGAGCAGTGCCATGGGCAGATGAGGCTGAGCAACAGCTTTCCAGGCTAGCCCCTTCTGCCTGCCAGCTATCTGCAGACGTTCGCACTTTCGGAGCAGGGCTGCGAAAGGAGCCTGGCTGGGACACCAACTTTCCCAGGCTACGTTTGAAGTTTGAAGTGGCAAGACAAGCAAGCAGCCCCAGTCTCGGTGCCTCTGTGCGAGCAGTGCCATGGGCAGATGAGGCTGAGCAACAGCTTTCCAGACTAGCCCCTTCTGGCTTCCAGCTATCTGCGGACTTTCGCACTTTCGGAGCAGGGCTGTGATAGGAGCCTGGCAGGGACACCACCATTCCCAGCATGCGTTTGAAGTTTCAAGTGGCAAGATAAGCAAGCAGCCCCATTCTCTGTGCCTCTATGCGAACAGTGCCATGGGCAGATGAGGCTGAGCAACAGCTTTCCAGGCTAGCCCCTTCTGCCTGCCAGCTATCTGCAGACGTTCGCATTTCAAGAGCAGGGCTGCGAAAGGAGCCTAGGAGGTACACAATCTTTCCCAGGCTACGTTTGAAGTTTGAGGTGGCAAGACAAGCAAGGAGCCCCATTCTCTGTGCCTCTGTGCGAGCAGTGCCATGGGCAGACGAGGCTGAGCAACAGCTTTCCAGGCTAGCCCCTTCTGCCTGCCAGCTATCTGCAGACGTTCGCAATTTCGGAGCACGGCTGCGAAAGGAGCCTGGCTGGGACACCAACTTTCCCAGGCTACGTTTGAAGTTTGAGGTGGCAAGAGAAGCAAGCAGCTCCAGTGTCTGCGCCTCTGTGCGAGAACTGCCATGGGTAGATGAGGCTGAGCAACAGCTTTGCAGGCTAGCCCCTTCTGCCTGCCAGCTATCTGCAGACGTTCGCACTTTCGGAGCAGGGCTGTGAAATGAGCCTGGCAGGGACACCACCATTCCCAGCATGCGTTTGAAGTTTCAAGTGGCAAGATAAGCAAGCAGCCCCATTCTCTGTGCCTCTATGCGAACAGAGCCATGGGCAGATGAGGCTGAGCAACAGCTTTCCAGGCTAGCCCCTTCTGGCTGCCAGCTATCTGCAGACGTTCGCATTTCAAGAGCAGAGCTGCGAAAGGAGACTAGCAGGTACACCATCTTTCCCAGGCTACGTTTGAAGTTTGAGGTGGCAAGACAAGCAAGGAGCCCCATTCTCTGTGCCTCTGTGCGAGCACTGCCATGGGCAGATGAGGCTGAGCAACAGCTTTCCAGGCTAGCCCCTTCTGCCTGCCAGCTATCTGCAGACGTTCGCACTTTCGGAACAGGGCTGTGATAGGAGCCTGGCAGGGACACCACCATTCCCAGCATGCGTTTGAAGTTTCAAGTGGCAAGATAAGCAAGCAGCCCCATTCTCTGTGCCTCTATGCGAACAGTGCCATGGGCAGATGAGGCTGAGCAACAGCTTTCCAGGCTAGCCCCTTCTGCCTGCCAGCTATCTGCAGACGTTCGCATTTCAAGAGCAGGGCTGCGAAAGGAGCCTAGCAGGTACACCATCTTTCCCAGGCTATGTTTGAAGTTTGAGGTGGCAAGACAAGCAAGGAGCCCATTCTCTGTGCCTCTGTGCGAGCAGTGCCATGGGCAGATGAGGCTGAGCAACAGCTTTCCAGGCTAGCACCTTCTGGCTGCCAGCTATCTGCAGACGTTCGCACTTTCGGAGCAGGGCTGCGAAAGGAGCCTGGCTGGGACACCAACTTTCCCAGGCTACGTTTGAAGTTTGAGGTGGCAAGACAAGCAAGCAGCCCCATTCTCTGTGCCTCTGTGCTAGCAGTGCCATGGGCAGATGAGGCTGAGCAACAGCTTTCCAGGCTAGCCCCTTCTGCCTGCCAGCTATCTGCAGACGTTCGCACTTTCGGAGCAGGGCTGTGATAGGAGCCTGGCAGGGACACCACCATTCCCAGCATGCGTTTGAAGTTTCAAGTGGCAAGATAAGCAAGCAGCCCCATTCTCTGTGCCTCTATGCGAACAGTGCCATGGGCAGATGAGGCTGAGCAACAGCTTTCTAGGCTAGCCCCTTCTGGCTGCCAGCTATCTGCAGACGTTCGCATTTCAAGAGCAGGGCTGCGAAAGGAGCCTAGGAGGTACACCTTCTTTCCCAGGCTACGTTTGAAGTTTGAGGTGGCAAGACAAGCAAGCAGCCGCATTCTCTGTGCCTCTGTGCTAGCAGTGCCATGGGCAGATGAGGCTGAGCAACAGCTTTCCAGGCTAGCCCCTTCTGGCTGCCAGCTATCTGCAGACGTTCGCACTTTCGGAGCAGAGCTGCGAAAGGAGCCTGGCTTGGACACCAACTTTCCCAGGCTACGTTTGAATTTTGAGGTGGCAAGAGAAGCAAGCAGCTCCAGTCTCTGCGCCTCTGTGCGAGCAGTGCCATGGGCAGATGAGGCTGAGCAACAGCTTTCCAGGCTAGCCCCTTGTGGCTGCCAGCTATCTTCAGACGTTCGCATTTCAAGAGCAGGGCTGCGAAAGGAGCCTAGCAGGTACAACATCTTTCCCAGGCTACGTTTGAAGTTTGAGGTGGCAAGACAAGCAAGCAGCCCCATTCTCTGTGCCTCTGTGCGAGCAGTGCCATGGGCAGATGAGGCTGAGCAACAGCTTTCCAGGCTAGCCCCTTCTGGCTGCCAGCTATCTGCAGACGTTCGCACTTTCGAAGCAGGGCTGCGAAAGGAGCCTGGCTGGGACACCAACTTTCCCAGGCTACGTTTGAATTTTGAGGTGGCAAGACAAGCAAGCAGCTCCAGTCTCTGCGCCTCTGTGAGAGAACTGCCATGGGCAGATAAGGCTGAGCAACAGCTTTCCAGGCTAGCCCCTTCTGCCTGCCACCTATCTGCAGACGTTCGCACTTTCGGAGCAGGGCTGTGAAATGAGCCTGGCAGGGACACCACCATTCCCAGCATGCGTTTGAAGTTTCAAGTGGCAAGATAAGCAAGCAGCCCCATTCTCTGTGCCTCTATGCGAACAGTGCCATGGGCAGATGAGGCTGAGCAACAGCTTTCCAGGCTAGCCCCTTCTGCCTGCCAGCTATCTGCAGACGTTCGCATTTCAAGAGCAGGGCTGCGAAAGGAGCCTAGCAGGTACACCATCTTTCCCAGGCTACGTTTGAAGTTTGAGGTGGCAAGACAAGCAAGGAGCCCCATTCTCTGTGCCTCTGTGCGAGCAGTGCCATGGGCAGATGAGGCTGAGCAACAGCTTTCCAGGCTAGACCCTTCTGGCTGCCAGCTATCTGCAGACGTTCGCATTTCAAGAGCAGGGCTGCGAAAGGAGCCTAGCAGGTGCACCATCTTTCCCAGGCTACGTTTGAAGTTTGAGGTGGCAAGACAAGCAAGGAGCCCCATTCTCTGTGCCTCTGTGCGAGCAGTGCCATGGGCAGATGAGGCTGAGCAACAGCTTTCCAGGCTAGCCCCTTCTGCCTGCCAGCTATCTGCAGACGTTCGCACTTTCGGAGCAGGGCTGCGAAAGGAGCCTGGCTGGGACACCAACTTTCCCAGGCTACGTTTGAAGTTTGAAGTGGCAAGACAAGCAAGCAGCCCCAGTCTCGGTGCCTCTGTGCGAGCAGTGCCATGGGCAGATGAGGCTGAGCAACAGCTTTCCAGACTAGCCCCTTCTGGCTTCCAGCTATCTGCGGACTTTCGCACTTTCGGAGCAGGGCTGTGATAGGAGCCTGGCAGGGACACCACCATTCCCAGCATGCGTTTGAAGTTTCAAGTGGCAAGATAAGCAAGCAGCCCCATTCTCTGTGCCTCTATGCGAACAGTGCCATGGGCAGATGAGGCTGAGCAACAGCTTTCTAGGCTAGCCCCTTCTGCCTGCCAGCTATCTGCAGACGTTCGCATTTCAAGAGCAGGGCTGCGAAAGGAGCCTAGCAGGTACACAATCTTTCCCAGGCTACGTTTGAAGTTTGAGGTGGCAAGACAAGCAAGGAGCCCCATTCTCTGTGCCTCTGTGCGAGCAGTGCCATGGGCAGACGAGGCTGAGCAACAGCTTTCCAGGCTAGCCCCTTCTGCCTGCCAGCTATCTGCAGACGTTCGCAATTTCGGAGCAGGGCTGTGAAATGAGCCTGGCAGGGACACCACCATTCCCAGTATGCGTTTGAAGTTTCAAGTGGCAAGATAAGCAAGCAGCCCCATTCTCTGTGCCTCTATGCGAACAGTGCCATGGGCAGATGAGGCTGAGCAACAGCTTTCCAGGCTAGCCCCTTCTGCCTGCCAGCTATCTGCAGACGTTCGCATTTCAAGAGCAGGGCTGCGAAAGGAGCCTAGCAGGTGCACCATCTTTCCCAGGCTACGTTTGAAGTTTGAGGTGGCAAGACAAGCAAGGAGCCCCATTCTCTGTTACTCTGTGCGAGCAGTGCCATGGGCAGATGAGGCTGAGCAACAGCTTTCCAGGCTAGCCCCTTCTGCCTGCCAGCTATCTGCAGACGTTCGCACTTTCGGAGCAGGGCTGTGATAGGAGCCTGGCAGGGACACCACCATTCCCAGCATGCGTTTGAAGTTTCAAGTGGCAAGATAAGCAAGCAGCCCCATTCTCTGTGCCTCTATGCGAACAGTGCCTTGGGCAGATGAGGCTGAGCAACAGCTTTCCAGGCTAGCACCTTCTGGCTGCCAGCTATCTGCAGACGTTCGCATTTCAAGAGCAGGGCTGTGAAAGGAGCCTAGCAGGTGCACCATCTTTCCCAGGCTACGTTTGAAGTTTGAGGTAGCAAGACAACCAAGGAGCCCCATTCTCTGTGCCTCTGTGCGAGCAGTGCCATGGGCAGATGAGGCTGAGCAACAGCTTTCCAGGCTAGCCCCTTCTGGCTGCCAACTATCTGCAGACGTTCGCACTTTCGGAGCAGGGCTGCGAAAGGAGCCTGGCTGGGACACCAACTTTCCCAGGCTACGTTTGAAGTTTGAGGTGGCAAGACAAGCAAGCAGCCCCATTCTCTGTGCCTCTGTGCGAGCACTGCCATGGGCAGATGAGGCTGAGCAACAGCTTTCCAGGCTAGCCCCTTCTGGCTGCCAGCTATCTGCAGACGTTCGCACTTTCGGAGCAGAGCTGCGAAAGGAGCCTGGCTTGGACACCAACTTTCCCAGGCTACGTTTGAAGTTTGAGGTGGCAAGAGAAGCAAGCAGCTCCAGTCTCTGCGCCTCTGTGCGAGCAGTGCCATGGGCAGATGAGGCTGAGCAACAGCTTTCCAGGCTAGCCCCTTCTGGCTGCCAGCTATCTGCAGACGTTCGCACTTTCGGAGCAGGGCTGCGAAAGGAGCCTGGCTGGGACACCAAATTTCCCAGGCTACGTTTGAAGTTTGAGGTGGCAAGACAAGCAAGCAGCCCCATTCTCTGTGCCTCTGTGCGAGCAGTGCCATGGGCAGATGAGGCTGAGCAACAGCTTTCCAGGCTAGCCCCTTCTGCCTGCCAGCTATCTGCAGACGTTCGCACTTTCGGAGCAGGGCTGTGATAGGATCCTGGCAGGGACACCACCATTCCCAGCATGCGTTTGAAGTTTCAAGTGGCAAGATAAGCAAGCAGCCCCATTCTCTGTGCCTCTATGCGAACAGTGCCTTGGGCAGATGAGGCTGAGCAACAGCTTTCCAGGCTAGCACCTTCTGCCTGCCAGCTATCTGCAGACGTTCGCACTTTCGGAGCAGAGCTGCGAAAGGAGCCTGGCTGGGACACCAACTTTCCCAGGCTACGTTTGAAGTTTGAGGTGGCAAGACAAGCAAGCAGCCCCAGTGTCTGCGCCTCTGTGCGAGAACTGCCATGGGCAGATGAGGCTGAGCAACAGCTTTGCAGGCTAGCCCCTTCTGCCTGCCAGCTATCTGCAGACGTTCGCACTTTCGGAGCAGGGCTGTCATAGGAGCCTGGCAGGGACACCACCATTCCCAGCATGCGTTTGAAGTTTCAAGTGGCAAGATAAGCAAGCAGCCCCAGTCTCTGTGCCTCTATGCGAACAGAGCCATGGGCAGATGAGGCTGAGCAACAGCTTTCCAGGCTAGCCCCTTCTGGCTGCCAGCTATCTGCAGACGTTCGCATTTCAAGAGCAGAGCTGCGAAAGGAGCCTAGCAGGTACACCATCTTTCCCAGGCTACGTTTGAAGTTTGAGGTGGCAAGACAAGCAAGGAGCCCCATTCTCTGTGCCTCTGTGCGAGCACTGCCATGGGCAGATGAGGCTGAGCAACAGCTTTCCAGGATAGCCCCTTCTGCCTGCCAGCTATCTGCAGACGTTCGCACTTTCGGAACAGGGCTGTGATAGGAGCCTGGCAGGGACACCACCATTCCCAGCATGCGTTTGAAGTTTAAAGTGGCAAGATAAGCAAGCAGCCCCATTCTCTGTGCCTCTATGCGAACAGTGCCATGGGCAGATGAGGCTGAGCAACAGCTTTCCAGGCTAGCCCCTTCTGCCTGCCAGCTATCTGCAGACGTTCGCATTTCAAGAGCAGGGCTGCGAAAGGAGCCTAGCAGGTACACCTTCTTTCCCAGGCTACGTTTGAAATTTGAGGTGGCAAGACAAGCAAGCAGCCCCAGTCTCTGTGCCTCTGTGCTAGCAGTGCCATGGGCAGATGAGGCTGAGCAACAGCTTTCCAGGCTAGCCCCTTCTGGCTGCCAGCTATCTGCAGACGTTCGCACTTTCGGAGCAGGGCTGTGATAGGAGTCTGGCTGGGACACCAACTTTCCCAGGCTACGTTTGAATTTTGAGGTGGCAAGAGAAGCAAGCAGCCCCATTCTCTGTGCCTCTGTGCGAGCACTGCCATGGGCAGATGAGGCTGAGCAACAGCTTTCCAGGCTAGCCCCTTCTGCCTGCCAGCTATCTGCAGACGTTCGCACTTTCGGAGCAGGGCTGTGATAGGATTATGGCAGGGACACCACCATTCCCAGCATGCGTTTGAAGTTTAAAGTGGCAAGATAAGCAAGCAGCCCCATTCTCTGTGCCTCTATGCGAACAGTGCCATGGGCAGATGAGGCTGAGCAACAGCTTTCCAGGCTAGCCCCTTCTGCCTGCCAGCTATCTGCAGACGTTCGCATTTCAAGAGCAGGGCTGCGAAAGGAGCCTAGCAGGTACACCATCTTTCCCAGGCTACGTTTGAAGTTTGAGGTGGCAAGACAAGCAAGCAGCCCCATTCTCTGTGCCTCTGTGCGAGCAGTGCCATGGGCCAATGAGGCTGAGCAACAGCTTTCCAGGCTAGCACCTTCTGGCTGCCAGCTATCTGCAGACGTTCGCATTTCAAGAGCAGGGCTGCGAAAGGAGCCTAGCAGGTGCACCATCTTTCCCAGGGTACGTTTGAAGTTTGAGGTAGCAAGACAAGCAAGGAGCCCCATTCTCTGTGCCTCTGTGCGAGCACTGCCATGGGCAGATGAGGCTGAGCAACAGCTTTCCAGGCTAGCCCCTTCTGCCTGCCAGCTATCTGCAGACGTTCGCACTTTCGGAGCAGGGCTGTGATAGGAGTCTGGCTGGGACACCAACTTTCCCAGGCTACGTTTGAATTTTGAGGTGGCAAGAGAAGCAAGCAGCCCCATTCTCTGTGCCTCTGTGCGAGCACTGCCATGGGCAGATGAGGCTGAGCAACAGCTTTCCAGGCTAGCCCCTTCTGCCTGCCAGCTATCTGCAGACGTTCGCACTTTCGGAGCAGGGCTGTGATAGGAGCCTGGCAGGGACACCACCATTCCCAGCATGCGTTTGAAGTTTCAAATGGCAAGATAAGCAAGCAGCCCCAGTCTCTGTGCCTCTGTGCGAGCAGTGCCATGGGCAGATGAGGCTGAGCAACAGCTTTCCAGGCTAGCACCTTCTGCCTGCCAGCTATCTGCAGACGTTCGCACTTTCGGAGCAGGGCTGCGAAAGGGGCCTGGCTGGGACACCAACTTTCCCAGGCTACGTTTGAAGTTTGAGGTGGCAAGACAAGCAAGCAGCCCCATTCTCTGTGCCTCTGTGCGAGCACTGCCATGGGCAGATGAGGCTGAGCAACAGCTTTCCAGGCTAGCCCCTTCTGCCTGCCAGCTATCTGCAGACGTTCGCACTTTCGGAGCAGGGCTGTGATAGGAGCCTGGCAGGGACACCACCATTCCCAGCATGCGTTTGAAGTTTCAAGTGGCAAGATAAGCAAGCAGCCCCATTCTCTGTGCCTCTATGCGAACAGTGCCATGGGCAGATGAGGCTGAGCAACAGCTTTCCAGGCTAGCACCTTCTGGCTGCCAGCTATCTGCAGACGTTCGCACTTTCGGAGCAGGGCTGCGAAAGGGGCCTGGCTGGGACACCAACTTTCCCAGGCTACGTTTGAAGTTTGAGGTGGCAAGACAAGCAAGCAGCCCCATTCTCTGTGCCTCTGTGCGAGCACTGCCATGGGCAGATGAGGCTGAGCAACAGCTTTCCAGGCTAGCCCCTTCTGCCTGCCAGCTATCTGCAGACGTTCGCACTTTCGGAGCAGGGCTGTGATAGGATCCTGGCAGGGACACCACCATTCCCAGCATGCGTTTGAAGTTTCAAGTGGCAAGATAAGCAAGCAGCCCCATTCTCTGTGCCTCTGTGCGAGCAGTGCCATGGGCAGATGAGGCTGAGCAACAGCTTTCCAGGCTAGCCCCTTCTGCCTGCCAGCTATCTGCAGACGTTCGCATTTCAAGAGCAGGGCTGCGAAAGGAGCCTAGCAGGTACACCATCTTTCCCAGGCTACGTTGAAGTTTGAGGTGGCAAGACAAGCAAGGAGCCCCATTCTCTGTGCCTCCGTGCGAGCAGTGCCATGGGCAGATGAGGCTGAGCAACAGCTTTCCAGGCTAGCCCCTTCTGCCTGCCAGCTATCTGCAGACGTTCGCACTTTCGGAGCAGGGCTGCGAAAGGGGCCTGGCTGGGACACCAACTTTCCCAGGCTATGTTTGAAGTTTGAGGTGGCAAGACAAGCAAGCAGCCCCATTCTCTGTGCCTCTGTGCGAGCAGTGCCATGGGCAGATGAGGCTGAGCAACAGCTTTCCAGGCTAGCCCCTTCTGCCTGCCAGCTATCTGCAGACGTTCGCACTTTCGGAGCAGGGCTGTGAAATGAGCGTGGCAGGGACACCACCATTCCCATCATGCGTTTGAAGTTTCAAGTGGCAAGATAAGAAAGCAGCCCCATTCTCTGTGCCTCTATGCGAACAGTGCCATGGGCAGATGAGGCTGAGCAACAGCTTTCCAGGCTAGCCCCTTCTGGCTGCCAGCTATCTGAAGACGTTCGCATTTCAAGAGCAGGGCTGCGAAAGGAGACTGGCAGGGACATCCACACTTCCAGTCTACGTTTGAAGTTTGAGGTGGCAAGACAAGCAAGCAGCCCCATTCTCTGTGCCTCTGTGCGAGCAGTGCCATGCGCAGATGAGGCTGAGCAACAGCTTTCCAGGCTAGCCCCTTCTGGCTGCCAGCTATCTGCAGACGTTCGCATTTTCGGAGCATGGCTGGGAAAGGAGCCTGGCAGGAACACCCCCCATTTCCAATGTACGTTGGAAGTTTGAGGTGGCAAGACAAGCAAGCAGCCCCAGTCTCTGTGCCTCTGTGCGAGCAGTGCCATGGGCAGATGAGGCTGAGCAACAGCTTTCCAGGCTAGCACCTTGTGGCTGCCAGCTATCTGCAGACGTTCGCATTTTCGGAGCAGGGCTGAGAAAGGAGCCTGGCAGGAACACCCCCCATTTCCAGTGTACGTTGGAAGTTTGAGGTGGCAGGGCCAGACAAGCAGGCAGCCCCAGTCTCTGTGCCTCTGTGCGAGCAGTGCCATGCGCAGATGACGCTGAGCAACAGCTTTCCAGGCTAGCCCCTTCTGGCTGCCAGCTATCTGCAGAAGTTCGCATTTTTGGAGCAGGGCTGCAAAAGGAGCATGGCAGGGACACCCCCCATTTCCAGTCTACGTTGGAAGTTTGAGGTGGCAAGACAAGCAAGCAGCCCCAGTCTCTGTGCCTCTGTGCGAGCAGTGCCATGGGCAGATGAGGCTAAGCAACAGCTTTCCAGGCTAGCCCCTTCTGGCTGCCAGCTATCTGCAGACGTTCGCATTCTCAGAGCAGGGCCACCGGAGGCGCCCAGCACGGACAACATAAGATACGTTTGAAGTTTGAGGTGGCAAGACAAGCAAGCAGCCCCAGTCTCTGTGCATCTGTGCGAGCATTGCCATGCACAGATGAAGCTGAGCAACAGCTTTACAACCTAGCCTATTCTGGCTGCCAGCTATCTGCAGACGTTCGCATTCTCAGAGCAGGGCTGCGAAAGAAGCCTGGCAGGGACACCCCCTTTCCAGTCTACGTTTGAAGTTTGAGGTGGCAAGACAAGCAAGCAGCCCCAGTCTCTGTGCCTCTGTGCGAGCAGTGCCATGGGCAGATGACGCTGAGCAACAGCTTTCCAGGCTAGCCCCTTTTGGCTGCCAGCTATCTGCAGACGTTCGCATTTTTGGAGTAGGGCTGCGAAAGGAGCCTGGCAGGGACCACCCCACTTCCAGTATACCTTTGAAGTTTGAGGTGGCAAGACAAGCAGGCAGCCCCAGTCTCTGTGCCTCTGTGTGAGCATTGCCATGCACAGATGAAGCTGAGCAACAGCTTTCCAGGCTGGCCCCTTCTGGCTGCCAGCTATCTGCAGACGTTCGCATTCTCAGAGCAGGGCAACCGAAGGTTCCCAGCACGGACAACATAATATACCTTTGAAGTTTCAGGTGGCCAGACAAGCAAGCAGCCCCAGTCTCTGTGCCTCTGTGCGAGCAGTGCCATGGGCAGATGAGGCTGAGCAACAGCTTTCCAGGCTAGCCCCTTCTGGCTGCCAGCTATCTGCAGACGTTTGCATTCTCAGAGCAGGGCCACCGGAGGCGCCCAGCACAGACAACATAAGATACGTTTCAAGTTTGAGGTCGCAAGACAAGCAAGTAGCCCCAGTCTCTGTGCCTCTGTGCGAGCAGTGCCATGGGCAGATGAGGCTGAGCAACAGCTTTCCAGGCTAGCCCCTTCTGGCTGCCAGCTATCTGCAGAAGTTCGCACTTTCGGAGCAGGGCTGTGATAGGAGCCTGTCAGGGACACCAGCATTCCCAGCATGCGTTTGAAGTTTCAAATGGCAAGATAAGCAAGCAGCCCCAGTCTCTGTGCCTCTGTGCGAGCACTGCCATGGGCAGATGAGGCTGAGCAACAGCTTTCCAGGCTAGCACCTTCTGCCTGCCAGCTATCTGCAGACGTTCGCACTTTCGGAGCAGGGCTGCGAAAGGGGCCTGGCTGGGACACCAACTTTCCCAGGCTACGTGTGAAGTTTGAGGTGGCAAGACAAGCAAGCAGCCCCATTCTCTGTGCCTCTGTGCGAGCACTGCCATGGGCAGATGAGGCTGAGCAACAGCTTTCCAGGCTAGCCCCTTCTGCCTGCCAGCTATCTGCAGACGTTCGCACTTTCGGAGCAGGGCTGTGATAGGAGCCTGGCAGGGACAGCACCATTCCCAGCATGCGTTTGAAGTTTCAAGTGGCAAGATAAGCAAGCAGCCCCATTCTCTGTGCCTCTATGCGAACAGTGCCATGGGCAGATGAGGCTGAGCAACAGCTTTCCAGGCTAGCACCTTCTGGCTGCCAGCTATCTGCAGACGTTCGCACTTTCGGAACAGGGCTGCGAAAGGGGCCTGGCTGGGACACCAACTTTCCCAGGCTACGTTTGAAGTTTGAGGTGGCAAGACAAGCAAGCAGCCCCATTCTCTGTGCCTCTGTGCGAGCACTGCCATGGGCAGATGAGGCTGAGCAACAGCTTTCCAGGCTAGCCCCTTCTGCCTGCCAGCTATCTGCAGACGTTCGCACTTTCGGAGCAGGGCTGTGATAGGAGCCTGGCAGGGACACCACCATTCCCAGCATGCGTTTGAAGTTTCAAGTGGCAAGATAAGCAAGCAGCCCCAGTCTCTGTGCCTCTGTGCGAGCAGTGCCATGGGCAGATGAGGCTGAGCAACAGCTTTCCAGGCTAGCCCCTTCTGGCTGCCAGCTATCTGCACAAGTTCGCATTTCAAGAGCAGGGCTGTGAAAGGAGCCTAGCAGGTACACCATCTTTCCCAGGCTACGTTTGAAGTTTGAGGTGGCAAGACAAACAAGGAGCCCCATTCTCTGTGCCTCTGTGCGAGCAGTGCCATGGGCAGATGAGGCTGAGCAACAGCTTTCCAGGCTAGCCCCTTCTGGCTGCCAGCTATCTGCAGACGTTCGCACTTTCGGAGCAGGGCTGCGAAAGGGGCCTGGCTGGGACACCAACTTTCCCAGGCTATGTTTGAAGTTTGAGGTGGCAAGACAAGCAAGCAGCCCCATTCTCTGTGCCTCTGTGCGAGCACTGCCATGGGCAGATGAGGCTGAGCAACAGCTTTCCAGGCTAGCCCCTTCTGCCTGCCAGCTATCTGCAGACGTTCGCACTTTCGGAGCAGGGCTGTGAAATGAGCGTGGCAGGGACACCACCATTCCCATCATGCGTTTGAAGTTTCAAGTGGCAAGATAAGAAAGCAGCCCCATTCTCTGTGCCTCTATGCGAACAGTGCCATGGGCAGATGAGGCTGAGCAACAGCTTTCCAGGCTAGCCCCTTCTGGCTGCCAGCTATCTGCAGACGTTCGCATTTCAAGAGCAGGGCTGCGAAAGGAGACTGGCAGGGACATCCACACTTCCAGTCTACATTTGAAGTTTGAGGTGGCAAGACAAGCAAGCAGCCCCATTCTCTGTGCCTCTGTGCGAGCAGTGCCATGCGCAGATGAGGCTGAGCAACAGCTTTCCAGGCTAGCCCCTTCTGGCTGCCAGCTATCTGCAGACGTTCGCATTTTCGGAGCATGGCTGGGAAAGGAGCCTGGCAGGAACACCCCCCATTTACAATGTACGTTGGAAGTTTCAGGTGGCAAGACAAGCAAGCAGCCCCAGTCTCTGTGCCTCTGTGCGAGCAGTGCCATGGGCAGATGAGGCTGAGCAACAGCTTTCCAGGCTAGCCCCTTCTGGCTGCCAGCTATCTGCAGACGTTCGCACTTTCGGAGCAGAGCTGCGAAAGGAGCCTGGCTTGGACACCAACTTTCCCAGGCTACGTTTGAAGTTTGAGGTGGCAAGAGAAGCAAGCAGCTCCAGTCTCTGCGCATCTGTGCGAGCAGTGCCATGGGCAGATGAGGCTGAGCAACAGCTTTCCAGGCTAGCCCCTTCTGGCTGCCAGCTATCTGCAGACGTTCGCAATTTCGGAGCAGGGCTGCGAAAGGAGCCTGGCTGGGACACCAACTTTCCCAGGCTACGTTTGAAGTTTGAGGTGGCAAGACAAGCAAGCAGCCCCATTCTCTGTGCCTCTGTGCGAGCAGTGCCATGGGCAGATGAGGCTGAGCAACAGCTTTCCACGATAGCTCCTTCTGCCTGCCAGCTATCTGCAGACGTTCGCACTTTCGGAGCAGGGCTGTGATAGGATCCTGGCAGGGACACCACCATTCCCAGCATGCGTTTGAAGTTTCAAGTGGCAAGATAAGCAAGCAGCCCCATTCTCTGTGCCTCTATGCGAACAGTGCCTTGGGCAGATGAGGCTGAGCAACAGCTTTCCAGGCTAGCACCTTCTGCCTGCCAGCTATCTGCAGACGTTCGCACTTTCGGAGCAGAGCTGCGAAAGGAGCCTGGCTGGGACACCAACTTTCCCAGGCTACGTTTGAAGTTTGAGGTGGCAAGACAAGCAAGCAGCCCCAGTGTCTGCGCCTCTGTGCGAGAACTGCCATGGGCAGATGAGGCTGAGCAACAGCTTTGCAGGCTAGCCCCTTCTGCCTGCCAGCTATCTGCAGACGTTCGCACTTTCGGAGCAGGGCTGTGATAGGAGCCTGGCAGGGACACCACCATTCCCAGCATGCGTTTGAAGTTTCAAGTGGCAAGATAAGCAAGCAGCCCCATTCTCTGTGCCTCTATGCGAACAGAGCCATGGGCAGATGAGGCTGAGCAACAGCTTTCCAGGCTAGCCCCTTCTGGCTGCCAGCTATCTGCAGACGTTCGCATTTCAAGAGCAGAGCTGCGAAAGGAGCCTAGCAGGTACACCATCTTTCCCAGGCTACGTTTGAAGTTTGAGGTGGCAAGACAAGCAAGGAGCCCCATTCTCTGTGCCTCTGTGCGAGCAGTGCCATGGGCAGATGAGGCTGAGCAACAGCTTTCCAGGCTAGCCCCTTCTGCCTGCCAGCTATCTGCAGACGTTCGCACTTTCGGAACAGGGCTGTGATAGGAGCCTGGCAGGGACACCACCATTCCCAGCATGCGTTTGAAGTTTCAAGTGGCAAGATAAGCAAGCAGCCCCATTCTCTGTGCCTCTATGCGAACAGTGCCATGGGCAGATGAGGCTGAGCAACAGCTTTCCAGGCTAGCCCCTTCTGCCTGCCAGCTATCTGCAGACGTTCGCATTTCAAGAGCAGGGCTGCGAAAGGAGCCTAGCAGGTACACCATCTTTCCCAGGCTACGTTTGAAGTTTGAGGTGGCAAGACAAGCAAGGAGCCCCATTCTCTGTGCCTCTGTGCGAGCAGTGCCGTGGGCCAATGAGGCTGAGCAACAGCTTTCCAGGCTAGCACCTTCTGGCTGCCAGCTATCTGCAGACGTTCGCATTTCAAGAGCAGGGCTGCGAAAGGAGCCTAGCAGGTGCACCATCTTTCCCAGGGTACGTTTGAAGTTTGAGGTAGCAAGACAAGCAAGGAGCCCCATTCTCTGTGCCTCTGTGCGAGCACTGCCATGGGCAGATGAGGCTGAGCAACAGCTTTCCAGGCTAGCACCTTCTGGCTGCCAGCTATCTGCAGACGTTCGCACTTTCGGAGCAGGGCTGCGAAAGGAGCCTGGCTGGGACACCAACTTTCCCAGGCTACGTTTGAAGTTTGAGGTGGCAAGACAAGCAAGCAGCCCCAGTCTCGGTGCCTCTGTGCGAGCAGTGCCATGGGCAGATGAGGCTGAGCAACAGCTTTCCAGGCTAGCCCCTTCTGCCTGCCAGCTATCTGCAGACGTTCGCACTTTCGGAGCAGGGCTGTGATTGGAGCCTGGCAGGGACACCACCATTCCCAGCATGCGTTTGAAGTTTCAAGTGGCAAGATAAGCAAGCAGCCCCATTCTCTGTGCCTCTATGCGAACAGTGCCATGGGCAGATGAGGCTGAGCAACAGCTTTCTAGGCTAGCCCCTTCTGGCTGCCAGCTATCTGCAGACGTTCGCATTTCAAGAGCAGGGCTGCGAAAGGAGCCTAGCAGGTACACCTTCTTTCCCAGGCTACGTTTGAAATTTGAGGTGGCAAGACAAGCAAGCAGCCCCATTCTCTGTGCCTCTGTGCTAGCAGTGCCATGGGCAGATGAGGCTGAGCAACAGCTTTCCAGGCTAGCCCCTTCTGCCTGCCAGCTATCTGCAGACGTTCGCACTTTCGGAGCAGGGCTGTGATAGGAGTCTGGCTGGGACACCAACTTTCCCAGGCTACGTTTGAATTTTGAGGTGGCAAGAGAAGCAAGCAGCCCCATTCTCTGTGCCTCTGTGCGAGCACTGCCATGGGCAGATGAGGCTGAGCAACAGCTTTCCAGGCTAGCCCCTTCTGCCTGCCAGCTATCTGCAGACGTTCGCACTTTCGGAGCAGGGCTGTGATAGGATTATGGCAGGGACACCACCATTCCCAGCATGCGTTTGAAGTTTCAAGTGGCAAGATAAGCAAGCAGCCCCATTCTCTGTGCCTCTATGCGAACAGTGCCATGGGCAGATGAGGCTGAGCAACAGCTTTCCAGGCTAGCCCCTTCTGGCTGCCAGCTATCTGCAGACGTTCGCATTTCAAGAGCAGGGCTGCGAAAGGAGCCTAGCAGGTACACCATCTTTCCCAGGCTACGTTTGAAGTTTGAGGTGGCAAGACAAGCAAGCAGCCCCATTCTCTGTGCCTCTGTGCGAGCACTGCCATGGGCAGATGAGGCTGAGCAACAGCTTTCCAGGCTAGCCCCTTCTGCCTGCCAGCTATCTGCAGACGTTCGCACTTTCGGAGCAGGGCTGTGATAGGAGCCTGGCAGGGACAGCACCATTCCCAGCATGCGTTTGAAGTTTCAAGTGGCAAGATAAGCAAGCAGCCCCATTCTCTGTGCCTCTATGCGAACAGTGCCATGGGCAGATGAGGCTGAGCAACAGCTTTCCAGGCTAGCACCTTCTGGCTGCCAGCTATCTGCAGACGTTCGCACTTTCGGAACAGGGCTGCGAAAGGGGCCTGGCTGGGACACCAACTTTCCCAGGCTACGTTTGAAGTTTGAGGTGGCAAGACAAGCAAGCAGCCCCATTCTCTGTGCCTCTGTGCGAGCACTGCCATGGGCAGATGAGGCTGAGCAACAGCTTTCCAGGCTAGCCCCTTCTGCCTGCCAGCTATCTGCAGACGTTCGCACTTTCGGAGCAGGGCTGTGATAGGAGCCTGGCAGGGACACCACCATTCCCAGCATGCGTTTGAAGTTTCAAGTGGCAAGATAAGCAAGCAGCCCCAGTCTCTGTGCCTCTGTGCGAGCAGTGCCATGGGCAGATGAGGCTGAGCAACAGCTTTCCAGGCTAGCCCCTTCTGGCTGCCAGCTATCTGCACAAGTTCGCATTTCAAGAGCAGGGCTGTGAAAGGAGCCTAGCAGGTACACCATCTTTCCCAGGCTACGTTTGAAGTTTGAGGTGGCAAGACAAACAAGGAGCCCCATTCTCTGTGCCTCTGTGCGAGCAGTGCCATGGGCAGATGAGGCTGAGCAACAGCTTTCCAGGCTAGCCCCTTCTGGCTGCCAGCTATCTGCAGACGTTCGCACTTTCGGAGCAGGGCTGCGAAAGGGGCCTGGCTGGGACACCAACTTTCCCAGGCTATGTTTGAAGTTTGAGGTGGCAAGACAAGCAAGCAGCCCCATTCTCTGTGCCTCTGTGCGAGCACTGCCATGGGCAGATGAGGCTGAGCAACAGCTTTCCAGGCTAGCCCCTTCTGCCTGCCAGCTATCTGCAGACGTTCGCACTTTCGGAGCAGGGCTGTGAAATGAGCGTGGCAGGGACACCACCATTCCCATCATGCGTTTGAAGTTTCAAGTGGCAAGATAAGAAAGCAGCCCCATTCTCTGTGCCTCTATGCGAACAGTGCCATGGGCAGATGAGGCTGAGCAACAGCTTTCCAGGCTAGCCCCTTCTGGCTGCCAGCTATCTGCAGACGTTCGCATTTCAAGAGCAGGGCTGCGAAAGGAGACTGGCAGGGACATCCACACTTCCAGTCTACATTTGAAGTTTGAGGTGGCAAGACAAGCAAGCAGCCCCATTCTCTGTGCCTCTGTGCGAGCAGTGCCATGCGCAGATGAGGCTGAGCAACAGCTTTCCAGGCTAGCCCCTTCTGGCTGCCAGCTATCTGCAGACGTTCGCATTTTCGGAGCATGGCTGGGAAAGGAGCCTGGCAGGAACACCCCCCATTTACAATGTACGTTGGAAGTTTCAGGTGGCAAGACAAGCAAGCAGCCCCAGTCTCTGTGCCTCTGTGCGAGCAGTGCCATGGGCAGATGAGGCTGAGCAACAGCTTTCCAGGCTAGCCCCTTCTGGCTGCCAGCTATCTGCAGACGTTCGCACTTTCGGAGCAGAGCTGCGAAAGGAGCCTGGCTTGGACACCAACTTTCCCAGGCTACGTTTGAAGTTTGAGGTGGCAAGAGAAGCAAGCAGCTCCAGTCTCTGCGCATCTGTGCGAGCAGTGCCATGGGCAGATGAGGCTGAGCAACAGCTTTCCAGGCTAGCCCCTTCTGGCTGCCAGCTATCTGCAGACGTTCGCAATTTCGGAGCAGGGCTGCGAAAGGAGCCTGGCTGGGACACCAACTTTCCCAGGCTACGTTTGAAGTTTGAGGTGGCAAGACAAGCAAGCAGCCCCATTCTCTGTGCCTCTGTGCGAGCAGTGCCATGGGCAGATGAGGCTGAGCAACAGCTTTCCACGATAGCTCCTTCTGCCTGCCAGCTATCTGCAGACGTTCGCACTTTCGGAGCAGGGCTGTGATAGGATCCTGGCAGGGACACCACCATTCCCAGCATGCGTTTGAAGTTTCAAGTGGCAAGATAAGCAAGCAGCCCCATTCTCTGTGCCTCTATGCGAACAGTGCCTTGGGCAGATGAGGCTGAGCAACAGCTTTCCAGGCTAGCACCTTCTGCCTGCCAGCTATCTGCAGACGTTCGCACTTTCGGAGCAGAGCTGCGAAAGGAGCCTGGCTGGGACACCAACTTTCCCAGGCTACGTTTGAAGTTTGAGGTGGCAAGACAAGCAAGCAGCCCCAGTGTCTGCGCCTCTGTGCGAGAACTGCCATGGGCAGATGAGGCTGAGCAACAGCTTTGCAGGCTAGCCCCTTCTGCCTGCCAGCTATCTGCAGACGTTCGCACTTTCGGAGCAGGGCTGTGATAGGAGCCTGGCAGGGACACCACCATTCCCAGCATGCGTTTGAAGTTTCAAGTGGCAAGATAAGCAAGCAGCCCCATTCTCTGTGCCTCTATGCGAACAGAGCCATGGGCAGATGAGGCTGAGCAACAGCTTTCCAGGCTAGCCCCTTCTGGCTGCCAGCTATCTGCAGACGTTCGCATTTCAAGAGCAGAGCTGCGAAAGGAGCCTAGCAGGTACACCATCTTTCCCAGGCTACGTTTGAAGTTTGAGGTGGCAAGACAAGCAAGGAGCCCCATTCTCTGTGCCTCTGTGCGAGCAGTGCCATGGGCAGATGAGGCTGAGCAACAGCTTTCCAGGCTAGCCCCTTCTGCCTGCCAGCTATCTGCAGACGTTCGCACTTTCGGAACAGGGCTGTGATAGGAGCCTGGCAGGGACACCACCATTCCCAGCATGCGTTTGAAGTTTCAAGTGGCAAGATAAGCAAGCAGCCCCATTCTCTGTGCCTCTATGCGAACAGTGCCATGGGCAGATGAGGCTGAGCAACAGCTTTCCAGGCTAGCCCCTTCTGCCTGCCAGCTATCTGCAGACGTTCGCATTTCAAGAGCAGGGCTGCGAAAGGAGCCTAGCAGGTACACCATCTTTCCCAGGCTACGTTTGAAGTTTGAGGTGGCAAGACAAGCAAGGAGCCCCATTCTCTGTGCCTCTGTGCGAGCAGTGCCGTGGGCCAATGAGGCTGAGCAACAGCTTTCCAGGCTAGCACCTTCTGGCTGCCAGCTATCTGCAGACGTTCGCATTTCAAGAGCAGGGCTGCGAAAGGAGCCTAGCAGGTGCACCATCTTTCCCAGGGTACGTTTGAAGTTTGAGGTAGCAAGACAAGCAAGGAGCCCCATTCTCTGTGCCTCTGTGCGAGCACTGCCATGGGCAGATGAGGCTGAGCAACAGCTTTCCAGGCTAGCACCTTCTGGCTGCCAGCTATCTGCAGACGTTCGCACTTTCGGAGCAGGGCTGCGAAAGGAGCCTGGCTGGGACACCAACTTTCCCAGGCTACGTTTGAAGTTTGAGGTGGCAAGACAAGCAAGCAGCCCCAGTCTCGGTGCCTCTGTGCGAGCAGTGCCATGGGCAGATGAGGCTGAGCAACAGCTTTCCAGGCTAGCCCCTTCTGCCTGCCAGCTATCTGCAGACGTTCGCACTTTCGGAGCAGGGCTGTGATTGGAGCCTGGCAGGGACACCACCATTCCCAGCATGCGTTTGAAGTTTCAAGTGGCAAGATAAGCAAGCAGCCCCATTCTCTGTGCCTCTATGCGAACAGTGCCATGGGCAGATGAGGCTGAGCA
The DNA here is from genome assembly GCF_030867145.1 of Opisthocomus hoazin. Classification (NCBI taxonomy): domain Eukaryota; kingdom Metazoa; phylum Chordata; class Aves; order Opisthocomiformes; family Opisthocomidae; genus Opisthocomus; species Opisthocomus hoazin. Next base: position 9,196,053 of record NC_134437.1, on the reverse strand, counting down.
ACAGCTTTCTAGGCTAGCCCCTTCTGGCTGCCAGCTATCTGCAGACGTTCGCATTTCAAGAGCAGGGCTGCGAAAGGAGCCTAGCAGGTACACCTTCTTTCCCAGGCTACGTTTGAAATTTGAGGTGGCAAGACAAGCAAGCAGCCCCATTCTCTGTGCCTCTGTGCTAGCAGTGCCATGGGCAGATGAGGCTGAGCAACAGCTTTCCAGGCTAGCCCCTTCTGCCTGCCAGCTATCTGCAGACGTTCGCACTTTCGGAGCAGGGCTGTGATAGGAGTCTGGCTGGGACACCAACTTTCCCAGGCTACGTTTGAATTTTGAGGTGGCAAGAGAAGCAAGCAGCCCCATTCTCTGTGCCTCTGTGCGAGCACTGCCATGGGCAGATGAGGCTGAGCAACAGCTTTCCAGGCTAGCCCCTTCTGCCTGCCAGCTATCTGCAGACGTTCGCACTTTCGGAGCAGGGCTGTGATAGGATTATGGCAGGGACACCACCATTCCCAGCATGCGTTTGAAGTTTCAAGTGGCAAGATAAGCAAGCAGCCCCATTCTCTGTGCCTCTATGCGAACAGTGCCATGGGCAGATGAGGCTGAGCAACAGCTTTCCAGGCTAGCCCCTTCTGGCTGCCAGCTATCTGCAGACGTTCGCATTTCAAGAGCAGGGCTGCGAAAGGAGCCTAGCAGGTACACCATCTTTCCCAGGCTACGTTTGAAGTTTGAGGTGGCAAGACAAGCAAGCAGCCCCATTCTCTGTGCCTCTGTGCGAGCAGTGCCATGGGCAGATGAGGCTGAGCAACAGATTTCCAGGATAGCCCCTTCTGCCTGCAAGCTATCTGCAGAAGTTCGCACTTTCGGAGCAGGGCTGTGATAGGAGCCTGGAAGGGACACCACCATTCCCAGCATGCGTTTGAAGTTTCAAGTGGCAAGATAAGCAAGCAGCCCCATTCTCTGTGCCTCTATGCGAACAGTGCCATGGGCAGATGAGGCTGAGCAACAGCTTTCCAGGCTAGCACCTTCTGGCTGCCAGCTATCTGCAGACGTTCGCACTTTCGGAGCAGGGCTGCGAAAGGGGCCTGGCTGGGACACCAACTTTCCCAGGCTACGTTTGAAGTTTGAGGTGGCAAGACAAGCAAGCAGCCCCATTCTCTGTGCCTCTGTGCGAGCACTGCCATGGGCAGATGAGGCTGAGCAACAGCTTTCCAGGCTAGCCCCTTCTGCCTGCCAGCTATCTGCAGACGTTCGCACTTTCAGAGCAGGGCTGTGATAGGAGCCTGGCAGGGACACCACCATTCCCAGCATGCGTTTGAAGTTTCAAATGGCAAGATAAGCAAGCAGCCCCAGTCTCTGTGCCTCTGTGCGAGCAGTGCCATGGGCAGATGAGGCTGAGCAACAGCTTTCCAGGCTAGCACCTTCTGCCTGCCAGCTATCTGCAGACGTTCGCACTTTCGGAGCAGGGCTGCGAAAGGGGCCTGGCTGGGACACCAACTTTCCCAGGCTACGTTTGAAGTTTGAGGTGGTAAGACAAGCAAGCAGCCCCGTTCTCTGTGCCTCTGTGCGAGCACTGCCATGGGCAGATGAGGCTGAGCAACAGCTTTCCAGGCTAGCCCCTTCTGCCTGCCAGCTATCTGCAGACGTTCGCACTTTCGGAGCAGGGCTGTGATAGGAGCCTGGCAGGGACACCACCATTCCCAGCATGCGTTTGAAGTTTCAAGTGGCAAGATAAGCAAGCAGCCCCATTCTCTGTGCCTCTATGCGAACAGTGCCATGGGCAGATGAGGCTGAGCAACAGCTTTCCAGGCTAGCACCTTCTGGCTGCCAGCTATCTGCAGACGTTCGCACTTTCGGAGCAGGGCTGCGAAAGGGGCCTGGCTGGGACACCAACTTTCCCAGGCTACGTTTGAAGTTTGAGGTGGCAAGACAAGCAAGCAGCCCCATTCTCTGTGCCTCTGTGCGAGCACTGCCATGGGCAGATGAGGCTGAGCAACAGCTTTCCAGGCTAGCCCCTTCTGCCTGCCAGCTATCTGCAGACGTTCGCACTTTCGGAGCAGGGCTGTGATAGGATCCTGGCAGGGACACCACCATTCCCAGCATGCGTTTGAAGTTTCAAGTGGCAAGATAAGCAAGCAGCCCCATTCTCTGTGCCTCTGTGCGAGCAGTGCCATGGGCAGATGAGGCTGAGCAACAGCTTTCCAGGCTAGCCCCTTCTGCCTGCCAGCTATCTGCAGACGTTCGCATTTCAAGAGCAGGGCTGCGAAAGGAGCCTAGCAGGTACACCATCTTTCCCAGGCTACGTTGAAGTTTGAGGTGGCAAGACAAGCAAGGAGCCCCATTCTCTGTGCCTCCGTGCGAGCAGTGCCATGGGCAGATGAGGCTGAGCAACAGCTTTCCAGGCTAGCCCCTTCTGCCTGCCAGCTATCTGCAGACGTTCGCACTTTCGGAGCAGGGCTGCGAAAGGGGCCTGGCTGGGACACCAACTTTCCCAGGCTATGTTTGAAGTTTGAGGTGGCAAGACAAGCAAGCAGCCCCATTCTCTGTGCCTCTGTGCGAGCAGTGCCATGGGCAGATGAGGCTGAGCAACAGCTTTCCAGGCTAGCCCCTTCTGCCTGCCAGCTATCTGCAGACGTTCGCACTTTCGGAGCAGGGCTGTGAAATGAGCGTGGCAGGGACACCACCATTCCCATCATGCGTTTGAAGTTTCAAGTGGCAAGATAAGAAAGCAGCCCCATTCTCTGTGCCTCTATGCGAACAGTGCCATGGGCAGATGAGGCTGAGCAACAGCTTTCCAGGCTAGCCCCTTCTGGCTGCCAGCTATCTGAAGACGTTCGCATTTCAAGAGCAGGGCTGCGAAAGGAGACTGGCAGGGACATCCACACTTCCAGGCTACGTTTGGAGTTTGAGGTGGCAAGACAAGCAAGCAGCCCCATTCTCTGTGCCTCTGTGCGAGCAGTGCCATGCGCAGATGAGGCTGAGCAACAGCTTTCCAGGCTAGCCCCTTCTGGCTGCCAGCTATCTGCAGACGTTCGCATTTTCGGAGCATGGCTGGGAAAGGAGCCTGGCAGGAACACCCCCCATTTCCAATGTACGTTGGAAGTTTGAGGTGGCAAGACAAGCAAGCAGCCCCAGTCTCTGTGCCTCTGTGCGAGCAGTGCCATGGGCAGATGAGGCTGAGCAACAGCTTTCCAGGCTAGCACCTTCTGGCTGCCAGCTATCTGCAGACGTTCGCATTTTCGGAGCAGGGCTGAGAAAGGAGCCTGGCAGGAACACCCCCCATTTCCAGTGTACGTTGGAAGTTTGAGGTGGCAGGGCCAGACAAGCAGGCAGCCCCAGTCTCTGTGCCTCTGTGCGAGCAGTGCCATGCGCAGATGAGGCTGAGCAACAGCTTTCCAGGCTAGCCCCTTCTGGCTGCCAGCTATCTGCAGAAGTTCGCATTTTTGGAGCAGGGCTGCAAAAGGAGCATGGCAGGGACACCCCCCATTTCCAGTCTACGTTGGAAGTTTGAGGTGGCAAGACAAGCAGGCAGCCCCAGTCTCTGTGCCTCTGTGCGAGCAGTGCCATGGGCAGATGAGGCTAAGCAACAGCTTTCCAGGCTAGCCCCTTCTGGCTGCCAGCTATCTGCAGACGTTCGCATTCTCAGAGGAGGGCCACCGGAGGCGCCCAGCACGGACAACATAAGATACGTTTGAAGTTTGAGGTGGCAAGACAAGCAAGCAGCCCCAGTCTCTGTGCATCTGTGCGAGCATTGCCATGCACAGATGAAGCTGAGCAACAGCTTTACAACCTAGCCTATTCTGGCTGCCAGCTATCTGCAGACGTTCGCATTCTCAGAGCAGGGCTGCGAAAGAAGCCTGGCAGGGACACCCCCTTTCCAGTCTACGTTTGAAGTTTGAGGTGGCAAGACAAGCAAGCAGCCCCAGTCTCTGTGCCTCTGTGCGAGCAGTGCCATGGGCAGATGACGCTGAGCAACAGCTTTCCAGGCTAGCCCCTTTTGGCTGCCAGCTATCTGCAGACGTTCGCATTTTTGGAGTAGGGCTGCGAAAGGAGCCTGGCAGGGACCACCCCACTTCCAGTATACCTTTGAAGTTTGAGGTGGCAAGACAAGCAGGCAGCCCCAGTCTCTGTGCCTCTGTGTGAGCATTGCCATGCACAGATGAAGCTGAGCAACAGCTTTCCAGGCTAGCCCCTTCTGGCTGCCAGCTATCTGCAGACGTTCGCATTCTCAGAGCAGGGCAACCGAAGGTTCCCAGCACGGACAACATAATATACCTTTGAAGTTTCAGGTGGCCAGACAAGCAAGCAGCCCCAGTCTCTGTGCCTCTGTGCGAGCAGTGCCATGGGCAGATGAGGCTGAGCAACAGCTTTCCAGGCTAGCCCCTTCTGGCTGCCAGCTATCTGCAGACGTTTGCATTCTCAGAGCAGGGCCACCGGAGGCGCCCAGCACAGACAACATAAGATACGTTTCAAGTTTGAGGTCGCAAGACAAGCAAGTAGCCCCAGTCTCTGTGCCTCTGTGCGAGCAGTGCCATGGGCAGATGAGGCTGAGCAACAGCTTTCCAGGCTAGCCCCTTCTGGCTGCCAGCTATCTGCAGAAGTTCGCACTTTCGGAGCAGGGCTGTGATAGGAGCCTGTCAGGGACACCAGCATTCCCAGCATGCGTTTGAAGTTTCAAATGGCAAGATAAGCAAGCAGCCCCAGTCTCTGTGCCTCTGTGCGAGCAGTGCCATGGGCAGATGAGGCTGAGCAACAGCTTTCCAGGCTAGCACCTTCTGCCTGCCAGCTATCTGCAGACGTTCGCACTTTCGGAGCAGGGCTGCGAAAGGGGCCTGGCTGGGACACCAACTTTCCCAGGCTACGTGTGAAGTTTGAGTTGGCAAGACAAGCAAGCAGCCCCATTCTCTGTGCCTCTGTGCGAGCACTGCCATGGGCAGATGAGGCTGAGCAACAGCTTTCCAGGCTAGCCCCTTCTGCCTGCCAGCTATCTGCAGACGTTCGCACTTTCGGAGCAGGGCTGTGATAGGAGCCTGGCAGGGACACCACCATTCCCAGCATGCGTTTGAAGTTTCAAGTGGCAAGATAAGCAAGCAGCCCCATTCTCTGTGCCTCTATGCGAACAGTGCCATGGGCAGATGAGGCTGAGCAACAGCTTTCCAGGCTAGCACCTTCTGGCTGCCAGCTATCTGCAGACGTTCGCACTTTCGGAGCAGGGCTGCGAAAGGGGCCTGGCTGGGACACCAACTTTCCCAGGCTACGTTTGAAGTTTGAGGTGGCAAGACAAGCAAGCAGCCCCATTCTCTGTGCCTCTGTGCGAGCACTGCCATGGGCAGATGAGGCTGAGCAACAGCTTTCCAGGCTAGCCCCTTCTGCCTGCCAGCTATCTGCAGACGTTCGCACTTTCGGAGCAGGGCTGTGATAGGAGCCTGGCAGGGACACCACCATTCCCAGCATGCGTTTGAAGTTTCAAGTGGCAAGATAAGCAAGCAGCCCCAGTCTCTGTGCCTCTGTGCGAGCAGTGCCATGGGCAGATGAGGCTGAGCAACAGCTTTCCAGGCTAGCCCCTTCTGGCTGCCAGCTATCTGCACAAGTTCGCATTTCAAGAGCAGGGCTGTGAAAGGAGCCTAGCAGGTACACCATCTTTCCCAGGCTACGTTTGAAGTTTGAGGTGGCAAGACAAACAAGGAGCCCCATTCTCTGTGCCTCTGTGCGAGCAGTGCCATGGGCAGATGAGGCTGAGCAACAGCTTTCCAGGCTAGCCCCTTCTGGCTGCCAGCTATCTGCAGACGTTCGCACTTTCGGAGCAGGGCTGCGAAAGGGGCCTGGCTGGGACACCAACTTTCCCAGGCTATGTTTGAAGTTTGAGGTGGCAAGACAAGCAAGCAGCCCCATTCTCTGTGCCTCTGTGCGAGCACTGCCATGGGCAGATGAGGCTGAGCAACAGCTTTCCAGGCTAGCCCCTTCTGCCTGCCAGCTATCTGCAGACTTTCGCACTTTCGGAGCAGGGCTGTGAAATGAGCGTGGCAGGGACACCACCATTCCCATCATGCGTTTGAAGTTTCAAGTGGCAAGATAAGAAAGCAGCCCCATTCTCTGTGCCTCTATGCGAACAGTGCCATGGGCAGATGAGGCTGAGCAACAGCTTTCCAGGCTAGCCCCTTCTGGCTGCCAGCTATCTGCAGACGTTCGCATTTCAAGAGCAGGGCTGCGAAAGGAGACTGGCAGGGACATCCACACTTCCAGTCTACATTTGAAGTTTGAGGTGGCAAGACAAGCAAGCAGCCCCATTCTCTGTGCCTCTGTGCGAGCAGTGCCATGCGCAGATGAGGCTGAGCAACAGCTTTCCAGGCTAGCCCCTTCTGGCTGCCAGCTATCTGCAGACGTTCGCATTTTCGGAGCAGGGCTGGGAAAGGAGCCTGGCAGGAACACCCCCCATTTACAATGTACGTTGGAAGTTTCAGGTGGCAAGACAAGCAAGCAGCCCCAGTCTCTGTGCCTCTGTGCGAGCAGTGCCATGGGCAGATGAGGCTGAGCAACAGCTTTCCAGGCTAGCACCTTCTGGCTGCCAGCTATCTGCAGACGTTCGCATTTTCGGAGCAGGGCTGAGAAAGGAGCCTGGCAGGAACACCCCCCATTTCCAGTGTACGTTGGAAGTTTGAGGTGGCAGGGCCAGACAAGCAAGCAGCCCCAGTCTCTGAGCCTCTGTGCGAGCAGTGCCATGCGCAGATGAGGCTGAGCAACAGCTTTCCAGGCTAGCCCCTTCTGGCTGCCAGCTATCTGCAGAAGTTCGCATTTTTGGAGCAGGGCTGCAAAAGGAGCATGGCAGGGACACCCCCCATTTCCAGTCTACGTTTGAAGTTTGAGGTGGCAAGACAAGCAAGCAGCCGCAGTCTCTGTGCCTCTGTGCGAGCAGTGCCATGGGCAGATGACGCTGAGCAACAGCTTTCCAGGCTAGCCCCTTCTGGCTGCCAGCTATCTGCAGACGTTCGCATTTTAAAAGCAGGGCAACAAAACTAGCCTTGCAGGGACTTCTGATCCTCAGGTTACGTTTGAAGTTTGAGGTGGCAAGAGAAGCAAGCAGCCCCAGTCTCTGTGCCTCTGTGCGAGCAGTGCCATGGGCAGATGAGGCTGAGCAACACCTTTCCAGGCTAGCCCCTTTTGGCTGCCAGCTATCTGCAGACGTTCGCATTTTTGGAGTAGGGCTGCGAAAGGAGCCTGGCAGGGACCACCCCACTTCCAGTATACCTTTGAAGTTTGAGGTGGCAAGACAAGCAGGCAGCCCCAGTCTCTGTGCCTCTGTGTGAGCATTGCCATGCACAGATGAAGCTGAGCAACAGCTTTCCAGGCTAGCCCTTTCTGGCTGCCAGCTATCTGCAGACGTTCGCATTCTCAGAGCAGGGCAACCGAAGGTTCCCAGCACGGACAACATAATATACCTTTGAAGTTTCAGGTGGCCAGACAAGCAAGCAGCCCCAGTCTCTGTGCCTCTGTGCGAGCAGTGCCATGGGCAGATGAGGCTGAGCAACAGCTTTCCAGGCTAGCCCCTTCTGGCTGCCAGCTATCTGCAGACGTTTGCATTCTCAGAGCAGGGCCACCGGAGGCGCCCAGCACAGACAACATAAGATACGTTTCAAGTTTGAGGTCGCAAGACAAGCAAGTAGCCCCAGTCTCTGTGCCTCTGTGCGAGCAGTGCCATGGGCAGATGAGGCTGAGCAACAGCTTTCCAGGCTAGCCTCTTCTGGCTGCCAGCTATCTGCAGAAGTTCGCACTTTCGGAGCAGGGCTGTGATAGGAGCCTGGCAGGGACACCACCATTCCCAGCATGCGTTTGAAGTTTCAAATGGCAAGATAAGCAAGCAGCCCCAGTCTCTGTGCCTCTGTGCGAGCAGTGCCATGGGCAGATGAGGCTGAGCAACAGCTTTTCAGGCTAGCCCCTTCTGGCTGCCAGCTATCTGCAGACGTTCGCACTTTCGGAGCAGGGCTGCGAAAGGGGCCTGGTTGGGACACCAACTTTCCCAGGCTACGTGTGAAGTTTGAGGTGGCAAGACAAGCAAGGAGCCCCATTCTCTGTGCCTCTGTGCGAGCACTGCCATGGGCAGATGAGGCTGAGCAACAGCTTTCCAGGCTAGCCCCTTCTGCCTGCCAGCTATCTGCAGACGTTCGCACTTTCGGAGCAGGGCTGTGATAGGAGCCTGGCAGGGACACCACCATTCCCAGCATGCGTTTGACGTTTCAAGTGGCAAGATAAGCAAGCAGCCCCAGTCTCTGTGCCTCTGTGCGAGCAGTGCCATGGGCAGATGAGGCTGAGCAACAGCTTTCCAGGCTAGCCCCTTCTGCCTGCCAGCTATCTGCAGACGTTCGCATTTCAAGAGCAGGGCTGCGAAAGGAGCCTAGCAGGTAGACCATCTTTCCCAGGCTACGTTTGAAGTTTGAGGTGGCAAGACAAGCAAGCAGCCCCATTCTCTGTGCCTCTGTGCGAGCAGTGCCATGGGCAGATGAGGCTGAGCAACAGCTTTCCAGGCTAGCACCTTCTGGCTGCCAGCTATCTGCAGACGTTCGCACTTTCGGAGCAGGGCTGCGAAAGGGGCCTGGCTGGGACACCAACTTTCCCAGGCTACGTGTGAAGTTTGAGGTGGCAAGACAAGCAAGCAGCCCCATTCTCTGTGCCTCTGTGCGAGCACTGCCATGGGCAGATGAGGCTGAGCAACAGCTTTCCAGGATAGCCCCTTCTGCCTGCCAGCTATCTGCAGACATTCGCACTTTCGGAGCAGGGCTGTGATAGGATCCTGGCAGGGACACCACCATTCCCAGCATGCGTTTGAAGTTTCAAGTGGCAAGATAAGCAAGCAGCCCCATTCTCTGTGCCTCTATGCGAACAGTGCCTTGGGCAGATGAGGCTGAGCAACAGCTTTCCAGGCTAGCCCCTTCTGGCTGCCAGCTATCTGCACAAGTTCGCATTTCAAGAGCAGGGCTGTGAAAGGAGCCTAGCACGTACACCATCTTTCCCAGGCTACGTTTGAAGTTTGAGGTGGCAAGACAAACAAGGAGCCCCATTCTCTGTGCCTCTGTGCGAGCAGTGCCATGGGCAGATGAGGCTGAGCAACAGCTTTCCAGGCTAGCCCCTTCTGGCTGCCAGCTATCTGCAGACGTTCGCACTTTCGGAGCAGGGCTGCGAAAGGGGCCTGGCTGGGACACCAACTTTCCCAGGCTATGTTTGAAGTTTGAGGTGGCAAGACAAGCAAGCAGCCCCATTCTCTGTGCCTCTGTGCGAGCACTGCCATGGGCAGATGAGGCTGAGCAACAGCTTTCCAGGCTAGCCCCTTCTGCCTGCCAGCTATCTGCAGACGTTCGCACTTTCGGAGCAGGGCTGTGAAATGAGCGTGGCAGGGACACCACCATTCCCATCATGCGTTTGAAGTTTCAAGTGGCAAGATAAGAAAGCAGCCCCATTCTCTGTGCCTCTATGCGAACAGTGCCATGGGCAGATGAGGCTGAGCAACAGCTTTCCAGGCTAGCCCCTTCTGGCTGCCAGCTATCTGCAGACGTTCGCACTTTCGGAGCAGGGCTGCGAAAGGAGACTGGCAGGGACATCCACACTTCCAGTCTACATTTGAAGTTTGAGGTGGCAAGACAAGCAAGCAGCCCCATTCTCTGTGCCTCTGTGCGAGCAGTGCCATGCGCAGATGAGGCTGAGCAACAGCTTTCCAGGCTAGCCCCTTCTGGCTGCCAGCTATCTGCAGAAGTTCGCATTTTTGGAGCAGGGCTGCAAAAGGAGCATGGCAGGGACACCCCCCATTTCCAGTCTACGTTGGAAGTTTGAGGTGGCAAGACAAGCAGGCAGCCCCAGTCTCTGTGCCTCTGTGCGAGCAGTGCCATGGGCAGATGAGGCTAAGCAACAGCTTTCCAGGCTAGCCCCTTCTGGCTGCCAGCTATCTGCAGACGTTCGCATTCTCAGAGCAGGGCCACCGGAGGCGCCCAGCACGGACAACATAAGATACGTTTGAAGTTTGAGGTGGCAAGACAAGCAAGCAGCCCCAGTCTCTGTGCATCTGTGCGAGCATTGCCATGCACAGATGAAGCTGAGCAACAGCTTTACAAGCTAACCAATTCTGGCTGCCAGCTATCTGCAGACGTTCACATTCTCAGAGCAGGGCTGCGAAAGAAGCCTGGCAGGGACACCCCCTTTCCAGTCTACGTTTGAAGTTTGAGGTGGCAAGACAAGCAAGCAGCCCCAGTCTCTGTGCCTGTGTGCGAGCAGTGCCATGGGCAGATGACGCTGAGCAACAGCTTTCCAGGCTAGCCACTTCTGGCTGCCAGCTATCTGCAGACGTTCGCATTTTAAAAGCAGGGCAACAAAACTAGCCTTGCAGGGACTTCTGATCCTCAGGTTACGTTTGAAGTTTGAGGTGGCAAGAGAAGCAAGCAGCCCCAGTCTCTGTGCCTCTGTGCGAGCAGTGCCATGGGCAGATGAGGCTGAGCAACAGCTTTCCAGGCTAGCCCCTTTTGGCTGCCAGCTATCTGCAGACGTTCGCATTTTTGGAGTAGGGCTGCGAAAGGAGCCTGGCAGGGACCACCCCAATTCCAGTATACCTTTGAAGTTTGAGGTGGCAAGACAAGCAGGCAGCCCCAGTCTCTGTGCCTCTGTGTGAGCATTGCCATGCACAGATGAAGCTGAGCAACAGCTTTCCAGGCTAGCCCCTTCTGGCTGCCAGCTATCTGCAGACGTTCGCATTCTCAGAGCAGGGCAACCGAAGGTTCCCAGCACGGACAACATAATATACCTTTGAAGTTTCAGGTGGCCAGACAAGCAAGCAGCCCCAGTCTCTGTGCCTCTGTGCGAGCAGTGCCATGGGCAGATGAGGCTGAGCAACAGCTTTCCAGGCTAGCACCTTCTGGCTGCCAGCTATCTGCAGAAGTTCGCATTTTTGGAGCAGGGCTGGGAAAGGAGCCTGGCAGGGACACCCCCCATTTCCAGTCTACGTTGGAAGTTTGAGGTGGCAAGACAAGCAAGCAGCCCCAGTCTCTGTGCCTCTGTGCGAGCAGTGCCTTGGGCAGATGAGGCTAAGCAACAGCTTTCCAGGCTAGCCCCTTCTGGCTGCCAGCTATCTGCAGACGTTCGCATTCTCAGAGCAGGGCCACCGGAGGCGCCCAGCACGGACAACATAAGATAAGTTTGAAGTTTGAGGTGGCAAGACAAGCAAGCAGCCCCAGTCTCTGTGCCTCTGTGCGAGCATTGCCATGCACAGATGAAGCTGAGCAACAGCTTTATAAGCTACGCACTTCTGGCTGCCAGCTATCTGCAGACGTTCGCATTCTCAGAGCAGGGCTGCGAAAGAAGCCTGGCAGGGACACCCCCTTTCCAGTCTACGTTTGAAGTTTGAGGTGGCAAGACAAGCAAGCAGCCCCAGTCTCTGTGCCTCTGTGCGAGCAGTGCCATGGGCAGATGAGGCTGAGCAACAGCTTTCCAGGCTAGCCCCTTCTGGCTGCCAGCTATCTGCAGACGTTCGCATTTTAAAAGAAGGGCAACGAAACTAGCCTTGCAGGGACTTCCAATCCTCAGGTTACGTTTGAAGTTTGAGGTGGCAAGACAAGCAAGCAGCCCCAGTCTCTGTGCCTCTGTGCGAGCAGTGCCATGCGCAGATGCGGCTGAGCAACAGCTTTCCAGGCTAGCCCCTTCTGGCTGCCAGCTATCTGCAGAAGTTCGCATTTTTGGAGCAGGGCTGCAAAAGGAGCATGGCAGGGACACCCCCCATTTCCAGTCTACGTTGGAAGTTTGAGGTGGCAAGACAAGCAGGCAGCCCCAGTCTCTGTGCCTCTGTGCGAGCAGTGCCATGGGCAGATGAGGCTAAGCAACAGCTTTCCAGGCTAGCCCCTTCTGGCTGCCAGCTATCTGCAGACGTTCGCATTCTCAGAGCAGGGCCACCGGAGGCGCCCAGCACGGACAACATAAGATACGTTTGAAGTTTGAGGTGGCAAGACAAGCAAGCAGCCCCAGTCTCTGTGCATCTGTGCGAGCATTGCCATGCACAGATGAAGCTGAGCAACAGCTTTACAAGCTAACCAATTCTGGCTGCCAGCTATCTGCAGACGTTCACATTCTCAGAGCAGGGCTGCGAAAGAAGCCTGGCAGGGACACCCCCTTTCCAGTCTACGTTTGAAGTTTGAGGTGGCAAGACAAGCAAGCAGCCCCAGTCTCTGTGCCTGTGTGCGAGCAGTGCCATGGGCAGATGACGCTGAGCAACAGCTTTCCAGGCTAGCCCCTTCTGGCTGCCAGCTATCTGCAGACGTTCGCATTTTAAAAGCAGGGCAACAAAACTAGCCTTGCAGGGACTTCTGATCCTCAGGTTACGTTTGAAGTTTGAGGTGGCAAGAGAAGCAAGCAGCCCCAGTCTCTGTGCCTCTGTGCGAGCAGTGCCATGGGCAGATGAGGCTGAGCAACAGCTTTCCAGGCTAGCCCCTTTTGGCTGCCAGCTATCTGCAGACGTTCGCATTTTTGGAGTAGGGCTGCGAAAGGAGCCTGGCAGGGACCACCCCACTTCCAGTATACCTTTGAAGTTTGAGGTGGCAAGACAAGCAGGCAGCCCCAGTCTCTGTGCCTCTGTGTGAGCATTGCCATGCACAGATGAAGCTGAGCAACAGCTTTCCAGGCTAGCCCCTTCTGGCTGCCAGCTATCTGCAGACGTTCGCATTCTCAGAGCAGGGCAACCGAAGGTTCCCAGCACGGACAACATAATATACCTTTGAAGTTTCAGGTGGCCAGACAAGCAAGCAGCCCCAGTCTCTGTGCCTCTGTGCGAGCAGTGCCATGGGCAGATGAGGCTGAGCAACAGCTTTCCAGGCTAGCCCCTTCTGGCTGCCAGCTATCTGCAGATGTTTGCATTCTCAGAGCAGGGCCACCGGAGGCGCCCAGCACAGACAACATAAGATACGTTTCAAGTTTGAGATCGCAAGACAAGCAAGTAGCCCCAGTCTCTGTGCCTCTGTGCGAGCAGTGCCATGGGCAGATGAGGCTGAGCAACAGCTTTCCAGGCTAGCACCTTCTGGCTGCCAGCTATCTGCAGAAGTTCGCATTTTTGGAGCAGGGCTGGGAAAGGAGCCTGGCAGGGACACCCCCCATTTCCAGTCTACGTTGGAAGTTTGAGGTGGCAAGACAAGCAAGCAGCCCCAGTCTCTGTGCCTCTGTGCAAGCAGTGCCTTGGGCAGATGAGGCTAAGCAACAGCTTTCCAGGCTAGCCCCTTCTGGCTGCCAGCTATCTGCAGACGTTCGCATTCTCAGAGCAGGGCCACCGGAGGCGCCCAGCACGGACAACATAAGATAAGTTTGAAGTTTGAGGTGGCAAGACAAGCAAGCAGCCCCAGTCTCTGTGCCTCTGTGCGAGCATTGCCATGCACAGATGAAGCTGAGCAACAGCTTTATAAGCTACCCACTTCTGGCTGCCAGCTATCTGCAGACGTTCGCATTCTCAGAGCAGGGCTGCGAAAGAAGCCTGGCAGGGACACCCCCTTTCCAGTCTACGTTTGAAGTTTGAGGTGGCAAGACAAGCAAGCAGCCCCAGTCTCTGTGCCTCTGTGCGAGCAGTGCCATGGGCAGATGAGGCTGAGCAACAGCTTTCCAGGCTAGCCCCTTCTGGCTGCCAGCTATCTGCAGACGTTCGCATTTTAAAAGAAGGGCAACGAAACTAGCCTTGCAGGGACTTCCAATCCTCAGGTTACGTTTGAAGTTTGAGGTGGCAAGACAAGCAAGCAGCCCCAGTCTCTGTGCCTCTGTGCGAGCAGTGCCATGGGCAGATGAGGCTGAGCAACAGCTTTCCAGGCTAGCCCCTTCTGGCTGCCAGCTATCTGCAGACGTTCGCATTTTTGGAGTAGGGCTGCGAAAGGAGCCTGGCAGGGACCACCCCACTTCCAGTATACCTTTGAAGTTTGAGGTGGCAAGACAAGCAGGCAGCCCCAGTCTCTGTGCCTCTGTGCGAGCAGTGCTATGCACAGATGAGGCTGAGCAACAGCTTTCCAGGCTAGCCCCTTCTGGCTGCCAGCTATCTGCAGACGTTCGCATTCTCAGAGTAGGGCTGCGAAAGGAGCCTGGCAGGGACCCCCCCATTTCCAGACTACGTTTGAAGTTTGAGGTGCAAGACAAGCAAGCAGCCCCAGTCTCTGTGCCTCTGTGCGAGCAGTGCCATGCACAGATGAGGCTGAGCAACAGCTTTCCAGGCTAGCCCCTTCTGACTGATAGCTATCTGCAGATGTTCGCATTCTCAAAGCCGGGCCACCGGAGGCGCCCAACACAGACAACATAAGATACGTTTGAAGTTTCAGGTGGCAAGACAAGCAAGCAGCCCCAGTCTCTGTGCCTCTGTGCGAGCACTGCCATGCACAGATGAAGCTGAGCAACAGCTTTCCAGGCTAGCCCCTTCTGGTTGCCAGCTATCTGCAGACGTTCGCATTCTCAGAGCAGGGCTGCGAAAGGAGTCTGGCAGGAACGTCCCCCCTTCCATTCTACATTTGAAGTTTGAGGTGTCAAGACAAGCAAGCAGCCCCAGTCTCTGTGCCTCTGTGCGAGCAGTGCCATGGGCAGATGAAGCTGAGCAACAGCTTTCCAGGCTAGCCCCTTCTGGCTGCCAGCTATATGCAGACGTTCGCATTCTCAGAGCAGGGCGACCGAAGGTTCCCAGCACGGACAACATAATATACCTTTGAAGTTTCAGGTGGCCAGACAAGCAAGCAGCCGCAGTCTCTGTGCCTCTGTGCGAGCATTGCCATGCACAGATGAAGTTGCGCAACAGCTTTACAAGCTAGCCACTTCTGGTTGACAGCTATCTGCAGACGTTCGCATTCTCAGAGCAGGGCTGCGAAAGAAGCCTGGCAGGGACACCCCCTTTCCAGTCTACGTTTGAAGTTTGAGGTGGCAAGACAAGCAAGCAGCCCCAGTCTCTGTGCCTCTGTGCGAGCAGTGCCATGGGCAGATGAGGTTGAGCAACAGCTTTCCAGGCTAGCACCTTCTGGCTGCCAGCTATCTGCAGACGTTCGCATTTTTGGAGTAAGGCTGCGAAAGGAGCCTGGCAGGGACCACCCCACTTCCAGTATACCTTTGAAGTTTGAGGTGGCAAGACAAGCAGGCAGCCCCAGTCTCTGTGCCTCTGTGCGAGCAGTGCCATGGGCAGATGAGGCTGAGCAAGAGCTTTCCAGGCTAGCCCCTTCTGGCTGCCAGCTATCTGCAGACGTTCGCATTCTCAGAGCAGGGCGACCGAAGGTTCCCAGCACGGACAACATAATATACCTTTGAAGTTTCAGGTGGCCAGACAAGCAAGCAGCCCCAGTCTCTGTGCCTCTGTGCGAGCAGTGCCATGCGCAGATGACGCTGAGCAACAGCTTTCCAGGCTAGCCCCTTCTGGCTGCCAGCTATCTGCAGACGTTCGCATTCTCAGAGCAGGGCTACCGAAGGTTCCCAGCACGGACAACATAAGTTACGTTTGAACTTTGAGGTGGCCAGACAAGCAAGCAGCCCCATTCTCTGTGCCTCTGTGCGAGCATTGCCATGCACAGATGAAGCTGAGCAACAGCTTTACAAGCTAGCCACTTCTGGTTGCCAGCTATCTGCAGACGTTCGCATTCTCAGAGCAGGGCTGCGAAAGAAGCCTGGCAGGGACACCCCCTTTCCAGTCTACGTTTGAAGTTTGAGGTGGCAAGACAAGCAAGCAGCCCCAGTCTCTGTGCCTCTGTGCGAGCAGTGCCATGGGCAGATGAGGCTGAGCAACAGCTTTCCAGGCTAGCCCCTTTTGGCTGCCAGCTATCTGCAGAAGTTCGCATTTTTGGAGTAGGGCTGCGAAAGGAGCCTGGCAGGGACCACCCCACTTCCAGTATACCTTTGAAGTTTGAGGTGGCAAGACAAGCAGGCAGCCCCAGTCTCTGTGCCTCTGTGCGAGCAGTGCCATGCACAGATGAGGCTGAGCAACAGCTTTCCAGGCTAGCCCCTTCTGGCTGCCAGCTATCTGCAGACGTTCGCATTCTCAGAGCAGGGCTGGGAAAGGAGCCTGGCAGGGACCCCCCCATTTCCAGACTACGTTTGAAGTTTGAGGTGCAAGACAAGCAAGCAGCCCCAGTCTCTGTGCCTCTGTGCGAGCAGTGCCATGGGCAGATGAAGCTGAGCAACAGCTTTCCAGGCTAGCCCCTTCTGGCTGAGAGCTATCTGCAGACGTTCGCATTCTCAGAGCAGGGCGACCGAAGGTTCCCAGCACGGACAACATAATATACCTTTGAAGTTTCAGGTGGCCAGATAAGCAAGCAGCCCCAGTCTCTGTGCCTCTGTGCGATCATTGCCATGCACAGATGAAGCTGCGCAACAGCTTTACTAGCTAGCCACTTCTGGTTGACAGCTATCTGCAGACGTTCGCATTCTCAGAGCAGGGCTGCGAAAGAAGCCTGGCAGGGACACCCACACTTCCAGTCTACGTTTGAAGTTTGAGGTGGCAAGACAAGCAAGCAGCCCCAGTCTCTGTGCCTCTGTGCAAGCAGTGCCTTGGGCAGATGAGGCTGAGCAACAGCTTTCCAGGCTAGCACCTTCTGGCTGCCAGCTATCTGCAGACGTTCGCATTTTTGGAGTAGGGCTGCGAAAGGAGCCTGGCAGGGACCACCCCACTTCCAGTATACCTTTGAAGTTTGAGGTGGCAAGACAAGCAGGCAGCCCCAGTCTCTGTGCCTCTGTGCGAGCAGTGCCATGGGCAGATGAGGCTGAGCAACAGCTTTCCAGGCTAGCCCCTTCTGGCTGCCAGCTATCTGCAGACGTTCGCATTCTCAGAGCAGGGCTACCGGAGGCACCCAGCACGGACAACATAAGATACGTTTGAAGTTTGAGGTGGCAAGACAAGCAAGCAGCCCCATTCTCTGTGCCTCTATGCGAGCAGTGCCATGGGCAGATGAGGCTGAGCAACAGCTTTCCAGGCTAGCCCCTTCTGGCTGCCAGCTATCTGCAGACGTTCGCATTCTCAGAGCAGGGCCACCGGAGGCGCCCAGCACGGACAACATAAGATACGTTTGAAGTTTGAGGTGGCAAGACAAGCAAGCTGCCCCAGTCTCTGTGCCTCTGTGCGAGCATTGCCATGCACAGATGAAGCTGAGCAACAGCTTTCCAGGCTAGCCCCTTCTGGCTGCCAGCTATCTGCAGACGTTCGCACTTTCGGAGCAGGGCTGCGAAAGGAGTCTGTCAGGGACGTCCCCCCTTCCATTCTACATTTGAAGTTTGAGGTGTCAAGACAAGCAAGCAGCCCCAGTCTCTGTGCCTCTGTGCGAGCAGTGCCATGGGCAGATTAGGCTGAGCAACAGCTTTCCAGGCTAGCCCCTTCTGGCTGCCAGCTATCTGCAGACGTACGCATATTCGGAGCAAGGCTGCGAAAGGCGCCTGCAGGGACCCCCTCTTTCAAGTCTACGTTTGAAGTTTGAGGTGGCAAGACAAGCAAGCAGCCCCAGTCTCTGTGCCTCTGTGCGAGCAGTGTCATGGGCAGATGAGGCTGAGCAACAGCTTTCCAGGCTAGCCCCTTCTGGCTGCCATCTATCTGCAGACGTTCGCATTCTCAGAGCAGGGCTACTGGAGGCACCCAGCACGGACAAGATAATATACGTTTGAAGTTTGAGGTGGCAAGACAAGCAAGCAGCCCCAGTCTCTGTGCCTCTGTGCCAGCAGTGCCATGGGCAGATGAGGCTGACCGACAGCTTTCCAGGCTAGCCCCTTCTGGCTGCCAGCTATCTGCAGACGTTCGCATTTTCGGAGCAGGGCTGGGAAAGGAGTCTGGCAGGAACACCCCCCACTTCCAGTGTAAGTTGGAAGTTTGAGGTGGCAAGACAAGCAAGCAGACACAGTCTCTGTGCCTCTGTGTGAGCAGTGCCATGGGCAGATGAGGCTGAGCAACAGCTTTCCAGGCTAGCCCCTTCTGGCTGCCAGCTATCTGGAGACGTTTGCATTTTTGGAACAGGGCTGGGAAAGGAGCCTGGCAGAAACAACCCCCATTTCCAGTGTACGTTGGAAGTTTGAGGTGGCAAGACAAGCAAACAGCCCCATTCTCTGTGCCTCTGTGCGAGCAGTGCCATGGGCAGATTAGGCTGAGCAACAGCTTTCCAGGCTAGCCCCTTCTGGCTGCCAGCTATCTGCAGACGTTCGCATTTTCGGAGCAGGGCTGGGAAAGGAGCCTGACAGGAACACCCCCCATTTCCAGTGTACGTTTGAAGTTTGAGTTGGCAAGACAAGCAAGCAGCCCCAGTCTCTGTTCCTCTGTGCGAGCAGTGCCATGGGCAGATGAAGCTGAGCAACAGCTTTCCAGGCTAGCCCCTTCTGACTGCCAGCTATCTGCAGACGTTCGCATTTTAAAAGCAGGGCTACGAAACTAGCCTTGCAGGGACTTCCTATTCCCAGGTTATGTTTGAAGTTTGAGGTGCCAAGACAAGCAAGCAGCCCCACTCCCTGTGCCTCTGTGCGAGCAGTGCAATGTGCAGATGAGGCTGAGCAACAGGTTTCCAGGCTAGCCCCTTCTGGCTGCCAGCTATCTGCAGACGTACGCATATTCGGAGCAAGGCTGCGAAAGGCGCCTGCAGGGACCCCCTCTTTCAAGTCTACGTTTGAAGTTTGAGGTGGCAAGACAATCAAGCAGCCCCAGTCTCTGTGCCTCTGTGCGAGCAGTGCCATGGGCAGATGAGGCTGAGCAACAGCTTTCCAGGCTAACCACTTCTGGCTGCCAGCTATCTGCAGACGTTCGCATTCTCAGAGCAGGGCTGAGAAAGGAGCCTGGCAGGGACACCCCCCATTTCCAGTCTAAGTTGGAAGTTTGAGGTGGCAAGACAAGCAAGCAGCCCCAGTCTCTGTGCCTCTGTGCGAGCAGTGCCATGGGCAGATTAGGCTGACCGACAGCTTTCCAGGCTAGCCCCTTCTGGCTGCCAGCTATCTGCAGACGTTCGCATTCTCAGAGCAGGGCTACCGGAGGCACCCAGCACGGACAACATAAGATACGTTTGAAGTTTGAGGTGGCAAGACAAGCAAGCAGCCCCATTCTCTGTGCCTCTATGCAAGCAGTGCCATGGGCAGATGAGGCTGAGCAACAGCTTTCCAGGCTAGCCCCTTCTGGCTGCCAGCTATCTGCAGACGTTCGCATTCTCAGAGCAGGGCCACCGGAGGCGCCCAGCACGGACAACGTAAGATACGTTTGAAGTTTGAGGTGGCAAGACAAGCAAGCAGCCCCAGTCTCTGTGCCTCTGTGCGAGCATTGCCATGCACAGATGAAGCTGAGCAACAGCTTTCTAGGCTAGCCCCTTCTGGCTGCCAGCTATCTGCAGACGTTCGCACTTTCTTAGCAGGGCTGCGAAAGGAGTCTGTCAGGGACGTCCCCCCTTCCATTCTACATTTGAAGTCTGAGGTGTCAAGACAAGCAAGCAGCCCCAGTCTCTGTGCCTCTGTGCGAGCAGTGCCATGGGCAGATTAGGCTGAGCAACAGCTTTCCAGGCTAGCCCCTTCTGGCTGCCAGCTATCTGCAGACGTTCGCATTTTCGGAGCAGGGCTGGGAAAGGAGCGTGGCAGGAACACCCCCCATTTCCAGTGTACGTTGGAAGTTTGAGGTGGCAAGACAAGCAAGCAGCCCCAGTCTCTGTTCCTCTGTGCGAGGAGTGCCATGGGCAGATGAGGCTGAGCAAGAGCTTTCCAGGCTAGCCCCTTCTGGCTGCCAGCTATCTGCAGACGTTCGCATTTTAAAAGCAGGGCTACGAAACTAGCCTTGCAGGGACGTCCTATTCCTAGGTTACGTTTGAAGTTTGAGGTTTCAAGACAAGCAAGCAGCCACACTCCCTGTGCCTCTGTGCGAGCAGTGCCATGGGCAGATGAGGCTGAGCAACAGGTTTCCAGGCTAGCCCCTTCTGGCTGCCAGCTATCTGCAGACGTACGCATATTCGGAGCAAGGCTGCGAAAGGCGCCTGCATGGACCCCCTCTTTCAAGTCTACGTTTGAAGTTTGAGGTGGCAAGACAAGCAAGCAGCCCCAGTCTCTGTGCCTCTGTGCGAGCAGTGTCATGGGCAGATGAGGCTGAGCAACAGCTTTCCAGGCTAGCCCCTTCTGGCTGCCATCTATCTGCAGACGTTCGCATTCTCAGAGCAGGGCTACCGGAGGCACCCAGCACGGACAAGATAATATACGTTTGAAGTTTGAGGTGGCAAGACAAGCAAGCAGCCCCAGTCTCTGTGCCTCTGTGCGAGCAGTGCCATGGGCAGATGAGGCTGACCGACAGTTTTCCAGGCTAGCCCCTTCTGGCTGCCAGCTATCTGCAGACGTTCGCATTTTCGGAGCAGGGCTGGGAAAGGAGTCTGGCAGGAACACCCCCCACTTCCAGTGTAAGTTGGAAGTTTGAGGTGGCAAGACAAGCAAGCAGACACAGTCTCTGTGCCTCTGTGTGAGCAGTGCCATGGGCAGATGAGGCTGAGCAACAGCTTTCCAGGCTAGCCCCTTCTGGCTGCCAGCTATCTGCAGAAGTTCGCATTTTTGGAGCAGGGCTGGGAAAGGAGCCTGGCAGGGACATCCCCCATTTCCAGTCTACGTTGGAAGTTTGAGGTGGCAAGACAAGCAAGCAGCCCCAGTCTCTGTGCCTCTGTGCGAGCAGTGCCTTGGGCAGATGAGGCTAAGCAACAGCTTTCCAGGCTAGCCCCTTCTGGCTGCCAGCTATCTGCAGACGTTCGCATTCTCAGAGCAGGGCCACCGGAGGCGCCCAGCACGGACAACATAAGATAAGTTTGAAGTTTGAGGTGGCAAGACAAGCAAGCAGCCCCAGTCTCTGTGCCTCTGTGCGAGCATTGCCATGCACAGATGAAGCTGAGCAACAGCTTTATAAGCTACCCACTTCTGGCTGCCAGCTATCTGCAGACGTTCGCATTCTCAGAGCAGGGCTGCGAAAGAAGCCTGGTAGGGACACCCCCTTTCCAGTCTACGTTTGAAGTTTGAGGTGGCAAGACAAGCAAGCAGCCCCAGTCTCTGTGCCTCTGTGCGAGCAGTGCCATGGGCAGATGAGGCTGAGCAACAGCTTTCCAGGCTAGCCCCTTCTGGCTGCCAGCTATCTGCAGACGTTCGCATTTTAAAAGAAGGGCAACGAAACTAGCCTTGCAGGGACTTCCAATCCTCAGGTTACGTTTGAAGTTTGAGGTGGCAAGACAAGCAAGCAGCCCCAGTCTCTGTGCCTCTGTGCGAGCAGTGCCATGGGCAGATGAGGCTGAGCAACAGCTTTCCAGGCTAGCCCCTTCTGGCTGCCAGCTATCTGCAGACGTTCGCATTTTTGGAGTAGGGCTGCGAAAGGAGCCTGGCAGGGACCACCCCACTTCCAGTATACCTTTGAAGTTTGAGGTGGCAAGACAAGCAGGCAGCCCCAGTCTCTGTGCCTCTGTGCGAGCAGTGCTATGCACAGATGAGGCTGAGCAACAGCTTTCCAGGCTAGCCCCTTCTGGCTGCCAGCTATCTGCAGACGTTCACATTCTCAGAGCAGGGCTGGGAAAGAAGCCTGGCAGGGACCCCCCCATTTCCAGACTACGTTTGAAGTTTGAGGTGCAAGACAAGCAAGCAGCCCCAGTCTCTGTGCCTCTGTGCGAGCAGTGCCATGGGCAGATGAAGCTGAGCAACAGCTTTCCAGGCTAGCCCCTTCTGGCTGCCAGCTATCTGCAGACGTTCGCATTCTCAGAGCAGGGCGACCGAAAGTTCCCAGCACGGACAACATAATATACCTTTGAAGTTTCAGGTGGCCAGACAAGCAAGCAGCCCCAGTCTCTGTGCCTCTGTGCGAGCATTGCCATGCACAGATGAAGTTGCGCAACAGCTTTACAAGCTAGCCACTTCTGGTTGACAGCTATCTGCAGACGTTCGCATTCTCAGAGCAGGGCTGCGAAAGAAGCCTGGAAGGGACACCCCCTTTCCAGTCTACGTTTGAAGTTTGAGGTGGCAAGACAAGCAAGCAGCCCCAGTCTCTGTGCCTCTGTGCGAGCAGTGCCATGGGCAGATGAGGTTGAGCAACAGCTTTCCAGGCTAGCACCTTCTGGCTGCCAGCTATCTGCAGACGTTCGCATTCTTGGAGTAGGGCTGCGAAAGGAGCCTGGCAGGGACCACCCCACTTCCAGTATACCTTTGAAGTTTGAGGTGGCAAGACAAGCAGGCAGCCCCAGTCTCTGTGCCTCTGTGCGAGCAGTGCCATGGGCAGATGAGGCTGAGAAAGAGATTTCCAGGCTAGCCCCTTCTGGATGCCAGCTATCTGCAGACGTTCGCATTCTCAGAGCAGGGCGACCGAAGGTTCCCAGCACGGACAACATAATATACCTTTGAAGTTTCAGGTGGCCAGACAAGCAAGCAGCCCCAGTCTCTGTGCCTCTGTGCGAGCAGTGCCATGCGCAGATGACGCTGAGCAACAGCTTTCCAGGCTAGCCCCTTCTGGCTGCCAGCTATCTGCAGACGTTCGCATTCTCAGAGCAGGGCTACCGAAGGTTCCCAGCACGGACAACATAAGTTACGTTTGAACTTTGAGGTGGCCAGACAAGCAAGCAGCCCCATTCTCTGTGCCTCTGTGCGAGCATTGCCATGCACAGATGAAGCTGAGCAACAGCTTTACAAGCTAGCCACTTCTGGTTGCCAGCTATCTGCAGACGTTCGCATTCTCAGAGCAGGGCTGCGAAAGAAGCCTGGCAGGGACACCCCCTTTCCAGTCTACGTTTGAAGTTTGAGGTGGCAAGACAAGCAAGCAGCCCCAGTCTCTGTGCCTCTGTGCGAGCAGTGCCATGGGCAGATGAGGCTGAGCAACAGCTTTCCAGGCTAGCCCCTTTTGGCTGCCAGCTATCTGCAGAAGTTCGCATTTTTGGAGTAGGGCTGCGAAAGGAGCCTGGCAGGGACCACCCCACTTCCAGTATACCTTTGAAGTTTGAGGTGGCAAGACAAGCAGGCAGCCCCAGTCTCTGTGCCTCTGTGCGAGCAGTGCCATGCACAGATGAGGCTGAGCAACAGCTTTCCAGGCTAGCCCCTTCTGGCTGCCAGCTATCTGCAGACGTTCGCATTCTCAGAGCAGGGCTGGGAAAGGAGCCTGGCAGGGACCCCCCCATTTCCAGACTACGTTTGAAGTTTGAGGTGCAAGACAAGCAAGCAGCCCCAGTCTCTGTGCCTCTGTGCGAGCAGTGGAATGTGCAGATGAGGCTGAGCAACAGCTTTCCAGGCTAGCCCCTTCTGGCTGCCAGCTATCTGCAGATGTTCGCATTCTCAGAGCAGGGCTACCGGAGGCACACAGCACGGACAACATAAGATACGTTTGAAGTTTGAGATGGCAAGACAAGCAAGCAGCCCCAGTCTCTGTGCCTCTGTGCGAGCAGTGCCATGCACAGATGAAGCTGAGCAACAGCTTTCCAGGCTAGCCCCTTCTGGCTGCCAGCTATCTGTAGACGTTCGCATTCTCAGAGTAGGGCGACCGAAGGTTCCCAGCACGGACAACATAATATACCTTTGAAGTTTCAGGTGGCCAGACAAGCAAGCAGCCCCAGTCTCTGTGCCTCTGTGCGAGCAGTGCCATGGGCAGATGACGCTGAACAACAGCTTTCCAGGCTAGCCCCTTCTGGCTGCCAGCTATCTGCAGACGTTCGCATTCTCAGAGCAGGGCTACCGAAGGTTCCCAGCACGGACAACATAAGATACGTTTGAACTTTGAGGTGGCCAGACAAGCAAGCAGCCCCAGTCTCTGTGCCTCTGTGCGAGCATTGCCATGCACAGATGAAGCTGCGCAACAGCTTTACAAGCTAGCCACTTCTGGCTGCCAGCTATCTGCAGACGTTCGCATTTCAAGAGCAGGGCTGCGAAAGAAGCCTGGCAGGGACACCCCCTTTCCAGTCTACGTTTGAAGTTTGAGGTGGCAAGAGAAGCAAGCAGCCCCAGTCTCTGTGCCTCTGTGCGAGCAGTGCCATGGGCAGATGAGGCTGAGCAACAGCTTTCCAGGCTAGCCCCTTTTGGCTGCCAGCTATCTGCAGACGTTCGCATTTTTGGAGTAGGGCTGCGAAAGGAGCCTGGCAGGGACCACCCCACTTCCAGTATACCTTTGAAGTTTGAGGTGGCAAGACAAGCAGGCAGCCCCAGTCTCTGTGCCTCTGTGCGAGCAGTGGAATGTGCAGATGAGGCTGAGCAACAGCTTTCCAGGCTAGCCCCTTCTGGCTGCCACCTATCTGCAGACGTTCGCATTCTCAGAGCAGGGCTACCGGAGGCACCCAGCACGGACAACATAAGATACGTTTGAAGTTTGAGGTGGCAAGACAAGCAAGCAGCCCCAGTCTCTGTGCCTCTGTGCGAGCAGTGCCATGGGCAGATGAGGCTGAGCAACAGCTTTCCAGGCTAGCCCCTTCTGACTGATAGCTATCTGCAGACGTTCGCATTCTCAGAGCAGGGCCACCGGAGGCGCCCAGCACGGACAACATAAGATACGTTTGAAGTTTGAGGTGGCAAGACAAGCAAGCAGCCCCAGTCTCTGTGCCTCTGTGCGAGCATTGCCATGCACAGATGAAGCTGAGCAACAGCTTTCCAGGCTAGCCACTTCTGGCTGCCAGCTATCTGCAGAAGTTCGCATTCTCAGAGCAGGGCTGCGAAAGGAGTCTGACAGAAACGTCCCCCCTTCCATTCTACATTTGAAGTTTGAGGTGTCAAGACAAGCAAGCAGCCCCAGTCTCTGTGCCTCTGTGCGAGCAGTGCCATGGGCAGATGAAGCTGAGCAACAGCTTTCCAGGCTAGCCCCTTCTGGCTGCCAGCTATCTGCAGACGTTCGCATTCTCAGAGCAGGGCGACCGAAGGTTCCCAGCACGGACAACATAATATACCTTTGAAGTTTCAGGTGGCCAGATAAGCAAGCAGCCCCAGTCTCTGTGCCTCTGTGCGATCATTGCCATGCACAGATGAAGCTGCGCAACAGCTTTACTAGCTAGCCACTTCTGGCTGACAGCTATCTGCAGACGTTCGCATTCTCAGAGCAGGGCTGCGAAAGAAGCCTGGCAGGGACACCCCCTTTCCAGTCTACGTTTGAAGTTTGAGGTGGCAAGACAAGCAAGCAGCCCCAGTCTCTGTGCCTCTGTGCGAGCAGTGCCTTGGGCAGATGAGGCTGAGCAACAGCTTTCCAGGCTAGCACCTTCTGGCTGCCAGCTATCTGCAGACGTTCGCATTTTTGGAGTAGGGCTGCGAAAGGAGCCTGGCAGGGACCACCCCACTTCCAGTATACCTTTGAAGTTTGAGGTGGCAAGACAAGCAGGCAGCCCCAGTCTCTGTGCCTCTGTGCGAGCAGTGCCATGGGCAGATGAGGCTGAGCAACAGCTTTCCAGGCTAGCCCCTTCTGGCTGCCAGCTATCTGCAGACGTTCGCATTCTCAGAGCAGGGCTACCGGAGGCACCCAGCACGGACAACATAAGATACGTTTGAAGTTTGAGGTGGCAAGACAAGCAAGCAGCCCCAGTCTCTGTGCCTCTATGCGAGCAGTGCCATGGGCAGATGAGGCTGAGCAACAGCTTTCCAGGCTAGCCCCTTCTGGCTGCCAGCTATCTGCAGACGTTCGCATTCTCAGAGCAGGGCCACCGGAGGCGCCCAGCACGGACAACATAAGATACGTTTGAAGTTTGAGGTGGCAAGACAAGCAAGCTGCCCCAGTCTCTGTGCCTCTGTGCGAGCATTGCCATGCACAGATGAAGCTGAGCAACAGCTTTCCAGGCTAGCCCCTTCTGGCTGCCAGCTATCTGCAGACGTTCGCACTTTCGGAGCAGGGCTGCGAAAGGAGTCTGTCAGGGACGTCCCCCCTTCCATTCTACATTTGAAGTTTGAGGTGTCAAGACAAGCAAGCAGCCCCAGTCTCTGTGCCTCTGTGCGAGCAGTGCCATGGGCAGATTAGGCTGAGCAACAGCTTTCCAGGCTAGCCCCTTCTGGCTGCCAGCTATCTGCAGACGTTCGCATTTTCGGAGCAGGGCTGGGAAAGGAGCGTGGCAGGAACACCCCCCATTTCCAGTGTACGTTGGAAGTTTGAGGTGGCAAGACAAGCAAGCAGCCCCAGTCTCTGTTCCTCTGTGCGAGCAGTGCCATGGGCAGATGAGGCTGAGCAAGAGCTTTCCAGGCTAGCCCCTTCTGGCTGCCAGCTATCTGCAGACGTTCGCATTTTAAAAGCAGGGCTACGAAACTAGCCTTGCAGGGACGTCCTATTCCTAGGTTACGTTTGAAGTTTGAGGTTTCAAGACAAGCAAGCAGCCACACTCCCTGTGCCTCTGTGCGAGCAGTGCCATGGGCAGATGAGGCTGAGCAACAGGTTTCCAGGCTAGCCCCTTCTGGCTGCCAGCTATCTGCAGACGTACGCATATTCGGAGCAAGGCTGCGAAAGGCGCCTGCAGGGACCCCCTCTTTCAAGTCTACGTTTGAAGTTTGAGGTGGCAAGACAAGCAAGCAGCCCTAGTCTCTGTGCCTCTGTGCGAGCAGTGTCATGGGCAGATGAGGCTGAGCAACAGCTTTCCAGGCTAGCCCCTTCTGGCTGCCATCTATCTGCAGACGTTCGCATTCTCAGAGCAGGGCTACTGGAGGCACCCAGCACGGACAAGATAATATACGTTTGAAGTTTGAGGTGGCAAGACAAGCAAGCAGCCCCAGTCTCTGTGCCTCTGTGCGAGCAGTGCCATGGGCAGATGAGGCTGACCGACAGCTTTCCAGGCTAGCCCCTTCTGGCTGCCAGCTATCTGCAGACGTTCGCATTTTCGGAGCAGGGCTGGGAAAGGAGTCTGGCAGGAACACCCCCCACTTCCATTGTAAGTTGGAAGTTTGAGGTGGCAAGACAAGCAAGCAGACACAGTCTCTGTGCCTCTGTGTGAGCAGTGCCATGGGCAGATGAGGCTGAGCAACAGCTTTCCAGGCTAGCCCCTTCTGGCTGCCAGCTATCTGGAGACGTTTGCATTTTCGGAACAGGGCTGGGAAAGGAGCCTGGCAGAAACAACCCCCATTTCCAGTGTACGTTGGAAGTTTGAGGTGGCAAGACAAGCAAACAGCCCCATTCTCTGTGCCTCTGTGCGAGCAGTGCCATGGGCAGATGAGGCTGAGCAACAGCTTTCCAGGCTAGCCCCTTCTGGCTGCCAGCTATCTGCAGACGTTCGCATTTTCGGAGCAGGGCTGGGAAAGGAGCCTGGCAGGAACACCCCCCATTTCCAGTGTACGTTTGAAGTTTGAGTTGGCAAGACAAGCAAGCAGCCCCAGTCTCTGTTCCTCTGTGCGAGCAGTGCCATGGGCAGATGAAGCTGAGCAACAGCTTTCCAGGCTAGCCCCTTCTGACTGCCAGCTATCTGCAGACGTTCGCATTTTAAAAGCAGGGCTACGAAACTAGCCTTGCAGGGACTTCCTATTCCCAGGTTATGTTTGAAGTTTGAGGTGACAAGACAAGCAAGCAGCCCCACTCCCTGTGCCTCTGTGCGAGCAGTGCAATGTGCAGATGAGGCTGAGCAACAGGTTTCCAGGCTAGCCCCTTCTGGCTGCCAGCTATCTGCAGACGTACGCATATTCGGAGCAAGGCTGCGAAAGGCGCCTGCAGGGACCCCCTCTTTGAAGTCTACGTTTGAAGTTTGAGGTGGCAAGACAATCAAGCAGCCCCAGTCTCTGTGCCTCTGTGCGAGCAGTGCCATGGGCAGATGAGGCTGAGCAACAGCTTTCCAGGCTAACCACTTCTGGCTGCCAGCTATCTGCAGACGTTCGCATTCTCAGAGCAGGGCTGGGAAAGGAGCCTGGCAGGGACACCCCCCATTTCCAGTCTAAGTTGGAAGTTTGAGGTGGCAAGACAAGCAAGCAGCCCCAGTCTCTGTGCCTCTGTGCGAGCAGTGCCATGGGCAGATTAGGCTGAGCAACAGCTTTCCAGTCTAGCCCCTTCTGGCTGCCAGCTATCTGCAGACGTTCGCATTTTCGGAGCAGGGCTGGGAAAGGAGCGTGGCAGGAACACCCCCCATTTCCAGTGTACGTTGGAAGTTTGAGGTGGCAAGACAAGCAAGCAGCCCCAGTCTCTGTTCCTCTGTGCGAGCAGTGCCATGGGCAGATGAGGCTGAGCAAGAGCTTTCCAGGCTAGCCCCTTCTGGCTGCCAGCTATCTGCAGACGTTCGCATTTTAAAAGCAGGGCAACAAAACTAGCCTTGCAGGGACTTCTGATCCTCAGGTTACGTTTGAAGTTTGAGGTGGCAAGAGAAGCAAGCAGCCCCAGTCTCTGTGCCTCTGTGCGAGCAGTGCCATGGGCAGATGAGGCTGAGCAACAGCTTTCCAGGCTAGCCCCTTTTGGCTGCCAGCTATCTGCAGACGTTCGCATTTTTGGAGTAGGGCTGCGAAAGGAGCCTGGCAGGGACCACCCCACTTCCAGTATACCTTTGAAGTTTGAGGTGGCAAGACAAGCAGGCAGCCCCAGTCTCTGTGCCTCTGTGTGAGCATTGCCATGCACAGATGAAGCTGAGCAACAGCTTTCCAGGCTAGCCCCTTCTGGCTGCCAGCTATCTGCAGACGTTCGCATTCTCAGAGCAGGGCAACCGAAGGTTCCCAGCACGGACAACATAATATACCTTTGAAGTTTCAGGTGGCCAGACAAGCAAGCAGCCCCAGTCTCTGTGCCTCTGTGCGAGCAGTGCCATGGGCAGATGAGGCTGAGCAACAGCTTTCCAGGCTAGCCCCTTCTGGCTGCCAGCTATCTGCAGATGTTTGCATTCTCAGAGCAGGGCCACCGGAGGCGCCCAGCACAGACAACATAAGATACGTTTCAAGTTTGAGATCGCAAGACAAGCAAGTAGCCCCAGTCTCTGTGCCTCTGTGCGAGCAGTGCCATGGGCAGATGAGGCTGAGCAACAGCTTTCCAGGCTAGCACCTTCTGGCTGCCAGCTATCTGCAGAAGTTCGCATTTTTGGAGCAGGGCTGGGAAAGGAGCCTGGCAGGGACACCCCCCATTTCCAGTCTACGTTGGAAGTTTGAGGTGGCAAGACAAGCAAGCAGCCCCAGTCTCTGTGCCTCTGTGCAAGCAGTGCCTTGGGCAGATGAGGCTAAGCAACAGCTTTCCAGGCTAGCCCCTTCTGGCTGCCAGCTATCTGCAGACGTTCGCATTCTCAGAGCAGGGCCACCGGAGGCGCCCAGCACGGACAACATAAGATAAGTTTGAAGTTTGAGGTGGCAAGACAAGCAAGCAGCCCCAGTCTCTGTGCCTCTGTGCGAGCATTGCCATGCACAGATGAAGCTGAGCAACAGCTTTATAAGCTACCCACTTCTGGCTGCCAGCTATCTGCAGACGTTCGCATTCTCAGAGCAGGGCTGCGAAAGAAGCCTGGCAGGGACACCCCCTTTCCAGTCTACGTTTGAAGTTTGAGGTGGCAAGACAAGCAAGCAGCCCCAGTCTCTGTGCCTCTGTGCGAGCAGTGCCATGGGCAGATGAGGCTGAGCAACAGCTTTCCAGGCTAGCCCCTTCTGGCTGCCAGCTATCTGCAGACGTTCGCATTTTAAAAGAAGGGCAACGAAACTAGCCTTGCAGGGACTTCCAATCCTCAGGTTACGTTTGAAGTTTGAGGTGGCAAGACAAGCAAGCAGCCCCAGTCTCTGTGCCTCTGTGCGAGCAGTGCCATGGGCAGATGAGGCTGAGCAACAGCTTTCCAGGCTAGCCCCTTCTGGCTGCCAGCTATCTGCAGACGTTCGCATTTTTGGAGTAGGGCTGCGAAAGGAGCCTGGCAGGGACCACCCCACTTCCAGTATACCTTTGAAGTTTGAGGTGGCAAGACAAGCAGGCAGCCCCAGTCTCTGTGCCTCTGTGCGAGCAGTGCTATGCACAGATGAGGCTGAGCAACAGCTTTCCAGGCTAGCCCCTTCTGGCTGCCAGCTATCTGCAGACGTTCGCATTCTCAGAGTAGGGCTGCGAAAGGAGCCTGGCAGGGACCCCCCCATTTCCAGACTACGTTTGAAGTTTGAGGTGCAAGACAAGCAAGCAGCCCCAGTCTCTGTGCCTCTGTGCGAGCAGTGCCATGCACAGATGAGGCTGAGCAACAGCTTTCCAGGCTAGCCCCTTCTGACTGATAGCTATCTGCAGATGTTCGCATTCTCAAAGCCGGGCCACCGGAGGCGCCCAACACAGACAACATAAGATACGTTTGAAGTTTCAGGTGGCAAGACAAGCAAGCAGCCCCAGTCTCTGTGCCTCTGTGCGAGCACTGCCATGCACAGATGAAGCTGAGCAACAGCTTTCCAGGCTAGCCCCTTCTGGTTGCCAGCTATCTGCAGACGTTCGCATTCTCAGAGCAGGGCTGCGAAAGGAGTCTGGCAGGAACGTCCCCCCTTCCATTCTACATTTGAAGTTTGAGGTGTCAAGACAAGCAAGCAGCCCCAGTCTCTGTGCCTCTGTGCGAGCAGTGCCATGGGCAGATGAAGCTGAGCAACAGCTTTCCAGGCTAGCCCCTTCTGGCTGCCAGCTATATGCAGACGTTCGCATTCTCAGAGCAGGGCGACCGAAGGTTCCCAGCACGGACAACATAATATACCTTTGAAGTTTCAGGTGGCCAGACAAGCAAGCAGCCGCAGTCTCTGTGCCTCTGTGCGAGCATTGCCATGCACAGATGAAGTTGCGCAACAGCTTTACAAGCTAGCCACTTCTGGTTGACAGCTATCTGCAGACGTTCGCATTCTCAGAGCAGGGCTGCGAAAGAAGCCTGGCAGGGACACCCCCTTTCCAGTCTACGTTTGAAGTTTGAGGTGGCAAGACAAGCAAGCAGCCCCAGTCTCTGTGCCTCTGTGCGAGCAGTGCCATGGGCAGATGAGGTTGAGCAACAGCTTTCCAGGCTAGCACCTTCTGGCTGCCAGCTATCTGCAGACGTTCGCATTTTTGGAGTAAGGCTGCGAAAGGAGCCTGGCAGGGACCACCCCACTTCCAGTATACCTTTGAAGTTTGAGGTGGCAAGACAAGCAGGCAGCCCCAGTCTCTGTGCCTCTGTGCGAGCAGTGCCATGGGCAGATGAGGCTGAGCAAGAGCTTTCCAGGCTAGCCCCTTCTGGCTGCCAGCTATCTGCAGACGTTCGCATTCTCAGAGCAGGGCGACCGAAGGTTCCCAGCACGGACAACATAATATACCTTTGAAGTTTCAGGTGGCCAGACAAGCAAGCAGCCCCAGTCTCTGTGCCTCTGTGCGAGCAGTGCCATGCGCAGATGACGCTGAGCAACAGCTTTCCAGGCTAGCCCCTTCTGGCTGCCAGCTATCTGCAGACGTTCGCATTCTCAGAGCAGGGCTGGGAAAGGAGCCTGGCAGGGACCCCCCCATTTCCAGACTACGTTTGAAGTTTGAGGTGCAAGACAAGCAAGCAGCCCCAGTCTCTGTGCCTCTGTGCGAGCAGTGCCATGGGCAGATGAAGCTGAGCAACAGCTTTCCAGGCTAGCCCCTTCTGGCTGAGAGCTATCTGCAGACGTTCGCATTCTCAGAGCAGGGCGACCGAAGGTTCCCAGCACGGACAACATAATATACCTTTGAAGTTTCAGGTGGCCAGATAAGCAAGCAGCCCCAGTCTCTGTGCCTCTGTGCGATCATTGCCATGCACAGATGAAGCTGCGCAACAGCTTTACTAGCTAGCCACTTCTGGTTGACAGCTATCTGCAGACGTTCGCATTCTCAGAGCAGGGCTGCGAAAGAAGCCTGGCAGGGACACCCACACTTCCAGTCTACGTTTGAAGTTTGAGGTGGCAAGACAAGCAAGCAGCCCCAGTCTCTGTGCCTCTGTGCAAGCAGTGCCTTGGGCAGATGAGGCTGAGCAACAGCTTTCCAGGCTAGCACCTTCTGGCTGCCAGCTATCTGCAGACGTTCGCATTTTTGGAGTAGGGCTGCGAAAGGAGCCTGGCAGGGACCACCCCACTTCCAGTATACCTTTGAAGTTTGAGGTGGCAAGACAAGCAGGCAGCCCCAGTCTCTGTGCCTCTGTGCGAGCAGTGCCATGGGCAGATGAGGCTGAGCAACAGCTTTCCAGGCTAGCCCCTTCTGGCTGCCAGCTATCTGCAGACGTTCGCATTCTCAGAGCAGGGCTACCGGAGGCACCCAGCACGGACAACATAAGATACGTTTGAAGTTTGAGGTGGCAAGACAAGCAAGCAGCCCCATTCTCTGTGCCTCTATGCGAGCAGTGCCATGGGCAGATGAGGCTGAGCAACAGCTTTCCAGGCTAGCCCCTTCTGGCTGCCAGCTATCTGCAGACGTTCGCATTCTCAGAGCAGGGCCACCGGAGGCGCCCAGCACGGACAACATAAGATACGTTTGAAGTTTGAGGTGGCAAGACAAGCAAGCTGCCCCAGTCTCTGTGCCTCTGTGCGAGCATTGCCATGCACAGATGAAGCTGAGCAACAGCTTTCCAGGCTAGCCCCTTCTGGCTGCCAGCTATCTGCAGACGTTCGCACTTTCGGAGCAGGGCTGCGAAAGGAGTCTGTCAGGGACGTCCCCCCTTCCATTCTACATTTGAAGTTTGAGGTGTCAAGACAAGCAAGCAGCCCCAGTCTCTGTGCCTCTGTGCGAGCAGTGCCATGGGCAGATTAGGCTGAGCAACAGCTTTCCAGGCTAGCCCCTTCTGGCTGCCAGCTATCTGCAGACGTACGCATATTCGGAGCAAGGCTGCGAAAGGCGCCTGCAGGGACCCCCTCTTTCAAGTCTACGTTTGAAGTTTGAGGTGGCAAGACAAGCAAGCAGCCCCAGTCTCTGTGCCTCTGTGCGAGCAGTGTCATGGGCAGATGAGGCTGAGCAACAGCTTTCCAGGCTAGCCCCTTCTGGCTGCCATCTATCTGCAGACGTTCGCATTCTCAGAGCAGGGCTACTGGAGGCACCCAGCACGGACAAGATAATATACGTTTGAAGTTTGAGGTGGCAAGACAAGCAAGCAGCCCCAGTCTCTGTGCCTCTGTGCCAGCAGTGCCATGGGCAGATGAGGCTGACCGACAGCTTTCCAGGCTAGCCCCTTCTGGCTGCCAGCTATCTGCAGACGTTCGCATTTTCGGAGCAGGGCTGGGAAAGGAGTCTGGCAGGAACACCCCCCACTTCCAGTGTAAGTTGGAAGTTTGAGGTGGCAAGACAAGCAAGCAGACACAGTCTCTGTGCCTCTGTGTGAGCAGTGCCATGGGCAGATGAGGCTGAGCAACAGCTTTCCAGGCTAGCCCCTTCTGGCTGCCAGCTATCTGGAGACGTTTGCATTTTTGGAACAGGGCTGGGAAAGGAGCCTGGCAGAAACAACCCCCATTTCCAGTGTACGTTGGAAGTTTGAGGTGGCAAGACAAGCAAACAGCCCCATTCTCTGTGCCTCTGTGCGAGCAGTGCCATGGGCAGATTAGGCTGAGCAACAGCTTTCCAGGCTAGCCCCTTCTGGCTGCCAGCTATCTGCAGACGTTCGCATTTTCGGAGCAGGTCTGGGAAAGGAGCCTGACAGGAACACCCCCCATTTCCAGTGTACGTTTGAAGTTTGAGTTGGCAAGACAAGCAAGCAGCCCCAGTCTCTGTTCCTCTGTGCGAGCAGTGCCATGGGCAGATGAAGCTGAGCAACAGCTTTCCAGGCTAGCCCCTTCTGACTGCCAGCTATCTGCAGACGTTCGCATTTTAAAAGCAGGGCTACGAAACTAGCCTTGCAGGGACTTCCTATTCCCAGGTTATGTTTGAAGTTTGAGGTGCCAAGACAAGCAAGCAGCCCCACTCCCTGTGCCTCTGTGCGAGCAGTGCAATGTGCAGATGAGGCTGAGCAACAGGTTTCCAGGCTAGCCCCTTCTGGCTGCCAGCTATCTGCAGACGTACGCATATTCGGAGCAAGGCTGCGAAAGGCGCCTGCAGGGACCCCCTCTTTCAAGTCTACGTTTGAAGTTTGAGGTGGCAAGACAATCAAGCAGCCCCAGTCTCTGTGCCTCTGTGCGAGCAGTGCCATGGGCAGATGAGGCTGAGCAACAGCTTTCCAGGCTAACCACTTCTGGCTGCCAGCTATCTGCAGACGTTCGCATTCTCAGAGCAGGGCTGAGAAAGGAGCCTGGCAGGGACACCCCCCATTTCCAGTCTAAGTTGGAAGTTTGAGGTGGCAAGACAAGCAAGCAGCCCCAGTCTCTGTGCCTCTGTGCGAGCAGTGCCATGGGCAGATTAGGCTGACCGACAGCTTTCCAGGCTAGCCCCTTCTGGCTGCCAGCTATCTGCAGACGTTCGCATTCTCAGAGCAGGGCTACCGGAGGCACCCAGCACGGACAACATAAGATACGTTTGAAGTTTGAGGTGGCAAGACAAGCAAGCAGCCCCATTCTCTGTGCCTCTATGCAAGCAGTGCCATGGGCAGATGAGGCTGAGCAACAGCTTTCCAGGCTAGCCCCTTCTGGCTGCCAGCTATCTGCAGACGTTCGCATTCTCAGAGCAGGGCCACCGGAGGCGCCCAGCACGGACAACGTAAGATACGTTTGAAGTTTGAGGTGGCAAGACAAGCAAGCAGCCCCAGTCTCTGTGCCTCTGTGCGAGCATTGCCATGCACAGATGAAGCTGAGCAACAGCTTTCTAGGCTAGCCCCTTCTGGCTGCCAGCTATCTGCAGACGTTCGCACTTTCTTAGCAGGGCTGCGAAAGGAGTCTGTCAGGGACGTCCCCCCTTCCATTCTACATTTGAAGTCTGAGGTGTCAAGACAAGCAAGCAGCCCCAGTCTCTGTGCCTCTGTGCGAGCAGTGCCATGGGCAGATTAGGCTGAGCAACAGCTTTCCAGGCTAGCCCCTTCTGGCTGCCAGCTATCTGCAGACGTTCGCATTTTCGGAGCAGGGCTGGGAAAGGAGCGTGGCAGGAACACCCCCCATTTCCAGTGTACGTTGGAAGTTTGAGGTGGCAAGACAAGCAAGCAGCCCCAGTCTCTGTTCCTCTGTGCGAGCAGTGCCATGGGCAGATGAGGCTGAGCAAGAGCTTTCCAGGCTAGCCCCTTCTGGCTGCCAGCTATCTGCAGACGTTCGCATTTTAAAAGCAGGGCTACGAAACTAGCCTTGCAGGGACGTCCTATTCCTAGGTTACGTTTGAAGTTTGAGGTTTCAAGACAAGCAAGCAGCCACACTCCCTGTGCCTCTGTGCGAGCAGTGCCATGGGCAGATGAGGCTGAGCAACAGGTTTCCAGGCTAGCCCCTTCTGGCTGCCAGCTATCTGCAGACGTACGCATATTCGGAGCAAGGCTGCGAAAGGCGCCTGCATGGACCCCCTCTTTCAAGTCTACGTTTGAAGTTTGAGGTGGCAAGACAAGCAAGCAGCCCCAGTCTCTGTGCCTCTGTGCGAGCAGTGTCATGGGCAGATGAGGCTGAGCAACAGCTTTCCAGGCTAGCCCCTTCTGGCTGCCATCTATCTGCAGACGTTCGCATTCTCAGAGCAGGGCTACCGGAGGCACCCAGCACGGACAAGATAATATACGTTTGAAGTTTGAGGTGGCAAGACAAGCAAGCAGCCCCAGTCTCTGTGCCTCTGTGCGAGCAGTGCCATGGGCAGATGAGGCTGACCGACAGTTTTCCAGGCTAGCCCCTTCTGGCTGCCAGCTATCTGCAGACGTTCGCATTTTCGGAGCAGGGCTGGGAAAGGAGTCTGGCAGGAACACCCCCCACTTCCAGTGTAAGTTGGAAGTTTGAGGTGGCAAGACAAGCAAGCAGACACAGTCTCTGTGCCTCTGTGTGAGCAGTGCCATGGGCAGATGAGGCTGAGCAACAGCTTTCCAGGCTAGCCCCTTCTGGCTGCCAGCTATCTGCAGAAGTTCGCATTTTTGGAGCAGGGCTGGGAAAGGAGCCTGGCAGGGACATCCCCCATTTCCAGTCTACGTTGGAAGTTTGAGGTGGCAAGACAAGCAAGCAGCCCCAGTCTCTGTGCCTCTGTGCGAGCAGTGCCTTGGGCAGATGAGGCTAAGCAACAGCTTTCCAGGCTAGCCCCTTCTGGCTGCCAGCTATCTGCAGACGTTCGCATTCTCAGAGCAGGGCCACCGGAGGCGCCCAGCACGGACAACATAAGATAAGTTTGAAGTTTGAGGTGGCAAGACAAGCAAGCAGCCCCAGTCTCTGTGCCTCTGTGCGAGCATTGCCATGCACAGATGAAGCTGAGCAACAGCTTTATAAGCTACCCACTTCTGGCTGCCAGCTATCTGCAGACGTTCGCATTCTCAGAGCAGGGCTGCGAAAGAAGCCTGGTAGGGACACCCCCTTTCCAGTCTACGTTTGAAGTTTGAGGTGGCAAGACAAGCAAGCAGCCCCAGTCTCTGTGCCTCTGTGCGAGCAGTGCCATGGGCAGATGAGGCTGAGCAACAGCTTTCCAGGCTAGCCCCTTCTGGCTGCCAGCTATCTGCAGACGTTCGCATTTTAAAAGAAGGGCAACGAAACTAGCCTTGCAGGGACTTCCAATCCTCAGGTTACGTTTGAAGTTTGAGGTGGCAAGACAAGCAAGCAGCCCCAGTCTCTGTGCCTCTGTGCGAGCAGTGCCATGGGCAGATGAGGCTGAGCAACAGCTTTCCAGGCTAGCCCCTTCTGGCTGCCAGCTATCTGCAGACGTTCGCATTTTTGGAGTAGGGCTGCGAAAGGAGCCTGGCAGGGACCACCCCACTTCCAGTATACCTTTGAAGTTTGAGGTGGCAAGACAAGCAGGCAGCCCCAGTCTCTGTGCCTCTGTGCGAGCAGTGCTATGCACAGATGAGGCTGAGCAACAGCTTTCCAGGCTAGCCCCTTCTGGCTGCCAGCTATCTGCAGACGTTCACATTCTCAGAGCAGGGCTGGGAAAGAAGCCTGGCAGGGACCCCCCCATTTCCAGACTACGTTTGAAGTTTGAGGTGCAAGACAAGCAAGCAGCCCCAGTCTCTGTGCCTCTGTGCGAGCAGTGCCATGGGCAGATGAAGCTGAGCAACAGCTTTCCAGGCTAGCCCCTTCTGGCTGCCAGCTATCTGCAGACGTTCGCATTCTCAGAGCAGGGCGACCGAAAGTTCCCAGCACGGACAACATAATATACCTTTGAAGTTTCAGGTGGCCAGACAAGCAAGCAGCCCCAGTCTCTGTGCCTCTGTGCGAGCATTGCCATGCACAGATGAAGTTGCGCAACAGCTTTACAAGCTAGCCACTTCTGGTTGACAGCTATCTGCAGACGTTCGCATTCTCAGAGCAGGGCTGCGAAAGAAGCCTGGAAGGGACACCCCCTTTCCAGTCTACGTTTGAAGTTTGAGGTGGCAAGACAAGCAAGCAGCCCCAGTCTCTGTGCCTCTGTGCGAGCAGTGCCATGGGCAGATGAGGTTGAGCAACAGCTTTCCAGGCTAGCACCTTCTGGCTGCCAGCTATCTGCAGACGTTCGCATTCTTGGAGTAGGGCTGCGAAAGGAGCCTGGCAGGGACCACCCCACTTCCAGTATACCTTTGAAGTTTGAGGTGGCAAGACAAGCAGGCAGCCCCAGTCTCTGTGCCTCTGTGCGAGCAGTGCCATGGGCAGATGAGGCTGAGAAAGAGATTTCCAGGCTAGCCCCTTCTGGATGCCAGCTATCTGCAGACGTTCGCATTCTCAGAGCAGGGCGACCGAAGGTTCCCAGCACGGACAACATAATATACCTTTGAAGTTTCAGGTGGCCAGACAAGCAAGCAGCCCCAGTCTCTGTGCCTCTGTGCGAGCAGTGCCATGCGCAGATGACGCTGAGCAACAGCTTTCCAGGCTAGCCACTTCTGGCTGCCAGCTATCTGCAGACGTTCGCATTCTCAGAGCAGGGCTACCGAAGGTTCCCAGCACGGACAACATAAGTTACGTTTGAACTTTGAGGTGGCCAGACAAGCAAGCAGCCCCATTCTCTGTGCCTCTGTGCGAGCATTGCCATGCACAGATGAAGCTGAGCAACAGCTTTACAAGCTAGCCACTTCTGGTTGCCAGCTATCTGCAGACGTTCGCATTCTCAGAGCAGGGCTGCGAAAGAAGCCTGGCAGGGACACCCCCTTTCCAGTCTACGTTTGAAGTTTGAGGTGGCAAGACAAGCAAGCAGCCCCAGTCTCTGTGCCTCTGTGCGAGCAGTGCCATGGGCAGATGAGGCTGAGCAACAGCTTTCCAGGCTAGCCCCTTTTGGCTGCCAGCTATCTGCAGAAGTTCGCATTTTTGGAGTAGGGCTGCGAAAGGAGCCTGGCAGGGACCACCCCACTTCCAGTATACCTTTGAAGTTTGAGGTGGCAAGACAAGCAGGCAGCCCCAGTCTCTGTGCCTCTGTGCGAGCAGTGCCATGCACAGATGAGGCTGAGCAACAGCTTTCCAGGCTAGCCCCTTCTGGCTGCCAGCTATCTGCAGACGTTCGCATTCTCAGAGCAGGGCTGGGAAAGGAGCCTGGCAGGGACCCCCCCATTTCCAGACTACGTTTGAAGTTTGAGGTGCAAGACAAGCAAGCAGCCCCAGTCTCTGTGCCTCTGTGCGAGCAGTGGAATGTGCAGATGAGGCTGAGCAACAGCTTTCCAGGCTAGCCCCTTCTGGCTGCCAGCTATCTGCAGATGTTCGCATTCTCAGAGCAGGGCTACCGGAGGCACACAGCACGGACAACATAAGATACGTTTGAAGTTTGAGATGGCAAGACAAGCAAGCAGCCCCAGTCTCTGTGCCTCTGTGCGAGCAGTGCCATGCACAGATGAAGCTGAGCAACAGCTTTCCAGGCTAGCCCCTTCTGGCTGCCAGCTATCTGTAGACGTTCGCATTCTCAGAGTAGGGCGACCGAAGGTTCCCAGCACGGACAACATAATATACCTTTGAAGTTTCAGGTGGCCAGACAAGCAAGCAGCCCCAGTCTCTGTGCCTCTGTGCGAGCAGTGCCATGGGCAGATGACGCTGAACAACAGCTTTCCAGGCTAGCCCCTTCTGGCTGCCAGCTATCTGCAGACGTTCGCATTCTCAGAGCAGGGCTACCGAAGGTTCCCAGCACGGACAACATAAGATACGTTTGAACTTTGAGGTGGCCAGACAAGCAAGCAGCCCCAGTCTCTGTGCCTCTGTGCGAGCATTGCCATGCACAGATGAAGCTGCGCAACAGCTTTACAAGCTAGCCACTTCTGGCTGCCAGCTATCTGCAGACGTTCGCATTTCAAGAGCAGGGCTGCGAAAGAAGCCTGGCAGGGACACCCCCTTTCCAGTCTACGTTTGAAGTTTGAGGTGGCAAGAGAAGCAAGCAGCCCCAGTCTCTGTGCCTCTGTGCGAGCAGTGCCATGGGCAGATGAGGCTGAGCAACAGCTTTCCAGGCTAGCCCCTTTTGGCTGCCAGCTATCTGCAGACGTTCGCATTTTTGGAGTAGGGCTGCGAAAGGAGCCTGGCAGGGACCACCCCACTTCCAGTATACCTTTGAAGTTTGAGGTGGCAAGACAAGCAGGCAGCCCCAGTCTCTGTGCCTCTGTGCGAGCAGTGGAATGTGCAGATGAGGCTGAGCAACAGCTTTCCAGGCTAGCCCCTTCTGGCTGCCACCTATCTGCAGACGTTCGCATTCTCAGAGCAGGGCTACCGGAGGCACCCAGCACGGACAACATAAGATACGTTTGAAGTTTGAGGTGGCAAGACAAGCAAGCAGCCCCAGTCTCTGTGCCTCTGTGCGAGCAGTGCCATGGGCAGATGAGGCTGAGCAACAGCTTTCCAGGCTAGCCCCTTCTGACTGATAGCTATCTGCAGACGTTCGCATTCTCAGAGCAGGGCCACCGGAGGCGCCCAGCACGGACAACATAAGATACGTTTGAAGTTTGAGGTGGCAAGACAAGCAAGCAGCCCCAGTCTCTGTGCCTCTGTGCGAGCATTGCCATGCACAGATGAAGCTGAGCAACAGCTTTCCAGGCTAGCCACTTCTGGCTGCCAGCTATCTGCAGAAGTTCGCATTCTCAGAGCAGGGCTGCGAAAGGAGTCTGACAGAAACGTCCCCCCTTCCATTCTACATTTGAAGTTTGAGGTGTCAAGACAAGCAAGCAGCCCCAGTCTCTGTGCCTCTGTGCGAGCAGTGCCATGGGCAGATGAAGCTGAGCAACAGCTTTCCAGGCTAGCCCCTTCTGGCTGCCAGCTATCTGCAGACGTTCGCATTCTCAGAGCAGGGCGACCGAAGGTTCCCAGCACGGACAACATAATATACCTTTGAAGTTTCAGGTGGCCAGATAAGCAAGCAGCCCCAGTCTCTGTGCCTCTGTGCGATCATTGCCATGCACAGATGAAGCTGCGCAACAGCTTTACTAGCTAGCCACTTCTGGCTGACAGCTATCTGCAGACGTTCGCATTCTCAGAGCAGGGCTGCGAAAGAAGCCTGGCAGGGACACCCCCTTTCCAGTCTACGTTTGAAGTTTGAGGTGGCAAGACAAGCAAGCAGCCCCAGTCTCTGTGCCTCTGTGCGAGCAGTGCCTTGGGCAGATGAGGCTGAGCAACAGCTTTCCAGGCTAGCACCTTCTGGCTGCCAGCTATCTGCAGACGTTCGCATTTTTGGAGTAGGGCTGCGAAAGGAGCCTGGCAGGGACCACCCCACTTCCAGTATACCTTTGAAGTTTGAGGTGGCAAGACAAGCAGGCAGCCCCAGTCTCTGTGCCTCTGTGCGAGCAGTGCCATGGGCAGATGAGGCTGAGCAACAGCTTTCCAGGCTAGCCCCTTCTGGCTGCCAGCTATCTGCAGACGTTCGCATTCTCAGAGCAGGGCTACCGGAGGCACCCAGCACGGACAACATAAGATACGTTTGAAGTTTGAGGTGGCAAGACAAGCAAGCAGCCCCAGTCTCTGTGCCTCTATGCGAGCAGTGCCATGGGCAGATGAGGCTGAGCAACAGCTTTCCAGGCTAGCCCCTTCTGGCTGCCAGCTATCTGCAGACGTTCGCATTCTCAGAGCAGGGCCACCGGAGGCGCCCAGCACGGACAACATAAGATACGTTTGAAGTTTGAGGTGGCAAGACAAGCAAGCTGCCCCAGTCTCTGTGCCTCTGTGCGAGCATTGCCATGCACAGATGAAGCTGAGCAACAGCTTTCCAGGCTAGCCCCTTCTGGCTGCCAGCTATCTGCAGACGTTCGCACTTTCGGAGCAGGGCTGCGAAAGGAGTCTGTCAGGGACGTCCCCCCTTCCATTCTACATTTGAAGTTTGAGGTGTCAAGACAAGCAAGCAGCCCCAGTCTCTGTGCCTCTGTGCGAGCAGTGCCATGGGCAGATTAGGCTGAGCAACAGCTTTCCAGGCTAGCCCCTTCTGGCTGCCAGCTATCTGCAGACGTTCGCATTTTCGGAGCAGGGCTGGGAAAGGAGCGTGGCAGGAACACCCCCCATTTCCAGTGTACGTTGGAAGTTTGAGGTGGCAAGACAAGCAAGCAGCCCCAGTCTCTGTTCCTCTGTGCGAGCAGTGCCATGGGCAGATGAGGCTGAGCAAGAGCTTTCCAGGCTAGCCCCTTCTGGCTGCCAGCTATCTGCAGACGTTCGCATTTTAAAAGCAGGGCTACGAAACTAGCCTTGCAGGGACGTCCTATTCCTAGGTTACGTTTGAAGTTTGAGGTTTCAAGACAAGCAAGCAGCCACACTCCCTGTGCCTCTGTGCGAGCAGTGCCATGGGCAGATGAGGCTGAGCAACAGGTT
The DNA here is from genome assembly GCF_030867145.1 of Opisthocomus hoazin. Taxonomy (NCBI): domain Eukaryota; kingdom Metazoa; phylum Chordata; class Aves; order Opisthocomiformes; family Opisthocomidae; genus Opisthocomus; species Opisthocomus hoazin. Next base: position 9,154,515 of record NC_134437.1, on the reverse strand, counting down.
TCCAGGCTAGCCCCTTCTGGCTGCCAGCTATCTGCAGACGTACGCATATTCGGAGCAAGGCTGCGAAAGGCGCCTGCAGGGACCCCCTCTTTCAAGTCTACGTTTGAAGTTTGAGGTGGCAAGACAAGCAAGCAGCCCTAGTCTCTGTGCCTCTGTGCGAGCAGTGTCATGGGCAGATGAGGCTGAGCAACAGCTTTCCAGGCTAGCCCCTTCTGGCTGCCATCTATCTGCAGACGTTCGCATTCTCAGAGCAGGGCTACTGGAGGCACCCAGCACGGACAAGATAATATACGTTTGAAGTTTGAGGTGGCAAGACAAGCAAGCAGCCCCAGTCTCTGTGCCTCTGTGCGAGCAGTGCCATGGGCAGATGAGGCTGACCGACAGCTTTCCAGGCTAGCCCCTTCTGGCTGCCAGCTATCTGCAGACGTTCGCATTTTCGGAGCAGGGCTGGGAAAGGAGTCTGGCAGGAACACCCCCCACTTCCATTGTAAGTTGGAAGTTTGAGGTGGCAAGACAAGCAAGCAGACACAGTCTCTGTGCCTCTGTGTGAGCAGTGCCATGGGCAGATGAGGCTGAGCAACAGCTTTCCAGGCTAGCCCCTTCTGGCTGCCAGCTATCTGGAGACGTTTGCATTTTCGGAACAGGGCTGGGAAAGGAGCCTGGCAGAAACAACCCCCATTTCCAGTGTACGTTGGAAGTTTGAGGTGGCAAGACAAGCAAACAGCCCCATTCTCTGTGCCTCTGTGCGAGCAGTGCCATGGGCAGATGAGGCTGAGCAACAGCTTTCCAGGCTAGCCCCTTCTGGCTGCCAGCTATCTGCAGACGTTCGCATTTTCGGAGCAGGGCTGGGAAAGGAGCCTGGCAGGAACACCCCCCATTTCCAGTGTACGTTTGAAGTTTGAGTTGGCAAGACAAGCAAGCAGCCCCAGTCTCTGTTCCTCTGTGCGAGCAGTGCCATGGGCAGATGAAGCTGAGCAACAGCTTTCCAGGCTAGCCCCTTCTGACTGCCAGCTATCTGCAGACGTTCGCATTTTAAAAGCAGGGCTACGAAACTAGCCTTGCAGGGACTTCCTATTCCCAGGTTATGTTTGAAGTTTGAGGTGACAAGACAAGCAAGCAGCCCCACTCCCTGTGCCTCTGTGCGAGCAGTGCAATGTGCAGATGAGGCTGAGCAACAGGTTTCCAGGCTAGCCCCTTCTGGCTGCCAGCTATCTGCAGACGTACGCATATTCGGAGCAAGGCTGCGAAAGGCGCCTGCAGGGACCCCCTCTTTGAAGTCTACGTTTGAAGTTTGAGGTGGCAAGACAATCAAGCAGCCCCAGTCTCTGTGCCTCTGTGCGAGCAGTGCCATGGGCAGATGAGGCTGAGCAACAGCTTTCCAGGCTAACCACTTCTGGCTGCCAGCTATCTGCAGACGTTCGCATTCTCAGAGCAGGGCTGGGAAAGGAGCCTGGCAGGGACACCCCCCATTTCCAGTCTAAGTTGGAAGTTTGAGGTGGCAAGACAAGCAAGCAGCCCCAGTCTCTGTGCCTCTGTGCGAGCAGTGCCATGGGCAGATTAGGCTGAGCAACAGCTTTCCAGTCTAGCCCCTTCTGGCTGCCAGCTATCTGCAGACGTTCGCATTTTCGGAGCAGGGCTGGGAAAGGAGCGTGGCAGGAACACCCCCCATTTCCAGTGTACGTTGGAAGTTTGAGGTGGCAAGACAAGCAAGCAGCCCCAGTCTCTGTTCCTCTGTGCGAGCAGTGCCATGGGCAGATGAGGCTGAGCAAGAGCTTTCCAGGCTAGCCCCTTCTGGCTGCCAGCTATCTGCAGACGTTCGCATTTTAAAAGCAGGGCTACGAAACTAGCCTTGCAGGGACGTCCTATTCCTAGGTTACGTTTGAAGTTTGAGGTTTCAAGACAAGCAAGCAGCCACACTCCCTGTGCCTCTGTGCGAGCAGTGCCATGGGCAGATGAGGCTGAGCAACAGGTTTCCAGGCTAGACCCTTCTGGCTGCCAGCTATCTGCAGACGTACGCATATTCGGAGCAAGGCTGCGAAAGGCGCGTGCAGGGACCCCCTCTTTCAAGTCTACGTTTGAAGTTTGAGGTGCCAAGACAAGCAAGCAGCCCCAGTCTCTGTGCCTCTGTGCGAGCAGTGCCATGGGCAGATGAGGCTGAGCAACAGCTTTCCAGGCTAGCCCCTTCTGGCTGCCATCTATCTGCAGACGTTCGCATTCTCAGAGCAGGGCTACCGGAGGCACCCAGCACGGACAAGATAATATACGTTTGAAGTTTGAGGTGGCAAGACAAGCAAGCAGCCCCAGTCTCTGTGCCTCTGTGCGAGCAGTGCCAAGGGCAGATGAGGCTGACCGACAGCTTTCCAGGCTAGCCCCTTCTGGCTGCCAGCTATCTGCAGACGTTCGCATTTTCGGAGCAGGGCTGGGAAAGGAGTCTGGCAGGAACACCCCCCACTTCCAGTGTAAGTTGGAAGTTTGAGGTGGCAAGACAAGCAAGCAGACCCAGTCTCTGTGCCTCTGTGTGAGCAGTGCCATGGGCAGATGAGGCTGAGCAACAGCTTTCCAGGCTAGCCCCTTCTGGCTGCCAGCTATCTGGAGACGTTTGCATTTTCGGAACAGGGCTGGGAAAGGAGCCTGGCAGAAACAACCCCCATTTCCTGTGTACGTTGGAAGTTTGAGGTGGCAAGACAAGAAAACAGCCCCATTCTCTGTGCCTCTGTGCGAGCAGTGCCATGGGCAGATGAGGCTGAGCAACAGCTTTCCAGGCTAGCCCCTTCTGGCTGCCAGCTATCTGCAGACGTTCGCATTCTCAGACCAGGGCTACCGGAGGCACCCAGCACGGACAACATAAGATACGTTTGAAGTTTGAGGTGGCAAGACAAGCAAGCAGCCCCAGTCTCTGTGCCTCTATGCGAGCAGTGCCATGGGCAGATGAGGCTGAGCATCAGCTTTCCAGGCTAGCTCCTTCTGGCTGCCAGCTATCTGCAGACGTTAGCATTCTCAGAGCAGGGCCACCGGAGGCGCCCAGCACGGACAACATAAGATACGTTTGAAGTTTGAGGTGGCAAGACAAGCAAGCAGCCACACTCCCTGTGCCTCTGTGCGAGCAGTGCCATGGGCCGATGAGGCCGAGCAACAGGTTTCCAGGCTAGCCCCTTCTGGCTGCCAGCTATCTGCAGACGTACGCATATTCGGAGCAAGGCTGCGAAAGGCGCCTGCAGGGACCCCCTCTTTCAAGTCTACGTTTGAAGTTTGAGGTGGCAAGACAAGCAAGCAGCCCTAGTCTCTGTGCCTCTGTGCGAGCAGTGTCATGGGCTGATGAGGCTGAGCAACAGCTTTCCAGGCTAGCCCCTTCTGGCTGCCATCTATCTGCAGACGTTCGCATTCTCAGAGCAGGGCTACCGGAGGCACCCAGCACGGACAAGATAATATACGTTTGAAGTTTGAGGTGGCAAGACAAGCAAGCAGCCCCAGTCTCTGTGCCTCTGTGCGAGCAGTGCCATGGGCAGATGAGGCTGAGCAAGAGCTTTCCAGGCTAGCCCCTTCTGGCTGCCAGCTATCTGCAGACGTTCGCATTTTCGGAGCAGGGCTGGGAAAGGAGTCTGGCAGGAACACCCCCCACTTCCAGTGTAAGTTGGAAGTTTGAGGTGGCAAGACAAGCAAGCAGACACAGTCTCTGTGCCTCTGTGTGAGCAGTGCCATGGGCAGATGAGGCTGAGCAACAGCTTTCCAGGCTAGCCCCTTCTGGCTGCCAGCTATCTGGAGACGTTTGCATTTTCGGAACAGGGCTGGGAAAGGAGCCTGGCAGAAACAACCCCCATTTCCAGTGTACGTTGGAAGTTTGAGGTGGCAAGACAAGCAAACAGCCCCATTCTCTGTGCCTCTGTGCGAGCAGTGCCATGGGCAGATTAGGCTGAGCAACAGCTTTCCAGGCTAGCCCCTTCTGGCTGCCAGCTATCTGCAGACGTTCGCATTTTCGGAGCAGGGCTGGGAAAGGAGCCTGGCAGGAACACCCCCCATTTCCAGTGTACGTTTGAAGTTTGAGTTGGCAAGACAAGCAAGCAGCCCCAGTCTCTGTTCCTCTGTGCGAGCAGTGCCATGGGCAGATGAAGCTGAGCAACAGCTTTCCAGGCTAGCCCCTTCTGACTGCCAGCTATCTGCAGACGTACGCATATTCGGAGCAAGGCTGCGAAAGGCGCCTGCAGGGACCCCCTCTTTCAAGTCTACGTTTGAAGTTTGAGGTGCCAAGACAAGCAAGCAGCCCCAGTCTCTGTGCCTCTGTGCGAGCAGTGCCATGGGCAGATGAGGCTGAGCAACAGCTTTCCAGGCTAGCCCCTTCTGGCTGCCATCTATCTGCAGACGTTCGCATTCTCAGAGCAGGGCTACCGGAGGCACCCAGCACGGACAAGATAATATACGTTTGAAGTTTGAGGTGGCAAGACAAGCAAGCAGCCCCAGTCTCTGTGCCTCTGTGCGAGCAGTGCCAAGGGCAGATGAGGCTGACCGACAGCTTTCCAGGCTAGCCCCTTCTGGCTGCCAGCTATCTGCAGACGTTCGCATTTTCGGAGCAGGGCTGGGAAAGGAGTCTGGCAGGAACACCCCCCACTTCCAGTGTAAGTTGGAAGTTTGAGGTGGCAAGACAAGCAAGCAGACACAGTCTCTGTGCCTCTGTGTGAGCAGTGCCATGGGCAGATGAGGCTGAGCAACAGCTTTCCAGGCTAGCCCCTTCTGGCTGCCAGCTATCTGGAGACGTTTGCATTTTTGGAGCAGGGCTGGGAAAGGAGCCTGGCAGAAACAACCCCCATTTCCTGTGTACGTTGGAAGTTTGAGGTGGGAAGACAAGCAAACAGCCCCATTCTCTGTGCCTCTGTGCGAGCAGTGCCATGGGCAGATGAGGCTGAGCAACAGCTTTCCAGGCTAGCCCCTTCTGGCTGCCAGCTATCTGCAGACGTTCGCATTCTCAGAGCAGGGCTACCGGAGGCACCCAGCACGGACAACATAAGATACGTTTGAAGTTTGAGGTGGCAAGACAAGCAAGCAGCCCCATTCTCTGTGCCTCTATGCGAGCAGTGCCATGGGCAGATGAGGCTGAGCAACAGCTTTCCAGGCTAGCTCCTTCTGACTGCCAGCTATCTGCAGACGTTCGCATTCTCAGAGCAGGGCCACCGGAGGCGCCCAGCACGGACAACATAAGATACGTTTGAAGTTTGAGGTGGAAAGACAAGCAAGCAGCCCCAGTCTCTGTGCCTCTGTGCGAGCATTGCCATGCACAGATGAAGCTGAGCAACAGCTTTCCAGGCTAGCCCCTTCTGGCTGCCAGCTATCTGCAGACGTTCGCACTTTCGGAGCAGGGCTGCGAAAGGAGTCTGTCAGGGACGTCCCCCCTTCCATTCTACATTTGAAGTTTGAGGTGTCAAGACAAGCAAGCAGCCCCAGTCTCTGTGCCTCTGTGCGAGCAGTGCCATGGGCAGATTAGGCTGAGCAACAGCTTTCCAGGCTAGCCCCTTCTGGCTGCCAGCTATCTGCAGACGTTCGCATTTTCGGAGCAGGGCTGGGAAAGGAGAGTGGCAGGAACACCCCCCATTTCCAGTGTACGTTGGAAGTTTGAGGTGGCAAGACAAGAAAGCAGCCCCAGTCTCTTTTCCTCTGTGCGAGCAGTGCCATGGGCAGATGAGGCTGAGCAAGAGCTTTCCAGGCTAGCCCCTTCTGGCTGCCAGCTATCTGCAGACGTTCGCATTTTAAAAGCAGGGCTACGAAACTAGACTTGCAGGGACGTTCTATTCCTAGGTTACGTTTGAAGTTTGAGGTTTCAAGACAAGCAAGCAGCCACACTCCCTGTGCCTCTGTGCGAGCAGTGCCATGGGCAGATGAGGCTGAGCAACAGGTTTCCAGGCTAGCCCCTTCTGGCTGCCAGCTATCTGCAGACGTACGCATATTCGGAGCAAGGCTGCGAAAGGCGCCTGCAGGGGCCCCCTCTTTCAAGTCTACGTTTGAAGTTTGAGGTGGCAAGACAAGCAAGCAGCCCCAGTCTCTGTGCCTCTGTGCGAGCAGTGTCATGGGCAGATGAGGCTGAGCAACAGCTTTCCAGGCTAGCCCCTTCTGGCTGCCATCTATCTGCAGACGTTCGCATTCTCAGAGCAGGGCTACCGGAGGCACCCAGCACGGACAAGATAATATACGTTTGAAGTTTGAGGTGGCAAGACAAGCAAGCAGCCCCAGTCTCTGTGCCTCTGTGCGAGCAGTGCCATGGGCAGATGAGGCTGACCGACAGTTTTCCAGGCTAGCCCCTTCTGGCTGCCAGCTATCTGCAGACGTTCGCATTTTCGGAGCAGGGCTGGGAAAGGAGTCTGGCAGGAACACCCCCCACTTCCAGTGTAAGTTGGAAGTTTGAGGTGGCAAGACAAGCAAGCAGACACAGTCTCTGTGCCTCTGTGTGAGCAGTGCCATGGGCAGATGAGGCTGAGCAACAGCTTTCCAGGCTAGCCCCTTCTGGCTGCCAGCTATCTGCAGACGTTTGCATTTTCGGAGCAGGGCTGGGAAAGGAGCCTGGCAGAAACAACCCCCATTTCCAGTGTAAGTTGGAAGTTTGAGGTGGCAAGACAAGCAAGCAGCCCCAGTCTCTGTGCCTCTGTGCGAGCAGTGCCATGGGCAGATGAGGCTGAGCAACAGCTTTCCAGGCTAGCCCCTTCTGGCTGCCAGCTATCTGCAGACGTACGCATATTCGGAGCAAGGCTGCGAAAGGCGCGTGCAGGGACCCCCTCTTTCAAGTCTACGTTTGAAGTTTGAGGTGGCAAGACAAGCAAGCAGACCCAGTCTCTGTGCCTCTGTGCGAGCAGTGCCATGGGCAGATGAGGCTGAGCAACAGCTTTCCAGGCTAGCCCCTTCTGGCTGCCAGCTATCTGCAGACGTTCACATTCTCGGAGCAGGGCTGCGAAAGTAGCCTGGCAGGAACATCCCCCATGTCCAGTGTACGTTTGAAGTTTGAGGTGCAAGACAAGCAAGCAGCCCCAGTCTCTGTGCCTCGGTGCGAGCAGTGCCATGGGCAGATGAGGCTGAGCAACAGCTTTCCAGGCTAGACCCTTCTGCCCGCCAGCTCTCTGCAGACTTTCGCATTCTCAGAGCAGGGCTACCGGAGGCACCCAGCACGGACAACATAATATACGTTTGAAGTTTGAGGTGGGAAGACAAGCAACAGCCCCAGTCTCTGTGCCTCTGTGCGAGCAGTGCCATGGGCAGATGAGGCTGAGCAACAGCTTTCCAGGCTAGCCCCTTCTGGCTGCCAGCTATCTGCAGACGTTCGCACTTTCGGAGCAGGGCTGCGAAAGAAGCCTGGCAGGGACCCCCCCCTTTCCAGTCTACATTTGAAGTTTGAGGTGGCAAGACAAGCAAGCAGCCCCATTCTCTGTGCCTCTGTGCGAGCAGTGCCATGGGCGGATGAGGCTGAGCAACAGCTTTCCAGGCTAGCCCTTTCTGGCTGCCAGCTATCCGCAGACGTTCGCATTCTCAGACCAGGACTACCGGAGGCGCCCAGCACGGACAACATAAGTTACGTTTGAAGTTTGAGGTGGCAAGACAAGCAAGCAGCCCCAGTCTCTGTGCCTCTGTGCGAGCAGTGCCATGGGCAGAGGAGGCTGAGCAACGGCTTTCCAGGCTAGCCCCTTCTGGCTGCCAGCTATCTGCAGACGTTCGCATTTTCGGAGCAGGGCTGGGAAAGGAGCCTGGCAGGAACAACCCCCACTTCCAGTATACGTTTCAAGTTTGAGGTGGCAAGACAAGCAAGCAGCCCCAGTCTCTGTGCCTCTGTGCGAGCAGTGCCATGCGCAGATGAGGCTGAGCAACAGCTTTCCAGGCTAGCCCCTTCTGACTGCCAGCTATCTGCCGACGTTCGCATCCTCAGAGCAGGGCCACCGGAGGCACCGTGCACGGACAACATAAGATACGTTTGAAGATTGAGGTGGCAAGACAAGCAAGCAGCCCCAGTCTCTGTGCCTCTGTGCGAGCAGTGCCATGGGCAGATGAGGCTGAGCAACAGCTTTCCAGGCTAGCCCCTTCTGGCTGCCAGCTATCTGCAGACGTTTGCATTTTCGGAGCAGGGCTGGGAAAGGAGCCTGGCAGAAACAACCCCCATTTCCAGTGTACGTTTGAAGTTTGAGGTGGCAAGACAATCAAACAGCCCCAGTCTCTGTGCCTCTGTGCGAGCAGTGCCATGGGCAGATGAGGCTGAGCAACAGCTTTCCAGGCTAGCCCCTTCTGGCTGCCAGCTATCTGCAGACGTTCGCATTTTCGGAGCAGGGCTGGGAAAGGAAACTGGCAGGAACACCCCCCCTTTCCAGTGTACGTTGGAAGTTCGAGGTGGCAAGACAAGCAAGCAGCCCCAGTCTCTGTGCCTCTGTGCGAGCAGTGCCATGGGCAGATGAGGCTGAGCAACAGCTTTCCAGGCTAGCCCCTTCTGGCTGCCAGCTATCTGCAGACGTTCGCATTTTAAAAGCAGGGCTACGAAACTAGCCTTGCAGGGACTTCCTATTCCCAGGGTACGTTTGAAGTTTAAGGTGGCAAGACAAGCAAGCAGCCCCAGTCTCTGTGCCTCTGTGCGAGCAGTGCCATGGGCAGATGAGGCTGAGCAACAGGTTTCCAGGCTAGACCCTTCTGGCTGCCAGCTATCTGCAGACGTACGCATATTCGGAGCAAGGCTGCGGAAGGCGCCTGCAGGGACCCCCTCTTTCAAGTCTACGTTTGAAGTTTGAGGTGGCAAGACAAGCAAGCAGCCCCAGTCTCTGTGCCTCTGTGCGAGCAGTGCCATGGGCATATGAGGCTGAGCAACAGCTTTCCAGGCTAACCACTTCTGGCTGCCAGCTATCTGCAGACGTTCGCATTCTCAGAGCAGGGCTGAGAAAGGAGCCTGGCAGGAACATCCCCCATTTCCAGTGTACGTTGGAAGTTTGAGGTGGCAAGAGAAGCAAGCAGCCCCAGTCTCTGTGCCTCTGTGCGAGCAGTGCCATGGGCAGATGAGGCTGAGCAACAGCTTTCCAGGCTAGCCCCTTCTGGCTGCCAGCTATCTGCAGACGTTTGCATTTTCGGAGCAGGGCTGGGAAAGGAGCCTGGCAGAAACAATCCCCATTTCCAGTGTACGTTTGATGTTTGAGGTGGCAAGACAAGCAAGCAGCCCCACTCCCTGTGCCTCTGTGCGAGCAGTGCCATGGGCAGATGAGGCTGAGCAACAGCTTTCCATGCTAGACCCTTCTGCCCGCCAGCTATCTGCAGACGTACGCATATTCGGAGCAAGGCTGCGAAAGGCGCTTGCAGTGACCCGTCCTTTCAAGTCTACGTTTGAAGTTTGAGGTGGCAAGACAAGCAAGCAGCCCCAGTCTCTGTGCCTCTGTGCGAGCAGTGCCATGGGCAGATGAGGCTGAGCAACAGATTTCCAGGCTAACCACTTCTGGCTGCCAGCTATCTGCAGGCGTTCGCATTCTCAGAGCAGGGCTGAGAAAGGAGCCTGGCAGGAATACCCCCCATTTCCAGTCTACGTTGGAAGTTTGAGGTGGCAAGACAAGCAAGCAGCCCCAGTCTCTGTGCCTCTGTGCGAGCAGTGCCATGGGCAGATGAGGCTGAGCAACAGCTTTCCAGGCTAGACCCTTCTGGCTGCCAGCTATCTGCAGACGTTCGCATTTTCAGAGCAGGGCTGGGAAAGGAGCCTGGCAGGGACACCACCATTTCCAGTGTACATTGGAAGTTTGAGGTGGCAAGACAAGCAAGCAGCCCCAGTCTCTGTGCCTCTGTGCGAGCAGTGCCATGGGCAGATGAGGCTGAGCAACAGCTTTCCAGGCTAGCCCCTTCTGGCTGCCAGCTATCTGCAGACATTCGCATTCTCAGAGCAGGGCTGCGAAAGAAGCCTGGCAGGGACCCCCCCCTTTCCAGTCTACATTTGAAGTTTGAGGTGGCAAGACAAGCAAGCAGCCCCAGTCTCTGTGCCTCTGTGCGAGCAGTGCCATGGGCAGATGAGGCTGAGCAACAGCTTTCCAGGCTAGCCCCTTCTGGCTGCCAGCTATCTGCAGACGTTCGCATTCTCAGACCAGGGCTACAGGAGGCGCCCAGCACGGACAACATAAGTTACGTTGGAAGTTTGAGGTGGCAAGACAAGCAAGCAGCCCCAGTCTCTGTGCCTCTGTGCGAGCAGTGCCATGGGCAGATGAAGCTGAGCAACAGCTTTCCAGGCTAGCCCCTTCTGGCTGCCAGCTATCTGCAGACGTTCGCATTTTCGGAGCAGGGCTGGGAAAGGAGCCTGGCAGGGACACCCCCCATTTCCAGTGTACATTGGAAGTTTGAGGTGGCAAGACAAGCAAGCAGCCCCAGTCTCTGTGCCTCTGTGCGAGCAGTGCCATGGGCAGATGAGGCTGAGCAACAGCTTTCCAGGCTAGCCCCTTCTGGCTGCCAGCTATCTGCAGACATTCGCATTCTCAGAGCAGGGCTGCGAAAGAAGCCTGGGAGGGACCCCCCCCTTTCCAGTCTACATTTGAAGTTTGAGGTGGCAAGACAAGCAAGCAGCCCCAGTCTCTGTGCCTCTGTGCGAGCAGTGCCATGGGCAGATGAGGCTGAGCAACAGCTTTCCAGGCTAGCCCCTTCTGGCTGCCAGCTATCTGCAGACGTTCGCATTCTCAGACCAGGGCTACAGGAGGCGCCCAGCACGGACAACATAAGTTACGTTTGAAGTTTGAGGTAGCAAGACAAGCAAGCAGCCCCAGTCTCTGTGCCTCTGTGCGAGCAGTGCCATGGGCAGATGAGGCTGAGCAACAGCTTTCCAGGCTAGCCCCTTCTGGCTGCCAGCTATCTGCAGACGTTCGCATTTTCGGAGCAGGGCTGGGAAAGGAGCCTGGCAGGGATACCCCCCATTTCCAGTGTACATTGGAAGTTTGAGGTGGCAAGACAAGCAAGCAGCCCCAGTCTCTGTGCCTCTGTGCGAGCAGTGCCATGGGCAGATGAGGCTGAGCAACAGCTTTCCAGGCTAGCCCCTTCTGGCTGCCAGCTATCTGCAGACATTCGCATTTTCGGAGCAGGGCTGGGAAAGGAGCCTGGCAGGGACACCCCCCATTTCCAGTGTACATTGGAAGTTTGAGGTGGCAAGACAAGCAAGCAGCCCCAGTCTCTGTGCCTCTGTGCGAGCAGTGCCATGGGCAGATGAGGCTGAGCAACAGCTTTCCAGGCTAGCCCCTTCTGGCTGCCAGCTATCTGCAGACGTTCGCATTTTCAGAGCAGGGCTGGGAAAGGAGCCTGGCAGGGACACCACCATTTCCAGTGTACATTGGAAGTTTGAGGTGGCAAGACAAGCAAGCAGCCCCAGTCTCTGTGCCTCTGTGCGAGCAGTGCCATGGGCAGATGAGGCTGAGCAACAGCTTTCCAGGCTAGCCCCTTCTGGCTGCCAGCTATCTGCAGACATTCGCATTCTCAGAGCAGGGCTGCGAAAGAAGCCTGGCAGGGACCCCCCCCTTTCCAGTCTACATTTGAAGTTTGAGGTGCAAGACAAGCAAGCAGCCCCAGTCTCTGTGCCTCTGTGCGAGCAGTGCCATGCGCAGATGAGGCTGAGCAACAGCTTTCCAGGCTAGCCCCTTCTGGCTGCCAGCTATCTGCAGACGTTCGCATTCTCAGACCAGGGCTACAGGAGGCGCCCAGCACGGACAACATAAGTTACGTTTGAAGTTTGAGGTGGCAAGACAAGCAAGCAGCCCCAGTCTCTGTGCCTCTGTGCGAGCAGTGCCATGGGCAGATGAGGCTGAGCAACAGCTTTCCAGGCTAGCCCCTTCTGGCTGCCAGCTATCTGCAGACGTTCGCATTTTAAAAGCAGGGCTACGAAACTAGCCTTGCAGGGACACCCCCCATGTCCATTGTACGTTTGAAGTTTGAGGTGGCAAGACAAGCAAGCAGCCCCAGTCTCTGTGCCTCTGTGCGAGCAGTGCCATGCGCAGATGAGGCTGAGCAACAGCTTTCCAGGCTAGCCCCTTCTGGCTGCCAGCTATCTGCAGACGTTCGCATTCTCAGACCAGGGCTACAGGAGGCGCCCAGAACGGACAACATAAGTTACGTTGGAAGTTTGAGGTGGCAAGACAAGCAAGCAGCCCCAGTCTCTGTTGCTCTGTGCGAGCAGTGCCATGGGCAGATGAGGCTGAGCAACAGCTTTCCAGGCTAGCCCCTTCTGGCTGCCAGCTATCTGCAGACGTTCGCATTTTCGGAGCAGGGCTGGGAAAGGAGCCTGGCAGGGACACCCCCCATTTCCAGTGTACATTGGAAGTTTGAGGTGGCAAGACAAGCAAGCAGCCCCAGTCTCTGTGCCTCTGTGCGAGCAGTGCCATGGGCAGATGAGGCTGAGCAACAGCTTTCCAGGCTAGCCCCTTCTGGCTGCCAGCTATCTGCAGACATTCGCATTCTCAGAGCAGGGCTGCGAAAGAAGCCTGGCAGGGACCCCCCCCTTTCCAGTCTACATTTGAAGTTTGAGGTGGCAAGACAAGCAAGCAGCCCCAGTCTCTGTGCCTCTGTGCGAGCAGTGCCATGCGCAGATGAGGCTGAGCAACAGCTTTCCAGGCTAGCCCCTTCTGGCTGCCAGCTATCTGCAGACGTTCGCATTCTCAGACCAGGGCTACAGGAGGCGCCCAGCACGGACAACATAAGTTACGTTTGAAGTTTGAGGTAGCAAGACAAGCAAGCAGCCCCAGTCTCTGTGCCTCTGTGCGAGCAGTGCCATGGGCAGATGAGGCTGAGCAACAGCTTTCCAGGCTAGCCCCTTCTGGCTGCCAGCTATCTGCAGACGTTCGCATTTTCGGAGCAGGGCTGGGAAAGGAGCCTGGCAGGGACACCCCCCATTTCCAGTGTACATTGGAATTTTGAGGTGGCAAGACAAGCAAGCAGCCCCAGTCTCTGTGCCTCTGTGCGAGCAGTGCCATGGGCAGATGAGGCTGAGCAACAGCTTTCCAGGCTAGCCCCTTCTGGCTGCCAGCTATCTGCAGACATTCGCATTTTCGGAGCAGGGCTGGGAAAGGAGCCTGGCAGGGACACCCCCCATTTCCAGTGTACATTGGAAGTTTGAGGTGGCAAGACAAGCAAGCAGCCCCAGTCTCTGTGCCTCTGTGCGAGCAGTGCCATGGGCAGATGAGGCTGAGCAACAGCTTTCCAGGCTAGCCCCTTCTGGCTGCCAGCTATCTGCAGACGTTCGCATTCTCAGACCAGGGCTACAGGAGGCGCCCAGCACGGACAACATAAGTTACGTTTGAAGTTTGAGGTGGCAAGACAAGCAAGCAGCCCCAGTCTCTGTGCCTCTGTGCGAGCAGTGCCATGGGCAGATGAGGCTGAGCAACAGCTTTCCAGGCTAGCCCCTTCTGGCTGCCAGCTATCTGCAGACGTTCGCATTTTCGGAGCAGGGCTGGGAAAGGAGCCTGGCAGGGACACCCTCCATTTCCAGTGTACATTGGAAGTTTGAGGTGGCAAGACAAGCAAGCAGCCCCAGTCTCTGTGCCTCTGTGCGAGCAGTGCCATGGGCAGATGAGGCTGAGCAACAGCTTTCCAGGCTAGCCCCTTCTGGCTGCCAGCTATCTGCAGACATTCGCATTCTCAGAGCAGGGCTGCGAAAGAAGCCTGGCAGGGACCCCCCCCTTTCCAGTCTACATTTGAAGTTTGAGGTGGCAAGACAAGCAAGCAGCCCCAGTCTCTGTGCCTCTGTGCGAGCAGTGCCATGCGCAGATGAGGCTGAGCAACAGCTTTCCAGGCTAGCCCCTTCTGGCTGCCAGCTATCTGCAGACGTTCGCATTCTCAGACCAGGGCTACAGGAGGCGCCCAGCACGGACAACATAAGTTACGTTTGAAGTTTGAGGTGGCAAGACAAGCAAGCAGCCCCAGTCTCTGTGCCTCTGTGCGAGCAGTGCCATGGGCAGATGAGGCTGAGCAACAGCTTTCCAGGCTAGCCCCTTCTGGCTGCCAGCTATCTGCAGACGTTCGCATTTTAAAAGCAGGGCTACGAAACTAGCTTTGCAGGGACACCCCCCATGTCCATTGTACGTTTGAAGTTTGAGGTGGCAAGACAAGCAAGCAGCCCCAGTCTCTGTGCCTCTGTGCGAGCAGTGCCATGCGCAGATGAGGCTGAGCAACAGCTTTCCAGGCTAGCCCCTTCTGGCTGCGATCTATCTGCAGACGTTCGCATTTTCGGAGCAGGGCTGGGAAAGGAGCCTGACAGGGACACCCCCCATTTCCAGTGTACATTGGAAGTTTGAGGTGGCAAGACAAGCAAGCAGCCCCAGTCTCTGTGCCTCTGTGCGAGCAGTGCCATGGGCAGATGAGGCTGAGCAACAGCTTTCCAGGCTAGCCCCTTCTGGCTGCCAGCTATCTGCAGACATTCGCATTCTCAGAGCAGGGCTGCGAAAGAAGCCTGGCAGGGACCCCCCCCTTTCCAGTCTACATTTGAAGTTTGAGGTGGCAAGACAAGCAAGCAGCCCCAGTCTCTGTGCCTCTGTGCGAGCAGTGCCATGCGCAGATGAGGCTGAGCAACAGCTTTCCAGGCTAGCCCCTTCTGGCTGCCAGCTATCTGCAGACGTTCGCATTCTCAGACCAGGGCTACAGGAGGCGCCCAGCACGGACAACATAAGTTATATCTGAAGTTTGAGGTGGCAAGAAAAGCAAGCAAGCAGCCCCAGTCTCTGTGCCTCTGTGCGAGCAGTGCCATGGGCAGATGAGGCTGAGCAACAGCTTTCCAGGCTAGCCCCTTCTGGCTGCCAGCTATCTGCAGACGTTCGCATTCTCAGAGCAGGGCTGCGAAAGAAGCCTGGCAGGGACCCCCCCCCTTTCCAGTGTACATTGGAAGTTTGAGGTGGCAAGACAAGCAAGCAGCCCCAGTCTCTGTGCCTCTGTGCGAGCAGTGCCATGGGCAGATGAGGCTGAGCAACAGCTTTCCAGGCTAGCCCCTTCTGGCTGCCAGCTATCTGCAGACATTCGCATTCTCAGAGCAGGGCTGCGAAAGAAGCCTGGCAGGGACCCTCCCCTTTCCAGTCTACATTTGAAGTTTGAGGTGGCAAGACAAGCAAGCAGCCCCAGTCTCTGTGCCTCTGTGCGAGCAGTGCCATGGGCAGATGAGGCTGGCAACAGCTTTCCAGGCTAGCCCCTTCTGGCTGCCAGCTATCTGCAGACGTTCGCATTTTCGGAGCAGGGCTGGGAAAGGAGCCTAGCAGGAACAACCCCCACTTCCAGTGTACGTTGGAAGTTTGAGGTGGCAAGACAAGCAAGCAGCCCAGTCTCTGTGCCTCTGTGCGAGCAGTGCCATGCGCAGATGAGGCTGAGCAACAGCTTTCCAGGCTAGCCCCTGCAGGCTGCGATCTATCTGCAGACGTTCGCATCCTCAGAGCAGGGCCACCGGAGGCGCCGTGCACGGACAACATAAGATACGTTTGAAGATTGAGGTGGCAAGACAAGCAAGCAGCCCCAGTCTCTGTGCCTCTGTGCGAGCAGTGCCATGGGCAGATGAGGCTGAGCAACAGCTTTCCAGGCTAGACCCTTCTGCCCGCCAGCTATCTGCAGACGTTCGCATTTTAAAAGCAGGGCTACGAAACTACCCTTGCAGGGACTTCCTATTCCCAGGTTACGTTTGAAGTTTGAGGTGGCAAGACAAGCAAGCAGCCCCAGTCTCTGTGCCTCTGTGCGAGCAGTGCCATGGGCAGATGAGGCTGAGCAACAGCTTTCAAGGCTAGACTCTTCTGCCCGCCAGCTATCTGCAGACTTTAGCATTCTCAGAGCAGGGCTACCGGAGGCACCCAGCACGGAGAACATAATATACGTTTGAAGTTTGAGGTGGCAAGACAAGCAAGCAGCCCCAGTCTCTGTGCCTCTGTGCGAGCAGTGCCATGGGCAGATGAGGCTGAGCAACAGCTTTCCAGGCTAGCCCCTTCTGGCTGCGATCTACCTGCAGACGTTCGCATTTTCGGAGCAGGGCTGGGAAAGGAGCCTGGCAGGAACACCCCCCATTTCCAGTGTACATTGGAAGTTTGAGGTGGTAAGACAAGCAAGAAGCCCCAGTCTCTGTGCCTCTGTGCGAGCAGTGCCATGGGCAGATGAGGCTGAGCAACAGCTTTCCAGGCTAGCCCCTTCTGGCTGCCAGCTATCTGCAGACGTTCGCATTCTCACAGCAGGGCTGCGAAAGAAGCCTGGCAGGGACACCCTGCTTTCCAGTCTACATTTGAAGTTTGAGGTGGCAAGACAAGCAAGCAGCCCCACTCCCTGTGCCTCTGTGCGAGCAGTGCCATGGGCAGATGAGGCTGAGCAACAGCTTTCCAGGCTAGCCCCTTCTGGCTGCTAGCTATCTGCAGACGTTCGCATTCTCAGAGCAGGGCTACCGGAGGCGCCCAGCATGGACAACATAAGTTACGTTGGAAGTTTGAGGTGGCAAGACAAGCAAGCAGCCCCAGTCTCTGTGCCTCTGTGTGAGCAGTGCCATGGGCAGATGAGGCTGAGCAACAGCTTTCCAGGCTAACCACTTCTGGCTGCCAGCTATCTGCAGACGTTCGCATTCTCAGACCAGGGCTGAGAAAGGAGCCTGCCAGGTACACCCTCCATTTCCAGTGTACATTGGAAGTTTGAGGTGGCAAGACAAGCAAGCAGCCCCAGTCTCTGTGCCTCTGTGCGAGCAGTGCCATGGGCAGATGAGGCTGAGCAACAGCTTTCCAGGCTAGCCCCTTCTGGCTGCCAGCTATCTGCAGACGTTCACATTCTCGGAGCAGGGCTGGGAAAGTAGCCTGGCAGGAACACCCCCCATGTCCAGTGTGCGTTTGAACTTTGAGGTGCAAGACAAGCAAGCAGCCCCAGTCTCTGTGCCTCTGTGCGAGCAGTGCCATGGGCAGATGAGGCTGAGCAACAGCTTTCCAGGCTAGACTCTTCTGCCCGCCAGCTATCTGCAGACTTTCGCATTCTCAGAGCAGGGCTACCGGAGGCACCCAGCACGGAGAACATAATATACGTTTGAAGTTTGAGGTGGCAAGACAAGCAAGCAGCCCCAGTCTCTGTGCCTCTGTGCGAGCAGTGCCATGGACAGATGAGGCTGAGCAACAGCTTTCCAGGTTAGCCCCTTCTGGCTGCCAGCTATCTGCAGACGTTCGCATTTTCGGAGCAGGGCTGGGAAAGGAGCCTGGCAGGAATACCCCCCATTTCCAGTGTACATTGGAAGTTTGAGGTGGTAAGACAAGCAAGAAGCCCCAGTCTCTGTGCCTCTGTGCGAGCAGTGCCATGGGCAGATGAGGCTGAGCAACAGCTTTCCAGGCTAGCCCCTTCTGCCTGCCAGCTATCTGCAGACGTTCGCATTCTCAGAGCAGGGCTACCGGAGGCGCCCAGCACGGACAACATAAGATACCTTTGAAGTTTGAGGTGGCAAGACAAGCAAGCAGCCCCAGTCTCTGTGCCTCTGTGCGAGCAGTGCCATGGGCAGATGAGGCTGAGCAACAGCTTTCCAGGCTAGCCCCTTCTGGCTGCCAGCTATCTGCAGACGTTCGCATTTTCGGAGCAGGGCTGGGAAAGGAGACTGGCAGGAACAACCCCCATTTCCAGTGTACGTTGGAAGTTTGAGGTGGCAAGAAAAGCAAACAGCCCCAGTCTCTGTGCCTCTGTGCGAGCAGTGCCATGGGCAGATGAGGCTGAGCAACAGCTTTCCAGGCTAGCCCCTTCTGGCTGCCAACTATCTGCAGACGTTCGCATTCTCAAAGCAGGGCTGGGAAAGGAGCCTGGCAGGAACACCCCCCATTTCCAGTGTACGTTTGAAGTTTGAGGTGGCAAGACAAGCAAGCAGCCCCAGTCCCTGTGCCTCTGTGCGAGCAGTTCAATGTGCAGATGAGGCTGAGCAACAGCTTTCGAGGCTAGCCACTTCTGCCTGCCAGCTATCTGCAGACGTACGCATATTAGGAGCAAGGCTGCGAAAGGCGCCTGCAGGGACACCCCCTTTCAAGTCTACGTTTGAAGTTTGAGGTGGCAAGACAAGCAAGCAGCCCCAGTCTCTGTGCCTCTGTGCGAGCAGTGCCATGGGCAGATGAGGCTGAGCAACAGGTTTCCAGGCTAACAACTTCTGGCTGCCAGCTATCTGCAGACGTTCGCATTCTCAGACCAGGGCTACAGGAGGCGCCCAGCACGGACAACATAAGTTACGTTTGAAGTTTGAGGTGGCAAGACAAGCAAGCAGCCCCAGTCTCTGTGCCTCTGTGCGAGCAGTGCCATGGGCAGATGAGGCTGAGCAACAGCTTTCCAGGCTAGCCCCTTCTGGCTGCCAGCTATCTGCAGACGTTCGCATTTTCGGAGCAGGGCTGGGAAAGGAGCCTAGCAGGAACACCCCCCACTTCCAGTGTACGTTGGAAGTTTGAGGTGGCAAGACAAGCAAGCAGCCCCAGTCTCTGTGCCTCTGTGCGAGCAGTGCCATGCGCAGATGAGGCTGAGCAACAGCTTTCCAGGCTAGCCCCTTCTGGCTGCCAGCTATCTGCAGACGTTCGCATTCTCAGACCAGGGCTACAGGAGGCGCCCAGCACGGACAACATAAGTTACGTTTGAAGTTTGAGGTGGCAAGACAAGCAAGCAGCCCCAGTCTCTGTGCCTCTGTGCGAGCAGTGCCATGGGCAGATGAGGCTGAGCAACAGCTTTCCAGGCTAGCCCCTTCTGGCTGCCAGCTATCTGCAGACGTTCGCATTTTCGGAGCAGGGCTGGGAAAGGAGCCTGGCAGGGACACCCCCCATTTCCAGTGTACATTGGAAGTTTGAGGTGGCAAGACAAGCAAGCAGCCCCAGTCTCTGTGCCTCTGTGCGAGCAGTGCCATGGGCAGATGAGGCTGAGCAACAGCTTTCCAGGCTAGCCCCTTCTGGCTGCCAGCTATCTGCAGACATTCGCATTCTCAGAGCAGGGCTGCGAAAGAAGCCTGGCAGGGACCCCCCCCTTTCCAGTCTACATTTGAAGTTTGAGGTGGCAAGACAAGCAAGCAGCCCCAGTCTCTGTGCCTCTGTGCGAGCAGTGCCATGCGCAGATGAGGCTGAGCAACAGCTTTCCAGGCTAGCCCCTTCTGGCTGCCAGCTATCTGCAGACGTTCGCATTCTCAGACCAGGGCTACAGGAGGCGCCCAGCACGGACAACATAAGTTACGTTTGAAGTTTGAGGTGGCAAGACAAGCAAGCAGCCCCAGTCTCTGTGCCTCTGTGCGAGCAGTGCCATGGGCAGATGAGGCTGAGCAACAGCTTTCCAGGCTAGCCCCTTCTGGCTGCCAGCTATCTGCAGACGTTCGCATTTTAAAAGCAGGGCTACGAAACTAGCTTTGCAGCGACACCCCCCATGTCCATTGTACGTTTGAAGTTTGAGGTGGCAAGACAAGCAAGCAGCCCCAGTCTCTGTGCCTCTGTGCGAGCAGTGCCATGGGCAGATGAGGCTGAGCAACAGCTTTCCAGGCTAGCCCCTTCTGGCTGCCAGCTATCTGCAGACATTCGCATTCTCAGAGCAGGGCTGCGAAAGAAGCCTGGCAGGGACCTCCCCCCTTTCCAGTGTACATTGGAAGTTTGAGGTGGCAAGACAAGCAAGCAGCCCCAGTCTCTGTGCCTCTGTGCGAGCAGTGCCATGGGCAGATGAGGCTGAGCAACAGCTTTCCAGGCTAGCCCCTTCTGGCTGCCAGCTATCTGCAGACATTCGCATTCTCAGAGCAGGGCTGCGAAAGAAGCCTGGCAGGGACCCTCCCATTTCCAGTCTACATTTGAAGTTTGAGGTGGCAAGACAAGCAAGCAGCCCCAGTCTCTGTGCCTCTGTGCGAGCAGTGCCATGGGCAGATGAGGCTGGCAACAGCTTTCCAGGCTAGCCCCTTCTGGCTGCCAGCTATCTGCAGACGTTCGCATTCTCAGACCAGGGCTACAGGAGGCGCCCAACACGGACAACATAAGTTACGTTTGAAGTTTGAGGTGGCAAGACAAGCAAGCAGCCCCAGTCTCTGTGCCTCTGTGCGAGCAGTGCCATGGGCAGATGAGGCTGAGCAACAGCTTTCCAGGCTAGCCCCTTCTGGCTGCCAGCTATCTGCAGACGTTCACATTCTCGGAGCAGGGCTGGGAAAGTAGCCTGGCAGGAACACCCCCCATGTCCAGTGTGCGTTTGAACTTTGAGGTGCAAGACAAGCAAGCAGCCCCAGTCTCTGTGCCTCTGTGCGAGCAGTGCCATGGGCAGATGAGGCTGAGCAACAGCTTTCCAGGCTAGCCCCTTCTGGCTGCCAGCTATCTGCAGACGTTCGCATTCTCAGAGCAGGGCTACCGGAGGCACCCAGCACGGACAACATAATATACGTTTGAAGTTTGAGGTGGCAAGACAAGCAAGCAGCCCCAGTCTCTGTGCCTCTGTGCGAGCAGTGCCATGGGCAGATGAGGCTGAGCAACAGCTTTCCAGGCTAGCCCCTTCTGGCTGCCAGCTATCTGCAGACGTTCGCATTTTCGGAGCAGGGCTGGGAAAGGAGCCTGGCAGGAACAACCCCCATTTCCAGTGTACGTTGGAAGTTTGAGGTGGCAAGACAAGCAAGCAGCCCCAGTCTCTGTGCCTCTGTGCGAGCAGTGCCATGGGCAGATGAGGCTGAGCAACAGCTTTCCAGGCTAGCCCCTTCTGGCTGCCAGCTATCTGCAGACGTTCGCATTCTCAGAGCAGGGCTACCGGAGGCGCCCAGCACGGACAACATAAGATACCTTTGAAGTTTGAGGTGGCAAGACAAGCAAGCAGCCCCAGTCTCTGTGCCTCTGTGCGAGCAGTGCCATGGGCAGATGAGGCTGAGCAACAGCTTTCCAGGCTAGCCCCTTCTGGCTGCCAGCTATCTGCAGACGTTCGCATTTTCGGAGCAGGGCTGGGAAAGGAGACTGGCAGGAACAACCCCCATTTCCAGTGTACGTTGGAAGTTTGAGGTGGCAAGAAAAGCAAACAGCACCAGTCTCTGTGCCTCTGTGCGAGCAGTGCCATGGGCAGATGAGGCTGAGCAACAGCTTTCCAGGCTAGACCCTTCTGGCTGCCAGCTATCTGCAGACGTTCGCATTCTCAAAGCAGGGCTGGGAAAGGAGCCTGGCAGGAACACCCCCCATTTCCAGTGTACGTTTGAAGTTTGAGGTGGCAAGACAAGCAAGCAGCCCCAGTCTCTGTGCCTCTGTGCGAGCAGTGCCATGGGCAGATGAGGCTGAGCAACAGCTTTCCAGGCTAGCCCCTTCTGGCTGCCAGCTATCTGCAGACGTTCGCATTTAAAAAGCAGGGCTACGAAACTAGCCTTGCAGGGACTTCCCATTCCCAGGTTACGTTTGAAGTTTGAGGTGGCAAGACAAGCAAGCAGCCCCAGTCTCTGTGCCTCTGTGTGAGCAGTGCCATGGGCAGATGAAGCTGAGCAACAGCTTTCCAGGCTAGCCCCTTCTGGCTGCCAGCTTTCTGCAGACGTTCGCATTCTCAGAGCAGAGCTACCGGAGGCGCCCAGCACAGACAACATAAGATACCTTTGAAGTTTGAGGTGACAAGAAAAGCAAGCAGACCCAGTCTCTGTGCCTCTGTGCGAGCAGTGCCATGAGCAGATGAGGCTGAGCAACAGCTTTCCAGGCTAGCCCCTTCTGGCTGCCAGCTATCTGCAGACGTTCGCATTTTCGGAGCAGGTCTGGGAAAGGAGCCTGGCAGGGAAACCCCCAATTTCCAGTGTACACTGGAAGTTTGAGGTGGCAAGACAAGCAAGCAGCCCCAGTCTCTGTGTCTCTGTGCGAGTAGTGCCATGGGCAGATGAGGCTGAGCAACAGCTTTCCAGGCTAGCCCCTTCTGCCTGCCAGCTACCTGCAGACGTTCGCAACCTCAGAGCAGGGCTACCGGTGGCGCCCAGCACGGACAATATAAGTTACGTTTGAAGTTTGAGGTGGCAAGACAAGCAAGCAGCCCCAGTCTCTGTGCCTCTGTGCGAGCAGTGCCATGGGCAGATGAGGTTGAGCAACAGCTTTCCAGGCTAGCCTCTTCTGCCTGCCAGCTATCTGCAGACGTTCGCATTTTCGGAGGAGGGCTGGGAAAGGAGCCTGGCAGGAACATCAACCATTTCCAGTGTATGTTTGAAGTTTGAGGTGGGAAGACAAGCAAGCAGCCCCAGTCTCTGTGCCTCTGTGCAAGTAGAGCCATGCGCAGAGGAGGCTGAGCAACAGCTTTCCAGGCTAGCCCCTTCTGGCTGCCAGCTATTTGCAGACTTTCGCATTCTCAGAGCAGGGCTGCGAAAGAAGCCTGACAGGGACCACCCCCCTTTCCAGTTTACGTTTGAAGTTTGAGGTGGCAAGACAAGCAAGCAGCCCCAGTCTCTGTGCCTCTGTGTGAGCAGTGCCATGGGCAGATGAAGCTGAGCAACAGCTTTCCAGGTTAGCCCCTTCTGGCTGCCAGCTATCTGCAGACGTTCGCATTCTCAGAGCAGAGCTACCGGAGGCGCCCAGCACAGACAACATAAGATACCTTTGAAGTTTGAGGTGGCAAGAAAAGCAAGCAGCCCCAGTCTCTGTGCCTCTGTGCGAGCAGTGCCATGAGCAGATGAGGCTGAGAAACAGCTTTCCAGGCTAGCCCCTTCTGGCTGCCAGCTATCTGCAGACGTTCACATTCTCAGAGCAGGGCTGGGAAAGTAGCCTGGCAGGAACACCCCCCATGTCCATTGTACGTTTGAAGTTTGAGGTGGCAAGACAAGCAAGCAGCCCCAGTCTCTGTGCCTCTGTGCGAGCAGTGCCATGGGCAGATGAGGCTGAGCAACAGCTTTCCAGGCTAGCCCCTTCTGGCTGCCAGCTATCTGCAGACGTTCGCATTTTCGGAGCAGGGCTGGGAAAGGAGCCTGGCAGGAGCATTCCACATTTCCAGTGTACGTTGGAAGTTTGAGGTGGCAAGACAAGCAAGCAGCCCCAGTCTCTGTCCCTCTGTGCGAGCAGTGCCATGCGCAGATGAGGCTGAGCAACAGCTTTCCAGGCTAGCCCCTTATGCCTGCCAGCTATCTGCAGATGTTCGCATTCTCAGAGCAGGGCCACCGGAGGCGCCCTGCACGGACAACATGAGATACGTTTGAAGTTTGAGGTGGCAAGACAAGCAAGCAGCCCCAGTCTCTGTGCCTCTGTGTGAGCAGTGCCATGGGCAGATGAAGCTGAGCAACAGCTTTCCAGGTTAGCCCCTTCTGGCTGCCAGCTATCTGCAGACGTTCGCATTCTCAGAGCAGAGCTACCGGAGGCGCCCAGCACAGACAACATAAGATACCTTTGAAGTTTGAGGTGGCAAGAAAAGCAAGCAGCCCCCGTCTCTGTGCCTCTGTGCGAGCAGTGCCATGAGCAGATGAGGCTGAGCAACAGCTTTCCAGGCTAGCCCCTTCTGGCTGCCAGCTATCTGCAGACCTTCACATTCTCAGAGCAGGGCTGGGAAAGTAGCCTGGCAGGAACACCCCCCATGTCCATTGTACGTTTGAAGTTTGAGGTGGCAAGACAAGCAAGCAGCCCCAGTCTCTGTGCCTCTGTGCGAGCAGTGCCATGCACAGAGGAGGCTGAGCAACAGCTTTCCAGGCTAGCCCCTTCTGCCTGCCAGCTATCTGCAGATGTTCGCATTCTCAGAGCAGGACTGTTAAAGAAGCCTGGCAGGGACCCCCCCTCTTTCCAGGCTACGTTTGAAGTTTGAGGTGGCAAGACAAGCAAGCAGCCCCATTCTCTGTGCCTCTGTGCGAGCAGTGCCATGGGCAGATGAGGCTGAGCAACAGCTTTCCAGGCTAGCCCCTTCTGTCTGCCAGCTATCGGCAGACGTTCGCATTGTCGGAGCAGGGCTGCTGGAGGCGCCCAGCATGGACCGTGTAAGATACGTTGGAAGTTTGAGGTAGCAAGACAAGAAAGCAGCCCCAGTCTCTGTGCCTCTGTGCGAGCAGTGGCATGGGCAGATGAGGCTGAGCAACAGCTTTCCAGGCTAGCCCCTTCTGGCTGCCAGCTATCTGGAGATGTTCGCATTTTCAGAGCAGGGCTACGAAAGGACACTGGTACGCGCACATCCATTCCCACACTACGTTTCAAGTCTGAGCTGGCAAGACAAGCAAGCAGCACCAGTCTCTGTGCCTCTGTGCGAGCAGTGCCAAGTGCAGATGAGTCTGAGCAACAGCTTTCCTGGCTAAACTCTTCTGGCTGCCAGCTATCTGCAGACGTTCGTATTTTCGGAGCAGGGCTGCTGGAGGCGACCGGCAGACACCCCCTTTGTTACATTTGAAGATTGAGGTAGCAAGACAAGCAGGCAGCCCCAGTTTCTGTGCCTCTGTGGGAGAAGTGCCATGGGCAGATGAGGCTGAGCAGCAGTTTTCCAGGCTAGCCCCTTCTGGCTGCCAGCTATCTGCAGACGTTCGCATTCTCAGAGCATGGCTGCGAAAGGCACTTGGCAGGGACCCCCCCCTATTCCAGTATACGTTTGAAATTTGAGGTGCAAGACAAGCAAGCAGCCCCAGTCTCTGTGCCTCTGTGCGACCAGTGCCATGGGCAGATGAGGCTGAGCAACAGCTTTCCAGGCTAGCCCCTTCTGTCGGCTAACTATCGGCAGACGTTCGCATTGTCGGAGCAGGGCTGCCGGAGGCGCCCAGCACGGACCCTCTAAGATACGTTGGGAGTTTGAGGTAGCAAGACAAGCAAGCAGTTCCAGTCTCTGTGCCTCTGTGCGAGCAGTGCCATGGGCAGATGAGGCTGAGCAACAGCTTTCCAGGCTAGAACCTTCTGGCTGCCAGCTATCTGCAGACGTTTGCATTTTCGTAGCAGGGCTGCCGGAAGATCCCGAAAGGGACCCCCTAAGTTACGTTGGAAGTTTGAGGTGGCAAGAAAAGCAAGCAGCCCCAGACTCTGTGCCTCTGTGCGAGCAGTGCCATGGGCAGATGAGGATGAGTAACAGCTTTCCAGGCTAACCCCTTCTGGCTGCCAGCTATCCGCAGACGTTCGCATTTTCGGAGCAGGACTGCTGCAGGTGCCCGGCACGGACCCCATATCTTACGTTTGACGTTTCAGGTGAAGAGACAAGCAAGCAGCCCTAGTCTCTTTGCCTCTGTTGCAGCAGTGCCATGGGCAGATGAGGCTGAGCAACAGCTTTCCAGGCTAGACCCTTCTGGCTGCCAGCTATCTGCAGACGTTCGCATTTTCGGAGTAGGTCTGGGAAAGGCACTTTTCAGGTACCCTCCCATTTCCAGTATACGTTTCAAGTTTGAGCTGGCAAGAGAAGCAAGCAGCCCCAGTCTCTGTGCCTCTGTGCGAGCAGTGCCAAGTGCAGATGAGGCTGAGCAACAGCTTTCCGGGCTAACTTCTTCTGGCTGCCAGCTATCTGCAGACGTTTGCATTTTCGGAGCAGGGCTGCTGGAGGCACCCGTCAGACACCCCCTTTGTTACGTTTGAAGTTAGAGGTGGCAAGACAAGCAAGCAGCCCCAGCCTCTGTGCCTCTGTGCGAGCAGTGCCATGGGCAGATGAAGCCGAGCAACAGCTTTCCAGGCTAGACTCTTCTGGCTGCCAGCTATCTACAGACGTTTGCATTTTCGGAGCAGGGCTGCCGGAAGATCCCGAAAGGGACCCCCTAATATACGTTTGAAGTTTGAGTTGGCAAGACAAGCAAGCAGCCCCAGACTCTGTGCCTGCGTGCGAGCAGTCCCATGGGCAGATGAGGCTGAGCAACAGCTTTCCAGGCTAGCCCCTTCTGGCTGCCAGCTATCTGCAGACGTTCGCATTCTCAGAGCATGGCTGCGAAAGGCACTTGGCAGGGAACCCCCCCCTATTTCAGTATAAGTGTGAAATTTGAGGTGCAAGACAAGCAAGCAGTCCCAGTCTCTGTGCCTCTGCGCGAGCAGTGCCAATGGAAGATGAGGCTGAGCAACAGCTTTCCAGGCTAGCCCCTTCTGGCTGCCAGCTACCTGCAGACGTTTGCATTTTCGGAGCAGGGCTGCCGGACGATCCCGATAGGGACCCCCTAATCTACGTTTGATGTTTGAGGTGGCAAGACAAGCAAGCAGCCCCAGTCTCTGTGCCTCTGTGCGAGCAGTGCCATGTACAGGTGAGGCTGAGTAACAGCTTTCCAGGCTAGCCCCTTCTGGCTGCCAGCTATCTGCAGACGTTCGCATTTTAAAAGCAGGGCTACGAAACTAGCCTTGCAGGGACTTCCCATCCCCAGGTTACTTTTGAAGTTTGAGGTGGCAAGACAAGCAAGCAGCCCCAGTCTCTGTGCCTCTGTGCGAGCAGTGCCATGGGCAGATGAGGCTGAGCAACAGCTTTCCAGGCTAGCCTCTTCTGACTGCCAGCTATCTGCAGACGTTCGCATTTTCGGAGCAGGGCTGGGAAAGGCACTTTGCAGGTACCCTCCCATTTCCAGTGTACGTTGGAAGTTCGAGGTGGCAAGACAAGCACGCACCCCCAGTCTCTGTGCCTCTGTGCGAGCAGTGTCAAATGCAGATGAGGCTGAGTAACAGCTTTCCGGGCTAACCTCTTCTGGCTGCCAGCTATCTGCAGACGTTTGCATTTTCGGAGCAGGGCTGCCGGAAGATCCCGAAAGGGACCTCCTAAGATAAGTTGGAAGTTTGAGGTGGCAAGACAAGCAAGCAGCCCCAGTCTCTGTGCCTCTGTGCGAGCAGTGCCATGGGCAGATGAGGATGAGCAGCAGCTTTCCAGGCTAGCCCCTTCTGGCTGCCACCTCTCTGCAGACGTTTGCATTGTCGGAGCAGAGCTGGGAAAGACACTTGGCAGCTACACTCAAATTCCCAGGCTACGTTTGAAGTTTGAGGTGGCAAGACAAGCAAGCAGCCCCAGTCTCTGTGCCTCTGTGCGAGCAGTGCCATGGGCAGATGAGGCTGAGCAACAGCTTTCCAGGCTAGCCCCTTCTGGCTGCCAGCTATCTGCAGACGTTCGCATTCTCAGAGCAGGGCTACCGGAGGCACCCAGCACTGACAACATAATATACGTTTGAAGTTTGAGGTGGCAAGACAAGCAAGCAGCCCCAGTCTCTGTGCCTCTGTGCGAGCAGTGCCATGGGCAGATGAGGCTGAGCAACAGCTTTCCAGGCTAGCCCCTTCTGGCTGCCAGCTATCTGCAGACGTTCGCATTTTCAGAGCAGGGCTGGGAAAGGAGCCTGGCAGGTACACCCCCCATTTCCAGTGTACATTGGAAGTTTGAGGTGGTAAGACAAGCAAGCAGCCCCAGTCTCTGTGCCTCTGTGCGAGCAGTGCCATGGGCAGATGAGGCTGAGCAACAGCTTTCCAGGCTAGCCCCTTCTGGCTGCCAGCTATCTGCAGACGTTCGCATTCTCAGACCAGGGCTACCGGAGGCACCCAGCACGGACAACATAAGTTACGTTTGAAGATCGAGGTGGCAAGACAAGCAAGCAGCCCCAGTCTCTGTGCCTCTGTGCGAGCAGTGCCATGGGCAGATGAGGCTGAGCAACAGCTTTCCAGGCTAGCCCCTTCTAACTGCCAGCTATCTGGAGACGTTCGCATTTTCGGAGGAGGGCTGGTAAAGGAGCCTGGCAGGAACATCCCCCATTTCCAGTGTATGTTGGAAGTTTGAGGTGGCAAGACAAGCAAGCAGCCCCAGTCTCTGTGCCTCTGTGCGAGCAGTGCCAAGTGCAGATGAGGCTGAGCAACAGCTTTCCGGGCTAACTTCTTCTGGCTGCCAGCTATCTGCAGACGTTTGCATTTTCGGAGCAGGGCTGCTGGAGGCACCCGTCAGACACCCCCTTTGTTACGTTTGAAGTTAGAGGTGGCAAGACAAGCAAGCAGCCCCAGCCTCTGTGCCTCTGTGCGAGCAGTGCCATGGGCAGATGAAGCCGAGCAACAGCTTTCCAGGCTAGACTCTTCTGGCTGCCAGCTATCTACAGACGTTTGCATTTTCGGAGCAGGGCTGCCGGAAGATCCCGAAAGGGACCCCCTAATATACGTTTGAAGTTTGAGTTGGTAGGACAAGCAAGCAGCCCCAGACTCTGTGCCTGCGTGCGAGCAGTCCCATGGGCAGATGAGGCTGAGCAACAGCTTTCCAGGCTAGCCCCTTCTGGCTGCCAGCTATCTGCAGACGTTCGCATTCTCAGAGCATGGCTGCGAAAGGCACTTGGCAGGGAACCCCCCCCTATTTCAGTATAAGTGTGAAATTTGAGGTGCAAGACAAGCAAGCAGTCCCAGTCTCTGTGCCTCTGCGCGAGCAGTGCCAATGGAAGATGAGGCTGAGCAACAGCTTTCCAGGCTAGCCCCTTCTGGCTGCCAGCTACCTGCAGACGTTTGCATTTTCGGAGCAGGGCTGCCGGACGATCCCGATAGGGACCCCCTAATCTACGTTTGATGTTTGAGGTGGCAAGACAAGCAAGCAGCCCCAGTCTCTGTGCCTCTGTGCGAGCAGTGCCATGTACAGGTGAGGCTGAGTAACAGCTTTCCAGGCTAGCCCCTTCTGGCTGCCAGCTATCTGCAGACGTTCGCATTTTAAAAGCAGGGCTACGAAACTAGCCTTGCAGGGACTTCCCATCCCCAGGTTACTTTTGAAGTTTGAGGTGGCAAGACAAGCAAGCAGCCCCAGTCTCTGTGCCTCTGTGCGAGCAGTGCCATGGGCAGATGAGGCTGAGCAACAGCTTTCCAGGCTAGCCTCTTCTGGCTGCCAGCTATCTGCAGACGTTCGCATTTTCGGAGCAGGGCTGGGAAAGGCACTTTGCAGGTACCCTCCCATTTCCAGTGTACGTTGGAAGTTCGAGGTGGCAAGACAAGCACGCACCCCCAGTCTCTGTGCCTCTGTGCGAGCAGTGTCAAATGCAGATGAGGCTGAGTAACAGCTTTCCGGGCTAACCTCTTCTGGCTGCCAGCTATCTGCAGACGTTTGCATTTTCGGAGCAGGGCTGCCGGAAGATCCCGAAAGGGACCTCCTAAGATAAGTTGGAAGTTTGAGGTGGCAAGACAAGCAAGCAGCCCCAGTCTCTGTGCCTCTGTGCGAGCAGTGCCATGGGCAGATGAGGATGAGCAGCAGCTTTCCAGGCTAGCCCCTTCTGGCTGCCACCTCTCTGCAGACGTTTGCATTGTCGGAGCAGAGCTGGGAAAGACACTTGGCAGCTACACTCAAATTCCCAGGCTACGTTTGAAGTTTGAGGTGGCAAGACAAGCAAGCAGCCCCAGTCTCTGTGCCTCTGTGCGAGCAGTGCCATGGGCAGATGAGGCTGAGCAACAGCTTTCCAGGCTAGCCCCTTCTGGCTGCCAGCTATCTGCAGACGTTCGCATTCCCAGAGCAGGGCTACCGGAGGCACCCAGCACGGACAACATAATATACGTTTGAAGTTTGAGGTGGCAAGACAAGCAAGCAGCCCCAGTCTCTGTGCCTCTGTGCGAGCAGTGCCATGGGCAGATGAGGCTGAGCAACAGCTTTCCAGGCTAGCCCCTTCTGGCTGCCAGCTATCTGCAGACGTTCGCATTTTCAGAGCAGGGCTGGGAAAGGAGCCTGGCAGGTACACCCCCCATTTCCAGTGTACATTGGAAGTTTGAGGTGGTAAGACAAGCAAGCAGCCCCAGTCTCTGTGCCTCTGTGCGAGCAGTGCCATGGGCAGATGAGGCTGAGCAACAGCTTTCCAGGCTAGCCCCTTCTGGCTGCCAGCTATCTGCAGACGTTCGCATTCTCAGACCAGGGCTACCGGAGGCACCCAGCACGGACAACATAAGTTACGTTTGAAGATTGAGGTGGCAAGACAAGCAAGCAGCCCCAGTCTCTGTGCCTCTGTGCGAGCAGTGCCATGGGCAGATGAGGCTGAGCAACAGCTTTCCAGGCTAGTCCCTTCTAACTGCCAGCTATCTGGAGACGTTCGCATTTTCGGAGGAGGGCTGGTAAAGGAGCCTGGCAGGAACATCCCCCATTTCCAGTGTATGTTGGAAGTTTGAGGTGGCAAGACAAGCAAGCAGCCCCAGTCTCTGTGCCTCTGTGCGAGCAGTGCCAAGTGCAGATGAGGCTGAGCAACAGCTTTCCGGGCTAACTTCTTCTGGCTGCCAGCTATCTGCAGACGTTTGCATTTTCGGAGCAGGGCTGCTGGAGGCACCCGTCAGACACCCCCTTTGTTACGTTTGAAGTTAGAGGTGGCAAGACAAGCAAGCAGCCCCAGCCTCTGTGCCTCTGTGCGAGCAGTGCCATGGGCAGATGAAGCCGAGCAACAGCTTTCCAGGCTAGACTCTTCTGGCTGCCAGCTATCTACAGACGTTTGCATTTTCGGAGCAGGGCTGCCGGAAGATCCCGAAAGGGACCCCCTAATATACGTTTGAAGTTTGAGTTGGCAAGACAAGCAAGCAGCCCCAGACTCTGTGCCTGCGTGCGAGCAGTCCCATGGGCAGATGAGGCTGAGCAACAGCTTTCCAGGCTAGCCCCTTCTGGCTGCCAGCTATCTGCAGACGTTCGCATTCTCAGAGCATGGCTGCGAAAGGCACTTGGCAGGGAACCCCCCCCTATTTCAGTATAAGTGTGAAATTTGAGGTGCAAGACAAGCAAGCAGTCCCAGTCTCTGTGCCTCTGCGCGAGCAGTGCCAATGGAAGATGAGGCTGAGCAACAGCTTTCCAGGCTAGCCCCTTCTGGCTGCCAGCTACCTGCAGACGTTTGCATTTTCGGAGCAGGGCTGCCGGACGATCCCGATAGGGACCCCCTAATCTACGTTTGATGTTTGAGGTGGCAAGACAAGCAAGCAGCCCCAGTCTCTGTGCCTCTGTGCGAGCAGTGCCATGTACAGGTGAGGCTGAGTAACAGCTTTCCAGGCTAGCCCCTTCTGGCTGCCAGCTATCTGCAGACGTTCGCATTTTAAAAGCAGGGCTACGAAACTAGCCTTGCAGGGACTTCCCATCCCCAGGTTACTTTTGAAGTTTGAGGTGGCAAGACAAGCAAGCAGCCCCAGTCTCTGTGCCTCTGTGCGAGCAGTGCCATGGGCAGATGAGGCTGAGCAACAGCTTTCCAGGCTAGCCTCTTCTGGCTGCCAGCTATCTGCAGACGTTCGCATTTTCGGAGCAGGGCTGGGAAAGGCACTTTGCAGGTACCCTCCCATTTCCAGTGTACGTTGGAAGTTCGAGGTGGCAAGACAAGCACGCACCCCCAGTCTCTGTGCCTCTGTGCGAGCAGTGTCAAATGCAGATGAGGCTGAGTAACAGCTTTCCGGGCTAACCTCTTCTGGCTGCCAGCTATCTGCAGACGTTTGCATTTTCGGAGCAGGGCTGCCGGAAGATCCCGAAAGGGACCTCCTAAGATAAGTTGGAAGTTTGAGGTGGCAAGACAAGCAAGCAGCCCCAGTCTCTGTGCCTCTGTGCGAGCACTGCCATGGGCAGATGAGGATGAGCAGCAGCTTTCCAGGCTAGCCCCTTCTGGCTGCCACCTCTCTGCAGACGTTTGCATTGTCGGAGCAGAGCTGGGAAAGACACTTGGCAGCTACACTCAAATTCCCAGGCTACGTTTGAAGTTTGAGGTGGCAAGACAAGCAAGCAGCCCCAGTCTCTGTGCCTCTGTGCGAGCAGTGCCATGGGCAGATGAGGCTGAGCAACAGCTTTCCAGGCTAGCCCCTTCTGGCTGCCAGCTATCTGCAGACGTTCGCATTCCCAGAGCAGGGCTACCGGAGGCACCCAGCACGGACAACATAATATACGTTTGAAGTTTGAGGTGGCAAGACAAGCAAGCAGCCCCAGTCTCTGTGCCTCTGTGCGAGCAGTGCCATGGGCAGATGAGGCTGAGCAACAGCTTTCCAGGCTAGCCCCTTCTGGCTGCCAGCTATCTGCAGACGTTCGCATTTTCAGAGCAGGGCTGGGAAAGGAGCCTGGCAGGTACACCCCCCATTTCCAGTGTACATTGGAAGTTTGAGGTGGTAAGACAAGCAAGCAGCCCCAGTCTCTGTGCCTCTGTGCGAGCAGTGCCATGGGCAGATGAGGCTGAGCAACAGCTTTCCAGGCTAGCCCCTTCTGGCTGCCAGCTATCTGCAGACGTTCGCATTCTCAGACCAGGGCTACCGGAGGCACCCAGCACGGACAACATAAGTTACGTTTGAAGATTGAGGTGGCAAGACAAGCAAGCAGCCCCAGTCTCTGTGCCTCTGTGCGAGCAGTGCCATGGGCAGATGAGGCTGAGCAACAGCTTTCCAGGCTAGTCCCTTCTAACTGCCAGCTATCTGGAGACGTTCGCATTTTCGGAGGAGGGCTGGTAAAGGAGCCTGGCAGGAACATCCCCCATTTCCAGTGTATGTTGGAAGTTTGAGGTGGCAAGACAAGCAAGCAGCCCCAGTCTCTGTGCCTCTGTGCGAGCAGTGCCAAGTGCAGATGAGGCTGAGCAACAGCTTTCCGGGCTAACTTCTTCTGGCTGCCAGCTATCTGCAGACGTTTGCATTTTCGGAGCAGGGCTGCTGGAGGCACCCGTCAGACACCCCCTTTGTTACGTTTGAAGTTAGAGGTGGCAAGACAAGCAAGCAGCCCCAGCCTCTGTGCCTCTGTGCGAGCAGTGCCATGGGCAGATGAAGCCGAGCAACAGCTTTCCAGGCTAGACTCTTCTGGCTGCCAGCTATCTACAGACGTTTGCATTTTCGGAGCAGGGCTGCCGGAAGATCCCGAAAGGGACCCCCTAATATACGTTTGAAGTTTGAGTTGGCAAGACAAGCAAGCAGCCCCAGACTCTGTGCCTGCGTGCGAGCAGTCCCATGGGCAGATGAGGCTGAGCAACAGCTTTCCAGGCTAGCCCCTTCTGGCTGCCAGCTATCTGCAGACGTTCGCATTCTCAGAGCATGGCTGCGAAAGGCACTTGGCAGGGAACCCCCCCCTATTTCAGTATAAGTGTGAAATTTGAGGTGCAAGACAAGCAAGCAGTCCCAGTCTCTGTGCCTCTGCGCGAGCAGTGCCAATGGAAGATGAGGCTGAGCAACAGCTTTCCAGGCTAGCCCCTTCTGGCTGCCAGCTACCTGCAGACGTTTGCATTTTCGGAGCAGGGCTGCCGGACGATCCCGATAGGGACCCCCTAATCTACGTTTGATGTTTGAGGTGGCAAGACAAGCAAGCAGCCCCAGTCTCTGTGCCTCTGTGCGAGCAGTGCCATGTACAGGTGAGGCTGAGTAACAGCTTTCCAGGCTAGCCCCTTCTGGCTGCCAGCTATCTGCAGACGTTCGCATTTTAAAAGCAGGGCTACGAAACTAGCCTTGCAGGGACTTCCCATCCCCAGGTTACTTTTGAAGTTTGAGGTGGCAAGACAAGCAAGCAGCCCCAGTCTCTGTGCCTCTGTGCGAGCAGTGCCATGGGCAGATGAGGCTGAGCAACAGCTTTCCAGGCTAGCCTCTTCTGGCTGCCAGCTATCTGCAGACGTTCGCATTTTCGGAGCAGGGCTGGGAAAGGCACTTTGCAGGTACCCTCCCATTTCCAGTGTACGTTGGAAGTTCGAGGTGGCAAGACAAGCACGCACCCCCAGTCTCTGTGCCTCTGTGCGAGCAGTGTCAAATGCAGATGAGGCTGAGTAACAGCTTTCCGGGCTAACCTCTTCTGGCTGCCAGCTATCTGCAGACGTTTGCATTTTCGGAGCAGGGCTGCCGGAAGATCCCGAAAGGGACCTCCTAAGATAAGTTGGAAGTTTGAGGTGGCAAGACAAGCAAGCAGCCCCAGTCTCTGTGCCTCTGTGCGAGCAGTGCCATGGGCAGATGAGGATGAGCAGCAGCTTTCCAGTCTAGCCCCTTCTGGCTGCCACCTCTCTGCAGACGTTTGCATTGTCGGAGCAGAGCTGGGAAAGACACTTGGCAGCTACACTCAAATTCCCAGGCTACGTTTGAAGTTTGAGGTGGCAAGACAAGCAAGCAGCCCCAGTCTCTGTGCCTCTGTGCGAGCAGTGCCATGGGCAGATGAGGCTGAGCAACAGCTTTCCAGGCTAGCCCCTTCTGGCTGCCAGCTATCTGCAGACGTTCGCATTCTCAGAGCAGGGCTACCGGAGGCACCCAGCACGGACAACATAATATACGTTTGAAGTTTGAGGTGGCAAGACAAGCAAGCAGCCCCAGTCTCTGTGCCTCTGTGCGAGCAGTGCCATGGGCAGATGAGGCTGAGCAACAGCTTTCCAGGCTAGCCCCTTCTGGCTGCCAGCTATCTGCAGACGTTCGCATTTTCAGAGCAGGGCTGGGAAAGGAGCCTGGCAGGTACACCCCCCATTTCCAGTGTACATTGGAAGTTTGAGGTGGTAAGACAAGCAAGCAGCCCCAGTCTCTGTGCCTCTGTGCGAGCAGTGCCATGGGCAGATGAGGCTGAGCAACAGCTTTCCAGGCTAGCCCCTTCTGGCTGCCAGCTATCTGCAGACGTTCGCATTCTCAGACCAGGGCTACCGGAGGCACCCAGCACGGACAACATAAGTTACGTTTGAAGATTGAGGTGGCAAGACAAGCAAGCAGCCCCAGTCTCTGTGCCTCTGTGCGAGCAGTGCCATGGGCAGATGAGGCTGAGCAACAGCTTTCCAGGCTAGCCCCTTCTAACTGCCAGCTATCTGGAGACGTTCGCATTTTCGGAGGAGGGCTGGTAAAGGAGCCTGGCAGGAACATCCCCCATTTCCAGTGTATGTTGGAAGTTTGAGGTGGCAAGACAAGCAAGCAGCCCCAGTCTCTGTGCCTCTGTGCGAGCAGAGCCATGCGCAGAGGAGGCTGAGCAACAGCTTTCCAGGCTAGCCCCTTCTGCCTGCCAGCTATCTGCAGACGTTCGCATTCTCAGAGCAGGACTGCGAAAGAAGCCTGGCAGGGACCCCCCCCCTTTCCAGTCTACGTTTGAAGATTGAGGTGGCAAGACAAGCAAGCAGCCCAGTCTCTGTGCCTCTGTGCGAGCAGTGCCATGCGCAGATGAGGTTGAGCAACAGCTTTCCAGGCTAGCCCCTTCTAGCTGCCAGCTTTCTGCAGACGTTCGCATTCTCAGAGCAGGGCCACCGGAGACGCCGTGCACGGACAACATATGATACGTTTGAAGATTGAGGTGGCAAGACAAGCAAGCAGCCCCAGTCTCTGTGCCTCTGTGCGAGCAGTGCCATGGGCAGATGAGGCTGAGCAACAGCTTTCCAGGCTAGCCCCTTCTGGCTGCCAGCTATCTGCAGACGTTCGCATTTTCGGAGCAGGGCTGGGAAAGGAGCCTGGCAGGAACAACCCCAATTTCCAGTGTACGTTGGAAGTTTGAGGTAGCAAGACAAGCAAGCAGCCCCAGTCTCTGTGCCTCTGTGCGAGCAGTGCCATGGGCAGATGAGGCTGAGCAACAGCTTTCCAGGCTAGCCCCTTCTGGCTGCCAGCTATCTGCAGACGTTCGCATTCTCAGAGCAGGGCTACCGGAGGCGCCCAGCACGGACAACATAAGATACCTTTGAAGTTTGAGGTGGCAAGACAAGCAAGCAGCCCCAGTCTCTGTGCCTCTGTGCGAGCAGTGCCATGGGCAGATGAGGCTGAGCAACAGCTTTCCAGGCTAGCCCCTTCTGGCTGCCAGCTATCTGCAGACGTTCGCATTTTCGGAGCAGGGCTGGGAAAGGAGCCTGGCAGGAACAACCCCAATTTCCAGTGTACGTTGAAAGTTTGAGGTAGCAAGACAAGCAAGCAGCCCCAGTCTCTGTGCCTCTGTGCGAGCAGTGCCATGGGCAGATGAGGCTGAGCAACAGCTTTCCAGGCTAGACCCTTCTGGCTGCCAGCTATCTGCAGACTTTCGCATTCTCAGAGAAGGGCTGCGAAAGAAGCCTGACAGGGACCACCCCCCTTTCCAGTTTACGTTTGAAGTTTGAGGTGGCAAGACAAGCAAGCAGCCCCAGTCTCTGTGCCTCTGTGTGAGCAGTGCCATGGGCAGATGAAGCTGAGCAACAGCTTTCCAGGCTAGCCCCTTCTGGCTGCCAGCTTTCTGCAGACGTTCGCATTCTCAGAGCAGAGCTACCGGAGGCGCCCAGCACAGACAACATAAGATACCTTTGAAGTTTGAGGTGGCAAGAAAAGCAAGCAGCCCCAGTCTCTGTGCCTCTGTGCGAGCAGTGCCATGAGCAGATGAGACTGAGCAACAGCTTTCCAGGCTAGCCCCTTCTGGCTGCCAGCTATCTGCAGACGTTCGCATTTTCGGAGCAGGGCTGGGAAAGGAGCCTGGCAGGGAAACCCCCAATTTCCAGTGTACACTGGAAGTTTGAGGTGGCAAGACAAGCAAGCAGCCACAGTCTATGTGTCTCTGTGCGAGTAGTGCCATGGGCAGATGAGGCTGAGCAACAGCTTTCCAGGCTAGCCCCTTCTGCCTGCCAGCTACCTGCAGACGTTCGCAACCTCAGAGCAGGGCTACCGGTGGCGCCCAGCACGGACAATATAAGTTACGTTTGAAGTTTGAGGTGGCAAGACAAGCAAGCAGCCCCAGTCTCTGTGCCTCTGTGCGAGCAGTGCCATGGGCAGATGAGGTTGAGCAACAGCTTTCCAGGCTAGCCTCTTCTGCCTGCCAGCTATCTGCAGACGTTCGCATTTTCGGAGGAGGGCTGGGAAAGGAGCCTGGCAGGAACATCAACCATTTTCAGTGTATGTTTGAAGTTTGAGGTGGCAAGACAAGCAAGCAGCCCCAGTCTCTGTGCCTCTGTGCAAGTAGAGCCATGCGCAGAGGAGGCTGAGCAACAGCTTTCCAGGCTAGCCCCTTCTGGCTGCCAGCTATTTGCAGACTTTCGCATTCTCAGAGCAGGGCTGCGAAAGAAGCCTGACAGGGACCACCCCCCTTTCCAGTTTACGTTTGAAATTTGAGGTGTCAAGACAAGCAAGCAGCCCCAGTCTCTGTGCCTCTGTGTGAGCAGTGCCATGGGCAGATGAAGCTGAGCAACAGCTTTCCAGGTTAGCCCCTTCTGGCTGCCAGCTATCTGCAGACGTTCGCATTCTCAGAGCAGAGCTACCGGAGGCGCCCAGCACAGACAACATAAGATACCTTTGAAGTTTGAGGTGGCAAGAAAAGCAAGCAGCCCCAGTCTCTGTGCCTCTGTGCGAGCAGTGCCATGAGCAGATGAGGCTGAGCAACAGCTTTCCAGGCTAGCCCCTTCTGGCTGCCAGCTATCTGCAGACGTTCACATTCTCAGAGCAGGGCTGGGAAAGTAGCCTGGCAGGAACACCCCCCATGTCCATTGTACGTTTGAAGTTTGAGGTGGCAAGACAAGCAAGCAGCCCCAGTCTCTGTGCCTCTGTGCGAGCAGTGCCATGGGCAGATGAGGCTGAGCAACAGCTTTCCAGGCTAGCCCCTTCTGGCTGCCAGCTATCTGCAGACGTTCGCATTTTCGGAGCAGGGCTGGGAAAGGAGCCTGGCAGGAGCATTCCACATTTCCAGTGTACGTTGGAAGTTTGAGGTGGCAAGACAAGCAAGCAGCCCCAGTCTCTGTCCCTCTGTGCGAGCAGTGCCATGCGCAGAGGAGGCTGAGCAACAGCTTTCCAGGCTAGCCCCTTATGCCTGCCAGCTATCTGCAGATGTTCGCATTCTCAGAGCAGGGCCACCGGAGGCGCCCTGCACGGACAACATGAGATACGTTTGAAGTTTGAGGTGGCAAGACAAGCAAGCAGCCCCAGTCTCTGTGCCTCTGTGTGAGCAGTGCCATGGGCAGATGAAGCTGAGCAACAGCTTTCCAGGTTAGCCCCTTCTGGCTGCCAGCTCTCTGCAGACGTTCGCATTCTCAGAGCAGAGCTACCGGAGGCGCCCAGCACAGACAACATAAGATACCTTTGAAGTTTGAGGTGGCAAGAAAAGCAAGCAGCCCCCGTCTCTGTGCCTCTGTGCGAGCAGTGCCATGAGCAGATGAGGCTGAGCAACAGCTTTCCAGGCTAGCCCCTTCTGGCTGCCAGCTATCTGCAGACGTTCACATTCTCAGAGCAGGGCTGGGAAAGTAGCCTGGCAGGAACACCCCCCATGTCCATTGTACGTTTGAAGTTTGAGGTGACAAGACAAGCAAGCAGCCCCAGTCTCTGTGCCTCTGTGCGAGCAGTGCCATGGGCAGATGAGGCTGAGCAACAGCTTTCCAGGCTAGACCCTTCTGCCCGCCAGCTATCTGCAGACGTTCGTATTCTCAGAGCAGGGCTACCGGAGGCACCCAGCACGGACAACATAATATACGTTTGAAGTTTGAGGTGGCAAGACAAGCAAGCAGCCCCAGTCTCTGTGCCTCTGTGTGAGCAGTGCCATGGGCAGATGAGGCTGAGCAACAGCTTTCCAGGCTAGCCCCTTCTGGCTGCCAGCTATCTGCAGACGTTCGCATTTTCGGAGCAGGGCTGGGAAAGGAGCCTGGCAGGAGCATCCCACATTTCCAGTGTACGTTGGAAGTTTGAGGTGGCAAGACAAGCAAGCAGCCCCAGTCTCTGTGCCTCTGTGCGAGCAGTGCCATACACAGAGGAGGCTGAGCAACAGCTTTCCAGGCTAGCCCCTTCTGCCTGCCAGCTATCTGCAGATGTTCGCATTCTCAGAGCAGGACTGTTAAAGAAGCCTGGCAGGGACCCCCCCCCTTTCCAGGCTACGTTTGAAGTTTGAGGTGGCAAGACAAGCAAGCAGCCCCATTCTCTGTGCCTCTGTGCGAGCAGTGCCATGGGCAGATGAGGCTGAGCAACAGCTTTCCAGGCTAGCCCCTTCTGTCTGCCAGCTATCGGCAGACGTTCGCATTGTCGGAGCAGGGCTGCTGGAGGCGCCCAGCATGGACCGTGTAAGATACGTTGGAAGTTTGAGGTAGCAAGACAAGAAAGCAGCCCCAGTCTCTGTGCCTCTGTGCGAGCAGTGCCATGGGCAGATGAGGCTGAGCAACAGCTTTCCAGGCTAGCCCCTTCTGGCTGCCAGCTATCTGGAGATGTTCGCATTTTCAGAGCAGGGCTACGAAAGGACACTGGTACGCGCACATCCATTCCCACACTACGTTTCAAGTCTGAGCTGGCAAGACAAGCAAGCAGCACCAGTCTCTGTGCCTCTGTGCGAGCAGTGCCAAGTGCAGATGAGTCTGAGCAACAGCTTTCCTGGCTAAACTCTTCTGGCTGCCAGCTATCTGCAGACGTTCGTATTTTCGGAGCAGGGCTGCTGGAGGCGACCGGCAGACACCCCCTTTGTTACATTTGAAGATTGAGGTAGCAAGACAAACAGGCAGCCCCAGTTTCTGTGCCTCTGTGGGAGAAGTGCCATGGGCAGATGAGGCTGAGCAGCAGTTTTCCAGGCTAGCCCCTTCTGGCTGCCAGCTATCTGCAGACGTTCGCATTCTCAGAGCATGGCTGCGAAAGGCACTTGGCAGGGACCCCCCCCTATTCCAGTATACGTTTGAAATTTGAGGTGCAAGACAAGCAAGCAGCCCCAGTCTCTGTGCCTCTGTGCGAACAGTGCCATGGGCAGATGAGGCTGAGCAACAGCTTTCCAGGCTAGCCCCTTCTGTCGGCTAACTATCGGCAGACGTTCGCATTGTCGGAGCAGGGCTGCCGGAGGCGCCCAGCACGGACCCTCTAAGATACGTTGGGAGTTTGAGGTAGCAAGACAAGCAA
The DNA here is from genome assembly GCF_030867145.1 of Opisthocomus hoazin. Taxonomy (NCBI): domain Eukaryota; kingdom Metazoa; phylum Chordata; class Aves; order Opisthocomiformes; family Opisthocomidae; genus Opisthocomus; species Opisthocomus hoazin. Next base: position 9,115,072 of record NC_134437.1, on the reverse strand, counting down.
GCAGTTCCAGTCTCTGTGCCTCTGTGCGAGCAGTGCCATGGGCAGATGAGGCTGAGCAACAGCTTTCCAGGCTAGAACCTTCTGGCTGCCAGCTATCTGCAGACGTTTGCATTTTCGTAGCAGGGCTGCCGGAAGATCCCGAAAGGGACCCCCTAAGTTACGTTGGAAGTTTGAGGTGGCAAGAAAAGCAAGCAGCCCCAGACTCTGTGCCTCTGTGCGAGCAGTGCCATGGGCAGATGAGGATGAGTAACAGCTTTCCAGGCTAACCCCTTCTGGCTGCCAGCTATCCGCAGACGTTCGCATTTTCGGAGCAGGACTGCTGCAGGTGCCCGGCACGGACCCCATATCTTACGTTTGACGTTTCAGGTGAAGAGACAAGCAAGCAGCCCTAGTCTCTTTGCCTCTGTTGCAGCAGTGCCATGGGCAGATGAGGCTGAGCAACAGCTTTCCAGGCTAGACCCTTCTGGCTGCCAGCTATCTGCAGACGTTCGCATTTTCGGAGTAGGTCTGGGAAAGGCACTTTTCAGGTACCCTCCCATTTCCAGTATACGTTTCAAGTTTGAGCTGGCAAGAGAAGCAAGCAGCCCCAGTCTCTGTGCCTCTGTGCGAGCAGTGCCAAGTGCAGATGAGGCTGAGCAACAGCTTTCCGGGCTAACTTCTTCTGGCTGCCAGCTATCTGCAGACGTTTGCATTTTCGGAGCAGGGCTGCTGGAGGCACCCGTCAGACACCCCCTTTGTTACGTTTGAAGTTAGAGGTGGCAAGACAAGCAAGCAGCCCCAGACTCTGTGCCTGCGTGCGAGCAGTCCCATGGGCAGATGAGGCTGAGCAACAGCTTTCCAGGCTAGCCCCTTCTGGCTGCCAGCTATCTGCAGACGTTCGCATTCTCAGAGCATGGCTGCGAAAGGCACTTGGCAGGGAACCCCCCCCTATTTCAGTATAAGTGTGAAATTTGAGGTGCAAGACAAGCAAGCAGTCCCAGTCTCTGTGCCTCTGTGCGAGCAGTGCCATGGGCAGATGAGGATGAGTAACAGCTTTCCAGGCTAACCCCTTCTGGCTGCCAGCTATCCGCAGACGTTCGCATTTTCGGAGCAGGACTGCTGCAGGTGCCCGGCACGGACCCCATATCTTACGTTTGACGTTTCAGGTGAAGAGACAAGCAAGCAGCCCTAGTCTCTTTGCCTCTGTTGCAGCAGTGCCATGGGCAGATGAGGCTGAGCAACAGCTTTCCAGGCTAGACCCTTCTGGCTGCCAGCTATCTGCAGACGTTCGCATTTTCGGAGTAGGTCTGGGAAAGGCACTTTTCAGGTACCCTCCCATTTCCAGTATACGTTTCAAGTTTGAGCTGGCAAGAGAAGCAAGCAGCCCCAGTCTCTGTGCCTCTGTGCGAGCAGTGCCAAGTGCAGATGAGGCTGAGCAACAGCTTTCCGGGCTAACTTCTTCTGGCTGCCAGCTATCTGCAGACGTTTGCATTTTCGGAGCAGGGCTGCTGGAGGCACCCGTCAGACACCCCCTTTGTTACGTTTGAAGTTAGAGGTGGCAAGACAAGCAAGCAGCCCCAGACTCTGTGCCTGCGTGCGAGCAGTCCCATGGGCAGATGAGGCTGAGCAACAGCTTTCCAGGCTAGCCCCTTCTGGCTGCCAGCTATCTGCAGACGTTCGCATTCTCAGAGCATGGCTGCGAAAGGCACTTGGCAGGGAACCCCCCCCTATTTCAGTATAAGTGTGAAATTTGAGGTGCAAGACAAGCAAGCAGTCCCAGTCTCTGTGCCTCTGCGCGAGCAGTGCCAATGGAAGATGAGGCTGAGCAACAGCTTTCCAGGCTAGCCCCTTCTGGCTGCCAGCTACCTGCAGACGTTTGCATTTTCGGAGCAGGGCTGCCGGACGATCCCGATAGGGACCCCCTAATCTACGTTTGATGTTTGAGGTGGCAAGACAAGCAAGCAGCCCCAGTCTCTGTGCCTCTGTGCGAGCAGTGCCATGTACAGGTGAGGCTGAGCAACAGCTTTCCAGGCTAGCCCCTTCTGACTGCCAGCTATCTGCACAGGTTTGCATTTTCGGAGCAGGTCTGCTGGAGGCACCCGTCAGACACCCCCTTTGTTACGTTTGAAGTTAGAGGTGGCAAGACAAGCAAGCAGCCCCAGTCTCTGTGCCTCTGTGCGAGCAGTGCCATGTACAGGTGAGGCTGAGTAACAGCTTTCCAGGCTAGCCCCTTCTGGCTGCCAGCTATCTGCAGACGTTCGCATTTTAAAACCAGGGCTACGACACTAGCCTTGCAGGGACTTCCCATCCCCAGGTTACTTTTGAAGTTTGAGGTGGCAAGACAAGCAAGCAGCCCCAGTCTCTGTGCCTCTGTGCGAGCAGTGCCATGGGCAGATGAGGCTGAGCAACAGCTTTCCAGGCTAGCCTCTTCTGGCTCCCAGCTATCTGCAGACGTTCGCATTTTCGGAGCAGGGCTGGGAAAGGCACTTTGCAGGTACCCTTCCATTTCCAGTGTACGTTGGAAGTTCGAGGTGGCAAGACAAGCACGCAGCCCCAGTCTCTGTGCCTCTGTGCGAGCAGTGTCAAATGCAGATGAGGCTGAGTAACAGCTTTCCGGGCTAACCTCTTCTGGCTGCCAGCTATCTGCAGACGTTTGCATTTTCGGAGCAGGGCTGCCGGAAGATCCCGAAAGGGACCTCCTAAGATAAGTTGGAAGTTTGAGGTGGCAAGACAAGCAAGCAGCCCCAGTCTCTGTGCCTCTGTGCGAGCAGTGCCATGGGCAGATGAGGATGAGCAACAGCATTCCAGGCTAGCCCCTTCTGGCTGCCACCTCTCTGCAGACGTTTGCATTGTCGGAGCAGAGCTGGGAAAGACACTTGGCAGCTACACTGAAATTCCCAGGCTACGTTTGAAGTTTGAGGTGGCAAGACAAGCAAGCAGCCCCAGTCTCTGTGCCTCTGTGCGAGCAGTGCCATGGGCAGATGAGGCTGAGCAACAGCTTTCCAGGCTAGCCCCTTCTGAATGCCAGCTATCTGCACAGGTTTGCATTTTCGGAGCAGGTCTGCTGGAGGCACCCGTCAGACACCCCCTTTGTTACGTTTGAAGTTAGAGGTGGCAAGACAAGAAAGCAGCCCCAGTCTCTGTGCCTCTGTGCGAGCAGTGCCATGGGCAGATGAGGCTGAGCAACAGCTTTCCAGGCTAGCCCCTTCTGTCTGCGAACTATCGGCAGACGTTCGCATTGTTGGAGCAGGGCTGTTGGAGGCGCTCAGCACGGACCCTCTAAGATACGTTGGAAGTTTGAGGTAGCAAGACAAGCAAGCAGTCCCAGTCTCTGTGCCTCTGTGCGAGCAGTGCCATGGGCAGATGAGGCTGAGCAACAGCTTTCCAGGCTAGCCCCTTCTGCCTGCCAGCTCTCTGCAGACGTTTGCATTTTCGGAGCAGGACTGCTGCAGGTGCCCGGCACGGACCCCATAAGTTACGTTTGACGTTTCACGTGACAAGACAAGCAAGCAGCCCCAGTCTCTGTGCCTCTGTGCGAGCAGTGCCATGGGCAGATGAGGCTGAGCAACAGCTTTCCAGGCTAGCCCCTTCTGGCTGCCAGCTATCTGCAGACGTTCGCATTTTCGGAGCAGGGCTGGGAAAGGAGCCTGGCAGGGACACCCCCAATTTCCAGTGTACATTGGAAGTTTGAGGTGGCAAGACAAGCAAGCAGCCCCAGTCTCTGTGTCTCTGTGCGAGTAGTGCCATGGGCAGATGAGGCTGATCAACAGCTTTCCAGGCTAGCCCCTTCTGGCTGCCAGCTACCTGCAGACGTTCGCAACCTCAGAGCAGAGCTACCGGTGGCGCCCAGCACGGACAATATAAGTTACGTTTGAAGTTTGAGGTGGCAAGACAAGCAAGCAGCCCCAGTCTCTGTGCCTCTGTGCGAGCAGTGCCATGGGCAGATGAGGCTGAGCAACAGCTTTCCAGGCTAGCCCCTTCTGCCAGCCAGCTATCTGCAGACGTTCGCATTTTCGGAGGAGGGCTGGTAAAGGAGCCTGGCAGGAACATCCCCCATTTCCAGTGTATGTTTGAAGTTTGAGGTGGCAAGACAAGCAAGCAGCCCCAGTCTCTGTTCCTCTGTGCAAGTAGAGCCATGCGCAGAGGAGGCTGAGCAACATCTTTCCAGGCTAGCCCCTTCTGGCTGCCAGCTATCTGCAGACTTTCGCATTCTCTGAGCAGGGCTGCGAAAGAAGCCTGACAGGGACCACCCCCCTTTCCAGTTTACGTTTGAAGTTTGAGGTGGCAAGACAAGCAAGCAGCCCCAGTCTCTGTGCCTCTGTGCGAGCAGTGCCATGAGCAGATGAGGCTGAGCAACAGCTTTCCAGGCTAGCCCCTTCTGGCTGCCAGCTGTCTGCAGACGTTCACATTCTCAGACCAGGGCTGGGAAAGTAGCCTGGCAGGAACACCCCCCATGTCCATTTTACGTTTGAAGTTTGAGGTGGCAAGACAAGCAAGCAGCCCCAGTCTCTGTGCCTCTGTGCGAGCAGTGCCATGGGCAGATGAGGCTGAGCAACAGCTTTCCAGGCTAGACCCTTCTGCCCGCCAGCTATCTGCAGACGTTCGCATTCTCAGAGCAGGGCTACCGGAGGCACCCAGCACGGACAACATAATATAAGTTTGAAGTTTGAGGTGGCAAGACAAGCAAGCAGCCCCAGTCTCTGTGCCTCTGTGCGAGCAGTGCCATGCGCAGAGGAGGCTGAGCAACAGCTTTCCAGGCTAGCCCCTTCTGCCTGCCAGCTATCTGCAGACGTTCGCATTCTCAGAGCAGGACTGCTAAAGAAGCCTGGCAGGGACACCCCCCCCTTTCCAGTCTACGTTTGAAGTTTGAGGTGGCAAGACAAGCAAGCAGCCCCAGTCTCTGTGCCTCTGTGCGAGCAGTGCCATGGGCAGATGAGGCTGAGCAACAGCTTTTCAGGCTAGTTCCTTCTGGCTGCCAGCTACCTGCAGACGTTGGCATTCTCAGAGCAGGGCTACCGGAGGCGTCCAGCACGGACAACATAAGATACCTTTGAAGTTTGAGGTGGCAAGACAAGCAAGCAGCCCCAGTCTCTGTGCCTCTGTGCGAGCAGTGCCATGGGCAGATGAGGCTGAGCAACAGCTTTCCAGGCTAGTCCCTTCTGGCTGCCAGCTATCTGCAGATGTTCGCATTTTTGGAGCAGGGCTGGGAAAGGAGCCTGACAGGGACACCCCCCCATTTCCAGTGTACGTTTGAAGTTTGAGGTGGCGAGACAAGCAAGCAGCCCCAGCCTCTGTGCCTCTGTGTGAGCAGTGCCATGGGCAGATGAGGCTGAGCAACAGCTTTCCAGGCTAGCCCCTTCTGGCTGCCAGCTATCTGCAGACGTTCGCATTCTCAGAGCAGGGCTACCGGAGGCGCCCAGCACGGACAACATAAGTTACGTTTGAAGTTTGAGGTGGCAAGACTAGCAAGCAGCCCCAGAATCTGTTCCTCTGTGCGAGCAGTGCCATGAGCAGATGAGGCTGAGCAACAGCTTTCCAGGCTAGCCCCTTCTGGCTGCCAGCTGTCTGCAGACGTTCACATTCTCAGAGCAGGGCTGGGAAAGTAGCCTGGCAGGAACACCCCCCATGTCCATTTTACGTTTGAAGTTTGAGGTGGCAAGACAAGCAAGCAGCCCCAGTCTCTGTGCCTCTGTGCGAGCAGTGCCATGGGCAGATGAGGCTGAGCAACAGCTTTCCAGGCTAGACCCTTCTGCCCGCCAGCTATCTGCAGACGTTCGCATTCTCAGAGCAGGGCTACCGGAGGCACCCAGCACGGACAACATAATATAAGTTTGAAGTTTGAGGTGGCAAGACAAGCAAGCAGCCCCAGTCTCTGTGCCTCTGTGCGAGCAGTGCCATGCGCAGAGGAGGCTGAGCAACAGCTTTCCAGGCTAGCCCCTTCTGCCTGCCAGCTATCTACAGATGTTCGCATTCTCAGAGCAGGACTGCTAAAGAAGCCTGGCAGGGACACCCCCCCCTTTCCAGTCTACGTTTGAAGTTTGAGGTGGCAAGACAAGCAAGCAGCCCCAGTCTCTGTGCCTCTGTGCGAGCAGTGCCATGGGCAGATGAGGCTGAGCAACAGCTTTCCAGGCTAGTTCCTTCTGGCTGCCAGCTACCTGCAGACGTTGGCATTCTCAGAGCAGGGCTACCGGAGGCGTCCAGCACGGACAACATAAGATACCTTTGAAGTTTGAGGTGGCAAGACAAGCAAGCAGCCCCAGTCTCTGTGCCTCTGTGCGAGCAGTGCCATGGGCAGATGAGGCTGAGCAACAGCTTTCCAGGCTAGTCCCTTCTGGCTGCCAGCTATCTGCAGACGTTCGCATTTTCGGAGCAGGGCTGGGAAAGGAGCCTGACAGGGACACCCCCCCATTTCCAGTGTACGTTTGAAGTTTGAGGTGGCGAGACAAGCAAGCAGCCCCAGCCTCTGTGCCTCTGTGTGAGCAGTGCCATGGGCAGATGAGGCTGAGCAACAGCTTTTCAGGTTAGCCCCTTCTGGCTGCCAGCTATCTGCAGACGTTCGCATTCTCAGAGCAGGGCTACCGGAGGCGCCCAGCACGGACAACATAAGTTACGTTTGAAGTTTGAGGTGGCAAGACTAGCAAGAAGCCCCAGAATCTGTTCCTCTGTGCGAGCAGTGCCATGGGCAGATGAGGCTGAGCAACGGCTTTCCAGGCTTGCCCTTTCTGGCTGCCAGCTATTTGCAGACGTTCGCATTTTCGGAGGAGGGCTGCGAAAGGAGCCTGGCAGGGACCCCCCCTTTTCCAGTGTACGTTTGAAGTTTGAGGTGGCAAGACAAGCAAGCAGCCCCAGTCTCTGTGCCTCTGTGCGAGCAGTGCCATGGGCAGATGAGGCTGAGCAACAGCTTTCCAGGCTAGCCCCTTCTGGCTGCCAGCTACCTGCAGACGTTCGCATCCTCAGAGCAGGGCTACCGGAGGCGCCCAGCACGGACAACATAAGTTACGTTTGAAGTTTGAGGTGGCAAGACAAGCAAGCAGCCCCAGTCTCTGTGGCTCTGTGCGAGCAGTGCCATGGGCAGATGAGGCTGAGCAACAGCTTTCCAGGCTAGCCCCTTCTGGCTGCCAGCTATCTGCAGACGTTCGCATTTTCGGAGGAGGGCTGGTAAAGGAGCCTGGCAGGAACATCCCCCATTTCCAGTGTACGTTTGAATTTTGAGGTGCCAAGACAAGCAAGCAGCCCCAGTCTCTGTGCCTCTGTGCGAGCAGTGCCATGGGCAGATGAGGCTGAGCAACATCTTTCCAGGCTAACCCCTTCTGGCTGACAGCTATCTGCAGACGTTCGCATTTTCGGAGCAGTGCTGGGAAGGCCACTTTGCAGGTACCCTCCCATTCCCAGGTTACGTTTGAAGTTTGAGGTGGCAAGACAAGCAAGCAGCCCCAGTCTCTGTGCGTCTGTGCTAGCAGTGCCATGGGCAGGTGAGGCTGAGCAACAGCTTTCCAGGCTAGCCCCTTCTGGCTGCCAGCTATCTGCAGACGTTCGCATTTTCAGAGCAGGGCTGCCGGAGGCACCCGTCAGACACCCCCTTTGTTACGTTTGAAGTTTGAGGTGGCAAGAGAAGCAAGCAGCCCCAGTCTCTGTGCCTCTGTGCGAGCAGTGCCATGGGCAGATGAGGCTGAGCAACAGCTTTCCAGGCAAGCCCATTCTGTCTGCCAACTATCGGCAGACGTTCGCATTGTCGGAGCAGGGCTGCTGGAGGCGCCCAGCACGGACCCTCTAAGATACTTTGGGAGATTGAGGTAGCAAGACAAGCAAGCAGTCCCAGTCTCTGTGCCTCTGTGCGAGCAGTGCCATGAGCAGATGAGGCTGAGCAACAGCTTTCGAGGCTAGCCCCTTCTGGCTGCCAGCTCTCTGCAGACGTTTGCATTTTCGGTGCAGGGCTGCCGGACGATCCCGAAAGGGACCCCCTAATCTACGTTTGATGTTTGAGGTGGCAAGACAAGCAAGCAGCCCCAGTCTCTGTGCCTCTGTGCGAGCAGTGCCATGGGCAGATGAGGCAGTGTAACAGCTTTCCAGGCTACCCCCTTCTGGCTGCCAGCTATCTGCAGACGTTCGCATTTTCGGAGCAGGGCTGCTGGAGGCGCCCGGCTCTGACCCACTAAGATACGTTTGAAGTTTGAGGTGTCAAGACAAGCAAGCAGCCCCAGTCTCTGTGCCTCTGTGCGGGCGGTGCCATGGGAAGATGAGGCTGAGCAACAGCTTTCCAGGCTAGCCCCTTCTGGCTGCCAGCTATATGCAGACATTCGCATTTTCAGAGCAGGTCTGGGAAAGGCACTTTGCAGGTACCCTCCCATTTCCACGTTACGTTTGAAGTTTGAGGTGGCAAGACAAGCAAGCAGCCCCAGTCTCTGTGCCTCTGTGCGAGCAGTGCCAAGTGCAGATGAGGCTGAGTAACAGCTTTCCGGGCTAACCTCTTCTGCCTGCCAGCTATCTGCAGACGTTTGCATTTTTGGCGCAGGGATGCCGGAGGCACCCGTCAGACACCCCCTTTGTTACGTTTGAAGTTAGAGGTGGCAAGACAAGCAAGCAGCCCCAGTCTCTGTGCCTCTGTGCGAGCAGTGCCATGGGCAGATGAGGCTGAGCAACAGCTTTCCAGGCTAGCCCCTTCTGGCTGCCAGCTATCTGGAGATGTTCGCATTTTCAGAGCAGGGCTACGAAAGGACACTGGTACGCGCACATCCATTCCCACACTACGTTTCAAGTCTGAGCTGGCAAGACAAGCAAGCAGCACCAGTCTCTGTGCCTCTGTGCGAGCAGTGCCAAGTGCAGATGAGTCTGAGCAACAGCTTTCCTGGCTAAACTCTTCTGGCTGCCAGCTATCTGCAGACGTTCGTATTTTCGGAGCAGGGCTGCTGGAGGCGACCGGCAGACACCCCCTTTGTTACATTTGAAGATTGAGGTGGCAAGACAAGCAGGCAGCCCCAGTTTCTGTGCCTCTGTGGGAGAAGTGCCATGGGCAGATGAGGCTGAGCAGCAGTTTTCCAGGCTAGCCCCTTCTGGCTGCCAGCTATCTGCAGACGTTCGCATTCTCAGAGCATGGCTGCGAAAGGCACTTGGCAGGGACCCCCCCCTATTCCAGTATACGTTTGAAATTTGAGGTGCAAGACAAGCAAGCAGCCCCAGTCTCTGTGCCTCTGTGCGAACAGTGCCATGGGCAGATGAGGCTGAGCAACAGCTTTCCAGGCTAGCCCCTTCTGTCGGCTAACTATCGGCAGACGTTCGCATTGTCGGAGCAGGGCTGCCGGAGGCGCCCAGCACGGACCCTCTAAGATACGTTGGGAGTTTGAGGTAGCAAGACAAGCAAGCAGTTCCAGTCTCTGTGCCTCTGTGCGAGCAGTGCCATGGGCAGATGAGGCTGAGCAACAGCTTTCCAGGCTAGAACCTTCTGGCTGCCAGCTATCTGCAGACGTTTGCATTTTCGTAGCAGGGCTGCCGGAAGATCCCGAAAGGGACCCCCTAAGTTACGTTGGAAGTTTGAGGTGGCAAGAAAAGCAAGCAGCCCCAGACTCTGTGCCTCTGTGCGAGCAGTGCCATGGGCAGATGAGGATGAGTAACAGCTTTCCAGGCTAACCCCTTCTGGCTGCCAGCTATCCGCAGACGTTCGCATTTTCGGAGCAGGACTGCTGCAGGTGCCCGGCACGGACCCCATATCTTACGTTTGACGTTTCAGGTGAAGAGACAAGCAAGCAGCCCTAGTCTCTTTGCCTCTGTTGCAGCAGTGCCATGGGCAGATGAGGCTGAGCAACAGCTTTCCAGGCTAGACCCTTCTGGCTGCCAGCTATCTGCAGACGTTCGCATTTTCGGAGTAGGTCTGGGAAAGGCACTTTTCAGGTACCCTCCCATTTCCAGTATACGTTTCAAGTTTGAGCTGGCAAGACAAGCAAGCAGCCCCAGTCTCTGTGCCTCTGTGCGAGCAGTGCCAAGTGCAGATGAGGCTGAGTAACAGCTTTCCGGGCTAACTTCTTCTGGCTGCCAGCTATGTGCAGACGTTCGCATTTTCGGAGCAGGGCTGCTGGAGGCACCCGTCAGACACCCCCTTTGTTACGTTTGAAGTTAGAGGTGGCAAGACAAGCAAGCAGCCCCAGCCTCTGTGCCTCTGTGCGAGCAGTGCCATGGGCAGATGAAGCCGAGCAACAGCTTTCCAGGCTAGACTCTTCTGGCTGCCAGCTATCTACAGACGTTTGCATTTTCGGAGCAGGGCTGCCGGAAGATCCCGAAAGGGACCCCCTAATATACGTTTGAAGTTTGAGGTGGCAAGACAAGCAAGCAGCCCCAGACTCTGTGCCTGCGTGCGAGCAGTCCCATGGGCAGATGAGGCTGAGCAACAGCTTTCCAGGCTAGCCCCTTCTGGCTGCCAGCTATCTGCAGACGTTCGCATTCTCAGAGCATGGCTGCGAAAGGCACTTGGCAGGGAACCCCCCCCTATTTCAGTATAAGTGTGAAATTTGAGGTGCAAGACAAGCAAGCAGTCCCAGTCTCTGTGCCTCTGCGCGAGCAGTGCCAATGGAAGATGAGGCTGAGCAACAGCTTTCCAGGCTAGCCCCTTCTGGCTGCCAGCTACCTGCAGACGTTTGCATTTTCGGAGCAGGGCTGCCGGACGATCCCGATAGGGACCCCCTAATCTACGTTTGATGTTTGAGGTGGCAAGACAAGCAAGCAGCCCCAGTCTCTGTGCCTCTGTGCGAGCAGTGCCATGTACAGGTGAGGCTGAGTAACAGCTTTCCAGGCTAGCCCCTTCTGGCTGCCAGCTATCTGCAGACGTTCGCATTTTAAAAGCAGGGCTACGAAACTAGCCTTGCAGGGACTTCCCATCCCCAGGTTACTTTTGAAGTTTGAGGTGGCAAGACAAGCAAGCAGCCCCAGTCTCTGTGCCTCTGTGCGAGCAGTGCCATGGGCACATGAGGCTGAGCAACAGCTTTCCAGGCTAGCCTCTTCTGGCTGCCAGCTATCTGCAGACGTTCGCATTTTCGGAGCAGGGCTGGGAAAGGCACTTTGCAGGTACCCTCCCATTTCCAGTGTACGTTGGAAGTTCGAGGTGGCAAGACAAGCACGCAGCCCCAGTCTCTGTGCCTCTGTGCGAGCAGTGTCAAATGCAGATGAGGATGAGTAACAGCTTTCCGGGCTAACCTCTTCTGGCTGCCAGCTATCTGCAGACGTTTGCATTTTCGGAGCAGGGCTGCCGGAAGATCCCGAAAGGGACCTCCTAAGATAAGTTGGAAGTTTGAGGTGGCAAGACAAGCAAGCAGCCCCAGTCTCTGTGCCTCTGTGCGAGCAGTGCCATGGGCAGATGAGGATGAGCAGCAGCTTTCCAGGCTAGCCCCTTCTGGCTGCCACCTCTCTGCAAACGTTTGCATTGTCGGAGCAGAGCTGGGAAAGACACTTGGCAGCTACACTCAAATTCCCAGGCTACGTTTGAAGTTTGAGGTTGCAAGACAAGCAAGCAGCCCCAGTCTCTGTGCCTCTGTGCGAGCAGTGCCATGGGCAGATGAGGCTGAGCAACAGCTTTCCAGGCTAGCCCCTTCTGACTGCCAGCTATCTGCACAGGTTTGCATTTTCGGAGCAGGTCTGCTGGAGGCACCCGTCAGACACCCCCTTTGTTACGTTTGAAGTTAGAGGTGGCAAGACAAGAAAGCAGCCCCAGTCTCTGTGCCTCTGTGCGAGCAGTGCCATGGGCAGATGAGGCTGAGCAACAGCTTTCCAGGCTAGGCCCTTCTGTCTGCGAACTATCGGCAGACATTCGCATTGTTGGAGCAGGGCTGTTGGAGGCGCTCAGCACGGACCCTCTAAGATACGTTGGAAGTTTGAGGTAGCAAGACAAGCAAGCAGTCCCAGTCTCTGTGCCTCTGTGCGAGCAGTGCCATGGGAAGATGAGGCTGAGCAACAGCTTTCCAGGCTAGCCCCTTCTGGCTGCCAGCTCTCTGCAGACGTTCGCATTTTCGGAGCAGGACTGCTGCAGGTGCCCGGCACGGACCCCATAAGTTACGTTTGACGTTTCACGTGACAAGACAAGCAAGCAGCCCCAGTCTCTGTGCCTCTGTGCGAGCAGTGCCATGGGCAGATGAGGCTGAGCAACAGCTTTCCAGGCTAGACCCTTCTGCCAGCCAGCTATCTGCAGACGTTCGCATTTTCGGAGGAGGGCTGGTAAAGGAGCCTGGCAGGAACATCCCCCATTTCCAGTGTATGTTTGAAGTTTGAGGTGGCAAGACAAGCAAGCAGCCCCAGTCTCTGTGCCTCTGTGCAAGTAGAGCCATGCGCAGAGGAGGCTGAGCAACATCTTTCCAGGCTAGCCCCTTCTGGCTGCCAGCTATCTGCAGACTTTCGCATTCTCAGAGCAGGGCTGCGAAAGAAGCCTGACAGGGACCACCCCCCTTTCCAGTTTACGTTTGAAGTTTGAGGTGGCAAGACAAGCAAGCAGCCCCAGTCTCTGTGCCTCTGTGCGAGCAGTGCCATGGGCAGATGAGGCTGAGCAACAGCTTTCCAGGCTAGACCCTTCTGCCCGCCAGCTATCTGCAGACGTTCGTATTCTCAGAGCAGGGCTACCGGAGGCACCCAGCACGGACAACATAATATACGTTTGAAGTTTGAGGTGGCAAGACAAGCAAGCAGCCCCAGTCTCTGTGCCTCTGTGCGAGCAGTGCCATGGGCAGATGAGGCTGAGCAACAGCTTTCCAGGCTAGCCCCTTCTGGCTGCCAGCTATCTGCAGACGTTCGCATTTTCGGAGCAGGGCTGGGAAAGGAGCCTGGCAGGGACCCCCCCCCTTTCCAGGCTACGTTTGAAGTTTGAGGTGGCAAGACAAGCAAGCAGCCCCATTCTCTGTGCCTCTGTGCGAGCAGTGCCATGGGCAGATGAGGCTGAGCAACAGCTTTCCAGGCTAGCCCCTTCTGGCTGCCAGCTATCGGCAGACGTTCGCATTGTCGGAGCAGGGCTGCTGGAGGCGCCCAGCATGGACCGTGTAAGATACGTTGGAAGTTTTGAGGTAGCAAGACAAGAAAGCAGCCCCAGTCTCTGTGCCTCTGTGCGAGCAGTGGCATGGGCAGATGAGGCTGAGCAACAGCTTTCCAGGCTAGCCCCTTCTGGCTGCCAGCTATCTGGAGATGTTCGCATTTTCAGAGCAGGGCTACGAAAGGACACTGGTACACGCACATCCATTCCCACACTACGTTTCAAGTCTGAGCTGGCAAGACAAGCAAGCAGCACCAGTCTCTGTGCCTCTGTGCGAGCAGTGCCAAGTGCAGATGAGTCTGAGCAACAGCTTTCCTGGCTAAAATCTTCTGGCTGCCAGCTATCTGCAGACGTTCGTATTTTCGGAGCAGGGCTGCTGGAGGCGACCGGCAGACACCCCCTTTGTTACATTTGAAGATTGAGGTAGCAAGACAAGCAGGCAGCCCCAGTTTCTGTGCCTCTGTGGGAGAAGTGCCATGGGCAGATGAGGCTGAGCAGCAGTTTTCCAGGCTAGCCCCTTCTGGCTGCCAGCTATCTGCAGACGTTCGCATTCTCAGAGCATGGCTGCGAAAGGCACTTGGCAGGGACCCCCCCCTATTCCAGTATACGTTTGAAATTTGAGGTGCAAGACAAGCAAGCAGCCCCAGTCTCTGTGCCTCTGTGCGACCAGTGCCATGGGCAGATGAGGCTGAGCAACAGCTTTCCAGGCTAGCCCCTTCTGTCGGCTAACTATCGGCAGACGTTCGCATTGTCGGAGCAGGGCTGCCGGAGGCGCCCAGCACGGACCCTCTAAGATACGTTGGGAGTTTGAGGTAGCAAGACAAGCAAGCAGTTCCAGTCTCTGTGCCTCTGTGCGAGCAGTGCCATGGGCAGATGAGGCTGAGCAACAGCTTTCCAGGCTAGAACCTTCTGGCTGCCAGCTATCTGCAGACGTTTGCATTTTCGTAGCAGGGCTGCCGGAAGATCCCGAAAGGGACCCCCTAAGTTACGTTGGAAGTTTGAGGTGGCAAGAAAAGCAAGCAGCCCCAGACTCTGTGCCTCTGTGCGAGCAGTGCCATGGGCAGATGAGGATGAGTAACAGCTTTCCAGGCTAACCCCTTCTGGCTGCCAGCTATCCGCAGACGTTCGCATTTTCGGAGCAGGACTGCTGCAGGTGCCCGGCACGGACCCCATATCTTACGTTTGACGTTTCAGGTGAAGAGACAAGCAAGCAGCCCTAGTCTCTTTGCCTCTGTTGCAGCAGTGCCATGGGCAGATGAGGCTGAGCAACAGCTTTCCAGGCTAGACCCTTCTGGCTGCCAGCTATCTGCAGACGTTCGCATTTTCGGAGTAGGTCTGGGAAAGGCACATTTCAGGTACCCTCCCATTTCCAGTATACGTTTCAAGTTTGAGCTGGCAAGAGAAGCAAGCAGCCCCAGTCTCTGTGCCTCTGTGCGAGCAGTGCCAAGTGCAGATGAGGCTGAGCAACAGCTTTCCGGGCTAACTTCTTCTGGCTGCCAGCTATCTGCAGACGTTTGCATTTTCGGAGCAGGGCTGCTGGAGGCACCCGTCAGACACCCCCTTTGTTACGTTTGAAGTTAGAGGTGGCAAGACAAGCAAGCAGCCCCAGACTCTGTGCCTGCGTGCGAGCAGTCCCATGGGCAGATGAGGCTGAGCAACAGCTTTCCAGGCTAGCCCCTTCTGGCTGCCAGCTATCTGCAGACGTTCGCATTCTCAGAGCATGGCTGCGAAAGGCACTTGGCAGGGAACCCCCCCCTATTTCAGTATAAGTGTGAAATTTGAGGTGCAAGACAAGCAAGCAGTCCCAGTCTCTGTGCCTCTGCGCGAGCAGTGCCAATGGAAGATGAGGCTGAGCAACAGCTTTCCAGGCTAGCCCCTTCTGGCTGCCAGCTACCTGCAGACGTTTGCATTTTCGGAGCAGGGCTGCCGGACGATCCCGATAGGGACCCCCTAATCTACGTTTGATGTTTGAGGTGGCAAGACAAGCAAGCAGCCCCAGTCTCTGTGCCTCTGTGCGAGCAGTGCCATGTACAGGTGAGGCTGAGTAACAGCTTTCCAGGCTAGCCCCTTCTGGCTGCCAGCTATCTGCAGACGTTCGCATTTTAAAAGCAGGGCTACGAAACTAGCCTTGCAGGGACTTCCCATCCCCAGGTTACTTTTGAAGTTTGAGGTGGCAAGACAAGCAAGCAGCCCCAGTCTCTGTGCCTCTGTGCGAGCAGTGCCATGGGCACATGAGGCTGAGCAACAGCTTTCCAGGCTAGCCTCTTCTGGCTGCCAGCTATCTGCAGACGTTCGCATTTTCGGAGCAGGGCTGGGAAAGGCACTTTGCAGGTACCCTCCCATTTCCAGTGTACGTTGGAAGTTCGAGGTGGCAAGACAAGCACGCAACCCCAGTCTCTGTGCCTCTGTGCGAGCAGTGTCAAATGCAGATGAGGCTGAGTAACAGCTTTCCGGGCTAACCTCTTCTGGCTGCCAGCTATCTGCAGACGTTTGCATTTTCGGAGCAGGGCTGCCGGAAGATCCCGAAAGGGACCTCCTAAGATAAGTTGGAAGTTTGAGGTGGCAAGACAAGCAAGCAGCCCCAGTCTCTGTGCCTCTGTGCGAGCAGTGCCATGGGCAGATGAGGATGAGCAACAGCTTTCCAGGCTAGCCCCTTCTGGCTGCCACCTCTCTGCAGACGTTTGCATTGTCGGAGCAGAGCTGGGAAAGACACTTGGCAGCTACACTCAAATTCCCAGGCTACGTTTGAAGTTTGAGGTGGCAAGACAAGCAAGCAGCCCCAGTCTCTGTGCCTCTGTGCGAGCAGTGCCATGGGCAGATGAGGCTGAGCAATAGCTTTCCAGGCTAGCCCCTTCTGACTGCCAGCTATCTGCACAGGTTTGCATTTTCGGAGCAGGTCTGCTGGAGGCACCCGTCAGACACCCCCTTTGTTACGTTTCAAGTTAGAGGTGGCAAGACAAGAAAGCAGCCCCAGTCTCTGTGCCTCTGTGCGAGCAGTGCCATGGGCAGATGAGGCTGAGCAACAGCTTTCCAGGCTAGGCCCTTCTGTCTGCGAACTATCGGCAGACGTTCGCATTGTTGGAGCAGGGCTGTTGGAGGCGCTCAGCACGGACCCTCTAAGATACGTTGGAAGTTTGAGGTAGCAAGACAAGCAAGCAGTCCCAGTCTCTGTGCCTCTGTGCGAGCAGTGCCATGGGAAGATGAGGCTGAGCAACAGCTTTCCAGGCTAGCCCCTTCTGGCTGCCAGCTCTCTGCAGACGTTCGCATTTTCGGAGCAGGACTGCTGCAGGTGCCCGGCACGGACCCCATAAGTTACGTTTGACGTTTCACGTGACAAGACAAGCAAGCAGCCCCAGTCTCTGTGCCTCTGTGCGAGCAGTGCCATGGGCAGATGAGGCTGAGCAACAGCTTTCCAGGCTAGCCCCTTCTGGCTGCCAGCTATCTGCAGACGTTCGCATTTTCGGAGCAGGGCTGGGAAAGGAGCCTGGCAGGGACACCCCCAATTTCCAGTGTACATTGGAAGTTTGAGGTGGCAAGACAAGCAAGCAGCCCCAGTCTCTGTGTCTCTGTGCGAGTAGTGCCATGGGCAGATGAGGCTGATCAACAGCTTTCCAGGCTAGCCCCTTCTGGCTGCCAGCTACCTGCAGACGTTCGCAACCTCAGAGCAGAGCTACCGGTGGCGCCCAGCACGGACAATATAAGTTACGTTTGAAGTTTGAGGTGGCAAGACAAGCAAGCAGCCCCAGTCTCTGTGCCTCTGTGCGAGCAGTGCCATGGGCAGATGAGGTTGAGCAACAGCTTTCCAGGCTAGCCCCTTCTGCCAGCCAGCTATCTGCAGACATTCGCATTTTCGGAGGAGGGCTGGTAAAGGAGCCTGGCAGGAACATCCCCCATTTCCAGTGTATGTTTGAAGTTTGAGGTGGCAAGACAAGCAAGCAGCCCCAGTCTCTGTTCCTCTGTGCAAGTAGAGCCATGCGCAGAGGAGGCTGAGCAACATCTTTCCAGGCTAGCCCCTTCTGGCTGCCATCTATCTGCAGACTTTCGCATTCTCTGAGCAGGGCTGCGAAAGAAGCCTGACAGGGACCACCCCCCTTTCCAGTTTACGTTTGAAGTTTGAGGTGGCAAGACAAGCAAGCAGCCCCAGTCTCTGTGCCTCTGTGTGAGCAGTGCCATGGGCAGATGAAGCAGAGCAACACCTTTCCAGGTTAGCCCCTTCTGGCTGCCAGCTATCTGCAGACGTTCGCATTCTCAGAGCAGAGCCACCGGAGGCGCCCAGCACAGACAACATAAGATACCTTTGAAGTTTGAGGTGGCAAGAAAAGCAAGCAGCCCCAGTCTCTGTGCCTCTGTGCGAGCAGTGCCATGAGCAGATGAGGCTGAGCAACAGCTTTCCAGGCTAGCCCCTTCTGGCTGCCAGCTGTCTGCAGACGTTCACATTCTCAGAGCAGGGCTGGGAAAGTAGCCTGGCAGGAACACCCCCCATGTCCATTTTACGTTTGAAGTTTGAGGTGGCAAGACAAGCAAGCAGCCCCAGTCTCTGTGCCTCTGTGCGAGCAGTGCCATGGGCAGATGAGGCTGAGCAACAGCTTTCCAGGCTAGACCCTTCTGCCCGCCAGCTATCTGCAGACGTTCGTATTCTCAGAGCAGGGCTACCGGAGGCACCCAGCACGGACAACATAATATAAGTTTGAAGTTTGAGGTGGCAAGACAAGCAAGCAGCCCCAGTCTCTGTGCCTCTGTGCGAGCAGTGCCATGCGCAGAGGAGGCTGAGCAACAGCTTTCCAGGCTAGCCCCTTCTGCCTGCCAGCTATCTGCAGACGTTCGCATTCTCAGAGCAGGACTGCTAAAGAAGCCTGGCAGGGACACCCCCCCCTTTCCAGTCTACGTTTGAAGTTTGAGGTGGCAAGACAAGCAAGCAGCCCCAGTCTCTGTGCCTCTGTGCGAGCAGTGCCATGGGCAGATGAGGCTGAGCAACAGCTTTCCAGGCTAGTCCCTTCTGGCTGCCAGCTACCTGCAGACGTTGGCATTCTCAGAGCAGGGCTACCGGAGGCGTCCAGCACGGACAACATAAGATACCTTTGAAGTTTGAGGTGGCAAGACAAGCAAGCAGCCCCAGTCTCTGTGCCTCTGTGCGAGCAGTGCCATGGGCAGATGAGGCTGAGCAACAGCTTTCCAGGCTAGTCCCTTCTGGCTGCCAGCTATCTGCAGACGTTCGCATTTTTGGAGCAGGGCTGGGAAAGGAGCCTGACAGGGACACCCCCCCATTTCCAGTGTACGTTTGAAGTTTGAGGTGGCGAGACAAGCAAGCAGCCCCAGCCTCTGTGCCTCTGTGTGAGCAGTGCCATGGGCAGATGAGGCTGAGCAACAGCTTTCCAGGCTAGCCCCTTCTGGCTGCCAGCTATCTGCAGACGTTCGCATTCTCAGAGCAGGGCTACCGGAGGCGCCCAGCACGGACAACATAAGTTACGTTTGAAGTTTGAGGTGGCAAGACTAGCAAGCAGCCCCAGAATCTGTTCCTCTGTGCGAGCAGTGCCATGAGCAGATGAGGCTGAGCAACAGCTTTCCAGGCTAGCCCCTTCTGGCTGCCAGCTGTCTGCAGACGTTCACATTCTCAGAGCAGGGCTGGGAAAGTAGCCTGGCAGGAACACCCCCCATGTCCATTTTACGTTTGAAGTTTGAGGTGGCAAGACAAGCAAGCAGCCCCAGTCTCTGTGCCTCTGTGCGAGCAGTGCCATGGGCAGATGAGGCTGAGCAACAGCTTTCCAGGCTAGACCCTTCTGCCCGCCAGCTATCTGCAGACGTTCGCATTCTCAGAGCAGGGCTACCGGAGGCACCCAGCACGGACAACATAATATAAGTTTGAAGTTTGAGGTGGCAAGACAAGCAAGCAGCCCCAGTCTCTGTGCCTCTGTGCGAGCAGTGCCATGCGCAGAGGAGGCTGAGCAACAGCTTTCCAGGCTAGCCCCTTCTGCCTGCCAGCTATCTACAGATGTTCGCATTCTCAGAGCAGGACTGCTAAAGAAGCCTGGCAGGGACACCCCCCCCTTTCCAGTCTACGTTTGAAGTTTGAGGTGGCAAGACAAGCAAGCAGCCCCAGTCTCTGTGCCTCTGTGCGAGCAGTGCCATGGGCAGATGAGGCTGAGCAACAGCTTTCCAGGCTAGTTCCTTCTGGCTGCCACCTACCTGCAGACGTTGGCATTCTCAGAGCAGGGCTACCGGAGGCGTCCAGCACGGACAACATAAGATACCTTTGAAGTTTGAGGTGGCAAGACAAGCAAGCAGTCCCAGTCTCTGTGCCTCTGTGCGAGCAGTGCCATGCGCAGATGAGGCTGAGCAACAGCTTTCCAGGCTAGTCCCTTCTGGCTGCCAGCTATCTGCAGACGTTCGCATTTTTGGAGCAGGGCTGGGAAAGGAGCCTGACAGGGACACCCCCCCATTTCCAGTGTACGTTTGAAGTTTGAGGTGGCGAGACAAGCAAGCAGCCCCAGCCTCTGTGCCTCTGTGTGAGCAGTGCCATGGGCAGATGAGGCTGAGCAACAGCTTTCCAGGTTAGCCCGTTCTGGCTGCCAGCTATCTGCAGACGTTCGCATTTTCGGAGCAGGGCTGGGAAAGGAGCCTGGCAGGGACACCCCCAATTTCCAGTGTACATTGGAAGTTTGAGGTGGCAAGACAAGCAAGCAGCCCCAGTCTCTGTGTCTCTGTGCGAGTAGTGCCATGGGCAGATGAGGCTGATCAACAGCTTTCCAGGCTAGACCCTTCTGGCTGCCAGCTACCTGCAGACGTTCGCAACCTCAGAGCAGAGCTACCGGTGGCGCCCAGCACGGACAATATAAGTTACGTTTGAAGTTTGAGGTGGCAAGACAAGCAAGCAGCCCCAGTCTCTGTGCCTCTGTGCGAGCAGTGCCATGGGCAGATGAGGTTGAGCAACAGCTTTCCAGGCTAGCCCCTTCTGCCAGCCAGCTATCTGCAGACGTTCGCATTTTCGGAGGAGGGCTGGTAAAGGAGCCTGGCAGGAACATCCCCCATTTCCAGTGTATGTTTGAAGTTTGAGGTGGCAAGACAAGCAAGCAGCCCCAGTCTCTGTTCCTCTGTGCAAGTAGAGCCATGCGCAGAGGAGGCTGAGCAACATCTTTCCAGGCTAGCCCCTTCTGGCTGCCATCTATCTGCAGACTTTCACATTCTCTGAGCAGGGCTGCGAAAGAAGCCTGACAGGGACCACCCCCCTTTCCAGTTTACGTTTGAAGTTTGAGGTGGCAAGACAAGCAAGCAGCCCCAGTCTCTGTGCCTCTGTGTGAGCAGTGCCATGGGCAGATGAAGCAGAGCAACACCTTTCCAGGTTAGCCCCTTCTGGCTGCCAGCTATCTGCAGACGTTCGCATTCTCAGAGCAGAGCCACCGGAGGCGCCCAGCACAGACAACATAAGATACCTTTGAAGTTTGAGGTGGCAAGAAAAGCAAGCAGCCCCAGTCTCTGTGCCTCTGTGCGAGCAGTGCCATGCGCAGAGGAGGCTGAGCAACAGCTTTCCAGGCTAGCCCCTTCTGCCTGCCAGCTATCTACAGATGTTCGCATTCTCAGAGCAGGACTGCTAAAGAAGCCTGGCAGGGACACCCCCCCCTTTCCAGTCTACGTTTGAAGTTTGAGGTGGCAAGACAAGCAAGCAGCCCCAGTCTCTGTGCCTCTGTGCGAGCAGTGCCATGGGCAGATGAGGCTGAGCAACAGCTTTCCAGGCTAGTTCCTTCTGGCTGCCACCTACCTGCAGACGTTGGCATTCTCAGAGCAGGGCTACCGGAGGCGTCCAGCACGGACAACATAAGATACCTTTGAAGTTTGAGGTGGCAAGACAAGCAAGCAGTCCCAGTCTCTGTGCCTCTGTGCGAGCAGTGCCATGCGCAGATGAGGCTGAGCAACAGCTTTCCAGGCTAGTCCCTTCTGGCTGCCAGCTATCTGCAGACGTTCGCATTTTTGGAGCAGGGCTGGGAAAGGAGCCTGACAGGGACACCCCCCCATTTCCAGTGTACGTTTGAAGTTTGAGGTGGCGAGACAAGCAAGCAGCCCCAGCCTCTGTGCCTCTGTGTGAGCAGTGCCATGGGCAGATGAGGCTGAGCAACAGCTTTCCAGGTTAGCCCCTTGTGGCTGCCAGCTATCTGCAGACGTTCGCATTCTCAGAGCAGGGCTACCGGAGGCGCCCAGCACGGACAACATAAGTTACGTTTGAAGTTTGAGGTGGCAAGACTAGCAAGCAGCCCCAGAATCTGTTCCTCTGTGCGAGCAGTGCCATGGGCAGATGAGGCTGAGCAACGGCTTTCCAGGCTTGCCCTTTCTGGCTGCCAGCTATTTGCAGACGTTCGCATTTTCGGAGGAGGGCTGCGAAAGCAGCCTGGCAGGGACCCCCCCTTTTCCAGTGTACGTTTGAAGTTTGAGGTGGCAAGACAAGCAAGCAGCCCCAGTCTCTGTGCCTCTGTGCGAGCAGTGCCATGGGCAGATGAGGCTGAGCAACAGCTTTCCAGGCTAGCCCCTTCTGGCTGCCAGCTACCTGCAGACGTTCGCATCCTCAGAGCAGGGCTACCGGAGGCGCCCAGCACGGACAACATAAGTTACGTTTGAAGTTTGAGGTGGCAAGACAAGCAAGCAGCCCCAGTCTCTGTGGCTCTGTGCGAGCAGTGCCATGGGCAGATGAGGCTGAGCAACAGCTTTCCAGGCTAGCCCCTTCTGGCTGCCAGCTATCTGCAGACGTTCGCATTTTCGGAGGAGGGCTGGTAAAGGACCCTGGCAGGAACATCCCCCATTTCCAGTGTACGTTTGAATTTTGAGGTGCCAAGACAAGCAAGCAGCCCCAGTCTCTGTGCCTCTGTGCGAGCAGTGCCATGGGCAGATGAGGCTGAGCAACATCTTTCCAGGCTAACCCCTTCTGGCTGCCAGCTATCTGCAGACGTTCGCATTTTCGGAGCAGTGCTGGGAAGGCCACTTTGCAGGTACCCTCCCATTCCCAGGTTACGTTTGAAGTTTGAGGTGGCAAGACAAGCAAGCAGCCCCAGTCTCTGTGCGTCTGTGCTAGCAGTGCCATGGGCAGGTGAGGCTGAGCAACAGCTTTCCAGGCTAGCACCTTCTGGCTGCCAGCTATCTGCAGACGTTCGCATTTTCAGAGCAGGGCTGCCGGAGGCACCCGTCAGACACCCCCTTTGTTACGTTTGAAGTTTGAGGTGGCAAGAGAAGCAAGCAGCCCCAGTCTCTGTGCCTCTGTGCGAGCAGTGCAAAGGGAAGATGAGGCTGAGCAACAGCTTTCCAGGCAAGCCCATTCTGTCTGCCAACTATCGGCAGACGTTCGCATTGTCGGAGCAGGGCTGCTGGAGGCGCCCAGCACGGACCCTCTAAGATACTTTGGGAGATTGAGGTAGCAAGACAAGCAAGCAGTCCCAGTCTCTGTGCCTCTGTGCGAGCAGTGCTATGAGCAGATGAGGCTGAGCAACAGCTTTCGAGGCTAGCCCCTTCTGGCTGCCAGCTCTCTGCAGACGTTTGCATTTTCGGTGCAGGGCTGCCGGACGATCCCGAAAGGGACCCCCTAATCTACGTTTGATGTTTGAGGTGGCAAGACAAGCAAGCAGCCCCAGTCTCTGTGCCTCTGTGCGAGCAGTGCCATGGGCAGATGAGGCTGTGTAACAGCTTTCCAGGCTACCCCCTTCTGGCTGCCAGCTATCTGCAGACGTTCGCATTTTCGGAGCAGGGCTGCTGGAGGCGCCCGGCTCTGACCCACTAAGATACGTTTGAAGTTTGAGGTGTCAAGACAAGCAAGCAGCCCCAGTCTCTGTGCCTCTGTGCGGGCAGTGCCATGGGAAGATGAGGCTGAGCAACAGCTTTCCAGGCTAGCCCCTTCTGGCTGCCAGCTATATGCAGACATTCGCATTTTCAGAGCAGGTCTGGGAAAGGCACTTTGCAGGTACCCTCCCATTTCCACGTTACGTTTGAAGTTTGAGGTGGCAAGACAAGCAAGCAGCCCCAGTCTCTGTGCCTCTGTGCGAGCAGTGCCAAGTGCAGATGAGGCTGAGTAACAGCTTTCCGGGCTAACCTCTTCTGCCTGCCAGCTATCTGCAGACGTTTGCATTTTTGGCGCAGCGATGCCGGAGGCACCCGTCAGACACCCCCTTTGTTACGTTTGAAGTTAGAGGTGGCAAGACAAGCAAGCAGCCCCAGTCTCTGTGCCTCTGTACGAGCAGTGCCATGGGCAGATGAGGCTGAGCAACAGCTTTCCAGGCTAGCCCCTTCTGGCTGCCAGCTATCGGCAGACGTTCGCATTGTCGGAGCAGGGCTGCTGGAGGCGCCCAGCATGGACCGTGTAAGATACGTTGGAAGTTTGAGGTAGCAAGACAAGAAAGCAGCCCCAGTCTCTGTGCCTCTGTGCGAGCAGTGCCATGGGCAGATGAGGCTGAGCAACAGCTTTCCAGGCTAGCCCCTTCTGGCTGCCAGCTATCTGGAGATGTTCGCATTTTCAGAGCAGGGCTACGAAAGGACACTGGTACGCGCACATCCATTCCCACACTACGTTTCAAGTCTGAGCTGGCAAGACAAGCAAGCAGCACCAGTCTCTGTGCCTCTGTGCGAGCAGTGCCAAGTGCAGATGAGTCTGAGCAACAGCTTTCCTGGCTAAACTCTTCTGGCTGCCAGCTATCTGCAGACGTTCGTATTTTCGGAGCAGGGCTGCTGGAGGCGACCGGCAGACACCCCCTTTGTTACATTTGAAGATTGAGGTGGCAAGACAAGCAGGCAGCCCCAGTTTCTGTGCCTCTGTGGGAGAAGTGCCATGGGCAGATGAGGCTGAGCAGCAGTTTTCCAGGCTAGCCCCTTCTGGCTGCCAGCTATCTGCAGACGTTCGCATTCTCAGAGCATGGCTGCGAAAGGCACTTGGCAGGGACCCCCCCCTATTCCAGTATACGTTTGAAATTTGAGGTGCAAGACAAGCAAGCAGCCCCAGTCTCTGTGCCTCTGTGCGACCAGTGCCATGGGCAGATGAGGCTGAGCAACAGCTTTCCAGGCTAGCCCCTTCTGTCGGCTAACTATCGGCAGACGTTCGCATTGTCGGAGCAGGGCTGCCGGAGGCGGCCAGCACGGACCCTCTAAGATACGTTGGGAGTTTGAGGTAGCAAGACAAGCAAGCAGTTCCAGTCTCTGTGCCTCTGTGCGAGCAGTGCCATGGGCAGATGAGGCTGAGCAACAGCTTTCCAGGCTAGAACCTTCTGGCTGCCAGCTATCTGCAGACGTTTGCATTTTCGTAGCAGGGCTGCCGGAAGATCCCGAAAGGGACCCCCTAAGTTACGTTGGAAGTTTGAGGTGGCAAGAAAAGCAAGCAGCCCCAGACTCTGTGCCTCTGTGCGAGCAGTGCCATGGGCAGATGAGGATGAGTAACAGCTTTCCAGGCTAACCCCTTCTGGCTGCCAGCTATCCGCAGACGTTCGCATTTTCGGAGCAGGACTGCTGCAGGTGCCCGGCACGGACCCCATATCTTACGTTTGACGTTTCAGGTGAAGAGACAAGCAAGCAGCCCTAGTCTCTTTGCCTCTGTTGCAGCAGTGCCATGGGCAGATGAGGCTGAGCAACAGCTTTCCAGGCTAGACCCTTCTGGCTGCCAGCTATCTGCAGACGTTCGCATTTTCGGAGTAGGTCTGGGAAAGGCACTTTTCAGGTACCCTCCCATTTCCAGTATACGTTTCAAGTTTGAGCTGGCAAGACAAGCAAGCAGCCCCAGTCTCTGTGCCTCTGTGCGAGCAGTGCCAAGTGCAGATGAGGCTGAGTAACAGCTTTCCGGGCTAACTTCTTCTGGCTGCCAGCTATGTGCAGACGTTTGCATTTTCGGAGCAGGGCTGCTGGAGGCACCCGTCAGACACCCCCTTTGTTACGTTTGAAGTTAGAGGTGGCAAGACAAGCAAGCAGCCCCAGCCTCTGTGCCTCTGTGCGAGCAGTGCCATGGGCAGATGAAGCCGAGCAACAGCTTTCCAGGCTAGACTCTTCTGGCTGCCAGCTATCTACAGACGTTTGCATTTTCGGAGCAGGGCTGCCGGAAGATCCCGAAAGGGACCCCCTAATATACGTTTGAAGTTTGAGGTGGCAAGACAAGCAAGCAGCCCCAGACTCTGTGCCTGCGTGCGAGCAGTCCCATGGGCAGATGAGGCTGAGCAACAGCTTTCCAGGCTAGCCCCTTCTGGCTGCCAGCTATCTGCAGACGTTCGCATTCTCAGAGCATGGCTGCGAAAGGCACTTGGCAGGGAACCCCCCCCTATTTCAGTATAAGTGTGAAATTTGAGGTGCAAGACAAGCAAGCAGTCCCAGTCTCTGTGCCTCTGCGCGAGCAGTGCCAATGGAAGATGAGGCTGAGCAACAGCTTTCCAGGCTAGCCCCTTCTGGCTGCCAGCTACCTGCAGACGTTTGCATTTTCGGAGCAGGGCTGCCGGACGATCCCGATAGGGACCCCCTAATCTACGTTTGATGTTTGAGGTGGCAAGACAAGCAAGCAGCCCCAGTCTCTGTGCCTCTGTGCGAGCAGTGCCATGTACAGGTGAGGCTGAGTAACAGCTTTCCAGGCTAGCCCCTTCTGGCTGCCAGCTATCTGCAGACGTTCGCATTTTAAAAGCAGGGCTACGAAACTAGCCTTGCAGGGACTTCCCATCCCCAGGTTACTTTTGAAGTTTGAGGTGGCAAGACAAGCAAGCAGCCCCAGTCTCTGTGCCTCTGTGCGAGCAGTGCCATGGGCAGATGAGGCTGAGCAACAGCTTTCCAGGCTAGCCTCTTCTGACTGCCAGCTATCTGCAGACGTTCGCATTTTCGGAGCAGGGCTGGGAAAGGCACTTTGCAGGTACCCTCCCATTTCCAGTGTACGTTGGAAGTTCGAGGTGGCAAGACAAGCACGCAGCCCCAGTCTCTGTGCCTCTGTGCGAGCAGTGTCAAATGCAGATGAGGATGAGTAACAGCTTTCCGGGCTAACCTCTTCTGGCTGCCAGCTATCTGCAGACGTTTGCATTTTCGGAGCAGGGCTGCCGGAAGATCCCGAAAGGGACCTCCTAAGATAAGTTGGAAGTTTGAGGTGGCAAGACAAGCAAGCAGCCCCAGTCTCTGTGCCTCTGTGCGAGCAGTGCCATGGGCAGATGAGGATGAGCAGCAGCTTTCCAGGCTAGCCCCTTCTGGCTGCCACCTCTCTGCAGACGTTTGCATTGTCGGAGCAGAGCTGGGAAAGACACTTGGCAGCTACACTCAAATTCCCAGGCTACGTTTGAAGTTTGAGGTTGCAAGACAAGCAAGCAGCCCCAGTCTCTGTGCCTCTGTGCGAGCAGTGCCATGGGCAGATGAGGCTGAGCAACAGCTTTCCAGGCTAGCCCCTTCTGACTGCCAGCTATCTGCACAGGTTTGCATTTTCGGAGCAGGTCTGCTGGAGGCACCCGTCAGACACCCCCTTTGTTACGTTTGAAGTTAGAGGTGGCAAGACAAGAAAGCAGCCCCAGTCTCTGTGCCTCTGTGCGAGCAGTGCCATGGGCAGATGAGGCTGAGCAACAGCTTTCCAGGCTAGGCCCTTCTGTCTGCGAACTATCGGCAGACATTCGCATTGTTGGAGCAGGGCTGTTGGAGGCGCTCAGCACGGACCCTCTAAGATACGTTGGAAGTTTGAGGTAGCAAGACAAGCAAGCAGTCCCAGTCTCTGTGCCTCTGTGCGAGCAGTGCCATGGGAAGATGAGACTGAGCAACAGCTTTCCAGGCTAGCCCCTTCTGGCTGCCAGCTCTCTGCAGACGTTCGCATTTTCGGAGCAGGACTGCTGCAGGTGCCCGGCACGGACCCCACAAGTTACGTTTGACGTTTCACGTGACAAGACAAGCAAGCAGCCCCAGTCTCTGTGCCTCTGTGCGAGCAGTGCCATGGGCAAATGAGGTTGAGCAACAGCTTTCCAGGCTAGCCCCTTCTGCCTGCCAGCTATTTGCAGACGTTCGCATTCTCAGAGCAGGGCTGCGAAAGAAGCCTGACAGGGACCACCCCCCTTTCCAGTTTACGTTTGAAGTTTGAGGTGGCAAGACAAGCAAGCAGCCCCAGTCTCTGTGCCTCTGTGTGAGCAGTGCCATGGGCAGATGAAGCTGAGCAACAGCTTTCCAGGTTAGCCCCTTCTGGCTGCCAGCTGTCTGCAGACGTTCGCATTTTCAGAGCAGGGCTGGGAAAGGAGCCTGGCAGGAACACCCCCCATGTCCATTGTACGTTTGAAGTATGAGGTGGCAAGACAAGCAAGCAGCCCCAGTCTCTGTGCCTCTGTGCGAGCAGTGCCATGGGCAGATGAGGCTGAGCAACAGCTTTCCAGGCTAGACCCTTCTGCCCGCCAGCTATCTGCAGACGTTAGCATTCTCAGAGCAGGGCTACCGGAGGCACCCAGCACGGACAACATAATATAAGTTTGAAGTTTGAGGTGGCAAGACAAGCAAGCAGCCCCAGTCTCTGTGCCTCTGTGCGAGCAGTGCCATGCGCAGAGGAGGCTGAGCAACAGCTTTCCAGGCTAGCCCCTTCTGCCTGCCAGCTATCTACAGATGTTCGCATTCTCAGAGCAGGACTGCTAAAGAAGCCTGGCAGGGACACCCCCCCCTTTCCAGTCTACGTTTGAAGTTTGAGGTGGCAAGACAAGCAAGCAGCCCCAGTCTCTGTGCCTCTGTGCGAGCAGTGCCATGGGCAGATGAGGCTGAGCAACAGCTTTCCAGGCTAGTCCCTTCTGGCTGCCAGCTACCTGCAGACGTTGGCATTCTCAGAGCAGGGCTACCGGAGGCGTCCAGCACGGACAACATAAGATACCTTTGAAGTTTGAGTTGGCAAGACAAGCAAGCAGCCCCAGTCTCTGTGCCTCTGTGCGAGCAGTGCCATGGGCAGATGAGGCTGAGCAACAGCTTTCCAGGCTAGTCCCTTCTGGCTGCCAGCTATCTGCAGACGTTCGCATTTTCGGAGCAGGGCTGGGAAAGGAGCCTGACAGGGACACCCCCCCATTTCCAGTGTACGTTTGAAGTTTGAGGTGGCGAGACAAGCAAGCAGCCCCAGCCTCTGTGCCTCTGTGTGAGCAGTGCCATGGGCAGATGAGGCTGAGCAACAGCTTTCCAGGCTAGCCCCTTCTGGCTGCCAGCTATCTGCAGACGTTCGCATTCTCAGAGCAGGGCTACCGGAGGCGCCCAGCACGGACAACATAAGTTACGTTTGAAGTTTGAGGTGGCAAGACTAGCAAGCAGCCCCAGAATCTGTTCCTCTGTGCGAGCAGTGCCATGGGCAGATGAGGCTGAGCAACGGCTTTCCAGGCTAGCCCCTTCTGGCTGCCAGCTATTTGCATACGTTCGCATTTTCGGAAGAGGGCTGCGAAAGGAGCCTGGCAGGGACCCCCCCTTTTCCAGTGTACGTTGGAAGTTTGAGGTGGCAAGACAAGCAAGCAGCCCCAGTCTCTGTGCCTCTGTGCGAGCAGTGCCATGGGCAGATGAGGCTGAGCAACAGCTTTGCAGGCTAGCCCCTTCTGGCTGCCAGCTACCTGCAGACGTTCGCATCCTCAGAGCAGGGCTACTGGAGGCGCCCAGCACGGACAACATAAGTTACGTTTGAAGTTTGAGGTGGCAAGACAAGCAAGCAGCCCCAGTCTCTGTGCCTCTGTGCGAGCAGTGCCATGGGCAGATGAGGCTGAGCAACAGCTTTCCAGGCTAGCCCCTTCTGGCTGCCAGCTATCTGCAGACGTTCGCATTTTCGGAGGAGGGCTGGTAAAGGAGCCTGGCAGGAACATCCCCCATTTCCAGTGTACGTTTGAATTTTGAGGTGCCAAGACAAGCAAGCAGCCCCAGTCTCTGTGCCTCTGTGCGAGCAGTGCCATGGGCAGATGAGGCTGAGCAACATCTTTCCAGGCTAACCCCTTCTGGCTGCCAGCTATCTGCAGACGTTCGCATTTTCGGAGCAGTGCTGGGAAGGCCACTTTGCAGGTACCCTCCCATTCCCAGGTTACGTTTGAAGTTTGAGGTGGCAAGACAAGCAAGCAGCCCCAGTCTCTGTGCGTCTGTGCTAGCAGTGCCATGGGCAGGTGAGGCTGAGCAACAGCTTTCCAGGCTAGCCTCTTCTGGCTGCCAGCTATCTGCAGACGTTCGCATTTTCAGAGCAGGGCTGCCGGAGGCACCCGTCAGACACCCCCTTTGTTACGTTTGAAGTTTGAGGTGGCAACACAAGCAAGCAGCCCCAGTCTCTGTGCCTCTGTGCGACCAGTGCCATGGGCAGATGAGGCTGAGCAACAGCTTTCCAGGGAAGCCCATTCTGTCTGCCAACTATCGGCAGACGTTCGCATTGTCGGAGCAGGGCTGCTGGAGGCGCCCAGCACGGACCCTCTAAGATACTTTGGGAGATTGAGGTAGCAAGACAAGCAAGCAGTCCCAGTCTCTGTGCCTCTGTGCGAGCAGTGCCATGTGCAGATGAGGCTGAGCAACAGCTTTCGAGGCTAGCCCCTTCTGGCTGCCAGCTCTCTGCAGACGTTTGCATTTTCGGTGCAGGGCTGCCGGACGATCCCGAAAGGGACCCCCTAGTCTACGTTTGATGTTTGAGGTGGCAAGACAAGCAAGCAGCCCCAGTCTCTGTGCCTCTGTGCGAGCAGTGCCAAGTGCAGATGAGGCTGAGTAACAGCTTTCCGGGCTAACCTCTTCTGCCTGCCAGCTATCTGCAGACGTTTGCATTTTTGGCGCAGGGATGCCGGAGGCACCCGTCAGACACCCCCTTTGTTACGTTTGAAGTTAGAGGTGGCAAGACAAGCAAGCAGCCCCAGTCTCTGTGCCTCTGTACGAGCAGTGCCATGGGCAGATGAGGCTGAGCAACAGCTTTCCAGGCTAGCCCCTTCTGCCTGCCAGCTATCGGCAGACGTTCGCATTGTCGGAGCAGGGCTGCTGGAGGCGCCCAGCATGGACCGTGTAAGATACGTTGGAAGTTTGAGGTAGCAAGACAAGAAAGCAGCCCCAGTCTCTGTGCCTCTGTGCGAGCAGTGCCATGGGCAGATGAGGCTGAGCAACAGCTTTCCAGGCTAGCCCCTTCTGGCTGCCAGCTATCTGGAGATGTTCGCATTTTCAGAGCAGGGCTACGAAAGGACACTGGTACGCGCACATGCATTCCCACACTACGTTTCAAGTCTGAGCTGGCAAGACAAGCAAGCAGCACCAGTCTCTGTGCCTCTGTGCGAGCAGTGCCAAGTGCAGATGAGTCTGAGCAACAGCTTTCCTGGCTGAACTCTTCTGGCTGCCAGCTATCTGCAGACGTTCGCATTGTCGGAGCAGGGCTGCTGGAGGCGACCGGCAGACACCCCCTTTGTTACATTTGAAGATTGAGGTGGCAAGACAAGCAGGCAGCCCCAGTTTCTGTGCCTCTGTGGGAGAAGTGCCATGGGCAGATGAGGCTGAGCAGCAGTTTTCCAGGCTAGCCCCTTCTGGCTGCCAGCTATCTGCAGACGTTCGCATTCTCAGAGCATGGCTGCGAAAGGCACTTGGCAGGGACCCCCCCCTATTCCAGTATACGTTTGAAATTTGAGGTGCAAGACAAGCAAGCAGCCCCAGTCTCTGTGCCTCTGTGCGACCAGTGCCATGGGCAGATGAGGCTGAGCAACAGCTTTCCAGGCTAGCCCCTTCTGTCTGCTAACTATCGGCAGACGTTCGCATTGTCGGAGCAGGGCTGCCGGAGGCGCCCAGCACGGACCCTCTAAGATACGTTGGGAGTTTGAGGTAGCAAGACAAGCAAGCAGTTCCAGTCTCTGTGCCTCTGTGCGAGCAGTGCCATGGGCAGATGAGGCTGAGCAACAGCTTTCCAGGCTAGAACCTTCTGGCTGCCAGCTATCTGCAGACGTTTGCATTTTCGTAGCAGGGCTGCCGGAAGATCCCGAAAGGGACCCCCTAAGTTACGTTGGAAGTTTGAGGTGGCAAGAAAAGCAAGCAGCCCCAGACTCTGTGCCTCTGTGCGAGCAGTGCCATGGGCAGATGAGGATGAGTAACAGCTTTCCAGGCTAACCCCTTCTGGCTGCCAGCTATCCGCAGACGTTCGCATTTTCGGAGCAGGACTGCTGCAGGTGCCCGGCACGGACCCCATATCTTACGTTTGACGTTTCAGGTGAAGAGACAAGCAAGCAGCCCTAGTCTCTTTGCCTCTGTTGCAGCAGTGCCATGGGCAGATGAGGCTGAGCAACAGCTTTCCAGGCTAGACCCTTCTGGCTGCCAGCTATCTGCAGACGTTCGCATTTTCGGAGTAGGTCTGGGAAAGGCAATTTCAGGTACCCTCCCATTTCCAGTATACGTTTCAAGTTTGAGCTGGCAAGAGAAGCAAGCAGCCCCAGTCTCTGTGCCTCTGTGCGAGCAGTGCCAAGTGCAGATGAGGCTGAGTAACAGCTTTCCGGGCTAACTTCTTCTGGCTGCCAGCTATCTGCAGACGTTTGCATTTTCGGAGCAGGGCTGCTGGAGGCACCCGTCAGACACCCCCTTTGTTACGTTTGAAGTTAGAGGTGGCAAGACAAGCAAGCAGCCCCAGCCTCTGTGCCTACGTGCGAGCAGTGCCATGGGCAGATGAAGCCGAGCAACAGCTTTCCAGGCTAGACTCTTCTGGCTGCCAGCTATATACAGACGTTTGCATTTTCGGAGCAGGTCTGCCGGAAGATCCCGAAAGGGACCCCCTAATATACGTTTGAAGTTTGAGGTGGCAAGACAAGAAAGCAGCCCCAGACTCTGTGCCTGCGTGCGAGCAGTCCCATGGGCAGGTGAGACTGAGCAAGAGCTTTCCAGGCTAGCCCCTTCTGGCTGTCACCTCACGGGAGACGTTCGCATTTTCGGAGCAGTGCTGGGAAAGCCACTTTTCAGGTACCCTCCCATTCCCAGGTTACGTTTGAAGTTAGAGGTGGCAAGACAAGCAAGCAGCCCCAGTCTCTGTGCCTCTGTGCGAGCAGTGCCATGGGCAGATGAGGCTGAGCAACAGCTTTCCAGGCTAGCCCCTTCTGGCTGCCAGCTATCTGCAGACGTTCGCATTTTCGGAGCAGGGCTGACGGAGTCACCCGTCAGACACCCCCTTTGTTACGTTTGAAGTTTGAGGTGGCAAGACAAGCAAGCAGCCCCAGTCTCTGTGCCTCTGTGCGAGCAGTGCCATGGGCAGATGAGGATGAGCAGCAGCTTTCCAGGCTAGCCCCTTCTGGCTGCCACCTATCTGCAGACGTTCGCATTGTCGGAGCAGGGCTGGGAAAGACACTTGGCAGCTACACTCAAATTGCCAGGCTACGTTTGAAGTTTGAGGTGGCAAAACAAGCAAGCAGCCCCAGTCTCTGTGCCTCTGTGCGAGCAGTGCCATGGGCAGATGAGGCTGAGCAACAGCTTTCCAGGCTAGCCCCTTCTGTCTGCGAACTATCGGCAGACGTTCGCATTGTTGGAGCAGGGCTGTTGGAGGCGCTCAGCACGGACCCTCTAAGATACGTTGGAAGTTTGAGGTAGCAAGACAAGCAAGCAGTCCCAGTCTCTGTGCCTCTGTGCGAGCAGTGCCATGGGCAGATGAGGCTGAGCAACAGCTTTCCAGGCTAGCCCCTTCTGGCTGCCAGCTATCTGCAGACGTTCGCATTTTCAGAGCAGGACTGCTGCAGGTGCCCGGCACGGACCCCATATGTTACGTTTGACGTTTCACGTGACAAGACAAGCAAGCAGCCCCAGTCTCTGTGCCTCTGTGCGAGCAGTGCCATGGGCAGATGAGGCTGAGCAACAGCTTTCCAGGCTAGCCCCTTCTGACTGCCAGCTATCTGCAGACATTTGCATTTTCGGAGCAGGGCTGCCGGAAGATCCCGAAAGGGACCTCCTAAGATACGTTGGAAGTTTGAGGTGGCAAGACAAGCAAGCAGCCCCAGACTCTGTGCCTCTGTGCGAGCAGTGCCATGGGCAGATGAGGCTGAGTAATAGCTTTCCAGGCTAGCCTCTTCTGGCTGCCATCTATCTGCAGACGTTCGCATTCTCGCAGCAGGTCTGGGCAAAGCACTTTGCAGGTACCCTCCAATTTCCAGTCTACGTTTGAAGTTTGAGGTGGCAAGACAAGCAAGCAGCCCCAGTCTCTGTGCCTCTGTGCGAGCAGTGCCATGTGCAGATGAGGCTTAGTAACAGCTTTCCAGGCTAACCCCTTCTGGCTGCCAGCTATCTGCAGACATTCGCATTTTCAGAGCAGGACTGCAGGAGGCACACTGCACGGAACCCCTTTGTTACGTTTGAAGTTTGAGGTGGCAAGACAAGCAAGCAGCCCCAGATTCTGTGCCTCTGTGCGAGCAGTGCCATGGGCAGATGAGGCTGAGCAGCAGCTTTCCAGGCTAGCCCCTTCTGGCTGCCACCTATCTGCAGACGTTCGCATTGTCGGAGCAGGGCTGGGAAAGACACTTGGCTGCTACCCTCAAATTCCAAGGCTACTTTTGAAGTTAGAGATGGCAACACAAGCAAGCAGCCCCAGTCTCTGTGCCTCTGCGCGAGCAGTGCCAAGGGAATATTAGGCTCAGCAACAGCTTTCCAGGCTAGCCCCTTCTGGTTGCCAGCTATCTGGAGACATTCGCATTTTCAGAGCAGGGCTACGAAAGGACACTGGCAGGCGCACATCCATTAACAGACCACGTGTGAATTTTGATGTGGCAAGACAAGCAAGCAGCCCCAGTCTCTGTGCCTCTGTGCGAGCAGTGCCATGGGCAGATGAGGCTGAGCAACAGCTTTCCAGGCTAGCACCTTCTGGCTGCCATCTATCTGCAGACGTTCGCATTCTCGCAGCAGGTCTGGGCAAGGCACTTTGCAGGTACCCTCACATTTCCAGTCAACGTTTCAAGTTGGAGGTGGCAAGACAAGCAAGCAGCCCCAGTCTCTGCGCCTCTGTGCGAGCAGTGCCATGTGCAGATGAGGCTGAGCAACAGCTTTCCAGGCTAGCCCCTTCTGGCTGTCAGCTATCTGCAGACGTTTTCATTTTCGGAGCAGGGCTGCCGGAAGATCCCGAAAGGGACCCCCTAAGTTACATTGGAAGTTTGAGGTGGCAAGACAAGCAAGCAGCCCCAGACTCTGTGCCTCTGTGCGAGCAGTGCCATGGGCATATGAGGCTGAGTAACAGCTTTCCAGGCTAGCCCCTTCTGGCTGCCAGCTATCTGCAGACATTCGCATTTTCAGAGCAGGACTGCAGGAGGCACACGGCACGGAACCCCTTTGATATGTTTGAAGTTTGAGGTGGCAAGACAAGCAAGCAGCCCCTGTTTCTGTGCCTCTGTGCGAGCAGTGCAAAGGGAAGATGAGGCTGAGCAACAGCTTTCCAGGTTAGCCCCTTCTGGCTGCCAGCTATCTGCAGACTTTTGCATTTTCAGAGCAGGGCTACGAAAGGACACTGGCAGGCGCACATCTATTCCCAGATTACGTGCAAGTTTTGATGTGGAAAGAAAAGCAAGCAGCCCCAGTCTCTGTGCCTCTGTGCGAGCAGTGCCATGGGCAGATGAGGCTGAGCAACAGCTTTCCAGGCTAGCCCCTTCTGTCTGCCAACTATCAGCAGACGTTCGCATTTTCGGAACAGGGCTGCTGGAGGCGCCCAGCACGGACCCTCTAAATTAAGTTTGAAGTTTGAGGTGGCAAGACAAGCAAGCAGCCCCAGTTTCTGTGCCTCTGTGCGAGAAGTGCCAAGGGCAGATGAGGCTGAGCAATAGTTTTCCAGACTAGCCCCTTCTGGCTGCCAGCTATCTGCAGACATTCACATTTTCGGAGCAGGCTGCTGGAGGCACCCGGCACGGACCCCCTTTGTTACATTTGAAGTTTGAGGTGGAAGACAAGCAAACAGCCCCAGTCTCTGTGCCTCTCTGCGAGCAGTGCCATGGGCAGATGAGGCTGAGCAGCAGTTTTCCAGGCTAGCCCCTTCTGGCTGCCAGCTATCTGCAGACGTTCACATTTTCGAAGCAGCTCTGGGCAAGGCACTTTGCAGGTACCCTCCCATTTCCAGTGTACGTTGGAAGTTTGAGGTGGCAAGACAAGCAAGCAGCCCCAGTCTCTGTGCCTCTGTGCGAGCAGTGCCAAGTGCAGATGAGGCTGAGTAACAGCTTTCCACGCTAACCTCTTCTGGCAGCCAGCTATCTGCACACATTCGCATTTTTAGAGCAGGGCTGCCTGAGGCACCCGTCAGACACCCCCTTTGTTAGGTTTGAAGTTTGAGCTGGCAAGACAAGCAAGCAGCCCCAGTCTCTGTGCCCCTGTGCGACCAGTGCCGTTGGCAGATGAGGCTGAGTAACAGCTTTCCAGGCTAGCCCCTTCTGGCTGCCAGCTATCTGCAGACATTCGCATTTTCACAGCAGGAATTCCGAAGGCGCAAGTCAAGGAACCCCTTTGTAACGTTTGAAGTTTGAGGTGGCAAGGCAAGCAAGCAGCCCCAGTCTCTGTGCCTCTGTGCGAGCAGTGCCATGGGCAGATGAGGCTGAGCAACAGCTTTCCAGGCTAGCCCCTTCTGGCTGCCAGCTCTCTGCAGACGTTCGCATTTTCGGAGCAGGACTGCTGCAGGTGCCCGGCACGGAACCCATATATTACGTTTGACGTTTCACGTGAGAAGACAAGCAAGCAGCCCCAGTCTCTGTGCCTCTGTGCAAGCAGTGCCATGGGCAGATGAGGCTGAGCAACAGCTTTCCAGGCTAGACCCTTCTGGCTGCCAGCTATCTGCAGACGTTCGCATTTTCAGAGCAGGGCTGCTGGAGTCGTCCGGCAGAGACCCCCTTTGTTACGTTTGAAGTTTGAGGTAGCAAGACAAGCAAGCAGCCCCAGTCTCTGTGCCTCTGTGCGAGCAGTGCCATGGGCAGATGAGGCTGAGCAACAGCTTTCCAGGCTAGCCTTTTCTGGCTGCCACCTATCTGCAGACGTTCGCATTGTCGGAGCAGGGCTGGGAAAGACACTTGGCTGCTACCCTCAAATTCCAAGGCTACCTTTGAAGTTAGAGATGGCAACACAAGCAAGCAGCCCCAGTCTCTGTGCCTCTGCGCGAGCAGTGCCAAGGGAATATTAGGCTGAGCAACAGCTTTGCAGGCTAGCCCCTTCTGGTTGCCAGCTATCTGGAGACATTCGCATTTTCAGAGCAGGGCTACGAAAGGACACTGGCAGGCGCACATCCATTAACAGACCACGTGTGAATTTTGATGTGGCAAGACAAGCAAGCAGCCCCAGTCTCTGTGCCTCTGTGCGAGCAGTGCCATGCGCAGATGAGGCTGAGCAACAGCTTTCCAGGCTAGCCCCTTCTGGCTGCCAGCTATCTGCAGACGTTCGCATTTTCGGAGCAGGGCTGCCGGAGGCACATGGCACGCACCCCCTTTGTTACATTTGACGTTTGAGGTGGCAAGACAAGCAAGCAGCCCCAGTCTCTGTGCCTCTGTCCGAACAGTGCCATGGGCAGATGAGGCTGAGCAACAGCTTTCCAGGCTAGCCCCTTCTGGCTGCCAGCTATCTGCAGACGTTTGCATTGTCGGAGCAGGGCTGCCGGAAGATCCCGAAAGGGACCCCCTAAGGTAAATTGGAAGTTTGAGGTGGCAAGACAAGCAAGCAGCCCCAGTCTCTGTGCCTCTGTGCGAGAAGTGCCAAGGGCAGATGAGGCTGAGTAACAACTTTCCAGGCTAGCCTCTTCTGGCTGCCAGCTATCTGCAGACGTTCGCATTTTCAGAGCAGGGCTGCTGGAGTCGTCCGGCAGAGACCCCCTTTGTTACGTTTGAAGTTTGAGGTGGCAAGACAAGCAAGCAGCCCCAGTCTCTGTGCCTCTGTGCGAGCAGTGCCATGGGCAGATGAGGCTGAGCAACAGCTTTCCAGGCTAGCCTCTTCTGGCTGCCACCTATCTGCAGACGTTCGCATTTTCATATCAGCGCTGTGAAAAGCACTTGGCAGGTACGCTCCCTTCACAATTCTACATTTGAAGTTTGAGGTGGCAAGACAAGCAAGCAGCCCCAGTCTCTGTGCCTCTGTGCGAGCAGTGGCATGTGCAGATGAGGCTGAGCAACAGCTTTCCAGGCTAGCCCCTTGTGTTTGCCAGCTATCTGCAGACGTTCGCATTTTCGGAGCAGGGCTCCCGGAAGATCCCGAAAGGGACCCCCTAAGCTAAATTGGAAGTTTGAGGTGGCAAGACAAGCAAGCAGCCCCAGTCTCTGTGCCTCTATGCAAGAAGAGCCAAGTGCAGATGAGGCTGAGCAACAGCTTTCCAGGCTAGCCCCTTCTGACTGCCAGCTATCTGCAGACGTTCGCATTTTCGGAGCAGGGCTGCTGGAGGCAACCGGCACGGACCCCTTAAGTTACGTTGGAAGTTTGAGGTGGCAAGACAAGCAAGCAGCCCCAGTGTCTGTGCCTCTGTGCGAGAAGTGCCAAGGGCAGATGAGGCTGAGCAACAGCTTTCCATGCTAGCCCCTTCTGACTGCCAGCTATCTGCAGACGTTCGCATTTTCAGAGCAGGGCTGCTGAAGGCAACCGGCACGGAACACTTAAGATACGTTGGAAGTTTGAGGTGGCAAGATGAGCAAGCAGCCCCAGTCTCTGTGCCTCTGTGCGAGCAGTGCCATGGGCAGATGAGGCTGAGCAACAGCTTTTCAGGCTAGCCTGTTCTGGCTGCCAGCTATCTGCAGACGTTCGCATTTTCATATCAGCGCTGGGAAAAGCACTTGACAGGTACAGTCCCTTTACAAGGCTACATTTAAAGTCTGAGGTGGCAAGACAAGCAAGCAGCCCCAGTCTCTGTGCCTCTGTGCGAGCAGTGCCATGCGCAGATGAGGCTGAGCAACAGCTTTCCAGGCTAGCCCCTTCTGGCTGCCAGCTATCTGCAGACGTTCGCATTTTCGGAGCAGGGCTGCCGGAGGCACACGGCACGCACCCCCTTTGTTACATTTGACGTTTGAGGTGGCAAGACAAGCAAGCAGCCCCAGTCTCTGTGCCTCTGTCGGAACAGTGCCATGGGCAGATGAGGCTGAGCAACAGCTTTCCAGGCTAGCCCCTTCTGGCTGCCAGCTATCTGCAGACGTTTGCATTGTCGGAGCAGGGCTGCCGGAAGATCCCGAAAGGGACCCCCTAAGGTAAATTGGAAGTTTGAGGTGGCAAGACAAGCAAGCAGCCCCAGTCTCTGTGCCTCTGTGCGAGAAGTGCCAAGGGCAGATGAGGCTGAGTAACAACTTTCCAGGCTAGCCTCTTCTGGCTGCCAGCTATCTGCAGACGTTCGCATTTTCAGAGCAGGGCTGCTGGAGTCGTCCGGCAGAGACCCCCTTTGTTACGTTTGAAGTTTGAGGTGGCAAGACAAGCAAGCAGCCCCAGTCTCTGTGCCTCTCTGCGAGCAGTGCCATGGGCAGATGAGGCTGAGCAACAGCTTTCCAGGCTAGCCTCTTCTGGCTGCCACCTATCTGCAGACGTTCGCATTTTCATATCAGCGCTGTGAAAAGCACTTGGCAAGTACGCTCCCTTCACAATTCTACATTTGAAGTTTGAGGTGGCAAGACAAGCAAGCAGCCCCAGTCTCTGTGCCTCTGTGCGAGCAATGGCATGTGCAGATGAGGCTGAGCAACAGCTTTCCAGGCTAGCCCCTTTTGGTTGCCAGCTATCTGCAGACGTTCGCATTTTCGGAGCAGGGCTGCCGGAAGATCCCGAAAGGGACCCGCTAAGATAAATTGGAAGTTTGAGGTGGCAAGACAAGCAAGCAGCCCCAGTCTCTGTGCCTCTGTGCGAGAAGTGCCAAGGGCAGATGAGGCTGAGTAACAACTTTCCAGGCTAGCCCCTTCTGGCTGCCAGCTATCTGCAGACGTTCGCATTTTCATATCAGCGCTGGGAAAAGCACTTGGCAGGTACGGTCCCTTTACAAGGCTACATTTAAAGTCTGAGGTGGCAAGACAAGCAAGCAGCCCCAGTCTCTGTGCCTCTGTGCGAGCAGTGCCATGGGCAGATGAGGCTGAGCAACAGCTTTTTCAGGCTAGCCCCTTCTGGCTGCCAGCTATCTGCAGACGTTCGCATTCTCAGAGCAGGGCCACCGGAGGCGCCCAGCACGGACAACATAAGTTACGTTTGAAGTTTGAGGTGGCAAGAGAAGCAAGCAGCCCCAGTCTCCGTGCCTTTGTGCGAGCAGTGCCATGGGCACATGAGGCTGAGCAACAGCTTTCCAGACTAGCCCCTTCTGGCTGCCAGCTATCTGCAGACGTTCGCATTTTCGGAGCAGGGCTGGGAAAGGCACTTTGCAGGTACCCTCCCATTCCAAGGCTACGTTTGAATTTTGATGTGGCAAGACAAGCAAGCAGCCCCAGTCTCTGTGCCTCTGTGCGAGCAGTGCCATGGGCAGATGAGGCTGAGCAACAGCTTTCCAGGCTAGCCCCTTCTGGCTGCCACCTCTCGGCAGACGTTCGAATTTTCGGAGCAGGGCTGCCGGAACATCCCGAAAGGGACCCCCTAAGCTAAATTGGAAGTTTGAGGTGGCAAGACAAGCAAGCAGCCCCAGTCTCTGTGCCTCTGTGCGAGCAGTGCCATGGGCAGATGAGGCTGAGCAACAGCTTTCCAGGCTAGCCCCTTCTGGCTGCCAACTCACGGGAGACGTTCGCATTTTCAGAGCAGGGCTGCCGGATGCACAGATCAAGGACCCCCTTTATTACATTTGAAGTTTTAGGTAGCAAGACAAGCAAGCAGCCCCAGTCTCTGTGCCTCTGTGCGAACAGTGCCATGGGCAGACGAGGCTGAGCAACAGCTTTCCAGGCTAGCCCCTTCTGGCTGCCAGCTATCTGCAGACGTTCGCATTTTCATATCAGCGCTGGGAAAAGCACTTGGCAGGTACGGTCCCTTTACAAGGCTACATTTCAAGTCTGATTTGGCAAGACAAGCAAGCAGCCCCAGTCTCTGTGCCTCTGTGTGAGCAGTGCCATGGGCAGATGAGGCTGAGCAACAGCTTTCCAGGCTAGCCTCTTCTGGCTGCCAGCTATCTGCAGACATTCGCATTTTCAGAGCAGGGCCACCGGAGGCGACCGGCACGGACCCCTTAAGTTACGTTTGAAGTCTGAGGTGGCAAGACAAGCAAGCAGCCCCAGTCTCTGTGCCTCTGTGCGAGCAGTGCCATGGGCAGATGAGGCTGAGCAGCAGCTTTCCAGGCTAGCCCCTTCTGGCTGCCAGCTATCTGCAGACGTTCGCATTTGCGGAGCGGGGCTGGGAAAGGCACTTTGCAGGTACCCTCCCATTCCAAGGCTACGTTTGAATTTTGATGTTGCAAGACAAGCAAGCAGCCACAGTCTCTGTGCCT
The DNA here is from genome assembly GCF_030867145.1 of Opisthocomus hoazin. Lineage (NCBI taxonomy): Eukaryota > Metazoa > Chordata > Aves > Opisthocomiformes > Opisthocomidae > Opisthocomus > Opisthocomus hoazin. The sequence continues at coordinate 9,074,846 of NC_134437.1, read as the reverse complement.
CTGTGCGAGCAGTGCCATGACCAGATGAGGCTGAGCAACAGCTTCCCAGGCTAGCCCCTTCTGGCTGCCAGCTAGCTGCAGACATTCTCATTTTCGGATAAGGGCTGCAGTAGATGCCCGGCACGGCCCCCCTTTGATACGTTTGAATTTTCAGGTGGCAAAACAAGCAAACAGACCCAGTCTCTGTGCCTCTGTGCGAGCAGTGCCATGGGCAGATGAGGCTGAGCAACAGCATTCCAGGCTAGCCCCTTCTGGCTGCCAGCTATCTGCAGACGTTCGCATTTTCATATCAGCGCTGGGAAAAGCACTTGGCAGGTACGGTCCCTTTACAAGGCTACATTTCAAGTCTGATTTGGCAAGACAAGCAAGCAGCCCCAGTCTCTGTGCCTCTGTGCGAGAAGTGCCAAGGGCAGATGAGGCTGAGTAACAGCTTTACAGGCTAGCATCTTCTGCCTGCCAGCTAGCTGCAGACGTACGCATTTTCTGAGCAGGGCTGCTGGAGTCGTCCGGCAGAGACCCCCAATGTTACGTTTGAAGTTTGAGGTGGCAAGACAAGCAAGCAGCCCCAGTCTCTGTGCCTCTGTGTGAGCAGTGCCATGGGCAGATGAGGCTGAGCAACAGCTTTCCAGGCTAGCCTCTTCTGGCTGCCAGCTATCTGCAGACATTCGCATTTTCAGAGCAGGGCCACCGGAGGCGACCGGCACGGACCCCTTAAGTTACGTTTGAAGTCTGAGGTGGCAAGACAAGCAAGCAGCCCCAGTCTCTGTGCCTCTGTGCGAGCAGTGCCATGGGCAGATGAGGCTGAGCAGCAGCTTTCCAGGCTAGCCCCTTCTGGCTGCCAGCTATCTGCAGACGTTCGCATTTGCGGAGCGGGGCTGGGAAAGGCACTTTGCACGTACCCTCCCATTCCAAGGCTACGTTTGAATTTTGATGTTGCAAGACAAGCAAGCAGCCACAGTCTCTGTGCCTCTGTGCGAGCAGTGCCATGACCAGATGAGGCTGAGCAACAGCTTCCCAGGCTAGCCCCTTCTGGCTGCCAGCTATCTGCAGACATTCTCATTTTCGGATAAGGGCTGCAGTAGATGCCCGGCACGGCCCCCCTTTCATACGTTTGAATTTTCAGGTGGCAAAACAAGCAAACAGACCCAGTCTCTGTGCCTCTGTGCGAGCAGTGCCATGGGCAGATGAGGCTGAGCAACAGCATTCCAGGCTAGCCCCTTCTGGCTGCCAGCTATCTGCAGACATTCGCATTTTCAGAGCAGGGCTATGAAAGGCACTTGGCAGGTACCCTCACATTACAAGGATACGTTTGAAGTTTGAGGTGGCAAGACAAGCAAGCACCCCAGTCTCTGTGCCTCTGTGCGAGCAGTGCCATGGGCAGATGAGGTTGAGCAACAGCTTTCCAGGCTAGCCCCTTCTGGCTGCCAGCTATCTGCAGACGTTCGAATTTTCGGAGCAGGGCTGCCGGAACATCCCGAAAGGGACCCCCTAATCTACGTTTGATGTTTGAGGTGGCAAGACAAGCAAGCAGCCACAGTCTCTGTGCCTCTGTGCGAGCAGTGCCATGGGAAGATGAGGCTGAGCAACAGCTTTCCAGGCTAGCCCCTTCTGGCTGCCACCTCACGGGAGACGTTCGCATTTTCAGAGCAGGGATGCCGGATGCACACGGCACGGACCCCCTTTGTTACATTTGAAGTTTGAGGTGGCAAGACAAGCAAGCAGCCCCAGTCTCTGTGCCTCTCTGCGAGCAGTGCCATGGGCAGATGAGGCTGAGCAACAGCTTTCCAGGCTAGCCCCTTCTGGCTGCCAGCTATCTGCAGACGTTTGCATTGTCGGAGCAGGGCTGCCGGAAGATCCCGAAAGGGACCCCCTAAGCTAAATTGGAGGTTTGAGGTGGCAAGACAAGCAAGCAGCCCAAGTCTCTGTGCCTCTGTGCGAGAAGTGCCAAGGGCAGATGAGGCTGAGCAACAGCTTTCCAGGCTAGCCTCTTCTGGCTGCCACCTATTTGCAGACGTTCGCATTTTCATATCAGCGCTGTGAAAAGCACTTGGCAGGTACGCTCCCTTCACAATTTTACATTTGAAGTTTGAGGTGGCAAGACAAGCAAGCAGCCCCAGTCTCTGTGCCTCTGTGCGAGCAGTGCCATGGGCAGATGAGCCTGAGCAACAGCTTTCCAGGCTAGCCTCTTCTGGCTGCCAGCTAGCTGCAGACATTCGCATTTTCCGAGCAGGGCTGCTGGAGGCGACCGGCACGGACCCCCTAAGATACGTTGGAAGTTTGAAGTGGGAAGACAAGCAAGCAGCCCCAGTCTCTGTGCCTCTGTGCGAGAAGTGCCAAGGGCAGATGAGGCTGAGTAACAACTTTCCAGGCTTGCCCCTTCTGGCTGCCAGCTATCTGCAGACGTTCGCATTTTCAGATCAGGGCTGCTGGAGTAGTCCATCAGAGACCCCCTTTGTTACGTTTGAAGTTTGAGGTGGAAAGACAAGCAAGCAGCCCCAGTCTCTGTGGCTCTGTGCGAGCAGTGCCATGGGCAGATGAGGCTGAGCAACAGCTTTCCAGGCTAGCCTCTTCTGGCTGCCACCTATCTGCAGACGTTCGCATTTTCATATCAGCGCTGCGAAGAGCACTTGGCAGGTACGCTCCATTCACAATTCTACATTTGAAGTTTGAGGTGGCAAGACAAGCAAGCAGCCCCAGTCTCTGTGCCTCTGTGCGAGCAGTGCCATGGGCAGATGAGCCTGAGAAACAGCTTTCCAGGCTAGCCTCTTCTGGCTGCCAGCTAGCTGCAGACATTCGCATTTTCCGAGCAGGACTGCTGGAGGCGACCGGCACGGACCCCCTAAGTTACGTTGGAAGTTTGAGGTTTGAGGTGGCAAGACAAGCAAGCAGCCCCAGTCTCTGTGCCTCTGTGCGAGCAGTGCCATGGGCAGATGAAGCTGAGCAACAGCTTTCCAGGCTAGCCCCTTCTGGCTGCCAGCTATCTGCAGACGTTGGCATTCTCAGAGCAGGGCCACCGGAGGCGCCCAGCACGGACAACATAAGTTACGTTTGAAGTTTGAGGTGGCAAGAGAAGCAAGCAGCCCCAGTCTCCGTGCCTTTGTGCGAGCAGTGCCATGGGCAGATGAGGCTGAGCAACAGCTTTCCAGGCTACCCCCTTCTGGCTGCCAGCTATCTGCAGACGTTCGCATTTTCGGAGCAGGGCTGGGAAAGGCACTTTGCAGGTACCCTCCCATTCCAAGGCTACGTTTGAATTTTGATGTTGCAAGACAAGCAAGCAGCCACAGTCTCTGTGCCTCTGTGCGAGCAGTGCCGTGGGCAGATGAAGCTGAGCAACAGCTTTCCATGCTAGCCCCTTCTGGCTGCCAGCTATCTGCAGACGTTCGCATTCTCAGAGCAGGGCCACCGGAGCCGCGCAACACGGACAACATATGTTACGTTTCAAGTTTGACGTGGCAAGAGAAGCAAGCAGCCCCAGTCTCTGTGCCTCTGTGCGAGAAGTGCCAAGGGCAGATGAGGCTGAGTAACAGCTTTACAGGCTAGCATCTTCTGCCTGCCAGCTAGCTGCAGACGTACGCATTTTCTGAGCAGGGCTGCTGGAGTCGTCCGGCAGAGACCCCCAATGTTACGTTTGAAGTTTGAGGTGGCAAGACAAGCAAGCAGCCCCAGTCTCTATGCCTCTGTGTGAGCAGTGCCATGGGCAGATGAGGCTGAGCAACAGCTTTCCAGGCTAGCCTCTTCTGGCTGCCAGCTATCTGCAGACATTCGCATTTTCAGAGCAGGGCCACCGGAGGCGAACGGCACGGACCCCTTAAGTTACGTTTGAAGTCTGAGGTGGCAAGACAAGCAAGCAGCCCCAGTCTCTGTGCCTCTGTGCGAGCAGTGCCATGGGCAGATGAGGCTGAGCAGCAGCTTTCCAGGCTAGCCCCTTCTGGCTGCCAGCTATCTGCAGACGTTCGAATTTTCGGAGCAGGGCTGCCGGAACATCCCGAAAGGGACCCCCTAATCTACGTTTGATGTTTGAGGTGGCAAGACAAGCAAGCAGCCCCAGTCTCTGTGCCTCTGTGCGAGCAGTGCCATGGGAAGATGAGGCTGAGCAACAGCTTTCCAGGCTAGCCCCTTCTGGCTGCCACCTCACGGGAGACGTTCGCATTTTCAGAGCAGGGCTGCCGGATGCACACGGCACAGACCCCCTTTGTTACATTTGAAGTTTGAGGTGGCAAGACAAGCAAGCAGCCCCAGTCTCTGTGCCTCTCTGCGAGCAGTGCCATGGGCAGATGAGGCTGAGCAACAGCTTTCCAGGCTAGCCCCTTCTGGCTGCCAGCTATCTGCAGACGTTTGCATTGTCGGAGCAGGGCTGCCGGAAGATCCCGAAAGGGACCCCCTAAGCTAAATTGGAGGTTTGAGGTGGCAAGACAAGCAAGCAGCCCCAGTCTCTGTGCCTCTGTGCGAGCAGTGCCATGGGCAGATGAGGCTGAGCAACAGCTTTCCAGGCTAGCCTCTTCTGGCTGCCACCTATTTGCAGACGTTCGCATTTTCATATCAGCGCTGTGAAAAGCACTTGGCAGGTACGCTCCCTTCACAATTATACATTTGAAGTTTGAGGTGGCAAGACAAGCAAGCAGCCCCAGTCTCTGTGCCTCTGTGCGAGCAGTGCCATGGGCAGATGAGCCTCAGCAACAGCTTTCCAGGCTAGCCTCTTCTGGCTGCCAGCTAGCTGCAGACATTCGCATTTTCCGAGCAGGGCTGCTGGAGGCGACCGGCACGGACCCCCTAAGATACGTTGGAAGTTTGAAGTGGGAAGACAAGCAAGCAGCCCCAGTCTCTGTGCCTCTGTGCGAGAAGTGTGAAGGGCAGATGAGGCTGAGTAACAACTTTCCAGGCTAGCCCCTTCTGGCTGCCAGCTATCTGCAGACGTTCGCATTTTCAGATCAGGGCTGCTGGAGTAGTCCATCAGAGACCCCCTTTGTTACGTTTGAAGTTTGAGGTGGAAAGACAAGCAAGCAGCCCCAGTCTCTGTGCCTCTGTGCGAGCAGTGCCATGGGCAGATGAGGCTGAGCAACAGCTTTCCAGGCTAGCCTCTTCTGGCTGCCACCTATTTGCAGACGTTCGCATTTTCATATCAGCGCTGGGAAAAGCACTTGGCAGGTACGGTCCCTTTACAAGGCTACATTTAAAGTCTGAGGTGGCAAGACAAGCAAGCAGCCCCAGTCTCTGTGCCTCTGTGCGAGCAGTGCCATGGGCAGATGAGGCTGAGCAACAGCTTTTTCAGGCTAGCCCCTTCTGGCTGCCAGCTATCTGCAGACGTTCGCATTCTCAGAGCAGGGCCACCGGAGGCGCCCAGCACGGACAACATAAGTTACGTTTGAAGTTTGAGGTGGCAAGAGAAGCAAGCAGCCCCAGTCTCCGTGCCTTTGTGCGAGCAGTGCCATGGGCACATGAGGCTGAGCAACAGCTTTCCAGACTAGCCCCTTCTGGCTGCCAGCTATCTGCAGACGTTCGCATTTATGGAGCAGGGCTGGGAAAGGCACTTTGCAGGTACCCTCCCATTCCAAGGCTACGTTTGAATTTTGATGTGGCAAGACAAGCAAGCAGCCCCAGTCTCTGTGCCTCTGTGCGAGCAGTGCCATGGGCAGATGAGGCTGAGCAACAGCTTTCCAGGCTAGCCCCTTCTGGCTGCCAGCTATCTGCAGACGTTCGAATTTTCGGAGCAGTGCTGCCGGAACATCCCGAAAGGGACCCCCTAAGCTAAATTGGAAGTTTGAGGTGGCAAGACAAGCAAGCAGCCCCAGTCTCTGTGCCTCTGTGCGAGCAGTGCCATGGGCAGATGAGGCTGAGCAACAGCTTTCCAGGCTAGCCCCTTCTGGCTGCCAACTCACGGGAGACGTTCGCATTTTCAGAGCAGGGCTGCCGGATGCACAGATCAAGGACCCCCTTTATTACATTTGAAGTTTTAGGTGGCAAGACAAGCAAGCAGCCCCAGTCTCTGTGCCTCTGTGCGAACAGTGCCATGGGCAGACGAGGCTGAGCAACAGCTTTCCAGGCTAGCCCCTTCTGGCTGCCAGCTATCTGCAGACGTTCGCATTTTCATATCAGCGCTGGGAAAAGCACTTGGCAGGTACGGTCCCTTTACAAGGCTACATTTCAAGTCTGATTTGGCAAGACAAGCAAGCAGCCCCAGTCTCTGTGCCTCTGTGCGAGAAGTGCCAAGGGCAGATGAGGCTGAGTAACAGCTTTACAGGCTAGCATCTTCTGCCTGCCAGCTAGCTGCAGACGTACGCATTTTCTGAGCAGGGCTGCTGGAGTCGTCCGGCAGAGACCCCCAATGTTACGTTTGAAGTTTGAGGTGGCAAGACAAGCAAGCAGCCCCAGTCTCTGTGCCTCTGTGTGAGCAGTGCCATGGGCAGATGAGGCTGAGCAACAGCTTTCCAGGCTAGCCTCTTCTGGCTGCCAGCTATCTGCAGACATTCGCATTTTCAGAGCAGGGCCACCGGAGGCGACCGGCACGGACCCCTTAAGTTACGTTTGAAGTCTGAGGTGGCAAGACAAGCAAGCAGCCCCAGTCTCTGTGCCTCTGTGCGAGCAGTGCCATGGGCAGATGAGGCTGAGCAGCAGCTTTCCAGGCTAGCCCCTTCTGGCTGCCAGCTATCTGCAGACGTTCGCATTTGCGGAGCGGGGCTGGGAAAGGCACTTTGCAGGTACCCTCCCATTCCAAGGCTACGTTTGAATTTTGATGTTGCAAGACAAGCAAGCAGCCCAAGTCTCTGTGCCTCTCTGCGAGAAGTGCCAAGGGCAGATGAGGCTGAGCAACAGCTTTCCAGGCTAGCCTCTTCTGGCTGCCACCTATTTGCAGACGTTCGCATTTTCATATCAGCGCTGTGAAAAGCACTTGGCAGGTACGCTCCCTTCACAATTTTACATTTGAAGTTTGAGGTGGCAAGACAAGCAAGCAGCCCCAGTCTCTGTGCCTCTGTGCGAGCAGTGCCATGGGCAGATGAGCCTGAGCAACAGCTTTCCAGGCTAGCCTCTTCTGGCTGCCAGCTAGCTGCAGACATTCGCATTTTCCGAGCAGGGCTGCTGGAGGCGACCGGCACGGACCCCCTAAGATACGTTGGAAGTTTGAAGTGGGAAGACAAGCAAGCAGCCCCAGTCTCTGTGCCTCTGTGCGAGAAGTGCCAAGGGCAGATGAGGCTGAGTAACAACTTTCCAGGCTAGCCCCTTCTGGCTGCCAGCTATCTGCAGACGTTCGCATTTTCAGATCAGGGCTGCTGGAGTAGTCCATCAGAGACCCCCTTTGTTACGTTTGAAGTTTGAGGTGGAAAGACAAGCAAGCAGCCCCAGTCTCTGTGGCTCTGTGCGAGCAGTGCCATGGGCAGATGAGGCTGAGCAACAGCTTTCCAGGCTAGCCTCTTCTGGCTGCCACCTATCTGCAGACGTTCGCATTTTCATATCAGCGCTGCGAAGAGCACTTGGCAGGTACGCTCCCTTCACAATTTTACATTTGAAGTTTGAGGTGGCAAGACAAGCAAGCAGCCCCAGTCTCTGTGCCTCTGTGCGAGCAGTGCCATGGGCAGATGAGCCTGAGCAACAGCTTTCCAGGCTAGCCTCTTCTGGCTGCCAGCTAGCTGCAGACATTCGCATTTTCCGAGCAGGGCTGCTGGAGGCGACCGGCACGGACCCCCTAAGATACGTTGGAAGTTTGAAGTGGGAAGACAAGCAAGCAGCCCCAGTCTCTGTGCCTCTGTGCGAGAAGTGCCAAGGGCAGATGAGGCTGAGTAACAACTTTCCAGGCTTGCCCCTTCTGGCTGCCAGCTATCTGCAGACGTTCGCATTTTCAGATCAGGGCTGCTGGAGTAGTCCATCAGAGACCCCCTTTGTTACGTTTGAAGTTTGAGGTGGAAAGACAAGCAAGCAGCCCCAGTCTCTGTGGCTCTGTGCGAGCAGTGCCATGGGCAGATGAGGCTGAGCAACAGCTTTCCAGGCTAGCCTCTTCTGGCTGCCACCTATCTGCAGACGTTCGCATTTTCATATCAGCGCTGCGAAGAGCACTTGGCAGGTACGCTCCATTCACAATTCTACATTTGAAGTTTGAGGTGGCAAGACAAGCAAGCAGCCCCAGTCTCTGTGCCTCTGTGCGAGCAGTGCCATGGGCAGATGAGCCTGAGAAACAGCTTTCCAGGCTAGCCTCTTCTGGCTGCCAGCTAGCTGCAGACATTCGCATTTTCCGAGCAGGACTGCTGGAGGCGACCGGCACGGACCCCCTAAGTTACGTTGGAAGTTTGAGGTTTGAGGTGGCAAGACAAGCAAGCAGCCCCAGTCTCTGTGCCTCTGTGCGAGCAGTGCCATGGGCAGATGAAGCTGAGCAACAGCTTTCCATGCTAGCCCCTTCTGGCTGCCAGCTATCTGCAGACGTTCGCATTCTCAGAGCAGGGCCACCGGAGCCGCGCAACACGGACAACATATGTTACGTTTGAAGTTTGACGTGGCAAGAGAAGCAAGCAGCCCCAGTCTCTGTGCCTCTGTGCGAGAAGTGCCAAGGGCAGATGAGGCTGAGTAACAGCTTTACAGGCTAGCATCTTCTGCCTGCCAGCTAGCTGCAGACGTACGCATTTTCTGAGCAGGGCTGCTGGAGTCGTCCGGCAGAGACCCCCAATGTTACGTTTGAAGTTTGAGGTGGCAAGACAAGCAAGCAGCCCCAGTCTCTGTGCCTCTGTGTGAGCAGTGCCATGGGCAGATGAGGCTGAGCAACAGCTTTCCAGGCTAGCCTCTTCTGGCTGCCAGCTATCTGCAGACATTCGCATTTTCAGAGCAGGGCCACCGGAGGCGAACGGCACGGACCCCTTAAGTTACGTTTGAAGTCTGAGGTGGCAAGACAAGCAAGCAGCCCCAGTCTCTGTGCCTCTGTGCGAGCAGTGCCATGGGCAGATGAGGCTGAGCAGCAGCTTTCCAGGCTAGCCCCTTCTGGCTGCCAGCTATCTGCAGACGTTCGCATTTGCGGAGCGGGGCTGGGAAAGGCACTTTGCAGGTACCCTCCCATTCCAAGGCTACGTTTGAATTTTGATGTTGCAAGACAAGCAAGCAGCCACAGTCTCTGTGCCTCTGTGCGAGCAGTGCCATGACCAGATGAGGCTGAGCAACAGCTTCCCAGGCTAGCCCCTTCTGGCTGCCAGCTAGCTGCAGACATTCTCATTTTCGGATAAGGGCTGCAGTAGATGCCCGGCACGGCCCCCCTTTGATACGTTTGAATTTTCAGGTGGCAAAACAAGCAAACAGACCCAGTCTCTGTGCCTCTGTGCGAGCAGTGCCATGGGCAGATGAGGCTGAGCAACAGCATTCCAGGCTAGCCCCTTCTGGCTGCCAGCTATCTGCAGACGTTCGCATTTATGGAGCAGGGCTGCGAAAGGCACTTGGCAGGTACCCTCACATTACAAGGATACGTTTGAAGTTTGAGGTGGCAAGACAAGCAAGCACCCCAGTCTCTGTGCCTCTGTGCGAGCAGTGCCATGGGCAGATGAGGTTGAGCAACAGCTTTCCAGGCTAGCCCCTTCTGGCTGCCAGCTATCTGCAGACGTTCGAATTTTCGGAGCAGGGCTGCCGGAACATCCCGAAAGGGACCCCCTAATCTACGTTTGATGTTTGAGGTGGCAAGACAAGCAAGCAGCCCCAGTCTCTGTGCCTCTGTGCGAGCAGTGCCATGGGAAGATGAGGCTGAGCAACAGCTTTCCAGGCTAGCCCCTTCTGGCTGCCACCTCACGGGAGACGTTCGCATTTTCAGAGCAGGGCTGCCGGATGCACACGGCACGGACCCCCTTTGTTACATTTGAAGTTTGAGGTGGCAAGACAAGCAAGCAGCCCCAGTCTCTGTGCCTCTCTGCGAGCAGTGCCATGGGCAGATGAGGCTGAGCAACAGCTTTCCAGGCTAGCCCCTTCTGGCTGCCAGCTATCTGCAGACGTTTGCATTGTCGGAGCAGGGCTGCCGGAAGATCCCGAAAGGGACCCCCTAAGCTAAATTGGAGGTTTGAGGTGGCAAGACAAGCAAGCAGCCCCAGTCTCTGTGCCTCTGTGCGAGCAGTGCCATGGGCAGATGAGGCTGAGCAACAGCTTTCCAGGCTAGCCTCTTCTGGCTGCCACCTATTTGCAGACGTTCGCATTTTCATATCAGCGCTGTGAAAAGCACTTGGCAGGTACGCTCCCTTCACAATTTTACATTTGAAGTTTGAGGTGGCAAGACAAGCAAGCAGCCCCAGTCTCTGTGCCTCTGTGCGAGCAGTGCCATGGGCAGATGAGCCTGAGCAACAGCTTTCCAGGCTAGCCTCTTCTGGCTGCCAGCTAGCTGCAGACATTCGCATTTTCCGAGCAGGGCTGCTGGAGGCGACCGGCACGGACCCCCTAAGATACGTTGGAAGTTTGAAGTGGGAAGACAAGCAAGCAGCCCCAGTCTCTGTGCCTCTGTGCGAGAAGTGTGAAGGGCAGATGAGGCTGAGTAACAACTTTCCAGGCTAGCCCCTTCTGGCTTCCAGCTATCTGCAGACGTTCGCATTTTCAGATCAGGGCTGCTGGAGTAGTCCATCAGAGACCCCCTTTGTTACGTTTGAAGTTTGAGGTGGAAAGACAAGCAAGCAGCCCCAGTCTCTGTGCCTCTGTGCGAGCAGTGCCATGGGCAGATGAGGCTGAGCAACAGCTTTCCAGGCTAGCCTCTTCTGGCTGCCACCTATTTGCAGACGTTCGCATTTTCATATCAGCGCTGTGAAAAGCACTTGGCAGGTACGCTCCATTCACAATTTTACATTTGAAGTTTGAGGTGGCAAGACAAGCAAGCAGCCCCAGTCTCTGTGCCTCTGTGCGAGCAGTGCCATGGGCAGATGAGCCTGAGCAACAGCTTTCCAGGCTAGCCTCTTCTGGCTGCCAGCTAGCTGCAGACGTACGCATTTTCCGAGCAGGACTGCTGGAGGCGACCGGCACGGACCCCCTAAGTTACGCTGGAAGTTTGAGGTTTGAGGTGGCAAGACAAGCAAGCAGCCCCAGTCTCTGTGCCTCTGTGCGAGCAGTGCCATGGGCAGATGAAGCTGAGCAACAGCTTTCCAGGCTAGCCCCTTCTGGCTGCCAGCTATCTGCAGACGTTCGCATTCTCAGAGCAGGGCCACCGGAGGCGCCCAGCACGGACAACATAAGTTACGTTTGAAGTTTGAGGTGGCAAGAGAAGCAAGCAGCCCCAGTCTCCGTGCCTTTGTGCGAGCAGTGCCATGGGCAGATGAGGCTGAGCAACAGCTTTCCAGGCTACCCCCTTCTGGCTGCCAGCTATCTGCAGACGTTCGCATTTTCGGAGCAGGGCTGGGAAAGGCACTTTGCAGGTACCCTCCCATTCCAAGGCTACGTTTGAATTTTGATGTGGCAAGACAAGCAAGCAGCCCCAGTGTCTGTGCCTCTGTGCGAGCAGTGCCATGACCAGATGAGGCTGAGTAACAGCTTCCCAGGCTAGCCCCTTCTGGCTGCCAGCTAGCTGCAGACATTCTCATTTTCGGATAAGGGCTGCAGGAGATGCCCGGCACGGACCCCCTTTGATACGTTTGAATTTTCAGGTGGCAAGACAAGCAAACAGCCCAAGTCTCTGTGCCTCTGTGCGAGCAGTACCAAGGGCAGATGAGGCTGAGCAACAGCTTTCCAGGCTGGCCTCTTCTGGCTGCCAGCTATCTGCAGACATTCGCATTTTCAGAGCAGGGCCACCGGAGGCGACCGGCACGGATACCTTAAGATACGTTTGAAGTTTGAGGTGGCAAGACAAGCAAGCAGCCCCAGTCTCTGTGCCTCTGTGCGAGAAGTGCCAAGGGCAGATGAGGCTGAGTAACAACTTTCCAGGCTAGCCCCTTCTGGCTGCCACGTATCTGCAGACGTTCGCATTTTCAGAGCAGCGCTGTGAAAAGCACTTGGCAGGTACGCTCCATTCAAAATTCTATATTTGAAGTTTGAGGTGGCAAGACAAGCAAGCAGCCCCCGTCTCTGTGCCTCTGTGCGAGCAGTGCCATGGGCAGATGAGCCTGAGAAACAGCTTTCCAGGCTAGCTTCTTCTGGCTGCCAGCTAGCTGCAGACTATCGCATTTTCCGAGCAGGGGTGCTGGAGGCGACCGGCACGGACCCCCTAAGTTACGTTGGAAGTTTGAGTTTTGAGGTGGCAAGACAAGCAAGCAGCCCCAGTCTCTGTGCCTCTGTGCGAGCAGTACCAAGGGCAGATGAGGCTGAGCAACAGCTTTCCAGGCTAGCCTCTTCTGGCTGCCAGCTATCTGCAGACGTTCGCATTTTCGGAGCGGGGCTGGGAAAGGCACTTTGCAGGTACCCTCCCATTCCAAGGCTACGTTTGAATTTTGATGTTGCAAGACAAGCAAGCAGCCACAGTCTCTGTGCCTCTGTGCGAGCAGTGCCATGACCAGATGAGGCTGAGCAACAGCTTCCCAGTCTAGCCCCTTCTGGCTGCCAGCTAGCTGCAGACATTCTCATTTTCGGATAAGGGCTGCAGGAGATGCCCAGCACGGACCACCTAAGTTACGTTTGAATTTTCAGGTGGCAAGACAAGCAAACAGCCCCAGTCTCTGTGCCTCTGTGCGAGCAGTGCCATGGGCAGATGAGGCTGAGCAACAGCTTTCCAGGCTAGCCCCTTCTGGCTGCCACCTATCTGCAGACGTTCGCATTTTCGGAGCAGGGCTGCGAAAGTCACTTGGCAGGTACCCTCACATTACAAGGATACGTTTGAAGTTTGAGGTGGCAAGACAAGCAAGCACCCCAGTCTCTGTGCCTCTGTGCGAGCAGTGCCATGGGCAGATGAGGTTGAGCAACAGCTTTCCAGGCTAGCCCCTTCTGGCTGCCAGCTATCTGCAGACGTTCGAATTTTCGGAGCAGGGCTGCCGGAACATCCCGAAAGGGACCCCCTAATCTACGTTTGATGTTTGAGGTGCAAGACAAGCAAGCAGCCCCAGTCTCTGTGCCTCTGTGCGAGAAGTGCCAAGGGCAGATGAGGCTGAGTAACAACTTTCCAGGCTAACCCTTTCTGGCTGCCAGCTATCTGCAGACGTTCGCATTTTCAGAGCAGGGCTGCTGGAGTCGTCCGGCAGAGACCCCCTTTGTTACGTTTGAAGTTTGAGGTGGAAAGACAAGCAAGCAGCCCCAGTCTCTGTGCCTCTGTGCGAGCAGTGCCATGGGCAGATGAGGCTGAGCAACAGCTTTCCAGGCTAGCCTCTTCTGGCTGCCACCTATCTGCAGACGTTCGCATTTTCATATCAGCGCTGTGAAAAGCACTTGGCAGGTACGCTCCATTCAAAATTCTACATTTGAAGTTTGAGGTGGCAAGACAAGCAAGCAGCCCCCGTCTCTGTGCCTCTGTGCGAGCAGTGCCATGGGCAGATGAGCCTGAGAAACAGCTTTCCAGGCTAGCCTCTTCTGGCTGCCAGCTAGCTGCAGACATTCGCATTTTCCGAGCAGGGCTGCTGGAGGCGACCGGCACGGACCCCCTAAGTTACGTTGGAAGTTTGAGGTTTGAGGTGGCAAGACAAGCAAGCAGCCCCAGTCTCTGTGCCTCTGTGCGAGCAGTGCCATGGGCAGATGAGGCTGAGCAGCAGCTTTCCAGGCTAGCCCCTTCTGGCTGCCAGCTATCTGCAGACGTTCACATTTTCAGAGCAGGGCTACGGAAGGAGCCTTGCAGGGGCACATCTATTCCCAGGCTACATTTGAAGTTTGAGGTGCAAGACAAGCAAGCATCCCAAATATCTGTGCCTCTGTGCGAGCAGTGCCATGGGCAGATGAGGCTGAGCAGCAGCTTTCCAGGCTAGCCCCTTCTGGCTGCCAGCTATCTGCAGACGTTCACATTTTCAGAGCAGGGCTACGGAAGGAGCCTTGCAGGGGCACATCTATTCCCAGGCTACATTTGAAGTTTGAGGTGCAAGACAAGCAAGCAGCCCCAGTCTCTGTGCCTCTGTGCGAGCAGTGCCATGGGCAGATGAGGCTGAGAAACAGCTTTCCAGGCTAGCCCCTTCTGCATGCCAGCTATCTGCAGACGTTCGCATTTTGGGAGTAGGGCTGCCAAATGATCCCAATAAGGACCCCCTAAGCTACGTTTGAAGTTTGAGGTGGCAAGACAAGCAAGCAGCCGCAGTCTCTGTGCCTCTGTGCGAGCAGTGCCATGGGCAGATGAGGCTGAGCAACAGCTTTCCAGGCTAGCCCCTTCTGGCTGCCGGCTATTTGCAGACGTTCGCGTTTTCGGAACAGGGCCGCCTGAGGCGCCCGGCAGAGACCCCCGTTTTTACATTTGAAGTCTGAGATTTCAAGACAAGCAAGCAGCCCCAGTCTCTGTGCCTCTGTGCGAGCAGTGCCATGGGCAGATGAGGCTGAGCAACAGCATTCCAGGCTAGCCCCTTCTGGCTGCCAGCTATCTGCAGACGTGCGCATTTTCATATCAGCGCTGTGAGAAGCACTTGGCAGGTACGCTCCTTTCACAATTCTACATTTGAAGTTTGAGGTGGCAAGACAAGCAAGCAGCCCCAGTCTCTGTGCCTCTGTGCGAGCAGTGCCATGGGCAGATGAGCCTGAGCAAGAGCTTTCCAGGCTAGACTCTTCTGGCTGCCAGCTAGCTGCAGACATTCGTATTTTCCGAGCAGGGCTGCTGGAGGCGACCGGCACGGACCCCCTAAGTTACGTTGGAAGTTTGAGGTGGCAAGAGAAGCAAGGAGCCCCAGTCTCCGTGCCTTTGTGCGAGCAGTGCCATGGGCAGATGAGGCTGAGCAACAGCTTCCCAGGCTAGCCCCTTCTGGCTGCCGGCTAGCTGCAGACATTCTCATTTTCGGATAAGGGCTGCAGGAGATGCCCGGCACGGACCCCGTTTGATACGTTTGAATTTTCAGGTGGCAAGACAAGCAAACAGCCCAAGTCTCTGTGCCTCTGTGCGAGCAGTGCCATGGGCAGATGAGGCTGAGCAACAGCTTTCCAGGCTAGCCCCTTCTGGCTGCCACCTCTCGGCAGACGTTCGAATTTTCGGAGCAGGGCTGCCGGAACATCCCGAAAGGGACCCCCTAATCTACGTTTGATGTTTGAGGTGGCAAGACAAGCAAGCAGCCCCAGTCTCTGTGCCTCTGTGCGAGCAGTGCCATGGGCAGATGAGGCTGAGCAACAGCTTTCCAGGCTAGCCCCTTCTGGCTGCCACCTCACGGGAGATGTTCGCATTTTTAGAGCAGGGCTGCTGGAGTCGCTCGGCAGAGACACCCTTACTTACGTTTGAAGTTTGAGGTGGCAAGACAAGCAAGCAGCCCCAGTGTCTGTGCCTCTGTGCGAGCAGTGCCATGACCAGATGAGGCTGAGCAACAGCTTCCCAGGCTAGCCCCTTCTGGCTGCCAGCTAGCTGCAGACATTCTCATTTTCGGATAAGGGCTGCAGGAGATGCCCAGCACGGACCACCTAAGTTACGTTTGAATTTTCAGGTGGCAAGACAAGCAAACAGCCCCAGTCTCTGTGCCTCTGTGCGAGCAGTGCCCTGGGCAGATGAGGCTGAGCAACAGCATTCCAGGCTAGCCACTTCTGGCTGCCAGCTATCTGCAGACGTTCGCATATTCGGAGCAGGGCTGCGAAAGGCACTTGGCAGGTACCCTCACATTACAAGGATACGTTTGAAGTTTGAGGTGGCAAGACAAGCAAGCACCCCAGTCTCTGTGCCTCAGTGCGAGCAGTGCCATGGGCAGATGAGGTTGAGCAACAGCTTTCCAGGCTAGCCCCTTCTGGCTGCCAGCTATCTGCAGACGTTCGAAATTTCGGAGCAGGGCTGCCGGAACATCCCGAAAGGGACCCCCTAATCTACGTTTGATGTTTGAGGTGGCAAGACAAGCAAGCAGCCCCAGTCTCTGTGCCTCTGTGCGAGAAGTGCCAAGGGCAGATGAGGCTGAGTAACAACTTTCCAGGCTAGCCCCTTCTGGTGCCAGCTATCTGCAGACGTTCGCATTTTCAGATCAGGGCTGCTGGAGTAGTCCGGCAGAGACCCCCTTTGTTACGTTTGAAGTTTGAGGTGGAAAGACAAGCAAGCAGCCCCAGTCTCTGTGCCTCTGTGCGAGCAGTGCCATGGGCAGATGAGGCTGAGCAACAGCTTTCCAGGCTAGCCTCTTCTGGCTGCCACCTATCTGCAGACGTTCGCATTTTCATATCAGCGCTGTGAAGAGCACTTGGCAGGTATGCTCCATTCACAATTCTACATTTGAAGTTTGAGGTGGCAAGACAAGCAATCAGCCCCAGTCTCTGTGCCTCTGTGCGAGCAGTGCCATGGGCAGATGAGCCTGAGAAACAGCTTTCCAGGCTAGCCTCTTCTGGCTGCCAGCTAGCTGCAGACATTCGCATTTTCCGAGCAGGACTGCTGGAGGCGACCGGCACGGACCCCCTAAGTTACGTTGGAAGTTTGAGGTTTGAGGTGGCAAGACAAGCAAGCAGCCCCAGTCTCTGTGCCTCTGTGCGAGCAGTGCCATGGGCAGATGAAGCTGAGCAACAGCTTTCCAGGCTAGCCCCTTCTGGCTGCCAGCTATCTGCAGACGTTCGCATTCTCAGAGCAGGGCCACCGGAGGCGCTCAGCACGGACAACATAAGTTACGTTTGAAGTTTGAGGTGGCAAGAGAAGCAAGCAGCCCCAGTCTCCGTGCCTTTGTGCGAGCAGTGCCATGGGCAGATGAGGCTGAGCAACAGCTTTCCAGGCTACCCCCTTCTGGCTGCCAGCTATCTGCAGACGTTCGCATTTTCGGAGCAGGGCTGGGAAAGGCACTTTGCAGGTACCCTCCCATTCCAAGGCTACGTTTGAATTTTGATGTGGCAAGACAAGCAAGCAGCCCCAGTGTCTGTGCCTCTGTGCGAGCAGTGCCATGAGCAGATGAGGCTGAGCAACAGCTTCCCAGGCTAGCCCCTTCTGGCTGCCAGCTAGCTGCAGACATTCTCATTTTCGGATAAGGGCTGCAGGAGATGCCCGGCACGGACCCCCTTTGATACGTTTGAATTTTCAGGTGGCAAGACAAGCAAACAGCCCAAGTCTCTGTGCCTCTGTGCGAGCAGTACCAAGGGCAGATGAGGCTGAGAAACAGCTTTCCAGGCTGGCCTCTTCTGGCTGCCAGCTATCTGCAGACATTCGCATTTTCAGAGCAGGGCCACCGGAGTCGACCGGCACGGATCCCTTAAGTTACGTTTGAAGTTTGAGGTGGCAAGAGAAGCAAGCAGCCCCAGTCTCTGTGCCTCTGTGCGAGCAGTGCCATGGGCAGATGAGGCTGAGCAGCAGCTTTCCAGGCTAGCCCCTTCTGGCTGCCAGCTATCTGCAGACGTTCACATTTTCAGAGCAGGGCTACGGAAGGAGCCTTGCAGGGGCACATCTATTCCCAGGCTACATTTGAAGTTTGAGGTGCAAGACAAGCAAGCAGTCCAAATATCTGTGCCTCTGTGCGAGCAGTGCCATGGGCAGATGAGGCTGAGCAACACCTTTCCAGGCTGGCCTCTTCTGGCTGCCAGCTATCTGCAGACGTTCGCATTTTCGGAGCGGGGCTGGGAAAGGCACTTTGCAGGTACCCTCCCATTCCAAGGCTACGTTTGAATTTTGATGTTGCAAGACAAGCAAGCAGCCACAGTCTCTGTGCCTCTGTGCGAGCAGTGCCATGACCAGATGAGGCTGAGCAACAGCTTCCCAGGCTAGCCCCTTCTGGCTGCCAGCTAGCTGCAAACATTCTCATTTTCGGATAAGGGCTGCAGGAGATGCCCAGCACGGACCTCCTAAGTTACGTTTGAATTTTCAGGTGGCAAGACAAGCAAACAGCCCCAGTCTCTGTGCCTCTGTGCGAGCACTGCCATGGGCAGATGAGGCTGAGCAACAGCATTCCAGGCTAGCCACTTCTGGCTGCCAGCTATCTGCAGACGTTCGCATTTTCGGAGCAGGGCTGCGAAAGGCACTTGGCAGGTACCCTCACATTACAAGGATAAGTTTGAAGTTTGAGGTGGCAAGACAAGCAAGCACCCCAGTCTCTGTGCCTCTGTGCGAGCAGTGCCATGGGCAGATGAGGCTGAGCAACAGCTTTCCAGGCTAGCCCCTTCTGGCTGCCAGCTATCTACAGACGTTCACATTTTCAGAGCAGGGCTACGGAAGGAGCCTTGCAGGGGCACATCTATTCCCAGGCTACATTTGAAGTTTGAGGTGCAAGACAAGCAAGCAGCCCAAATATCTGTGCCTCTGTGCGAGCAGTGCCATGGGCAGATGAGGCTGAGCAGCAGCTTTCCAGGCTTGCCCCTTCTGGCTGCCAGCTATCTGCAGACGTTCGCATTTTCGGAGCGGGGCTGGGAAAGGCACTTTGCAGGTACCCTCCCATTCCAAGGCTACGTTTCAATTTTGATGTTGCAAGACAAGCAAGCAGCCACAGTCTCTGTGCCTCTGTGCGAGCAGTGCCATGGGCAGATGAGGCTGAGCAACAGCTTCCCAGGCTAGCCCCTTCTGGCTGCCAGCTAGCTGCAGACATTCTCATTTTCGGATAAGGGCTGCAGGAGATGCCCAGCACGGACCACCTAAGTTACGTTTGAATTTTCAGGTGGCAAGACAAGCAAACAGCCCCAGTCTCTGTGCCTCTGTGCGAGCACTGCCATGGGCAGATGAGGCTGAGCAACAGCATTCCAGGCTAGCCACTTCTGGCTGCCAGCTATCTGCAGACGTTCGCATTTTCGGAGCAGGGCTGCGAAAGGCACTTGGCAGGTACCCTCACATTACAAGGATACGTTTGAAGTTTGAGGTGGCAAGACAAGCAAGCACCCCAGTCTCTGTGCCTCTGTGCGAGCAGTGCCATGGGCAGATGAGGCTGAGCAACAGCTTTCCAGGCTAGCCCCTTCTGGCTGCCAGCTATCTACAGACGTTCACATTTTCAGAGCAGGGCTACGGAAGGAGCCTTGCAGGGGCACATCTATTCCCAGGCTACATTTGAAGTTTGAGGTGCAAGACAAGCAAGCAGCCCAAATATCTGTGCCTCTGTGCGAGCAGTGCCATGGGCAGATGAGGCTGAGCAGCAGCTTTCCAGACTAGGCCCTTCTGCATGACAGCTATCTGCAGACGTTCGCATTTTAGGAGCAGGGCTGGGAAAGACACTTTGCAGGTACCCTCACATTCCAAGGCTACGTTTGAAGTTTCAGATGGCAAGACAAACAAGCAGCCCCAGTCTCTGTGACTCTGTGCGAGCAGTGCCATGGGCAGATGAGGCTGAGCAACAGCTTTCCAGGCTAGCCCCTTATGGCTGCCAGCTATTTGCAGCCGTTCTCATTTTCGGAGCAGGGCTGCTGGAGGCGCCCGGCACGTACGCCCTAAGTTACGTTTGAAGTTTGAGGTGGCAAGACAAGCAAGCCACCCCAGTCTCTGTGCCTCTGTGCGAGCAGTGCCATGGGCACGTGAGGCTGAGCAACAGCTTTCCAGGTTAGCCCCTTCTGGCTGCGAGCTATTTGCAGACGTTCGCTTTTT
The DNA here is from genome assembly GCF_030867145.1 of Opisthocomus hoazin. Classification (NCBI taxonomy): domain Eukaryota; kingdom Metazoa; phylum Chordata; class Aves; order Opisthocomiformes; family Opisthocomidae; genus Opisthocomus; species Opisthocomus hoazin. The sequence continues at coordinate 9,055,363 of NC_134437.1, read as the reverse complement.
TGGACAAGGGCTGCCGGAGGCGCCCGGCAGAGACCCCCTTTGTTACTTTTCAATTTTGAGGTAGCAAGACAAGCAAGTAGCCCCAGTCTCTGTGCCTCTGTGCGAGCAGTGCCATGGCCAGATGAGGCTGAGTAATAGCTTTCCATGCTAGCCTCTTCTGGCTGCCAGCTATCTACAGACGTTCGCATTTTCGGAGCAGGGCTGCAGGAGGCGCCCGGCACGGACCCTTAAAGCTACGTTTGAAGTTTGAGGGGGCAAGGCAAGCAAGCAGCCCCAGTCTCTGTGCCTCTCTGCGTGCAATGCCATGGGCAGAGGAGGCTGAGGAACAGCTTTCTCGGCTGGCCCCTTCTGGCTGCCAGCTATCTGCAGACGTTCTCATTCTCAGAGCAGGGCTACGAAAGGAACCTGGCAGGCGCACATGTATTTCCAGGTTACGTGTGAATTTTGAGGTGGCAAGACAAGTAAGCAGCCCCAGTCTCTGTGCCTCTGTGCAAGCAGTGCCATGGGCAGATGAGGATGAGCAACATCTTTCCAGGCTACCCCCTTATGGCTGCCAGCTACCTACAGCCGTTCGCATTTTCGGAGCAGGGCTGCTGGAGGCTCCCGGCACGGACCCCCTAAGATACGTTTGAAGTTTGAGGTGGCAAGACAAGCAAGCAGCCGGAGTCTCTGTGCCTCTGTGCGAGCCGCACCATGGGCAGATGAGGCTGGGAAACAGCTTTCCAGGCTAGCCACTTCTTGCTGCCAGCTATTACAGACGTTCGCATTTTCAGAGCACGGCTGCCGGGGGCGCATGGCATGGAACACCTTTGTTAAGTTTCAAGTTTGAGGTGGCAAGACAAGCAAGCACCCCAGTCTCTGTGCCTCTGTGCGAGCAGTGCCATGGGCAGATGAGGTTGAGCAACAGCTTTCCAGGCTAGCCCCTTCTGGCTGCCAGCTAGCTGCAGACGTTCGAAATTTCGGAGCAGGGCTGCCGGAACATCCCGAAAGGGACCCCCTAATCTACGTTTGATGTTTGAGGTGGCAAGACAAGCAAGCAGCCCCAGTCTCTGTGCCTCTGTGCGAGAAGTGCCAAGGGCAGATGAGGCTGAGTAACAACTTTCCAGGCTAGCCCCTTCTGGCTGCCAGCTATCTGCAGACGTTCGCATTTTCAGATCAGGGCTGCTGGAGTAGTCCGGCAGAGACCCCCTTTGTTACGTTTGAAGTTTGAGGTGGAAAGACAAGCAAGCAGCCCCAGTCTCTGTGCCTCTGTGCGAGCAGTGCCATGGGCAGATGAGGCTGAGCAACAGCTTTCCAGGCTAGCCTCTTCTGGCTGCCACCTATCTGCAGACGTTCGCATTTTCATATCAGCGCTGTGAAGAGCACTTGGCAGGTACGCTCCATTCACAATTCTACATTTGAAGTTTGAGGTGGCAAGACAAGCAAGCAGCCCCAGTCTCTGTGCCTCTGTGCGAGCAGTGCCATGGGCAGATGAGCCTGAGAAACAGCTTTCCAGGCTAGCCTCTTCTGGCTGCCAGCTAGCTGCAGACATTCGCATTTTCCGAGCAGGACTGCTGGAGGCGACCGGCACGGACCCCCTAAGTTACGTTGGAAGTTTGAGGTTTGAGGTGGCAAGACAAGCAAGCAGCCCCAGTCTCTGTGCCTCTGTGCGAGCAGTGCCATGGGCAGATGAAGCTGAGCAACAGCTTTCCAGGCTAGCCCCTTCTGGCTGCCAGCTATCTGCAGACGTTCGCAGTCTCAGAGCAGGGCCACCGGAGGCGCCCAGCACGGACAACATAAGTTACGTTTGAAGTTTGAGGTGGCAAGAGAAGCAAGCAGCCCCAGTCTCTGTGCCTTTGTGCGAGCAGTGCCATGGGCAGATGAGGCTGAGCAACAGCTTTCCAGGCTAGCCCCTTCTGGCTGCCAGCTATCTGCAGACGTTCGCATTTTCGGAGCAGGGCTGGGAAAGGCACTTTGCAGGTACCCTCCCATTCCAAGGCTACGTTTGAATTTTGATGTGGCAAGACAAGCAAGCAGCCCCAGTGTCTGTGCCTCTGTGCGAGCAGTGCCATGACCAGATGAGGCTGAGCAACAGCTTCCCAGGCTAGCCCCTTCTGGCTGCCAGCTAGCTGCAGACATTCTCATTTTCGGATAAGGGCTGCAGGAGATGCCCGGCACGGACCCCCTTTGATACATTTGAATTTTCAGGTGGCAAGACAAGCAAACAGCCCAAGTCTCTGTGCCTCTGTGCGAGCAGTACCAAGGGCAGATGAGGCTGAGCAACAGCTTTCCAGGCTGGCCTCTTCTGGCTGCCAGCTAGCTGCAGACATTCGCATTTTCAGATCAGGGCCACCGGAGGCGACCGGCACGGATCCCCTAAGTTACGTTTGAAGTTTGAGGTGGCAAGACAAGCAAGCAGCCCCAGTCTCTGTGCCTCTGTGCGAGCAGTGCCATGGGCAGATGAGGCTGAGCAGCAGCTTTCCAGGCTAGCCCCTTCTGGCTGCCAGCTATCTGCAGACGTTCGCATTTTCGGAGCGGGGCTGGGAAAGGCACTTTGCAGGTACCCTCCCGTTCCAAGGCTACGTTTGAATTTTGATGTTGCAAGACAAGCAAGCAGCCACAGTCTCTGTGCCTCTGTGCGAGCAGTGCCATGACCAGATGAGGCTGAGCAACAGCTTCCCAGGCTAGGCCCTTCTGGCTGCCAGCTAGCTGCAGACATTCTCATTTTCGGATAAGGGCTGCAGGAGATGCCCAGCACGGACCACCTAAGTTACGTTTGAATTTTCAGGTGGCAAGACAAGCAAACAGCCCCAGTCTCTGTGCCTCTGTGCGAGCACTGCCATGGGCAGATGAGGCTGAGCAACAGCATTCCAGGCTAGCCACTTCTGGCTGCCAGCTATCTGCAGACGTTCGCATTTTCGGAGCAGGGCTGCGAAAGGCACTTGGCAGGTACCCTCACATTACAAGGATACGTTTGAAGTTTGAGGTGGCAAGACAAGCAAGCACCCCAGTCTCTGTGCCTCTGTGGGAGCAGTGTCATGGGCACGTGAGGCTCAGCAACAGCTTTCAGGGCTAGCCCCTTCTGGCTGCCGGCTATTTCCAGACGTTCGCATTTTCGGAACAGGGCTGCCGGAGGCGCCCGGCAGAGACCCCCTTTTTTACGTTTGAAGTTTGAGATTTCAAGACAAGAAAGCAGCCACAGTCTCTGTGCCTCTGTGCGAGCAGAGCCAAGGGCATATGAAGCTGAGTAAAAGCTTTCCAGGCTTGCCCCTTCTGGCTGCCAGCTATCCACAGACATTCGCATTTTGGGAGCAGGGCTGCTGTAGGCATCCGGGACGGACCCTTAAAGCTACGCTTGAAGTTTGATGTGGCAAGATATGCAAGCAGCCCCATTCTCTGAGCCTCTGTGCGAGCAGTGCCATGGGCAGATGACGCTGAGCAACAGCTTTCCAGGCTAGCCCCTTCTGGCTGCCAGCTGTCTGCAGACGTTCGCATTTTCATATCAGCGCTGCGAAAAGCACTTGGCAGGTACGCTCCCTTTACAAGGCTACATTTAAAGTCTGAGGTGGCAAGACAAGCAAGCATCCCGAGTCTCTGTGCCTCTGTGCGAGAAGTGCCAAGGGCAGATGAGGCTGAGTAACAGCTTCGCAGGCTAGCCCCTTCTGGCTGCCAGCTATCTGCAGACTTTCTCATTTTCATATCAGCGCTGGGAAAAGCACTTGTCAGGTACCGTCGCATTACAAGCATACATTTGAAGTTTGAGGCGGCAAGACAAGCAAGCAGACCCAGTCTCTGTGCCTCTGTGCGAGCAGTGCCATGGGCAGATGAGGCTGAGCAGCAGCTTTCCAGGCTACCCCCTTCGGGCTGCCATCTATCTGCAGACGTTCGCATTTTCGGAGCAGGGCTGGGAAAGGCACTTTGCAGGTACCCTCCCATTCCAAGGATACGTTTGAATTTTGATGTGGCAAGACAAGCAAGCATCCCCAGTCTCTGTGCCTCTGTGCGAGCAGTGCCATGGGCAGATGAGGCTGAGCAACAGCTTTCCAGGCTAGCCCCTTTTTGTTTGCCAGCTATCTGCAGACGTTCGCATTTTAAGAGCAGGGCTGCGAAAGGAGGCACACGGCCAGGTCCCCTTAGGATACGTTTGAAGTTTGAGGTGGCAAGACAAGCAAGCAGCCCCAGTCTCTGTGCCTCTGTGCGAGCAGTGCCATGAGCAGATGAGGCTGAGCAGCAGCTTTCCAGGCTTCTTGCTGCCAGCTATCTGCAGATGTTCGCATTTTCGAAGCAGTGTTACGAAAGGAGCCTGGCAGGCGCACATCTATACCCAGGCTACGTGTGAATTTCGAGGTGACAAGACAAGCAAGCAGCCCCAGTCTCTGTGCCTCTGTGTGAGCAGTGCCATGGGCAGATGAGGCTGAGCAACAGCTTTCCAGGCTAGCCCCTTCTGGCTGCCAGCTATCCACAGACTTTCGCATTCTGGGAGCAGGGCTGCTGTAGGCATCCGGGACGGACCCTTGAAGCTACGCTTGAAGTTTGATGTGGCAAGATATGCAAGCAGCCCCAGTCTCTGTGCCTCTGTGCGAGCAGTGCCATGGGCAGATGAGGCTGAGCAAAAACTTTCCAGGCTAGCCCCTTCTGGCTGCCAGCTATCTGCAGACGTTCACATTTTTAGAGCTGGGCTACAAAAGGAGCCTTGCAGGGGCACATCTATTCCCAGGATATATTTGAATTTTGAGGTTGCAAGACAAGCAAGCAGCCCAAATCTCTGTGCCTCTGTGCGAGCAGTGCCATGGGCAGATGAGGCTGAGCAGCAGCTTTCCAGACTAGCCCCTTCTGCATGACAGCTATCTGCAGACGTTCGCATTTTAGGAGCAGGGCTGGGAAAGACACTTGGCAGGTACCCTCACATTCCAAGGCTACGTTTGAAGTTTCAGGTGGCAAGACAAGCAAGCAGCCCCAGTCTCTGTGACTCTGTGCGAGCAGTGCCATGGGCAGATGAGGCTGAGCAACAGCTTTCCAGGCTAGCCCCTTCTGGCTGCCAGCTATCTGCAGACGTTCGCATTTTCATATCAGCGCTGGGAAAAGCACTTGGCAGGTACGCTCCCTTTACAAGGCTACATTTAAAGTCTGAGGTGGCAAGACAAGCAAGGAGCCCCATTCTCTGTGCCTCTGTGCGAGCAGTGCCATGGGCAGATGAGGCTGAGTAACAGCTTCGCAGGCTAGCCCATTCTGGCTGCCAACTCTCTGCAGACGTTCGCATTTTCGGAGCAGGGCTGGGAAAGGCACTTTGCAGGTACCCTCCCATTCCAAGGCTACGTTTGAATTTTGATGTGGCAAGACAAGCAAGCATCCCCAGTCTCTGTGCCTCTGTGCGAGCAGTGCCATGGGCAGATGAGACTGAGCAACAGCTTTCCAGGCTAGCCCCTTCTGCATGCCAGCTATCTGCAGCCGTTCGCATTTTCGGAGCAGGGCTTCAGGAGGCGCCCGGCACGGACCCCATAAGATACGTTTGAAGTTTGAGGTGCCAGACAAGCAAGCGGCCCTACTCTCTGTGCCTCTGTGGGAGCAGTGTCATGGGCACGTGAGGCTCAGCAACAGCTTTCAGGGCTAGCCCCTTCTGGCTGCCGGCTATTTGCAGACGTTCGCATTTTTGGAACAGGGCTGCCTGAGGCGCCCGGCAGAGACCCCCGTTTTTACGTTTGAAGTTTGAGATTTCAAGACAAGCAAGCAGCCCCAGTCTCTCTGCCTCTGTGCGAGCAGAGCCAAGGGCATATGAGGCTGAGTAAAAGCTTTCCAGGCTAGCCCCTTCTGGCTGCCAGCTATCCACAGACATTCGCATTTTGGGAGCAGGGCTACTGTAGGCATCCGGGACGGACCCTTAAAGCTACGCTTGAAGTTTGATGTAGCAAGATATGCAAGCAGCCCCAGTCTCTGTGCCTCTGTGCGAGCAGTGCCATGGGCAGATGATGCTGAGCAACAGCTTTCCAGGCTAGTCCCTTCTGGCTGCCAGCTATCTGCAGACGTTCGCATTTTCTTATCAGCGCTGGGAAAAGCACTTGTCAGGTACCGTCTCATTACAAGCATACATTTGAAGTTTGAGGCGGCAAGACAAGCAAGCAGACCCACTCTCTGTGCCTCTGTGCGAGCTGTGCAATGGGCAGATGAGGCTGAGCAGCAGCTTTCCAGGCTACCCCCTTCTGGCTGCCAGCTATCTGCAGACGTTCCCATTTTCGGAGCAGGGCTGGGAAAGGCACTTTGCAGGTACCCTCCCATTCCAAGGCTACGTTTGAATTTTGATGTGGCAAGACAAGCAAGCATCCCCAGTCTCTGTGCCTCTGTGCGAGCAGTGCCATGGGCAGATGAGGCTGAGCAACAGCTTTCCAGGCTAGCCCCTTTTTGGTTGCCAGCTATCTGCACACGTTCGCATTTTAAGAGCAGGGCTGCGAAAGGAGGCACGCGGCCCGGACCCCTTAAGTTACGTTTGAAGTTTGAGGTGGCAAGACAAGCAAGCAGCCCCAGTTTCTGTGCCTCTGTGCGAGCAGTGCCATGGGCAGATGAGGCTGAGCAACAGCTTTCCAGGCTAGCCCCTTCTGGCTGCCAGCTATCTGCAGACGTTCACATTTTCAGAGCTGGGCTACGAAAGGAGCCTAGCAGGGGCACATCTATTCCCAGGATACATTTGAATTTTGAGGTTGCAAGACAAGCAAGCAGCCCAAATCTCTGTGCCTCTGTGCGAGCAGTGCCATGGGCAGATGAGGCTGACCAGCAGCTTTCCAGACTAGCCCCTTCTGCATGACAGATATCTGCAGACGTTCGCATTTTAGGAGCAGGGCTGGGAAAGACACTTGGCAGGTACCCTCACATTCCAAGGCTACGTTTGAAGTTTCAGGTGGCAAGACAAGCAAGCAGCCCCAGTCTCTGTGACTCTGTGCGAGCAGTGCCATGGGCAGATGAGGCTGAGCAACAGCTTTCCAGGCTAGCCCCTTTTTGGTTGCCAGCTATATGCACATGTTCGAATTTTAAGAGCAGGGCTGCGAAAGGAGGCACGCGGCCCGGACCCCTTAAGCTACGTTTGAAGTTTGAGGTGGCAAGACAAGCAAGCAGCCCCATTCTCTGTGCCTCTGTGCGAGCAGTGCCATGGGCAGATGAGGCTGAGCAGCAGCTTTCCAGGCTTCTTGCTGCCATCTATCTGCAGATGTTCGCATTTTCGAAGCAGTGCTACGAAAGGAGCCTGGCAGGCACACATCTATTCCCAGGCTACGTGTGAATTTCGAGGTGTCAAGACAAGCAAGCAGCCCCAGTCTCTGTGCCTCTGTGCGAGAAGTGCCAAGGGCAGATGAGGCTGAGTAACAGCTTCGCAGGCTAGCCCATTCTGGCTGCCAACTCTCTGCAGACGTTCGCATTTTCGGAGCAGGGCTGGGAAAGGCACTTTGCAGGTACCCTCCCATTCCAAGGCTACGTTTGAATTTTGATGTGGCAAGACAAGCAAGCATCCCCAGTCTCTGTGCCTCTGTGCGAGCAGTGCCATGGGCAGATGAGACTGAGCAACAGCTTTCCAGGCTAGCCCCTTCTGCATGCCAGCTATCTGCAGCCGTTCGCATTTTCGGAGCAGGGCTTCAGGAGGCGCCCGGCACGGACCCCATAAGATACGTTTGAAGTTTGAGGTGCCAGACAAGCAAGCGGCCCTACTCTCTGTGCCTCTGTGGGAGCAGTGTCATGGGCACGTGAGGCTCAGCAACAGCTTTCAGGGCTAGCCCCTTCTGGCTGCCGGCTATTTGCAGACGTTCGCATTTTTGGAACAGGGCTGCCTGAGGCGCCCGGCAGAGACCTCCGTTTTTACATTTGAAGTTTGAGATTTCAAGACAAGCAAGCAGCCCGAGTCTCTGTGCCTCTGTGCGAGCAGAGCCAAGGGCATATGAGGCTGAGTAAAAGCTTTCCAGGCTAGCCCCTTCTGGCTGCCAGCTATGCACAGACTTTCGCATTTTGGGAGCAGGGCTGCTGTAGGCATCCGGGACGGACCCTTAAAGATACGCTTGAAGTTTGATGTGGCAAGATATGCAAGCAGCCCCAGTCTCTGTGCCTCTGTGCGAGCAGTGCCATGGGCAGATGAGGCTGAGCAACAGCTTTCCAGGCTAGCCCCTTCTGGCTGCCAGCTATCTGCAGACGTTCACATTTTCAGAGCAGGGCTACGGAAGGAGCCTTGCAGGGGCACATCTATTCCCAGGCTACATTTGAAGTTTGAGGTGCAAGACAAGCAAGCAGCCCAAATATCTGTGCCTCTGTGCGAGCAGTGCCATGGGCAGATGAGGCTGAGCAGCAGCTTTCCAGACTAGGCCCTTCTGCATGACAGCTATATGCAGACGTTCGCATTTTAGGAGCAGGGCTGGGAAAGACACTTTGCAGGTACCCTCACATTCCAAGGCTACGTTTGAAGTTTCAGATGGCAAGACAAACAAGCAGCCCCAGTCTCTGTGATTCTGTGCGAGCAGTGCCATGGGCAGATGAGGCTGAGCAACAGCTTTCCAGGCTAGCCCCTTATGGCTGCCAGCTATTTGCAGCCCTTCTCATTTTCGGAGCAGGGCTGCTGGAGGCGCCCGGCACGTACGCCCTAAGTTACGTTTGAAGTTTGAGGTGGCAAGACAAGCAAGCCACCCCAGTCTCTGTGCCTCTGTGCGACCAGTGCCATGGGCACGTGAGGCTGAGCAACAGCTTTCCAGGTTAGCCCCTTCTGGCTGCGAGCTATCTGCAGACGTTCGCTTTTTTGGACAAGGGCTGCCGGAGGCGCCCGGCAGAGACCCCCTTTGTTACTTTTCAATTTTGAGGTAGCAAGACAAGCAAGTAGCCCCAGTCTCTGTGCCTCTGTGCGAGCAGTGCCATGGGCAGATGAGGCTGAGTAATAGCTTTCCATGCTAGCCTCTTCTGGCTGCCATCTATCTACAGACGTTCGCATTTTCGGAGCAGGGCTGCAGGAGGCGCCCGGCACGGACCCTTAAAGCTACGTTTGAAGTTTGAGGTGGCAAGGCAAGCAAGCAGCCCCAGTCTCTGTGCCTCTGTGCGAGCAGTGCCATGGGCAGATGAGGCTGAGCAACAGTTTTCCAGGCTAGCCCCTTCTGACTGACAGCTATCTGCACACATTCACATTTTCAGAGCAGGGCTGCCGGAGGCGCACGGCATGTACCCCCTACATTACATTTGAAGTTTGAGGTGGCAAGACAAGCAAGCAGCCCCAGTCTCTGTGCCTCTGTGCAAGCAGTGCCATGGGCAGATGAGGCTGAATAACAGCTTCCCAGGCTAGCCCCTTCTGGCTGCCAGCTATTTGCAGATGTTCGCATTTTCAGAGTAGGGCTGCCGGAGGCGCCCGGCAGAGACACCCTTTGTTACGTGTGAAGTTTGAGGTGGCAAGACAAGCAAGAAGCCCCAGTCTCTGTGCCTCTGTGCGAGCAGTGCCATGGGCAGATGAGGCTGAGCAACAGCTTTCCAGGCTAGCCCCTTATGACTGCCAGCTATCTGCAGACGTTCGCATTTTGGGCGTAGGGCTGCCAAACGATCCCAAAAAGGACCCCCTAAGCTACGTTTGAAGTTTGAGGTGGCAAGACAAGCAAGCAGCCCCAGTCTCTGTGCCTGTGTGCAAGCAGTGCCATGGGCAGATGATTCTGAGCAACAGCTTTCCAGGCTAACCCTTTCTGCATGCCAGCTATCTGCAGCCGTTCGCATTTTCGGAGCAGGGCTTCAGGAGGCGCCCGGCATGGACCCCAGAAGATACGTTTGAAGTTCGAGGTGCCAGACAAGCAAGCAGCCCTACTCTCTGTGCCTCTGTGGGAGCAGTGTCATGGGCACGTGAGGCTCAGCAACAGCTTTCCGGGCTAGCCCCTTCTGGCTGCCGGCTATTTGCAGACGTTCGCATTTTCGGAACAGGGCTGCATGAGGCGCCCGGCAGAGACCCCCGTTTTTACATTTGAAGTTTGAGATTTCAAGACAAGCAAGCAGCCCCAGTCTCTGTGCCTCTGTGCGAGCAGTGCCATGGGCAGATGAGGCTGAGCAACAGCTTTCCAGGCTAGCCCCTTATGGCTGCCAGCTATCTGCAGACGTTCTCATTTTCGGAGCAGGGCTGCTGGAGGCGCCCGGCACGGACCCCTTAAGATACGTTTGAAGTTTGAGGTGGCAAGACAAGCAAGCAGCCCCAGTCTCTGTGCCTCTGTGCGAGCAGTGCCATGGGCACGTGAGGCTGAGCAACAGCTTTCCAGGTTAGCCCCTTCTGGCAGCCATCTATTTGCAGACGTTCGCTTTTTTGGACAAGGGCTGCCGGAGGCGCCCGGCAGAGACCCCCTTTGTTACTTTTCAAGCTTGAGATGGCAAGACATGCAAGTAGCCCCACTCTCTGTGCCTCTGTGCGAGCAGTGCCATGGGCAGATGAGGCTGAGTAATAGCTTTCCATGCTAGCCTCTTCTGGCTGCCAGCTATCTACAGACGTTCGCATTTTCGGAGCAGGGCTGCAGGAGGCGCCCGGTACGGACCCTTAAAGCTACGTTTGAAGTTTGAGGTGGCAAGGCAAGCAAGAAGTCCCAGTCTTTGTGCCTCTCTGCGTGCAATGCCATGGGTAGAGGAGGCTGAGGAATTGCTTTCCGGGCTAGCCCCTTCTGGCTGCCAGCTATTTGCAGACGTTCGCATTCTCAGAGCAGTTCTACGAAAGGAGACTGGCAGGCGCACATCTATTTCCAGGTTACGTGTGAATTTTGAGGTGGCAAGACAAGCAAGCAGCCCCAGTCTCTGTGCCTCTGTGCGAGCAGTGCCATGGGCAGATGAGGCTGAGCAACAGCTTTCCAGGCTAGCCCCTTATGGCTGCCAGCTATCTGCAGACGTTCTCATTTTCGGAGCAGGGCTGCTGGAGGCGCCCGGCACGGACCCCTTAAGATACGTTTGAAGTTTGAGGTGGCAAGACAAGCAAGCAGCCCCAGTCTCTGTGCCTCTGTGCGAGCAGTGCCATGGGCAGATGAGGCTGAGTAATAGCTTTCCATGCTAGCCTCTTCTGGCTGCCAGCTATCTACAGACGTTCGCATTTTCGGAGCAGGGCTGCAGGAGGCGCCCGGTACGGACCCTTAAAGCTACGTTTGAAGTTTGAGGTGGCAAGGCAAGCAAGAAGTCCCAGTCTTTGTGCCTCTCTGCGTGCAATGCCATGGGTAGAGGAGGCTGAGGAATTGCTTTCCGGGCTAGCCCCTTCTGGCTGCCAGCTATTTGCAGACGTTCGCATTCTCAGAGCAGTTCTACGAAAGGAGACTGGCAGGCGCACATCTATTTCCAGGTTACGTGTGAATTTTGAGGTGGCAAGACAAGCAAGCAGCCCCAGTCTCTGTGCCTCTGTGCGAGCAGTGCCATGGGCAGATGAGGCTGAGCAACAGCTTTCCAGGCTAGCCCCTTATGGCTGCCAGCTATCTGCAGACGTTCTCATTTTCGGAGCAGGGCTGCTGGAGGCGCCCGGCACGGACCCCTTAAGATACGTTTGAAGTTTGAGGTGGCAAGACAAGCAAGCAGCCCCAGTCTCTGTGCCTCTGTGCGAGCAGTGCCATGGGCACGTGAGGCTGAGCAACAGCTTTCCAGGTTAGCCCCTTCTGGCAGCCATCTATTTGCAGACGTTCGCTTTTTTGGACAAGGGCTGCCGGAGGCGCCCGGCAGAGACCCCCTTTGTTACTTTTCAAGCTTGAGATGGCAAGACAAGCAAGTAGCCCCACTCTCTGTGCCTCTGTGCGAGCAGTGCCATGGGCAGATGAGGCTGAGTAATAGCTTTCCATGCTAGCCTCTTCTGGCTGCCAGCTATCTACAGACGTTCGCATTTTCGGAGCAGGGCTGCAGGAGGCGCCCGGTACGGACCCTTAAAGCTACGTTTGAAGTTTGAGGTGGCAAGGCAAGCAAGAAGTCCCAGTCTTTGTGCCTCTCTGCGTGCAATGCCATGGGTAGAGGAGGCTGAGGAATTGCTTTCCGGGCTAGCCCCTTCTGGCTGCCAGCTATTTGCAGACGTTCGCATTCTCAGAGCAGTTCTACGAAAGGAGACTGGCAGGCGCACATCTATTTCCAGGTTACGTGTGAATTTTGAGGTGGCAAGACAAGCAAGCAGCCCCAGTCTCTGTGCCTCTGTACAAGCAGTGCCATGGGCAGATGAGGCTGAGCAACAGCTTTCCAGGCTAGCCCCTTCTGGCTGCCAGCTATCTGCAGACGTTAGCATTTTCGGAGCAGGGCTGCCGGAGGCACCCAGCATGGACTCAGAAATGTATGTCTGATGTTTGAGGTGGCAAGACAAGCAAGCAGCCCCAGTCTCTGTGCCTCTGTGCGAGCAGTGCCATTGGCAGAACAGGTTGATTAAGAGCTTTCCAGGCTAGCCCCTTCTGGCTGCCAGCTATCTGCAGACGTTCGCATTTTCGTAGCAGGTCTACGAAGGAGCATGGCAGGCGCACATCTGTTCCCAGGCTACGTTTGAAGTTTGAGATGGCAAGACAAGCAAGCAGCCCCAGTCTCTGTGCCTCTGTGCGAGCAGTGCCATGGGCAGATGAGGCTGAGCAACAGTTTTCCAGGCTAGCCCCTTCTGACTGACAGCTATCTGCACACATTCACATTTTCAGAGCAGGGCTGCCGGAGGCGCACGGCATGTACCCCCTACATTACATTTGAAGTTTGAGGTGGCAAGACAAGCAAGCAGCCCCAGTCTCTGTGCCTCTGTGCAAGCAGTGCCATGGGCAGATGAGGCTGAATAACAGCTTTCCAGGCTAGCCCCTTCTGGCTGCCAGCTATTTGCAGATGTTCGCATTTTCAGAGTAGGGCTGCCGGAGGCGCCCGGCAGAGACACCCTTTGTTACGTGTGAAGTTTGAGGTGGCAAGACAAGCAAGAAGCCCCAGTCTCTGTGCCTCTGTGCGAGCAGTGCCATGGGCAGATGAGGCTGAGCAACAGCTTTCCAGGCTAGCCCCTTATGACTGCCAGCTATCTGCAGACGTTCGCATTTTGGGAGTAGGGCTGCCAAACGATCCCAAAAAGGACCCCCTAAGACACGTTTGAAGTTTGAGGTGGCAAGACAAGCAAGCAGCCCCAGTCTCTGTGCCTGTGTGCAAGCAGTGCCATGGGCAGATGATTCTGAGCAACAGCTTTCCAGGCTAACCCTTTCTGCATGCCAGCTATCTGCAGCCGTTCGCATTTTCGGAGCAGGGCTTCAGGAGGCGCCCGGCATGGACCCCAGAAGATACGTTTGAAGTTCGAGGTGCCAGACAAGCAAGCAGCCCTACTCTCTGTGCCTCTGTGGGAGCAGTGTCATGGGCACGTGAGGCTCAGCAACAGCTTTCCGGGCTAGCCCCTTCTGGCTGCCGGCTATTTGCAGACGTTCGCATTTTCGGAACAGGGCTGCATGAGGCGCCCGGCAGAGACCCCCGTTTTTACATTTGAAGTTTGAGATTTCAAGACAAGCAAGCAGCCCCAGTCTCTGTGCCTCTGTGCGAGCAGTGCCATGGGCAGATGAGGCTGAGCAACAGCTTTCCAGGCTAGCCCCTTATGGCTGCCAGCTATCTGCAGACGTTCTCATTTTCGGAGCAGGGCTGCTGGAGGCGCCCGGCACGGACCCCTTAAGATACGTTTGAAGTTTGAGGTGGCAAGACAAGCAAGCAGCCCCAGTCTCTGTGCCTCTGTGCGAGCAGTGCCATGGGCACGTGAGGCTGAGCAACAGCTTTCCAGGTTAGCCCCTTCTGGCAGCCATCTATTTGCAGACGTTCGCTTTTTTGGACAAGGGCTGCCGGAGGCGCCCGGCAGAGACCCCCTTTGTTACTTTTCAAGCTTGAGATGGCAAGACATGCAAGTAGCCCCACTCTCTGTGCCTCTGTGCGAGCAGTGCCATGGGCAGATGAGGCTGAGTAATAGCTTTCCATGCTAGCCTCTTCTGGCTGCCAGCTATCTACAGACGTTCGCATTTTCGGAGCAGGGCTGCAGGAGGCGCCCGGTACGGACCCTTAAAGCTACGTTTGAAGTTTGAGGTGGCAAGGCAAGCAAGAAGTCCCAGTCTTTGTGCCTCTCTGCGTGCAATGCCATGGGTAGAGGAGGCTGAGGAATTGCTTTCCGGGCTAGCCCCTTCTGGCTGCCAGCTATTTGCAGACGTTCGCATTCTCAGAGCAGTTCTACGAAAGGAGACTGGCAGGCGCACATCTATTTCCAGGTTACGTGTGAATTTTGAGGTGGCAAGACAAGCAAGCAGCCCCAGTCTCTGTGCCTCTGTGCGAGCAGTGCCATGGGCAGATGAGGCTGAGCAACAGCTTTCCAGGCTAGCCCCTTATGGCTGCCAGCTATCTGCAGACGTTCTCATTTTCGGAGCAGGGCTGCTGGAGGCGCCCGGCACGGACCCCTTAAGATACGTTTGAAGTTTGAGGTGGCAAGACAAGCAAGCAGCCCCAGTCTCTGTGCCTCTGTGCGAGCAGTGCCATGGGCAGATGAGGCTGAGTAATAGCTTTCCATGCTAGCCTCTTCTGGCTGCCAGCTATCTACAGACGTTCGCATTTTCGGAGCAGGGCTGCAGGAGGCGCCCGGTACGGACCCTTAAAGCTACGTTTGAAGTTTGAGGTGGCAAGGCAAGCAAGAAGTCCCAGTCTTTGTGCCTCTCTGCGTGCAATGCCATGGGTAGAGGAGGCTGAGGAATTGCTTTCCGGGCTAGCCCCTTCTGGCTGCCAGCTATTTGCAGACGTTCGCATTCTCAGAGCAGTTCTACGAAAGGAGACTGGCAGGCGCACATCTATTTCCAGGTTACGTGTGAATTTTGAGGTGGCAAGACAAGCAAGCAGCCCCAGTCTCTGTGCCTCTGTGCGAGCAGTGCCATGGGCAGATGAGGCTGAGCAACAGCTTTCCAGGCTAGCCCCTTATGGCTGCCAGCTATCTGCAGACGTTCTCATTTTCGGAGCAGGGCTGCTGGAGGCGCCCGGCACGGACCCCTTAAGATACGTTTGAAGTTTGAGGTGGCAAGACAAGCAAGCAGCCCCAGTCTCTGTGCCTCTGTGCGAGCAGTGCCATGGGCACGTGAGGCTGAGCAACAGCTTTCCAGGTTAGCCCCTTCTGGCAGCCATCTATTTGCAGACGTTCGCTTTTTTGGACAAGGGCTGCCGGAGGCGCCCGGCAGAGACCCCCTTTGTTACTTTTCAAGCTTGAGATGGCAAGACAAGCAAGTAGCCCCACTCTCTGTGCCTCTGTGCGAGCAGTGCCATGGGCAGATGAGGCTGAGTAATAGCTTTCCATGCTAGCCTCTTCTGGCTGCCAGCTATCTACAGACGTTCGCATTTTCGGAGCAGGGCTGCAGGAGGCGCCCGGTACGGACCCTTAAAGCTACGTTTGAAGTTTGAGGTGGCAAGGCAAGCAAGAAGTCCCAGTCTTTGTGCCTCTCTGCGTGCAATGCCATGGGTAGAGGAGGCTGAGGAATTGCTTTCCGGGCTAGCCCCTTCTGGCTGCCAGCTATTTGCAGACGTTCGCATTCTCAGAGCAGTTCTACGAAAGGAGACTGGCAGGCGCACATCTATTTCCAGGTTACGTGTGAATTTTGAGGTGGCAAGACAAGCAAGCAGCCCCAGTCTCTGTGCCTCTGTACAAGCAGTGCCATGGGCAGATGAGGCTGAGCAACAGCTTTCCAGGCTAGCCCCTTCTGGCTGCCAGCTATCTGCAGACGTTAGCATTTTCGGAGCAGGGCTGCCGGAGGCACCCAGCATGGACTCAGAAATGTATGTCTGATGTTTGAGGTGGCAAGACAAGCAAGCAGCCCCAGTCTCTGTGCCTCTGTGCGAGCAGTGCCATTGGCAGAACAGGTTGATTAAGAGCTTTCCAGGCTAGCCCCTTCTGGCTGCCAGCTATCTGCAGACGTTCGCATTTTCGTAGCAGGTCTACGAAGGAGCATGGCAGGCGCACATCTGTTCCCAGGCTACGTTTGAAGTTTGAGATGGCAAGACAAGCAAGCAGCCCCAGTCTCTGTGCCTCTGTGCGAGCAGTGCCATGGGCAGATGAGGCTGAGCAACAGTTTTCCAGGCTAGCCCCTTCTGACTGACAGCTATCTGCACACATTCACATTTTCAGAGCAGGGCTGCCGGAGGCGCACGGCATGTACCCCCTACATTACATTTGAAGTTTGAGGTGGCAAGACAAGCAAGCAGCCCCAGTCTCTGTGCCTCTGTGCAAGCAGTGCCATGGGCAGATGAGGCTGAATAACAGCTTTCCAGGCTAGCCCCTTCTGGCTGCCAGCTATTTGCAGATGTTCGCATTTTCAGAGTAGGGCTGCCGGAGGCGCCCGGCAGAGACACCCTTTGTTACGTGTGAAGTTTGAGGTGGCAAGACAAGCAAGAAGCCCCAGTCTCTGTGCCTCTGTGCGAGCAGTGCCATGGGCAGATGAGGCTGAGCAACAGCTTTCCAGGCTAGCCCCTTATGACTGCCAGCTATCTGCAGACGTTCGCATTTTGGGAGTAGGGCTGCCAAACGATCCCAAAAAGGACCCCCTAAGACACGTTTGAAGTTTGAGGTGGCAAGACAAGCAAGCAGCCCCAGTCTCTGTGCCTGTGTGCAAGCAGTGCCATGGGCAGATGATTCTGAGCAACAGCTTTCCAGGCTAACCCTTTCTGCATGCCAGCTATCTGCAGCCGTTCGCATTTTCGGAGCAGGGCTTCAGGAGGCGCCCGGCATGGACCCCAGAAGATACGTTTGAAGTTCGAGGTGCCAGACAAGCAAGCAGCCCTACTCTCTGTGCCTCTGTGGGAGCAGTGTCATGGGCACGTGAGGCTCAGCAACAGCTTTCCGGGCTAGCCCCTTCTGGCTGCCGGCTATTTGCAGACGTTCGCATTTTCGGAACAGGGCTGCATGAGGCGCCCGGCAGAGACCCCCGTTTTTACATTTGAAGTTTGAGATTTCAAGACAAGCAAGCAGCCCCAGTCTCTGTGCCTCTGTGCGAGCAGTGCCATGGGCAGATGAGGCTGAGCAACAGCTTTCCAGGCTAGCCCCTTATGGCTGCCAGCTATCTGCAGACGTTCTCATTTTCGGAGCAGGGCTACGAAAGCAGCCTGGCAGGGGCACATCTATTCCCAGGCTACATTTGAAGTTTGAGGTGCAAGACAAGCAAGCAGCCCAAATATCTGTGCCTCTGTGCGAGCAGTGCCATGGGCAGATGAGGCTGAGCAGCAGCTTTCCAGGCTAGCCCCTTCTGGCTGCCAGCTATCTGCAGACGTTCACATTTTCAGAGCAGGGCTACGGAAGGAGCCTTGCAGGGGCACATCTATTCCCAGGCTACATTTGAAGTTTGAGGTGCAAGACAAGCAAGCAGCCCCAGTCTCTGTGCCTCTGTGCGAGCAGTGCCATGGGCAGATGAGGCTGAGAAACAGCTTTCCAGGCTAGCCCCTTCTGCATGCCAGCTATCTGCAGACGTTCGCATTTTGGGAGTAGGGCTGCCAAATGATCCCAAAAAGGACCCCCTAAGCTACGTTTGAAGTTTGAGGTGGCAAGACAAGCAAGCAGCCGCAGTCTCTGTGCCTCTGTGCGAGCAGTGCCATGGGCAGATGAGGCTGAGCAACAGCTTTCCAGGCTAGCCCCTTCTGGCTGCCGGCTATTTGCAGACGTTCGCGTTTTCGGAACAGGGCCGCCTGAGGCGCCCGGCAGAGACCCCCGTTTTTACATTTGAAGTCTGAGATTTCAAGACAAGCAAGCAGCCCCAGTCTCTGTGCCTCTGTGCGAGCAGTGCCATGGGCAGATGAGGCTGAGCAACAGCTTTCCAGGCTAGCCTCTTCTGGCTGCCACCTATCTGCAGACGTTCGCATTTTCATATCAGCGCTGTGAAGAGCACTTGGCAGGTATGCTCCATTCACAATTCTACATTTGAAGTTTGAGGTGGCAAGACAAGCAAGCAGCCCCAGTCTCTGTGCCTCTGTGCGAGCAGTGCCATGGGCAGATGAGCCTGAGAAACAGCTTTCCAGGCTAGCCTCTTCTGGCTGCCAGCTAGCTGCAGACATTCGCATTTTCCGAGCAGGACTGCTGGAGGCGACCGGCACGGACCCCCTAAGTTACGTTGGAAGTTTGAAGTTTGAGGTGGCAAGACAAGCAAGCAGCCCCAGTCTCTGTGCCTCTGTGCGAGCAGTGCCATGGGCAGATGAAGCTGAGCAACAGCTTTCCAGGCTAGCCCCTTCTGGCTGCCAGCTATCTGCAGACGTTCGCATTCTCAGAGCAGGGCCACCGGAGGCGCTCAGCACGGACAACATAAGTTACGTTTGAAGTTTGAGGTGGCAAAAGAAGCAAGCAGCCCCAGTCTCCGTGCCTTTGTGCGAGCAGTGCCATGGGCAGATGAGGCTGAGTAATAGCTTTCCATGCTAGCCTCTTCTGGCTGCCAGCTATCTACAGACGTTCGCATTTTCGGAGCAGGGCTGCAGGAGGCGCCCGGTACGGACCCTTAAAGCTACGTTTGAAGTTTGAGGTGGCAAGGCAAGCAAGAAGTCCCAGTCTTTGTGCCTCTCTGCGTGCAATGCCATGGGTAGAGGAGGCTGAGGAATTGCTTTCCGGGCTAGCCCCTTCTGGCTGCCAGCTATTTGCAGACGTTCGCATTCTCAGAGCAGTTCTACGAAAGGAGACTGGCAGGCGCACATCTATTTCCAGGTTACGTGTGAATTTTGAGGTGGCAAGACAAGCAAGCAGCCCCAGTCTCTGTGCCTCTGTGCGAGCAGTGCCATGGGCAGATGAGGCTGAGCAACAGCTTTCCAGGCTAGCCCCTTATGGCTGCCAGCTATCTGCAGACGTTCTCATTTTCGGAGCAGGGCTGCTGGAGGCGCCCGGCACGGACCCCTTAAGATACGTTTGAAGTTTGAGGTGGCAAGACAAGCAAGCAGCCCCAGTCTCTGTGCCTCTGTGCGAGCAGTGCCATGGGCACGTGAGGCTGAGCAACAGCTTTCCAGGTTAGCCCCTTCTGGCAGCCATCTATTTGCAGACGTTCGCTTTTTTGGACAAGGGCTGCCGGAGGCGCCCGGCAGAGACCCCCTTTGTTACTTTTCAAGCTTGAGATGGCAAGACAAGCAAGTAGCCCCACTCTCTGTGCCTCTGTGCGAGCAGTGCCATGGGCAGATGAGGCTGAGTAATAGCTTTCCATGCTAGCCTCTTCTGGCTGCCAGCTATCTGCAGACGTTCGCATTTTCGGAGCAGGGCTGCAGGAGGCGCCCGGTACGGACCCTTAAAGCTACGTTTGAAGTTTGAGGTGGCAAGGCAAGCAAGAAGTCCCAGTCTTTGTGCCTCTCTGCGTGCAATGCCATGGGTAGAGGAGGCTGAGGAATTGCTTTCCGGGCTAGCCCCTTCTGGCTGCCAGCTATTTGCAGACGTTCGCATTCTCAGAGCAGTTCTACGAAAGGAGACTGGCAGGCGCACATCTATTTCCAGGTTACGTGTGAATTTTGAGGTAGCAAGACAAGCAAGCAGCCCCAGTCTCTGTGCCTCTGTACAAGCAGTGCCATGGGCAGATGAGGCTGAGCAACAGCTTTCCAGGCTAGCCCCTTCTGGCTGCCAGCTATCTGCAGACGTTAGCATTTTCGGAGCAGGGCTGCCGGAGGCACCCAGCATGGACTCAGAAATGTATGTCTGATGTTTGAGGTGGCAAGACAAGCAAGCAGCCCCAGTCTCTGTGCCTCTGTGCGAGCAGTGCCATTGGCAGAACAGGTTGATTAAGAGCTTTCCAGGCTAGCCCCTTCTGGCTGCCAGCTATCTGCAGACGTTCGCATTTTCGTAGCAGGTCTACGAAGGAGCATGGCAGGCGCACATCTGTTCCCAGGCTACGTTTGAAGTTTGAGATGGCAAGACAAGCAAGCAGCCCCAGTCTCTGTGCCTCTGTGCGAGCAGTGCCATGGGCAGATGAGGCTGAGCAACAGTTTTCCAGGCTAGCCCCTTCTGACTGACAGCTATCTGCACACATTCACATTTTCAGAGCAGGGCTGCCGGAGGCGCACGGCATGTACCCCCTACATTACATTTGAAGTTTGAGGTGGCAAGACAAGCAAGCAGCCCCAGTCTCTGTGCCTCTGTGCAAGCAGTGCCATGGGCAGATGAGGCTGAATAACAGCTTTCCAGGCTAGCCCCTTCTGGCTGCCAGCAATTTGCAGATGTTCGCATTTTCAGAGTAGGGCTGCCGGAGGCGCCCGGCAGAGACACCCTTTGTTACGTGTGAAGTTTGAGGTGGCAAGACAAGCAAGAAGCCCCAGTCTCTGTGCCTCTGTGCGAGCAGTGCCATGGGCAGATGAGGCTGAGCAACAGCTTTCCAGGCTAGCCCCTTATGACTGCCAGCTATCTGCAGACGTTCGCATTTTGGGAGTAGGGCTGCCAAACGATCCCAAAAAGGACCCCCTAAGACACGTTTGAAGTTTGAGGTGGCAAGACAAGCAAGCAGCCCCAGTCTCTGTGCCTGTGTGCAAGCAGTGCCATGGGCAGATGATTCTGAGCAACAGCTTTCCAGGCTAACCCTTTCTGCATGCCAGCTATCTGCAGCCGTTCGCATTTTCGGAGCAGGGCTTCAGGAGGCGCCCGGCATGGACCCCAGAAGATACGTTTGAAGTTCGAGGTGCCAGACAAGCAAGCAGCCCTACTCTCTGTGCCTCTGTGGGAGCAGTGTCATGGGCACGTGAGGCTCAGCAACAGCTTTCCGGGCTAGCCCCTTCTGGCTGCCGGCTATTTGCAGACGTTCGCATTTTCGGAACAGGGCTGCATGAGGCGCCCGGCAGAGACCCCCGTTTTTACATTTGAAGTTTGAGATTTCAAGACAAGCAAGCAGCCCCAGTCTCTGTGCCTCTGTGCGAGCAGAGCCAAGGGCATATGAGGCTGAGTAAAAGCTTTCCAGGCTAGCCCCTTCTGGCTGCCAGCTATCCACAGACTTTCGCACTTTGGGAGCAGGGCTGCTGTAGGCATCCGGGACGGACCCTTAAAGCTACGCTTGAAGTTTGAGGTGGCAAGATATGCAAGCAGCCCCAGTCTCTGTGCCTCTGTGCGAGCAGTGCCATGGGCAGATGAGGCTGAGTAATAGCTTTCCATGCTAACCTCTTCTGGCTGCCAGCTATCTACAGACATTCGCATTTTCGGAGCAGAGCTGCAGGAGGCGCCCGGTACGGACCCTTAAAGCTACGTTTGAAGTTTGAGGTGGCAAGACAAGCAAGCAGCCCCAGTCTCTGTGCCTCTGTGCGAGCAGTGCCATGGGCAGATGAGGCTGAGCAACAGCTTTCCAGGCTAGCCCCTTATGGCTGCCAGCTATCTGCAGACGTTCTCATTTTCGGAGCAGGGCTGCTGGAGGCGCCCGGCACGGACCCCTTAAGATACGTTTGAAGTTTGAGGTGGCAAGACAAGCAAGCAGCCCCAGTCTCTGTGCCTCTGTGCGAGCAGTGCCATGGGCACGTGAGGCTGAGCAACAGCTTTCCAGGTTAGCCCCTTCTGGCAGCCATCTATTTGCAGACGTTCGCTTTTTTGGACAAGGGCTGCCGGAGGCGCCCGGCAGAGACCCCCTTTGTTACTTTTCAAGCTTGAGATGGCAAGACAAGCAAGTAGCCCCACTCTCTGTGCCTCTGTGCGAGCAGTGCCATGGGCAGATGAGGCTGAGTAATAGCTTTCCATGCTAGCCTCTTCTGGCTGCCAGCTATCTGCAGACGTTCGCATTTTCGGAGCAGGGCTGCAGGAGGCGCCCGGTACGGACCCTTAAAGCTACGTTTGAAGTTTGAGGTGGCAAGGCAAGCAAGAAGTCCCAGTCTTTGTGCCTCTCTGCGTGCAATGCCATGGGTAGAGGAGGCTGAGGAATTGCTTTCCGGGCTAGCCCCTTCTGGCTGCCAGCTATTTGCAGACGTTCGCATTCTCAGAGCAGTTCTACGAAAGGAGACTGGCAGGCGCACATCTATTTCCAGGTTACGTGTGAATTTTGAGGTGGCAAGACAAGCAAGCAGCCCCAGTCTCTGTGCCTCTGTGCGAGCAGTGCCATGGGAAGGTGAATGAGCAACAACTTTTCAGGCTAGCCCCTTCTGGCTGCCAGCTCTCTGCAGACATTCGCATTTTCGGAGCAGGGCTGGGAAAGGCACTTGGCAGGGACCCCCGCCATTTCCAGGACACTTTTGAAGTTTGAGGTGGCAAGACAAGCAAGCAGCCCCAGTCTCTGTGCCTCTGTGCAAGCAGTGCCATGGGCAGATGAGGCTGAGCAACAGCTTTCCAGACTAGCCCCTTCTGGCTGCCAGCTATCAGCAGACGTTCGCATTTTCGGAGCAGGGCTGTGAAAGAAGCTTTGAAAGGACCCTCCCCATTCCCAAGCTACTTTTGAAGTATGAGGTGACAGAACAAGCAAGCAGCCCCAGTCTCTGTGCCTCTGTGTGAGCAGTGCCATGGGCAGATGAGGCTGAGCAACAGCTTTCCAGGCTAGCCCCTTCTCGCTGCCAGCTATCGGCAGACGTTCGCATTTTCAGAACAGGGCTGAGAAAGGAGCTTTGAAGGGACCCTCCCCATTCCCAAGCTACTTTTGAAGTATGAGGTGGAAAGACAAGCAAGCAGCCCCAGTCTCTGTGCCTCTGTGCGAGCAGTGCCATGAGCAGATGAGGGTGAGCAACAGCTTTCCAGGCTAGCCCCTTCTGGCTGCCAGCTATCTGCAGACGTTCGCATTTTTGGACCAGGGCTACTGGAGGCGCCCGGTACGGAACCCCAAATCTACGTTTGAAGTTTAAGGTGGTAAGACAAGCAAGCAGCCCCAGTCTGTGTGCCTCTGTGCGAGCAGTGCCGTGAGCAGATGAGGCTGAGCAACAGCTTTCCAGGCTAGCCCCTTCTGGCTGCCAGCTATCAGCAGACGTTCGCATTTTCGGACCAAGGGCTGCGAAAGGAGCCTGGCAGGGACCCTCCCCATTCCCAAGCTACGTTTGAAGTATGAGGTGGCAAGAGAAGCAAGCAGCCCCAGTCTCTGTGCCTCTGTGCGAGCAGTGCCATAAGCAGATGAGGCTTAGCAACAGGTTTCCAGGCTAGCCGCTTCTGTCTGCCATCTATCTGCACACGTTTGTATTTTCGGAGCAGGGCTACGAAAGGAGCCTGGAAGGGACCCTCCCCATTCCCAACCTACGTTGGAAATATGATGTAGCAAGACAAGCAAGCAGCCCCAGTCTCTGTGCCTCTGTGCGAGCAGTGCCATGGGCAGATGAGGGTGAGCAGCAGCTTTCCCAGCTATACACGTACAGCTGCCTGTTATCTGCAGACATTTATATTTTCAAAGCTGGGCTGCAGGAGGCGTCCTACACGAACCCCTAAGATATGTTCGAAGTTTGAAGTGGCAAGACAAGCAAGCAACCCCAGTCTCTGTGCCTCTGTGCGAGCACTGCCATGGGCAGATGAGGCTGAGCAAAAGCTTTCCAGGTTACCCCTTCTGCTGCCACCTCTCGGCAGACGTTTGCATTTTCGAAGCAGGGCTGCCGGATGCGCCCGGCACGGAAACCCAAAGTTACGTTTGAAGTTTGAGGTGGCAAGACAAGCAAGCAGCCCCAGTCTCTGTGCCTCTGTGCAAGCAGTGCCATGGGCAGATGAGGCTGAGCAACAGCTTTCCCCGCTAGACACGTACGGCTGCCAGCTCTCTGCAGACGTTTGCATTTTCGAGACTGGACTGCAGGAGCCACCCTACACGAACCCCCTAATATATGTTCGAAGTTTGAAGTGGCAAGACAAGCAAGCAGCCCCAGTCTCTGTGCCTCTGTGCGAGCAGTGCCATCGGCAGATGAGGCTCAGCAAAAGCTTTCCAGGCTAGCCTCTTCTGGCTGCCAGCTATCTGCAGACGTTCGCATTATCAGAGCACTGCTGCAAAAGGAGCCTGGCAGGGACCCCTCCATTCCCAGGATATGTTTGAAGTTTGAGGTAGCAAGACAAGTAAGCATCCCCAGTCTCTGTGCCTCTGTGCGAGCAGTGCCATGGGCAGATGAGGCTGAGCAACAGCTTTCCAGGCTAGCCCCTTCTGGCTGCCAGCTATCTGCAGACGTTAGCATTTTAGGAGCAGGGCTGCCGGAGGCACCCAGCATGGACTCCGAAATGTATGTCTGACGTTAGAGGTGGCAAGACAAGCAAGCAGCCCCAGTCTCTGTGCCTCTGTGCGAGCAGTGCCATGGGCAGATGAGGCTGAGCAACAGCTTTCCAGGCTAGTGCCTTCTAGCTTCCAGCTATCGGCAGACGTTCGCATTTTCAGAGCAGTGCTGTGAAAGGAGATTGGCAGGGACCCCCGCCATTTCCAGGACACTTTTCAAGTTTGAGGTGGCAAGACAAGCAAGCAGCCCCAGTCTCTGTGCCTCTGTGCAAGCAGTGCCATGGGCAGATGAGGCTGAGCAACAGCTTTCCAGACTAGTCCCTTCTGGCTGCCAGATATCAGCAGACGTTCGCATTTTCGGAGCAGGGATGTGAAAGAAGCTTTGAAGGGACCCTGCCCATTCCCAAGCTACTTTTGAAGTATGAGGTGACAGAACAAGCAAGCAGCCACAGTTTCTGTGCCTCTGTGCGAGCAGTGCCATGAGCAGATGAGGCTGAGCAACAGCTTTCCAGGCTAGCCCCTTCTGGCTGCCAGCTATCAGCAGACGTTCGCATTTTCGGAGCAGGGCTGTGAAAGAAGCTTTGAAGGGACCCTGCCCATTCCCAAGCTTCTTTTGAAGTATGAGGTGACAGAACAAGAAGCAGCCCCAGTCTCTGTGCCTCTGTGCGAGCAGTGCCTTGGGAGATGAGGCTCAGCAAAAGCTTTCTAAGCTAGCCCCTTCTGGCTGCCAGCTATCTGCAGTCGTTCGCATTTTCAGAGTAGGAATGCCGGACTTTCCAGAAAGGGACCCTCTAAGCTACGTTTGATGTTTGAGGTGGCAAGACAAGCAAGCAGCCCCAGTCTCTGTGCCTCTGTGCGACCAGTGCCATGGGCAGGTGAGGCTGAGCAACAGCTTTCCAGGCTAGCCCCTTCTGGCTGCCAGCTATCTGCAGATGTTCGCATTTTCGGATTAGAGCTGCCGGACGATCCCAAAACGGACCCCCTAAGCTACGTTATGTATGAGGTGGCAAGACAAGCAAGCAGCCCCAGTCTCTGTGCCTCTGTGCGAGCAGTGCCATGGGCAGATGAGGCTGAGCAACAGCTTTCCAGTCTAGCCCCTTCTGGCTGCCATCTATTTGCAGACTTGCGCATTTTCGGAGCAGGGCTGCCGGAGGCGCCCGGCAGACAACCCCTTTGTTACTTTTGAAGTTTGAGGTGGCAAGACAAGCAAGTAAGCCCCAGTCTCTGTGCCTCTGTGCGAGCAGTGCCATGGGCAGATGAGGCTGAGTAATAGCTTTCCAGGCTAGACCCTTCTGGCTGCCAGCTATCTACAGACGTTCGTATTTTTGAAGCAGGGCTGCTGGAGACACCCGGCATGTACACTTTAAGCTACATTTGATGTTCGAGTTCACAAGACAAGCAAGCAACCCCAGTCTCTGTGCCTCTGTGCGAGCAGTGCCATGGGCAGATGAGGCTGAGCAACAGCTTTCAAGGCTAGCGCCTTCTATCTTGCATCTATCGGCAGACGTGCGCATTTTCAGAGCAGTGCTGTGAAAGGAGCTTGGCAGGGACCTCCGCCTTTTCCAGGATACGTTTCAAGTTTGAGGTGGCAAGACAAGCAAGCAGCACCAGTCTCTGTGCCTCTGTGCGAGCAGTGCCATGGGCAGATGAGGCTGAGCAACAGCTTTCCAGGCTAGACCCTTCTGGCTGCCAGCTATCTGCAGACGTTCGCATTATCAGAGCAGGGCTGTGAAAGGAGTTTTGAAGGGACCGTCCCCATTCCCAAGCTACTTTTGTAGTATGAGGTGGCAAGACAAGCAAGCAGCCCCAGTCTCTGTGCCTCTGTGCGCGCAGTGCCATGAGCAGATGAGGCTGAGCAACAGCTTTCCAGGCTAGCCCCTTCTGGCTGCCAGCTGTCTGAAGACGTTTGCATTTTTTGAGCAGGGCTACGAGAAGAGCCTGGCAGGCACATGTCCATTCCCAGGATACGTTTGAATTTTGAGGTGGCAAGACAAGCAAGCAGCCCCAGTCTCTGTGCCTCTGTGCGACCAGTGCCATGGGCAGACGAGGCTGAGCAACAGCTTTTCCCGCTAGACACGTACGGCTGCCAGTTATCTGCAGACGTTTGCATTTTCGGAACTGGGCTGCAGGAGACGCTCTACACGAACCCCCTATAATATGTTCGAAGTTTGAAGTGGCAAGACAAGCAAGCAGCCCCAGTCTCTGTGCCTCTGCGCGAGCAGTGCCATGGGCAGATGAGACTCAGCAAAAGCTTTCCAGGCTAGCCCCTTCTGGCTGCCAGCTATCGGCAGACGTTCGCATTATCGGAGCAGGTATGCGAAAGGAGCCTGGCACTGAACCCCCCCATTCCCAGGATACGTTTGAAGTTTCAGATGGCAAGACAAGCAAGTAAGCCCCAGTCTCTGTGCCTCTGTGCGCGCAGTGCCATGAGCAGATGAGGCTGAGCAACAGCTTTCCAGGCTAGCCCCTTCTGGCTGCCAGCTATCTACAGACGTTCGTATTTTTGAAGCAGGGCTGCTGCAGACACTCGGCATGGACCCTTTAAGCTACATTTGAAGTTCGAGTTAGCAAGACAAGCAAGCAACCCCAGTCTCTGTGCCTCTGTGCGAGCAGTGCCATGGGCAGATGAGGCTGAGTAACAGCTTTCCAGGCTAGCCTCTTCTGCCTGCCAGCTATCTGCAGATGTTCGCATTTCGGAGTAGGGTTGCCGGACGATCCCAAAAAGGACAACCTAAGCTACGTTATGTTTGAGGTGGCAAGACAAGCAAGCAGCCCCAGTCTCTGTGCCTCTGTGCGAGCACTGCCATGGGCAGATGAGGCTGAGCAACAGCTTTCCAGGCTAGCCCCTTCTGGCTGCCAGCTATCTACAGGCGTTCGTATTTTCGAAGCAGGGCTGCTGGAGACACCCGGCATGGACCCTTTTAAGCTACGTTTGAAGTTTGAGGTGGCAAGACAAGCAAGCAGCCCCAGTCTCTGTGCCTCTGTGCGAGCAGTGCCATGGGCAGATGAGGCTGAGTAACAGCTTTCCAGGCTAGCCCCTTCTGGCTGCCAGCTATCTGCAGACGTTCTCATTTTCGGAGCAGGGCTGCTGGAGGCGCCTGGCACGGACCCTTAAAGCTACGTTTGAAGTTTGAGGTGGCAAGACAAGCAAGCAGCCCCAGTCTCTGTGCCTCTGTGCGAGCAGTGCCATGGGCAGATGAGGCTGAGCAACAGCTTTCCAGGCTAGCCCCTTCTGGCTGCCAGCTATCTGCAGACGTTCGCATTTTCGGAGCAGGGCTACGAAAGGAGCCTTGCAGGCACACATCTATTTCCAGGTTACGTGTGAATTTTGAGGTGTCAAGACAAGCAAGCAGCCCCAGTCTCTGTGCCTCTGTGCGAGCAGTGCCATGGGAAGGTGAATGAGCAACAACTTTTCAGGCTAGCCCCTTCTGGCTGCCAGCTCTCTGCAGACATTCGCATTTTCGGAGCAGGGCTGGGAAAGGCACTTGGCAGGTACCCTCCCATTCCCAGGCTACTTTTGGAGTTTGAGGTGTCAAGACAAGCAAGTAAGCCCCAGTCTCTGTGCCTCTGTGCGAGCAGTGCCATGGGCAGTTGAGGCTGAGTAATAGCTTTCCAGGCTAGCCCCTTCTGACTGCCAGCTATCTGCAGTCGTTCGCATTTTCAGAGTAGAAATGCCTGACTTTCCAGAAAGGGACCCACTAAGCTACGTTTGATGTTTGATGTGGCAATACAGGCAAGCAGCCCCAGTCTCTGTGCCTCTGTGCGACCAGTGCCATGTGCAGATGAGGCTGAGCAACAGCTTTCCAGGCTAGCCCCTTCTGGCTGCCAGCTATCTGAAGACGTTCGCATTTTCGTAGTAGGGCTGCCGTACGATCCCAAAAAAGACCCCCTAAGCTACGTCATGTTTGAGGTGGCAAGACAAGCAAGCAGCCCCAGTCTCTGTGCCTCTGTGCGAGCAGTGTCATGGGCAGATGAGGCTGAGCAACAGCTTTTCCCGCTAGACACGTACGGATGCCAGTTATCTGCAGACGTTTGCATTTTCGGAACTGGGCTGCAGGAGACGCCCTACACGAACCCCCTATAATATGTTCGAAGTTTGAAGTGCCAAGACAAGCAAGCAGCCCCAGTCTCTGTGCCTCTGCGCGAGCAGTGCCATGGGCAGATGAGGCTCAGTAAAAGCTTTCCAGGCTAGCCCCTTCTGGCTGCCAGCTATCGGCAGACGTTCGCATTATCGGAGCAGGTATGCGAAAGGAGCCTGGCACTGAACCCCCCCATTCCCAGGATACGTTTGAAGTTTCAGGTGGCAAGACAAGCAAGTAAGCCCCAGTCTCTGTGCCTCTGTGCGAGCAGTGCCATGGGCAGATGAGGCTGAGCAACAGCTTTCCAGGCTAGCCCCTTCTGGCTGCCAGCGATCTGCAGACGTTCGCATTTTCGGAACAGGGCTCCCGGAGTCGCCCGGCAGAGACCCCCTTTGTTACTTTTGAAGATGAGTTGGCAAGACAAGGAAGCAGCCCCAGTCTCTGTGCCTCTGTGCGAGCAGTGCCATGGGCAGATGAGGCTGAGCAACAGCTTTCCAGGCTAGCCCCTTCTGGCTCCAGCTATCTACAGACGTTCGTATTTTTGAAGCAGGGCTGCTGCAGACACCCGGCATGGACCCTTTAAGCTACATTTAAAGTTCGAGTTGGCAAGACAAGCAAGCAACCCCAGTCTCTGTGCGTCTGTGCGAGCAGTGCCATGGGCAGATGAGGCTGAGCAACAGCTTTCCAGGCTAGCCCCTTCTGGCTGCCAGCTATCTGCAGACGTTCGCAATTTCAGAGCAGGACTGCCGTAGGCGCACGGAATGTACCCCCTACGTTACATTTGAAGTTTGAGGTGGCAAGACAAGCAAGGAGCCCCAGTCTCTGTGCCTCTGTGCGAGCAGTGCCATGGGCAAATGAGGCTGAGTAATAGCTTTCCAGGCTAGCCCCTTCTGGCTGCCAGCTATTTGCAGACGTTCGCATTTTTAGAGCAGGGCTGCCGGAGGCGCCCGGCACGGACCCTTAAATCTACGTTTGAAGTTGGAGGTGGCAAGACAAGTAAGCAGCCCCAGTCTCTGTGCCTCTGTGCGAGCAGTGCCATGGGCAGATAAGGCTGAGTAACAGCTTTCCAGGCTAACCCATTCTGCCTGCCAGCTATCTGCAGACGTTCGCATTTTCAGAGCAGGGCTGCAGGAGGCGCCCGGCACGGACCCCCTAAGACACGTTTGAAGTTTGAGGTGGCAAGACAAGCAAGCAGCCACAGTCTCTGTGCCTCTGTGCGAGCAGTGCCATGGGCAGATGAGGTTGAGCAACCGCTTTCCAGGCTAGTCCCTTCTGGCTGCCAGCTATCTGCAGACGTTCGCATTCTCGAAGAAGGGCTACGAAAGGAGCCTGGCAGGCGCACAGCTATTTCCAAGTTACGTTTGAATTTTGAGGTGGCAAGACAAGCAAGCAGCCCCAGTCTCTGTGCCTCTGTGCGAGCAGTGCCATGGGCAGATGAGGCTGAGGAACAGCTTTCCAGGCTAGTCCCTTCTGGCTGCCAGCTATCTGCAGACGTTCGCATTCTCGAAGAAGGGCTACGAAAGGAGCCTGGCAGGCGCACATCTATTTCCAGGTTACGTGTGAATTTTGAGGTGGCAAGACAAGCAAGCAGCCCCAGTCTCTGTGCCTCTGTGCGAGCAGTGCCATGGGCAGGTGAGGCTGAGCAACAGCTTTCCAGGCTAGCCCCTTCTGGCTGCCAGCTATCTGCAGACGTTCTCATTTTCGGAGCAGGGCTGCTGGAGGCGCCTGGCACGGACCCTTAAAGCTACGTTTGAAGTTTGAGGTGGCAAGACAAGCAAGCAGCCCCAGTCTCTGTGCCTCTGTGCGAGCAGTGCCATGGGCAGATGAGGCTGAGCAACAGCTTTCCAGGCTAGCCCCTTCTGGCTGCCAGCTATCTGCAGACGTTCGCATTCTCGGAGCAGGGCTACGAAAGGAGCCTTGCAGGCGCACATCTATTTCCAGGTTACGTGTGAATTTTGAGGTGGCAAGACAAGCAAGCAGCCCCAGTCTCTGTGCCTCTGTGCGAGCAGTGCCATGGGAAGGTGAATGAGCAACAACTTTTCAGGCTAGCCCCTTCTGGCTGCCAGCTCTCTGCAGACATTCGCATTTTCGGAGCAGGGCTGGGAAAGGCACTTGGCAGGTACCCTCCCATTCCCAGGCTACTTTTGGAGTTTGAGGTGTCAAGACAAGCAAGTAAGCCCCAGTCTCTGTGCCTCTGTGCGAGCAGTGCCATGGGCAGTTGAGGCTGAGTAATAGCTTTCCAGGCTAGCCCCTTCTGACTGCCAGCTATCTGCAGTCGTTCGCATTTTCAGAGTAGAAATGCCTGACTTTCCAGAAAGGGACCCACTAAGCTACGTTTGATGTTTGATGTGGCAAGACAGGCAAGCAGCCCCAGTCTCTGTGCCTCTGTGCGACCAGTGCCATGTGCAGATGAGGCTGAGCAACAGCTTTCCAGGCTAGCCCCTTCTGGCTGCCAGCTATCTGAAGACGTTCGCATTTTCGTAGTAGGGCTGCCGTACGATCCCAAAAAAGACCCCCTAAGCTACGTCATGTTTGAGGTGGCAAGACAAGCAAGCAGCCCCAGTCTCTGTGCCTCTGTGCGAGCAGTGTCATGGGCAGATGAGGCTGAGCAACAGCTTTTCCCGCTAGACACGTACGGATGCCAGTTATCTGCAGACGTTTGCATTTTCGGAACTGGGCTGCAGGAGACGCCCTACACGAACCCCCTATAATATGTTCGAAGTTTGAAGTGCCAAGACAAGCAAGCAGCCCCAGTCTCTGTGCCTCTGCGCGAGCAGTGCCATGGGCAGATGAGGCTCAGTAAAAGCTTTCCAGGCTAGCCCCTTCTGGCTGCCAGCTATCGGCAGACGTTCGCATTATCGGAGCAGGTATGCGAAAGGAGCCTGGCACTGAACCCCCCCATTCCCAGGATACGTTTGAAGTTTCAGGTGGCAAGACAAGCAAGTAAGCCCCAGTCTCTGTGCCTCTGTGCGAGCAGTGCCATGGGCAGATGAGGCTGAGCAACAGCTTTCCAGGCTAGCCCCTTCTGGCTGCCAGCGATCTGCAGACGTTCGCATTTTCGGAACAGGGCTCCCGGAGTCGCCCGGCAGAGACCCCCTTTGTTACTTTTGAAGTTTGAGTTGGCAAGACAAGGAAGCAGCCCCAGTCTCTGTGCCTCTGTGCGAGCAGTGCCATGGGCAGATGAGGCTGAGCAACAGCTTCCCAGGCTAGCCCCTTCTGGCTGCCAGCTATATGCAGAAGTTCACAATTTCAGAGCAGGACTGCCGTAGGCGCACGGCATGTACCCCCTACGTTACATTTGAAGTTTGAGGTGGCAAGACAAGCAAGGATCCCCAGTCTCTGTGCCTCTGTGCGAGCAGTGCCATGGGCAAATGAGGCTGAGTAATAGCTTTCCAGGCTAGCCCCTTCTGGCTGCCAGCTATTTGCAGACGTTCGCATTTTTAGAGCAGGGCTTCCGGAGGCGCCCGGCACGGACCCTTAAATCTACGTTTGAAGTTGGAGGTGGCAAGACAAGTAAGCAGCCCCAGTCTCTGTGCCTCTGTGCGAGCAGTGCCATGGGCAGATAAGGCTGAGTAACAGCTTTCCAGGCTAACCCATTCTGCCTGAAAGCTATCTGCAGACGTTCGCATTTTCAGAGCAGGGCTGCAGGAGGTGCCCGGCACGGACCCCCTAAGACACGTTTGAAGTTTGAGGTGGCAAGACAAGCAAGCAGCCCCAGTCTCTGTGCCTCTGTGCGAGCAGTGCCATGGGCAGATGAGGCTGAGCAACCGCTTTCCAGGCTAGTCCCTTCTGGCTGCCAGCTATCTGCAGACGTTCGCATTCTCGAAGAAGGGCTACGAAAGGAGCCTGGCAGGCGCACATCTATTTCCAAGTTACGTTTGAATTTTGAGGAGGCAAGACAAGCAAGCAGCCCCAGTCTCTGTGCCTCTGTGCGAGCACTGCCATGGGCAGATGAGGCTGAGGAACAGCTTTCCAGGCTAGTCCCTTCTGGCTGCCAGCTATCTGCAGACGTTCGCATTCTCGAAGAAGGGCTACGAAAGGAGCCTGGCAGGCGCACATCTATTTCCAGGTTACGTGTGAATTTTGAGGTGGCAAGACAAGCAAGCAGCCCCAGTCTCTGTGCCTCTGTGCGAGCAGTGCCATGGGCAGATGAGGCTGAGTAACAGCTTTCCAGGCTAGCCCCTTCTGGCTGCCAGCTATCTGCAGTCGTTCGCATTTTCAGAGTAGAAATGAGGGACTTTCAAGAAAGGGACCCCCTAAGCTACGTTTGATGTTTGAGGTGGCAAGACAAGCAAGCAGCCCCAGTCTCTGTGCCTCTGTGCGAGCAGTGCCATGGGCAGATGAGGCTGAGCAACAGCTTTCCAGGCTAGCCCCTTCTGACTGCCAGCTATCTGCAGACGTTCGCATTTTCGGAGTAGGGCTGTCGGACGATCCCAAAAAGGACCCCCTAAGGTACGTTAAGTTTGAGGTGGCAAGACAAGCAAGCAGCCCCAGTCTCTGTGCCTCTGTGCAAGCAGTGCCATGGGCAGATGAGGCTGAGCAACAGCTTTCCAGGCTAGCCCCTTCTGCCTGCCGGCTATTTGCAGACGTTCGCATTTTGGGAACATGGCTGCCGGAGCCGCCCGGCAGAGACCCCCTTTGTTACTTTTGAAGTTTGAGGTGGGAACACAAGCAAGAAGCCCCAGTCTCTGTGCCTCTGTGCGAGCAGTGCCATGGGCAGATGAGGCTGAGTAACAGCTTTCCAGGCTAGCCCCTTCTGGCTGCCAGCTATCTGCAGACGTTCTCATTTTTGGAGAAGGGCTGCCGGAGGCGCCAGGCACGGAACCCCATAAGACACGTTTGAAGTTTGAGGTGGCAAGACAAGCAAGCAGCCCCAGTCTCTGTGCCTCTGTGCGAGCAGTGCCATAGGCAGAAGAGGCTGAGCAACAGCTTTCCAGGCTAGCCCCTTTTGGCTGCCAGCGATCTGCAGACGTTCGCATTTTCGGAACAGGGCTGCCGAAGGCGCCCGGCAGAAACCCCCTTTGTTACTTTTGAAGTTTGAGGTGGCAAGACAAGCAAGCAGCCCCAGTCTCTGTGCCTCTGTGCGAGCAGTGCCATGGGCAGATGAGGCTGAGCAACAGCTTTCCAGGCTAGCCCCTTCTGGCTGCCAGCTATTTGCAGACGTTCGCATTTTGGGAACAGGGCTGCCGGAGCCGCCCGGCAGAGACCCCCTTCGTTACTTTTGAAGTTTGAGGTGGCAAGAGAAGCAAGTAGCCCCAGTCTCTGTGCCTGTGTGCGAGCAGTGCCATGCGCAGATGAGGCTGAGTAACAGCTTTCCAGGCTAGCCTCTTCTGGCTGCCAGCTATCTGCAGACGTTCGCATTTTCGTAACAGGGCTGCCGGAGTCGCCGGCAGAAACCCCCTTTGTTACTTTTGAAGTATGAGGTGGCAAGACAAGCAAGCAGCCCCAGTCTCTGTGCCTCTGTGCGAGCAGTGCCATGGGCAGATGAGGCTGAGCAACAGCTTTCCAGGCTAGCCCCTTCTGGCTGCCAGCTATCTACAGACGTTCGTATTTTCGAAGCAGGGCTGCTGGAGACACCCGGCATGGACCCTTTAATCTACGTTTGAAGTTCGAGGTGGCAAGACAGGCAAGTAGCCCCAGTCTCTGTGCCTCTGTGCGAGCAGTGCAATGGGCAGATGAGGCTGAGCAACAGCTTCCCAGGCTAGCCCCTTCTGGCTGCCAGCTATCTGCAGACGTTCGCATTTTCGGAGCAGGGCTGGGAAAGGCACTTGGCAGGCACCCTCCAATTTCCAGGATACGTTTGAAGTTTGAGGTGGCAAACCAAGCAAGCAGCCCCAGTCTCTGTGCCTCTGTGCGAGCAGTGCCATGGGCCGATGAGCCTGAGCAACAGCTTTTCAGGCTAGACCCTTCTGGCTGCCAGCTATCTGCAGACGTTCGCACTTTCGGAGCAGGGCTGGGAAAGGCACTTGGCAGGTACCCTCCCATTCCCAGGCTACTTTTGAAGTTTGAGGTGTCAAGACAAGCAAGTAAGCCCCAGTCTCTGTGCCTCTGTGCGAGCAGTGCCATGGGTACGTGAGGCTGAGTAATAGCTTTCCAGGCTAGCCCCTTCTGGCTGCCAGCTATCTGCAGGCGTTCGCATTTTCAGAGTAGGAATGCCGGACTTTCCAGAAAGGGACCCACTAAGCTACGTTTGATGTTTGATGTGGCAAGACAGGCAAGCAGCCCCAGTCTCTGTGCCTCTGTGCGACCAGTGCCATGGGCACATGAGGCTGAGCAACAGCTTTCCAGGCTAGCCCCTTCTGGCTGCCAGCTATCTGCAGACGTTCGCATTTTCGGAGTAGGGCTGCCGGACGATCCCAAAAAAGACCCCCTAAGCTACGTTATGTTTGAGGTGGCAACACAAGCCAGCAGCCCCAGTCTCTGTGCCTCTGTGCAATCAGTGCCATGGGCAGATGAGGCTGAGTAACAGCTTTCCAGGCTAGCCCCTTCTGCCTGTCAACTATCTGCAGCTGTTCGCATTTTCGGAGCAGGGCTCAGGAGGCGCCCGGCACGGACCCCATAAGACACGTTTGAAGTCTGAGGTGTCAGACAAGCAAGCAGCCCAAGTCTCCGTGCCTCTGTGCGAGCAGTGTCATGGGCATGTGAGGCTGAGCAACAGCTTTCCAGGCTAGCCCCTTCTGGCTGCCAGCTATTTGCAGACGTTCGCATTTTGGGAACAGGGCTGCCGGAGCCGCCCGGCAGAGACCCCCTTCGTTACTTTTGAAGTTTGAGGTGTCAAGAGAAGCAAGTAGCCCCAGTCTCTGTGCCTGTGTGCGAGCAGTGCCATGGCCAGATGAGGCTGAGTAACAGCTTTCCAGGCTAGCCTCTTCTGCCTGCCATCTATCTGCAGACGTTCACATTTTCAGAGCAGGGCTACGAAAGGAGCCTGGCAGGCACACATCTATTCCCAGGCTACATTTGAATTTTGAGGTTGCAAGATAAGCAAGCAGCCCCAATCTCTGTGCCTCTGTGCGAGCAGTGTCATGGGCATGTGAGGCTGAGCAACAGCTTTCCAGGCTAGCCCCTTCTGGCTGCCAGCTATTTGCAGACGTTCGCATTTTGGGAACAGGGCTGCCGGAACCGCCCGGCAGAGACCCCCTTCGTTACTTTTGAAGTTTGAGGTGGCAACAGAATCAAGTAGCCCCAGTCTCTGTGCCTGTGTGCGAGCAGTGCCATGCGCAGATGAGGCTGAGTAACAGCTTTCCAGGCTAGCCTCTTCTGGCTGCCAGCGATCTGCAGACGTTCGCATTTTCGGAACAGGGCTGCCGGAGGCGCCCGGCAGAAATCCCCTTTGTTACTTTTGAAGTATGAGGTGGCAAGACAAGCAAGCAGCCCCAGTCTCTGTGCCTCTGTGCGAGCACTGCCATGGGCAGATGAGGCTGAGCAACAGCTTTGCAGGCTAGCCCCTTCTGGCTGCCAGCTATCTACAGACGTTCGTATTTTCGAAGAAGGGCTGCTGGAGACACCCGGCATGGACCCTTTAAGTTACGTTTGAACTTTGAGGTGGCAAGACAAGCAAGCAGCCCCAGTCTCTGTGCCTCTGTGCGAGCAGTGCCATGGGCAGATGAGGCTGAGCAACAGCTTTCCAGGCTAGCCCCTTCTGGCTGCCAGCTATCTGCAGACGTTCGCATTCTCAGAGCAGGGCTGGGAAAGGTACTTGGCAGGTACCCTCACATTCCCAGGCTACGTTTGAAGTTTGCGGTGGCAACACAAGCAAGCAGCCCCAGTCTCTGTGCCCCTGTGCGAGCAGTGCCATGGGCAGATGAGGCTGAGTAACAGCTTTCCAGGATAACCCATTCTGCCTGCCAGCTATCCGCAGACGTTCGCATTTTCGGAGCAGGGCTGCTGGAGGCGCCTGGCACAGACACTTAAAGCTACGTTTGAAGTTCGAGGTGGCAAGACAGGCAAGCAGCCCCAGTCTCTGTGCCTCTGTGCGAGCAGTGCAATGGGCAGATGAGGCTGAGCAACAGCTTCCCAGGCTAGCCCCTTCTGGCTGCCAGCTATCTGCAGACGTTCGCATTTTCGGAGCAGGGCTGGGAAAGGCACTTGGCAGGCACCCTCCAATTTCCAGGATACGTTTGAAGTTTGAGGTGGCAAACCAAGCAAGCAGCCCCAGTCTCTGTGCCTCTGTGCGAGCAGTGCCATGGGCAGATGAGGCTGAGCAACAGCTTTTCAGGCTAGACCCTTCTGGCTGCCAGCTATCTGCAGACATTCGCATTTTCGGAGCAGGGCTGGGAAAGGCACTTGGCAGGTACCCTCCCATTCCCAGGCTACTTTTGAAGTTTGAGGTGTCAAGACAAGCAAGTAAGCCCCAGTCTCTGTGCCTCTGTGCGAGCAGTGCCATGGGCACGTGAGGCTGAGTAATAGCTTTCCAGGCTAGTCCCTTCTGGCTGCCAGCTATCTGCAGTCGTTCGCATTTTCAGAGTAGGAATGCCGGACTTTCCAGAAAGGGACCCACTAAGCTACGTTTGATGTTTGATGTGGCAAGACAGGCAAGCAGCCCCAGTCTCTGTGCCTCTGTGCGACCAGTGCCATGGGCACATGAGGCTGAGCAACAGCTTTCCAGGCTAGCCCCTTCTGGCTGCCAGCTATCTGCAGACGTTCGCATTTTCGGAGTAGGGCTGCCGGACGATCCCAAAAAAGACCCCCTAAGCTACGTTATGTTTGAGGTGGCAACACAAGCAAGCAGCCCCAGTCTCTGTGCCTCTGTGCGAGCAGTGCCATGGGCAGATGAGGCTGAGCAACAGCTTTTCAGGCTAGACCCTTCTGGCTGCCAGCTATCTGCAGACATTCGCATTTTCGGAGCAGGGCTGGGAAAGGCACTTGGCAGGTACCCTCCCATTCCCAGGCTACTTTTGAAGTCTGAGGTGTCAGACAAGCAAGCAGCCCCAGTCTCCGTGCCTCTGTGCGAGCAGTGCCATGGGCATGTGAGGCTGAGCAACAGCTTTCCAGGCTAGCCCCTTCTGGCTGCCAGCTATTTGCAGACGTTCGCATTTTGGGAACAAAGCTGCCGGAGCCGCCCGACAGAGACCCCCTTCGTTACTTTTGAAGTTTGAGGTGTCAAGAGAAGCAAGTAGCCCCAGTCTCTGTGCCTGTGTACGAGCAGTGCCATGGCCAGATGAGGCTGAGTAACAGCTTTCCAGGCTAGCCTCTTCTGCCTGCCATCTATCTGCAGACGTTCACATTTTCAGAGCAGGGCTACGAAAGGAGCCTGGCAGGCACACATCTATTCCCAGGCTACATTTGAATTTTGAGGTTGCAAGATAAGCAAGCAGCCCCAATCTCTGTGCCTCTGTGCGAGCAGTGCCATGGGCAGATGAGGCTGAGCAACAGCTTTCCAGGATAGCCCCTTCTGGCTGCCAGCGATCTGCAGACGTTCGCATTTTCGGAACAGGGCTGCCGGAGGCGCCCGGCAGAAATCCCCTTTGTTACTTTTGAAGTATGAGGTGGCAAGACAAGCAAGCAGCCCCAGTCTGTGTGCCTCTGTGCGAGCACTGCCATGGGCAGATGAGGCTGAGCAACAGCTTTCCAGGCTAGCCCCTTCTGGCTGCCAGCTATCGGCAGATGTTCGCATTGTCAGAGCAGGGCTGGGAAAGGTACTTGGCAGGTACCCTCACATTCCCAGGCTACGTTTGAAGTATGAGGTGGCAAGACAAGCAAGCAGCCCCAGTCTCTGTGCCCCTGTGCGAGCAGTGCCATGGGCAGATGAGGCTGAGTAACAGCTTTCCAGGATAACCCATTCTGCCTGCCAGCTATCTTCAGACGTTCGCATTTTCGGAGCAGGGCTGCAGGGGGGGCCTGTCACGGACGCTCTAAGATACGTTTGAAGTTCGAGGTGGCAAGACAAGCAAGTAGCCCCCGTCTCTGTGCCTCTGTGCGAGCAGTGCCATGGGCAGATGAGGCTGAGTAACAGATTTCCAGGCTAGCCCCTTCTGGCTGCCAGCTATGTGCAGACGTTCGCATTTTCAGAGCAGGGCTGCCGGAGGCGCCAGACAGAGACACCCTTTGTTACGTGTGAAGTTTGAGGTGGCAAGACAAGCAAGCAGCCCCTGTCTCTGTGCCTCTGTGCGAGCAGTGCCATGGGCAGATGAGGCTGAGCAACAGCTTTCCAGGCTAGCCCCTTCTGGCTGCCAGCTATTTGCAGACTTGCGCATTTTCGGAGCAGGGCTGCCGGAGGCGCCCGGCAGACAACCTATTTGTTACTTTTTAAGTTTGAGGTGGCAAGACAAGCAAGTAAGCCCCAGTCTCTGTGCCTCTGTGCGAGCAGTGCCATGGGAAGATGAGGCTAAGTAATAGCTTTCCAGGCTAGACCCTTCTAGCTGCCAGCTATCTACAGACGTTCGCATTTTCGGAGCAGGGCTGCTGGAGGCGCCTGGCACGGACCCTTAAAGATACGTTTGAAGTTCGAGGTGGCAAGACAAGCAAGCAGCCCCAGTCTCTGTGCCTCTGTGCGAGCAGTGCCATGGGCAGATGAGGCTGAGCAACAGCTTTCCAGGCTAGCCCCTTCTGGCTGCCAGCTATCTGCAGACGTTCGCATTTTCGGAGCAGGGCTGGGAAAGGCACTTGGCAGGTACCCTCCCATTTCCAGGATACGTTTGAAGTTTGAGGTGGCAAAACAAGCAAGCAGCCCCAGTCTCTGTGCCTCTGTGTGAGCAGTGCCATGGGCAGATGAGGCTGAGTAACAGCTTTTCAGGCTAGCCCCTTCTGGCTGCCAGATCTCTGCAGACATTCGCATTTTCGGAGCAGGGCTGAGAAAGGCACTTGGCAGGTACCCTCCCATTCAAAGGCTACTTTTGAAGTTTGAGGTGTCAAGACAAGCAAGTAAGCCCCAGTCTCTGTGCCTCTGTGCGAGCAGTGCCATGGGCACGTGAGGCTGAGTAATAGCTTTCCAGGCTAGCCCCTTCTGCCTGTCAACTATCTGCAGCTGTTCGCATTTTCGGAGCAGGGCTCAGGAGGCGCCCGGCACGGACCCCATAAGATACGTTTGAAGTCTGAGGTGTCAGACAGGCAAGCATCCCCAGTCTCCGTGACTCTGTGCGACCAGTGTCATGGGCATGTGAGGCTGAGCAACAGCTTTCCAGGCTAGCCCCTTCTGGCTGCCAGCTATTTGCAGACGTTCGCATTTTTGGAACAGGGCTGCCGGTGCCGCCCGGCAGAGACCCCCTTCGTTACTTTTGAAGTTTGAGGTGGCAAGAGAAGCAAGGAGCCCCAGTCTCTGTGCCTGTGTGCGAGCAGCGCCATGCGCAGATGAGGCTGAGTAACAGCTTTCCAGGCTAGCCTCTTCTGGCTGCCAGCTATCTGAAGACGTTCGCATTTTCGGAGTAGGGTTGCCGGACGATCCCAAAAAGGACCCCCTAAGCTACGTTATGTTTGAGGTGGCAAGACAAGCAAGCAGCCCCAGTCTCTGTGCCTCTGTGCGAGCAGTGTCATGGGCACGTGAGGCTGAGCAACAGCTTTCCAGGCTAGCCCCTTCTGGCTGCCGGCTATTTGCAGACGTTCGCATTTTCGTAACAGGGCTGCCGGAGGCGCCGGGAAGAGACCCCCCTTATGACTTTTGAAGTTTGAGGTGGCAAGACAAGCAAGCAGCCCCAGTCTCTGTGCCTCTGTGCGAGCAGTGCCATGGGCAGATGAGGCTGAGCAACAGCTTTCCAGGCTAGCCCCTTCTGGCTGCCAGCGATCTGCAGACGTTCGCATTTTCGGAGCAGGGCTGCCGGAGGCGCCCGGCAGAAACCCCCTTTGTTACTTTTGAAGTTTGAGGTGGCAAGACAAGCAAGCAGACCCAGTCTCTGTGCCTCTGTGCGAGCACTGCCATGGGCAGATGAGGCTGAGCAACAGCTTTCCAGGCTAGCCCCTTCTGGCTGCCAGCTATCTGCAGACGTTCGCATTCTCAGAGCAGGGCTGGGAAAGGTACTTGGCAGGTACCCTCACATTCCCAGGCTACGTTTGAAGTTTGAGGTGGCAAGACAAGCAAGCAGCCCCAGTCTCTGTGCCTCTGTGCGAGCAGTGCCATGGGCAGATGAGGCTGAGCAACAGCTTTTCAGGCTAGACCCTTCTGGCTGCCAGCTATCTGCAGACATTCGCATTTTCGGAGCAGGGCTGGGAAAGGCACTTGGCAGGTACCCTCCCATTCCCAGGCTACTTTTGAAGTCTGAGGTGTCAGACAAGCAAGCAGCCCCAGTCTCCGTGCCTCTGTGCGAGCAGTGCCATGGGCATGTGAGGCTGAGCAACAGCTTTCCAGGCTAGCCCCTTCTGGCTGCCAGCTATTTGCAGACGTTCGCATTTTGGGAACAAAGCTGCCGGAGCCGCCCGACAGAGACCCCCTTCGTTACTTTTGAAGTTTGAGGTGGCAAGAGAAGCAAGTAGCCCCAGTCTCTGTGCCTGTGTACGAGCAGTGCCATGGCCAGATGAGGCTGAGTAACAGCTTTCCAGGCTAGCCTCTTCTGCCTGCCATCTATCTGCAGACGTTCACATTTTCAGAGCAGGGCTACGAAAGGAGCCTGGCAGGCACACATCTATTCCCAGGCTACATTTGAATTTTGAGGTTGCAAGATAAGCAAGCAGCCCCAATCTCTGTGCCTCTGTGCGAGCAGTGCCATGGGCAGATGAGGCTGAGCAACAGCTTTCCAGGATAGCCCCTTCTGGCTGCCAGCGATCTGCAGACGTTCGCATTTTCGGAACAGGGCTGCCGGAGGCGCCCGGCAGAAATCCCCTTTGTTACTTTTGAAGTATGAGGTGGCAAGACAAGCAAGCAGCCCCAGTCTCTGTGCCTCTGTGCGAGCACTGCCATGGGCAGATGAGGCTGAGCAACAGCTT
The DNA here is from genome assembly GCF_030867145.1 of Opisthocomus hoazin. Taxonomy (NCBI): domain Eukaryota; kingdom Metazoa; phylum Chordata; class Aves; order Opisthocomiformes; family Opisthocomidae; genus Opisthocomus; species Opisthocomus hoazin. Next base: position 9,014,424 of record NC_134437.1, on the reverse strand, counting down.
TCCAGGCTAGCCCCTTCTGGCTGCCAGCTATCGGCAGACGTTCGCATTGTCAGAGCAGGGCTGGGAAAGGTACTTGGCAGGTACCCTCACATTCCCAGGCTACGTTTGAAGTTTGAGGTGGCAACACAAGCAAGTAGCCCCAGTCTCTGTGCCCCTGTGCGAGCAGTGCCATGGTCAGATGAGGCTGAGTAACAGCTTTCCAGGATAACCCATTCTGCCTGCCAGCTATCTTCAGACGTTCGCATTTTCGGAGCAGGGCTGCAGGGGGGGCCTGTCACGGACGCTCTAAGATACGTTTGAAGTTCGAGGTGGCAAGACAAGCAAGTAGCCCCCGTCTCTGTGCCTCTGTGCGAGCAGTGCCATGGGCAGATGAGGCTGAGTAACAGATTTCCAGGCTAGCCCCTTCTGGCTGCCAGCTATGTGCAGACGTTCGCATTTTCAGAGCAGGGCTGCCGGAGGCGCCAGACAGAGACACCCTTTGTTACGTGTGAAGTTTGAGGTGGCAAGACAAGCAAGCAGCCCCAGTCTCTGTGCCTCTGTGCGAGCAGTGCCATGGGCAGATGAGGCTGAGCAACAGCTTTCCAGGCTAGCCCCTTCTGGCTGCCAGCTATTTGCAGACTTGCGCATTTTCGGAGCAGGGCTGCCGGAGGCGCCCGGCAGACAACCTATTTGTTACTTTTTAAGTTTGAGGTGGCAAGACAAGCAAGTAAGCCCCAGTCTCTGTGCCTCTGTGCGAGCAGTGCCATGGGAAGATGAGGCTAAGTAATAGCTTTCCAGGCTAGACCCTTCTAGCTGCCAGCTATCTACAGACGTTCGCATTTTCGGAGCAGGGCTGCTGGAGGCGCCTGGCACGGACCCTTAAAGATACGTTTGAAGTTCGAGGTGGCAAGACAAGCAAGCAGCCCCAGTCTCTGTGCCTCTGTGCGAGCAGTGCCATGGGCAGATGAGGCTGAGCAACAGCTTTCCAGGCTAGCCCCTTCTGGCTGCCAGCTATCTGCAGACGTTCGCATTTTCGGAGCAGGGCTGGGAAAGGCACTTGGCAGGTACCCTCCCATTTCCAGGATACGTTTGAAGTTTGAGGTGGCAAAACAAGCAAGCAGCCCCAGTCTCTGTGCCTCTGTGTGAGCAGTGCCATGGGCAGATGAGGCTGAGTAACAGCTTTTCAGGCTAGCCCCTTCTGGCTGCCAGATCTCTGCAGACATTCGCATTTTCGGAGCAGGGCTGAGAAAGGCACTTGGCAGGTACCCTCCCATTCAAAGGCTACTTTTGAAGTTTGAGGTGTCAAGACAAGCAAGTAAGCCCCAGTCTCTGTGCCTCTGTGCGAGCAGTGCCATGGGCACGTGAGGCTGAGTAATAGCTTTCCAGGCTAGCCCCTTCTGCCTGTCAACTATCTGCAGCTGTTCGCATTTTCGGAGCAGGGCTCAGGAGGCGCCCGGCACGGACCCCATAAGATACGTTTGAAGTCTGAGGTGTCAGACAGGCAAGCATCCCCAGTCTCCGTGACTCTGTGCGACCAGTGTCATGGGCATGTGAGGCTGAGCAACAGCTTTCCAGGCTAGCCCCTTCTGGCTGCCAGCTATTTGCAGACGTTCGCATTTTTGGAACAGGGCTGCCGGAGCCGCCCGGCAGAGACCCCCTTCGTTACTTTTGAAGTTTGAGGTGGCAAGAGAAGCAAGGAGCCCCAGTCTCTGTGCCTGTGTGCGAGCAGCGCCATGCGCAGATGAGGCTGAGTAACAGCTTTCCAGGCTAGCCTCTTCTGGCTGCCAGCTATCTGAAGACGTTCGCATTTTCGGAGTAGGGTTGCCGGACGATCCCAAAAAGGACCCCCTAAGCTACGTTATGTTTGAGGTGGCAAGACAAGCAAGCAGCCCCAGTCTCTGTGCCTCTGTGCGAGCAGTGTCATGGGCACGTGAGGCTGAGCAACAGCTTTCCAGGCTAGCCCCTTCTGGCTGCCGGCTATTTGCAGACGTTCGCATTTTCGTAACAGGGCTGCCGGAGGCGCCGGGAAGAGACCCCCCTTATGACTTTTGAAGTTTGAGGTGGCAAGACAAGCAAGCAGCCCCAGTCTCTGTGCCTCTGTGCGAGCAGTGCCATGGGCAGATGAGGCTGAGCAACAGCTTTCCAGGCTAGCCCCTTCTGGCTGCCAGCGATCTGCAGACGTTCGCATTTTCGGAGCAGGGCTGCCGGAGGCGCCCGGCAGAAACCCCCTTTGTTACTTTTGAAGTTTGAGGTGGCAAGACAAGCAAGCAGCCCCAGTCTCTGTGCCTCTGTGCGAGCACTGCCATGGGCAGATGAGGCTGAGCAACAGCTTTCCAGGCTAGCCCCTTCTGGCTGCCAGCTATCTGCAGACGTTCGCATTCTCAGAGCAGGGCTGGGAAAGGTACTTGGCAGGTACCCTCACATTCCCAGGCTACGTTTGAAGTTTGAGGTGGCAAGACAAGCAAGCAGCCCCAGTCTCTGTGCCTCTGTGCGAGCAGTGCCATGGGCAGATGAGGCTGAGCAACAGCTTTCCAGGCTAGCCCCTTCTGGCTGCCAGCTATCTGCAGACGTTCGCATTTTCGGAGCAGGGCTGGGAAAGGCACTTGGCAGGTACCCTCCCATTTCCAGGATACGTTTGAAGTTTGAGGTGGCAAAACAAGCAAGCAGCCCCAGTCTCTGTGCCTCTGTGCGAGCAGTGCCATGGGCAGATGAGGCTGAGCAACAGCTTTTCAGGCTAGCCCCTTCTGGCTGCCAGATCTCTGCAGACATTCGCATTTTCGGAGCAGGGCTGGGAAAGGCACTTGGCAGGTACCCTCCCATTCCCAGGCTACTTTTGAAGTTTGAGGTGTCAAGACAAGCAAGTAAGCCCCAGTCTCTGTGCCTCTGTGCGAGAAGTGCCATGGGCACGTGAGGCTGAGTAATAGCTTTCCAGGCTAGCCCCTTCTGCCTGTCAACTATCTGCAGCTGTTCGCATTTTCGGAGCAGGGCTCAGGATGCGCCCGGCACGGACCCCATAAGATACGTTTGAAGTCTGAGGTGTCAGACAAGCAAGCATCCCCAGTCTACGTGCCTCTGTGCGACCAGTGTCATGGGCATGTGAGGCTGAGCAACAGCTTTCCAGGCTAGCCCCTTCTGGCTGCCAGCTATTTGCAGACGTTCGCATTTTGGGAGCAGGGCTGCCGGAGCCGCCCGGCAGAGACCCCCTTCGTTACTTTTGAAGTTTGAGGTGGCAAGAGAAGCAAGTAGCCCCAGTCTCTGTGCCTCTGTGCGAGAAGCGCCATGCGCAGATGAGGCTGAGTAACAGCATTCCAGGCTAGCCTCTTCTGGCTGCCAGCTATCTGCAGACGTTCGCATTTTCGGAGTAGGGTTGCCGGACGATCCCAAAAAGGACCCCCTAAGCTACGTTATGTTTGAGGTGGCAAGACAAGCAAGCAGCCCCAGTCTCTGTGCCTCTGTGCGAGCAGTGCCATGGTCAGATGAGGCTGAGCAACAGCTTTTCAGGCTAGCCCCTTCTGGCTGCCAGCTATCTGCAGTCGTTCGCATTTTCAGAGTAGAAATGAGGGACTTTCCAGAAAGGGACCCCCTAAGCTACGTTTGATGTTTGAGGTGGCAAGACAAGCAAGCAGCCCCAGTCTCTGTGCCTCTGTGCGACCAGTGCCATGGGCAGGTGAGGCTGAGCAACAGCTTTCCAGGCTAGCCCCTTCTGACTGCCAGCTATCTGCAGACGTTCGCATTTTCGGAGTAGGGCTGTTGGACGATCCCAAAAAGGACCCCCTAATGTACGTTAAGTTTGAGGTGGCAAGACAAGCAAGCAGCCCCAGTCTCTGTGCCTCTGTGCAAGCAGTGCCATGGGCAGATGAGGCTGAGCAACAGCTTTCCAGGCTAGCCCCTTCTGGCTGCCGGCTATTTGCAGACGTTCGCATTTTCGTAACAGGGCTGCCGGAGGCGCCGGGAAGAGACCCCCCCTTATGACTTTTGAAGTTTGAGGTGGCAAGACAAGCAAGCAGCCCCAGTCTCTGTGCCTCTGTGCGAGCAGTGCCATGGGCAGATGAGGCTGAGCAACAGCTTTCCAGGCTAGCCCCTTCTGGCTGCCAGCGATCTGCAGACGTTCGCATTTTCGGAGCAGGGCTGCCGGAGGCGCCCGGCAGAAACCCCCTTTGTTACTTTTGAAGTTTGAGGTGGCAAGACAAGCAAGCAGCCCCAGTCTCTGTGCCTCTGTGCGAGCACTGCCATGGGCAGATGAGGCTGAGCAACAGCTTTCCAGGCTAGCCCCTTCTGGCTGCCAGCTATCTGCAGACGTTCGCATTCTCAGAGCAGGGCGGGGAAAGGTACTTGGCAGGTACCCTCACATTCCCAGGCTACGTTTGAAGTTTGAGGTGGCAAGACAAGCAAGCAGCCCCAGTCTCTGTGCCTCTGTGCGAGCAGTGCCATGGGCAGATGAGGCTGAGCAACAGCTTTCCAGGCTAGCCCCTTCTGGCTGCCAGCTATCTGCAGACGTTCGCATTTTCGGAGCAGGGCTGGGAAAGGCACTTGGCAGGTACCCTCCCATTTCCAGGATACGTTTGAAGTTTGAGGTGGCAAAACAAGCAAGCAGCCCCAGTCTCTGTGCCTCTGTGCGAGCAGTGCCATGGGCAGATGAGGCTGAGCAACAGCTTTTCAGGCTAGCCCCTTCTGGCTGCCAGATCTCTGCAGACATTCGCATTTTCGGAGCAGGGCTGGGAAAGGCACTTGGCAGGTACCCTCCCATTCCCAGGCTACTTTTGAAGTTTGAGGTGTCAAGACAAGCAAGTAAGCCCCAGTCTCTGTGCCTCTGTGCGAGAAGTGCCATGGGCACGTGAGGCTGAGTAATAGCTTTCCAGGCTAGCCCCTTCTGCCTGTCAACTATCTGCAGCTGTTCGCATTTTCGGAGCAGGGCTCAGGATGCGCCCGGCACGGACCCCATAAGATACGTTTGAAGTCTGAGGTGTCAGACAAGCAAGCATCCCCAGTCTACGTGCCTCTGTGCGACCAGTGTCATGGGCATGTGAGGCTGAGCAACAGCTTTCCAGGCTAGCCCCTTCTGGCTGCCAGCTATTTGCAGACGTTCGCATTTTGGGAGCAGGGCTGCCGGAGCCGCCCGGCAGAGACCCCCTTCGTTACTTTTGAAGTTTGAGGTGGCAAGAGAAGCAAGTAGCCCCAGTCTCTGTGCCTGTGTGCGAGAAGCGCCATGCGCAGATGAGGCTGAGTAACAGCATTCCAGGCTAGCCTCTTCTGGCTGCCAGCTATCTGCAGACGTTCGCATTTTCGGAGTAGGGTTGCCGGACGATCCCAAAAAGGACCCCCTAAGCTACGTTATGTTTGAGGTGGCAAGACAAGCAAGCAGCCCCAGTCTCTGTGCCTCTGTGCGAGCAGTGCCATGGTCAGATGAGGCTGAGCAACAGCTTTTCAGGCTAGCCCCTTCTGGCTGCCAGCTATCTGCAGTCGTTCGCATTTTCAGAGTAGAAATGAGGGACTTTCCAGAAAGGGACCCCCTAAGCTACGTTTGATGTTTGAGGTGGCAAGACAAGCAAGCAGCCCCAGTCTCTGTGCCTCTGTGCGACCAGTGCCATGGGCAGGTGAGGCTGAGCAACAGCTTTCCAGGCTAGCCCCTTCTGACTGCCAGCTATCTGCAGACGTTCGCATTTTCGGAGTAGGGCTGTTGGACGATCCCAAAAAGGACCCCCTAATGTACGTTAAGTTTGAGGTGGCAAGACAAGCAAGCAGCCCCAGTCTCTGTGCCTCTGTGCAAGCAGTGCCATGGGCAGATGAGGCTGAGCAACAGCTTTCCAGGCTAGCCCCTTCTGGCTGCCGGCTATTTGCAGACGTTCGCATTTTGGGAACGTGGCTGCCGGAGCCGCCCGGCAGAGACCCCCTTTGTTACTTTTGAAGTTTGAGGTGGGAACACAAGCAAGAAGCCCCAGTCTCTGTGCCTCTGTGCGAGCAGTGCCATGGGCAGATGAGGCTGAGTAACAGCTTTCCAGGCTAGCCCCTTCTGGCTGCCAGCTATCTACAGACGTTCGTATTTTCGAAGCAGGGCTGCTGGAGACACCCGGCATGGACCCTTTTAAGCTACGTTTGAAGTTTGAGGTGGCAAGACAAGCAAGCAGCCCCAGTCTCTGTGCCTCTGTGCGAGCACTGCCATGGGCAGATGAGGCTGAGTAACAGCTTTCCAGGCTAGCCCCTTCTGGCTGCCAGCTATCTGCAGACGTTCTCATTTTCGGAGCAGGGCTGCTGGAGGCGCCTGGCACGGACCCTTAAAGCTACGTTTGAAGTTTGAGGTGGCAAGACAAGCAAGCAGCCCCAGTCTCTGTGCCTCTGTGCGAGCAGTGCCATGGGCAGATGAGGCTGAGCAACAGCTTTCCAGGCTAGCCCCTTCTGGCTGCCAGCTATCTGCAGACGTTCGCATTCTCGGAGCAGGGCTACGAAAGGAGCCTTGCAGGCGCACATCTATTTCCAGGTTACGTGTGAATTTTGAGGTGGCAAGACAAGCAAGCAGCCCCAGTCTCTGTGCCTCTGTGCGAGCAGTGCCATGGGAAGGTGAATGAGCAACAACTTTTCAGGCTAGCCCCTTCTGGCTGCCAGCTCTCTGCAGACATTCGCATTTTCGGAGCAGGGCTGGGAAAGGCACTTGGCAGGTACCCTCCCATTCCCAGGCTACTTTTGGAGTTTGAGGTGTCAAGACAAGCAAGTAAGCCCCAGTCTCTGTGCCTCTGTGCGAGCAGTGCCATGGGCAGTTGAGGCTGAGTAATAGCTTTCCAGGCTAGCCCCTTCTGACTGCCAGCTATCTGCAGTCGTTCGCATTTTCAGAGTAGAAATGCCTGACTTTCCAGAAAGGGACCCACTAAGCTACGTTTGATGTTTGATGTGGCAAGACAGGCAAGCAGCCCCAGTCTCTGTGCCTCTGTGCGACCAGTGCCATGTGCAGATGAGGCTGAGCAACAGCTTTCCAGGCTAGCCCCTTCTGGCTGCCAGCTATCTGAAGACGTTCGCATTTTCGTAGTAGGGCTGCCGTACGATCCCAAAAAAGACCCCCTAAGCTACGTCATGTTTGAGGTGGCAAGACAAGCAAGCAGCCCCAGTCTCTGTGCCTCTGTGCGAGCAGTGTCATGGGCAGATGAGGCTGAGCAACAGCTTTTCCCGCTAGACACGTACGGATGCCAGTTATCTGCAGACGTTTGCATTTTCGGAACTGGGCTGCAGGAGACGCCCTACACGAACCCCCTATAATATGTTCGAAGTTTGAAGTGCCAAGACAAGCAAGCAGCCCCAGTCTCTGTGCCTCTGCGCGAGCAGTGCCATGGGCAGATGAGGCTCAGTAAAAGCTTTCCAGGCTAGCCCCTTCTGGCTGCCAGCTATCGGCAGACGTTCGCATTATCGGAGCAGGTATGCGAAAGGAGCCTGGCACTGAACCCCCCCATTCCCAGGATAAGTTTGAAGTTTCAGGTGGCAAGACAAGCAAGTAAGCCCCAGTCTCTGTGCCTCTGTGCGAGCAGTGCCATGGGCAGATGAGGCTGAGCAACAGCTTTCCAGGCTAGCCCCTTCTGGCTGCCAGCGATCTGCAGACGTTCGCATTTTGGGAGCAGGGCTGCCGGAGCCGCCCGGCAGAGACCCCCTTCGTTACTTTTGAAGTTTGAGGTGGCAAGAGAAGCAAGTAGCCCCAGTCTCTGTGCCTGTGTGCGAGCAGCGCCATGCGCAGATGAGGCTGAGTAACAGCATTCCAGGCTAGCCTCTTCTGGCTGCCAGCTATCTGCAGACGTTCGCATTTTCGGAGTAGGGTTGCCGGACGATCCCAAAAAGGACCCCCTAAGCTACGTTATGTTTGAGGTGGCAAGACAAGCAAGCAGCCCCAGTCTCTGTGCCTCTGTGCGAGCAGTGCCATGGTCAGATGAGGCTGAGCAACAGCTTTTCAGGCTAGCCCCTTCTGCCTGCCAGCTATCTGCAGTCGTTCGCATTTTCAGAGTAGAAATGAGGGACTTTCCAGAAAGGGACCCCCTAAGCTACGTTTGATGTTTGAGGTGGCAAGACAAGCAAGCAGCCCCAGTCTCTGTGCCTCTGTGCGACCAGTGCCATGGGCAGGTGAGGCTGAGCAACAGCTTTCCAGGCTAGCCCCTTCTGACTGCCAGCTATCTGCAGACGTTCGCATTTTCGGAGTAGGGCTGTTGGACGATCCCAAAAAGGACCCCCTAATGTACGTTAAGTTTGAGGTGGCAAGACAAGCAAGCAGCCCCAGTCTCTGTGCCTCTGTGCAAGCAGTGCCATGGGCAGATGAGGCTGAGCAACAGCTTTCCAGGCTAGCCCCTTCTGGCTGCCGGCTATTTGCAGACGTTCGCATTTTGGGAACATGGCTGCCGGAGCCGCCCGGCAGAGACCCCCTTTGTTACTTTTGAAGTTTGAGGTGGGAACACAAGCAAGAAGCCCCAGTCTCTGTGCCTCTGTGCGAGCAGTGCCATGGGCAGATGAGGCTGAGTAACAGCTTTCCAGGCTAGCCCCTTCTGGCTGCCAGCTATCTACAGACGTTCGTATTTTCGAAGCAGGGCTGCTGGAGACACCCGGCATGGACCCTTTTAAGCTACGTTTGAAGTTTGAGGTGGCAAGACAAGCAAGCAGCCCCAGTCTCTGTGCCTCTGTGCGAGCACTGCCATGGGCAGATGAGGCTGAGTAACAGCTTTCCAGGCTAGCCCCTTCTGGCTGCCAGCTATCTGCAGACGTTCTCATTTTCGGAGCAGGGCTGCTGGAGGCGCCTGGCACGGACCCTTAAAGCTACGTTTGAAGTTTGAGGTGGCAAGACAAGCAAGCAGCCCCAGTCTCTGTGCCTCTGTGCGAGCAGTGCCATGGGCAGATGAGGCTGAGCAACAGCTTTCCAGGCTAGCCCCTTCTGGCTGCCAGCTATCTGCAGACGTTCGCATTCTCGGAGCAGGGCTACGAAAGGAGTCTTGCAGGCGCACATCTATTTCCAGGTTACGTGTGAATTTTGAGGTGGCAAGACAAGCAAGCAGCCCCAGTCTCTGTGCCTCTGTGCGAGCAGTGCCATGGGAAGGTGAATGAGCAACAACTTTTCAGGCTAGCCCCTTCTGGCTGCCAGCTCTCTGCAGACATTCACATTTTCGGAGCAGGGCTGGGAAAGGCACTTGGCAGGTACCCTCCCATTCCCAGGCTACTTTTGGAGTTTGAGGTGTCAAGACAAGCAAGTAAGCCCCAGTCTCTGTGCCTCTGTGCGAGCAGTGCCATGGGCAGTTGAGGCTGAGTAATAGCTTTCCAGGCTAGCCCCTTCTGACTGCCAGCTATCTGCAGTCGTTCGCATTTTCAGAGTAGAAATGCCTGACTTTCCAGAAAGGGACCCACTAAGCTACGTTTGATGTTTGATGTGGCAAGACAGGCAAGCAGCCCCAGTCTCTGTGCCTCTGTGCGACCAGTGCCATGTGCAGATGAGGCTGAGCAACAGCTTTCCAGGCTAGCCCCTTCTGGCTGCCAGCTATCTGAAGACGTTCGCATTTTCGTAGTAGGGCTGCCGTACGATCCCAAAAAAGACCCCCTAAGCTACGTCATGTTTGAGGTGGCAAGACAAGCAAGCAGCCCCAGTCTCTGTGCCTCTGTGCGAGCAGTGTCATGGGCAGATGAGGCTGAGCAACAGCTTTTCCCGCTAGACACGTACGGATGCCAGTTATCTGCAGACGTTTGCATTTTCGGAACTGGGCTGCAGGAGACGCCCTACACGAACCCCCTATAATATGTTCGAAGTTTGAAGTGGCAAGACAAGCAAGCAGCCCCAGTCTCTGTGCCTCTGCGCGAGCAGTGCCATGGGCAGATGAGGCTCAGTAAAAGCTTTCCAGGCTAGCCCCTTCTGGCTGCCAGCTATCGGCAGACGTTCGCATTATCGGAGCAGGTATGCGAAAGGAGCCTGGCACTGAACCCCCCCATTCCCAGGATACGTTTGAAGTTTCAGGTGGCAAGACAAGCAAGTAAGCCCCAGTCTCTGTGCCTCTGTGCGAGCAGTGCCATGGGCAGATGAGGCTGAGCAACAGCTTTCCAGGCTAGCCCCTTCTGGCTGCCAGCGATCTGCAGACGTTCGCATTTTCGGAACAGGGCTCCCGGAGTCGCCCGGCAGAGAACCCCTTTGTTACTTTTGAAGTTTGAGTTGGCAAGACAAGGAAGCAGCCCCAGTCTCTGTGCCTCTGTGCGAGCAGTGCCATGGGCAGATGAGGCTGAGCAACAGCTTTCCAGGCTAGCCCCTTCTGGCTGCCAGCTATCTACAGACGTTCGTATTTTTGAAGCAGGGCTGCTGCAGACACCCGGCATGGACCCTTTAAGCTACATTTAAAGTTCGAGTTGGCAAGACAAGCAATCAACCCCAGTCTCTGTGCGTCTGTGCGAGCAGTGCCATGGGCAGATGAGGCTGAGCAACAGCTTCCCAGGCTAGCCCCTTCTGGCTGCCAGCTATATGCAGAAGTTCGCAATTTCAGAGCAGGACTGCCGTAGGCGCACGGCATGTACCCCCTACGTTACATTTGAAGTTTGAGGTGGCAAGACAAGCAAGGAGCCCCAGTCTCTGTGCCTCTGTGCGAGCAGTGCCATGGGCAAATGAGGCTGAGTAATAGCTTTCCAGGCTAGCCCCTTCTGGCTGCCAGCTATTTGCAGACGTTCGCATTTTTAGAGCAGGGCTTCCGGAGGCGCCCGGCACGGACCCTTAAATCTACGTTTGAAGTTGAAGGTGGCAAGACAAGTAAGCAGCCCCAGTCTCTGTGCCTCTGTGCGAGCAGTGCCATGGGCAGATAAGGCTGAGTAACAGCTTTCCAGGCTAACCCATTCTGCCTGAAAGCTATCTGCAGACGTTCGCATTTTCAGAGCAGGGCTGCAGGAGGTGCCCGGCACGGACCCCCTAAGACACGTTTGAAGTTTGAGGTGGCAAGACAAGCAAGCAGCCCCAGTCTCTGTGCCTCTGTTGCAGCAGTGCCATGGGCAGATGAGGCTGAGCAACCGCTTTCCAGGCTAGTCCCTTCTGGCTGCCAGCTATCTGCAGACGTTCGCATTCTCGAAGAAGGGCTACGAAAGGAGCCTGGCAGGCGCACATCTATTTCCAAGTTACGTTTGAATTTTGAGGTGGCAAGACAAGCAAGCAGCCCCAGTCTCTGTGCCTCTGTGCGAGCAGTGCCATGGGCAGATGAGGCTGAGGAACAGCTTTCCAGGCTAGTCCCTTCTGGCTGCCAGCTATCTGCAGACGTTCGCATTCTCGAAGAAGGGCTACGAAAGGAGCCTGGCAGGCGCACATCTATTTCCAGGTTACGTGTGAATTTTGAGGTGGCAAGACAAGCAAGCAGCCCCAGTCTCTGTGCCTCTGTGCGAGCAGTGCCATGGGCAGATGAGGCTGAGTAACAGCTTTCCAGGCTAGCCCCTTCTGGCTGCCAGCTATCTGCAGTCGTTCGCATTTTCAGAGTAGAAATGAGGGAATTTCCAGAAAGGGACCCCCTAAGCTACGTTTGATGTTTGAGGTGGCAAGACAAGCAAGCAGCCCCAGTCTCTGTGCCTCTGTGCGAGCAGTGCCGTGGGCAGATGAGGCTGAGCAACAGCTTTCCAGGCTAGCCCCTTCTGACTGCCAGCTATCTGCAGACGTTCGCATTTTCGGAGTAGGGCTGTCGGACGATCCCAAAAAGGACCCCCTAAGGTACGATAAGTTTGAGGTGGCAAGACAAGCAAGCAGCCCCAGTCTCTGTGCCTCTGTGCAAGCAGTGCCATGGGCAGATGAGGCTGAGCAACAGCTTTCCAGGCTAGCCCCTTCTGCCTGCCGGCTATTTGCAGACGTTCGCATTTTGGGAACATGGCTGCCGGAGCCGCCCGGCAGAGACCCCCTTTGTTACTTTTGAAGTTTGAGGTGGGAACACAAGCAAGAAGCCCCAGTCTCTGTGCCTCTGTGCGAGCAGTGCCATGGGCAGATGAGGCTGAGTAACAGCTTTCCAGGCTAGCCCCTTCTGGCTGCCAGCTATCTGCAGACGTTCTCATTTTTGGAGAAGGGCTGCCGGAGGCGCCAGGCACGGAACCCCATAAGACACGTTTGAAGTTTGAGGTGGCAAGACAAGCAAGCAGCCCCAGTCTCTGTGCCTCTGTGCGAGCAGTGCCATGGGCAGAAGAGGCTGAGCAACAGCTTTCCAGGCTAGCCCCTTTTGGCTGCCAGCGATCTGCAGACGTTCGCATTTTCGGAACAGGGCTGCCGGAGGCGCCCGGCAGAAACCCCCTTTGTTACTTTTGAAGTTTGAGGTGGCAAGACAAGCAAGCAGCCAAAGTCTCTGTGCCTCTGTGCGAGCAGTGCCATGGGCAGATGAGGCTGAGCAACAGCTTTCCAGGCTAGCCCCTTCTGGCTGCTAGCGATCTGCAGACGTTCGCATTTTCGGAACAGGGCTGCCGGAGGCGCCGGCAGAAACCCCGTTGTTACTTTTGAAGTATGAGGTGGCAAGACAAGCAAGCAGCCCCAGTCTCTGTGCCTCTGTGCGAGCAGTGCCATGGGCAGATGAGGCTGAGCAACAGCTTTCCAGGCTAGCCCCTTCTGGCTGCCAGCTATCTACAGACGTTCGTATTTTCGAAGCAGGGCTGCTGGAGACACCCGGCATGGACCCTTTAATCTACGTTTGAAGTTCGAGGTGGCAAGACAGGCAAGTAGCCCCAGTCTCTGTGCCTCTGTGCGAGCAGTGCAATGGGCAGATGAGGCTGAGCAACAGCTTCCCAGGCTAGCCCCTTCTGGCTGCCAGCTATCTGCAGACGTTCGCGTTTTCGGAGCAGGGGTGGGAAAGGCACTTGGCAGGCACCCTCCAATTTCCAGGATACGTTTGAAGTTTGAGGTGGCAAACCAAGCAAGCAGCCCCAGTCTCTGTGCCTCTGTGCGAGCAGTGCCATGGGCCGATGAGCCTGAGCAACAGCTTTTCAGGCTAGACCCTTCTGGCTGCCAGCTATCTGCAGACGTTCGCACTTTCGGAGCAGGGCTGGGAAAGGCACTTGGCAGGTACCCTCCCATTCCCAGGCTACTTTTGAAGTTTGAGGTGTCAAGACAAGCAAGTAAGCCCCAGTCTCTGTGCCTCTGTGCGAGCAGTGCCATGGGTACGTGAGGCTGAGTAATAGCTTTCCAGGCTAGCCCCTTCTGGCTGCCAGCTATCTGCAGGCGTTCGCATTTTCAGAGTAGGAATGCCGGACTTTCCAGAAAGGGACCCACTAAGCTACGTTTGATGTTTGATGTGGCAAGACAGGCAAGCAGCCCCAGTCTCTGTGCCTCTGTGCGACCAGTGCCATGGGCACATGAGGCTGAGCAACAGCTTTCCAGGCTAGCCCCTTCTGGCTGCCAGCTATCTGCAGACGTTAGCATTTTCGGAGTAGGGCTGCCGGACGATCCCAAAAAAGACCCCCTAAGCTACGTTATGTTTGAGGTGGCAACACAAGCAAGCAGCCCCAGTCTCTGTGCCTCTGTGCAATCAGTGCCATGGGCAGATGAGGCTGAGTAACAGCTTTCCAGGCTAGCCCCTTCTGCCTGTCAACTATCTGCAGCTGTTCGCATTTTCGGAGCAGGGCTCAGGAGGCGCCCGGCACGGACCCCATAAGATACGTTTGAAGTCTGAGGTGTCAGACAAGCAAGCAGTCCAAGTCTCCGTGCCTCTGTGCGAGCAGTGTCATGGGCATGTGAGGCTGAGCAACAGCTTTCCAGGCTAGCCCCTTCTGGCTGCCAGCTATTTGCAGACGTTCGCATTTTGGGAACAGGGCTGCCGGAGCCGCCCGGCAGAGACCCCCTTCGTTACTTTTGAAGTTTGAGGTGTCAAGAGAAGCAAGTAGCCCCAGTCTCTGTGCCTGTGTGCGAGCAGTGCCATGGCCAGATGAGGCTGAGTAACAGCTTTCCAGGCTAGCCTCTTCTGCCTGCCATCTATCTGCAGACGTTCACATTTTCAGAGCAGGGCTACGAAAGGAGCCTGGCAGGCACACATCTATTCCCAGGCTACATTTGAATTTTGAGGTTGCAAGATAAGCAAGCAGCCCCAATCTCTGTGCCTCTGTGCGAGCAGTGTCATGGGCATGTGAGGCTGAGCAACAGCTTTCCAGGCTAGCCCCTTCTGGCTGCCAGCTATTTTGCAGACGTTCGCATTTTGGGAACAGGGCTGCCGGAACCGCCCGGCAGAGACGCCCTTCGTTACTTTTGAAGTTTGAGGTGGCAACAGAATCAAGTAGCCCCAGTCTCTGTGCCTGTGTGCGAGCAGTGCCATGCGCAGATGAGGCTGAGTAACAGCTTTCCAGGCTAGCCTCTTCTGGCTGCCAGCGATCTGCAGACGTTCGCATTTTCGGAACAGGGCTGCCGGAGGCGCCCGGCAGAAATCCCCTTTGTTACTTTTGAAGTATGAGGTGGCAAGACAAGCAAGCAGCCCCAGTCTCTGTGCCTCTGTGCGAGCACTGCCATGGGCAGATGAGGCTGAGCAACAGCTTTGCAGGATAGCCCCTTCTGGCTGCCAGCTATCTACAGACGTTCGTATTTTCGAAGCAGGGCTGCTGGAGACACCCGGCATGGACCCTTTAAGCTGCGTTTGAACTTTGAGGTGGCAAGACAAGCAAGCAGCCCCAGTCTCTGTGCCTCTGTGCGAGCAGTGCCATGGGCAGATGAGGCTGAGCAACAGCTTTCCAGGCTAGCCCCTTCTGGCTGCCAGCTATCTGCAGACGTTCGCATTCTCAGAGCAGGGCTGGGAAAGGTACTTGGCAGGTACCCTCACATTCCCAGGCTACGTTTCAAGTTTGCGGTGGCAACACAAGCAAGCAGCCCCAGTCTCTGTGCCCCTGTGCGAGCAGTGCCATGGGCAGATGAGGCTGAGTAACAGCTTTCCAGGATAACCCATTCTGCCTGCCAGCTATCCGCAGACGTTCGCATTTTCGGAGCAGGGCTGCTGGAGGCGCCTGGCACAGACCCTTAAAGCTACGTTTGAAGTTCGAGGTGGCAAGACAGGCAAGCAGCCCCAGTCTCTGTGCCTCTGTGCGAGCAGTGCAATGGGCAGATGAGGCTGAGCAACAGCTTCCCAGGCTAGCCCCTTCTGGCTGCCAGCTATCTGCAGACGTTCGCATTTTCGGAGCAGGGCTGGGAAAGGCACTTGGCAGGCACCCTCCAATTTCCAGGATACGTTTGAAGTTTGAGGTGGCAAACCAAGCAAGCAGCCCCAGTCTCTGTGCCTCTGTGCGAGCAGTGCCATGGGCAGATGAGGCTGAGCAACAGCTTTTCAGGCTAGCCCCTTCTGGCTGCCAGCTATCTGCAGACATTCGCATTTTCGGAGCAGGGCTGGGAAAGGCACTTGGCAGGTACCCTCCCATTCCCAGGCTACTTTTGAAGTTTGAGGTGTCAAGACAAGCAAGTAAGCCCCAGTCTCTGTGCCTCTGTGCGAGCAGTGCCATGGGCACGTGAGGCTGAGTAATAGCTTTCCAGGCTAGTCCCTTCTGGCTGCCAGCTATCTGCAGTCGTTCGCATTTTCAGAGTAGGAATGCCGGACTTTCCAGAAAGGGACCCACTAAGCTACGTTTGATGTTTGATGTGGCAAGACAGGCAAGCAGCCCCAGTCTCTGTGCCTCTGTGCGAACAGTGCCATGGGCACATGAGGCTGAGCAACAGCTTTCCAGGCTAGCCCCTTCTGGCTGCCAGCTATCTGCAGACGTTCGCATTTTCGGAGTAGGGCTGCCGGACGATCCCAAAAATGACCCCCTAAGCTACGTTATGTTTGAGGTGGCAAACCAAGCAAGCAGCCCCAGTCTCTGTGCCTCTGTGCGAGCAGTGCCATGGGCAGATGAGGCTGAGCAACAGCTTTTCAGGCTAGACCCTTCTGGCTGCCAGCTATCTGCAGACATTCGCATTTTCGGAGCAGGGCTGGGAAAGGCACTTGGCAGGTACCCTCCCATTCCCAGGCTACTTTTGAAGTCTGAGGTGTCAGACAAGCAAGCAGCCCCAGTCTCCGTGCCTCTGTGCGAGCAGTGCCATGGGCATGTGAGGCTGAGCAACAGCTTTCCAGGCTAGCCCCTTCTGGCTGCCAGCTATTTGCAGACGTTCGCATTTTGGGAACAAAGCTGCCGGAGCCGCCCGACAGAGACCCCCTTCGTTACTTTTGAAGTTTGAGGTGGCAAGAGAAGTAAGTAGCCCCAGTCTCTGTGCCTGTGTACGAGCAGTGCCATGGCCAGATGAGGCTGAGTAACAGCTTTCCAGGCTAGCCTCTTCTGCCTGCCATCTATCTGCAGACGTTCACATTTTCAGAGCAGGGCTACGAAAGGAGCCTGGCAGGCACACATCTATTCCCAGGCTACATTTGAATTTTGAGGTTGCAAGATAAGCAAGCAGTCCCAATCTCTGTGCCTCTGTGCGAGCAGTGCCATGGGCAGATGAGGCTGAGCAACAGCTTTCCAGGATAGCCCCTTCTGGCTGCCAGCGATCTGCAGACGTTCGCATTTTCGGAACAGGGCTGCCGGAGGCGCCCGGCAGAAATCCCCTTTGTTACTTTTGAAGTATGAGGTGGCAAGACAAGCAAGCAGCCCCAGTCTCTGTGCCTCTGTGCGAGCACTGCCATGGGCAGATGAGGCTGAGCAACAGCTTTCCAGGCTAGCCCCTTCTGGCTGCCAGCTATCTACAGACGTTCGCATTGTCAGAGCAGGGCTGGGAAAGGTACTTGGCAGGTACCCTCACATTCCCAGGCTACGTTTGAAGTTTGAGGTGGCAACACAAGCAAGCAGCCCCAGTCTCTGTGCCCCTGTGCGAGCAGTGCCATGGGCAGATGAGGCTGAGTAACAGCTTTCCAGGATAACCCATTCTGCCTGCCAGCTATCTTCAGACGTTCGCATTTTCGGAGCAGGGCTGCAGGGGGGGCCTGTCACGGACGCTCTAAGATACGTTTGAAGTTCGAGGTGGCAAGACAAGCAAGTAGCCCCCGTCTCTGTGCCTCTGTGCGAGCAGTGCCATGGGCAGATGAGGCTGAGTAACAGATTTCCAGGCTAGCCCCTTCTGGCTGCCAGCTATGTGCAGACGTTCGCATTTTCAGAGCAGGGCTGCCGGAGGCGCCAGACAGAGACACCCTTTGTTACGTGTGAAGTTTGAGGTGGCAAGACAAGCAAGCAGCCCCAGTCTCTGTGCCTCTGTGCGAGCAGTGCCATGGGCAGATGAGGCTGAGCAACAGCTTTCCAGGCTAGCCCCTTCTGGCTGCCAGCTATTTGCAGACTTGCGCATTTTCGGAGCAGGGCTGCCGGAGGCGCCCGGCAGACAACCTATTTGTTACTTTTGAAGTTTGAGGTGGCAAGACAAGCAAGTAAGCCCCAGTCTCTGTGCCTCTGTGCGAGCAGTGCCATGGGCACGTGAGGCTGAGTAATAGCTTTCCAGGCTAGTCCCTTCTGCCTGTCAACTATCTGCAGCTGTTCGCATTTTCGGAGCAGTGCTCAGGAGGCGCCCGGCACGGACCCCATAAGATACGTTTGAAGTCTGAGGTGTCAGACAGGAAAGCATCCCCAGTCTCCGTGACTCTGTGCGACCAGTGTCATGGGCATGTGAGGCTGAGCAACAGCTTTCCAGGCTAGCCCCTTCTGGCTGCCAGCTATTTGCAGACGTTCGCATTTTTGGAACAGGGCTGCCGGAGCCGCCCGGCAGAGACCCCCTTCGTTACTTTTGAAGTTTGAGGTGGCAAGAGAAGCAAGGAGCCCCAGTCTCTGTGCCTGTGTGCGAGCAGCGCCATGCGCAGATGAGGCTGAGTAACAGCTTTCCAGGCTAGCCTCTTCTGGCTGCCAGCTATCTGAAGACGTTCGCATTTTCGGAGTAGGGTTGCCGGACGATCCCAAAAAGGACCCCCTAAGCTACGTTATGTTTGAGGTGGCAAGACAAGCAAGCAGCCCCAGTCTCTGTGCCTCTGTGCGAGCACTGCCATGGGCAGATGAGGCTGAGCAACAGCTTTCCAGGCTAGCCCCTTCTGGCTGCCAGCTATCTGCAGACGTTCGCATTCTCAGAGCAGGGCTGGGAAAGGTACTTGGCAGGTACCCTCACATTCCCAGGCTACGTTTGAAGTTTGAGGTGGCAAGACAAGCAAGCAGCCCCAGTCTCTGTGCCTCTGTGCGAGCAGTGCCATGGGCAGATGAGGCTGAGCAACAGCTTTCCAGGCTAGCCCCTTCTGGCTGCCAGCTATCTGCAGACGTTCGCATTTTCGGAGCAGGGCTGGGAAAGGCACTTGGCAGGTACCCTCCCATTTCCAGGATACGTTTGAAGTTTGAGGTGGCAAAACAAGCAAGCAGCCCCAGTCTCTGTGCCTCTGTGCGAGCAGTGCCATGGGCAGATGAGGCTGAGCAACAGCTTTTCAGGCTAGCCCCTTCTGGCTGCCAGATCTCTGCAGACATTCGCATTTTCGGAGCAGGGCTGGGAAAGGCACTTGGCAGGTACCCTCCCATTCCCAGGCTACTTTTGAAGTTTGAGGTGTCAAGACAAGCAAGTAAGCCCCAGTCTCTGTGCCTCTGTGCGAGAAGTGCCATGGGCACGTGAGGCTGAGTAATAGCTTTCCAGGCTAGCCCCTTCTGCCTGTCAACTATCTGCAGCTGTTCGCATTTTCGGAGCAGGGCTCAGGATGCGCCCGGCACGGACCCCATAAGATACGTTTGAAGTCTGAGGTGTCAGACAAGCAAGCATCCCTAGTCTCCGTGCCTCTGTGCGAGCAGTGTCATGGGCATGTGAGGCTGAGCAACAGCTTTCCAGGCTAGCCCCTTCTGGCTGCCAGCTATTTGCAGACGTTCGCATTTTGGGAGCAGGGCTGCCGGAGCCGCCCGGCAGAGACCCCCTTCGTTACTTTTGAAGTTTGAGGTGGCAAGAGAAGCAAGTAGCCCCAGTCTCTGTGCCTGTGTGCGAGCAGCGCCATGCGCAGATGAGGCTGAGTAACAGCATTCCAGGCTAGCCTCTTCTGGCTGCCAGCTATCTGCAGACGTTCGCATTTTCGGAGTAGGGTTGCCGGACGATCCCAAAAAGGACCCCCTAAGCTACGTTATGTTTGAGGTGGCAAGACAAGCAAGCAGCCCCAGTCTCTGTGCCTCTGTGCGAGCAGTGCCATGGTCAGATGAGGCTGAGCAACAGCTTTTCAGGCTAGCCCCTTCTGGCTGCCAGATCTCTGCAGACATTCGCATTTTCGGAGCAGGGCTGGGAAAGGCACTTGGCAGGTACCCTCCCATTCCCAGGCTACTTTTGAAGTTTGAGGTGTCAAGACAAGCAAGTAAGCCCCAGTCTCTGTGCCTCTGTGCGAGCAGTGCCATGGGCACGTGAGGCTGAGTAATAGCTTTCCAGGCTAGCCCCTTCTGCCTGTCAACTATCTGCAGCTGTTCGCATTTTCGGAGCAGGGCTCAGGAGGCGCCCGGCACGGACCCCATAAGATACGTTTGAAGTCTGAGGTGTCAGACAGGCAAGCATCCCCAGTCTCCGTGACTCTGTGCGACCAGTGTCATGGGCATGTGAGGCTGAGCAACAGCTTTCCAGGCTAGCCCCTTCTGGCTGCCAGCTATTTGCAGACGTTCGCATTTTTGGAACAGGGCTGCCGGAGCCACCCGGCAGAGACCCCCTTCGTTACTTTTGAAGTTTGAGGTGGCAAGAGAAGCAAGGAGCCCCAGTCTCTGTGCCTGTGTGCGAGCAGTGCCATGCGCAGATGAGGCTGAGTAACAGCTTTCCAGGCTAGCCTCTTCTGGCTGCCAGCTATCTGCAGAAGTTCGCATTTTCGGAGTAGGGTTGCCGGACGATCCCAAAAAGGACCCCCTAAGCTACGTTATGTTTGAGGTGGCAAGACAAGCAAGCAGCCCGAGTCTCTGTGCCTCTGTGCGAGCAGTGTCATGGGCACGTGAGGCTGAGCAACAGCTTTCCAGGCTAGCCCCTTCTGGCTGCCAGCTATTTGCAGACTTGCGCATTTTCGGAGCAGGGCTGCCGGAGGCGCCCGGCAGACAACCCCTTTGTTACTTTTGAAGTTTGAGGTGGCAAGACAAGCAAGTAAGCCCCAGTCTCTGTGCCTCTGTGCGAGCAGTGCCATGGGAATATGAGGCTGAGTAATAGCTTTCCAGGCTAGACCCTTCTAGCAGCCAGCTATCTACAGACGTTCGCATTTTCGGAGCAGGGCTGCTGGAGGCGCCTGGCACGGACCCTTAAAGCTACGTTTGAAGTTTGAGGTGGCAAGACAAGCAAGCAGCCCCAGTCTCTGTGCCTCTGTGCGAGCACTGCCATGGGCAGATGAGGCTGAGCAACAGCTTTCCAGGCTAGCCCCTTCTGGCTGCCAGCTATCTGCAGACGTTCGCATTCTCAGAGCACGGCTGGGAAAGGTACTTGGCAGGTACCCTCACATTCCCAGGCTACGTTTGAAGTTTGAGGTGGCAACACAAGCAAGCAGCCCCAGTCTCTGTGCCCCTGTGCGAGCAGTGCCATGGGCAGATGAGGCTGAGTAACAGCTTTACAGGATAACCCATTCTGCCTGCCAGCTATCTGCAGACGTTCGCATTTTCGGAGCAGGGCTGCAGGGGGGGCCTGTCACGGACGCTCTAAGATACGTTTGAAGTTCGAGGTGGCAAGACAAGCAAGTAGCCCCCGTCTCTGTGCCTCTGTGCGAGCAGTGTCATGGGCACGTGAGGCTGAGCAACAGCTTTCCAGGCTAGCCCCTTCTGGCTGCCGGCTATTTGCAGACGTTCGCATTTTCGTAACAGGGCTGCCGGAGGCGCCGGGAAGAGACCCCCCTTATGACTTTTGAAGTTTGAGGTGGCAAGACAAGCAAGCAGCCCCAGTCTCTGTGCCTCTGTGCGAGCAGTGCCATGGGCAGATGAGGCTGAGCAACAGCTTTCCAGGCTAGCCCCTTCTGGCTGCCAGCGATCTGCAGACGTTTGCATTTTCGGAGCAGGGCTGCCGGAGGCGCCCGGCAGAAACCCCCTTTGTTACTTTTGAAGTTTGAGGTGGCAAGACAAGCAAGCAGCCCCAGTCTCTGTGCCTCTGTGCGAGCACTGCCATGGGCAGATGAGGCTGAGCAACAGCTTTCCAGGCTAGCCCCTTCTGGCTGCCATCTATCTGCAGACGTTCGCATTCTCAGAGCAGGGCTGGGAAAGGTACTTGGCAGGTACCCTCACATTCCCAGGCTACGTTTGAAGTTTGAGGTGGCAAGACAAGCAAGCAGCCCCAGTCTCTGTGCCTCTGTGCGAGCAGTGCCATGGGCAGATGAGGCTGAGCAACAGCTTTCCAGGCTAGCCCCTTCTGGCTGCCAGCTATCTGCAGACGTTCGCATTTTCGGAGCAGGGCTGGGAAAGGCACTTGGCAGGTACCCTCCCATTTCCAGGATACGTTTGAAGTTTGAGGTGGCAAAACAAGCAAGCAGCCCCAGTCTCTGTGCCTCTGTGCGAGCAGTGCCATGGGCAGATGAGGCTGAGCAACAGCTTTTCAGGCTAGCCCCTTCTGGCTGCCAGATCTCTGCAGACATTCGCATTTTCGGAGCAGGGCTGGGAAAGGCACTTGGCAGGTACCCTCCCATTCCCAGGCTACTTTTGAAGTTTGAGGTGTCAAGACAAGCAAGTAAGCCCCAGTCTCTGTGCCTCTGTGCGAGAAGTGCCATGGGCACGTGAGGCTGAGTAATAGCTTTCCAGGCTAGCCCCTTCTGCCTGTCAACTATCTGCAGCTGTTCGCATTTTCGGAGCAGGGCTCAGGATGCGCCCGGCACGGACCCCATAAGATACGTTTGAAGTCTGAGGTGTCAGACAAGCAAGCATCCCCAGTCTACGTGCCTCTGTGCGACCAGTGTCATGGGCATGTGAGGCTGAGCAACAGCTTTCCAGGCTAGCCCCTTCTGGCTGCCAGCTATTTGCAGACGTTCGCATTTTGGGAGCAGGGCTGCCGGAGCCGCCCGGCAGAGACCCCCTTCGTTACTTTTGAAGTTTGAGGTGGCAAGAGAAGCAAGTAGCCCCAGTCTCTGTGCCTGTGTGCGAGCAGCGCCATGCGCAGATGAGGCTGAGTAACAGCATTCCAGGCTAGCCTCTTCTGGCTGCCAGCTATCTGCAGACGTTCGCATTTTCGGAGTAGGGTTGCCGGACGATCCCAAAAAGGACCCCCTAAGCTACGTTATGTTTGAGGTGGCAAGACAAGCAAGCAGCCCCAGTCTCTGTGCCTCTGTGCGAGCAGTGCCATGGTCAGATGAGGCTGAGCAACAGCTTTTCAGGCTAGCCCCTTCTGGCTGCCAGATCTCTGCAGACATTCGCATTTTCGGAGCAGGGCTGGGAAAGGCACTTGGCAGGTACCCTCCCATTCCCAGGCTACTTTTGAAGTTTGAGGTGTCAAGACAAGCAAGTAAGCCCCAGTCTCTGTGCCTCTGTGCGAGCAGTGCCATGGGCACGTGAGGCTGAGTAATAGCTTTCCAGGCTAGCCCCTTCTGCCTGTCAACTATCTGCAGCTGTTCGCATTTTCGGAGCAGGGCTCAGGAGGCGCCCGGCACGGACCCCATAAGATACGTTTGAAGTCTGATGTGTCAGACAGGCAAGCATCCCCAGTCTCCGTGACTCTGTGCGACCAGTGTCATGGGCATGTGAGGCTGAGCAACAGCTTTCCAGGCTAGCCCCTTCTGGCTGCCAGCTATTTGCAGACGTTCGCATTTTTGGAACAGGGCTGCCGGAGCCACCCGGCAGAGACCCCCTTCGTTACTTTTGAAGTTTGAGGTGGCAAGAGAAGCAAGGAGCCCCAGTCTCTGTGCCTGTGTGCGAGCAGTGCCATGCGCAGATGAGGCTGAGTAACAGCTTTCCAGGCTAGCCTCTTCTGGCTGCCAGCTATCTGCAGAAGTTCGCATTTTCGGAGTAGGGTTGCCGGACGATCCCAAAAAGGACCCCCTAAGCTACGTTATGTTTGAGGTGGCAAGACAAGCAAGCAGCCCGAGTCTCTGTGCCTCTGTGCGAGCAGTGTCATGGGCACGTGAGGCTGAGCAACAGCTTTCCAGGCTAGCCCCTTCTGGCTGCCAGCTATTTGCAGACTTGCGCATTTTCGGAGCAGGGCTGCCGGAGGCGCCCGGCAGACAACCCCTTTGTTACTTTTGAAGTTTGAGGTGGCAAGACAAGCAAGTAAGCCCCAGTCTCTGTGCCTCTGTGCGAGCAGTTCCATGGGAATATGAGGCTGAGTAATAGCTTTCCAGGCTAGACCCTTCTAGCAGCCAGCTATCTACAGACGTTCGCATTTTCGGAGCAGGGCTGCTGGAGGCGCCTGGCACGGACCCTTAAAGCTACGTTTGAAGTTTGAGGTGGCAAGACAAGCAAGCAGCCCCAGTCTCTGTGCCTCTGTGCGAGCACTGCCATGGGCAGATGAGGCTGAGCAACAGCTTTCCAGGCTAGCCCCTTCTGGCTGCCAGCTATCTGCAGACGTTCGCATTCTCAGAGCACGGCTGGGAAAGGTACTTGGCAGGTACCCTCACATTCCCAGGCTACGTTTGAAGTTTGAGGTGGCAACACAAGCAAGCAGCCCCAGTCTCTGTGCCCCTGTGCAAGCAGTGCCATGGGCAGATGAGGCTGAGTAACAGCTTTACAGGATAACCCATTCTGCCTGCCAGCTATCTGCAGACGTTCGCATTTTCGGAGCAGGGCTGCAGGGGGGGCCTGTCACGGACGCTCTAAGATACGTTTGAAGTTCGAGGTGGCAAGACAAGCAAGTAGCCCCCGTCTCTGTGCCTCTGTGCGAGCAGTGCCATGGGCAGATGAGGCTGAGTAACAGATTTCCAGGCTAGCCCATTCTGGCTGCCGGCTATTTGCAGACGTTCGCATTTTCGTAACAGGGCTGCCTGAGGCGCCGGGAAGAGACCCCCCTTATGACTTTTGAAGTTTGAGGTGGCAAGACAAGCAAGCAGCCCCAGTCTCTGTGCCTCTGTGCGAGCAGTGCCATGGGCAGATGAGGCTGAGCAACAGCTTTCCAGGCTAGCCCCTTCTGGCTGCCAGCGATCTGCAGACGTTCGCATTTTCGTAGCAGGGCTGCCGGAGGCGCCCGGCAGAAACCCCCTTTGTTACTTTTGAAGTTTGAGGTGGCAAGACAAGCAAGCAGCCCCAGTCTCTGTGCCTCTGTGCGAGCAGTGCCATGGGCAGATGAGGCTGAGCAACAGCTTTCCAGGCTAGCCCCTTCTGCCTGCCAGCTATCTGCAGACGTTCGCATTCTCAGAGCAGGGCTGGGAAAGGTACTTGGCAGGTACCCTCACATTCCCAGGCTACGTTTGAAGTTTGAGGTGGCAAGACAAGCAAGCAGCCCCAGTCTCTGTGCCTCTGTGCGAGCAGTGCCATGGGCAGATGAGGCTGAGCAACAGCTTTCCAGGCTAGCCCCTTCTGGCTGCCAGCTATCTGCAGACGTTCGCATTTTCGGAGCAGGGCTGGGAAAGGCACTTGGCAGGTACCCTCCCATTTCCAGGATACGTTTGAAGTTTGAGGTGGCAAAACAAGCAAGCAGCCCCAGTCTCTGTGCCTCTGTGCGAGCAGTGCCATGGGCAGATGAGGCTGAGCAACAGCTTTTCAGGCTAGCCCCTTCTGGCTGCCAGATCTCTGCAGACATTCACATTTTCGGAGCAGGGCTGGGAAAGGCACTTGGCAGGTACCCTCCCATTCCCAGGCTACTTTTGAAGTTTGAGGTGTCAAGACAAGCAAGTAAGCCCCAGTCTCTGTGCCTCTGTGCGAGCAGTGCCATGGGCACGTGAGGCTGAGTAATAGCTTTCCAGGCTAGCCCCTTCTGCCTGTCAACTATCTGCAGCTGTTCGCATTTTCGGAGCAGGGCTCAGGAGGCGCCCGGCACGGACCCCATAAGATACGTTTGAAGTCTGAGGTGTCAGACAGGCAAGCATCCCCAGTCTCCGTGACTCTGTGCGACCAGTGTCATGGGCATGTGAGGCTGAGCAACAGCTTTCCAGGCTAGCCCCTTCTGGCTGCCAGCTATTTGCAGACGTTCGCATTTTTGGAACAGGGCTGCCGGAGCCACCCGGCAGAGACCCCCTTCGTTACTTTTGAAGTTTGAGGTGGCAAGAGAAGCAAGGAGCCCCAGTCTCTGTGCCTGTGTGCGAGCAGTGCCATGCGCAGATGAGGCTGAGTAACAGCTTTCCAGGCTAGCCTCTTCTGGCTGCCAGCTATCTGCAGACGTTCGCATTTTCGGAGTAGGGTTGCCGGACGATCCCAAAAAGGACCCCCTAAGCTACGTTATGTTTGAGGTGGCAAGACAAGCAAGCAGCCCGAGTCTCTGTGCCTCTGTGCGAGCAGTGTCATGGGCACGTGAGGCTGAGCAACAGCTTTCCAGGCTAGCCCCTTCTGGCTGCCAGCTATTTGCAGACTTGCGCATTTTCGGAGCAGGGCTGCCGGAGGCGCCCGGCCGACAACCCCTTTGTTACTTTTGAAGTTTGAGGTGGCAAGACAAGCAAGTAAGCCCCAGTCTCTCTGCCTCTGTGCGAGCAGTGCCATGGGAATATGAGGCTGAGTAATAGCTTTCCAGGCTAGACCCTTCTAGCAGCCAGCTATCTACAGACGATCGCATTTTCGGAGCAGGGCTGCTGGAGGCGCCTGGCACGGACCCTTAAAGCTACGTTTGAAGTTTGAGGTGGCAAGACAAGCAAGCAGCCCCAGTCTCTGTGCCTCTGTGCGAGCACTGCCATGGGCAGATGAGGCTGAGTAACAGCTTTACAGGATAACCCATTCTGCCTGCCAGCTATCTGCAGACGTTCGCATTTTCGGAGCAGGGCTGCAGGGGGGGCCTGTCACGGACGCTCTAAGATACGTTTGAAGTTCGAGGTGGCAAGACAAGCAAGTAGCCCCCGTCTCTGTGCCTCTGTGCGAGCAGTGCCATGGGCAGATGAGGCTGAGTAACAGATTTCCAGGCTAGCCCATTTTGGCTGCCAGCTATTTGCAGACGTTCGCATTTTCAGAGCAGGGCTGCCGGCGGCGCCCGGCAGAGACACCCTTTGTTACGTGTGAAGTTTGAGGTGGCAAGACAAGCAAGCAGCCCCAGTCTCTGTGCCTCTGTGCGAGCAGTGCCATGGGCAGATGAGGCTGAGCAACAGCTTTCCAGGCTAGCCCCTTCTGACTGCCAGCTATCTGCAGACGTTCTCATTTTTGGAGCAGGGCTGCCGGAGGCGCCCGGCACGGACCCCATAAGACATGTTTGAAGTTTGTGGTGGCAAGACAAGCAAGCAGCCCCAGTTTCTGTGCCTCTGTGCAAGCAGTGCCATGGGTAGATGAGGCTGAGCAACAGCTTTGCAGGCTAGCCCCTTCTGGCTGCCAGCTATTTGCAGACTTGCGCATTTTCGGAGCAGGGCTGCCGGAGGCGCCCGGCAGACAACCCCTTTGTTACTTTTGAAATTTGAGGTGGCAAGACAAGCAAGCAGCCCCAGTCTCTGTGCCTCTGTGCGAGCAGTGCCATGGGAAGATGAGGCTGAGTAATAGCTTTCCAGGCTAGACCCTTCTAGCTGCCAGCTATCTGCAGACGTTCGCATTTCGGAGTAGGGTTGCCGGACGATCCCAAAAAGGACAACATAAGCTACGTTATGTTTGAGGTGGCAAGACAAGCAAGCAGCCCCAGTCTCTGTGCCTCTGTGCGAGCAGTGTCATGGGCAGATGAGGCTGAGCAACAGCTTTCCAGGCTACCCCTTCTGGTTGCCAGCTATTTGCAGACGTTCGCATTTTCGGAACAGGGCTGCCGGAGGCGCCCGGCAGAGACCCCCTTTGTTACTTTTGAAGTTTGAGGTGGCAAGACAAGCAAGCAGCACCAGTCTCTGTGCCTCTGTGCGAGCAGTGCCATGGGCAGATGAGGCTGAGTAACAGCTTTCCAGGCTAGCCCCTTCTGCCTGCCATCTATCTGCAGACGTTCACATTTACAGAGCAAGGCTACGAAAGGAGCCTGGCAGGCGCACATCTATTCCCAGGCTACATTTGAATTTTGAGGTTGCAAGATAAGCAAGCAGCCCCAATCTCTGTGCCTCTGTGCGAGCAGTGTCATGGGCATGTGAGGCTGAGCAACAGATTTCCAGGCTAGCCCCTTCTGGCTGCCAGCTATTTGCAGACGTTCGCATTTTGGGAACAGGGCTGCCGGAGCCGCCCGGCACAGACCCCCTTCGTTACTTTTGAAGTTTGAGGTGGCAAGAGAAGCAAGTAGCCCCAGTCTCTGTGCCTCTGTGCGAGCAGTGCCATGGGCAGATGAGGCTGAGCAACAGCTTTCCAGGCTAGCCCCTTCTGGCTGCCAGCGATCTGCAGACGTTCGCATTTTCGGAACAGGGCTGCCGGAGGCGCCCGGCAGAAATCCCCTTTGTTACTTTTGAAGTATGAGGTGGCAAGACAAGCAAGCAGCCCCAGTCTCTGTGCCTCTGTGCGAGCACTGCCATGGGCAGATGAGGCTGAGCAACAGCTTTGCAGGCTAGCCCCTTCTGGCTGCCAGCTATCTACAGACGTTCGTATTTTCGAAGCAGGGCTGCTGGAGACACCCGGCATGGACCCTTTAAGATACGTTTGAACTTTGAGGTGGCAAGACAAGCAAGCAGCCCCAGTCTCTGTGCCTCTGTGCGAGCAGTGCCATGGGCAGATGAGGCTGAGCAACAGCTTTCCAGGCTAGCCCCTTCTGGCTGCCAGCTATCTGCAGACGTTCGCATTCTCAGAGCAGGGCTGGGAAAGGTACTTGGCAGGTACCCTCACATTCCCAGGCTACGTTTGAAGTTTGCGGTGGCAACACAAGCAAGCAGCCCCAGTCTCTGTGCCCCTGTGCGAGCAGTGCCATGGGCAGATGAGGCTGAGTAACAGCTTTCCAGGATAACCCATTCTGCCTGCCAGCTATCTGCAGACGTTCGCATTTTCGGAGCAGGGCTGCTGGAGGCGCCTGGCACAGACCCTTAAAGCTACGTTTGAAGTTCGAGGTGGCAAGACAGGCAAGCAGCCCCAGTCTCTGTGCCTCTGTGCGAGCAGTGCCATGGGCAGATGAGGCTGAGCAACAGCTTTTCAGGCTAGACCCTTCTGGCTGCCAGCTATCTGCAGACATTCGCATTTTCGGAGCAGGGCTGGGAAAGGCACTTGGCAGGTACCCTCCCATTCCCAGGCTACTTTTGAAGTTTGAGGTGTCAAGACAAGCAAGTAAGCCCCAGTCTCTGTGCCTCTGTGCGAGCACTGCCATGGGCAGATGAGGCTGAGCAACAGCTTTCTAGGCTAGTCCCTTCTGGCTGCCAGCTATCTGCAGTCGTTCGCATTTTCAGAGTAGAAATGCCGGACTTTCCAGAAAGGGACCCCCTAAGCTACGTTTGATGTTTGATGTGGCAAGACAGGCAAGCAGCCCCAGTCTCTGTGCCTCTGTGCGACCAGTGCCATGGGCACATGAGGCTGAGCAACAGCTTTCCAGGCTAGCCCCTTCTGGCTGCCAGCTATCTGCAGACGTTCGCATTTTCGGAGTAGGGCTGCCGGACGATCCCAAAAAAGACCCCCTAAGCTACGTTATGTTTGAGGTGGCAACACAAGCAAGCAGCCCCAGTCTCTGTGCCTCTGTGCAATCAGTGCCATGGGCAGATGAGGCTGAGTAACAGCTTTCCAGGCTAGCCCCTTCTGCCTGTCAACTATCTGCAGCTGTTCGCATTTTCGGGGCAGGGCTCAGGAGGCGCCCGGCAGACAACCTATTTGTTACTTTTTAAGTTTGAGGTGGCAAGACAAGCAAGTAAGCCCCAGTCTCTGTGCCCCTGTGCGAGCAGTGCCATGGGAAGATGAGGCTAAGTAATAGCTTTCCAGGCTAGACCCTTCTAGCTGCCAGCTATCTACAGACGTTCGCATTTTCGGAGCAGGGCTGCTGGAGGCGCCTGGCACGGACCCTTAAAGATACGTTTGAAGTTCGAGGTGGCAAGACAAGCAAGCAGCCCCAGTCTCTGTGCCTCTGTGCGAGCAGTGCCATGGGCAGATGAGGCTGAGCAACAGCTTTCCAGGCTAGCCCCTTCTGCCTGCCAGCTATCTGCAGACGTTCGCATTTTCGGAGCAGGGCTGGGAAAGGCACTTGGCAGGTACCCTCCCATTTCCAGGATACGTTTGAAGTTTGAGGTGGCAAAACAAGCAAGCAGCCCCAGTCTCTGTGCCTCTGTGCGAGCAGTGCCATGGGCAGATGAGGCTGAGCAACAGCTTTTCAGGCTAGCCCCTTCTGTCTGCCAGATCTCTGCAGACATTCGCATTTTCGGAGCAGGGCTGGGAAAGGCACTTGACAGGTACCCTCCCATTCCCAGGCTACTTTTGAAGTTTGAGGTGTCAAGACAAGCAAGTAAGCCCCAGTCTCTGTGCCTCTGTGCGAGCAGTGCCATGGGCACGTGAGGCTGAGTAATAGCTTTCCAGGCTAGCCCCTTCTGCCTGTCAACTATCTGCAGCTGTTCGCATTTTCGGAGCAGGGCTCAGGAGGCGCCCGGCACGGACCCCATAAGATACGTTTGAAGTCTGAGGTGTCAGACAGGCAAGCATCCCCAGTCTCCGTACCTCTGTGCGACCAGTGTCATGGGCATGTGAGGCTGAGCAACAGCTTTCCAGGCTAGCCCCTTCTGGCTGCCAGCTATTTGCAGACGTTCGCATTTTTGGAACAGGGCTGCCGGAGCCGCCCGGCAGAGACCCCCTTCGTTACTTTTGAAGTTTGAGGTGGCAAGAGAAGCAAGGAGCCCCAGTCTCTGTGCCTGTGTGCGAGCAGTGCCATGCGCAGATGAGGCTGAGTAACAGCTTTCCAGGCTAGCCTCTTCTGGCTGCCAGCTATCTGCAGACGTTCGCATTTTCGGAGTAGGGTTGCCGGACGATCCCAAAAAGGACCCCCTAAGCTACGTTATGTTTGAGGTGGCAAGACAAGCAAGCAGCCCCAGTCTCTGTGCCTCTGTGCGAGCAGTGTCATGGGCACGTGAGGCTGAGCAACAGCTTTCCAGGCTAGCCCCTTCTGGCTGCCGGCTATTTGCAGACGTTCGCATTTTCGTAACAGGGCTGCCGGAGGCGCCGGGAAGAGACCCCCCTTATGACTTTTGAAGTTTGAGGTGGCAAGACAAGCAAGCAGCCCCAGTCTCTGTGCCTCTGTGCGAGCAGTGCCATGGGCAGATGAGGCTGAGCAACAGCTTTCCAGGCTAGCCCCTTCTGGCTGCCAGCGATCTGCAGACGTTCGCATTTTCGGAGCAGGGCTGCCGGAGGCGCCCGGCAGAAACCCCCTTTGTTACTTTTGAAGTTTGAGGTGGCAAGACAAGCAAGCAGCCCCAGTCTCTGTGCCTCTGTGCGAGCACTGCCATGGGCAGATGAGGCTGAGCAACAGCTTTCCAGGCTAGCCCCTTCTGGCTGCCAGCTATCTGCAGACGTTCGCATTCTCAGAGCAGGGCTGGGAAAGGTACTTGGCAGGTACCCTCACATTCCCAGGCTACGTTTGAAGTTTGAGGTGGCAAGACAAGCAAGCAGCCCCAGTCTCTGTGCCTCTGTGCGAGCAGTGCCATGGGCAGATGAGGCTGAGCAACAGCTTTCCAGGCTAGCCCCTTCTGGCTGCCAGCTATCTTCAGACGTTCGCATTTTCGGAGCAGGGCTGCAGGGGGGGCCTGTCACGGACGCTCTAAGATACGTTTGAAGTTCGAGGTGGCAAGACAAGCAAGTAGCCCCCGTCTCTGTGCCTCTGTGCGAGCAGTGCCATGGGCAGATGAGGCTGAGTAACAGATTTCCAGGCTAGCCCCTTCTGGCTGCCAGCTATGTGCAGACGTTCGCATTTTCAGAGCAGGGCTGCCGGAGGCGCCAGGCAGAGACACCCTTTGTTACGTGTGAAGTTTGAGGTGGCAAGACAAGCAAGCAGCCCCAGTCTCTGTGCCTCTGTGCGAGCAGTGCCATGGGCAGATGAGGCTGAGCAACAGCTTTCCAGGCTAGCCCCTTCTGGCTGCCAGCTATTTGCAGACTTGCGCATTTTCGGAGCAGGGCTGCCGGAGGCGCCCGGCAGACAACCTATTTGTTACTTTTTAAGTTTGAGGTGGCAAGACAAGCAAGTAAGCCCCAGTCTCTGTGCCTCTGTGCGAGCAGTGCCATGGGAAGATGAGGCTAAGTAATAGCTTTCCAGGCTAGACCCTTCTAGCTGCCAGCTATCTACAGACGTTCGCATTTTCGGAGCAGGGCTGCTGGAGGCGCCTGGCACGGACCCTTAAAGATACGTTTGAAGTTCGAGGTGGCAAGACAAGCAAGCAGCCCCAGTCTCTGTGCCTCTGTGCGAGCAGTGCCATGGGAAGGTGAGGCTGAGCAACAGCTTTCCAGGCTAGCCCCTTCTGGCTGCCAGCTATCTGCAGACGTTCGCATTTTCGGAGCAGGGCTGGGAAAGGCACTTGGCAGGTACCCTCCCATTTCCAGGATACGTTTGAAGTTTGAGGTGGCAAAACAAGCATGCAGCCCCAGTCTCTGTGCCTCTGTGCGAGCAGTGCCATGGGCAGATGAGGCTGAGCAACAGCTTTTCAGGCTAGCCCCTTCTGGCTGCCAGATCTCTGCAGACATTCGCATTTTCGGAGCAGGGCTGGGAAAGGCACTTGGCAGGGACCCTCCCATTCCCAGGCTACTTTTGAAGTTTGAGGTGTCAAGACAAGCAAGTAAGCCCCAGTCTCTGTGCCTCTGTGCGAGCAGTGCCATGGGCACGTGAGGCTGAGTAACAGCTTTCCAGGCTAGCCCCTTCTGCCTGTCAACTATCTGCAGCTGTTCGCATTTTCGGAGCAGGGCTCAGGAGGCGCCCGGCACGGACCCCATAAGATACGTTTGAAGTCTGAGGTGTCAGACAAGCAAGCATCCCTAGTCTACGTGCCTCTGTGCGACCAGTGTCATGGGCATGTGAGGCTGAGCAACAGCTTTCCAGGCTAGCCCCTTCTGGCTGCCAGCTATTTGCAGACGTTCGCATTTTGGGAGCAGGGCTGCCGGAGCCGCCCGGCAGAGACCCCCTTCGTTACTTTTGAAGTTTGAGGTGGCAAGAGAAGCAAGTAGCCCCAGTCTCTGTGCCTGTGTGCGAGCAGCGCCATGCGCAGATGAGGCTGAGTAACAGCTTTCCAGGCTAGCCTCTTCTGGCTGCCAGCTATCTGCAGACGTTCGCATTTTCGGAGTAGGGTTGCCGGACGATCCCAAAAAGGACCCCCTAAGCTACGTTATGTTTGAGGTGGCAAGACAAGCAAGCAGCCCCAGTCTCTGTGCCTCTGTGCGAGCAGTGCCATGGTCAGATGAGGCTGAGCAACAGCTTTTCAGGCTAGCCCCTTCTGGCTGCCAGATCTCTGCAGACATTCGCATTTTCGGAGCAGGGCTGGGAAAGGCACTTGGCAGGTACCCTCCCATTCCCAGGCTACTTTTGAAGTTTGAGGTGTCAAGACAAGCAAGTAAGCCCCAGTCTCTGTGCCTCTGTGCGAGCAGTGCCATGGGCACGTGAGGCTGAGTAATAGCTTTCCAGGCTAGCCCCTTCTGCCTGTCAACTATCTGCAGCTGTTCGCATTTTCGGAGCAGGGCTCAGGAGGCGCCCGGCACGGACCCCATAAGATACGTTTGAAGTCTGAGGTGTCAGACAGGCAAGCATCCCCAGTCTCCGTGACTCTGTGCGACCAGTGTCATGGGCATGTGAGGCTGAGCAACAGCTTTCCAGGCTAGCCCCTTCTGGCTGCCAGCTATTTGCAGACGTTCGCATTTTTGGAACAGGGCTGCCGGAGCCACTCGGCAGAGACCCCCTTCGTTACTTTTGAAGTTTGAGGTGGCAAGAGAAGCAAGGAGCCCCAGTCTCTGTGCCTGTGTGCGAGCAGTGCCATGCGCAGATGAGGCTGAGTAACAGCTTTCCAGGCTAGCCTCTTCTGGCTGCCAGCTATCTGCAGACGTTCGCATTTTCGGAGTAGGGTTGCCGGACGATCCCAAAAAGGACCCCCTAAGCTACGTTATCTTTGAGGTGGCAAGACAAGCAAGCAGCCCCAGTCTCTGTGCCTCTGTGCGAGCAGTGTCATGGGCACGTGAGGCTGAGCAACAGCTTTCCAGGCTAGCCCCTTCTGGCTGCCAGCTATTTGCAGACGTTCGCATTTTCGTAACAGGGCTGCTGGAGGCGCCCGGAAGAGACCCCCCTTATGACTTTTGAAGTTTGAGGTGGCAAGACAAGCAAGCAGCCCCAGTCTCTGTGCCTCTGTGCGAGCAGTGCCATGGGCAGATGAGGCTGAGCAACAGCTTTCCAGGCTAGCCCCTTCTGGCTGCCAGCGATCTGCAGACGTTCGCATTTTCGGAACAGGGCTGCCGGAGGCGCCCGGCAGAAACCCCCTTTGTTACTTTTGAAGTTTGAGGTGGCAAGACAAGCAAGCAGCCCCAGTCTCTGTGCCTCTGTGCGAGCACTGCCATGGGCAGATGAGGCTGAGCAACAGCTTTCCAGGCTAGCCCCTTCTGGCTGCCAGCTATCTGCAGACGTTCGCATTCTCAGAGCACGGCTGGGAAAGGTACTTGGCAGGTACCCTCACATTCCCAGGCTACGTTTGAAGTTTGAGGTGGCAACACAAGCAAGCAGCCCCAGTCTCTGTGCCCCTGTGCGAGCAGTGCCATGGGCAGATGAGGCTGAGTAACAGCTTTCCAGGATAACCCATTCTGCCTGCCAGCTATCTGCAGACGTTCGCATTTTCGGAGCAGGGCTGCAGGGGGGGCCTGTCACGGACGCTCTAAGATACGTTTGAAGTTCGAGGTGGCAAGACAAGCAAGTAGCCCCCGTCTCTGTGCCTCTGTGCGAGCAGTGCCATGGGCAGATGAGGCTGAGTAACAGATTTCCAGGCTAGCCCATTTTGGCTGCCAGCTATTTGCAGACGTTCGCATTTTCAGAGCAGGGCTGCCGGCGGCGCCCGGCAGAGACACCCTTTGTTACGTGTGAAGTTTGAGGTGGCAAGACAAGCAAGCAGCCCCAGTCTCTGTGCCTCTGTGCGAGCAGTGCCATGGGCAGATGAGGCTGAGCAACAGCTTTCCAGGCTAGCCCCTTCTGACTGCCAGCTATCTGCAGACGTTCTCATTTTTGGAGCAGGGCTGCCGGAGGCGCCCGGCACGGACCCCATAAGACACGTCTGAAGTTTGTGGTGGCAAGACAAGCAAGCAGCCCCAGTTTCTGTGCCTCTGTGCAAGCAGTGCCATGGGTAGATGAGGCTGAGCAACAGCTTTGCAGGCTAGCCCCTTCTGGCTGCCAGCTATTTGCAGACTTGCGCATTTTCGGAGCAGGGCTGCCGGAGGCGCCCGGCAGACAACCCCTTTGTTACTTTTGAAATTTGAGGTGGCAAGACAAGCAAGTAAGCCCCAGTCTCTGTGCCTCTGTGCGAGCAGTGCCATGGGAAGATGAGGGTGAGTAATAGCTTTCCAGGCAAGACCCTTCTAGCTGCCAGCTATCTGCAGACGTTCGCATTTCGGAGTAGGGTTGCCGGACGATCCCAAAAAGGACAACATAAGCTACGTTATGTCTGAGGTGGCAAGACAAGCAAGCAGCCCCAGTCTCTGTGCCTCTGTGCGAGCAGTGTCATGGGCAGATGAGGCTGAGCAACAGCTTTCCAGGCTACCCCTTCTGGTTGCCAGCTATTTGCAGACGTTCGCATTTTCGGAACAGGGCTGCCGGAGGCGCCCGGCAGAGACCCCCTTTGTTACTTTTGAAGTTTGAGGTGGCAAGACAAGCAAGCAGCACCAGTCTCTGTGCCTCTGTGCGAGCAGTGCCATGGGCAGATGAGGCTGAGCAACAGCTTTCCAGGCTAGCCCCTTCTGCCTGCCATCTATCTGCAGACGTTCACATTTACAGAGCAAGGCTACGAAAGGAGCCTGGCAGGCGCACATCTATTCCCAGGCTACATTTGAATTTTGAGGTTGCAAGATAAGCAAGCAGCCCCAATCTCTGTGCCTCTGTGCGAGCAGTGTCATGGGCATGTGAGGCTGAGCAACAGATTTCCAGGCTAGCCCCTTCTGGCTGCCAGCTATTTGCAGACGTTCGCATTTTGGGAACAGGGCTGCCGGAGCCGCCCGGCACAGACCCCCTTCGTTACTTTTGAAGTTTGAGGTGGCAAGAGAAGCAAGTAGCCCCAGTCTCTGTGCCTCTGTGCGAGCAGTGCCATGGGCAGATGAGGCTGAGCAACAGCTTTCCAGGCTAGCCCCTTCTGGCTGCCAGCGATCTGCAGACGTTCGCATTTTCGGAACAGGGCTGCCGGAGGCGCCCGGCAGAAATCCCCTTTGTTACTTTTGAAGTATGAGGTGGCAAGACAAGCAAGCAGCCCCAGTCTCTGTGCCTCTGTGCGAGCACTGCCATGGGCAGATGAGGCTGAGCAACAGCTTTGCAGACTAGCCCCTTCTGGCTGCCAGCTATCTACAGACGTTCGTATTTTCGAAGCAGGGCTGCTGGAGACACCCGGCATGGACCCTTTAAGCTACGTTTGAACTTTGAGGTGGCAAGACAAGCAAGCAGCCCCAGTCTCTGTGCCTCTGTGCGAGCACTGCCATGGGCAGATGAGGCTGAGCAACAGCTTTCCAGGCTAGCCCCTTCTGGCTGCCAGCTATCTGCAGACGTTCGCATTCTCAGAGCAGGGCTGGGAAAGGTACTTGGCAGGTACCCTCACATTCCCAGGCTACGTTTGAAGTTTGCGGTGGCAACACAAGCAAGCAGCCCCAGTCTCTGTGCCCCTGTGCGAGCAGTGCCATGGGCAGATGAGGCTGAGTAACAGCTTTCCAGGATAACCCATTCTGCCTGCCAGCTATCTGCAGACGTTCGCATTTTCGGAGCAGGGCTGCTGGAGGCGCCTGGCACAGACCCTTAAAGCTACGTTTGAAGTTCGAGGTGGCAAGACAGGCAAGCAGCCCCAGTCTCTGTGCCTCTGTGCGAGCAGTGCAATGGGCAGATGAGGCTGAGCAACAGCTTCCCAGGCTAGCCCCTTCTGGCTGCCAGCTATCTGCAGACGTTCGCATTTTCGGAGCAGGCCTGTGAAAGGCACTTGGCAGGCACCCTCCAATTTCCAGGATACGTTTGAAGTTTGAGGTGGCAAACCAAGCAAGCAGCCCCAGTCTCTGTGCCTCTGTGCGAGCAGTGCCATGGGCAGATGAGGCTGAGCAACAGCTTTTCAGGCTAGACCCTTCTGGCTGCCAGCTATCTGCAGACATTCGCATTTTCGGAGCAGGGCTGGGAAAGGCACTTGGCAGGTACCCTCCCATTCCCAGGCTACTTTTGAAGTTTGAGGTGTCAAGACAAGCAAGTAAGCCCCAGTCTCTGTGCCTCTGTGCGAGCAGTGCCATGGGCACGTGAGGCTGAGTAATAGCTTTCCAGGCTAGCCCCTTCTGGCTGCCAGCTATCTGCAGTCGTTCGCATTTTCAGAGTAGGAATGCCGGACTTTCCAGAACGGGACCCACTAAGCTACGTTTGATGTTTGATGTGGCAAGACAGGCAAGCAGCCCCAGTCTCTGTGCCTCTGTGCGAGCACTGCCATGGGCAGATGAGGCTGAGCAACAGCTTTGCAGGCTAGCCCCTTCTGGCTGCCAGCTATCTGCAGACGTTCGCATTTTCGGAGTAGGGCTGCCGGACGATCCCAAAAAAGACCCCCTAAGCTACGTTATGTTTGAGGTGGCAACACAAGCAAGCAGCCCCAGTCTCTGTGCCTCTGTGCAATCAGTGCCATGGGCAGATGAGGCTGAGTAACAGCTTTCCAGGCTAGCCCCTTCTGCCTGTCAACTATCTGCAGCTGTTTGCATTTTCGGAGCAGGGCTCAGGAGGCGCCCGGCACGGACCCCATAAGATACGTTTGAAGTCTGAGGTGTCAGACAAGCAAGCAGCCCCAGTCTCCGTGCCTCTGTGCGAGCAGTGTCATGGGCATGTGAGGCTGAGCAACAGCTTTCCAGGCTAGCCCCTTCTGGCTGCCAGCTATTTGCAGACGTTCGCATTTTGGGAACAAAGCTGCCGGAGCCGCCCGACAGAGACCCCCTTCGTTACTTTTGAAGTTTGAGGTGGCAAGAGAAGCAAGGAGCCCCAGTCTCTGTGCCTGTGTGCGAGCAGTGCCATGCGCAGATGAGGCTGAGTAACAGCTTTCCAGGCTAGCCTCTTCTGGCTGCCAGCTATCTGCAGACGTTCGCATTTTCGGAGTAGGGTTGCCGGACGATCCCAAAAAGGACCCCCTAAGCTACGTTATCTTTGAGGTGGCAAGACAAGCAAGCAGCCCCAGTCTCTGTGCCTCTGTGCGAGCAGTGTCATGGGCACGTGAGGCTGAGCAACAGCTTTCCAGGCTAGCCCCTTCTGGCTGCCAGCTATTTGCAGACGTTCGCATTTTCGTAACAGGGCTGCTGGAGGCGCCCGGAAGAGACCCCCCTTATGACTTTTGAAGTTTGAGGTGGCAAGACAAGCAAGCAGCCCCAGTCTCTGTGCCTCTGTGCGAGCAGTGCCATGGGCAGATGAGGCTGAGCAACAGCTTTCCAGGCTAGCCCCTTCTGGCTGCCAGCGATCTGCAGACGTTCGCATTTTCGGAACAGGGCTGCCGGAGGCGCCCGGCAGAAACCCCCTTTGTTACTTTTGAAGTTTGAGGTGGCAAGACAAGCAAGCAGCCCCAGTCTCTGTGCCTCTGTGCGAGCACTGCCATGGGCAGATGAGGCTGAGCAACAGCTTTCCAGGCTAGCCCCTTCTGGCTGCCAGCTATCTGCAGACGTTCGCATTCTCAGAGCACGGCTGGGAAAGGTACTTGGCAGGTACCCTCACATTCCCAGGCTACGTTTGAAGTTTGAGGTGGCAACACAAGCAAGCAGCCCCAGTCTCTGTGCCCCTGTGCGAGCAGTGCCATGGGCAGATGAGGCTGAGTAACAGCTTTCCAGGATAACCCATTCTGCCTGCCAGCTATCTGCAGACGTTCGCATTTTCGGAGCAGGGCTGCAGGGGGGGCCTGTCACGGACGCTCTAAGATACGTTTGAAGTTCGAGGTGGCAAGACAAGCAAGTAGCCCCCGTCTCTGTGCCTCTGTGCGAGCAGTGCCATGGGCAGATGAGGCTGAGTAACAGATTTCCAGGCTAGCCCATTTTGGCTGCCAGCTATTTGCAGACGTTCGCATTTTCAGAGCAGGGCTGCCGGCGGCGCCCGGCAGAGACACCCTTTGTTACGTGTGAAGTTTGAGGTGGCAAGACAAGCAAGCAGCCCCAGTCTCTGTGCCTCTGTGCGAGCAGTGCCATGGGCAGATGAGGCTGAGCAACAGCTTTCCAGGCTAGCCCCTTCTGACTGCCAGCTATCTGCAGACGTTCTCATTTTTGGAGCAGGGCTGCCGGAGGCGCCCGGCACGGACCCCATAAGACACGTCTGAAGTTTGTGGTGGCAAGACAAGCAAGCAGCCCCAGTTTCTGTGCCTCTGTGCAAGCAGTGCCATGGGTAGATGAGGCTGAGCAACAGCTTTGCAGGCTAGCCCCTTCTGGCTGCCAGCTATTTGCAGACTTGCGCATTTTCGGAGCAGGGCTGCCGGAGGCGCCCGGCAGACAACCCCTTTGTTACTTTTGAAATTTGAGGTGGCAAGACAAGCAAGTAAGCCCCAGTCTCTGTGCCTCTGTGCGAGCAGTGCCATGGGAAGATGAGGGTGAGTAATAGCTTTCCAGGCAAGACCCTTCTAGCTGCCAGCTATCTGCAGACGTTCGCATTTCGGAGTAGGGTTGCCGGACGATCCCAAAAAGGACAACATAAGCTACGTTATGTCTGAGGTGGCAAGACAAGCAAGCAGCCCCAGTCTCTGTGCCTCTGTGCGAGCAGTGTCATGGGCAGATGAGGCTGA
Organism: Opisthocomus hoazin; assembly: GCF_030867145.1. Taxonomy (NCBI): domain Eukaryota; kingdom Metazoa; phylum Chordata; class Aves; order Opisthocomiformes; family Opisthocomidae; genus Opisthocomus; species Opisthocomus hoazin. The sequence goes on along the minus strand of NC_134437.1, from coordinate 8,975,725 downwards.
GCAACAGCTTTCCAGGCTACCCCTTCTGGTTGCCAGCTATTTGCAGACGTTCGCATTTTCGGAACAGGGCTGCCGGAGGCGCCCGGCAGAGACCCCCTTTGTTACTTTTGAAGTTTGAGGTGGCAAGACAAGCAAGCAGCACCAGTCTCTGTGCCTCTGTGCGAGCAGTGCCATGGGCAGATGAGGCTGAGCAACAGCTTTCCAGGCTAGCCCCTTCTGCCTGCCATCTATCTGCAGACGTTCACATTTACAGAGCAAGGCTACGAAAGGAGCCTGGCAGGCGCACATCTATTCCCAGGCTACATTTGAATTTTGAGGTTGCAAGATAAGCAAGCAGCCCCAATCTCTGTGCCTCTGTGCGAGCAGTGTCATGGGCATGTGAGGCTGAGCAACAGATTTCCAGGCTAGCCCCTTCTGGCTGCCAGCTATTTGCAGACGTTCGCATTTTGGGAACAGGGCTGCCGGAGCCGCCCGGCACAGACCCCCTTCGTTACTTTTGAAGTTTGAGGTGGCAAGAGAAGAAAGTAGCCCCAGTCTCTGTGCCTCTGTGCGAGCAGTGCCATGGGCAGATGAGGCTGAGCAACAGCTTTCCAGGCTAGCCCCTTCTGGCTGCCAGCGATCTGCAGACGTTCGCATTTTCGGAACAGGGCTGCCGGAGGCGCCCGGCAGAAATCCCCTTTGTTACTTTTGAAGTATGAGGTGGCAAGACAAGCAAGCAGCCCCAGTCTCTGTGCCTCTGTGCGAGCACTGCCATGGGCAGATGAGGCTGAGCAACAGCTTTGCAGACTAGCCCCTTCTGGCTGCCAGCTATCTACAGACGTTCGTATTTTCGAAGCAGGGCTGCTGGAGACACCCGGCATGGACCCTTTAAGCTACGTTTGAACTTTGAGGTGGCAAGACAAGCAAGCAGCCCCAGTCTCTGTGCCTCTGTGCGAGCACTGCCATGGGCAGATGAGGCTGAGCAACAGCTTTCCAGGCTAGCCCCTTCTGGCTGCCAGCTATCTGCAGACGTTCGCATTCTCAGAGCAGGGCTGGGAAAGGTACTTGGCAGGTACCCTCACATTCCCAGGCTACGTTTGAAGTTTGCGGTGGCAACACAAGCAAGCAGCCCCAGTCTCTGTGCCCCTGTGCGAGCAGTGCCATGGGCAGATGAGGCTGAGTAACAGCTTTCCAGGATAACCCATTCTGCCTGCCAGCTATCTGCAGACGTTCGCATTTTCGGAGCAGGGCTGCTGGAGGCGCCTGGCACAGACCCTTAAAGCTACGTTTGAAGTTCGAGGTGGCAAGACAGGCAAGCAGCCCCAGTCTCTGTGCCTCTGTGCGAGCAGTGCAATGGGCAGATGAGGCTGAGCAACAGCTTCCCAGGCTAGCCCCTTCTGGCTGCCAGCTATCTGCAGACGTTCGCATTTTCGGAGCAGGCCTGTGAAAGGCACTTGGCAGGCACCCTCCAATTTCCAGGATACGTTTGAAGTTTGAGGTGGCAAACCAAGCAAGCAGCCCCAGTCTCTGTGCCTCTGTGCGAGCAGTGCCATGGGCAGATGAGGCTGAGCAACAGCTTTTCAGGCTAGACCCTTCTGGCTGCCAGCTATCTGCAGACATTCGCATTTTCGGAGCAGGGCTGGGAAAGGCACTTGGCAGGTACCCTCCCATTCCCAGGCTACTTTTGAAGTTTGAGGTGTCAAGACAAGCAAGTAAGCCCCAGTCTCTGTGCCTCTGTGCGAGCAGTGCCATGGGCACGTGAGGCTGAGTAATAGCTTTCCAGGCTAGCCCCTTCTGGCTGCCAGCTATCTGCAGTCGTTCGCATTTTCAGAGTAGGAATGCCGGACTTTCCAGAACGGGACCCACTAAGCTACGTTTGATGTTTGATGTGGCAAGACAGGCAAGCAGCCCCAGTCTCTGTGCCTCTGTGCGAGCACTGCCATGGGCAGATGAGGCTGAGCAACAGCTTTGCAGGCTAGCCCCTTCTGGCTGCCAGCTATCTGCAGACGTTCGCATTTTCGGAGTAGGGCTGCCGGACGATCCCAAAAAAGACCCCCTAAGCTACGTTATGTTTGAGGTGGCAACACAAGCAAGCAGCCCCAGTCTCTGTGCCTCTGTGCAATCAGTGCCATGGGCAGATGAGGCTGAGTAACAGCTTTCCAGGCTAGCCCCTTCTGCCTGTCAACTATCTGCAGCTGTTTGCATTTTCGGAGCAGGGCTCAGGAGGCGCCCGGCACGGACCCCATAAGATACGTTTGAAGTCTGAGGTGTCAGACAAGCAAGCAGCCCCAGTCTCCGTGCCTCTGTGCGAGCAGTGTCATGGGCATGTGAGGCTGAGCAACAGCTTTCCAGGCTAGCCCCTTCTGGCTGCCAGCTATTTGCAGACGTTCGCATTTTGGGAACAAAGCTGCCGGAGCCGCCCGACAGAGACCCCCTTCGTTACTTTTGAAGTTTGAGGTGGCAAGAGAAGAAAGTAGCCCCAGTCTCTGTGCCTGTGTACGAGCAGTGCCATGGCCAGATGAGGCTGAGTAACAGCTTTCCAGGCTAGCCTCTTCTGCCTGCCATCTATCTGCAGACGTTCACATTTTCAGAGCAGGGCTACGAAAGGAGCCTGGAAGGCACACATCTATTCCCAGGCCACATTTGAATTTTGAGGTTGCAAGATAAGCAAGCAGCCCCAATCTCTGTGCCTCTGTGCGAGCAGTGCCATGGGCAGATGAGGCTGAGCAACAGCTTTCCAGGCTAGCCCCTTCTGGCTGCCAGCTATCTGCAGTCGTTCGCATTTTCAGAGTAGGAATGCCGGACTTTCCAGAAAGGGACCCACTAAGCTACGTTTGATGTTTGATGTGGCAAGACAGGCAAGCAGCCCCAGTCTCTGTGCCTCTGTGCGAGCACTGCCATGGGCAGATGAGGCTGAGCAACAGCTTTGCAGGCTAGCCCCTTCTGGCTGCCAGCTATCTGCAGACGTTCGCATTTTCGGAGTAGGGCTGCCGGACGATCCCAAAAAAGACCCCCTAAGCTACGTTATGTTTGAGGTGGCAACACAAGCAAGCAGCCCCAGTCTCTGTGCCTCTGTGCAATCAGTGCCATGGGCAGATGAGGCTGAGTAACAGCTTTCCAGGCTAGCCCCTTCTGCCTGTCAACTATCTGCAGCTGTTTGCATTTTCGGAGCAGGGCTCAGGAGGCGCCCGGCACGGACCCCATAAGATACGTTTGAAGTCTGAGGTGTCAGACAAGCAAGCAGCCCCAGTCTCCGTGCCTCTGTGCGAGCAGTGTCATGGGCATGTGAGGCTGAGCAACAGCTTTCCAGGCTAGCCCCTTCTGGCTGCCAGCTATTTGCAGACGTTCGCATTTTGGGAACAAAGCTGCCGGAGCCGCCCGACAGAGACCCCCTTCGTTACTTTTGAAGTTTGAGGTGGCAAGAGAAGAAAGTAGCCCCAGTCTCTGTGCCTGTGTACGAGCAGTGCCATGGCCAGATGAGGCTGAGTAACAGCTTTCCAGGCTAGCCTCTTCTGCCTGCCATCTATCTGCAGACGTTCACATTTTCAGAGCAGGGCTACGAAAGGAGCCTGGAAGGCACACATCTATTCCCAGGCCACATTTGAATTTTGAGGTTGCAAGATAAGCAAGCAGCCCCAATCTCTGTGCCTCTGTGCGAGCAGTGCCATGGGCAGATGAGGCTGAGCAACAGCTTTCCAGGCTAGCCCCTTCTGGCTGCCAGCGATCTGCAGACGTTCGCATTTTCGGAACAGGGCTGCCGGAGGCGCCCGGCAGAAATCCCCTTTGTTACTTTTGAAGTATGAGGTGGCAAGACAAGCAAGCAGCCCCAGTCTCTGTGCCTCTGTGCAAGCAGTGCCATGGGCAGATGAGGCTGAGCAACAGCTTTCCAGGCTAGCCCCTTCTGTCTGCCAGATCTCTGCAGACATTCGCATTTTCGGAGCAGGGCTGAGAAAGGCACTTGGCAGGTACCCTCCCATTCCCAGGCTACTTTTGAAGTTTGAGGTGTCAAGACAAGCAAGTAAGCCCCAGTCTCTGTGCCTCTGTGCGAGCAGTGCCATGGGCACGTGAGGCTGAGTAATAGCTTTCCAGGCTAGCCCCTTCTGCCTGTCAACTATCTGCAGCTGTTCGCATTTTCGGAGCAGGGCTCAGGAGGCGCCCGGCACGGACCCCATAAGATACGTTTGAAGTCTGAGGTGTCACACAAGCAAGCATTCCCAGTCTCCGTGCCTCTGTGCGACCAGTGTCATGGGCATGTGAGGCTGAGCAACAGCTTTCCAGGCTAGCCCCTTCTGGCTGCCAGCTATTTGCAGACGTTCGCATTTTTGGAACAGGGCTGCCGGAGCCGCCCGGCAGAGACCCCCTTCGTTACTTTTGAAGTTTGAGGTGGCAAGAGAAGCAAGGAGCCCCAGTCTCTGTGCCTGTGTGCGAGCAGTGCCATGCGCATATGAGGCTGAGTAACAGCTTTCCAGGCTAGCCTCTTCTGGCTGCCAGCTATCTGCAGACGTTCACATTTTCGGAGTAGGGTTGCCGGACGATCCCAAAAAGGACCCCCTAAGCTACGTTATGTTTGAGGTGGCAAGACAAGCAAGCAGCCCCAGTCTCTGTGCCTCTGTGCGAGCAGTGTCATGGGCACGTGAGGCTGAGCAACAGCTTTCCAGGCTAGCCCCTTCTGGCTGCCAGCTATTTGCAGACGTTCGCATTTTCGTAACAGGGCTGCCGGAGGCGCCGGGAAGAGACCCCCCTTATGACTTTTGAAGTTTGAGGTGGCAAGACAAGCAAGCAGCCCCAGTCTCTGTGCCTCTGTGCGAGCACTGCCATGGGCAGATGAGGCTGAGCAACAGCTTTCCAGGCTAGCCCCTTCTGGCTGCCAGCTATCTGCAGACGTTCGCATTCTCAGAGCAGGGCTGGGAAAGGTACTTGGCAGGTACCCTCACATTCCCAGGCTACGTTTGAAGTTTGAGGTGGCAACACAAGCAAGCAGCCCCAGTCTCTGTGCCTCTGTGCGAGCAGTGCCATGGGCAGATGAGGCTGAGCAACAGCTTTCCAGGCTAGCCCCTTCTGGCTGCCAGCTATCTGCAGACGTTCGCATTTTCGGAGCAGGGCTGGGAAAGGCACTTGGCAGGTACCCTCCCATTTCCAGGATACGTTTGAAGTTTGAGGTGGCAAAACAAGCAAGCAGCCCCAGTCTCTGTGCCTCTGTGCGAGCAGTGCCATGGGCAGATGAGGCTGAGCAACAGCTTTTCAGGCTAGCCCCTTCTGGCTGCCAGATCTCTGCAGACATTCGCATTTTCGGAGCAGGGCTGAGAAAGGCACTTGGCAGGTACACTCCCTTTCCCAGGCTACTTTTGAAGTTTGAGGTGTCAAGACAAGCAAGTAAGCCCCAGTCTCTGTGCCTCTGTGCGAGCAGTGCCATGGGCACGTGAGGCTGAGTAATAGCTTTCCAGGCTAGTCCCTTCTGCCTGTCAACTATCTGCAGCTGTTCGCATTTTCGGAGCAGGGCTCAGGAGGCGCCCGGCACGGACCCCATAAGATACGTTTGAAGTTCGAGGTGTCAGACAAGCGAGCATCCCCAGTCTCCGTGCCTCTGTGCGACCAGTGTCATGGGCATGTGAGGCTGAGCAACAGCTTTCCAGGCTAGCCCCTTCTGGCTGCCAGCTATTTGCAGACGTTCGCATTTTGGGAGCAGGGCTGCCGGAGCCGCCCGGCAGAGACCCCCTTCGTTACTTTTGAAGTTTGAGGTGGCAAGAGAAGCAAGTAGCCCCAGTCTCTGTGCCTGTGTGCGAGCAGTGCCATGCGCAGATGAGGCTGAGTAACAGTTTTCCAGGCTAGCCTCTTCTGGCTGCCAGCTATCTGCAGACGTTCGCATTTTCGGAGTAGGGTTGCCGGACGATCCCAAAAAGGACCCCCTAAGCTACGTTATGTTTGAGGTGGCAAGACAAGCAAGCAGCCCGAGTCTCTGTGCCTCTGTGCGAGCAGTGTCATGGGCACGTGAGGCTGAGCAACAGCTTTCCAGGCTAGCCCCTTCTGGCTGCCGGCTATTTGCAGACGTTCGCATTTTCGTAACAGGGCTGCCGGAGGCGCCGGGAAGAGACCCCCCTTATGACTTTTGAAGTTTGAGGTGGCAAGACAAGCAAGCAGCCCCAGTCTCTGTGCCTCTGTGCGAGCAGTGCCATGGGCAGATGAGGCTGAGCAACAGCTTTCCAGGCTAGCCCCTTCTGGCTGCCAGCGATCTGCAGACGTTCGCATTTTCGGAGCAGGGCTGCCGGAGGCGCCCGGCAGAAACCCCCTTTGATACTTTTGAAGTTTTAGGTGGCAAGACAAGCAAGCAGCCCCAGTCTCTGTGCCTCTGTGCGAGCACTGCCATGGGCAGATGAGGCTGAGCAACAGCTTTCCAGGCTAGCCCCTTCTGGCTGCCAGCTATCTGCAGACGTTCGCATTCTCAGAGCAGGGCTGGGAAAGGTACTTGGCAGGTACCCTCACATTCCCAGGCTACGTTTGAAGTTTGAGGTGGCAAGACAAGCAAGCAGCCCCAGTCTCTGTGCCTCTGTGCGAGCAGTGCCATGGGCAGATGAGGCTGAGCAACAGCTTTCCAGGCTAGCCCCTTCTGCCTGCCAGCTATCTGCAGACGTTCGCATTTTCGGAGCAGGGCTGGGAAAGGCACTTGGCAGGTACCCTCCCATTTCCAGGATACGTTTGAAGTTTGAGGTGGCAAAACAAGCAAGCAGCCCCAGTCTCTGTGCCTCTGTGCGAGCAGTGCCATGGGCAGATGAGGCTGAGCAACAGCTTTTCAGGCTAGCCCCTTCTGTCTGCCAGATCTCTGCAGACATTCGCATTTTCGGAGCAGGGCTGGGAAAGGCACTTGGCAGGTACCCTCCCATTCCCAGGCTACTTTTGAAGTTTGAGGTGTCAAGACAAGCAAGTAAGCCCCAGTCTCTGTGCCTCTGTGCGAGCAGTGCCATGGGCACGTGAGGCTGAGTAATAGCTTTCCAGGCTAGCCCCTTCTGCCTGTCAACTATCTGCAGCTGTTCGCATTTTCGGAGCAGGGCTCAGGATGCGCCCGGCACGGACCCCATAAGATACGTTTGAAGTCTGAGGTGTCAGACAAGCAAGCATCCCCAGTCTACGTGCCTCTGTGCGACCAGTGTCATGGGCATGTGAGGCTGAGCAACAGCTTTCCAGGCTAGCCCCTTCTGGCTGCCAGCTATTTGCAGACATTCGCATTTTGGGAGCAGGGCTGCCGGAGCGGCCCGGCAGAGATCCCCTTCGTTACTTTTGAAGTTTGAGGTGGCAAGAGAAGCAAGTAGCCCCAGTCTCTGTGCCTGTGTGCAAGCAGCGCCATGCGCAGATGAGGCTGAGTAACAGCTTTCCAGGCTAGCCTCTTCTGGCTGCCAGCTATCTGCAGACGTTCGCATTTTCGGAGTAGGGTTGCCGGACGATCCCAAAAAGGACCCCCTAAGCTACCTTATGTTTGAGGTGGCAAGACAAGCAAGCAGCCCCAGTCTCTGTGCCTCTGTGCGAGCAGTGCCATGGTCAGATGAGGCTGAGCAACAGCTTTTCAGGCTAGCCCCTTCTGGCTGCCAGATCTCTGCAGACATTCGCATTTTCGGAGCAGGGCTGGGAAAGGCACTTGGCAGGTACCCTCCCATTCCCAGGCTACTTTTGAAGTTTGAGGTGTCAAGACAAGCAAGTAAGCCCCAGTCTCTGTGCCTCTGTGCAAGCAGTGCCATGGGCACGTGAGGCTGAGTAATAGCTTTCCAGGCTAGCCCCTTCTGCCTGTCAACTATCTGCAGCTGTTCGCATTTTCGGAGCAGGGCTCAGGAGGCGCCCGGCACGGACCCCATAAGATACGTTTGAAGTCTGAGGTGTCAGACAGGCAAGCATCCCCAGTCTCCGTGCCTCTGTGCGACCAGTGTCATGGGCATGTGAGGCTGAGCAACAGCTTTCCAGGCTAGCCCCTTCTGGCTGCCAGCTATTTGCAGACGTTCGCATTTTTGGAACAGGGCTGCCGGAGCCACCCGGCAGAGACCCCCTTCGTTACTTTTGAAGTTTGAGGTGGCAAGAGAACCAAGGAGCCCCAGTCTCTGTGCCTGTGTGAGAGCAGTGCCATGCGCAGATGAGGCTGAGTAACAGCTTTCCAGGCTAGCCTCTTCTGGCTGCCAGCTATCTGCAGACGTTCGCATTTTCGGAGTAGGGTTGCCGGACGATCCCAAAAAGGACCCCCTAAGCTACGTTATGTTTGAGGTGGCAAGACAAGCAAGCAGCCCGAGTCTCTGTGCCTCTGTGCGAGCAGTGCCATGGGCACGTGAGGCTGAGCAACAGCTTTCCAGGCTAGCCCCTTCTGGCTGCCAGTTATTTGCAGACGTTCGCATTTTCGTAACAGGGCTGCCGGAGGCGCCCGGAAGAGACCCCCCTTATGACTTTTGAAGTTTGAGGTGGCAAGACAAGCAAGCAGCCCCAGTCTCTGTGCCTCTGTGCGAGCAGTGCCATGGGCAGATGAGGCTGAGCAACAGCTTTCCAGGCTAGCCCCTTCTGGCTGCCAGCGATCTGCAGACGTTCGCATTTTCGGAACAGGGCTGCCGGAGGCGCCCGGCAGAAACCCCCTTTGTTACTTTTGAATTTTGAGGTGGCAAAACAAGCAAGCAGCCCCAGTCTCTGTGCCTCTGTGCGAGCACTGCCATGGGCAGATGAGGCTGAGCAACAGCTTTCCAGGCTAGCCCCTTCTGGCTGCCAGCTATCTGCAGACGTTCGCATTCTCAGAGCACGGCTGGGAAAGGTACTTGGCAGGTACCCTCACATTCCCAGGCTACGTTTGAAGTTTGAGGTGGCAACATGTTTTGGTTTCGGCTGCCGCCGGCAACAAAAGCGCCACGCGGCCGCCCCTCCCCCCGCCGGCGTGCGGAGGAGAATGGAATGAAAGAGGCAGAAACTGGTGGGTCGGGATAAGGGCAGTTTAACAGAACAGCAAACAGAGGCAAAACAGGAACAACAACGATACAAATAAGGAGAAAACGCAACCACGAACCGTACAACAGCCGCTCTCCCGAAACCGGACCGGCACTGCGCCCGCCCAAGCCCCGAGTGCGTTCCCGTCGCGCCGCTCCCCCCCACCGGAACCCAGCGTGACGTCACATGGTATGGAATACCCGGCTCTGTATGGCCAGGTGGGGTCAGCCCCCACCCCCCGGCTGTGCCCCTTCCTGCAGTCCGGTGAAAATTAACCCTGTTCTGGCCAAACCCAGGACACAACACAAGCAAGCAGCCCCAGTCTCTGTGAACCTGTGCGAGCAGTGCCATGGGCAGATGAGGCTGAGTAACAGCTTTACAGGATAACCCATTCTGCCTGCCAGCTATCTGCAGACGTTCGCATTTTCGGAGCAGGGCTGCAGGGGGGGCCTGTCACGGACGCTCTAAGATAAGTTTGAAGTTCGAGGTGGCAAGACAAGCAAGTAGCCCCCGTCTCTGTGCCTCTGTGCGAGCAGTGCCATGGGCAGATGAGGCTGAGTAACAGATTTCCAGGCTAGCCCATTCTGGCTGCCAGCTATTTGCAGACGTTCGCATTTTCAGAGCAGGGCTGCCGGAGGCGCCCGGCAGAGACACCCTTTGTTACGTGTGAAGTTTGAGGTGGCAAGACAAGCAAGCAGCCCCAGTCTCTGTGCCTCTGTGCGAGCAGTGCCATGGGCAGATGAGGCTGAGCAACAGCTTTCCAGGCTAGCCCCTTCTGGCTGCCAGCTATCTGCAGACGTTCTCATTTTTGGAGCAGGGCTGCCGGAGGCGCCCGGCACGGACCCCATAAGACACGTTTGAAGTTTGAGGTGGGAAGACAAGCAAGCAGCCCCAGTTTCTGTGCCTCTGTGCAAGCAGTGCCATGGGTAGATGAGGCTGAGCAACAGCTTTCCAGGCTAGCCCCTTCTGGCTGCCAGCTATTTGCAGACTTGCGCATTTTCGGAGCAGGGCTGCCGGAGGCGCCCGGCAGACAACCCCTTTGTTACTTTTGAAGTTTAAGGTGGCAAGACAAGCAAGTAAGCCCCAGTCTCTGTGCCTCTGTGCGAGCAGTGCCATGGGAATATGAGGCTGAGTAATAGCTTTCCAGGCTAGACCCTTCTAGCAGCCAGCTATCTACAGACGTTCGTATTTTCGGAGCAGGGCTGCTGGAGGCGCCTGGCACGGACCCTTAAAGCTACGTTTGAAGTTCGAGGTGGCAAGACAAGCAAGCAGCCCCAGTCTCTGTGCCTCTGTGCGAGCAGTGCCATGGGAAGATGAGGCTGAGCAACAGCTTTCCAGGCTAGCACCTTCTGGCTGCCAGCAATCTGCAGACGTTCGCATTTTCGGAGCAGGGCTGGGAAAGGCACTTGGCACGTACCCTCCCATTTCCAGGATACGTTTGAAGTTTGAGGTGACAAAACAAGCAAGCAGCCCCAGTCTCTGTGCCTCTGTGCGAGCAGTGCCATGGGCAGATGAGGCTGAGCAACAGCTTTTCAGGCTAGCCCCTTCTGTCTGCCAGATCTCTGCAGACATTCGCATTTTCGGAGCAGGGCTGGGAAAGGCACTTGGCAGGTACCCTCCCATTCCCAGGCTACTTTTGAAGTTTGAGGTGTCAAGACAAGCAAGTAAGCCCCAGTCTCTGTGCCTCTGTGCGAGCAGTGCCATGGGCAGATGAGGCTGAGTAATAGCTTTCCAGGCTAGCCCCTTCTGCCTGTCAACTATCTGCAGCTGTTCGCATTTTCGGAGCAGGGCTCAGGAGGCGCCCAGCACGGACCCCATAAGATACGTTTGAAGTCTGAGGTGTCAGACAAGCAAGCATCCCCAGTCTCCGTGCCTCTGTGCGACCAGTGTCATGGGCATGTGAGGCTGAGCAACAGCTTTCCAGGCTAGCCCCTTCTGGCTGCCAGCTATTTGCAGACGTTCGCATTTTGGGAGCAGGGCTGCCGGAGCCGCCCGGCAGAGACCCCCTTCGTTACTTTTGAAGTTTGCGGTGGCAAGAGAAGCAAGTAGCCCCAGTCTCTGTGCCTGTGTGCGAGCAGTGCCATGCGCAGATGAGGCTGAGTAACAGCTTTCCAGGCTAGACTCTTCTGGCTGCCAGCTATCTGCAGACGTTCGCATTTTCGCAGTAGGGTTGCCGGACGATCCCAAAAAGGACCCCCTAAGCTCCGTTATGTTTGAGGTGGCAAGACAAGCAAGCAGCCCCAGTCTCTGTGCCTCTGTGCGAGCAGTGCCATGGGCAGATGAGGCTGAGCAACAGCTTTCCAGGCTAGCCCCTTCTGGCTGCCAGCGATCTGCAGACGTTCGCATTTTCGTAGCAGGGCTGCCGGAGGCGCCCGGCAGAAACCCCCTTTGTTACTTTTGAAGTTTGAGGTGGCAAGACAAGCAAGCAGCCCCAGTCTCTGTGCCTCTGTGCGAGCAGTGCCATGGGCAGATGAGGCTGAGTAACAGATTTCCAGGCTAGCCCATTCTGGCTGCCAGCTATTTGCAGACGTTCGCATTTTCGGAGCAGGGCTGCCGGAGGCGCCCGGCAGAGACACCCTTTGTTACGTGTGAAGTTTGAGGTGGCAAGACAAGCAAGCAGCCCCAGTTTCTGTGCCTCTGTGCAAGCAGTGCCATGGGTAGATGAGGCTGAGCAACAGCTTTCCAGGCTAGCCCCTTCTGGCTGCCCGCTATTTGCAGACTTGCGCATTTTCGGAGCAGGGCTGCCGGAGGCGCCCGGCAGACAACCCCTTTGTTACTTTTGAAGTTTGAGGTGGCAAGACAAGCAAGTAAGCCCCAGTCTCTGTGCCTCTGTGCGAGCAGTGCCATGGGAATATGAGGCTGAGTAATAGCTTTCCAGGCTAGACCCTTCTAGCTGCCAGCTATCTACAGACGTTCGCATTTTCGGAGCAGGGCTGCTGGAGGCGCCTGGCACGGACCCTTAAAGCTACGTTTGAAGTTCGAGGTGGCAAGACAAGCAAGCAGCCCCAGTCTCTGTGCCTCTGTGCGAGCAGTGCCATGGGCAGATGAGGCTCAGCAACAGCTTTTCAGGCTAGCCCCTTCTGTCTGCCAGATCTCTACAGACATTCGCATTTTCGGAGCAGGGCTGGGAAAGGCACTTGGCAGGTACCCTCCCATTCCCAGGCTACTTTTGAAGTTTGAGGTGTCAAGACAAGCAAGTAAGCCCCAGTCTCTGTGCCTCTGTGCGAGCAGTGCCATGGGCAGATGAGGCTGAGTAATAGCTTTCCAGTCTAGCCCCTTCTGCCTGTCAACTATCTGCAGCTGTTCGCATTTTCGGAGCAGGGCTCAGGAGGCGCCCGGCACGGACCCCATAAGATACATTTGAAGTCTGAGGTGTCAGACAAGCAAGCAGCCCCAGTCTCCGTGCCTCTGTGCGAGCAGTGTCATAGGCATGTGAGGCTGAGCAACAGCTTTCCAGGCTAGCCCCTTCTGGCTGCCAGCTATTTGCAGACGTTCTCATTTTGGGAGCAGGGCTGCCGGAGCTGCCCGGCAGAGACCCCCTTCGTTACTTTTGAAGTTTGAGGTGGCAAGAGAAGCAAGTAGCCCCAGTCTCTGTGCCTGTGTGCGAGCAGTGCCATGCGCAGATCAGGCTGAGTAACAGCTTTCCAGGCTAGCCTCTTCTGGCTGCCAGCTATCTGCAGACGTTCGCATTTTCGGAGTAGGGTTGCCGGACGATCCCAAAAAGGACCCCCTAAGCTACGTTATGTTTGAGGTGGCAAGACAAGCAAGCAGCCCCAGTCTCTGTGCCTCTGTGCGAGCAGTGCCATGGTCAGATGAGGCTGAGCAAGAGCTTTTCAGGCTAGCCCCTTCTGGCTGCCAGATCTCTGCAGACATTCGCATTTTCGGAGCAGGGCTGGGAAAGGCACTTGCCAGGTACCCTCCCATTCCCAGGCTACTTTTGAAGTTTGAGGTGTCAAGACAAGCAAGTAAGCCCCAGTCTCTGTGCCTCTGTGCGAGCAGTGCCATGGGCACGTGAGGCTGAGTAATAGCTTTCCAGGCTAGCCCCTTCTGCCTGTCAACTATCTGCAGCTGTTCGCATTTTCGGAGCAGGGCTCAGGAGGCGCCCGGCACGGACCCCATAAGATACGTTTGAAGTCTGAGGTGTCAGACAGGCAAGCATCCCCAGTCTCCGTGCCTCTGTGCGACCAGTGTCATGGGCATGTGAGGCTGAGCAACAGCTTTCCAGGCTAGCCCCTTCTGGCTGCCGGCTATTTGCAGACGTTCGCATTTTCGTAACAGGGCTGCCGGAGGCGCCGGGAAGAGACCCCCCTTATGACTTTTGAAGTTTGAGGTGGCAAGACAAGCAAGCAGCCCCAGTCTCTGTGCCTCTGTGCGAGCAGTGCCATGGGCAGATGAGGCTGAGCAACAGCTTTCCAGGCTAGCCCCTTCTGGCTGCCAGCGATCTGCAGACGTTCGCATTTTCGGAGCAGGGCTGCCGGAGGCGCCCGGCAGAAACCCCCTTTGTTACTTTTGAAGTTTTAGGTGGCAAGACAAGCAAGCAGCCCCAGTCTCTGTGCCTCTGTGCGAGCAGTGCCATGGGCAGATGAGGCTGAGCAACAGCTTTCCAGGCTAGCCCCTTCTGGCTGCCAGCTATCTGCAGACGTTCGCATTCTCAGAGCAGGGCTGGGAAAGGTACTTGGCAGGTACCCTCACATTCCCAGGCTACGTTTGAAGTTTGAGGTGGCAAGACAAGCAAGCAGCCCCAGTCTCTGTGCCTCTGTGCGAGCAGTGCCATGGGCAGATGAGGCTGAGCAACAGCTTTCCAGGCTAGCCCCTTCTGCCTGCCAGCTATCTGCAGACGTTCGCATTTTCGGAGCAGGGCTGGGAAAGGCACTTGGCAGGTACCCTCCCATTTCCAGGATACGTTTGAAGTTTGAGGTGGCAAAACAAGCAAGCAGCCCCAGTCTCTGTGCCTCTGTGCGAGCAGTGCCATGGGCAGATGAGGCTGAGCAACAGCTTTTCAGGCTAGCCCCTTCTGTCTGCCAGATCTCTGCAGACATTCGCATTTTCGGAGCAGGGCTGGGAAAGGCACTTGGCAGGTACCCTCCCATTCCCAGGCTACTTTTGAAGTTTGAGGTGTCAAGACAAGCAAGTAAGCCCCAGTCTCTGTGCCTCTGTGCGAGCAGTGCCATGGGCACGTGAGGCTGAGTAATAGCTTTCCAGGCTAGCCCCTTCTGCCTGTCAACTATCTGCAGCTGTTCGCATTTTCGGAGCAGGGCTCAGGATGCGCCCGGCACGGACCCCATAAGATACGTTTGAAGTCTGAGGTGTCAGACAAGCAAGCATCCCCAGTCTACGTGCCTCTGTGCGACCAGTGTCATGGGCATGTGAGGCTGAGCAACAGCTTTCCAGGCTAGCCCCTTCTGGCTGCCAGCTATTTGCAGACATTCGCATTTTGGGAGCAGGGCTGCCGGAGCGGCCCGGCAGAGATCCCCTTCGTTACTTTTGAAGTTTGAGGTGGCAAGAGAAGCAAGTAGCCCCAGTCTCTGTGCCTGTGTGCAAGCAGCGCCATGCGCAGATGAGGCTGAGTAACAGCTTTCCAGGCTAGCCTCTTCTGGCTGCCAGCTATCTGCAGACGTTCGCATTTTCGGAGTAGGGTTGCCGGACGATCCCAAAAAGGACCCCCTAAGCTACCTTATGTTTGAGGTGGCAAGACAAGCAAGCAGCCCCAGTCTCTGTGCCTCTGTGCGAGCAGTGCCATGGTCAGATGAGGCTGAGCAACAGCTTTTCAGGCTAGCCCCTTCTGGCTGCCAGATCTCTGCAGACATTCGCATTTTCGGAGCAGGGCTGGGAAAGGCACTTGGCAGGTACCCTCCCATTCCCAGGCTACTTTTGAAGTTTGAGGTGTCAAGACAAGCAAGTAAGCCCCAGTCTCTGTGCCTCTGTGCAAGCAGTGCCATGGGCACGTGAGGCTGAGTAATAGCTTTCCAGGCTAGCCCCTTCTGCCTGTCAACTATCTGCAGCTGTTCGCATTTTCGGAGCAGGGCTCAGGAGGCGCCCGGCACGGACCCCATAAGATACGTTTGAAGTCTGAGGTGTCAGACAGGCAAGCATCCCCAGTCTCCGTGCCTCTGTGCGACCAGTGTCATGGGCATGTGAGGCTGAGCAACAGCTTTCCAGGCTAGCCCCTTCTGGCTGCCAGCTATTTGCAGACGTTCGCATTTTTGGAACAGGGCTGCCGGAGCCACCCGGCAGAGACCCCCTTCGTTACTTTTGAAGTTTGAGGTGGCAAGAGAACCAAGGAGCCCCAGTCTCTGTGCCTGTGTGAGAGCAGTGCCATGCGCAGATGAGGCTGAGTAACAGCTTTCCAGGCTAGCCTCTTCTGGCTGCCAGCTATCTGCAGACGTTCGCATTTTCGGAGTAGGGTTGCCGGACGATCCCAAAAAGGACCCCCTAAGCTACGTTATGTTTGAGGTGGCAAGACAAGCAAGCAGCCCGAGTCTCTGTGCCTCTGTGCGAGCAGTGCCATGGGCACGTGAGGCTGAGCAACAGCTTTCCAGGCTAGCCCCTTCTGGCTGCCAGTTATTTGCAGACGTTCGCATTTTCGTAACAGGGCTGCCGGAGGCGCCCGGAAGAGACCCCCCTTATGACTTTTGAAGTTTGAGGTGGCAAGACAAGCAAGCAGCCCCAGTCTCTGTGCCTCTGTGCGAGCAGTGCCATGGGCAGATGAGGCTGAGCAACAGCTTTCCAGGCTAGCCCCTTCTGGCTGCCAGCGATCTGCAGACGTTCGCATTTTCGGAACAGGGCTGCCGGAGGCGCCCGGCAGAAACCCCCTTTGTTACTTTTGAATTTTGAGGTGGCAAAACAAGCAAGCAGCCCCAGTCTCTGTGCCTCTGTGCGAGCACTGCCATGGGCAGATGAGGCTGAGCAACAGCTTTCCAGGCTAGCCCCTTCTGGTTGCCAGCTATCTGCAGACGTTCGCATTCTCAGAGCACGGCTGGGAAAGGTACTTGGCAGGTACCCTCACATTCCCAGGCTACGTTTGAAGTTTGAGGTGGCAACATGTTTTGGTTTCGGCTGCCGCCGGCAACAAAAGCGCCACGCGGCCGCCCCTCCCCCCGCCGGCGTGCGGAGGAGAATGGAATGAAAGAGGCAGAAACTGGTGGGTCGGGATAAGGGCAGTTTAACAGAACAGCAAACAGAGGCAAAACAGGAACAACAACGATACAAATAAGGAGAAAACGCAACCACGAACCGTACAACAGCCGCTCTCCCGAAACCGGACCGGCACTGCGCCCGCCCAAGCCCCGAGTGCGTTCCCGTCGCGCCGCTCCCCCCCACCGGAACCCAGCGTGACGTCACATGGTATGGAATACCCGGCTCTGTATGGCCAGGTGGGGTCAGCCCCCACCCCCCGGCTGTGCCCCTTCCTGCAGTCCGGTGAAAATTAACCCTGTTCTGGCCAAACCCAGGACACAACACAAGCAAGCAGCCCCAGTCTCTGTGAACCTGTGCGAGCAGTGCCATGGGCAGATGAGGCTGAGTAACAGCTTTACAGGATAACCCATTCTGCCTGCCAGCTATCTGCAGACGTTCGCATTTTCGGAGCAGGGCTGCAGGGGGGGCCTGTCACGGACGCTCTAAGATAAGTTTGAAGTTCGAGGTGGCAAGACAAGCAAGTAGCCCCCGTCTCTGTGCCTCTGTGCGAGCAGTGCCATGGGCAGATGAGGCTGAGTAACAGATTTCCAGGCTAGCCCATTCTGGCTGCCAGCTATTTGCAGACGTTCGCATTTTCAGAGCAGGGCTGCCGGAGGCGCCCGGCAGAGACACCCTTTGTTACGTGTGAAGTTTGAGGTGGCAAGACAAGCAAGCAGCCCCAGTCTCTGTGCCTCTGTGCGAGCAGTGCCATGGGCAGATGAGGCTGAGCAACAGCTTTCCAGGCTAGCCCCTTCTGGCTGCCAGCTATCTGCAGACGTTCTCATTTTTGGAGCAGGGCTGCCGGAGGCGCCCGGCACGGACCCCATAAGACACGTTTGAAGTTTGAGGTGGGAAGACAAGCAAGCAGCCCCAGTTTCTGTGCCTCTGTGCAAGCAGTGCCATGGGTAGATGAGGCTGAGCAACAGCTTTCCAGGCTAGCCCCTTCTGGCTGCCAGCTATTTGCAGACTTGCGCATTTTCGGAGCAGGGCTGCCGGAGGCGCCCGGCAGACAACCCCTTTGTTACTTTTGAAGTTTAAGGTGGCAAGACAAGCAAGTAAGCCCCAGTCTCTGTGCCTCTGTGCGAGCAGTGCCATGGGAATATGAGGCTGAGTAATAGCTTTCCAGGCTAGACCCTTCTAGCAGCCAGCTATCTACAGACGTTCGTATTTTCGGAGCAGGGCTGCTGGAGGCGCCTGGCACGGACCCTTAAAGCTACGTTTGAAGTTCGAGGTGGCAAGACAAGCAAGCAGCCCCAGTCTCTGTGCCTCTGTGCGAGCAGTGCCATGGGAAGATGAGGCTGAGCAACAGCTTTCCAGGCTAGCCCCTTCTGGCTGCCAGCAATCTGCAGACGTTCGCATTTTCGGAGCAGGGCTGGGAAAGGCACTTGGCACGTACCCTCCCATTTCCAGGATACGTTTGAAGTTTGAGGTGACAAAACAAGCAAGCAGCCCCAGTCTCTGTGCCTCTGTGCGAGCAGTGCCATGGGCAGATGAGGCTGAGCAACAGCTTTTCAGGCTAGCCCCTTCTGTCTGCCAGATCTCTGCAGACATTCGCATTTTCGGAGCAGGGCTGGGAAAGGCACTTGGCAGGTACCCTCCCATTCCCAGGCTACTTTTGAAGTTTGAGGTGTCAAGACAAGCAAGTAAGCCCCAGTCTCTGTGCCTCTGTGCGAGCAGTGCCATGGGCAGATGAGGCTGAGTAATAGCTTTCCAGGCTAGCCCCTTCTGCCTGTCAACTATCTGCAGCTGTTCGCATTTTCGGAGCAGGGCTCAGGAGGCGCCCAGCACGGACCCCATAAGATACGTTTGAAGTCTGAGGTGTCAGACAAGCAAGCATCCCCAGTCTCCGTGCCTCTGTGCGACCAGTGTCATGGGCATGTGAGGCTGAGCAACAGCTTTCCAGGCTAGCCCCTTCTGGCTGCCAGCTATTTGCAGACGTTCGCATTTTGGGAGCAGGGCTGCCGGAGCCGCCCGGCAGAGACCCCCTTCGTTACTTTTGAAGTTTGCGGTGGCAAGAGAAGCAAGTAGCCCCAGTCTCTGTGCCTGTGTGCGAGCAGTGCCATGCGCAGATGAGGCTGAGTAACAGCTTTCCAGGCTAGCCTCTTCTGGCTGCCAGCTATCTGCAGACGTTCGCATTTTCGCAGTAGGGTTGCCGGACGATCCCAAAAAGGACCCCCTAAGCTCCGTTATGTTTGAGGTGGCAAGACAAGCAAGCAGCCCCAGTCTCTGTGCCTCTGTGCGAGCAGTGCCATGGGCAGATGAGGCTGAGCAACAGCTTTCCAGGCTAGCCCCTTCTGGCTGCCAGCGATCTGCAGACGTTCGCATTTTCGTAGCAGGGCTGCCGGAGGCGCCCGGCAGAAACCCCCTTTGTTACTTTTGAAGTTTGAGGTGGCAAGACAAGCAAGCAGCCCCAGTTTCTGTGCCTCTGTGCAAGCAGTGCCATGGGTAGATGAGGCTGAGCAACAGCTTTCCAGGCTAGCCCCTTCTGGCTGCCCGCTATTTGCAGACTTGCGCATTTTCGGAGCAGGGCTGCCGGAGGCGCCCGGAAGACAACCCCTTTGTTACTTTTGAAGTTTGAGGTGGCAAGACAAGCAAGTAAGCCCCAGTCTCTGTGCCTCTGTGCGAGCAGTGCCATGGGAATATGAGGCTGAGTAATAGCTTTCCAGGCTAGACCCTTCTAGCTGCCAGCTATCTACAGACGTTCGCATTTTCGGAGCAGGGCTGCTGGAGGCGCCTGGCACGGACCCTTAAAGCTACGTTTGAAGTTCGAGGTGGCAAGACAAGCAAGCAGCCCCAGTCTCTGTGCCTCTGTGCGAGCAGTGCCATGGGCAGATGAGGCTCAGCAACAGCTTTTCAGGCTAGCCCCTTCTGTCTGCCAGATCTCTACAGACATTCGCATTTTCGGAGCAGGGCTGGGAAAGGCACTTGGCAGGTACCCTCCCATTCCCAGGCTACTTTTGAAGTTTGAGGTGTCAAGACAAGCAAGTAAGCCCCAGTCTCTGTGCCTCTGTGCGAGCAGTGCCATGGGCAGATGAGGCTGAGTAATAGCTTTCCAGTCTAGCCCCTTCTGCCTGTCAACTATCTGCAGCTGTTCGCATTTTCGGAGCAGGGCTCAGGAGGCGCCCGGCACGGACCCCATAAGATACATTTGAAGTCTGAGGTGTCAGACAAGCAAGCAGCCCCAGTCTCCGTGCCTCTGTGCGAGCAGTGTCATAGGCATGTGAGGCTGAGCAACAGCTTTCCAGGCTAGCCCCTTCTGGCTGCCAGCTATTTGCAGACGTTCTCATTTTGGGAGCAGGGCTGCCGGAGCTGCCCGGCAGAGACCCCCTTCGTTACTTTTGAAGTTTGAGGTGGCAAGAGAAGCAAGTAGCCCCAGTCTCTGTGCCTGTGTGCGAGCAGTGCCATGCGCAGATCAGGCTGAGTAACAGCTTTCCAGGCTAGCCTCTTCTGGCTGCCAGCTATCTGAAGACGTTCGCATTTTCGGAGTAGGGTTGCCGGACGATCCCAAAAAGGACCCCCTAAGCTACGTTATGTTTGAGGTGGCAAGACAAGCAAGCAGCCCCAGTCTCTGTGCCTCTGTGCGAGCAGTGCCATGGTCAGATGAGGCTGAGCAACAGCTTTTCAGGCTAGCCCCTTCTGGCTGCCAGATCTCTGCAGACATTCGCATTTTCGGAGCAGGGCTGGGAAAGGCACTTGGCAGGTACCCTCCCATTCCCAGGCTACTTTTGAAGTTTGAGGTGTCAAGACAAGCAAGTAAGCCCCAGTCTCTGTGCCTCTGTGCGAGCAGTGCCATGGGCACGTGAGGCTGAGTAATAGCTTTCCAGGCTAGCCCCTTCTGCCTGTCAACTATCTGCAGCTGTTCGCATTTTCGGAGCAGGGCTCAGGAGGCGCCCGGCACGGACCCCATAAGATACGTTTGAAGTCTGAGGTGTCAGACAGGCAAGCATCCCCAGTCTCCGTGCCTCTGTGCGACCAGTGTCATGGGCATGTGAGGATGAGCAACAGCTTTCCAGGCTAGCCCCTTCTGGCTGCCAGCTATTTGCAGACGTTCGCATTTTTGGAACAGGGCTGCCGGAGCCGCCCGGCAGAGACCCCCTTCGTTACTTTTGAAGTTTGAGGTGGCAAGAGAAGCAAGGAGCCCCAGTCTCTGTGCCTGTGTGCGAGAAGTGCCATGCGCAGATTAGGCTGAGTAACAGCTTTCCAGGCTAGCCTCTTCTGGCTGCCAGCTATCTGCAGACGTTCGCATTTCAGAGTAGGGTTGCCGGATGATCCCAAAAAGGACCCCCTAAGCTACGTTATGTTTGAGGTGGCAAGACAAGCAAGCAGCCCCAGTCTCTGTGCCTCTGTGCGAGCAGTGCCATGGGCAGATGAGGCTGAGTAACAGCTTTCCAGGATAGCCCCTTCTGGCTGCCAGCGATCTGCAGACGTTCACATTTTCAGAGCAGGGCTACGAAAGGAGCCTGGCAGGAGCACATCTATTCCCAGGATACATTTGAATTTTGAGGTTGCAAGATAAGCAAGCAGCCCCAATCTCTGTGCCTCTGTGCGAGCAGTGCCATGAGCAGATGAGGCTGAGCAACATCTTTCCAGGCTAGCCCCTTTTGGCTGCCAGCTATCTGCAGACGTTCGCATTTTCGGAACAGGGCTGCTGGAGGCGCCCGGCAGAAACCCCCTTTGTTACTTTTGAAGTTCGAGTTGGCAAGACAAGTAAGCACCCCCAGTCTCTGTGCCTCTGTGCGAGCACAGCCATGGGCAGATGAGGCTGAGTAATAGCTTTCCAGCCTAGACCCTTCTGGCTGCCAGCTATCTGCAGACGTTCGCATTCTCAGAGCAGGGCTGGGAAAGGTACTTGGCAGGTACCCTCACATTCCCAGGCTACGTTTGAAGTTTGAGGTGGCAACACAAGCAAGCAGCCCCAGTCTCTGTGCCCCTGTGCGAGCAGTGCCATGGGCAGATGAGGCTGAGTAACAGCTTTCCAGGATAACCCATTCTGCCTGCCAGCTATATGCAGACGTTCGCATTTTCGGAGCAGGGCTGCTGGAGGCGCCCGGCACGGACCCTTAAAGCTACGTTTGAAGTTCGAGGTGGCAAGACAAGCAAGCAGCCCCAGTCTCTGTGCCTCTGTGCGAGCAGTGCCATGGGAAGGTGAGGCTGAGTAACAGCTTTTCAGGCTAGCCCCTTCTGGCTGCCAGCTCTCTGCAGACATTCGCATTTTCGGAGCAGGGCTGGGAAAGGCACTTGGCAGGTACCCTCCCATTCCCAGGCTACGTTTGAAGTTTGAGGTGGCAAGACAAGCAAGTAAGCCCAGGTCTCTGTGCCTCTCTGCGAGCAGTGCCATGGGCAGTTGAGGCTGAGTAATAGCTTTCCAGGCTAGCCCCTTCTGGCTGCCAGCTATCTGCAGTCGTTCGCATTTTCAGAGAAGAAATACCGGACTTTCCAGAAAGGGACCCACTAAGCTACTTTTGATGTTTCATGTGGCAAGACAGGCAAGCAGCCCCAGTCTCTGTGCCTCTTTGCGACCAGTGCCATGGGCAGATGAGGCTGAGCAACAGCTTTCCAGGCTAGCCCCTTCTGGCTCCCAGCTATCTGCAGACGTTCGCATTTTCGGAGTAGGGCTGCCGGACGATCCCAAAAAAGACCCCCTAAGCTACGTTATGTTTGAGGTGGCAAGACAAGCAAGCAGCCCCAGTCTCTGTGCCTCTGTGCAATCAGTGCCATGGGCAGATGAGGCTGAGTAACAGCTTTCCAGGCTAGCCCCTTCTGCCTGTCAACTATCTGCAGCTGTTCGCATTTTTGGAGCAGGGCTCAGGAGGCGCCCGGCACGGACCCCATAAGATACGTTTGAAGTCTGAGGTGTCAGACAAGCAAGCAGCCCCAGTCTCTGTGCCTCTGTGCGAGCAGTGCCATGGGCATGTGAGGCTGAGCAACAGCTTTCCAGGCTAGCCCCTTCTGGCTGCCAGCTATCTGCAGACGTTCGCATTTTCGTAACAGGGCTGCCGGAGGCACCCTGAAGAGACCCCCTTTTTTACTTTTGAAGTTTGAGGTGACAAGACAAGCAAGCAGCCCCAGTCTCTGTGCCTCTGTGCGAGCAGTGCCATGGGCAGATGAGGCTGAGCAACAGCTTTCCAGGCTAGCCCCTTCTGGCTGCCAGCGATCTGCAGACGTTCGCATTTTCGGAACAGGGCTGCCGGAGGCGCCCGGCAGAGACCCCCTTTGTTACTTTTGAAGTTTGAGGTGGCAAGACAAGCAAGCAGCCCCAGTCTCTGTACCTCTGTGCGAGCAGTGCCATGGGCAGATGAGGCTGAGCAACAGCTTTCCAGGCTAGCCCCTTCTGGCTGCCAGCTATCTGCAGACGTTCGTATTTTTGAAGCAGGGCTGCTGCAGACACTCGGCATGGACCCTTTAAGCTACATTTGAAGTTCGAGTTGGCAAGACATGCAAGCAACCCCAGTCTCTGTGCCTCTGTGCGAGCAGTGCCATGGGCAGATGAGGCTGAGCAACAGCTTTCCAGGCTAGCGCCTTCTAGCTTCCATCTATCGGCAGAGGTTCGCATTTTCAGAGCAGTGCTGTGAAAGGAGCTTGGCAGGGACCTCCGCCATTTCCAGGATACGTTTCAAGTTTGAGGTGGCAAGACAAGCAAGCAGCCCCAGTCTCTGTGCCTCTGTGCGACCAGTGCCATGGGCAGGTGAGGCTGAGCAACAGCTTTCCAAGCTAGCCCCTTCTGACTGCCAGCTATTTGCAGACGTTCGCATTTTCGTAACAGGGCTGCCGGACGATTCCAAAAAGGACCCCCTAAGGTACGTTAAGTTTGAGGTGGCAAGACAAGCAAGCAGCCCCAGTCTCTGTGCCTCTGTGTAAGCAGTGCCATGGGCAGATGAGGCTGAGCAACAGCTTTCCAGGCTGGCCCCTTCTGGCTGCCGGCTATTTGCAGACGTGCGCATTTTGGGAACAGGGCTGCCGGAGCCGCCCGGCAGAGACCACCTTCGTTACTTTTGAATTTTGAGGTGGGAACACAAGAAAGCAGCCCCAGTCTCTGTGCCTCTGTGCGAGCAGTGCCATGGGCAGATGAGGCTGAGTAACAGCTTTCCAGGCTAGCCTCTTCTGTCTGCCAGGTACCTGCAGACGTTCGCATTTCGGAGTAGGGTTGCCGGACGATCCCAAAAAGGACAACCTAAGCTACGTTATGTTTGAGGTGGCAAGACAAGCAAGCAGCCCCAGTCTCTGTGCCTCTGTGCGAGCAGTGCCATGGGCAGATGAGGCTGAGCAACAGCTTTCCAGGCTAGCCCCTTCTGGCTGCCAGCTATCTACAGACGTTCGTATTTTCGAAGCAGGGCTGCTGGAGACACCCAGCATGGACCCTTTAAGCTACGTTTGAAGTTTGAGGTGGCAAGACAAGCAAGCAGCCCCAGTCTCTGTGCCTCTGTGCGAGCAGTGCCATGGGCAGATGAGGCTGAGCAACAGCTTTCCAGGCTAGCCCCTTCTGCCTGCCAGCTATCTGCAGACGTTCGCATTCTCAGAGCAGGGCTGGGAAAGGTACTTGGCAGGTACCCTCACATTCCCAAGCTACGTTTGAAGTTTGAGGTGGCAACACAAGCAATCAGCCCCAGTCTCTGTGCCTCTGTGCGAGCAGTGCCATGGGCAGATGAGGCTGAGCAACAGCTTTCCAGGCTAGTCCCTTCTGGCTGCCAGCTATCTGCAGACGTTCGCATTCTCGGAGAAGGGCTACGAAAGGAGCCTGGCAGGCGCACATCTATTTCCAGGTTACGTGTGAATTTTGAGGTGGCAAGACAAGCAAGCAGCCCCAGTCTCTGTGCCTCTGTGCGAGCAGTGCCATGGAAAGGTGAGGCTGAGCAACAGCTTTTCAGGCTAGCCCCTTCTGCCTGCCAGCTATCTGCAGACATTCGCATTTTCGGAGCAGGGTTTGGAAAGGCACTTGGCAGGTACCCTCCCATTTCCAGGATACGTTTGAAGTTTGAGGTGGCAAAACAAGCAAGCAGCCCCACTCTCTGTGCCTCTGTGCGAGCAGTGCCATGGGCAGGTGAGGCTGAGCAACAGCTTTCCAGGCTAGTCACTTCTGGCTGCCAGCTATCTGCAGATGTTCGCATTCTCGGAGAAGGGCTACAAAAGGAGCCTGGCAGGCGCACATCTATTTAAAGGTCACGTGTGAATTTTGAGGTGGCAAGACAAGCAAGCAGCCCCAGTCTCTGTGCCTCTGTGCGAGCAGTGCCATGGGCAGATGACGCTGAGCAACAGCTTTCTAGTCTAGTCCCTTCTGGCTGCCAGCTATCTGCAGTCGTTCGCATTTTCAGAGTAGAAATGCCGGACTTTCCAGAAAGGGACCCCCTAAGCTACGTTTGATGTTTGAGGTGGCAAGACAAGCAAACAGCCCCAGTCTCTGTGCCTCTGTGCGAGCAGTGCCATGGGCAGGTGAGGCTGAGCAACAGCTTTCCAGGCTAGCCCCTTCTGACTGCCAGCTATCTGCAGACGTTCGCATTTTCGGAGTAGGGCTGTCGAACGATTCCATAAAGGACACCCTAAGGTACGTTAAGTTTGAGGTGGCAAGACAAGCAAGCAGCCCCAGTCTCTGTGGCTCTGTGCGAGCAGTGTCATGGGCACGTGAGGCTGAGCAACAGCTTTCCAGGCTAGTCCCTTCTGGCTGCCGGCTATTTGCAGACGTTCGCTTTTTCGGAACAGGGCTGCCGGAGGCGCCCGTCAGACACCCCCTTTGTTACTTTTAAAGTTTGAGGTGGCAACACAAGCAAGCAGCCCCAGTCTCTGTGCCTCTATGCGAGCAGTGCCATGGGCAGATGAGGCTGAGTAACAGCTTTCCAGGCTAGCCCCTTCTGCCTGCCATCTATCTGCAGACGTTCACATTTTCAGAGCAGGGCTACGAAAGGAGCCTGGCAGGCGCACATCTATTCCCAGGATACATTTGAATTTTGAGGTTACAAGATAAGCAAGCAGCCCCAATCTCTGTGCCTCTGTGCGAGCAGTGCCATGGGCAGATGAGGCTGAGCAACAGCTTTCCAGGCTAGCCCCTTCTGCCTGCCAGCTATCTGCAGACGTTCGCATTCTCAGAGCAGGGCTGGGAAAGGTACTTGGCAGGTACCCTCACATTCCCAAGCTACGTTTGAAGTTTGAGGTGGCAACACAAGCAATCAGCCCCAGTCTCTGTGCCTCTGTGCGAGCAGTGCCATGGGCAGATGAGGCTGAGCAACAGCTTTCCAGGCTAGTCCCTTCTGGCTGCCAGCTATCTGCAGACGTTCGCATTCTCGGAGAAGGGCTACGAAAGGAGCCTGGCAGGCGCACATCTATTTCCAGGTTACGTGTGAATTTTGAGGTGGAAAGACAAGCAAGCAGCCCCAGTCTCTGTGCCTCTGTGCGAGCAGTGCCATGGAAAGGTGAGGCTGAGCAACAGCTTTTCAGGCTAGCCCCTTCTGCCTGCCAGCTATCTGCAGACATTCGCATTTTCGGAGCAGGGTTTGGAAAGGCACTTGGCAGGTACCCTCCCATTTCCAGGATACGTTTGAAGTTTGAGGTGGCAAAACAAGCAAGCAGCCCCACTCTCTGTGCCTCTGTGCGAGCAGTGCCATGGGCAGGTGAGGCTGAGCAACAGCTTTCCAGGCTAGTCACTTCTGGCTGCCAGCTATCTGCAGATGTTCGCATTCTCGGAGAAGGGCTACAAAAGGAGCCTGGCAGGCGCACATCTATTTAAAGGTCACGTGTGAATTTTGAGGTGGCAAGACAAGCAAGCAGCCCCAGTCTCTGTGCCTCTGTGCGAGCAGTGCCATGGGCAGATGACGCTGAGCAACAGCTTTCTAGTCTAGTCCCTTCTGGCTGCCAGCTATCTGCAGTCGTTCGCATTTTCAGAGTAGAAATGCCGGACTTTCCAGAAAGGGACCCCCTAAGCTACGTTTGATGTTTGAGGTGGCAAGACAAGCAAACAGCCCCAGTCTCTGTGCCTCTGTGCGAGCAGTGCCATGGGCAGGTGAGGCTGAGCAACAGCTTTCCAGGCTAGCCCCTTCTGACTGCCAGCTATCTGCAGACGTTCGCATTTTCGGAGTAGGGCTGTCGAACGATTCCATAAAGGACACCCTAAGGTACGTTAAGTTTGAGGTGGCAAGACAAGCAAGCAGCCCCAGTCTCTGTGGCTCTGTGCGAGCAGTGTCATGGGCACGTGAGGCTGAGCAACAGCTTTCCAGGCTAGTCCCTTCTGGCTGCCGGCTATTTGCAGACGTTCGCTTTTTCGGAACAGGGCTGCCGGAGGCGCACGTCAGACACCCCCTTTGTTACTTTTAAAGTTTGAGGTGGCAACACAAGCAAGCAGCCCCAGTCTCTGTGCCTCTATGCGAGCAGTGCCATGGGCAGATGAGGCTGAGTAACAGCTTTCCAGGCTAGCCCCTTCTGCCTGCCATCTATCTGCAGACGTTCACATTTTCAGAGCAGGGCTACGAAAGGAGCCTGGCAGGCGCACATCTATTCCCAGGATACATTTGAATTTTGAGGTTACAAGATAAGCAAGCAGCCCCAATCTCTGTGCCTCTGTGCGAGCAGTGCCATGAGCACATGAGGCTGAGCAACAGCTTTCCAGGCTAGCCCCTTTTGGCTGCCAGCGATCTGCAGACGTTCGCATTTTCGGAACAGGGCTGCCGGAGGCGCCCGGCAGAAATCCCCTTTGTTACTTTTGAAGTTTGAGGTGGCAAGACAAGCAAGCAGCCCCAGTCTCTGTGCCTCTGTGCGAGCAGTGCCATGCACAGAGGAGGCTGAGCAACAGCTTTGCAGGCTAGCCCCTTCTGCCTGCCAGCTATCTACAGACGTTCGTACTTTCGAAGCAGGGCTGCCGGAGGCGCCCGGCATGGACCCTTTAAGCTACGTTTGAAGTTTGAGGTGGCAAGACAAGCAAGCAGCCCCAGTCTCTGTGCCTCTGTGCGAGCAGTGCCATGGGCAGATGAGGCTGAGCAACAGCTTTCCAGGCTAGCCCCTTCTGGCTGCCAGCTATTTGCAGACGTTCGCATTTTCAGACCAGGGCTGCCGGAGGCGCCCGGCAGAGACACCCTTTGTTACTTTTGAAGTTTGAGGTGGCAAGACAAGCAAGCAGCCCCAGTCTCTGTGCCTCTGTGCAATCAGTGCCATGGGCAGATGAGGCTGAGTAACAGCTTTCCAGGCTAGCCCCTTCTGCCTGTCAACTATCTGCAGCTGTTCGCATTTTCGGAGCAGGGCTCAGGAGGCACCCGGCACGGACCCCATAAGATACGTTTGAAGTCTGAGGTGTCAGACAAGCAAGCAGCCCCAGTCTCCGTGCCTCTGTGCGAGCAGTGTCATGGGCATGTGAGGCTGAGCAACAGCTTTCCAGGCTAGCTCCTTCTGGCTGCCAGCTATTTGCAGACGTTCGCATTTTGGGAACAGGGCTACCGGAGCCGCCCGGCAGAGACCCCCTTCGTTACTTTTGAAGTTTGAGGTGGCAAGAGAAGCAAGTAGCCCCAGTCTCTGTGCCTGTGTGCGAGCAGTGCCATGCGCAGATGAGGCTGAGTAACAGCTTTCCAGGCTAGCCTCTTCTGGCTGCCAGCTATCTGCAGACGTTCGCTTTTTCGGAGTAGGGTTGCCGGACGATCCCAAAAAGGACCCCCTAAGCTACGTTATGTTTGAGGTGGCAAGACAAGCAAGCAGCCCCAGTCTCTGTGCCTCTGTGCGAGCAGTGTCATGGGCACGTGAGGCTGAGCAACAGCTTTCCAGGCTAGCCCCTTCTGGCTGCCGGCTATTTGCAGACGTTCGCATTTTCGTAACAGGGCTGCCGGAGGCGCCCGGCAGAGACCCCCTTTGTTACTTTTGAAGTTTGAGGTGGCAAGACAAGCAAGCAGCCCCAGTCTCTGTGCCTCTGTGCGAGCAGTGCCATGGGCAGATGAGGCTGAGCAACAGCTTTCCAGGCTAGCCCTTTCTGGCTGCCAGCTATCTACAGACGTTCGTATTTTTGAAGCAGGGCTGCTGCAGACACCCGGCATGGACCCTTTAAGCTACATTTGAAGTTCGAGTTGGCAAGACATGCAAGCAACCCCAGTCTCTGTGTCTCTGTGCGAGCAGTGCCATGGGAAGATGAGGCTGAGCAACAACTTTCCAGGCTAGCCCCTTCTGGCTGCCAGCTATCTGCAGACGTTCGCACGTTCGCATTTTCGGAGCAGGGCTGGGAAAGGTACTTGACAGGTACCCTCACATAACGAGGCTACGTTTGAATTTTGAGGTGGCAAGACAAGCAAGCAGCCCCAGTCTCTGTGCCTCTGTGCGAGCAGTGCCATGGGCAGATGAGGCTGAGCAACAGCTTTCCAGGCTAGCCCCTTCTGGCTGCCAGCTATCGGCAGACGTTCGCATTCTCGGAGCAGAGCTGCGAAAGGAGCCTGGCAGGGACGCCTCCATTCCCAGGATACGTTTGAAGTTTGAGGTGGCAAGACAAGCAAGCAGCCCCAGTCTCTGTGCCTCTGTGCGAGCACTGCCATGGGCAGATGAGGCTGAGCAACAGCTTTGCAGGCTAGCCCCTTCTGGCTGCCAGCTATCTGCAGACTTTCGCATTCTCAGAGCAGGGCTGGGAAAGGTACTTGACAGGTACCCTCACATTCCCAGGCTACGTTTGAAGTTTGAGGTGGCAACACAAGCAAGCAGCCCCAGTCTCTGTGCCTCTGTGCGAGCAGTGCCATGGGCAGATGAGGCTGAGCAACAGCTTTCCAGGCTAGCCCCTTCTGGCTGCCAGCTATCTGCAGACGTTCGCATTCTCGGAGAAGGGCTACGAAAGGAGCCTGGCAGGCGCACATCTATTTCCAGGTTACGTGTGAATTTTGAGGTGGAAAGACAAGTAAGCAGCCCCACTCTCTGTGCCTCTGTGCGAGCAGTGCCATGGGAAGGTGAGGCTGAGCAACAGCTTTTCAGGCTAGCCCCTTCTGGCTGCCAGCTATCTGCAGACGTTCGCATTTTCGGAGCAGGGCTGGGAAAGGCACTTGGCAGGTACCCTCCCATTTCCAGGAAACGTTTGAAGTTTGAGGTGGCAAAACAAGCAAGCAGCCCCAGTCTCTGTGCCTCTGTGCGAGCAGTGCCATGGGCAGATGAGGCTGAGCAACAGCTTTCCAGGCTAGTCCCTTCTGGCTGCCAGCTATCTGCAGACGTTCGCATTCTCAGAGCAGGGCTGGGAAAGGCACTTGGCAGGTATCCTCCCATTTCCAGGATACGTTTGAAGTTTGAGGTGGCAAAACAAGCAAGCAGCCCCAGTCTCTGTGCCTCTGTGCGAGCAGTGCCATGGGCAGATGAGGCTGAGCAACAGCTTTTCAGGCTAGCCCCTTCTGGCTGCCAGCTATCTGCAGACGTTTGCATTTTCGGAGCAGGGCTGGGAAGGCACTTGGCAGGTACCCTCCCATTTCCAGGATACGTTTGAAGTTTGAGGTGGCAAAACAAGCAAGCAGCCCCACTCTCTGTGCCTCTGTGCGAGCAGTGCCATGGGCAGATGAGGCTGAGCAACAGCTTTCTAGGCTAGTTCCTTCTGGCTGCCAGCTATCTGCAGTCGTTCGCATTTTCAGAGTAGAAATGCCGGACTTTCCAGAAAGGGACCCCCTAAGCTACGTTTGAAGTTTGAGGTGGCAAGACAAGCAAGCAGCCCCAGTCTCTGTGCCTCTGTGCGAGCAGTGCCATGGGCAGGTGAGGTTGAGCAACAGCTTTCCAGGCTAGCCCCTTCTGACTGCCAGCTATCTGCAGACGTTCGCATTTTCGGAGTAGGGCTGTCGAACGATTCCAAAAAGGACACCCTAAGGTACGTTAAGTTTGAGGTGGCAAGACAAGCAAGCAGCCCCAGTCTCTGTGGCTCTGTGCGAGCAGTGTCATGGGCACGTGAGGCTGAGCAACAGCTTTCCAGGCTAGCCCCTTCTGGCTGCCGGCTATTTGCAGACGTTCGCATTTTCGGAACAGGGCTGCCGGAGGCGCCCGTCAGACACCCCCTTTGTTACTTTTGAAGTTTGAGGTGGCAACACAAGCAAGCAGCCCCAGTCTCTGTGCCTCTGTGCGAGCAGTGCCATGGGCAGATGAGGCTGAGTAACAGCTTTCCAGGCTAGCCCCTTCTGCCTGCCATCTATCTGCAGACGTTCACATTTTCAGAGCAGGGCTACGAAAGGAGCCTGGCAGGCGCACATCTATTCCCAGGATACATTTGAATTTTGAGATTACAAGATAAGCAAGCAGCCCCAATCTCTGTGCCTCTGTGCGAGCAGTGCCATGAGCACATGAGGCTGAGCAACAGCTTTCCAGGCTAGCCCCTTTTGGCTGCCAGCGATCTGCAGACGTTCGCATTTTCGGAACAGGGCTGCCGGAGGCGCCCGGCAGAAATCCCCTTTGTTACTTTTGAAGTTTGAGGTGGCAAGACAAGCAAGCAGCCCCAGTCTCTGTGCCTCTGTGCGAGCACTGCCATGGGCAGATGAGTCTGAGCAACAGCTTTGCAGGCTAGCCCCTTCTGGCTGCCAGCTATCTACAGACGTTCGTACTTTCGAAGCAGGGCTGCCGGAGGCGCCCGGCATGGACCCTTTAAGCTACGTTTGAAGTTTGAGGTGGCAAGACAAGCAAGCAGCCACAGTCTCTGTGCCTCTGTGCGAGCAGTGCCATGGGCAGATGAGGCTGAGCAACAGCTTTCCAGGCTAGCCCCTTCTGGCTGCCAGCTATTTGCAGACGTTCGCATTTTCAGACCAGGGCTGCCGGAGGCGCCCGGCAGAGACACCCTTTGTTACTTTTGAAGTTTGAGGTGGCAAGACAAGCAAGCAGCCCCAGTCTCTGTGCCTCTGTGCGAGCAGTGTCATGGGCACGTGAGGCTGAGCAACAGCTTTCCAGGCTAGCCCCTTCTGGCTGCCGGCTATTTGCAGACGTTCGCATTTTCGTAACAGGGCTGCCGGAGGCGCCCGGCAGAGACCCCCTTTGTTACTTTTGAAGTTTGAGGTGGCAAGACAAGCAAGCAGCCCCAGTCTCTGTGCCTCTGTGCGAGCAGTGCCATGGGCAGATGAGGCTGAGCAACAGCTTTCCAGGCTAGCCCTTTCTCGCTGCCAGCTATCTACAGACGTTCGTATTTTTGAAGCAGGGCTGCTGCAGACACCCGGCATGGACCCTTTAAGCTACATTTGAAGTTTGAGGTGGCAAAACAAGCAAGCAGCCCCACTCTCTGTGCCTCTGTGCGAGCAGTGCCATGGGCAGGTGAGGCTGAGCAACAGCTTTCCAGGCTAGTCACTTCTGGATGCCAGCTATCTGCAGACATTCGCATTCTCGGAGAAGGGCTACAAAAGGAGCCTGGCAGGCGCACATCTATTTAAAGGTCACGTGTGAATTTTGAGGTGGCAAGACAAGCAAGCAGCCCCAGTCTCTGTGCCTCTGTGCAATCAGTGCCATGGGCAGATGAGGCTGAGTAACAGCTTTCCAGGCTAGCCCCTTCTGCCTGTCAACTATCTGCAGCTGTTCGCATTTTCGGAGCAGGGCTCAGGAGGCACCCGGCACGGACCCCATAAGATACGTTTGAAGTCTGAGGTGTCAGACAAGCAAGCAGCCCCAGTCTCCGTGCCTCTGTGCGAGCAGTGTCATGGGCATGTGAGGCTGAGCAACAGCTTTCCAGGCTAGCTCCTTCTGGCTGCCAGCTATTTGCAGACGTTCGCATTTTGGGAACAGGGCTACCGGAGCCGCCCGGCAGAGACCCCCTTCGTTACTTTTGAAGTTTGAGGTGGCAAGAGAAGCAAGTAGCCCCAGTCTCTGTGCCTGTGTGCGAGCAGTGCCATGCGCAGATGAGGCTGAGTAACAGCTTTCCAGGCTAGCCTCTTCTGGCTGCCAGCTATCTGCAGACGTTCGCTTTTTCGGAGTAGGGTTGCCGGACGATCCCAAAAAGGACCCCCTAAGCTACGTTATGTTTGAGGTGGCAAGACAAGCAAGCAGCCCCAGTCTCTGTGCCTCTGTGCGAGCAGTGTCATGGGCACGTGAGGCTGAGCAACAGCTTTCCAGGCTAGCCCCTTCTGGCTGCCGGCTATTTGCAGACGTTCGCATTTTCGTAACAGGGCTGCCGGAGGCGCCCGGCAGAGACCCCCTTTGTTACTTTTGAAGTTTGAGGTGGCAAGACAAGCAAGCAGCCCCAGTCTCTGTGCCTCTGTGCGAGCAGTGCCATGGGCAGATGAGGCTGAGCAACAGCTTTCCAGGCTAGCCCTTTCTGGCTGCCAGCTATCTACAGACGTTCGTATTTTTGAAGCAGGGCTGCTGCAGACACCCGGCATGGACCCTTTAAGCTACATTTGAAGTTCGAGTTGGCAAGACATGCAAGCAACCCCAGTCTCTGTGTCTCTGTGCGAGCAGTGCCATGGGAAGATGAGGCTGAGCAACAACTTTCCAGGCTAGCCCCTTCTGGCTGCCAGCTATCTGCAGACGTTCGCACGTTCGCATTTTCGGAGCAGGGCTGGGAAAGGTACTTGACAGGTACCCTCACATAACGAGGCTACGTTTGAATTTTGAGGTGGCAAGACAAGCAAGCAGCCCCAGTCTCTGTGCCTCTGTGCGAGCAGTGCCATGGGCAGATGAGGCTGAGCAACAGCTTTCCAGGCTAGCCCCTTCTGGCTGCCAGCTATCGGCAGACGTTCGCATTCTCGGAGCAGAGCTGCGAAAGGAGCCTGGCAGGGACGCCTCCATTCCCAGGATACGTTTGAAGTTTGAGGTGGCAAGACAAGCAAGCAGCCCCAGTCTCTGTGCCTCTGTGCGAGCACTGCCATGGGCAGATGAGGCTGAGCAACAGCTTTGCAGGCTAGCCCCTTCTGGCTGCCAGCTATCTGCAGACTTTCGCATTCTCAGAGCAGGGCTGGGAAAGGTACTTGACAGGTACCCTCACATTCCCAGGCTACGTTTGAAGTTTGAGGTGGCAACACAAGCAAGCAGCCCCAGTCTCTGTGCCTCTGTGCGAGCAGTGCCATGGGCAGATGAGGCTGAGCAACAGCTTTCCAGGCTAGCCCCTTCTGGCTGCCAGCTATCTGCAGACGTTCGCATTCTCGGAGAAGGGCTACGAAAGGAGCCTGGCAGGCGCACATCTATTTCCAGGTTACGTGTGAATTTTGAGGTGGAAAGACAAGTAAGCAGCCCCACTCTCTGTGCCTCTGTGCGAGCAGTGCCATGGGAAGGTGAGGCTGAGCAACAGCTTTTCAGGCTAGCCCCTTCTGGCTGCCAGCTATCTGCAGACGTTCGCATTTTCGGAGCAGGGCTGGGAAAGGCACTTGGCAGGTACCCTCCCATTTCCAGGAAACGTTTGAAGTTTGAGGTGGCAAAACAAGCAAGCAGCCCCAGTCTCTGTGCCTCTGTGCGAGCAGTGCCATGGGCAGATGAGGCTGAGCAACAGCTTTCCAGGCTAGTCCCTTCTGGCTGCCAGCTATCTGCAGACGTTCGCATTCTCAGAGCAGGGCTGGGAAAGGCACTTGGCAGGTACCCTCCCATTTCCAGGATACGTTTGAAGTTTGAGGTGGCAAAACAAGCAAGCAGCCCCAGTCTCTGTGCCTCTGTGCGAGCAGTGCCATGGGCAGATGAGGCTGAGCAACAGCTTTTCAGGCTAGCCCCTTCTGGCTGCCAGCTATCTGCAGACGTTTGCATTTTCGGAGCAGGGCTGGGAAGGCACTTGGCAGGTACCCTCCCATTTCCAGGATACGTTTGAAGTTTGAGGTGGCAAAACAAGCAAGCAGCCCCACTCTCTGTGCCTCTGTGCGAGCAGTGCCATGGGCAGATGAGGCTGAGCAACAGCTTTCTAGGCTAGTTCCTTCTGGCTGCCAGCTATCTGCAGTCGTTCGCATTTTCAGAGTAGAAATGCCGGACTTTCCAGAAAGGGACCCCCTAAGCTACGTTTGAAGTTTGAGGTGGCAAGACAAGCAAGCAGCCCCAGTCTCTGTGCCTCTGTGCGAGCAGTGCCATGGGCAGGTGAGGTTGAGCAACAGCTTTCCAGGCTAGCCCCTTCTGACTGCCAGCTATCTGCAGACGTTCGCATTTTCGGAGTAGGGCTGTCGAACGATTCCAAAAAGGACACCCTAAGGTACGTTAAGTTTGAGGTGGCAAGACAAGCAAGCAGCCCCAGTCTCTGTGGCTCTGTGCGAGCAGTGTCATGGGCACGTGAGGCTGAGCAACAGCTTTCCAGGCTAGCCCCTTCTGGCTGCCGGCTATTTGCAGACGTTCGCATTTTCGGAACAGGGCTGCCGGAGGCGCCCGTCAGACACCCCCTTTGTTACTTTTGAAGTTTGAGGTGGCAACACAAGCAAGCAGCCCCAGTCTCTGTGCCTCTGTGCGAGCAGTGCCATGGGCAGATGAGGCTGAGTAACAGCTTTCCAGGCTAGCCCCTTCTGCCTGCCATCTATCTGCAGACGTTCACATTTTCAGAGCAGGGCTACGAAAGGAGCCTGGCAGGCGCACATCTATTCCCAGGATACATTTGAATTTTGAGATTACAAGATAAGCAAGCAGCCCCAATCTCTGTGCCTCTGTGCGAGCAGTGCCATGAGCACATGAGGCTGAGCAACAGCTTTCCAGGCTAGCCCCTTTTGGCTGCCAGCGATCTGCAGACGTTCGCATTTTCGGAACAGGGCTGCCGGAGGCGCCCGGCAGAAATCCCCTTTGTTACTTTTGAAGTTTGAGGTGGCAAGACAAGCAAGCAGCCCCAGTCTCTGTGCCTCTGTGCGAGCACTGCCATGGGCAGATGAGTCTGAGCAACAGCTTTGCAGGCTAGCCCCTTCTGGCTGCCAGCTATCTACAGACGTTCGTACTTTCGAAGCAGGGCTGCCGGAGGCGCCCGGCATGGACCCTTTAAGCTACGTTTGAAGTTTGAGGTGGCAAGACAAGCAAGCAGCCACAGTCTCTGTGCCTCTGTGCGAGCAGTGCCATGGGCAGATGAGGCTGAGCAACAGCTTTCCAGGCTAGCCCCTTCTGGCTGCCAGCTATTTGCAGACGTTCGCATTTTCAGACCAGGGCTGCCGGAGGCGCCCGGCAGAGACACCCTTTGTTACTTTTGAAGTTTGAGGTGGCAAGACAAGCAAGCAGCCCCAGTCTCTGTGCCTCTGTGCGAGCAGTGTCATGGGCACGTGAGGCTGAGCAACAGCTTTCCAGGCTAGCCCCTTCTGGCTGCCGGCTATTTGCAGACGTTCGCATTTTCGTAACAGGGCTGCCGGAGGCGCCCGGCAGAGACCCCCTTTGTTACTTTTGAAGTTTGAGGTGGCAAGACAAGCAAGCAGCCCCAGTCTCTGTGCCTCTGTGCGAGCAGTGCCATGGGCAGATGAGGCTGAGCAACAGCTTTCCAGGCTAGCCCTTTCTCGCTGCCAGCTATCTACAGACGTTCGTATTTTTGAAGCAGGGCTGCTGCAGACACCCGGCATGGACCCTTTAAGCTACATTTGAAGTTTGAGGTGGCAAAACAAGCAAGCAGCCCCACTCTCTGTGCCTCTGTGCGAGCAGTGCCATGGGCAGGTGAGGCTGAGCAACAGCTTTCCAGGCTAGTCACTTCTGGATGCCAGCTATCTGCAGACATTCGCATTCTCGGAGAAGGGCTACAAAAGGAGCCTGGCAGGCGCACATCTATTTAAAGGTCACGTGTGAATTTTGAGGTGGCAAGACAAGCAAGCAGCCCCAGTCTCTGTGCCTCTGTGCGAGCAGTGCCATGGGCAGATGAGGCTGAGCAACAGCTTTCTAGTCTAGTCCCTTCTAGCTGCCAGCTATCTGCAGTCGTTCGCATTTTCAGAGTAGAAATGCCGGACTTTCCAGAAAGGGACCCCCTAAGCTACGTTTGATGTTTGAGGTGGCAAGACAAGCAAGCAGCCCCAGTCTCTGTGCCTCTGTGCGAGCAGTGCCATGGGCAGGTGAGGCTGAGCAACAGCTTTCCAGGCTAGCCCCTTCTGACTGCCAGCTATCTGCAGACGTTCGCATTTTCGGAGTAGGGCTGTCGAACGATTCCATAAAGGACACCCTAAGGTACGTTAAGTTTGAGGTGGCAAGACAAGCAAGCAGCCCCAGTCTCTGTGGCTCTGTGCGAGCAGTGTCATGGGCACGTGAGGCTGAGCAACAGCTTTCCAGGCTAGCCCCTTCTGGCTGCCGGCTATTTGCAGACGTTCGCTTTTTCGGAACAGGGCTGCCGGAGGCGCCCGTCAGACACCCCCTTTGTTACTTTTGAAGTTTGAGGTGGCAACACAAGCAAGCAGCCCCAGTCTCTGTGCCTCTGTGCGAGCAGTGCCATGGGCAGATGAGGCTGAGTAACAGCTTTCCAGGCTAGCCCCTTCTGCCTGCCATCTATCTGCAGACGTTCACATTTTCAGAGCAGGGCTACGAAAGGAGCCTGGCAGGCGCACATCTATTCCCAGGATACATTTGAATTTTGAGGTTACAAGATAAGCAAGCAGCCCCAATCTCTGTGCCTCTGTGCGAGCAGTGCCATGAGCACATGAGGCTGAGCAACAGCTTTCCAGGGTAGCCCCTTTTGGCTGCCAGCGATCTGCAGACGTTCGCATTTTCGGAACAGGGCTGCCGGAGGCGCCCGGCAGAACTCCCCTTTGTTACTTTTGAAGTTTGAGGTGGCAAGACAAGCAAGCAGCCCCAGTCTCTGTGCCTCTGTGCGAGCACTGCCATGGGCAGATGAGGCTGAGCAACAGCTTTGCAGGCTAGCCCCTTCTGGCTGCCAGCTATCTACAGACGTTCGTACTTTCGAAGCAGGGCTGCCGGAGGCGCCCGGCATGGACCCTTTAAGCTACGTTTGAAGTTTCAGGTGGCAAGACAAGCAAGCAGCCCCAGTCTCTGTGCCTCTGTGCGAGCAGTGCCATGGGCAGATGAGGCTGAGCAACAGCTTTCCAGGCTAGCCCCTTCTGACTGCCATCTATTTGCAGACGTTCGCTTTTTCAGACCAGGGCTGCCGGAGGCGCCCGGCAGAGACACCCTTTGTTACTTTTGAAGTTTGAGGTGGCAAGACAAGCAAGTAGCCCCAGTCTCTGTGCCTCTGTGCAATCAGTGCCATGGGCAGATGAGGCTGAGTAACAGCTTTCCAGGCTAGCCCCTTCTGCCTGTCAACTATCTGCAGCTGTTCGCATTTTCGGAGCATGGCTCAGGAGGCGCCCGGCACGGAGCCCATAAGATACGTTTGAAGTCTGAGGTGTCAGACAAGCAAGCAGCCCCAGTCTCCGTGCCTCTGTGCGAGCAGTGTCATGGGCATGTGAGGCTGAGCAACAGCTTTCCAGGCTAGCCCCTTCTGGCTGCCAGCTATTTGCAGACGTTCGCATTTTGGGAACAGGGCTACCGGAGCCGCCCGGCAGAGACCCCCTTCGTTACTTTTGAAGTTTGAGGTGGCAAGAGAAGCAAGTAGCCCCAGTCTCTGTGCCTGTGTGCGAGCAGTGCCATGCGCAGATGAGGCTGAGTAACAGCTTTCCAGGCTAGCCTCTTCTGGCTGCCAGCTATCTGCAGACGTTCGCATTTTCGGAGTAGGGTTGCCGGACGATCCCAAAAAGGACCCCCTAAGCTACGTTATGTTTGAGGTGGCAAGACAAGCAAGCAGCCCCAGTCTCTGTGCCTCTGTGCGAGCAGTGTCATGGGCACGTGAGGCTGAGCAACAGCTTTCCAGGCTAGCCCCTTCTGGCTGCCGGCTATTTGCAGACGTTCGCATTTTCGTAACAGGGCTGCCGGAGGCGCCCGGCAGAGACCCCCTTTGTTACTTTTGAAGTTTGAGGTGGCAAGACAAGCAAGCAGCCCCAGTCTCTGTGCCTCTGTGCGAGCAGTGCCATGGGCAGATGAGGCTGAGCAACAGCTTTCCAGGCTAGCCCTTTCTGGCTGCCAGCTATCTACAGACGTTCGTATTTTTGAAGCAGGGCTGCTGCAGACACCCGGCATGGACCCTTTAAGCTACATTTGAAGTTCGAGTTGGCAAGACATGCAAGCAACCCCAGTCTCTGTGTCTCTGTGCGAGCAGTGCCATGGGAAGATGAGGCTGAGCAACAACTTTCCAGGCTAGCCTCTTCTGGCTGCCAGCTATCTGCAGACGTTCGCATTTTCGGAGCAGGGCTGGGAAAGGTACTTGACAGGTACCCTCACATAACGAGGCTACGTTTGAATTTTGAGGTGGCAAGACAAGCAAGCAGCCCCAGTCTCTGTGCCTCTGTGCGAGCAGTGCCATGGGCAGATGAGGCTCAGCAAAAGCTTTCCAGGCTAGCCCCTTCTGGCTGCCAGCTATCGGCAGACGTTCGCATTCTCGGAGCAGAGCTGCGAAAGGAGCCTGGCAGGGACGCCTCCATTCCCAGGATACGTTTGAAGTTTGAGGTGGCAAGACAAGCAAGCAGCCCCAGTCTCTGAGCCTCTGTGCGAGCAGTGCCATGGGCAGATGAGGCTGAGCAACAGCTTTCCAGGCTAGCCCCTTTTGGCTGCCAGCGATCTGCAGACGTTCGCATTTTCGGAACAGGGCTGCCGGAGGCGCCCGGCAGAAACCCCCTTTGTTACTTTTGAAGTTTGAGGTGGCAAGACAAGCAAGCAGCCCCAGTCTCTGTGCCTCTGTGCGAGCACTGCCATGGGCAGATGAGGCTGAGCAACAGCTTTGCAGGCTAGCCCCTTCTGGCTGCCAGCTATCTGCAGACGTTCGCATTCTCAGAGCAGGGCTGGGAAAGGTACTTGGCAGGTACCCTCACATTCCCAGGCTACGTTTGAAGTTTGAGGTGGCAACACAAGCAAGCAGCCCCAGTCTCTGTGCCTCTGTGCGAGCAGTGCCATGGGCAGATGAGGCTGAGCAACAGCTTTCCAGGCTAGTCCCTTCTGGCTGCCAGCTATCTGCAGACGTTCGCATTCTCGGAGAAGGGCTACGAAAGGAGCCTGGCAGGCGCACATCTATTTCCAGGTTACGTGTGAATTTTGAGGTGGCAAGACAAGCAAGCAGCCCCAGTCTCTGTGCCTCTGTGCGAGCAGTGCCATGGGAAGGTGAGGCTGAGCAACAGCTTTTCAGGCTAGCCCCTTCTGGCTGCCAGCTATCTGCAGACGTTCGCATTTTCGGAGCAGGGCTGGGAAAGGCACTTGGCAGGTACCCTCCCATTTCCAGGATACGTTTGAAGTTTGAGGTGGCAAAACAAGCAAGCAGCCCCAGTCTCTGTGCCTCTGTGCGAGCAGTGCCATGGGCAGATGAGGCTGAGCAACAGCTTTCTAGGCTAGTCCCTTCTGGCTGCCAGCTATCTGCAGTCGTTCGCATTTTCAGAGTAGAAATGCCGGACTTTCCAGAAAGGGACCCCCTAAGCTACGTTTGATGTTTGAGGTGGCAAGACAAGCAAGCAGCCCCAGTCTCTGTGCCTCTGTGCGAGCAATGCCATGGGCAGGTGAGGCTGAGCAACAGCTTTCCAGGCTAGCCCCTTCTGACTGCCAGCTATCTGAAGACGTTCGCATTTTCGGAGTAGGGCTGTCGAACGATTCCAAAAAGGACACCCTAAGGTACGTTAAGTTTGAGGTGGCAAGACAAGCAAGCAGCCCCAGTCTCTGTGCCTCTGTGCGAGCAGTGTCATGGGCACGTGAGGCTGAGCAACAGCTTTCCAGGCTAGCCCCATCTGGCTGCCGGCTATTTGCAGACGTTCGCATTTTCGGAACAGGGCTGCGGGAGGCGCCCGTCAGACACCCCCTTTGTTACTTTTGAAGTTTGAGGTGGCAAGACAAGCAAGCAGCCCCAGTCTCTGTGCCTGTGTGCGAGCAGTGCCATGGGCAGATGAGGCTGAGTAACAGCTTTCCAGGCTAGCCCCTTCTGCCTGCCATCTCTCTGCAGACGTTCACATTTTCAGAGCAGGGCTACGAAAGGAGCCTGGCAGGCGCACATCTATTCCCAGGCTACATTTGAATTTTGAGGTTACAAGATAAGCAAGCATCCCC
Source organism: Opisthocomus hoazin (assembly GCF_030867145.1). NCBI lineage: Eukaryota > Metazoa > Chordata > Aves > Opisthocomiformes > Opisthocomidae > Opisthocomus > Opisthocomus hoazin. The sequence continues at coordinate 8,935,750 of NC_134437.1, read as the reverse complement.
AATCTCTGTGCCTCTGTGCGAGCAGTGTCATGGGCACGTGAGGCTGAGCAACAGCTTTGCAGGCTAGCCCCTTCTGGCTGCCAGCTATCTACAGACGTTCGTATTTTCGAAGCAGGGCTGCTGGAGACACCCGGCATGGACCCTTTAAGCTACGTTTGAAGTTTGAGGTGGCAAGACAAGCAAGCAGCCCCAGTCTCTGTGCCTCTGTGCGAGCAGTGCCATGGGCAGATGAGGCTGAGCAACAGCTTTCCAGGATAGCCCCTTCTGGCTGCCAGCTATCTGCAGACGTTCGCATTCTCAGAGCAGGGCTGGGAAAGGTACTTGGCAGGTACCCTCACATTCCCAGGCTACGTTTGAAGTTTGAGGTGGCAACACAAGCAAGCAGCCCCAGTCTCTGTGCCTCTGTGCGAGCAGTGCCATGGGCAGATGAGGCTGAGCAACAGCTTTCCAGGCTAGTCCCTTCTGGCTGCCAGCTATCTGCAGACGTTCGCATTCTCGGAGAAGGGCTACGAAAGGAGCCTGGCAGGCGCACATCTATTTCCAGGTTACGTGTGAATTTTGAGGTGGCAAGACAAGCAAGCAGCCCCAGTCTCTGTGCCTCTGTGCGAGCAGTGCCATGGGAAGGTGAGGCTGAGCAACAGCTTTTCAGGCTAGCCCCTTCTGGCTGCCAGCTATCTGCAGACGTTCGCATTTTCGGAGCAGGGCTGGGAAAGGCACTTGGCAGGTACCCTCCCATTTCCAGGATACGTTTGAAGTTTGAGGTGGCAAAACAAGCAAGCAGCCCCAGTCTCTGTGCCTCTGTGCGAGCAGTGCCATGGGCAGATGAGGTTGAGCAACAGCTTTCCAGGCTAGCCCCTTCTGGCTGCCAGCTATCTGCAGTCGTTCGCATTTTCAGAGTAGAAATGCCGGACTTTCCAGAAAGGGACACCCTAAGCTACGTTTGATGTTTGAGGTGGCAAGACAAGCAAGCAGCCCCAGTCTCTGTGCCTCTGTGCGAGCAGTGCCATGGGCAGGTGAGGCTGAGCAACAGCTTTCCAGGCTAGCCCCTTCTGACTGCCAGCTATCTGCAGACGTTCGCATTTTCGGAGTAGGGCTGTCGAACGATTCCAAAAAGGACACCCTAAGGTACGTTAAGTTTGAGGTGGCAAGACAAGCAAGCAGCCCCAGTCTCTGTGCCTCTGTGCAATCAGTGCCATGGGCAGATGAGGCTGAGTAACAGCTTTCCAGGCTAGCCCCTTCTGCCTGTCAACTATCTGCAGCTGTTCGCATTTTCGGAGCAGGGCTCAGGAGGCGCCCGGCACGGAGCCCATAAGATACGTTTGAAGTCTGAGGTGTCAGACAAGCAAGCAGCCCCAGTCTCCGTGCCTCTGTGCGAGCAGTGTCATGGGCATGTGAGGCTGAGCAACAGATTTCCAGGCTAGCTTCTTCTGGCTGCCAGCTATTTGCAGACGTTCGCATTTTGGGAACAGGGCTACCGGAGCCGCCCGGCAGAGACCCCTTTCGTTACTTTTGAAGTTTGAGGTGGCAAGACAAGCAAGTAGCCCCAGTCTCTGTGCCTGTGTGCGAGCAGTGCCATGCGCAGATGAGGCTGAGCAACAGCTTTCCAGGCTAGCCTCTTCTGGCTGCCAGCTATCTGCAGACGTTCGCATTTTCGGAGTACGGTTGCCGGACGATCCCAAAAAGGACCCCCTAAGCTACGTTATGTTTGAGGTGGCAAGACAAGCAAGCAGCCCCAGTCTCTGTGCCTCTGTGCGAGCAGTGCCATGGGCAGATGAGGCTGAGCAACAGCTTTCCAGGCTAGCCCCTTCTGGCTGCCAGCTATCTGCAGACGTTCGCATTTTCGGAGCAGGGCTGCCGGAGGCGCCCAGCACGGACTACGAACTGTACGTCTGACGTTTGAGGTGGCAAGACAAGCAAGCAGCCCCAGTCTCTGTGCCTCTGTGCGAGCAGTGCCATGGGCAGATGAGGCTGAGCAACAGCTTTTCCCGCTAGACATGTACGGCTGCCAGTTATCTGCAGATGTTTGCATTTTCGGAACTGGGCTGCAGGAGACGCCCTACACGAACCCCCTATATTGTGTTCGAAGTTTGAAGTGGCAAGACAAGCAAGCAGCCCCAGTCTCTGTGCCTCTGCGCGAGCAGTGCCATGGGCAGATGAGGCTCAGCAAAAGCTTTCCAGGCTAGCCCCTTCTGGCTGCCAGCTATCGGCAGACGTTCGCATTATCGGAGCAGGACTGCCGGAGGCGCACGGCATGTACCCCCTACGTTACATTTGAAGTTTGAGGTGGCAAGACAAGCAAGCAGCCCCAGTCTCTGTGCCTCTATGCGAGCACTGCCATGGGCAGATGAGGCTGAGTAATAGCTTTCCAGGCTAGCCCCTTCTGGCTGCCAGCTATTTGCAGACGTTTGCATTTTCGGAGCAGGGCTGCTGGAGGCGCCCGGCACGGACCCTTAAAGCTACGTTTGAAGTTGGAGGTGGCAAGACAAGTAAGCAGCCCCAGTCTCTGTGCCTCTGTGCAAGCAGTGCCATGGGCAGATGAGGCTGAGTAACAGCTTTCCAGGCTAGCCCCTTCTGGCTGCCAGCTATCTGCAGACGTTTGCATTTTCAGAGCAGGGCTGCAGGGGGCGCCCGTCACGGACGCTCTAAGATACGTTTGAAGTTCGAGGTGGCAAGACAAGCAAGTAGCCCCCGTCTCTGTGCCTCTGTGCGAGCAGTGGAATGGGCAGATGAGGCTGAGTAACAGCTTTCCAGGCTAGCCCTTCAGGCTGCCAGCTATTTGCAGACGTTCGCATTTTCAGAGCAGGGCTGCCAGAGGCGCCCGGCAGAGACACCCTTTGTTACGTGTGAAGTTTGAGGTGGCAAGACAAGCAAGCAGCCCCAGTCTCTGTGCCTCTGTGCGAGCAGTGCCATGGGCAGATGAGGCTGAGTAACAGCTTTCCAGGCTAGCCCCTTCTGGCTGCCATCTATCTGCAGACGTTCACATTTTCAGAGCGGGGCTACGAAAGGAGCCTGGCAGGCGCACGTCTATTCCCAGGCTACATTTGAATTTTGAGGTTACAAGATAAGCAAGCAGCCCCAATCTCTGTGCCTCTGTGCGAGCAGTGCCATGAGCACATGAGGCTGAGCAACAGCTTTCCAGGCTAGCCCCTTTTGGCTGCCAGCGATCTGCAGACGTTCGCATTTTCGGAACAGGACTGCCGGAGGCGCCCGGCAGAAACCCCCTTTGTTACTTTTGAAGTTTGAGGTGGCAAGACAAGCAAGCAGCCCCAGTCTCTGTGCCTCTGTGCGAGCACTGCCATGGGCAGATGAGGCTGAGCAACAGCTTTCCAGGCTAGCCCCTTCTGGCTGCCAGCTTTTTGCAGACGTTCGCATTTTCAGCCCAGGGCTGCCGGAGGCGCCCGGCAGAGACACCCTTTGTTACTTTTGAAGTTTAAGGTGGCAAGACAAGCAAGCAGCCCCAGTCTCTGTGCCTCTGTGCAATCAGTGCCATGGGCAGATGAGGCTAAGTAACAGCTTTCCAGGCTAGCCCCTTCTGCCTGTCAACTATCTGCAGCTGTTCGCATTTTCGGAGCAGGGCTCAGGAGGCGCCCGGCACGGAGCCCATAAGATACGTTTGAAGTCTGAGGTGTCAGACAAGCAAGCAGCCCCAGTCTCCGTGCCTCTGTGCGAGCAGTGTCATGGGCATGTGAGGCTGAGCAACAGATTTCCAGGCTAGCTTCTTCTGGCTGCCAGCTATTTGCAGACGTTCGCATTTTGGGAACAGGGCTACCGGAGCCGCCCGGCAGACACCCCTTTCGTTACTTTTGAAGTTTGAGGTAGCAAGAGAAGCAAGTAGCCCCAGTCTCTGTGCCTGTGTGCGAGCAGTGCCATGCGCAGATGAGGCTGAGTAACAGCTTTCCAGGCTAGCCTCTTCTGGCTGCCAGCTATCTGCAGACGTTCGCATTTTCGGAGTACGGTTGCCGGACGATCCCAAAAAGGACCCCCTAAGCTACGTTATGTTTGAGGTGGCAAGACAAGCAAGCAGCCCCAGTCTCTGTGCCTCTGTGCGAGCAGTGCCATGGGCAGATGAGGCTGAGCAACAGCTTTTCCCGCTAGACATGTACGGCTGCCAGTTATCTGCAGATGTTTGCATTTTCGGAACTGGGCTGCAGGAGACGCCCTACACGAACCCCCTATATTGTGTTCGAAGTTTGAAGTGGCAAGACAAGCAAGCAGCCCCAGTCTCTGTGCCTCTGCGCGAGCAGTGCCATGGGCAGATGAGGCTCAGCAAAAGCTTTCCAGGCTAGCCCCTTCTGGCTGCCAGCTATCGGCAGACGTTCGCATTATCGGAGCAGGACTGCCGGAGGCGCACGGCATGTACCCCCTATGTTACATTTGAAGTTTGAGGTGGCAAGACAAGCAAGCAGCCCCAGTCTCTGTGCCTCTGTGCGAGCAGTGCCATGGGCAGATGAGGCTGAGTAATAGCTTTCCAGGCTAGCCCCTTCTGGCTGCCAGCTATTTGCAGACGTTCGCATTTTCGGAGCAGGGCTGCTGGAGGCGCCCGGCACGGACCCTTGAAGCTACGTTTGAAGTTGGAGGTGGCAAGACAAGTAAGCAACCCCAGTCTCTGTGCCTCTGTGCAAGCAGTGCCATGGGCAGATGAGGCTGAGTAACAGCTTTCCAGGCTAGCCCCTTCTGGCTGCCAGCTATCTGCAGACGTTTGCATTTTCAGAGCAGGGCTGCAGGGGGCGCCCGTCACGGACGCTCTAAGATACGTTTGAAGTTCGAGGTGGCAAGACAAGCAAGTAGCCCCCGTCTCTGTGCCTCTGTGCGAGCAGTGGAATGGGCAGATGAGGCTGAGTAACAGCTTTCCAGGCTAGCCCTTCAGGCTGCCAGCTATTTGCAGACGTTCGCATTTTCAGAGCAGGGCTGCCAGAGGCGCCCGGCAGAGACACCCTTTGTTACGTGTGAAGTTTGAGGTGGCAAGACAAGCAAGCAGCCCCAGTCTCTGTGCCTCTGTGCGAGCAGTGCCATGGGCAGATGAGGCTGAGCAACAGCTTTCCAGGCTAGTCCCTTCTGGCTGCCAGCTATCTGCAGACGTTCGCATTCTCGGAGAAGGGCTACGAAAGTAGCCTGGCAGGCGCACATCTATTTCCAGGTTACGTGTGAATTTTGAGGTGGCAAGACAAGCAAGCAGCCCCAGTCTCTGTGCCTCTGTGCGAGCAGTGCCATGGGAAGGTGAGGCTGAGCAACAGCTTTTCAGGCAAGCCCCTTCTGGCTGCCAGCTATCTGCAGACGTTCGCATTTTCGGAGCAGGGCTGGGAAAGGCACTTGGCAGGTACCCTCCCATTCCCAGGCAACTTTTGAAGTTTGAGGTGTCAAGACAAGCAAGTAAGCCCCAGTCTCTGTGCCTCTGTGCGAGCAGTGCCATGGGCAGATGAGGCTGAGCAACAGCTTTCCAGGCTAGCCCGTTCTGGCTGCCAGCTATCTGCAGACGTTCGCATTTTCGGAGTAGGGCTGCCGGACGATCCCAAAAAAGACCCCCTAAGCTACGTTATGTTTGAGGTGGCAAGACAAGCAAGCAGCCCCAGTCTTTGTGCCTCTGTGCAATCAGTGCCATGGGCAGATGAGGCTGAGTAACAGCTTTCCAGGCTAGCCCCTTCTGCCTGTCATCTATCTGCAGCTGTTCGCATTTTCGGATCAGGGCTCAGGAGGTGCCCGGCACGGACCCCATAATATACGTTTGAAGTCTGAGGTGTCAGACAAGCAAGCAGCCCCAGTCTCCGTGCCTCTGTGCGAGCAGTGTCATGGGCATGTGAGGCTGAGCAACAGCTTTCCAGGCTAGCTCCTTCTGGCTGCCAGCTATTTGCAGACGTTCGCACATTGTGAACAGGGCTACCGGAGCCGCCCGGCAGACACCCCCTTCGTTACTTTTGAAGTTTGAGGTGGCAAGACAAGCAAGCAGCCCCAGTCTCTGTGCCTCTGTGCGAGCAGTGCCATGGGCACATGAGGCTGAGCATCAGCTTTCCAGGCTAGCCCCTTCTGGCTGCCAGCTATCTACAGACGTTCGTATTTTTGAAGCAGGGCTGCTGCAGACACCCGGCATGGACCCTTTAAGCTACATTTGAAGTTCGAGTTGGCAAGACATGCAAGCAACCCCAGTCTCTGTGCCTCTGTGCGAGCAGTGCCATGGGAAGATGAGGCTGAGCAACAGCTTTCCAGGCTAGCCCCTTCTGGCTGCCAGCTATCTGCAGACGTTCGCATTCTCAGAGCAGGGCTGGGAAAGGTACTTGACAGGTACCCTCACATAACGAGGCTACGTTTGAATTTTGAGGTGGCAAGACAAGCAAGCAGCCCCAGTCTCTGTGCCTCTGTGCGAGCAGTGCCATGGGCAGATGAGGCTGAGTAACAGCTTTCCAGGCTAGCCCCTTCTGCCTGCCATCTATCTGCAGACGTTCACATTTTCAGAGCAGGGCTAGGAAAGGAGCCTGGCAGGCGCACATCTGTTCCCAGGCTACATTTGAATTTTGAGGTTACAAGATAAGCAAGCAGCCCCAATCTCTGTGCCTCTGTGCGAGCAGTGCCATGAGCACATGAGGCTGAGCAACAGCTTTCCAGGCTAGCCCCTTTTGGCTGCCAGCGATCTGCAGACGTTCGCATTTTCGGAACAGGGCTGCCGGAGGCGCCCGGCAGAAACCCCCTTTGTTACTTTTGAAGTTTGAGGTGGCAAGACAAGCAAGCAGCCCCAGTCTCTGTGCCTCTGTGCGAGCACTGCCATGGGCAGATGAGGCTGAGCAACAGCTTTGCAGGCTAGCCCCTTCTGGCTGCCAGCTATCTACAGACGTTCGTATTTTCGAAGCAGGGCTGCTGGAGACACCCGGCATGGACCCTTTAAGCTACATTTGAAGTTTGAGGTGGCAAGACAAGCAAGCAGCCCCAGTCTCTGTGCCTCTGTGCGAGCAGTGCCATGGGCAGATGAGGCTGAGCAACAGCTTTCCAGGCTAGCCCCTTCTGGCTGCCAGCTATTTGCAGACGTTCGCATTTTCAGACCAGGGCTGCAGGAGGCGCCCGGCAGAGACACCCTTTGTTACTTTTGAAGTTTGAGGTGGCAAGACAAGCAAGCAGCCCCAGTCTCTGTGCCTCTGTGCAATCAGTGCCATGGGCAGATGAGGCTGAGTAACAGCTTTCCAGGCTAGCCCCTTCTGCCTGTCAACTATCTGCAGCTGTTCGCATTTTCGGAGCAGGGCTCAGGAGGCGCCCGGCACGGACCCCATAAGATACGTTTGAAGTCTGAGGTGTCAGACAAGCAAGCAGCCCCAGTCTCCGTGCCTCTGTGCGAGCAGTGTCATGGGCATGTGAGGCTGAGCAACAGCTTTCCAGGCTAGCTCCTTCTGGCTGCCAGCTATTTGCAGACGTTCGCATTTTGGGAACAGGGCTACCGGAGCCGCCCGGCAGAGACCCCCTTCGTTACTTTTGAAATTTGAGGTGGCAAGAGAAGCAAGTAGCCCCAGTCTCTGTGCCTGTGTGCGAGCAGAGCATGCGCAGATGAGGCTGAGCAACAGCTTTCCAGGCTAGCCTCTTCTGGCTGCCAGCTATCTGCAGACGTTCGCATTTTCGGAGTAGGGTTGCCGGACGATCCCAAAAAGGACCCCCTAAGCTACGTTATGTTTGAGGTGGCAAGACAAGCAAGTAGCCCCAGTCTCTGTGCCTCTGTGCGAGCAGTGTCATGGGCACGTGAGGCTGAGCAACAGCTTTCCAGGCTAGCCCCTTCTGGCTGCCGGCTATTTGCAGACGTTCGCATTTTCGTAACAGGGCTGCCAGAGGCGCCCTGAAGAGACCCCCTTTATTACTTTTGAAGTTTGAGGTGGCAAGACAAGCAAGCAGCCCCAGTCTCTGTGCCTCTGTGCGAGCAGTGCCATGGGCAGATGAGGCTGAGTAACAGCTTTCCAGGCTAGCCCCTTCTGCCTGTCAACTATCTGCAGCTGTTCGCATTTTCGGAGCAGGGCTCAGGAGGCGCCCGGCACGGACCCCATAATATACGTTTGAAGTCTAAGGTGTCAGACAAGCAAGCAGCCCCAGTCTCCGTGCCTCTGTGCGAGCAGTGTCATGGGCATGTGAGGCTGAGCAACAGCTTTCCAGGCTAGCTCCTTCTGGCTGCCAGCTATTTGCAGACGTTCGCATTTTGGGAACAGGGCTACCGGAGCCGCCCGGCAGACACCCCCTTCGTTACTTTTGAAGTTTGAGGTGGCAAGAGAAGCAAGTAGCCCCAGTCTCTGTGCCTGTGTGCGAGCAGTGCCATGCGCAGATGAGGCTGAGTAACAGCTTTCCAGGCTAGCCTCTTCTGGCTGCCAGCTATCTGCAGACGTTCGCATTTTCGAAGCAGGGCTGCTGGAGACACCCGGCATGGACCCTTTAAGCTACGTTTGAAGTTTGAGGTGGCAAGACAAGCAAGCAGCCCCAGTCTCTGTGCCTCTGTGCGAGCAGTGCCATGGGCAGATGAGGCTGAGCAACAGCTTTCCAGGCTAGCCCCTTCTGGCTGCCAGCTATCTGCAGACGTTCGCATTTTCGGAGCAGGGCTGCCGGAGGCGCCCAGCACGGACTACGAACTGTATGTCTGACGTTTGAGGTGGCAAGACAAGCAAGCAGCCCCAGTCTCTGTGCCTCTGTGCGAGCAGTGCCATGGGCAGATGAGGCTGAGCAACAGCTTTTCCCGCTAGACATGTACGGCTGCCAGTTATCTGCAGATGTTTGCATTTTCGGAACTGGGCTGCAGGAGACGCCCTACACGAACCCCCTATATTGTGTTCGAAGTTTGAAGTGGCAAGACAAGCAAGCAGCCCCAGTCTCTGTGCCTCTGCGCGAGCAGTGCCATGGGCAGATGAGGCTCAGCAAAAGCTTTCCAGGCTAGCCCCTTCTGGCTGCCAGCTATCGGCAGACGTTCGCATTATCGGAGCAGGACTGCCGGAGGCGCACGGCATGTACCCCCTACGTTACATTTGAAGTTTGAGGTGGCAAGACAAGCAAGCAGCCCCAGTCTCTGTGCCTCTGTGCGAGCACTGCCATGGGCAGATGAGGCTGAGTAATAGCTTTCCAGGCTAGCCCCTTCTGGCTGCCAGCTATTTGCAGACGTTCGCATTTTCGGAGCAGGGCTGCTGGAGGCGCCCGGCACGGACCCTTAAAGCTACGTTTGAAGTTGGAGGTGGCAAGACAAGTAAGCAGCCCCAGTCTCTGTGCCTCTGTGCAAGCAGTGCCATGGGCAGATGAGGCTGAGTAACAGCTTTCCAGGCTAGCCCCTTCTGGGTGCCAGCTATCTGCAGACGTTTGCATTTTCAGAGCAGGGCTGCAGGGGGCGCCCGTCACGGACGCTCTAAGATACGTTTGAAGTTCGAGGTGGCAAGACAAGCAAGTAGCCCCCGTCTCTGTGCCTCTGTGCGAGCAGTGGAATGGGCAGATGAGGCTGAGTAACAGCTTTCCAGGCTAGCCCTTCAGGCTGCCAGCTATTTGCAGACGTTCGCATTTTCAGAGCAGGGCTGCCAGAGGCGCCCGGCAGAGACACCCTTTGTTACGTGTGAAGTTTGAGGTGGCAAGACAAGCAAGCAGCCCCAGTCTCTGTGCCTCTGTGCGAGCAGTGCCATGGGCAGATGAGGCTGAGCAACAGCTTTCCAGGCTAGTCCCTTCTGGCTGCCAGCTATCTGCAGACGTTCGCATTCTCGGAGAAGGGCTACGAAAGTAGCCTGGCAGGCGCACATCTATTTCCAGGTTACGTGTGAATTTTGAGGTGGCAAGACAAGCAAGCAGCCCCAGTCTCTGTGCCTCTGTGCGAGCAGTGCCATGGGAAGGTGAGGCTGAGCAACAGCTTTTCAGGCTAGCCCCTTCTGGCTGCCAGCTATCTGCAGACGTTCGCATTTTCGGAGCAGGGCTGGGAAAGGCACTTGGCAGGTACCCTCCCATTCCCAGGCAACTTTTGAAGTTTGAGGTGGCAAGACAAGCAAGTAAGCCCCAGTCTCTGTGCCTCTGTGCGAGCAGTGCCATGGGCAGATGAGGCTGAGTAACAGCTTTCCAGGCTAGCCCCTTCTGCCTGCCATCTATCTGCAGACGTTCACATTTTCAGAGCAGGGCTACGAAAGGAGCCTGGCAGGCGCACATCTATTCCCAGGCTACATTTGAATTTTGAGGTTACAAGATAAGCAAGCAGCCCCAATCTCTGTGCCTCTGTGCGAGCAGTGCCATGAGCACATGAGGCTGAGCAACAGCTTTCCAGGCTAGCAACTTTTGGCTGCCAGCGATCTGCAGACGTTCGCATTTTCGGAACGGGGCTGCCGGAGGCGCCCGGCAGAAACCCCCTTTGTTACTTTTGAAGTTTGAGGTGGCAAGACAAGCAAGCAGCCCCAGTCTCTGTGCCTCTGTGCGAGCACTGCCATGGGCAGATGAGGCTGAGCAACAGCTTTCCAGGCTAGCCCCTTCTGGCTGCCAGCTTTTTGCAGACGTTCGCATTTTCAGCCCAGGGCTGCCGGAGGCGCCCGGCAGAGACACCCTTTGTTACTTTTGAAGTTTAAGGTGGCAAGACAAGCAAGCAGCCCCAGTCTCTGTGCCTCTGTGCAATCAGTGCCATGGGCAGATGAGGCTGAGTAACAGCTTTCCAGGCTAGCCCCTTCTGCCTGTCAACTATCTGCAGCTGTTCGCATTTTCGGAGCAGGGCTCAGGAGGCGCCCGGCACGGAGCCCATAAGATACGTTTGAAGTCTGAGGTGTCAGACAAGCAAGCAGCCCCAGTCTCCGTGCCTCTGTGCGAGCAGTGTCATGGGCATGTGAGGCTGAGCAACAGATTTCCAGGCTAGCTTCTTCTGGCTGCGAGCTATTTGCAGACGTTCGCATTTTGGGAACAGGGCTACCGGAGCCGCCCGGCAGAGACCCCTTTCGTTACTTTTGAAGTTTGAGGTGGCAAGAGAAGCAAGTAGCCCCAGTCTCTGTGCCTGTGTGCGAGCAGTGCCATGCGCAGATGAGGCTGAGTAACAGCTTTCCAGGCTAGCCTCTTCTGGCTGCCAGCTATCTGCAGACGTTCGCATTTTCGGAGTACGGTTGCCGGACGATCCCAAAAAGGACCCCCTAAGCTACGTTATGTTTGAGGTGGCAAGACAAGCAAGCAGCCCCAGTCTCTGTGCCTCTGTGCGAGCAGTGCCATGGGCAGATGAGGCTGAGCAACAGCTTTCCAGGCTAGCCCCTTCTGGCTGCCAGCTATCTGCAGACGTTCGCATTTTCGGAGTAGGGCTGCCGGAGGCGCCCAGCACGGACTACGAACTGTATGTCTGACGTTTGAGGTGGCAAGACAAGCAAGCAGCCCCAGTCTCTGTGCCTCTGTGCGAGCAGTGCCATGGGCAGATGAGGCTGAGCAACAGCTTTTCCCGCTAGACATGTACGGCTGCCAGTTATCTGCAGATGTTTGCATTTTCGGAACTGGGCTGCAGGAGACGCCCTACACGAACCCCCTATATTGTGTTCGAAGTTTGAAGTGGCAAGACAAGCAAGCAGCCCCAGTCTCTGTGCCTCTGCGCGAGCAGTGCCATGGGCAGATGAGGCTCAGCAAAAGCTTTCCAGGCTAGCCCCTTCTGGCTGCCAGCTATCGGCAGACGTTCGCATTATCGGAGCAGGACTGCCGGAGGCGCACGGCATGTACCCCCTACGTTACATTTGAAGTTTGAGGTGGCAAGACAAGCAAGCAGCCCCAGTCTCTGTGCCTCTATGCGAGCACTGCCATGGGCAGATGAGGCTGAGTAATAGCTTTCCAGGCTAGCCCCTTCTGGCTGCCAGCTATTTGCAGACGTTTGCATTTTCGGAGCAGGGCTGCTGGAGGCGCCCGGCACGGACCTTTAAAGCTACGTTTGAAGTTGGAGGTGGCAAGACAAGTAAGCAGCCCCAGTCTCTGTGCCTCTGTGCAAGCAGTGCCATGGGCAGATGAGGCTGAGTAACAGCTTTCCAGGCTAGCCCCTTCTGGGTGCCAGCTATCTGCAGACGTTTGCATTTTCAGAGCAGGGCTGCAGGGGGCGCCCGTCACGGACGCTCTAAGATACGTTTGAAGTTCGAGGTGGCAAGACAAGCAAGTAGCCCCCGTCTCTGTGCCTCTGTGCGAGCAGTGCCATGGGCAGATGAGGCTGAGTAACAGCTTTCCAGGCTAGCCCTTCAGGCTGCCAGCTATTTGCAGACGTTCGCATTTTCAGAGCAGGGCTGCCAGAGGCGCCCGGCAGAGACACCCTTTGTTACGTGTGAAGTTTGAGGTGGCAAGACAAGCAAGCAGCCCCAGTCTCTGTGCCTCTGTGCGAGCAGTGCCATGGGCAGATGAGGCTGAGCAACAGCTTTCCAGGCTAGTCCCTTCTGGCTGCCAGCTATCTGCAGACGTTCGCATTCTCGGAGAAGGGCTACGAAAGTAGCCTGGCAGGCGCACATCTATTTCCAGGTTACGTGTGAATTTTGAGGTGGCAAGACAAGCAAGCAGCCCCAGTCTCTGTGCCTCTGTGCGAGCAGTGCCATGGGAAGGTGAGGCTGAGCAACAGCTTTTCAGGCTAGCCCCTTCTGGCTGCCAGCTATCTGCAGACGTTCGCATTTTCGGAGCAGGGCTGGGAAAGGCACTTGGCAGGTACCCTCCCATTCCCAGGCAACTTTTGAAGTTTGAGGTGGCAAGACAAGCAAGTAAGCCCCAGTCTCTGTGCCTCTGTGCGAGCAGTGCCATGGGCAGATGAGGCTGAGCAACAGCTTTCCAGGCTAGCCCGTTCTGGCTGCCAGCTATCTGCAGACGTTCGCATTTTCGGAGTAGGGCTGCCGGACGATCCCAAAAAAGACCCCCTAAGCTACGTTATGTTTGAGGTGGCAAGACAAGCAAGCAGCCCCAGTCTTTGTGCCTCTGTGCAATCAGTGCCATGGGCAGATGAGGCTGAGTAACAGCTTTCCAGGCTAGCCCCTTCTGCCTGTCATCTATCTGCAGCTGTTCGCATTTTCGGATCAGGGCTCAGGAGGCGCCCGGCACGGACCCCATAATATACGTTTGAAGTCTGAGGTGTCAGACAAGCAAGCAGCCCCAGTCTCCGTGCCTCTGTGCGAGCAGTGTCATGGGCATGTGAGGCTGAGCAACAGCTTTCCAGGCTAGCTCCTTCTGGCTGCCAGCTATTTGCAGACGTTCGCATTTTGGGAACAGGGCTACCGGAGCCGCCCGGCAGACACCCCCTTCGTTAATTTTGAAGTTTGAGGTGGCAAGAGAAGCAAGTAGCCCCAGTCTCTGTGCCTGTGTGCGAGCAGTGCCATGCGCAGATGAGGCTGAGTAACAGCTTTCCAGGCTAGCCCCTTCTGGCTGCCAGCTATCTGCAGACGTTCGCATTCTCAGAGCAGGGCTGGGAAAGGTACTTGACAGGTACCCTCACATAACGAGGCTACGTTTGAGTTTTGAGGTGGCAACACAAGCAAGCAGCCCCAGTCTCTGTGCCTCTGTGCGAGCAGTGCCATGGGCAGATGAGGCTGAGTAACAGATTTCCAGGCTAGCCCCTTCTGCCTGCCATCTATCTGCAGACGTTCACATTTTCAGAGCAGGGCTACGAAAGGAGCCTGGCAGGCGCACATCTGTTCCCAGGCTACATTTGAATTTTGAGGTTACAAGATAAGCAAGCAGCCCCAATCTCTGTGCCTCTGTGCGAGCAGTGCCATGAGCACATGAGGCTGAGCAACAGCTTTCCAGGCTAGCCCCTTCTGCCTGTCATCTATCTGCAGCTGTTCGCATTTTCGGATCAGGGCTCAGGAGGCGCCCGGCACGGAGCCCATAAGATACGTTTGAAGTCTGAGGTGTTAGACAAGCAAGCAGCCCCAGTCTCCGTGCCTCTGTGCGAGCAGTGTCATGGGCATGTGAGGCTGAGCAACAGCTTTCCAGGCTAGCTCCTTCTGGCTGCCAGCTATTTGCAGACGTTCGCATTTTGGGAACAGGGCTACCGGAGCCGCCCGGCAGACACCCCCTTCGTTAATTTTGAAGTTTGAGGTGGCAAGAGAAGCAAGTAGCCCCAGTCTCTGTGCCTGTGTGCGAGCAGTGCCATGCGCAGATGAGGCTGAGTAACAGCTTTCCAGGCTAGCCCCTTCTGGCTGCCAGCTATCTGCAGACGTTCGCATTCTCAGGGCAGGGCTGGGAAAGGTACTTGACAGGTACCCTCACATAACGAGGCTACGTTTGAGTTTTGAGGTGGCAACACAAGCAAGCAGCCCCAGTCTCTGTGCCTCTGTGCGAGCAGTGCCATGGGCAGATGAGGCTGAGTAACAGATTTCCAGGCTAGCCCCTTCTGCCTGCCATCTATCTGCAGACGTTCACATTTTCAGAGCAGGGCTACGAAAGGAGCCTGGCAGGCGCACTTCTGTTCCCAGGCTACATTTGAATTTTGAGGTTACAAGATAAGCAAGCAGCCCCAATCTCTGTGCCTCTGTGCGAGCAGTGCCATGAGCACATGAGGCTGAGCAACAGCTTTCCAGGCTAGCCCCTTTTGGCTGCCAGCGATCTGCAGACGTTCGCATTTTCGGAACAGGGCTGCCGGAGGCGCCCGGCAGAAACCCCCTTTGTTACTTTTGAAGTTTGAGGTGGCAAGACAAGCAAGCAGCCCCAGTCTCTGTGCCTCTGTGCGAGCACTGCCATGGGCAGATGAGGCTGAGCAACAGCTTTGCAGGCTAGCCCCTTCTGGCTGCCAGCTATCTACAGACGTTCGTATTTTCGAAGCAGGGCTGCTGGAGACACCCGGCATGGACCCTTTAAGCTACGTTTGAAGTTTGAGGTGGCAAGACAAGCAAGCAGCCCCAGTCTCTGTGCCTCTGTGCGAGCAGTGCCATGGGCAGATGAGGCTGAGCAACAGCTTTCCAGGCTAGCCCCTTCTGGCTGCCAGCTATTTGCAGACGTTCGCATTTTCAGACCAGGGCTGCCAGAGGCGCCCGGCAGAGACACCCTTTGTTACTTTTGAAGTTTGAGGTGGCAAGACAAGCAAGCAGCCCCAGTCTCTGTGCCTCTGTGCAATCAGTGCCATGGGCAGATGAGGCTGAGTAACAGCTTTCCAGGCTAGCCCCTTCTGCCTGTCAACTATCTGCAGCTGTTAGCATTTTCGGAGCAGGGCTCAGGAGGCACCCGGCACGGACCCCATAAGATACGTTTGAAGTTTGAGGTGTCAGACAAGCAAGCAGCCCCAGTCTCCGTGCCTCTGTGCGAGCAGTGTCATGGGCATGTGAGGCTGAGCAACAGCTTTCCAGGCTAGCTCCTTCTGGCTGCCAGCTATTTGCAGACGTTCGCATTTTGGGAACAGGGCTACCGGAGCCGCCCGGCAGAGACCCCCTTCGTTACTTTTGAAATTTGAGGTGGCAAGAGAAGCAAGTAGCCCCAGTCTCTGTGCCTGTGTGCGAGCAGTGCATGCGCAGATGAGGCTGAGTAACAGCTTTCCAGGCTAGCCTCTTCTGGCTGCCAGCTATCTGCAGACGTTCGCATTTTCGGAGTAGGGTTGCCGGACGATCCCAAAAAGGACCCCCTAAGCTACGTTATGTTTGAGGTGGCAAGACAAGCAAGCAGCCCCAGTCTCTGTGCCTCTGTGCGAGCAGTGTCATGGGCACGTGAGGCTGAGCAACAGCTTTCCAGGCTAGCCCCTTCTGGCTGCCGGCTATTTGCAGACGTTCGCATTTTCGTAACAGGGCTGCCAGAGGCGCCCTGAAGAGACCCCCTTTATTACTTTTGAAGTTTGAGGTGGCAAGACAAGCAAGCAGCCCCAGTCTCTGTGCCTCTGTGCAAGCAGTGCCATGGGCAGATGAGGCTGAGTAACAGCTTTCCAGGCTAGCCCCTTCTGCCTGTCAACTATCTGCAGCTGTTCGCATTTTCGGAGCAGGGCTCAGGAGGCGCCCGGCACGGACCCCATAAGATACGTTTGAAGTCTGAGGTGTCAGACAAGCAAGCAGCCCCAGTCTCCGTGCCTCTGTGCGAGCAGTGTCATGGGCATGTGAGGCTGAGCAACAGCTTTCCAGGCTAGCTCCTTCTGGCTGCCAGCTATTTGCAGACGTTCGCATTTTGGGAACAGGGCTACCGGAGCCGCCCGGCAGACACCCCCTTCGTTACTTTTGAAGTTTGAGGTGGCAAGAGAAGCAAGTAGCCCCAGTCTCTGTGTCTGTGTGCGAGCAGTGCCATGCGCAGATGAGGCTGAGTAACAGCTTTCCAGGCTAGCCTCTTCTGGCTGCCAGCTATCTGAAGACGTTCGCATTTTCGTAACAGGGCTGCCGGAGGCGCCCTGAAGAGACCCCCTTTATTACTTTTGAAGTTTGAGGTGGCAAGACAAGCAAGCAGCCCCAGTCTCTGTGCCTCTGTGCAATCAGTGCCATGGGCAGATGAGGCTGAGTAACAGCTTTCCAGGCTAGCCCCTTCTGCCTGTCAACTATCTGCAGCTGTTCGCATTTTCGGAGCAGGGCTCAGGAGGCGCCCGGCACGGACCCCATAAGATACGTTTGAAGTCTGAGGTGTCAGACAAGCAAGCAGCCCCAGTCTCCGTGCCTCTGTGCGAGCAGTGTCATGGGCATGTGAGGCTGAGCAACAGCTTTCCAGGCTAGCCCCTTCTGGCTGCCAGCTATCTGCAGACGTTCGCATTCTCAGAGCAGGGCTGGGAAAGGTACTTGGCAGGTACCCTCGCATTCCCAGGCTACGTTTGAAGTTTGAGGTGGCAACACAAGCAAGCAGCCCCAGTCTCTGTGCCTCTGTGCGAGCAGTGCCATGGGCAGATGAGGCTGAGTAACAGCTTTCCAGGCTAGCCCCTTCTGCCTGCCATCTATCTGCAGACGTTCACATTTTCAGAGCAGGGCTAGGAAAGGAGCCTGGCAGGCGCACATCTATTCCCAGGCTACATTTGAATTTTGAGGTTACAAGATAAGCAAGCAGCCCCAATCTCTGTGCCTCTGTGCGAGCACTGCCATGGGCAGATGAGGCTGAGCAACAGCTTTGCAGGCTAGCCTCTTCTGGCTGCCAGCTATCTACAGACGTTCGTATTTTCGAAGCAGGGCTGCTGGAGACACCCGGCATGGACCCTTTAAGCTACATTTGAACTTTGAGGTGGCAAGACAAGCAAGCAGCCCCAGTCTCTGTGCCTCTGTGCGAGCACTGCCATGGGCAGATGAGGCTGAGTAATAGCTTTCCAGGCTAACCCCTTCTGGCTGCCAGCTATTTGCAGACGTTCGCATTTTCGGAGCAGGGCTGCTGGAGGCGCCCGGCACGGACCCTTAAAGCTACGTTTGAAGTTGGAGGTGGCAAGACAAGTAAGCAGCCCCAGTCTCTGTGCCTCTGTGCAAGCAGTGCCATGGGCAGAGGAGGCTGAGTAAGAGCTTTCCAGGCTAGCCCCTTCTGGCTGCCAGCTATCTGCAGATGTTCGCATTTTCAGAGCACGGCTGCCGGAGGCGCCAGGCAGAGACACCCTTTGTTACGTGTGAAGTTTGAGGTGGCAAGAGAAGCAAGTAGCCCCAGTCTCTGTGCCTGTGTGCGAGCAGTGCCATGCGCAGATGAGGCTGAGTAACAGCTTTCCAGGCTAGCCTCTTCTGGCTGCCAGCTATCTGAAGACGTTCGCATTTTCGGAGTAGGGTTGCCGGACGATCCCAAAAAGGACCCCCTAAGCTACGTTATGTTTGAGGTGGCAAGACAAGCAAGCAGCCCCAGTCTCTGTGCCTCTGTGCGAGCAGTGTCATGGGCACGTGAGGCTGAGCAACAGCTTTCCAGGCTAGCCCCTTCTGGCTGCCGGCTATTTGCAGACGTTCGCATTTTCGTAACAGGGCTGCCGGAGGCGCCCTGAAGAGACCCCCTTTATTACTTTTGAAGTTTGAGGTGGCAAGACAAGCAAGCAGCCCCAGTCTCTGTGCCTCTGTGCGAGCAGTGCCATGGGCAGATGAGGCTGAGCAACAGCTTTCCAGGCTAACCCCTTCTGCCTGCCATCTATCTGCAGACGTTCACATTTTCAGAGCAGGGCTACGAAAGGAGCCTGGTAGGCGCACATCTATTCCCAGGCTACATTTGAATTTTGAGGTTACAAGATAAGCAAGCAGCCCCAATCTCTGTGCCTCTGTGCGAGCAGTGCCATGAGCACATGAGGCTGAGCAACAGCTTTCCAGGCTAGCCCCTTTTGGCTGCCAGCGATCTGCAGACGTTCGCATTTTCGGAACAGGGCTGCCGGAGGCGCCCGGCAGAAACCCCCTTTGTTACTTTTGAAGTTTGAGGCGGCAAGACAAGCAAGCAGCCCCAGTCTCTGTGCCTCTGTGCGAGCACTGCCATGGGCAGATGAGGCTGAGCAACAGCTTTCCAGGCTAGCCCCTTCTGGCTGCCAGCTATCTACAGACGTTCGTGTTTTCGAAGTAGGGCTGCTGGAGACACCCGGCATGGACCCTTTAAGCTACGTTTGAAGTTTGAGGTGGCAAGACAAGCAAGCAGCCCCAGTCTCTGTGCCTCTGTGCGAGCAGTGCCATGGGCAGATGAGGCTGAGCAACAGCTTTCCAGGCTAGCCCCTTCTGCCTGTCAACTATCTGCAGCTGTTCGCATTTTCGGAGCAGGGCTCAGGAGGCGCCCGGCACGGACCCCATAAGATACGTTTGAAGTCTGAGGTGTCAGACAAGCAAGCAGCCCCAGTCTCCGTGCCTCTGTGCGAGCAGTGTCATGGGCATGTGAGGCTGAGCAACAGCTTTCCAGGCTAGCTCCTTCTGGCTGCCAGCTATTTGCAGACGTTCGCATTTTGGGAACAGGGCTACCGGAGCCGCCCGGCAGAGACCCCCTTCGTTACTTTTGAAGTTTGAGGTGGCAAGAGAAGCAAGTAGCCCCAGTCTCTGTGCCTGTGTGCAAGCAGTGCCATGCGCAGATGAGGCTGAGTAACAGCTTTCCAGGCTAGACTCTTCTGGCTGCCAGCTATCTGCAGACGTTCGCATTTTCGGAGTAGGGTTGCCGGACGATCCCAAAAAGGACCCCCTAAGCTACGTTATGTTTGAGGTGGCAAGACAAGCAAGCAGCCCCAGTCTCTGTGCCTCTGTGCGAGCAGTGTCATGGGCACGTGAGGCTGAGCAACAGCTTTCCAGGCTAGCCCCTTCTGGCTGCCGGCTATTTGCAGATGTTCGCATTTTCGTAACAGGGCTGCCGGAGGCGCCCTGAAGAGACCCCCTTTATTACTTTTGAAGTTTGAGGTGGCAAGACAAGCAAGCAGCCCCAGTCTCTGTGCCTCTGTGCGAGCACTGCCATGGGCAGATGAGGCTGAGTAATAGCTTTCCAGGCTAACCCCTTCTGGCTGCCAGCTATTTGCAGACGTTCGCATTTTCGGAGCAGGGCTGCTGGAGGCGCCCGGCACGGACCCTTAAAGCTACGTTTGAAGTTGGAGGTGGCAAGACAAGTAAGCAGCCCCAGTCTCTGTGCCTCTGTGCAAGCAGTGCCATGGGCAGATGAGGCTGAGTAAGAGCTTTCCAGGCTAGCCCCTTCTGGCTGCCAGCTATCTGCAGATGTTCGCATTTTCAGAGCACGGCTGCCGGAGGCGCCAGGCAGAGACACCCTTTGTTACGTGTGAAGTTTGAGGTGGCAAGAGAAGCAAGTAGCCCCAGTCTCTGTGCCTGTGTGCGAGCAGTGCCATGCGCAGATGAGGCTGAGTAACAGCTTTCCAGGCTAGCCTCTTCTGGCTGCCAGCTATCTGAAGACGTTCGCATTTTCGGAGTAGGGTTGCCGGACGATCCCAAAAAGGACCCCCTAAGCTACGTTATGTTTGAGGTGGCAAGACAAGCAAGCAGCCCCAGTCTCTGTGCCTCTGTGCGAGCAGTGTCATGGGCACGTGAGGCTGAGCAACAGCTTTCCAGGCTAGACCCTTCTGGCTGCCGGCTATTTGCAGACGTTCGCATTTTCGTAACAGGGCTGCCGGAGGCGCCCTGAAGAGACCCCCTTTATTACTTTTGAAGTTTGAGGTGGCAAGACAAGCAAGCAGCCCCAGTCTCTGTGCCTCTGTGCGAGCAGTGCCATGGGCAGATGAGGCTGAGCAACAGCTTTCCAGGCTAACCCCTTCTGCCTGCCATCTATCTGCAGACGTTCACATTTTCAGAGCAGGGCTACGAAAGGAGCCTGGTAGGCGCACATCTATTCCCAGGCTACATTTGAATTTTGAGGTTACAAGATAAGCAAGCAGCACCAATCTCTGTGCCTCTGTGCGAGCAGTGCCATGAGCACATGAGGCTGAGCAACAGCTTTCCAGGCTAGCCCCTTTTGGCTGCCAGCGATCTGCAGACGTTCGCATTTTCGGAACAGGGCTGCCGGAGGCGCCCGGCAGAAACCCCCTTTGTTACTTTTGAAGTTTGAGGCGGCAAGACAAGCAAGCAGCCCCAGTCTCTGTGCCTCTGTGCGAGCACTGCCATGGGCAGATGAGGCTGAGCAACAGCTTTCCAGGCTAGCCCCTTCTGGCTGCCAGCTATCTACAGACGTTCGTGTTTTCGAAGTAGGGCTGCTGGAGACACCCGGCATGGACCCTTTAAGCTACGTTTGAAGTTTGAGGTGGCAAGACAAGCAAGCAGCCCCAGTCTCTGTGCCTCTGTGCGAGCAGTGCCATGGGCAGATGAGGCTGAGCAACAGCTTTCCAGGCTAGCCCCTTCTGCCTGTCAACTATCTGCAGCTGTTCGCATTTTCGGAGCAGGGCTCAGGAGGCGCCCGGCACGGACCCCATAAGATACGTTTGAAGTCTGAGGTGTCAGACAAGCAAGCAGCCCCAGTCTCCGTGCCTCTGTGCGAGCAGTGTCATGGGCATGTGAGGCTGAGCAACAGCTTTCCAGGCTAGCCCCTTCTGGCTGCCAGCTATTTGCAGACGTTCGCATTTTGGGAACAGGGCTACCGGAGCCGCCCGGCAGAGACCCCCTTCGTTACTTTTGAAGTTTGAGGTGGCAAGAGAAGCAAGTAGCCCCAGTCTCTGTGCCTGTGTGCAAGCAGTGCCATGCGCAGATGAGGCTGAGTAACAGCTTTCCAGGCTAGACTCTTCTGGCTGCCAGCTATCTGCAGACGTTCGCATTTTCGGAGTAGGGTTGCCGGACGATCCCAAAAAGGACCCCGTAAGCTACGTTATGTTTGAGGTGGCAAGACAAGCAAGCAGCCCCAGTCTCTGTGCCTCTGTGCGAGCAGTGTCATGGGCACGTGAGGCTGAGCAACAGCTTTCCAGGCTAGCCCCTTCTGGCTGCCGGCTATTTGCAGACGTTCGCATTTTCGTAACAGGGCTGCCGGAGGCGCCCTGAAGAGACCCCCTTTATTACTTTTGAAGTTTGAGGTGGCAAGAAAAGCAAGCAGCCCCAGTCTCTGTGCCTCTGTGCGAGCAGTGCCATGGGCAGATGAGGCTGAGTAACAGCTTTCCAGGCTTGTCCCTTCTGGCTGCCAGCTATCTGCAGACGTTCACATTCTCGGAGAAGGGCTACGAAAGTAGCCGGGTAGGCACACATCTATTTCCAGGTTACGTGTGAATTTTGAGGTGGCAAGACAAGCAAGCAGCCCCAGTCTCTGTGCCTATGTGCGAGCAGTGCCATGGGCAGATGAGGCTCAGCAAAAGCTTTCCAGGCTAGCCCCTTCTGGCTGCCAGCTATCTGCAGACGTTCGCATTCTCGGAGCAGAGCTGCGAAAGGAGCCTGGCAGGGACGCCTCCATTCCCAGGATACGTTTGCAGTTTGAGGTGGCAAGATAAGCAAGCAGCCCCAGTCTCTGAGCCTCTGTGCGAGCAGTGCCATGGGCAGATGAGGCTGAGCAACAGCTTTCCAGGCTAGCGCCTTCTAGCTTCCATCTATCGGCAGAGGTTCGCATCTTCAGAGCAGTGCTGTGAAAGGAGCTTGGCAGGGACCTCCGCCATTTCTAGGATACGTTTCAAGTTTGAGGTGGCAAGACAAGCAAGCAGCCCCAGTCTCTGTGCCTCTGTGCGAGCAGTGCCATGGGCAGATGAGGCTGAGCAACAGCTTTCCAGGCTAGCCCCTTCTGGCTGCCAGCTATCTGCAGACGTTCGCATTTTCGGAGCAGGGCTGCCGGAGGCGCCCAGCACGGACTACGAACTGTATGTCTGACGTTTGAGGTGGCAAGACAAGCAAGCAGCCCCAGTCTCTGTGCCTCTGTGCGAGCAGTGCCATGGGCAGATGAGGCTGAGCAACAGCTTTTCCCGCTAGACACGTACGGCTGCCAGTTATCTGCAGACGTTTGCATTTTCGGAACTGGTCTGCAGGAGACGCCCTACACGAACCCCCTATACTGTGTTCGAAGTTTGAAGTGGCAAGACAAGCAAGCAGCCCCAGTCTCTGTGCCTCTGCGTGAGCAGTGCCATGGGCAGATGAGGCTCAGCAAAAGCTTTCCAGGCTAGCCCCTTCTGGCTGCCAGCTATCGGCAGACGTTCGCATTATCGGAGCAGGACTGCCGGAGGCGCACGGCACGGACCCTTAAAGCTACGTTTGAAGTTGGAGGTGGCAAGACAAGTAAGCAGCCCCAGTCTCTGTGCCTCTGTGCAAGCAGTGCCATGGGCAGATGAGGCTGAGTAACAGCTTTCCAGGCTAGCCCCTTCTGGCTGCCAGCTATCTGCAGATGTTCGCATTTTCAGAGCCGGGCTGCATGGGGCGCCCGGCAGAGACACCCTTTGTTACTTTTGAAGTTTGAGGTGGCAAGACAAGCAAGCAGCCCCAGTCTCTGTGCCTCTGTGCGAGCAGTGCCATGGGCAGATGAGGCTGAGCAACAGCTTTTCAGGCTAGCCTCTTCTGGCTGCCAGCTATCTGCAGACGTTCGCATTCTCGGAGAAGGGCTACGAAAGTAGCCTGGCAGGCGCACATCTATTTCCAGGTTACGTGTGAATTTTGAGGTGGCAAGACAAGCAAGCAGCCCCAGTCTCTGTGCCTCTGTGCGAGCAGTGCCATGGGAAGGTGAGGCTGAGCAACAGCTTTTCAGGCTAGCCCCTTCTGGCTGCCAGCTATCTGCAGACATTCGCATTTTCGGAGCAGGGCTGGGAAAGGCACTTGGCAGGTACCCTCCCATTCCCAGGCTACTTTTGAAGTTCGAGGTGTCAAGACAAGCAAGTAAGCCCCAGTCTCTGTGCCTCTGTGCGACCAGTGCCATGGGCACGTGAGGCTGAGCAACAGCTTTCCAGGCTAGCCCCTTCTGGCTGCCAGCTATCTGCAGACGTTCGCATTTTCGGAGTAGGGCTGCCGGACGATCCCAAAAAACACCCCCTAAGCTACGTTATGTTTGAGGTGGCAACACAAGCAAGCAGCTCCAGTCTTTGTGCCTCTGTGCAATCAGTGCCATGGGCAGATGAGGCTGAGTAACAGCTTTCCAGGCTAGCCCCTTCTGCCTGTCAACTATCTGCAGCTGTTCGCATTTTCGGAGCAGGGCTCAGGAGGCGCCCGGCACGGACCCCATAAGATACGTTTGAAGTCTGAGGTGTCAGACAAGCAAGCAGCCCCAGTCTCCGTGCCTCTGTGCGAGCAGGGTCATGGGCATGTGAGGCTGAGCAACAGCTTTCCAGGCTAGCTCCTTCTGGCTGCCAGCTATTTGCAGACGTTCGCATTTTGGGAACAGGGCTACCGGAGCCGCCCGGCAGACACCCCATTCGTTACTTTTGAAGTTTGAGGTGGCAAGAGAAGCAAGTAGCCCCAGTCTCTGTGCCTGTGTGCGAGCAGTGCCATGCGCAGATGAGGCTGAGTAACAGCTTTCCAGGCTAGCCTCTTCTGGCTGCCAGCTATCTGAAGACGTTCGCATTTTCGTAACAGGGCTGCCGGAGGCGCCCTGAAGAGACCCCCTTTATTACTTTTGAAGTTTGAGGTGGCAAGACAAGCAAGCAGCCCCAGTCTCTGTGCCTCTGTGCGAGCAGTGCCATGGGCAGATGAGGCTGAGCAACAGCTTTCCAGGCTAGCCCCTTCTGGCTGCCAGCTATCTGCAGACGTTCGCATTTTCGGAACAGGGCTGCCGGAGGCGCCCGGCAGAGACCCCCTTTGTTACTTTTGAAGTTTGAGGTGGCAAGACAAGCAAGCAGCCCCAGTCTCTGTGCCTCTGTGCGAGCACTGCCATGGGCAGATGAGGCTGAGCAACAGCTTTCCAGGCTAGCCCCTTCTGGCTGCCAGCTATCTACAGACGTTCGTATTTTTGAAGGAGGGCTGCTGCAGACACCCGGCATGGACCCTTTAAGCTACATTTGAAGTTCGAGTTGGCAAGACATGCAAGCAACCCCAGTCTCTGTGCCTCTGTGCGAGCAGTGCCATGGGAAGATGAGGCTGAGCAACAGCTTTCCAGGCTAGCCCCTTCTGGCTGCCAGCTATCTGCAGACGTTCGCATTCTCAGAGCAGGGCTGGGAAAGGTACTTGACAGGTACCCTCACATAACGAGGCTACGTTTGAGTTTTGAGGTGGCAAGACAAGCAAGCAGCCCCAGTCTCTGTGCCTCTGTGCGAGCAGTGCCATGGGCAGATGAGGCTGAGCAACAGCTTTCCAGGCTAGCCCCTTCTGCCTGCCATCTATCTGCAGACGTTCACATTTTCAGAGCAGGGCTACGAAAGGAGCCTGGTAGGCGCACATCTATTCCCAGGCTACATTTGAATTTTGAGGTTACAAGATAAGCAAGCAGCCCCAATCTCTGTGCCTCTGTGCGAGCAGTGCCATGAGCACATGAGGCTGAGCAAGAGCTTTCCAGGCTAGCCCCTTTTGGCTGCCAGCGATCTGCAGACGTTCGCATTTTCGGAACAGGGCTGCCGGAGGCGCCCGGCAGAAACCCCCTTTGTTACTTTTGAAGTTTGAGGCGGCAAGACAAGCAAGCAGCCCCAGTCTCTGTGCCTCTGTGCGAGCACTGCCATGGGCAGATGAGGCTGAGCAACAGCTTTGCAGGCTAGCCCCTTCTGGCTGCCAGCTATCTACAGACGTTCGTGTTTTCGAAGTAGGGCTGCTGGAGACACCCGGCATGGACCCTTTAAGCTACGTTTGAAGTTTGAGGTGGCAAGACAAGCAAGCAGCCCCAGTCTCTGTGCCTCTGTGCGAGCAGTGCCATGGGCAGATGAGGCTGAGCAACAGCTTTCCAGGCTAGCCCCTTCTGCCTGTCAACTATCTGCAGCTGTTCACATTTTCGGAGCAGGGCTCAGGAGGCGCCCGGCACGGATCCCATAAGATACGTTTGAAGTCTGAGGTGTCAGACAAGCAAGCAGCCCCAGTCTCCGTGCCTCTGTGCGAGCAGTGTCATGGGCATGTGAGGCTGAGCAACAGCTTTCCAGGCTAGCTCCTTCTGGCTGCCAGCTATTTGCAGACGTTCGCATTTTGGGAACAGGGCTACCGGAGCCGCCCGGCAGAGACCCCCTTCGTTACTTTTGAAGTTTGAGGTGGCAAGAGAAGCAAGTAGCCCCAGTCTCTGTGCCTCTGTGCAAGCAGTGCCATGCGCAGATGAGGCTGAGTAACAGCTTTCCAGGCTAGCCTCTTCTGGCTGCCAGCTATCTGCAGACGTTCGCATTTTCGGAGTAGGGTTGCCGGACGATCCCAAAAAGGACCCCGTAAGCTACGTTATGTTTGAGGTGGCAAGACAAGCAAGCAGCCCCAGTCTCTGTGCCTCTGTGCGAGCAGTGTCATGGGCACGTGAGGCTGAGCAACAGCTTTCCAGGCTAGACCCTTCTGGCTGCCGGCTATTTGCAGACGTTCGCATTTTCGTAACAGGGCTGCCGGAGGCGCCCTGAAGAGACCCCCTTTATTACTTTTGAAGTTTGAGGTGGCAAGACAAGCAAGCAGCCCCAGTCTCTGTGCCTCTGTGCGAGCAGTGCCATGGGAAGGTGAGGCTGAGCAACAGCTTTTCAGGCTAGCCCCTTCTGGCTGCCATATCTCTGCAGACATTCGCATTTTCGGAGCAGGGCTGGGAAAGGCACTTGGCAGGTACCCTCCCATTCCCAGGCTACTTTTGAAGTTTGAGGTGGCAAGACAAGCAAGTAAGCCCCAGTCTCTGTGCCTCTGTGCGAGCAGTGCCATGGGCACGTGAGGCTGAGTAATAGCTTTCCAGGCTAGCCCCTTCTGGCTGCCAGCTATCTACAGACGTTCGTATTTTTGAAGCAGGGCTGCTGCAGACACCCGGCATTGACCCTTTAAGCTACATTTGAAGTTCGAGTTGGCAAGACATGCAAGCAACCCCAGTCTCTGTGCCTCTGTGCGAGCAGTGCCATGGGAAGATGAGGCTGAGCAACAACTTTCCAGGCTAGCCCCTTCTGGCTGCCAGCTATCTGCAGACGTTCGCATTTTCGGAGCAGGGCTGGGAAAGGTACTTGACAGGTACCCTCACGTAACGAGGCTACGTTTGAATTTTGAGGTGGCAAGACAAGCAAGCAGCCCCAGTCTCTGTGCCTCTGTGCGAGCAGTGCCATGGGCAGATGAGGCTCAGCAAAAGCTTTCCAGGCTAGCCCCTTCTGGCTGCCAGCTATCTGCAGACGTTCGCATTCTCGGAGCAGAGCTGCGAAAGGAGCTTGGCAGGGACCTCCGCCATTTCCAGGATACGTTTGAAGTTTGAGGTGGCAAGACAAGCAAGCAGCCCCAGTCTCTGTGCCTCTGTGCGAGCAGTGCCATGGGCAGATGAGGCTGAGCAACAGCTTTCCAGGCTAGCCCCTTCTGGCTGCCAGCTATCTGCAGACGTTCGCATTTTCGGAGCAGGGCTGCCGGAGGCGCCCAGCACGGACTACGAACTGTATGTCTGACGTTTGAGGTGGCAAGACAAGCAAGCAGCCCCAGTCTCTGTGCCTCTGTGCGAGCAGTGCCATGGGCAGATGAGGCTGAGCAACAGCTTTTCCCGCTAGACACGTACGGCTGCCAGTTATCTGCAGACGTTTGCATTTTCGGAACTGGTCTGCAGGAGACGCCCTACACGAACCCCCTATACTGTGTTCGAAGTTTGAAGTGGCAAGACAAGCAAGCAGCCCCAGTCTCTGTGCCTCTGCGCGAGCAGTGCCATGGGCAGATGAGGCTCAGCAAAAGCTTTCCAGGCTAGCCCCTTCTGGCTGCCAGCTATCGGCAGACGTTCGCATTCTCAGAGCAGGACTGCCGGAGGCGCACGACATGTACCCCCTACGTTACATTTGAAGTTTGAGGTGGCAAGACAAGCAAGCAGCCCCAGTCTCTGTGCCTCTGTGCGAGCAGTGCCATGGGCAGATGAGGCTGAGTAATAGCTTTCCAGGCTAGCCCCTTCTGGCTGCCAGCTATTTGCAGACGTTCGCATTTTCGGAGCAGGGCTGTCGAAGGCGCCCGGCACGGACCCTTAAAGCTACGTTTGAAGTTGGAGGTGGCAAGACAAGTAAGCAGCCCCAGTCTCTGTGCCTCTGTGCAAGCAGTGCCATGGGCAGATGAGGCTGAGTAACAGCTTTCCAGGCTAGACCCTTCTGGCTGCCAGCTATCTGCAGATGTTCGCATTTTCAGAGCAGGGCTGCCGGAGGCGCCAGGCAGAGACACCCTTTGTTACGTGTGAAGTTTGAGGTGGCAAGAGAAGCAAGTAGCCCCAGTCTCTGTGCCTGTGTGCGAGCAGTGCCATGCGCAGATGAGGCTGAGTAACAGCTTTCCAGGCTAGCCTCTTCTGGCTGCCAGCTATCTGAAGACGTTCGCATTTTCGGAGTAGGGTTGCCGGACGATCCCAAAAAAGGACCCCCTAAGCTACGTTATGTTTGAGGTGGCAAGACAAGCAAGCAGCCCCAGTCTCTGTGCCTCTGTGCGAGCAGTGTCATGGGCACGTGAGGCTGAGCAACAGCTTTCCAGGCTAGCCCCTTCTGGCTGCCGGCTATTTGCAGACGTTCGCATTTTCGTAACAGGGCTGCCGGAGGCGCCCTGAAGAGACCCCCTTTATTACTTTTGAAGTTTGAGGTGGCAAGACAAGCAAGCAGCCCCAGTCTCTGTGCCTCTGTGCGAGCAGTGCCATGGGCAGATGAGGCTGAGCAACAGCTTTCCAGGCTAGCCCCTTCTGGCTGCCAGCGATCTGCAGACGTTCGCATTTTCGGAACAGGGCTGCAGGAGGCGCCCGGCAGAGACCCCCTTTGTTACTTTTGAAGTTTGAGGTGGCAAGACAAGCAAGCAGCCCCAGTCTCTGTGCCTCTGTGCGAGCAGTGCCATGGGCAGATGAGGCTGAGCAACAGCTTTCCAGGCTAGCCCCTTCTGGCTGCCAGCTATCTACAGACGTTCGTATTTTTGAAGCAGGGCTGCTGCAGACACCCGGCATGGACCCTTTAAGCTACATTTGAAGTTCGAGTTGGCAAGACATGCAAGCAAGCCCAGTCTCTGTGCCTCTGTGCGAGCAGTGCCATGGGCAGATGAGGCTGAGCAACAACTTTCCAGGCTAGCCCCTTCTGGCTGCCAGCTATCTGCAGACGTTCGCATGTTCGGAGCAGGGCTGGGAAAGGTACTTGACAGGTACCCTCACGTAACGAGGCTACGTTTGAATTTTGAGGTGGCAAGACAAGCAAGCAGCCCCAGTCTCTGTGCCTCTGTGCGAGCAGTGCCATGGGCAGATGAGGCTCAGCAAAAGCTTTCCAGGCTAGCCCCTTCTGGCTGCCAGCTATCTGCAGACGTTCGCATTCTCGGAGCAGAGCTGCGAAAGGAGCCTGGCAGGGACGCCTCCATTCCCAGGATACGTTTGAAGTTTGAGGTGGCAAGACAAGCAAGCAGCCCCAGTCTCTGAGCTTCTGTGCGAGCAGTGCCATGGGCAGATGAGGCTGAGCAACAGCTTTCCAGGCTAGCGCCTTCTAGCTTCCATCTATCGGCAGAGGTTCGCATCTTCAGAGCAGTGCTGTGAAAGGAGCTTGGCAGGGACCTCCGCCATTTCCAGGATACGTTTCAAGTTTGAGGTGGCAAGACAAGCAAGCAGCGCCAGTCTCTGTGCCTCTGTGCGAGCAGTGCCATGGGCAGATGAGGCTGAGCAAGAGCTTTCCAGGCTAGCCCCTTCTGGCTGCCAGCTATCTGCAGACGTTCGCATTTTCAGAGCAGGGCTGCCGGAGGCGCCCAGCACGGACTACGAACTGTATGTCTGACGTTTGAGGTGGCAAGACAAGCAAGCAGCCCCAGTCTCTGTGCCTCTGTGCGAGCAGTGCCATGGGCAGATGAGGCTGAGCAACAGCTTTTCCCGCTAGACACGTACGGCTGCCAGTTATCTGCAGACGTTTGCATTTTCGGAACTGGTCTGCAGGAGACGCCCTACACGAACCCCCTATACTGTGTTCGAAGTTTGAAGTGGCAAGACAAGCAAGCAGCCCCAGTCTCTGTGCCTCTGCGCGAGCAGTGCCATGGGCAGATGAGGCTCAGCAAAAGCTTTCCAGGCTAGCCCCTTCTGGCTGCCAGCTATCGGCAGACGTTCGCATTCTCAGAGCAGGACTGCCGGAGGCGCACGGCATGTACCCCCTACGTTACATTTGAAGTTTGAGGTGGCAAGACAAGCAAGCAGCCCCAGTCTCTGTGCCTCTGTGCGAGCAGTGCCATGGGCAGATGAGGCTGAGTAATAGCTTTCCAGGCTAGCCCCTTCTGGCTGCCAGCTATTTGCAGACGTTCGCATTTTCGGAGCTGGGCTGCTGGAGGCGCCCGGCACGGACCCTTAAAGCTACGTTTGAAGTTGGAGGTGGCAAGACAAGTAAGCAGCCCCAGTCTCTGTGCCTCTGTGCAAGCAGTGCCATGGGCAGATGAGGCTGAGTAACAGCTTTCCAGGCTACCCCCTTCTGGCTGCCAGCTATCTCCAGATGTTCGCATTTTCAGAGCAGGGCTGCAGGGGGCGCCCGTCACGGACGCTCTAAGATACGTTTGAAGTTCGAGGTGGCAAGACAAGCAAGTAGCCCCCGTCTCTGTGCCGCTGTGCGAGCAGTGGAATGGGCAGATGAGGCTGAGTAACAGCTTTCCAGGCTAGCCCTTCAGGCTGCCAGCTATTTGCAGACGTTCGCATTTTCAGAGCAGGGCTGCCAGAGGCGCCCGGCAGAGACACCCTTTGTTACGTGTGAAGTTTGAGGTGGCAAGACAAGCAAGCAGCCCCAGTCTCTGTGCCTCTGTGCGAGCAGTGCCATGGGCAGATGAGGCTGAGCAAAAGCTTTTCAGGCTAGCCCCTTCTGGCTGCCAGCTATCTGCAGACGTTCGCATTCTCGGAGAAGGGCTACGAAAGTAGCCTGGCAGGCGCACATCTATTTCCAGGTTACGTGTGAATTTTGAGGTGGCAAGACAAGCAAGCAGCCCCAGTCTCTGTGCCTCTGTGCGAGCAGTGCCATGGGAAGGTGAGGCTGAGCAACAGCTTTTCAGGCTAGCCCCTTCTGGCTGCCAGCTATCTGCAGACATTCGCATTTTCGGAGCAGGGCTGGGAAAGGCACTTGGCAGGTACCCTCCCATTCCCAGGCTACTTTTGAAATTTGAGGTGTCAAGACAAGCAAGTAAGCCCCAGTCTCTGTGCCTCTGTGCGACCAGTGCCATGGGCACGTGAGGCTGAGTAATAGCTTTCTAGGCTAGCCCCTTCTGGCTGCCAGCTATCTGCAGTCGTTCGCATTTTCAGAGTAGGAATGACGGACTTTCCAGAAAGGGACCCACTAAGCTACGTTTGATGTTTGATGTGGCAAGACAGGCAAGCAGCCCCAGTCTTTGTGCCTCTGTGCAATCAGTGCCATGGGCAGATGAGGCTGAGTAACAGCTTTCCAGGCTAGCCCCTTCTGCCTGTCAACTATCTGCAGCTGTTCGCATTTTCGGAGCAGGGCTCAGGAGGCGCCCGGCACGGACCCCATAATATACGTTTGAAGTCTGAGGTGTCAGACAAGCAAGAAGCCCCAGTCTCCGTGCCTCTGTGCGAGCAGTGTCATGGGCATGTGAGGGTGAGCAACAGCTTTCCAGGCTAGCCCCTTCTGGCTGCCAGCTATCTGCAGACGTTCGCATTTTGGGAACAGGGCTACCGGAGCCGCCCGGCAGAGACCCCATTCGTTACTTTTGCAGTTTGAGGTGGCAAGAGAAGCAAGTAGCCCCAGTCTCTGTGCCTGTGTGCGAGCAGTGCCATGCGCAGATGAGGCTGAGTAACAGCTTTCCAGGCTAGCCTCTTCTGGCTGCCAGCTATCTGAAGACGTTCGCATTTTCGTAACAGGGCTGCCGGAGGCGCCCTGAAGAGACCCCCTTTGTTACGTGTGAAGTTTGAGGTGGCAAGACAAGCAAGCAGCCCCAGTCTCTGTGCCTCTGTGCGAGCAGTGCCATGGGCAGATGAGGCTGAGCAACAGCTTTCCAGGCTAGCCCCTTCTGGCTGCCAGCTATCTGCAGACGTTCGCATTTTCGGAACAGGGCTGCCGGAGGCGCCCGACAGAGACCCCCTTTGTTACTTTTGAAGTTTGAGTTGGCAAGACAAGCAAGCAGCCCCAGTCTCTGTGCCTCTGTGCGAGCACTGCCATGGGCAGATGAGGCTGAGCAACAGCTTTCCAGGCTAGCCCCTTCTGGCTGCCAGCTATCTGCAGACGTTCGCATTCTCAGAGCAGGGCTGGGAAAGGTACTTGACAGGTACCCTCACATAACGAGGCTACGTTTGAGTTTTGAAGTGGCAAGACAAGCAAGCAGCCCCAGTCTCTGTGCCTCTGTGCGAGCAGTGCCATGGGCAGATGAGGCTGAGTAACAGCTTTCCAGGCTAGCCCCTTCTGCCTGCCATCTATCTGCAGACGTTCACATTTTCAGAGCAGGGCTACGAAAGGAGCCTGGCAGGGGCACATCTATTCCCAGGCTACATTTGAATTTTGAGGTTACAAGATAAGCAAGCAGCCCCAATCTCTGTGCCTCTGTGCGAGCAGTGCCATGAGCACATGAGGCTGAGCAACAGCTTTCCAGGCTAGCCCCTTTTGGCTGCCAGCGATCTGCAGACGTTCGCATTTTCGGAACAGGGCTGCCGGAGGCGCCCGGCAGAAACCCCCTTTGTTACTTTTGAAGTTTGAAGCGGCAAGACAAGCAAGCAGCCCCAGTCTCTGTGCCTCTGTGCGAGCACTGCCATGGGCAGATGAGGCTGAGCAACAGCTTTCCAGGCTAGCGCCTTCTAGCTTCCATCTATCGGCAGAGGTTCGCATCTTCAGAGCAGTGCTGTGAAAGGAGCTTGGCAGGGACCTCCGCCATTTCCAGGATACGTTTCAAGTTTGAGGTGGCAAGACAAGCAAGCAGCCCCAGTCTCTGTGCCTCTGTGCGAGCAGTGCCATGGGCAGATGAGGCTGAGCAACAGCTTTCCAGGCTAGCCCCTTCTGTCTGCCAGCTATCTGCAGACGTTCGCATTTTCATAGCAGGGCTGCCGGAGGCGCCCAGCACGGACTACGAACTGTATGTCTGACGTTTGAGGTGGCAAGACAAGCAAGCAGCCCCAGTCTCTGTGCCTCTGTGCGAGCAGTGCCATGGGCAGATGAGGCTGAGCAACAGCTTTTCCCGCTAGACACGTACGGCTGCCAGTTATCTGCAGACGTTTGCATTTTCGGAACTGGTCTGCAGGAGACGCCCTACACGAACCCCCTATACTGTGTTCGAAGTTTGAAGTGGCAAGACAAGCAAGCAGCCCCAGTCTCTGTGCCTCTGCGCGAGCAGTGCCATGGGCAGATGAGGCTCAGCAAAAGCTTTCCAGGCTAGCCCCTTCTGGCTGCCAGCTATCGGCAGACGTTCGCATTATCGGAGCAGGACTGCCGGAGGCGCACGGCATGTACCCCCTACGTTACATTTGAAGTTTGAGGTGGCAAGACAAGCAAGCAGCCCCAGTCTCTGTGCCTCTGTGCGAGCAGTGCCATGGGCAGATGAGGCTGAGTAATAGCTTTCCAGGCTAGCCCCTTCTGGCTGCCAGCTATTTGCAGACGTTCGCATTTTCGGAGCAGGGCTGTCGAAGGCGCCCGGCACGGACCCTTAAAGCTACGTTTGAAGTTGGAGGTGGCAAGACAAGTAAGCAGCCCCAGTCTCTGTGCCTCTGTGCAAGCAGTGCCATGGGCACATGAGGCTGAGTAACAGCTTTCCAGGCTAGACCCTTCTGGCTGCCAGCTATCTGCAGATGTTCGCATTTTCAGAGCAGGGCTGCCGGAGGCGCCAGGCAGAGACACCCTTTGTTACGTGTGAAGTTTGAGGTGGCAAGAGAAGCAAGTAGCCCCAGTCTCTGTGCCTGTGTGCGAGCAGTGCCATGCGCAGATGAGGCTGAGTAACAGCTTTCCAGGCTAGCCTCTTCTGGCTGCCAGCTATCTGAAGACGTTCGCATTTTCGGAGTACGGTTGCCGGACGATCCCAAAAAAGGACCCCCTAAGCTACGTTGTGTTTGAGGTGGCAAGACAAGCAAGCAGCCCCAGTCTCTGTGCCTCTGTGCGAGCAGTGTCATGGGCACGTGAGGCTGAGCAACAGCTTTCCAGGCTAGCCCCTTCTGGCTGCCGGCTATTTACAGACGTTCGCATTTTCGTAACAGGGCTGCCGGAGGCGCCCTGAAGAGACCCCCTTTATTACTTTTGAAGTTTGAGGTGGCAAGACAAGCAAGCAGCCCCAGTCTCTGTGCCTCTGTGCGAGCAGTGCCATGGGCAGATGAGGCTGAGCAACAGCTTTCCAGGCTAGCCCCTTCTGGCTGCCAGCGATCTGCGGACGTTCGCATTTTCGGAACAGGGCTGCCGGAGGCGCCCGGCAGAGACCCCCTTTGTTACTTTTGAAGTTTGAGGTGGCAAGACAAGCAAGCAGCCCCAGTCTCTGTGCCTCTGTGCGAGCAGTGCCATGGGCAGATGAGGCTGAGCAACAGCTTTCCAGGCTAGCTCCTTCTGGCTGCCAGCTATCTACAGACGTTCGTATTTTTGAAGCAGGGCTGCTGCAGACACCCGGCATGGACCCTTTAAGCTACATTTGAAGTTCGAGTTGGCAAGACATGCAAGCAAGCCCAGTCTCTGTGCCTCTGTGCGAGCAGTGCCATGGGCAGATGAGGCTGAGCAACAACTTTCCAGGCTAGCCCCTTCTGGCTGCCAGCTATCTGCAGACGTTCGCATTTTCGGAGCAGGGCTGGGAAAGGTACTTGACAGGTACCCTCACGTAACGAGGCTACGTTTGAATTTTGAGGTGGCAAGACAAGCAAGCAGCCCCAGTCTCTGTGCCTCTGTGCGAGCAGTGCCATGGGCAGATGAGGCTCAGCAAAAGCTTTCCAGGCTAGCCCCTTCTGGCTGCCAGCTATCTGCAGACGTTCGCATTCTCGGAGCAGAGCTGCGAAAGGAGCCTGGCAGGGACGCCTCCATTCCCAGGATACGTTTGAAGTTTGAGGTGGCAAGACAAGCAAGCAGCCCCAGTCTCTGAGCTTCTGTGCGAGCAGTGCCATGGGCAGATGAGGCTGAGCAACAGCTTTCCAGGCTAGCGCCTTCTAGCTTCCATCTATCGGCAGAGGTTCGCAGCTTCAGAGCAGTGCTGTGAAAGGAGCTTGGCAGGGACCTCCGCCATTTCCAGGATACGTTTCAAGTTTGAGGTGGCAAGACAAGCAAGCAGCGCCAGTCTCTGTGCCTCTGTGCGAGCAGTGCCATGGGCAGATGAGGCTGAGCAACAGCTTTCCAGGCTAGCCCCTTCTGGCTGCCAGCTATCTGCAGACGTTCGCATTTTCATAGCAGGGCTGCCGGAGGCGCCCAGCACGGACTACGAACTGTATGTCTGACGTTTGAGGTGGCAAGACAAGCAAGCAGCCCCAGTCTCTGTGCCTCTGTGCGAGCAGTGCCATGGGCAGATGAGGCTGAGCAACAGCTTTTCCCGCTAGACACGTACGGCTGCCTGTTATCTGCAGACGTTTGCATTTTCGGAACTGGTCTGCAGGAGACGCCCTACACGAACCCCCTATACTGTGTTCGAAGTTTGAAGTGGCAAGACAAGCAAGCAGCCCCAGTCTCTGTGCCTCTGCGCGAGCAGTGCCATGGGCAGATGAGGCTCAGCAAAAGCTTTCCAGGCTAGCCCCTTCTGGCTGCCAGCTATCGGCAGACGTTCGCATTCTCAGAGCAGGACTGCCGGAGGCGCACGGCATGTACCCCCTACGTTACATTTGAAGTTTGAGGTGGCAAGACAAGCAAGCAGCCCCAGTCTCTGTGCCTCTGTGCGAGCAGTGCCATGGGCAGATGAGGCTGAGTAATAGCTTTCCAGGCTAGCCCCTTCTGGCTGCCAGCTATTTGCAGACGTTCGCATTTTCGGAGCTGGGCTGCTGGAGGCGCCCGGCACGGACCCTTAAAGCTACGTTTGAAGTTGGAGGTGGCAAGACAAGTAAGCAGCCCCAGTCTCTGTGCCTCTGTGCAAGCAGTGCCATGGGCAGATGAGGCTGAGTAACAGCTTTCCAGGCTACCCCCTTCTGGCTGCCAGCTATCTCCAGATGTTCGCATTTTCAGAGCAGGGCTGCAGGGGGCGCCCGTCACGGACGCTCTAAGATACGTTTGAAGTTCGAGGTGGCAAGACAAGCAAGTAGCCCCCGTCTCTGTGCCTCTGTGCGAGCAGTGGAATGGGCAGATGAGGCTGAGTAACAGCTTTCCAGGCTAGCCCTTCAGGCTGCCAGCTATTTGCAGACGTTCGCATTTTCAGAGCAGGGCTGCCAGAGGCGCCCGGCAGAGACACCCTTTGTTACGTGTGAAGTTTGAGGTGGCAAGACAAGCAAGCAGCCCCAGTCTCTGTGCCTCTGTGCGAGCAGTGCCATGGGCAGATGAGGCTGAGCAAAAGCTTTTCAGGCTAGCCCCTTCTGGCTGCCAGCTATCTGCAGACGTTCGCATTCTCGGAGAAGGGCTACGAAAGTAGCCTGGCAGGCGCACATCTATTTCCAGGCTACGTGTGAATTTTGAGGTGGCAAGACAAGCAAGCAGCCCCAGTCTCTGTGCCTCTGTGCGAGCAGTGCCATGGGAAGGTGAGGCTGAGCAACAGCTTTTCAGGCTAGCCCCTTCTGGCTGCCAGTTATCTGCAGACATTCGCATTTTCGGAGCAGGGCTGGGAAAGGCACTTGGCAGGTACCCTCCCATTCCCAGGCTACTTTTGAAGTTTGAGGTGTCAAGACAAGCAAGTAAGCCCCAGTCTCTGTGCCTCTGTGCGACCAGTGCCATGGGCACGTGAGGCTGAGTAATAGCTTTCTAGGCTAGCCCCTTCTGGCTGCCAGCTATCTGCAGTCGTTCGCATTTTCAGAGTAGGAATGCCGGACTTTCCAGAAAGGGACCCACTAAGCTCCGTTTGATGTTTGATGTGGCAAGACAGGCAAGCAGCCCCAGTCTTTGTGCCTCTGTGCAATCAGTGCCATGGGCAGATGAGGCTGAGTAACAGCTTTCCAGGCTAGCCCCTTCTGCCTGTCAACTATCTGCAGCTGTTCGCATTTTCGGAGCAGGGCTCAGGAGGCGCCCGGCACGGACCCCATAATATACGTTTGAAGTCTGAGGTGTCAGACAAGCAAGCAGCCCCAGTCTCCGTGCCTCTGTGCGAGCAGTGTCATGGGCATGTGAGGCTGAGCAACAGCTTTCCAGGCTAGCCCCTTCTGGCTGCCAGCTATCTGCAGACGTTCGCATTTTGGGAACAGGGCTACCGGAGCCGCCCGGCAGAGACCCCATTCGTTACTTTTGCAGTTTGAGGTGGCAAGAGAAGCAAGTAGCCCCAGTCTCTGTGCCTCTGTGCGAGCAGTGCCATGCGCAGATGAGGCTGAGTAACAGCTTTCCAGGCTAGCCTCTTCTGGCTGCCAGCTATCTGAAGACGTTCGCATTTTCGTAACAGGGCTGCCGGAGGCGCCCTGAAGAGACCCCCTTTGTTACGTGTGAAGTTTGAGGTGGCAAGACAAGCAAGCAGCCCCAGTCTCTGTGCCTCTGTGCGAGCAGTGCCATGGGCAGATGAGGCTGAGCAACAGCTTTCCAGGCTAGCCCCTTCTGGCTGCCAGCTATCTGCAGACGTTCGCATTTTCGGAACAGGGCTGCCGGAGGCGCCCGACAGAGACCCCCTTTGTTACTTTTGAAGTTTGAGGTGGCAAGACAAGCAAGCAGCCCCAGTCTCTGTGCCTCTGTGCGAGCACTGCCATGGGCAGATGAGGCTGAGCAACAGCTTTCCAGGCTAGCCCCTTCTGGCTGCCAGCTATCTGCAGACATTCGCATTCTCAGAGCAGGGCTGGGAAAGGTACTTGACAGGTACCCTCACATAACGAGGCTACGTTTGAGTTTTGAGGTGGCAAGACAAGCAAGCAGCCCCAGTCTCTGTGCCTCTGTGCGAGCAGTGCCATGGGCAGATGAGGCTGAGTAACAGCTTTCCAGGCTAGCCCCTTCTGCCTGCCATCTATCTGCAGACGTTCACATTTTCAGAGCAGGGCTACGAAAGGAGCCTGGCAGGCGCATATCTATTCCCAGGCTACATTTGAATTTTGAGGTTACAAGATAAGCAAGCAGCCCCAATCTCTGTGCCTCTGTGCGAGCAGTGCCATGAGCACATGAGGCTGAGCAACAGCTTTCCAGGCTAGCCCCTTTTGGCTGCCAGCGATCTGCAGACGTTCGCATTTTCAGAACAGGGCTGCCGGAGGCGCCCGGCAGAAACCCCCTTTGTTACTTTTGAAGTTTGAAGCGGCAAGACAAGCAAGCAGCCCCAGTCTCTGTGCCTCTGTGCGAGCACTGCCATGGGCAGATGAGGCTGAGCAACAGCTTTCCAGGCTAGCCCCTTCTGCCTGTCAACTATCTGCAGCTGTTCGCATTTTCGGAGCAGGGCTCAGGAGGCGCCCGGCACGGACCCCATAAGATACGTTTGAAGTCTGAGGTGTCAGACAAGCAAGCAGCCCCAGTCTCCGTGCCTCTGTGCGAGCAGTGTCATGGGCATGTGAGGCTGAGCAACAGCTTTCCAGGCTAGCCCCTTCTGGCTGCCAGCTATCTGCAGACGTTCGCATTTTCGGAGTAGGGTTGCCGGACGATCCCAAAAAGGACCCCCTAAGCTACGTTATGTTTGAGGTGGCAAGACAAGCAAGCAGCCCCAGTCTCTGTGCCTCTGTGCGAGCAGTGCCATGGGCAGATGAGGCTGAGCAACAGCTTTTCCCGCTAGACACGTACGGCTGCCTGTTATCTGCAGACGTTTGCATTTTCGGAACTGGTCTGCAGGAGACGCCCTACACGAACCCCCTATACTGTGTTCGAAGTTTGAAGTGGCAAGACAAGCAAGCAGCCCCAGTCTCTGTGCCTCTGCGCGAGCAGTGCCATGGGCAGATGAGGCTCAGCAAAAGCTTTCCAGGCTAGCCCCTTCTGGCTGCCAGCTATCGGCAGACGTTCGCATTCTCAGAGCAGGACTGCCGGAGGCGCACGGCATGTACCCCCTACGTTACATTTGAAGTTTGAGGTGGCAAGACAAGCAAGCAGCCCCAGTCTCTGTGCCTCTGTGCGAGCAGTGCCATGGGCAGATGAGGCTGAGTAATAGCTTTCCAGGCTAGCCCCTTCTGGCTGCCAGCTATTTGCAGACGTTCGCATTTTCGGAGCTGGGCTGCTGGAGGCGCCCGGCACGGACCCTTAAAGCTACGTTTGAAGTTGGAGGTGGCAAGACAAGTAAGCAGCCCCAGTCTCTGTGCCTCTGTGCAAGCAGTGCCATGGGCAGATGAGGCTGAGTAACAGCTTTCCAGGCTACCCCCTTCTGGCTGCCAGCTATCTCCAGATGTTCGCATT
The DNA here is from genome assembly GCF_030867145.1 of Opisthocomus hoazin. Taxonomy (NCBI): domain Eukaryota; kingdom Metazoa; phylum Chordata; class Aves; order Opisthocomiformes; family Opisthocomidae; genus Opisthocomus; species Opisthocomus hoazin. The sequence goes on along the minus strand of NC_134437.1, from coordinate 8,897,187 downwards.
TTCAGAGCAGGGCTGCAGGGGGCGCCCGTCACGGACGCTCTAAGATACGTTTGAAGTTCGAGGTGGCAAGACAAGCAAGTAGCCCCCGTCTCTGTGCCTCTGTGCGAGCAGTGGAATGGGCAGATGAGGCTGAGTAACAGCTTTCCAGGCTAGCCCTTCAGGCTGCCAGCTATTTGCAGACGTTCGCATTTTCAGAGCAGGGCTGCCAGAGGCGCCCGGCAGAGACACCCTTTGTTACGTGTGAAGTTTGAGGTGGCAAGACAAGCAAGCAGCCCCAGTCTCTGTGCCTCTGTGCGAGCAGTGCCATGGGCAGATGAGGCTGAGCAAAAGCTTTTCAGGCTAGCCCCTTCTGGCTGCCAGCTATCTGCAGACGTTCGCATTCTCGGAGAAGGGCTACGAAAGTAGCCTGGCAGGCGCACATCTATTTCCAGGCTACGTGTGAATTTTGAGGTGGCAAGACAAGCAAGCAGCCCCAGTCTCTGTGCCTCTGTGCGAGCAGTGCCATGGGAAGGTGAGGCTGAGCAACAGCTTTTCAGGCTAGCCCCTTCTGGCTGCCAGTTATCTGCAGACATTCGCATTTTCGGAGCAGGGCTGGGAAAGGCACTTGGCAGGTACCCTCCCATTCCCAGGCTACTTTTGAAGTTTGAGGTGTCAAGACAAGCAAGTAAGCCCCAGTCTCTGTGCCTCTGTGCGACCAGTGCCATGGGCACGTGAGGCTGAGTAATAGCTTTCTAGGCTAGCCCCTTCTGGCTGCCAGCTATCTGCAGTCGTTCGCATTTTCAGAGTAGGAATGCCGGACTTTCCAGAAAGGGACCCACTAAGCTCCGTTTGATGTTTGATGTGGCAAGACAGGCAAGCAGCCCCAGTCTTTGTGCCTCTGTGCAATCAGTGCCATGGGCAGATGAGGCTGAGTAACAGCTTTCCAGGCTAGCCCCTTCTGCCTGTCAACTATCTGCAGCTGTTCGCATTTTCGGAGCAGGGCTCAGGAGGCGCCCGGCACGGACCCCATAATATACGTTTGAAGTCTGAGGTGTCAGACAAGCAAGCAGCCCCAGTCTCCGTGCCTCTGTGCGAGCAGTGTCATGGGCATGTGAGGCTGAGCAACAGCTTTCCAGGCTAGCCCCTTCTGGCTGCCAGCTATCTGCAGACGTTCGCATTTTGGGAACAGGGCTACCGGAGCCGCCCGGCAGAGACCCCATTCGTTACTTTTGCAGTTTGAGGTGGCAAGAGAAGCAAGTAGCCCCAGTCTCTGTGCCTCTGTGCGAGCAGTGCCATGCGCAGATGAGGCTGAGTAACAGCTTTCCAGGCTAGCCTCTTCTGGCTGCCAGCTATCTGAAGACGTTCGCATTTTCGTAACAGGGCTGCCGGAGGCGCCCTGAAGAGACCCCCTTTGTTACGTGTGAAGTTTGAGGTGGCAAGACAAGCAAGCAGCCCCAGTCTCTGTGCCTCTGTGCGAGCAGTGCCATGGGCAGATGAGGCTGAGCAACAGCTTTCCAGGCTAGCCCCTTCTGGCTGCCAGCTATCTGCAGACGTTCGCATTTTCGGAACAGGGCTGCCGGAGGCGCCCGACAGAGACCCCCTTTGTTACTTTTGAAGTTTGAGGTGGCAAGACAAGCAAGCAGCCCCAGTCTCTGTGCCTCTGTGCGAGCACTGCCATGGGCAGATGAGGCTGAGCAACAGCTTTCCAGGCTAGCCCCTTCTGGCTGCCAGCTATCTGCAGACATTCGCATTCTCAGAGCAGGGCTGGGAAAGGTACTTGACAGGTACCCTCACATAACGAGGCTACGTTTGAGTTTTGAGGTGGCAAGACAAGCAAGCAGCCCCAGTCTCTGTGCCTCTGTGCGAGCAGTGCCATGGGCAGATGAGGCTGAGTAACAGCTTTCCAGGCTAGCCCCTTCTGCCTGCCATCTATCTGCAGACGTTCACATTTTCAGAGCAGGGCTACGAAAGGAGCCTGGCAGGCGCATATCTATTCCCAGGCTACATTTGAATTTTGAGGTTACAAGATAAGCAAGCAGCCCCAATCTCTGTGCCTCTGTGCGAGCAGTGCCATGAGCACATGAGGCTGAGCAACAGCTTTCCAGGCTAGCCCCTTTTGGCTGCCAGCGATCTGCAGACGTTCGCATTTTCAGAACAGGGCTGCCGGAGGCGCCCGGCAGAAACCCCCTTTGTTACTTTTGAAGTTTGAAGCGGCAAGACAAGCAAGCAGCCCCAGTCTCTGTGCCTCTGTGCGAGCACTGCCATGGGCAGATGAGGCTGAGCAACAGCTTTCCAGGCTAGCCCCTTCTGCCTGTCAACTATCTGCAGCTGTTCGCATTTTCGGAGCAGGGCTCAGGAGGCGCCCGGCACGGACCCCATAAGATACGTTTGAAGTCTGAGGTGTCAGACAAGCAAGCAGCCCCAGTCTCCGTGCCTCTGTGCGAGCAGTGTCATGGGCATGTGAGGCTGAGCAACAGCTTTCCAGGCTAGCCCCTTCTGGCTGCCAGCTATCTGCAGACGTTCGCATTTTCGGAGTAGGGTTGCCGGACGATCCCAAAAAGGACCCCCTAAGCTACGTTATGTTTGAGGTGGCAAGACAAGCAAGCAGCCCCAGTCTCTGTGCCTCTGTGCGAGCAGTGCCATGGGCAGATGAGGCTGAGCAACAGCTTTTCCTGCTAGACACGTACGGCTGCCAGTTATCTGCAGACGTTTGCATTTTCGGAACTGGGCTGCAGGAGACGCCCTACACGAACCCCCTATACTGTGTTCGAAGTTTGAAGTGGCAAGACAAGTAAGCAGCCCCAGTCTCTGTGCCTCTGTGCGAGCAGTGCCATGGGCAGATGAGGCTCAGCAAAAGCTTTCCAGGCTAGCCCCTTCTGGCTGCCAGCTATCGGTAGACGTTCGCATTATCGGAGCAGGACTGCCGGAGGCGCACGGCATGTACCCCCTACGTTACATTTGAAGTTTGAGGTGGCAAGACAAGCAAGCAGCCCCAGTCTCTGTGCCTCTGTGCGAGCAGTGCCATGGGCAGATGAGGCTGAGCAACAGCTTTCCAGGCTAGCCCATTCTGGCTGCCAGCTATCTACAGACGTTCGCATTTTCAGAGCAGGGCTGCAGGGGGCGCCCGTCACGGACGCTCTAAGATACGTTTGAAGTTCGAGGTGGCAAGACAAGCAAGTAGCCCCCGTCTCTGTGCCTCTGTGCGAGCAGTGGAATGGGCAGATGAGGCTGAGTAACAGCTTTCCAGGCTAGCCCTTCAGGCTGCCAGCTATTTGCAGACGTTCGCATTTTCAGAGCAGGGCTGCCAGAGGCGCCCGGCAGAGACACCCTTTGTTACGTGTGAAGTTTGAGGTGGCAAGACAAGCAAGCAGCCCCAGTCTCTGTGCCTCTGTGCGAGCAGTGCAATGGGCAGATGAGGCTGAGTAACAGCTTTCCAGGCTAGTCCCTTCTGGCTGCCAGCTATCTGCAGACGTTCGCATTCTCGGAGAAGGGCTACGAAAGTAGCCTGGCAGGCACACATCTATTTCCAGGTTACGTGTGAATTTTGAGGTGGCAAGACAAGCAAGCAGCCCCAGTCTCTGTGCCTTTGTGCGAGCAGTGCCATGGGAAGGTGAGGCTGAGCAACAGCTTTTCAGGCTAGCCCCTTCTGGCTGCCAGCTATCTGCAGACATTCGCATTCTCAGAGCAGGGCTGGGAAAGGTACTTGACAGGTACCCTCACATAACGAGGCTACGTTTGAGTTTTGAGGTGGCAAGACAAGCAAGCAGCCCCAGTCTCTGTGCCTCTGTGCGAGCAGTGCCATGGGCAGATGAGGCTGAGTAACAGCTTTCCAGGCTAGCCCCTTCTGCCTGCCATCTATCTGCAGACGTTCACATTTTCAGAGCAGGGCTACGAAAGGAGCCTGGCAGGCGCATATCTATTCCCAGGCTACATTTGAATTTTGAGGTTACAAGATAAGCAAGCAGCCCCAATCTCTGTGCCTCTGTGCGAGCAGTGCCATGGGCAGATGAGGCTGAGCAACAGCTTTCCAGGCTAGCCTCTTCTGCCTGCTATCTATCTGCAGACGTTCACATTTTCAGAGCAGGGCTACGAAAGGAGCCTGGCAGGCGCACATCTATTCCCAGGCTACATTTGAATTTTGTGGTTGCAAGATAAGTAAGCAGCCCCAATCTCTGTGCCTCTGTGCGAGCAGTGCCATGGGCAGATGAGGCTGAGCAACAGCTTTCCAGGCTAGCCCCTTTTGGCTGTCAGCGATCTGCAGACGTTCGCATTTTCGGAACAGGGCTGCCGGAGGCGCCCGGCAGAAACTCTCTTTGTTACTTTTGAAGTTTGAGGTGGCAAGACAAGCAAGCAGCCCCAGTCTCTGTGCCTCTGTGCGAGCACTGCCATGGGCAGATGAGGCTGAGCAACAGCTTTCCAGGCTAGCCCCTTCTGGCTGCCAGCTATCTACAGACGTTCGTATTTTTGAAGCAGGGCTGCTGGAGACACCCGGCATGGACACTTTAAGCTACGTTTGAAGTTTGAGGTGGTAAGACAAGAAAGCAGCCCCAGTCTCTGTGCCTCTGTGCGAGCAGTGCCATGGGCAGATGAGGCTGAGCAACAGCTTTCCAGGCTAGCCCCTTCTGGCTGCCAGCTATCTGCAGACGTTCGCATTCTCGGAGAAGGGTTGCCGGACGATCCCAAAAAGGACAACCTAAGCTACGTTATGTTTGAGGTGACAAGACAAGCAAGCAGCCCCAGTCTCTGTGCCTCTGTGCAAGCAGTGTCATGGGCACGTGAGGCTGAGCAACAGCTTTCCAGGATAGCCCCTTCTGGCTGCCGGCTATTTGCAGACGTTCTCATTTTCATAACAGGGCTGCCGGAGGCGGTCGGCAGACACCCCCTTTGTTACTTTTGAAGTTTGAGGTGGCAAGACTAGCAAGCAGCCCCAGTCTCTGTGCCTCTGTGCGAGCAGTGCCATGGGCAGATGAGGCTGAGCAACAGCTTTCCAGGCTAGCCCCTTCTGCCTGCCATCTATCTGCAGACGTTCACATTTTCAGAGCAGGGCTACGAAAGGAGCCTGGCAGGCGCACATCTATTCCCAGGCTGCATTTGAATTTTGAGGTTGCAAGATAAGCAAGCAGCCCCAATCTCTGTGCCTCTGTGCGAGCAGTGCCATGAGCAGATGAGGCTGAGCAACATCTTTCCAGGCTAGCCCCTTTTGGCTGCTTGCTATCTGCAGACGTTCGCATTTTCGGAACAGGGCTGCCGGAGGCGCCCGGCAGAAACCCCCTTTATTAATTTTGAAGTTTGAGGTGGCAAGACAAGCAAGCACCCCCAGTCTCTGTGCCTCTGTGCGAGCACAGCCATGGGCAGATGAGGCTGAGCAACAGCTTTGCAGGCTAGCCCCTTCTGGCTGCCAGCTATCTACAGACGTTCGCATTTTCGGAGCAGGGCTGCTGGAGGCGCATGGCACGGACCCTTAAAGCTACGTTTGAAGTTCGAGGTGGCAAGACAAGCAAGCAGCCCCAGTCTCTGTGCCTCTGTGCGAGCAGTGCCATGGGAAGGTGAGGCTGAGCAACAGCTTTTCAGGCTAGCCCCTTCTGGCTGCCAGCTCTCTGCAGACATTCGCATTTTCGGAGCAGGGCTGGGAAAGGCACTTGGCAGGTACCCTCCCATTCCCAGGCTACTTTTGAAGTTTGAGGTGGCAAGACAAGCAAGTAAGCCCCAGTCTCTGTGCCTCTGTGCGAGCAGTGCCATGGGCAGATGAGGCTGAGTAATAGCTTTCCAGGCTAGCCCCTTCTGGCTGCCAGCTATCTGCAGTCGTTCGCATTTTCAGAGTAGAAATGCCGGACTTTCCAGAAAGGGACCCACTAAGCTACTTTTGATGTTTTATGTGGCAAGACAGGCAAGCAGCCCCAGTCTCTGTGCCTCTGTGCGACCACTGCCATGAGCAGATGAGGCTGAGCAACAGCTTTCCAGGCTAGCCTCTTCTGGCTGCCAGCTATCTGCAGACGTTCGCATTTTCGGAGTAGGGCTGCCGGACGATCCCAAAAAAGACCCCCTAAGCTACATTGTGTTTGAGGTGGCAAGACAAGCAAGCATCCCCAGTCTCTGTGCCTCTGTGCAATCAGTGAAATGGGCAGATGAGGCTGAGTAACAGCTTTCCAGGCTAGCCCCTTCTGCCTGTCAAATATCTGCAGCTGTTCGCATTTTCGGAGCAGGGCTCAGGAGGCGCCCGGCACGGACCCACTAAGCTACTTTTGATGTTTGATGTGGCAAGACAGGCAAGCAGCCCCAGTCTCTGTGCCTCTGTGCGAGCACTGCCATGGGCAGATGAGGCTGAGCAACAGCTTTCCAGGCTAGCCCCTTCTGGCTGCCAGCTATCTACAGACGTTCGTATTTTCGAAGCAGGGCTGCTGGAGACACCCGGCATGGACCCTTTAAGCTACGTTTGAAGTTTGAGGTTGCAAGAGAAGCAAGCAGCCCCAGTCTCTGTGCCTCTGTGCGAGCAGTGCCCTGGGCAGATGAGGCTGAGCAACAGCTTTCCAGGCTAGCCCCTTCTGGCTGCCAGCTATCTGCAGACGTTCGCTTTCTCAGAGCAGGGCTGGGAAAGGTACTTGGCAGGTACCCTCACATTCCCAGGCTACGTTTGAAGTTTGAGGTGGCAACACAAGCAAGCAGCCCCAGTCTCTGTGCCCCTGTGCGAGCAGTGCCATGGGCAGATGAGGCTGAGTAACAGCTTTCCAGGATAACCCATTCTGCCTGCCAGCTATCTGCAGACGTTCGCATTTTCGGAGCAGGGCTGCAGGGGACGCCTGTCACGGACGCTCTAAGATACGTTAGAAGTTCGAGGTGGCAAGACAAGCAAGCAGCCCCAGTCTCTGTGCCTCTGTGCAAGCAGTGCCATGGGCAGATGAGGCTGAGCAACAGCTTTCCAGGCTAGCCCCTTCTGGCTGCCAGCTATTTGCAGACTTGCGCATTTTCGGAGCAGGGCTGCCGGAGGCGCCCGGCAGACAACCCCTTTGTTACTTTTGAAGTTTGAGGTGGCAAGACAAGCACGTAAGCCCCAGTCTCTGTGCCTCTGTGCGAGCAGTGCCATGGGCAGATGAGGCTGAGCAACAGCTTTCCAGGCTAGTCCCTTCTGGCTGCCAGCTATCTGCAGACGTTCGCATTCTCGGAGAAGGGCTACGAAAGGAGCCTGACAGGCGCACATCTATTTAAAGGTTACGTGTGAATTTTGAGGTGGCAAGACAAGCAAGCAGCCCCAGTCTCTGTGCCTTTGTGCGAGCAGTGCCATGGGAAGGTGAGGCTGAGCAACACCTTTTCAGGCTAGCCCCTTCTGGCTGCCAGCTATCTGCAGACGTTCGCATTTTCGGAGAAGGGCTGGGAAGGTACTTGGCAGGTACCCTCCCATTTCCAGGATACGTTTGAAGTTTGCGGTGGCAAAACAAGCAAGCAGCCCCAGTCTCTGTGCCTCTGTGCGAGCAGTGCCATGGGCAGATGAGGCTGAGCAACAGCTTTCTAGGCTAGTCCCTTATGGCTGCCAGCTATCTGCAGTCGTTCGCATTTTCAGAGTAGAAATGCCGGACTTTCCAGAAAGGGACCCCCTAAGCTACGTTTGATGTTTGAGGTGGCAAGACAAGCAAGCAGCCCCAGTCTCTGTGCCTCTGTGCGAGCAGTGCCATGGGCAGGTGAGTCTGAGCAACAGCTTTCCACGCTAGCCCCTTCTGACTGTCAGCTATCTGCAGACGTTCGCATTTTCGGAGTAGGGCTGTCGAACGATTCCAAAAAGGACACCCTAAGGTACGTTAACTTTGAGGTGGCAAGACAAGCAAGCAGCCCCAGTCTCTGTGCCTCTGTGCAAGCAGTGCCATGGGCAGATGAGGCTGAGCAACAGCTTTCCAGGCTAGCCCCATCTGGCTGCCGGCTATTTGCAGACGTTCGCATTTTGGGAACAGGGCTGCCGGAGCTGCCCGCAGAGACCCTCTTCGTTACTTTTGAAGTTTGAGGTGGGAACACAAGCAAGCAGCCCCAGTCTCTGTGCCTCTGTGTGAGCAGTGCCATGGGCAGATGAGGCTGAGTAACAGCTTTCCAGGCTAGCCTCTTCTGCCTGCCAGCTATCTGCAGACGTTCGCATTTCGGAGTAGCGTTGCCGGACGATCCCAAAAAGGACAACCTAAACTACATTATGTTTGAGGTGGCAAGAGAAGCAAGCAGCCCCAGTCTCTGTGGCTCTGTGCGAGCAGTGTCATGGGCACGTGAGGGTGAGCAACAGCTTTCCAGGCTAGCCCCTTCTGGCTGCCAGCTATTTGCAGACGTTCGCATTTTCGGAACAGGGCTGCCGGAGGCGCCCGTCAGACACCCCCTTTGTTACTTTTGAAGTTTGAGGTGGCAAGACAAGCAAGCAGCCCCAGTCTCTGTGCCTCTGTGCGAGCAGTGCCATGGGCAGATGAGTCTGAGTAACAGCTTTCCAGGCTAGACCCTTCTGCCTGCCATCTATCTGCAGACGTTCACATTTTCAGAGCAGGGCTACGAAAGGAGCCTGGCAGGCGCACATCTATTCCCAGGCTACATTTGAATTTTGAGGTTGCAAGATAAGCAAGCAGCCCCAATCTCTGTGCCTCTGTGCGAGCAGTGCCATGAGCAGATGAGGCTGAGCAACAGCGTTCCAGGCTAGCCCCTTTTGGCTTCCAGCGATCTGCAGACGTTCGCATTTTCGGAACAGGGCTGCCGGCGGCGCCCGGCAGAAACCCCCTTTGTTACTTTTGAAGTTTGAGGTGGCAAGACAAGCAAGCAGCCCCAGTCTCTGTGCCTCTGTGCGAGCACTGCCATGGGCAGATGAGGCTGAGCAACAGCTTTCCAGGCTAGCCCCTTCTGGCTGCCAGCTATCTACAGACGTTCGTATTTTCGAAGCAGGGCTGCTGGAGACACCCGGCATGGACCCTTTTAGCTACGTTTGAAGTTTGAGGTGGCAAGACAAGCAAGCAGACCCAGTCTCTGTGCCTCTGTGCGAGCACTGCCATGGGCAGATGAGGCTGAGCAACAGCTTTCCAGGCTAGCCCCTTCTGGCTGCCAGCTATCTGCAGACGTTCGCATTCTCAGAGCAGGGCTGGGAAAGGTAATTGGCAGGTACCCTCACATTCCCAGGCTACGTTTGAAGTTTGAGGTGGCAACACAAGCAAGCAGCCCCAGTCTCTGTGCCCCTGTGCGAGCAGTGCCATGGGCAGATGAGGCTGAGTAACAGCTTTTCAGGTTAGCCCCTTCTGGCTGCCAGCTATCTGCAGACGTTCGCATTTTCGGAGCAGGGCTGCGAAAGGAGCCTGTCACGGACGCTCTAAGATACGTTTGAAGTTCGAGGTGGCAAGACAAGCAAGTAGCCCCCGTCTCTTTGCCTCTGTGCGAGAAGTGCCATGGGCAGATGAGGCTGAGTAACAGATTTCCAGGCTAGCCTATTCTGGCTGCCAGCTATTTGCAGACGTTCGCATTCTCAGAGCAGGGCTGCCGGAGGCGCCCCGCAGAGACACCCTTTGTTACGTGTGAAGTTTGAGGTGGCAAGACAAGCAAGCAGCCCCAGTCTCTGTGCCTCTGTGCGAGCAGTGCCATGGGCAGATGAGGCTGAGTAACAGCTTTCCAGGCTAGCCCCTTCTGCCTGTCAACTATCTGCAGCTGTTCGCATTTTCGGAGCAGGGCTCAGGAGGCGCCCGGCACGGACCCCATAAAATACGTTTGAAGTCTGAGGTGTCAGAAAAGCAAGTAGCCCCAGTCTCTGTGCCTGTGTGCGAGCAGTGCCATGAGCAGATGAGGCTGAGTAACAGCTTTCCAGGCTAGCCTCTTCTGGCTGCCAGCTATCTGCAGACGTTCGCATTTTCGGAGTAGGGTTGCCAGACGATCCCAAAAAGGACCCCCTAAGCTACGTTATGTTTGAGGTGGCAAGACAAGCAAGCAGCCCCAGTCTCTGTGCCTCTGTGCGAGCAGTGTCATGGGCACGTGAGGCTGAGAAACAGCTTTCCAGGCTAGCCCCTTCTGGCTGCCGGCTATTTGCAGACGTTCGCATTTTGGGAACAGGGCTGCCGGAGCCGCCCGGCAGAGACCCCCTTTGTTACTTTTGAAGTTTGAGGTGGGAAGACAAGCAAGCAGCCCCAGTCTCTGTGCCTCTGTGCGAGCAGTGCCATGGGCAGATGAGGCTGAGCAACAGCTTTCCAGGCTAGCCCCTTCTGGCTGCCAGCTATCTGCAGACGTTCACATTTTCAGAGCAGGGCTACGAAAGGAGACTGGCAGGTACCCTCACATTCCCAGGATACGTGTGAAGTTTGAGGTGGCAAGACAAGCAAGCAGCCCCAGTCTCTGTGCCCCTGTGCGAGCAGTGCCATGGGCAGATGAGGCTGAGTAACAGCTTTCCAGGATAACCCATTCTGCCTGCCAGCTATCTGCAGACGTTCGCATTCTCAGAGCAGGGCTGCGAAAGGAGCCTGTCACGGACGCTCTAAGATACGTTTGAAGTTCGAGGTTGCAAGACAAGCAAGTAGCCCCCGTCTCTGTGCCTCTGTGCGAGCAGTGCCATGGGCAGATGAGGCTGAGTAACAGATTTCAAGGCTAGCCCCTTCTGGCTGCCAGCTATCTACAGACGTTCGTATTTTCGAAGCAGGGCTGCTGGAGACACCTGGCATGGACACTTTAAGCTACGTTTGAAGTTTGAGGTGGCAAGACAAGCAAGCAGCCCCAGTCTCTGTGCCTCTGTGCGAGCAGTGCCATGGGCAGATGAGGCTGAGCAACAGCTTTCCAGGCTAGCCCCTTCTGGCTGCCAGCTATCTGCAGACGTTCTCATTTTTGGAGCAGGGCTGCCGGAGGCGCCCGGCACGGAACCCCATAAGACACGTTTGAAGTATGAGGTGGCAAGACAAGCAAGCAGCCCCAGTCTCTGTGCCTCTGTGCAAGCAGTGCCATGGGCAGATGAGGCTGAGCAACAGCTTTCCAGGCTAGCCCCTTCTGGCTGCCAGCTATTTGCAGACTTGCGCATTTTCGGAGCAGGGCTGCCGGAGGCGCCCGGCAGACATCCCCTTTGTTACTTTTGAAGTTTGAGGTGGCAAGACAAGCAAGTAAGCCCCAGTCTCTGTGCCTCTGTGCGAGCAGTGCCATGGGCAGATGAGTCTGAGTAATAGCTTTCCAGGCTAGACCCTTCTAGCTGCCAGCTATCTACAGACGTTCGCATTTTCGGAGCAGGGCTGCTGGAGGCGCCCGGCACGGACCCTTAAAGCTACGTTTGAAGTTCAAGGTGGCAAGACAAGCAAGCAGCCACAGTCTCTGTGCCTCTGTGCGAGCAGTGCCATGCGCAGATGAGGCTGATTAACAGCTTTCCAGGCTAGCCTCTTCTGCCTGTCAGCTATCTGCAGACGTTCGCATTTCGGAGTAGGGTTGCCGGACAACCCCAAAAAGGACAACCTAAGCTACGTTATGTTTGAGGTGGCAAGACAAGCAAGCAGCCCCAGTCTCTGTGCCTCTGTGCGAGCAGTGCCATGGGCAGATGAGGCTGAGTAACAGCTTCCCAGGATAACCCATTCTGCCTGCCAGCTATCTGCAGACGTTCGCATTTTCGGAGCAGGGCTGCGAAAGCAGCGTGTCATGGACGCTCTAAGATACGTTTGAAGTTCGAGGTGGCAAGACAAGCAAGTAGCCCCCGTCTATGTGCCTCTGTGCGAGCAGTGCCATGGGCAGATGAGGCTGAGTAACATATTTCCAGGCTAGCCCATTCTGGCTGCCAACTATTTGCAGACGTTCGCATTTTCAGACCAGGGCTGCCGGAGGCGCCCCGCAGAGACACCCTTTGTTACGTGTGAAGTTTGAGGTGGCAAGACAAGCAAGCAGCCCCAATCTCTGTGCCTCTGTGCGAGCAGTGCCATGGGCAGATGAGGCTGAGTAACAGCTTTCCAGGCTAGCCCCTTCTGCCTGTCAACTATCTGCAACTGTTCGCATTTTCGGAGCAGGGATCAGGAGGCGCCCGGCACGGACCCCATAACATACGTTTGAAGTCTGAGGTGTCAGACAAGCAAGCAGCCGCAGTCTCCGTGCCTCTGTGCGAGCACTGCCATGGGCAGATGAGGCTGAGCAACAGCTTTCCAGGCTAGCCCCTTCTGGCTGCCAGCTATCTACAGACGTTCGTATTTTCGAAGCAGGGCTGCTGGAGACACCTGGCATGGACCCTTTAAGCTACGTTTGAAGTTTGAGGTGGCAAGACAAGCAAGCAGCCCCAGTCTCTGTGCCTCTGTGCGAGCAGTGCCATGGGCAGATGAGGCTGAGCAACAGCTTTCCAGGCTAGCCCCTTCTGGCTGCCAGCTATCTGCAGACGTTCTCATTTTTGGAGCAGGGCTGCCGGAGGCGCCCGGCACGGAACCCCATAAGACACGTTTGAAGTATGAGGTGGCAAGACAAGCAAGCAGCCCCAGTCTCTGTGCCTCTGTGCAAGCAGTGCCATGGGCAGATGAGGCTGAGCAACAGCTTTCCAGGCTAGCCCCTTCTGGCTGCCAGCTATTTGCAGACTTGCGCATTTTCGGAGCAGGGCTGCCGGAGGCGCCCGGCAGACATCCCCTTTGTTACTTTTGAAGTTTGAGGTGGCAAGACAAGCAAGTAAGCCCCAGTCTCTGTGCCTCTGTGCGAGCAGTGCCATGGGCAGATGAGTCTGAGTAATAGCTTTCCAGGCTAGACCCTTCTAGCTGCCAGCTATCTACAGACGTTCGCATTTTCGGAGCAGGGCTGCTGGAGGCGCCCGGCACGGACCCTTAAAGCTACGTTTGAAGTTCAAGGTGGCAAGACAAGCAAGCAGCCACAGTCTCTGTGCCTCTGTGCGAGCAGTGCCATGCGCAGATGAGGCTGATTAACAGCTTTCCAGGCTAGCCTCTTCTGCCTGTCAGCTATCTGCAGACGTTCGCATTTTCGGAGCAGGGCTGCGAAAGCAGCGTGTCATGGACGCTCTAAGATACGTTTGAAGTTCGAGGTGGCAAGACAAGCAAGTAGCCCCCGTCTATGTGCCTCTGTGCGAGCAGTGCCATGGGCAGATGAGGCTGAGTAACATATTTCCAGGCTAGCCCATTCTGGCTGCCAACTATTTGCAGACGTTCGCATTTTCAGACCAGGGCTGCCGGAGGCGCCCCGCAGAGACACCCTTTGTTACGTGTGAAGTTTGAGGTGGCAAGACAAGCAAGCAGCCCCAATCTCTGTGCCTCTGTGCGAGCAGTGCCATGGGCAGATGAGGCTGAGTAACAGCTTTCCAGGCTAGCCCCTTCTGCCTGTCAACTATCTGCAACTGTTCGCATTTTCGGAGCAGGGCTCAGGAGGCGCCCGGCACGGACCCCATAAGATACGTTTGAAGTCTGAGGTGTCAGACAAGCAAGCAGCCGCAGTCTCCGTGCCTCTGTGCAAGCAGTGTCATGGGCATGTGAGGCTGAGCAACAGCTTTCCAGGCTAGCCCCTTCTGGCTGCCAGCTATTTGCAGACGTTAGCATTTTGGGAACAGGGCTGCCGGAGCCGCCCGGCAGAGACCCCCTTCGTTACTTTTGAAGTTTGAGGTGGCAAGACAAGCAAGTAGCCCCAGTCTCTGTACCTCTGTGCGAGCAGTACCATGAGCAGATGAGGCTGAGTAACAGCTTTCCAGGCTAGCCTCTTCTGCCTGCCAGCTATCTGCAGACGTTCGCATTTTCGGAGTACGGTTGCCGGACGATCCCAAAAAGGACCCCCTAAGCTACGTTATGTTTGAGGTGGCAAGACAAGCAAGCAGACCCAGTCTCTGTGCCTCTGTGCGAGCACTGCCATGGGCAGATGAGGCTGAGCAACAGCTTTCCAGGCTAGCCCCTTCTGGCTGCCAGCTATCTGCAGACGTTCGCATTCTCAGAGCAGGGCTGGGAAAGGTAATTGGCAGGTACCCTCACATTCCCAGGCTACGTTTGAAGTTTGAGGTGGCAACACAAGCAAGCAGCCCCAGTCTCTGTGCCCCTGTGCGAGCAGTGCCATGGGCAGATGAGGCTGAGTAACAGCTTTTCAGGCTAGCCTCTTCTGGCTGCCAGCTATCTGCAGACGTTCGCATTTTCGGAGCAGGGCTGCGAAAGGAGCCTGTCACGGACGCTCTAAGATACGTTTGAAGTTCGAGGTGGCAAGACAAGCAAGTAGCCCCCGTCTCTTTGCCTCTGTGCGAGAAGTGCCATGGGCAGATGAGGCTGAGTAACAGATTTCCAGGCTAGCCTATTCTGGCTGCCAGCTATTTGCAGACGTTCGCATTCTCAGAGCAGGGCTGCCGGAGGCGCCCCGCAGAGACACCCTTTGTTACGTGTGAAGTTTGAGGTGGCAAGACAAGCAAGCAGCCCCAGTCTCTGTGCCTCTGTGCGAGCAGTGCCATGGGCAGATGAGGCTGAGTAACAGCTTTCCAGGCTAGCCCCTTCTGCCTGTCAACTATCTGCAGCTGTTCGCATTTTCGGAGCAGGGCTCAGGAGGCGCCCGGCACGGACCCCATAAAATACGTTTGAAGTCTGAGGTGTCAGAAAAGCAAGTAGCCCCAGTCTCTGTGCCTGTGTGCGAGCAGTGTCATGAGCAGATGAGGCTGAGTAACAGCTTTCCAGGCTAGCCTCTTCTGGCTGCCAGCTATCTGCAGACGTTCGCATTTTCGGAGTAGGGTTGCCAGACGATCCCAAAAAGGACCCCCTAAGCTACGTTATGTTTGAGGTGGCAAGACAAGCAAGCAGCCCCAGTCTCTGTGCCTCTGTGCGAGCAGTGTCATGGGCACGTGAGGCTGAGAAACAGCTTTCCAGGCTAGCCCCTTCTGGCTGCCGGCTATTTGCAGACGTTCGCATTTTGGGAACAGGGCTGCCGGAGCCGCCCGGCAGAGACCCCCTTTGTTACTTTTGAAGTTTGAGGTGGGAAGACAAGCAAGCAGCCCCAGTCTCTGTGCCTCTGTGCGAGCAGTGCCATGGGCAGATGAGGCTGAGCAACAGCTTTCCAGGCTAGCCCCTTCTGGCTGCCAGCTATCTGCAGACGTTCACATTTTCAGAGCAGGGCTACGAAAGGAGCCTGGCAGGTACCCTCACATTCCCAGGATACGTGTGAAGTTTGAGGTGGCAAGACAAGCAAGCAGCCCCAGTCTCTGTGCCCCTGTGCGAGCAGTGCCATGGGCAGATGAGGCTGAGTAACAGCTTTCCAGGATAACCCATTCTGCCTGCCAGCTATCTGCAGACGTTCGCAATTCTCAGAGCAGGGCTGCGAAAGGAGCCTGTCACGGACGCTCTAAGATACGTTTGAAGTTCGAGGTTGCAAGACAAGCAAGTAGCCCCCGTCTCTGTGCCTCTGTGCGAGCAGTGCCATGGGCAGATGAGGCTGAGTAACAGATTTCCAGGCTAGCCCCTTCTGGCTGCCAGCTATCTACAGACGTTCGTATTTTCGAAGCAGGGCTGCTGGAGACACCTGGCATGGACACTTTAAGCTACGTTTGAAGTTTGAGGTGGCAAGACAAGCAAGCAGCCCCAGTCTCTGTGCCTCTGTGCGAGCAGTGCCATGGGCAGATGAGGCTGAGCAACAGCTTTCCAGGCTAGCCCCTTCTGGCTGCCAGCTATCTGCAGACGTTCTCATTTTTGGAGCAGGGCTGCCGGAGGCGCCCGGCACGGAACCCCATAAGACACGTTTGAAGTATGAGGTGGCAAGACAAGCAAGCAGCCCCAGTCTCTGTGCCTCTGTGCAAGCAGTGCCATGGGCAGATGAGGCTGAGCAACAGCTTTCCAGGCTAGCCCCTTCTGGCTGCCAGCTATTTGCAGACTTGCGCATTTTCGGAGCAGGGCTGCCGGAGGCGCCCGGCAGACATCCCCTTTGTTACTTTTGAAGTTTGAGGTGGCAAGACAAGCAAGTAAGCCCCAGTCTCTGTGCCTCTGTGCGAGCAGTGCCATGGGCAGATGAGTCTGAGTAATAGCTTTCCAGGCTAGAGCCTTCTAGCTGCCAGCTATCTACAGACGTTCGCATTTTCGGAGCAGGGCTGCTGGAGGCGCCCGGCACGGACCCTTAAAGCTACGTTTGAAGTTCAAGGTGGCAAGACAAGCAAGCAGCCACAGTCTCTGTGCCTCTGTGCGAGCAGTGCCATGCGCAGATGAGGCTGATTAACAGCTTTCCAGGCTAGCCTCTTCTGCCTGTCAGCTATCTGCAGACGTTCGCATTTCGGAGTAGGGTTGCCGGACAACCCCAAAAAGGACAACCTAAGCTACGTTATGTTTGAGGTGGCAAGACAAGCAAGCAGCCCCAGTCTCTGTGCCTCTGTGCGAGCAGTGCCATGGGCAGATGAGGCTGAGTAACAGCTTCCCAGGATAACCCATTCTGCCTGCCAGCTATCTGCAGACGTTCGCATTTTCGGAGCAGGGCTGCGAAAGCAGCGTGTCATGGACGCTCTAAGATACGTTTGAAGTTCGAGGTGGCAAGACAAGCAAGTAGCCCCCGTCTATGTGCCTCTGTGCGAGCAGTGCCATGGGTAGATGAGGCTGAGTAACATATTTCCAGGCTAGCCCATTCTGGCTGCCAACTATTTGCAGACGTTCGCATTTTCAGACCAGGGCTGCCGGAGGCGCCCCGCAGAGACACCCTTTGTTACGTGTGAAGTTTGAGGTGGCAAGACAAGCAAGCAGCCCCAATCTCTGTGCCTCTGTGCGAGCAGTGCCATGGGCAGATGAGGCTGAGTAACAGCTTTCCAGGCTAGCCCCTTCTGCCTGTCAACTATCTGCAACTGTTCGCATTTTCGGAGCAGGGCTCAGGAGGCGCCCGGCACGGACCCCATAACATACGTTTGAAGTCTGAGGTGTCAGACAAGCAAGCAGCCGCAGTCTCCGTGCCTCTGTGCGAGCACTGCCATGGGCAGATGAGGCTGAGCAACAGCTTTCCAGGCTAGCCCCTTCTGGCTGCCAGCTATTTGCAGACGTTAGCATTTTGGGAACAGGGCTGCCGGAGCCGCCCGGCAGAGACCCCCTTCGTTACTTTTGAAGTTTGAAGTGGCAAGACAAGCAAGTAGCCCCAGTCTCTCTGCCTGTGTGCGAGCATTACCATGAGCAGATGAGGCTGAGTAACAGCTTTCCAGGCTAGCCTCTTCTGCCTGCCAGCTATCTGCAGACGTTCGCATTTTCGGAGTACGGTTGCCGGACGATCCCAAAAAGGACCCCCTAAGCTACGTTATGTTTGACGTGGGAAGACAAGCAAGCAGCCCCAGTCTCTGTGCCTCTGTGCGAGCAGTGCCATGGGCAGATGAGGCTGAGCAACAGATTTCCAGGCTAGCCCCTTCTGGCTGTCAGAGATATGCAGACGTTCGCATGTTCGGAACAGGGCTACGAAAGGAGCCTGGCAGGTACCCTCACATTCCCAGGCTACGTGTGAAGTTTGAGGTGGCAAGACAAGCAAGCAGCCCCAGTCTCTGTGCCTCTGTGCGAGCAGTGCCATGGGCAGATGAGGCTGAGCAACAGCTTTCCAGGCTAGCCCCTTCTGGCTGCCAGCTATCTGCAGACGTTCACATTTTCAGAGCAGGGCTACGAAAGGAGCCTGGCAGATACACTCACATTCTCAGGCTACGTGTGAAGTTTGAGGTGGCAAGACAAGCAAGCAGCCCCAGTCTCTGTGCCCCTGTGCGAGCAGTGCCATGGGCAGATGAGGCTGAGTAACAGCTTTCCAGGATAACCCATTCTGCCTGCCAGCTATCTGCAGACGTTCGCATTTTCGGAGCAGGGCTGCGAAAGGAGCCTGTCACGGACGCTCTAAGATACGTTTGAAGTTCGAGGTGGCAAGACAAGCAAGTAGCCCCCGTCTCTGTGCCTCTGTGCGAGCAGTGCCATGGGCAGATGAGGCTGAGTAACAGATTTCCAGGCTAGCCCATTCTGGCTGCCAGCTATTTGCAGACGTTCGCATTTTCAGAGCAGGGCTGCCGGAGGCGCCCGGCAGAGACACCCTTTGTTACGTTTGAAGTTTGAGGTGTCAAGACAAGCAAGCAGCCCCAGTCTCTGTGCCTCTGTGCGAGCAGTGCCATGGGCAGATGAGGCTGAGTAACAGCTTTCCAGGCTAGCCCCTTCTGCCTGTCAACTATCTGCAGCTGTTCGCATTTTCGGAGCAGGGCTCAGGAGGCGCCCGGCACGGACCCCATAAGATACGTTTGAAGTCTGAGGTGTCAGACAAGCAAGCAGCCCCAGTCTCTGTGCCTCTGTGCGAGCAGTGTCATGGGCACGTGAGGCTGAGCAACAGCTTTCCAGGCTAGCCCCTTCTGGCTGCCAGCTATTTGCAGACGTTCGCATTTTGGGAACAGGGCTGCCGGACTCGCCCGGCAGAGACCCCCTTTGTTACTTTTGAAGTTTCAGGTGGCAAGACAAGCAAGCAGCCCCAGTCTCTGTGCCTCTGTGCGAGCAGTGCCATGGGCAGATGAGGCTGAGCAACAGCTTTCCAGGCTAGCCCCTTCTGGCTGCCAGCTATCTGCAGACGTTAGCATTTTGGGAACAGGGCTGCCGGAGCCGCTCGGCAGAGACCCCCTTCGTTACTTTTGAAGTTTGAGGTGGCAAGACAAGCAAGCAGCCCCAGTCTCTGTGCCTCTGTGCGAGCAGTGCCATGGGCAGATGAGGCTGAGCAACAGCTTTCCAGGCTAGCCCCTTCTGGCTGCCAGCTATCTGCAGACGTTCGCATTCTCAGAGCAGGGCTGGGAAAGGTACTTGGCAGGTACCCTCGCATTCCCAGGCTACTTTTGAAGTTTGAGGTGGCAACACAAGCAAGCAGCCCCAGTCTCTGTGCCTCTGTGCGAGCAGTGCCATGGGCAGATGAGGCTGAGCAACAGCTTTCCAGGCTAGCCCCTTCTGGCTGCCTGCTATCTGCAGACGTTCTCATTTTTGGAGCAGGGCTGCCGGAGGCGCCCGGCACGGAACCCCATAAGACACGTTTGAAGTATGAGGTGGCAAGACAAGCAAGCAGCCCCAGTCTCTGTGCCTCTGTGCAAGCAGTGCCATGGGCAGATGAGGCTGAGCAACAGCTTTCCAGGCTAGCCCCTTCTGGCTGCCAGCTATCTGCAGACTTGCGCATTTTCGGAGCAGGGCTGCCGGAGGCGACCGGCAGACTTCCCCTTTGTTACTTTTGAAGTTTGAGGTGGCAAGACAAGCAAGTAAGCCCCAGTCTCTGTGCCTCTGTGCGAGCAGTGCCATGGGCAGATGAGGCTGAGCAACAGCTTTCCAGGCTAGACCCTTCTAGCTGCCAGCTATCTACAGACGTTCGCATTTTCGGAGCAGGGCTCCTGGAGGCGCCCGGCACGGACCCTTAAAGCTACGTTTGAAGTTCGAGGTGGCAAGACAAGCAAGCAGCCCCAGTCTCTGTGCCTCTGTGCGAGCAGTGCCATGGGCAGATGAGGCTGAGCAACAGCTTTCCAGGCTAGCCCCTTCCGGCTGCCAGCTATCTGCAGACGTTTGCATTTTCGGAGTACGGTTGCCGGACGATCCCAAAAAGGACCCCCTAAGCTACGTTATGTTTGAGGTGGCAAGACAAGCAAGCAGCCCCAGTCTCTGTGCCTCTGTGCGAGCAGTGCCATGGGCAGATGAGTCTGAGCAACAGCTTTCCAGGCTAGACCCTTCTAGCTGCCAGCTATCTACAGACGTTCGCATTTTCGGAGCAGGGCTCCTGGAGGCGCCCGGCACGGACCCTTTAAGCTACGTTTGAAGTTCGAGGTGGCAAGACAAGCAAGCAGCCCCAGTCTCTGTGCCTCTGTGCGAGCAGTGCCATGGGCAGATGAGGCTGAGCAACAGCTTTCCAGGCTAGCCCCTTCTGGCTGCCAGCTATCTGCAGACGTTCGCATTCTCGGAGAAGGGATACGAAAGGAGCCTGGCAGGCGCACATCTATTTCCAGGTTACGTGTGAATTTTGAGGTGGCAAGACAAGCAAGCAGCCCCAGTCTCTGTGCCTCTGTGCGAGCAGTGCCATGGGAAGGTGAGGCATAGCAACAGCTTTTCAGGCTAGCCCCTTCCGGCTGCCAGCTATCTGCAGACGTTCGCATTTTCGGAGTAGGGCTGTCAGACGATCCCAAAAAGGACCCCCTAATGTACGTTAAGTTTGAGGTGGCAAGACAAGCAAGCAGCCCCAGTCTCTGTGCCTCTGTGCAAGAAGTGCCATGGGCAGATGAGGCTGACCAACAGCTCTTCAGGCTAGCCCCTTCTGCCTGCCAGCTCTCTGCAGACATTCGCATTTTCGGAGCAGGGCTGGGAAAGGCACTTGGCAGGTACCTTCCCATTCCCAGGCTACGTTTGAAGTTTGAGGTGTCAAGACAAGCAAGTAAGCCGCAGTCTCTGTGCCTCTGTGCGAGCAGTGCCATGGGCACGTGAGGCTGAGTAATAGCTTTCCAGGCTAGCCCCTTCTGGCTGCCAGCTATCTGCAGACGTTCGCATTTTCGGAGCAGGGCTGGGAAAGGCACTTGGCAGGTACCCTCCCATTTCCAGGATACGTTTGAAGTTTGAGGTGGCAAAACAAGCAAGCAGCCCCAGTCTCTGTGCCTCTGTGCGAGCACTGCCATGGGCAGATGAGGCTGAGCAACAGCTTTCCAGGCTAGTCCCTTCTGGCTGCCAGCTATCTGCAGACGTTCGCATTCTCGGAGAAGGGCTACGAAAGGAGCATGACAGGCGCACATCTATTTAAAGGTTACGTGTGAATTTTGAGGTGGCAAGACAAGCAAGCAGCCCCAGTCTCTGTGCCTTTGTGCGAGCAGTGCCATGGGAAGGTGAGGCTGAGCAACAGCTTTTCAGGCTAGCCCCTTCTGGCTGCCAGCTATCTGCAGACGTTCGCATTTTCGGAGCAGGGCTGGGAAGGTACTTGGCAGGTACCCTCCCATTTCCAGGATACGTTTGAAGTTTGCGGTGGCAAAACAAGCAAGCAGCCCCAGTCTCTGTGCCTCTGTGCGAGCAGTGCCATGGGCAGATGAGGCTGAGCAACAGCTTTCTAGGCTAGTCCCTTATGGCTGCCAGCTATCTGCAGTCGTTCGCATTTTCAGAGTAGAAATGCCGGACTTTCCAGAAAGGGACCCCCTAAGCTACGTTTGATGTTTGAGGTGGCAAGACAAGCAAGCAGCCCCAGTCTCTGTGCCTCTGTGCGAGCAGTGCCATGGGCAGGTGAGTCTGAGCAACAGCTTTCCAGGCTAGCCCCTTCTGACTGCCAGCTATCTGCAGACGTTCGCATTTTCGGAGTAGGGCTGTCGAACGATTCCAAAAAGGACACCCTAAGGTACGTTAGCTTTGAGGTGGCAAGACAAGCAAGCAGCCCCAGTCTCTGTGCCTCTGTGCAAGCAGTGCCATGGGCAGATGAGGCTGAGCAACAGCTTTCCAGGCTAGCCCCATCTGGCTGCCGGCTATTTGCAGACGTTCGCATTTTGGGAACAGGGCTGCCGGAGCTGCCCGCAGAGACCCTCTTCGTTACTTTTGAAGTTTGAGGTGGGAACACAAGCAAGCAGCCCCAGTCTCTGTGCCTCTGTGTGAGCAGTGCCATGGGCAGATGAGGCTGAGTAACAGCTTTCCAGGCTAGCCTCTTCTGCCTGCCAGCTATCTGCAGACGTTCGCATTTCGGAGTAGCGTTGCCGGACGATCCCAAAAAGGACAACCTAAGCTACATTATGTTTGGGGTGGCAAGAGAAGCAAGCAGCCCCAGTCTCTGTGGCTCTGTGCGAGCAGTGTCATGGGCACGTGAGGGTGAGCAACAGCTTTCCAGGCTAGCCCCTTCTGGCTGCCAGCTATTTGCAGACGTTCGCATTTTCGGAACAGGGCTGCCGGAGGCGCCCGTCAGACACCCCCTTTGTTACTTTTGAAGTTTGAGGTGGCAACACAAGCAAGCAGCCCCAGTCTCTGTGCCTCTGTGCGAGCAGTGCCATGGGCAGATGAGTCTGAGTAACAGCTTTCCAGGCTAGCCCCTTCTGCCTGCCATCTATCTGCAGACGTTCACATTTTCAGAGCAGGGCTACGAAAGGAGCCTGGCAGGCGCACATCTATTCCCAGGCTACATTTGAATTTTGAGGTTGCAAGATAAGCAAGCAGCCCCAATCTCTGTGCCTCTGTGCGAGCAGTGCCATGAGCACATGAGGCTGAGCAACAGCGTTCCAGGCTAGCCCCTTTTGGCTTCCAGCGATCTGCAGACGTTCGCATTTTCGGAACAGGGCTGCCGGAGGCGCCCGGCAGAAACCCCCTTTGTTACTTTTGAAGTTTGAGGTGGCAAGACAAGCAAGCAGCCCCAGTCTCTGTGCCTCTGTGCGAGCACTGCCATGGGCAGATGAGGCTGAGCAACAGCTTTGCAGCCTAGCCCCTTCTGGCTGCCAGCTATCTACAGACGTTCGTATTTTCGAAGCAGGGCTGCTGGAGACACCCGGCATGGACCCTTTAAGCTACGTTTGAAGTTTGAGGTGGCAAGACAAGCAAGCAGCCCCAGTCTCTGTGCCTCTGTGCGAGCAGTGCCATGGGCAGATGAGGCTGAGCAACAGCTTTCCAGGCTAGCCCCTTCTGGCTGCCAGCTATCTGCAGACGTTCGCATTCTCAGAGCAGGGCTGGGAAAGATAATTGGCAGGTACCCTCGCATTCCCAGGCTACGTTTGAAGTTTGAGGTGGCAACACAAGCAAGCAGCCCCAGTCTCTGTGCCCCTGTGCGAGCAGTGCCATGGGCAGATGAGGCTGAGTAACAGCTTTTCAGGCTAGCCCCTTCTGGCTGCCAGCTATCTGCAGACGTTCGCATTTTCGGAGCAGGGCTGCGAAAGGAGCCTGTCACGGACGCTCTAAGATACGTTTGAAGTTCGAGGTGGCAAGACAAGCAAGTAGCCCCCGTCTCTTTGCCTCTGTGCGAGAAGTGCCATGGGCAGATGAGGCTGAGCAACAGATTTCCAGGCTAGCCCCTTCTGGCTGCCAGCTATTTGCAGACGTTCGCATTCTCAGAGCAGGGCTGCCGGAGGCGCCCCGCAGAGACACCCTTTGTTACGTGTGAAGTTTGAGGTGGCAAGACAAGCAAGGAGCCCCAGTCTCTGTGCCTCTGTGCGAGCAGTGCCATGGGCAGATGAGGCTGAGTAACAGCTTTCGAGGCTAGCCCCTTCTGCCTGTCAACTATCTGCAGCTGTTCGCATTTTCGGAGCAGGGCTCAGGAGGCGCCCGGCACGGACCCCATAAAATACGTTTGAAGTCTGAGGTGTCAGAAAAGCAAGTAGCCCCAGTCTCTGTGCCTGTGTGCGAGCAGTGCCATGAGCAGATGAGGCTGAGTAACAGCTTTCCAGGCTAGCCTCTTCTGGCTGCCAGCTATCTGCAGACGTTCGCATTTTCGAAGTAGGGTTGCCAGACGATCCCAAAAAGGACCCCCTAAGCTACGTTATGTTTGAGGTGGCAAGACAAGCAAGCAGCCCCAGTCTCTGTGCCTCTGTGCGAGCAGTGTCATGGGCACGTGAGGCTGAGCAACAGCTTTCCAGGCTAGCCCCTTCTGGCTGCCGGCTATTTGCAGACGTTCGCATTTTGGGAACAGGGCTGCCGGAGCTGCCCGGCAGAGACCTCCTTTGTTACTTTTGAAGTTTGAGGTGGCAAGACAAGCAAGCAGCCCCAGTCTCTGTGCCTCTGTGCGAGCAGTGCCATGGGCAGATGAGGCTGAGCAACAGCTTTCCAGGCTAGCCCCTTCTGGCTGCCAGCTATCTGCAGACGTTCACATTTTCAGAGCAGGGCTACGAAAGGAGCCTGGCAGGTACCCTCACATTCCCAGGATACGTGTGAAGTTTGAGGTGGCAAGACAAGCAAGCAGCCCCAGTCTCTGTGCCCCTGTGCGAGCAGTGCCATGGGCAGATGAGGCTGAGTAACAGCTTTCCAGGATAACCCATTCTGCCTGCCAGCTATCTGCAGACGTTCGCATTCTCAGAGCAGGGCTGCGAAAGGAGCCTGTCACGGACGCTCTAAGATACGTTTGAAGTTCGAGGTTGCAAGACAAGCAAGTAGCCCCCGTCTCTGTGCCTCTGTGCGAGCAGTGCCATGGGCAGATGAGGCTGAGTAACAGATTTCCAGGCTAGCCCCTTCTGCCTGTCAACTATCTGCAGCTGTTCGCATTTTCGGAGCAGGGCTCAGGAGGCGCCCGGCACGAACCCCGTAAGATACGTTTGAAGTCTGAGGTGTCAGACAAGCAAGCAGCCCCAGTCTCTGTGCCTCTGTGCGAGCAGTGTCATGGGCATGTGAGGCTGAGCAACAGCTTTCCAGGCTAGCCCCTTCTGGCTGCCAGCTATCTGCAGACGTTCTCATTTTTGGAGCAGGGCTGCCGGAGGCGCCCGGCACGGAACCCCATAAGACACGTTTGAAGTATGAGGTGGCAAGACAAGCAAGCAGCCCCAGTCTCTGTGCCTCTGTGCAAGCAGTGCCATGGGCAGATGAGGCTGAGCAACAGCTTTCCAGGCTAGCCCCTTCTGGCTGCCAGCTATTTGCAGACTTGCGCATTTTCGGAGCAGGGCTGCCGGAGGCGCCCGGCAGACATCCCCTTTGTTACTTTTGAAGTTTGAGGTGGCAAGACAAGCAAGTAAGCCCCAGTCTCTGTGCCTCTGTGCGAGCAGTGCCATGGGCAGATGAGGCTGAGTAATAGCTTTCCAGGCTAGACCCTTCTAGCTGCCAGCTATCTACAGACGTTCGCATTTTCGGAGCAGGGCTGCTGGAGGCGCCCGGCACGGACCCTTAAAGCTACGTTTGAAGTTCAAGGTGGCAAGACAAGCAAGCAGCCACAGTCTCTGTGCCTCTGTGCGAGCAGTGCCATGCGCAGATGAGGCTGATTAACAGCTTTCCAGGCTAGCCTCTTCTGCCTGTCAGCTATCTGCAGACGTTCGCATTTCGGAGTAGGGTTGCCGGACAACCCCAAAAAGGACAACCTAAACTACGTTATGTTTGAGGTGGCAAGACAAGCAAGCAGCCCCAGTCTCTGTGCCTCTGTGCGAGCAGTGCCATGGGCAGATGAGGCTGAGTAACAGCTTCCCAGGATAACCCATTCTGCCTGCCAGCTATCTGCAGACGTTCGCATTTTCGGAGCAGGGCTGCGAAAGCAGCGTGTCACGGACGCTCTAAGATACGTTTGAAGTTCGAGGTGGCAAGACAAGCAAGTAGCCCCCGTCTATGTGCCTCTGTGCGAGCAGTGCCATGGGCAGATGAGGCTGAGTAACATATTTCCAGGCTAGCCCATTCTGGCTGCCAACTATTTGCAGACGTTCGCATTTTCAGACCAGGGCTGCCGGAGGCGCCCCGCAGAGACACCCTTTGTTACGTGTGAAGTTTGAGGTGGCAAGACAAGCAAGCAGCCCCAATCTCTGTGCCTCTGTGCGAGCAGTGCCATGGGCAGATGAGGCTGAGTAACAGCTTTCCAGGCTAGCCCCTTCTGCCTGTCAACTATCTGCAACTGTTCGCATTTTCGGAGCAGGGCTCAGGAGGCGCCCGGCACGGACCCCATAAGATACGTTTGAAGTCTGAGGTGTCAGACAAGCAAGCAGCCCCCGTCTCCGTGCCTCTGTGCAAGCAGTGTCATGGGCATGTGAGGCTGAGCAACAGCTTTCCAGGCTAGCCCCTTCTGGCTGCCAGCTATTTGCAGACGTTAGCATTTTGGGAACAGGGCTGCCGGAGCCGCCCGGCAGAGACCCCCTTCGTTACTTTTGAAGTTTGAGGTGGCAAGACAAGCAAGTAGCCCCAGTCTCTCTGCCTGTGTGCGAGCAGTGCCATGAGCAGATGAGGCTGAGTAACAGCTTTCCAGGCTAGCCTCTTCTGCCTGCCAGCTATCTGCAGACGTTCGCATTTTCGGAGTACGGTTGCCGGACGATCCCAAAAAGTACCCCCTAAGCTACGTTATGTTTGAGGTGGCAAGACAAGCAAGCAGCCCCAGTCTCTGTGCCTCTGTGCAAGCAGTGCCATGGGCAGATGAGGCTGAGCAACAGCTTTCCAGGCTAGCCCCTTCTGGCTGCCAGCTATTTGCAGACTTGCGCTTTTTCGGAGCAGGGCTGCCGGAGGCGCCCGGCAGACATCCCCTTTGTTACTTTTGAAGTTTGAGGTGGCAAGACAAGCAAGTAAGCCCCAGTCTCTGTGCCTCTGTGCGAGCAGTGCCATGGGCAGATGAGGCTGAGTAATAGCTTTCCAGGCTAGAGCCTTCTAGCTGCCAGCTATCTACAGACGTTCGCATTTTCGGAGCAGGGCTGCTGGAGGCGCCCGGCACGGACCCTTAAAGCTACGTTTGAAGTTCAAGGTGGCAAGACAAGCAAGCAGCCCCAGTCTCTGTGCCTCTGTGCGAGCAGTGCCATGCGCAGATGAGGCTGATTAACAGCTTTCCAGGCTAGCCTCTTCTGCCTGCCTGCTATCTGCAGACGTTCGCATTTCGGAGTAGGGTTGCCGGACAATCCCAAAAAGGACAACCTAAACTACGTTATGTTTGAGGTGGCAAGACAAGCAAGCAGCCCCAGTCTCTGTGCCTCTGTGCGAGCAGTGCCATGGGCAGATGAGGCTGAGTAACAGCTTCCCAGGATAACCCATTCTGCCTGCCAGCTATCTGCAGACGTTCGCATTTTCGGAGCAGGGCTGCGAAAGCAGCGTGTCACGGACGCTCTAAGATACGTTTGAAGTTCGAGGTGGCAAGACAAGCAAGTAGCCCCCATCTCTGTGCCTCTGTGCGAGCAGTGCCATGGGCAGATGAGGCTGAGTAACAGATTTCCAGGCTAGCCCATTCTGGCTGCAAGCTATTTGCAGACGTTCGCATTTTCAGAGCAGGGCTGCCGGAGGCGCCCGGCAGAGACACCCTTTGTTACGTTTGAAGTTTGAGGTGGCAAGACAAGCAAGCAGCCCCAGTCTCTGTGCCTCTGTGCGAGCAGTGCCATGGGCAGATGAGGCTGAGCAACAGCTTTCCAGGGTAGCCCCTTCTGGCTGCCAGCTATCTGCAGACGTTCACATTTTCAGAGCAGGGCTACGAAAGGAGCCTGGCAGGTACACTCACATTCTCAGGCTACGTGTGAAGTTTGAGGTGGCAAGACAAGCAAGCAGCCCCAGTCTCTGTGCCCCTGTGCGAGCAGTGCCATGGGCAGATGAGGCTGAGTAACAGCTTTCCAGGATAACCCATTCTGCCTGCCAGCTATCTGCAGACGTTCGCATTTTCGGAGCAGGGCTGCGAAAGGAGCCTGTCACGGACGCTCTAAGATACGTTTGAAGTTCGAGGTGGCAAGACAAGCAAGTAGCCCCCATCTCTGTGCCTCTGTGCGAGCAGTGCCATGGGCAGATGAGGCTGAGTAACAGATTTCCAGGCTAGCCCATTCTGGCTGCAAGCTATTTGCAGACGTTCGCATTTTCAGAGCAGGGCTGCCGGAGGCGCCCGGCAGAGACACCCTTTGTTACGTTTGAAGTTTGAGGTGGCAAGACAAGCAAGCAGCCCCAGTCTCTGTGCCTCTGTGCAAGCAGTGCCATGGGCAGATGAGGCTGAGCAACAGCTTTCCAGGCTAGCCCCTTCTGGCTGCCAGCTATCTGCAGACTTGCGCATTTTCGGAGCAGGGCTGCCGGAGGCGACCGGCAGACTTCCCCTTTGTTACTTTTGAAGTTTGAGGTGGCAAGACAAGCAAGTAAGCCCCAGTCTCTGTGCCTCTGTGCGAGCAGTGCCATGGGCAGATGAGGCTGAGTAATAGCTTTCCAGGCTAGACCCTTCTAGCTGCCAGCTATCTACAGACGTTTGCATTTTCGGAGCAGGGCTGCTGGAGGCGCCCGGCGCGGACCCTTAAAGCTACGTTTGAAGTTCACGGTGGCAAGACAAGCAAGCAGCCCCAGTCTCTGTGCCTCTGTGCGAGCAGTGCCATGCGCAGATGAGGCTGATTAACAGTTTTCCAGGATAACCCATTCTGCCTGCCAGCTATCTGCAGACGTTCGCATTTTCGGAGCAGGGCTGCGAAAGCAGCGTGTCACGGACGCTCTAAGATACGTTTGAAGTTCGAGGTGGCAAGACAAGCAAGTAGCCCCCGTCTCTGTGCCTCTGTGCGAGCAGTGCCATGGGCAGATGAGGCTGAGCAACAGCTTTCCATGCTAGCCCCTTCTGGCTGCCATCTATCTGCAGACGTTCACATTTTCAGAGCAGGGCTACGAAAGGAGCCTGGCAGGCGCACATCTATTCCCAGGCTACATTTGAATTTTGAGGTTGCAAGATAAGCAAGCAGCCCCAGTCTCTGTGCCTCTGTGCGAGCAGTGCCATGGGCAGATGAGGCTGAGCAACAGCTTTCCAGGCTAGCCCCTTCTGGCTGCCAGCTATCTGCAGACGTTCGCATTCTCAGAGCAGGGCTGGGAAAGGTACTTGGCAGGTACCCTCGCATTCCCAGGCTACGTTTGAAGTTTGAGGTGGCAACACAAGCAAGCAGCCCCAGTCTCTGTGCCTCTGTGCGAGCAGTGCATTGGGCAGATGAGTCTGAGCAACAGCTTTTCAGGCTAGCCCCTTCTGGCTGCCATTTATCTGCAGACGTTCGCATTTTCGGAGTAGGGCTGTCGGACGATTCCAAAAAGGACACCCTAAGGTACGTTAACTTTGAGGTGGCAAGACAAGCAAGCAGCCCCAGTCTCTGTGCCTCTGTGCAAGCAGTGCCATGGGCAGATGAGGCTGAGCAACAGCTTTCCAGGCTAGCCCCTTCTGGCTGCCGGATATTTGCAGACGTTCGCATTTTGGGAACAGGGCTGCCGGAGCAGCCCGGCAGAGACTCCCTTCGTTACTTTTGAAGTTTGAGGTGGCAAGACACGCAAGCAGCCCCAGTTTCTGTGCCTCTGTGCGAGCAGTGCCATGGGCAGATGAGGCTGAGCAACAGCTTTCCAGGCTAGCCCCTTCTGGCTGCCAGCGATCTGCAGACGTTCGCATTTTCGGAGCAGGGCTGCAGGAGACGCCAGGCAGAGACCCCCTTTGTTACTTTTGAAGTCGAGTTGACAAGACAAGCAAGCAGCCCCAGTCTCTGTGCCTCTGTGCGAGCAGTGCCATGGGCAGATGAGGCTGAGCAACAGCTTTCCAGGCTAGCCCCTTCTGGCTGCCAGTTATCTGCAGACGTTCGCATTTTCGGAGTAGGGCTGTCGGACGATTCCAAAAAGGACCCCCTAAGATACGTTAAGTTTGAGGTGGCAAGACAAGCAAGCAGCCCCAGTCTCTGAGCCTCTGTGCGAGCAGTGCCATGGGCAGATGAGGCTGAGCAACAGCTTTCCAGGCTAGCCCCTTCTGGCTGCCAGCTATCTGCAGACGTTCGCATTTTCAGAGCAGGGCTGCCGGAGGTGCACAGCATGGACTCCGAAATGTATGTCTGACGTTTGAGGTGGCAAGACAAGCAAGCAGCCCCAGTCTCTGTGCCTCTGTGCGAGCAATGCCATGGGCAGATGAGGATGAGCAACAGCTTTCCAGGCTATTCATTCTGGCTGCCAGCTATCTGCAGAAGTTCGCATTCTCGGAGAAGGGCTACGAAAGGAGCCTGGCAGGCGCACATCTATTTCCAGGATACGTGTGAATTTTGAGGTGGCAAGAGAAGCAAGCAGCCCCAGTCTCTGTGCCTCTGTGCGAGCAGTGCCATGGGAAGGTGAGGCTGAGCAACAGCTTTTCAGGCTAGCCCCTTCTGGCTGCCAGCTATCTGCAGACGTTCGCACTTTCGGAGCAGGGCTGGGAAAGGCACTTGGCAGGTACCCTCCCATTTCCAGGATACGTTTGAAGTTTGAGGTGGCAAGACAAGCAAGCAGCCCCAGTCTCTGTGCCTCTGTGCGAGCACTGCCATGGGCAGATGAGGCTGAGCAACAGCTTTCCAGGCTAGTCCCTTCTGGCTGCCAGCTATCTGCAGACGTTCGCATTCTCGGAGAAGGGCTACGAAAGGAGCCTGGCAGGCGCACATCTATTTAAAGGTTACGTGTGAATTTTGAGGTGGCAAGACAAGCAAGCAGCCCCAGTCTCTGTGCCTTTCTGCGAGCAGTGCCATGGGAAGGTGAGGCTGAGCAACAGCTTTTCAGGCTAGCCCCTTCTGGCTGCCAGCTATCTGCAGACGTTCGCATTTTCGGAGAAGGGCTGGGAAGGTACTTGGCAGGTACCCTCCCATTTCCAGGATACGTTTGAAGTTTGCGGTGGCAAAACAAGCAAGCAGCCCCAGTCTCTGTGGCTCTGTGCGAGCAGTGCCATGGGCAGATGAGGCTGAGCAACATCTTTCTAGGCTAGTCCCTTATGGCTGCCAGCTATCTGCAGTCGTTCGCATTTTCAGAGTAGAAATGAAGGACTTTTCAGAAAGGGACCCCCTAAGCTACGTTTGATGTTTGAGGTGGCAAGACAAGCAAGCAGCCCCAGTCTCTGTGCCTCTGTGCGAGCAGTGCCATGGGCAGGTGAGTCTGAGCAACAGCTTTCCAGGCTAGCCCCTTCTGACTGCCAGCTATCTGCAGACGTTCGCATTTTCGGAGTAGGGCTGTCGAACGATTCCAAAAAGGACACCCTAAGGTACGTTAACTTTGAGGCGGCAAGACAAGCAAGCAGCCCCAGTCTCTGTGCCTCTGTGCAAGCAGTGCCATGGGCAGATGAGGCTGAGCAACAGCTTTCCAGGCTAGCCCATTCTGGCTGCCGGCTATTTGCAGACGTTCGCATTTTGTGAACAGGGCTGCCGGAGCTGCCCGCAGAGACCCCCTTCGTTACTTTTGAAGTTTGAGGTGGGAACACAAGCAAGCAGCCCCAGTCTCTGTGCCTCTGTGTGAGCAGTGCCATGGGCAGATGAGGCTGAGTAACAGCTTTCCAGGCTAGCCTCTTCTGCCTGCCAGCTATCTGCAGACGTTCGCATTTCGGAGTAGCGTTGCCGGACGATCCCAAAAAGGACAACCTAAGCTACATTATGTTTGAGGTGGCAAGACAAGCAAGCAGCCCCAGTCTCTGTGGCTCTGTGCGAGCAGTGTCATGGGCACGTGAGGCTGAGCAACAGCTTTCCAGGCTAGCCCCTTCTGGCTGCCAGCTATTTGCAGACGTTCGCATTTTGGGAACAGGGCTGCCGGAGGCGCCCGTCAGACACCCCCTTTGTTACTTTTGAAGTTTGAGGTGGCAACACAAGCAAGCAGCCCCAGTCTCTGTGCTTCTGTGCGAGCAGTGCCATGGGCAGATGAGTCTGAGTAACAGCTTTCCAGGCTAGACCCTTCTGCCTGCCATCTATCTGCAGACGTTCACATTTTCAGAGCAGGGCTACGAAAGGAGCCTGGCAGGCGCACATCTATTCCCAGGCTACATTTGAATTTTGAGGTTGCAAGATAAGCAAGCTGCCCCAATCTCTGTGCCTCTGTGCGAGCAGTGCCATGAGCACATGAGGCTGAGCAACAGCGTTCCAGGCTAGCCCCTTTTGGCTGCCAGCGATCTGCAGACGTTCGCCTTTTCGGAACAGGTCTGCCGGAGGCGCCCGGCAGAAACCCCCTTTGTTACTTTTGAAGTTTGAGGTGGCAAGACAAGCAAGCAGCCCCAGTCTCTGTGCCTCTGTGCGAGCACTGCCATGGGCAGATGAGGCTGAGCAACAGCTTTCCAGGCTAGCCCCTTCTGGCTGCCAGCTATCTACAGACGTTCGTATTTTCGAAGCAGGGCTGCTGGAGACACCCGGCATGGACCCTTTAAGCTACGTTTGAAGTTTGAGGTGGCAAGACAAGCAAGCAGCCCCAGTCTCTGTGCCTCTGTGCGAGCACTGCCATGGGCAGATGAGGCTGAGCAACAGCTTTCCAGGCTAGCCCCTTCTGGCTGCCAGCTATCTGCAGACGTTCGCATTCTCAGAGCAGGGCTACGAAAGGAGCCTGGCAGGTACCCTCACATTCCCAGGCTACGTTTGAAGTTTGAGGTGGCAACACAAGCAAGCAGCCCCAGTCTCTGTGCCCCTGTGCGAGCAGTGCCATGGGCAGATGAGGCTGAGCAACAGCTTTTCAGGCTAGCCCCTTCTGGCTGCCGGCTATTTGCAGACGTTCGCATTTTGGGAACAGGGCTGCCGGAGCCGCCCGGCAGAGACCCCCTTCGTTACTTTTGAAGTTTGAGGTGGGAACAGAAGCAAGCAGCCCCAGTCTCTGTGCCTGTGTGCGAGCAGTGCCATGGGAAGATGAGGCTGATTAATAGCTTTCCAGGCTAGCCCCTTCTGGCTGCCACCTATCTGCAGACGTTCGCATTTCGGAGTAGGGTTGCCGGACGATCCCAAAAAGGACAACCTAAGCTACGTTATGTTTGAGGTGGCAAGACAAGCAAGCAGCCCCAGTCTCTGTGCCCCTGTGCGAGCAGTGCCATGGGCAGATGAGGCTGAGTAACAGCTTTCCAGGATAACCCATTCTGCCTGCCAGCTATCTGCAGACGTTCGCATTTTCGGAGCAGGGCTGCGAAAGGAGCCTGTCACGGACGCTCTAAGATACGTTTGAAGTTCGAGGTGTCAAGACAAGCAAGTAGCCCCCGTCTCTTTGCCTCTGTGCGAGAAGTGCCATGGGCAGATGAGGCTGAGTAACAGATTTCCAGGCTAGACTACTCTGGCTGCCAGCTATTTGCAGACGTTCGCATTCTCAGAGCAGGGCTGCCGGAGGCGCCCCGCAGAGACACCCTTTGTTACGTGTGAAGTTCGAGTTGGCAAGACAAGCAAGCAGCCCCAGTCTCTGTGCCTCTGTGCGAGCAGTGCCATGGGCAGATGAGGCTGAGTAACAGCTTTCCAGGCTAGCCCCTTCTGCCTGTCAACTATCTGCAGCTGTTCGCATTTTCGGAGCAGGGCTCAGGAGGCGCCCGGCACGGACCCCATAAAATACGTTTGAAGTCTGAGGTGTCAGAAAAGCAAGTAGCCCCAGTCTCTGTGCCTGTGTGCGAGCAGTGCCATGAGCAGATGAGGCTGAGTAACAGCTTTCCAGGCTAGCCTCTTCTGGCTGCCAGCTATCTGCAGACGTTCGCATTTTCGGAGTAGGGTTGCCGGACGATCCCAAAAAGGACCCCCTAAGCTACGTTATGTTTGAGGTGGCAAGACAAGCAAGCAGCCCCAGTCTCTGTGCCTCTGTGCGAGCAGTGTCATGGGCACGTGAGGCTGAGCAACAGCTTTCCAGGCTAGCCCCTTCTGGCTGCCGGCTATTTGCAGACGTTCGCATTTTGGGAACAGGGCTGCCGGAGCCGCCCGGCAGAGACCCCCTTTGTTACTTTTGAAGTTTGAGGTGGGAAGACAAGCAAGCAGCCCCAGTCTCTGTGCCTCTGTGCGAGCAGTGCCATGGGCAGATGAGGCTGAGCAACAGCTTTCCAGGCTAGCCCCTTCTGGCTGCCAGCTATCTGCAGACGTTCACATTTTCAGAGCAGGGCTACGAAAGGAGCCTGGCAGGTACCCTCACATTCCCAGGCTACGTGTGAAGTTTGAGGTGGCAAGACAAGCAAGCAGCCCCAGTCTCTGTGCCCCTGTGCGAGCAGTGCCATGGGCAGATGAGGCTGAGTAACACCTTTCCAGGATAACCCATTCTGCCTGCCAGCTATCTGCAGACGTTCGCATTTTCGGAGCAGGGCTGCGAAAGGAGCCTGTCACGGACGCTCTAAGATACGTTTGAAGTTCGAGGTTGCAAGACAAGCAAGTAGCCCCAGTCTCTGTGCCCCTGTGCGAGCAGTGCCATGGGCAGATGAGGCTGAGTAACAGCTTTCCAGGATAACCCATTCTGCCTGCCAGCTATCTGCAGACGTTCGCATTTTCGGAGCAGGGCTGCGAAAGGAGCCTGTCACGGACGCTCTAAGATACGTTTGAAGTTCGAGGTTGCAAGACAAGCAAGTAGCCCCCGTCTCTGTGCCTCTGTGCGAGCAGTGCCATGGGCAGATGAGGCTGAGTAACAGATTTCCAGGCTAGCCCATTCTGGCTGCCAGCTATTTGCAGACGTTCGCATTTTCAGAGCAGGGCTGCCGGAGGCGCCCGGCAGAGACACCCTTTGTTACGTTTGAAGTTTGAGGTGGCAAGACAAGCAAGCAGCCCCAGTCTCTGTGCCTCTGTGTGAGCAGTGCCATGGGCAGATGAGGCTGAGTAACAGCTTTCCAGGCTAGCCCCTTCTGCCTGTCAACTATCTGCAGCTGTTCGCATTTTCGGAGCAGGGCTCAGGAGGCGCCCGGCACGGACCCCATAAGATACTTTTGAAGTCTGAGGTGTCAGACAAGCAAGCAGCCCCAGTCTCTGTGCCTCTGTGCGAGCAGTGTTATGGGCATGTGAGGCTGAGCAACAGCTTTCCAGGCTAGCCCCTTCTGGCTGCCAGCTATTTGCAGACGTTAGCATTTTGGGAACAGGGCTACCGGAGCCGCCCGGCAGAGACCCCCTTCGTTACTTTTGAAGTTTGAGGTGGCAAGACAAGCAAGCAGCCCCAGTCTCTGTGCCTCTGTGCGAGCACTGCCATGGGCAGATGAGGCTGAGCAACAGCTTTCCAGGCTAGCCCCTTCTGGCTGCCAGCTATCTACAGACGTTCGTATTTTCGAAGCAGGGCTGCTGGAGACACCTGGCATGGAACCTTTAAGCTACGTTTGAAGTTTGAGGTGGCAAGACAAGCAAGCAGCCCCAGTCTCTGTGCCTCTGTGCGAGCAGTGCCATGGGCAGATGAGGCTGAGCAACAGCTTTCCAGGCTAGCCCCTTCTGGCTGCCAGCTATCTGCAGACATTCGCATTCTCAGAGCAGGGCTGGGAAAGGTACTTGGCAGATACCCTCGCATTCCCAGGCTACGTTTGAAGTTTGAGGTGGCAACACAAGCAAGCAGCCCCAGTCTCTGTGCCTCTGTGCGAGCAGTGCCATGGGCAGATGAGGCTGAGCAACAGCTTTCCAGGCTAGCCCCTTCTGGCTGCCAGCTATCTGCAGACGTTCTCATTTTTGGAGCAGGGCTGCCGGAGGCGCCCGGCACGGAACCCCATAAGACACGTTTGAAGTATGAGGTGGCAAGACAAGCAAGCAGCCCCAGTCCCTGTGCCCCTGTGCGAGCAGTGCCATGGGCAGATGAGGCTGAGCAACAGCTTTCCAGGCTAGCCCCTTCTGGCTGCCAGCTATTTGCAGACTTGCGCATTTTCGGAGCAGGGCTGCCGGAGGCGCCCGGCAGACATCGCCTTTGTTACTTTTGAAGTTTGAGGTGGCAAGACAAGCAAGTAAGCCCCAGTCTCTGTGCCTCTGTGCGAGCAGTCCCATGGGCAGATGAGGCTGAGTAATAGCTTTCCAGGCTAGACCCTTCTAGCTGCCAGCTATCTACAGACATTCGCATTTTCGGAGCAGGGCTGCTGGAGGCGCCCGGCACGGACCCTTAAAGCTACGTTTGAAGTTCAAGGTGTCAAGACAAGCAAGCAGCCCCCGTCTCTGTGCCTCTGTGCGAGCAGTGCCATGGGCAGATGAGGCTGACTAACAGATTTCCAGGCTAGCCCATTCTGGCTGCCAACTATTTGCAGACGTTCGCATTTTCACACCAGAGCTTCCGGAGGCGCCCCGCAGAGACACCCTTTGTTACGTGTGAAGTTTGAGGTGACAAGACAAGCAAGCAGCCCCAGTCTCTGTGCCTCTGTGCGAGCAGTGCCATGGGCAGATGAGGCTGAGTAACAGCTTTCCAGGCTAGCCCCTTCTGCCTGTCAACTATCTGCAGCTGTTCGCATTTTCGGAGCAGGGCTCAGGAGGCGCCCGGCACGGACCCCATAAGATACGTTTGAAGTCTGAGGTGTCAGAGAAGCAAGCAGCCCCAGTCTCTGTGCCTCTGTGCAAGCAGTGTCATGGGCATGTGAGGCTGAGCAACAGCTTTCCAGGCTAGCCCCTTCTGGCTGCCAGCTATTTGCAGACGTTAGCATTTTGGGAACAGGGCTGCCGGAGCCGCCCGGCAGAGACCCCCTTCGTTACTTTTGAAGTTTGAGGTGACAAGAGAAGCAAGTAGCCCCAGTCTCTCTGCCTGTGTGCGAGCAGTGCCATGAGCAGATGAGGCTGAGTAACAGCTTTCCAGGCTAGCCTCTTCTGCCTGCCAGCTATCTGCAGACGTTGGCATTTTCGGAGTACGGTTGCCGGACGATCCCAAAAAGGACCGCCTAAGCTACGTTATGTTTGAGGTGGCAAGACAAGCAAGCAGCCCCAGTCTCTGTGCCTCTGTGCGAGCAGTGTCATGGGCACGTGAGGCTGAGCAACAGCTTTCCAGGCTAGCCCCTTCTGGCTGCCAGCTATTTGCAGACGTTAGCATTTTGGGAACAGGGCTACCGGAGCCGCCCGGCAGAGACCCCCTTCGTTACTTTTGAAGTTTGAGGTGGCAAGACAAGCAAGCAGCCCCAGTCTCTGTGCCTCTGTGCGAGCACTGCCATGGGCAGATGAGGCTGAGCAACAGCTTTCCAGGCTAGCCCCTTCTGGCTGCCAGCTATCTACAGACGTTCGTATTTTCGAAGCAGGGCTGCTGGAGACACCTGGCATGGAACCTTTAAGCTACGTGTGAAGTTTGAGGTGGCAAGACAAGCAAGCAGCCCCAGTCTCTGTGCCTCTGTGCGAGCAGTGCCATGGGCAGATGAGGCTGAGCAACAGCTTTCCAGGCTAGCCCCTTCTGGCTGCCAGCTATCTGCAGACATTCGCATTCTCAGAGCAGGGCTGGGAAAGGTACTTGGCAGATACCCTCGCATTCCCAGGCTACGTTTGAAGTTTGAGGTGGCAACACAAGCAAGCAGCCCCAGTCTCTGTGCCTCTGTGCGAGCAGTGCCTTGGGCAGATGAGGCTGAGCAACAGCTTTCCAGGCTAGCCCCTTCTGGCTGCCAGCTATCTGCAGACGTTCTCATTTTTGGAGCAGGGCTGCCGGAGGCGCCCGGCACGGAACCCCATAAGACACGTTTGAAGTATGAGGTGGCAAGACAAGCAAGCAGCCCCAGTCCCTGTGCCCCTGTGCGAGCAGTGCCATGGGCAGATGAGGCTGAGCAACAGCTTTCCAGGCTAGCCCCTTCTGGCTGCCAGCTATTTGCAGACTTGCGCATTTTCGGAGCAGGGCTGCCGGAGGCGCCCGGCAGACATCGCCTTTGTTACTTTTGAAGTTTGAGGTGGCAAGACAAGCAAGTAAGCCCCAGTCTCTGTGCCTCTGTGCGAGCAGTCCCATGGGCAGATGAGGCTGAGTAATAGCTTTCCAGGCTAGACCCTTCTAGCTGCCAGCTATCTACAGACATTCGCATTTTCGGAGCAGGGCTGCTGGAGGCGCCCGGCACGGACCCTTAAAGCTACGTTTGAAGTTCAAGGTGTCAAGACAAGCAAGCAGCCCCCGTCTCTGTGCCTCTGTGCGAGCAGTGCCATGGGCAGATGAGGCTGACTAACAGATTTCCAGGCTAGCCCATTCTGGCTGCCAACTATTTGCAGACGTTCGCATTTTCACACCAGAGCTGCCGGAGGCGCCCCGCAGAGACACCCTTTGTTACG
Source organism: Opisthocomus hoazin (assembly GCF_030867145.1). Lineage (NCBI taxonomy): Eukaryota > Metazoa > Chordata > Aves > Opisthocomiformes > Opisthocomidae > Opisthocomus > Opisthocomus hoazin. The sequence continues at coordinate 8,859,875 of NC_134437.1, read as the reverse complement.
TGTGAAGTTTGAGGTGACAAGACAAGCAAGCAGCCCCAGTCTCTGTGCCTCTGTGCGAGCAGTGCCATGGGCAGATGAGGCTGAGTAACAGCTTTCCAGGCTAGCCCCTTCTGCCTGTCAACTATCTGCAGCTGTTCGCATTTTCGGAGCAGGGCTCAGGAGGCGCCCGGCACGGACCCCATAAGATACGTTTGAAGTCTGAGGTGTCAGAGAAGCAAGCAGCCCCAGTCTCTGTGCCTCTGTGCAAGCAGTGTCATGGGCATGTGAGGCTGAGCAACAGCTTTCCAGGCTAGCCCCTTCTGGCTGCCAGCTATTTGCAGACGTTAGCATTTTGGGAACAGGGCTGCCGGAGCCGCCCGGCAGAGACCCCCTTCGTTACTTTTGAAGTTTGAGGTGACAAGAGAAGCAAGTAGCCCCAGTCTCTCTGCCTGTGTGCGAGCAGTGCCATGAGCAGATGAGGCTGAGTAACAGCTTTCCAGGCTAGCCTCTTCTGCCTGCCAGCTATCTGCAGACGTTGGCATTTTCGGAGTACGGTTGCCGGACGATCCCAAAAAGGACCGCCTAAGCTACGTTATGTTTGAGGTGGCAAGACAAGCAAGCAGCCCCAGTCTCTGTGCCTCTGTGCGAGCAGTGTCATGGGCACGTGAGGCTGAGCAACAGCTTTCCAGGCTAGCCCCTTCTGGCTGCCGGCTATTTGCAGACGTTCGCATTTTGGGAACAGGGCTGCCGGAGCCGCCCGGCAGAGACCCCCTTTGTTACTTTTGAAGTTTGAGGTGGCAAGACAAGCAAGCAGCCCCAGTCTCTGTGCCTCTGTGCGAGCAGTGCCATGGGCAGATGAGGCTGAGCAACAGCTTTCAGGCTAGCCCCTTCTGGCTGCCAGAGATCTGCAGACGTTCGCATTTTCGGAACAGGGCTACGAAAGGAGCCTGGCAAGTACCCTCACATTCCCAGGCTACGTGTGAAGTTTGAGGTGGCAAGACAAGCAAGCAGCCCCAGTCTCTGTGCCTCTGTGCGAGCAGTGCCATGGGCAGATGAGGCTGAGCAACAGCTTTCCAGGCTAGCCCCTTCTGGCTGCCAGCTATCTGCAGACGTTCACATTTTCAGAGCAGGGCTGCGAAAGGAGCCTCTCACGGACGCTCTAAGATACGTTTGAAGTTCGAGGTGGCAAGACAAGCAAGTAGCCCCCGTCTCTGTGCCTCTGTGCGAGCAGTGCCATGGGCAGATGAGGCTGAGTAACAGATTTCCAGGCTAGCCCATTCTGGCTGCCAACTATTTGCAGACGTTCGCATTTTCAGAGCAGGGCTGCCGGAGGCGCCCGGCAGAGACACCCTTTGTTACGTTTGAAGTTTGAGGTGGCAAGACAAGCAAGCAGCCCCAGTCTCTGTGCCTCTGTGCGAGCAGCGCCATGGGCAGATGAGGCTGAGTAACAGCTTTCCAGGCTAGCCCCTTCTGCCTGTCAACTATCTGCAGCTGTTCGCATTTTCGGAGCAGGGCTCAGGAGGCGCCCGGCACGGACCCCATAAGATACGTTTGAAGTCTGAGGTGTCAGACAAGCAAGCAGCCCCAGTCTCTGTGCCTCTGTGCGAGCAGTGTCATGGGCATGTGAGGCTGAGCAACAGCTTTCCAGGCTAGCCCCTTCTGGCTGCCAGCTATTTGCAGACGTTAGCATTTTGGAAACAGGGCTGCCGGAGCCGCTCGGCAGAGACCCCCTTCGTTACTTTTGAAGTTTGAGGTGGCAAGACAAGCAAGCAGCCCCAGTCTCTGTGCCTCTGTGCGAGCACTGCCATGGGCAGATGAGGCTGAGCAACAGCTTTCCAGGCTAGCCCCTTCTGGCTGCCAGCTATCTACAGACGTTCGTATTTTCGAAGCAGGGCTGCTGGAGACACCTGGCATGGACCCTTTAAGATACGTTTGAAGTTTGAGGTGGCAAGACAAGCAAGCAGCCCCAGTCTCTGTGCCTCTGTGCGAGCAGTGCCATGGGCAGATGAGGCTGAGCAACAGCTTTCCAGGCTAGCCCCTTCTGGCTGCCAGCTATCTGCAGACGTTCGCATTCTCAGAGCAGGGCTGGGAAAGGTACTTGGCAGGTACCCTCGCATTCCCAGGCTACTTTTGAAGTTTGAGGTGGCAACACAAGCAAGCAGCCCCAGTCTCTGTGCCTCTGTGCGAGCAGTGCCATGGGCAGATGAGGCTGAGCAACAGCTTTCCAGGCTAGCCTCTTCTGCCTGCCAGCTATCTGCAGACGTTCGCATTTTCGGAGTACGGTTGCTGGACGATCCCAAAAAGTACCCCCTAAGCTACGTTATGTTTGAGGTGGCAAGACAAGCAAGCAGCCCCAGTCTCTGTGCCTCTGTGCGAGCAGTGTCATGGGCACGTGAGGCTGAGCAACAGCTTTCCAGGCTAGCCCCTTCTGGCTGCCGGCTATTTGCAGACATTCGCATTTTGGGAACAGGGCTGCCGGAGCCGCCCGGCAGAGACCCCCTTTGTTACTTTTGAAGTTTGAGGTGGGAAGACAAGCAAGCAGCCCCAGTCTCTGTGCCTCTGTGCGAGCAGTGCCATGGGCAGATGAGGCTGAGCAACAGCTTTCCAGGCTAGCCCCTTTTGGCTGCCAGCTATCTGCAGACGTTCGCATTTTCGGAACAGGGCTGCCGGAGGCGCCCGGCAGAAACCCCCTTTGTTACTTTTGAAGTTTGAGGTGGCAAGACAAGCAAGCAGCCCCAGTCTCTGTGCCTCTGTGCGAGCAGTGCCATGGGCAGATGAGGCTGAGCAACAGCTTTCCAGGCTAGCCTCTTCTGGCTGCCAGCTATCTACAGACGTTCGTATTTTCGAAGCAGGGCTGCTGGAGACACCCGGCATGGACCCTTTAAGCTACGTTTGAAGTTTGAGGTGGAAAGACAAGCAAGCAGCCCCAGTCTCTGTGCCTCTGTGCGAGCAGTGCCATGGGCAGATGAGGCTGAGCAACAGCTTTCCAGGCTAGCCCCTTCTGGCTGCCAGCTATCTGCAGACGTTCACATTCTCGGAGAAGGGCTGGGAAAGGTACTTGGCAGGTACCCTCGCATTCCCAGGCTACGTTTGAAGTTTGAGGTGGCAACACAAGCAAGCAGCCCCAGTCTCTGTGCCTCTGTGCGAGCAGTGCCATGGGCAGATGAGTCTGAGCAACAGCTTTTCAGGCTAGCCCCTTCTGGCTGCCAGTTATCTGCAGACGTTCGCATTTTCGGAGTAGGGCTGTCGGACGATTCCAAAAAGGACCCCCTAAGATACGTTAAGTTTGAGGTGGCAAGACAAGCAAGCAGCCCCAGTCTCTGTGCCTCTGGGCACGCAGTGCCATGGGCAGATGAGGCTGAGCAACAGCTTTCCAGGCTAGCCCCTTCTGGCTGCCGGCTATTTGCAGACGTTCGCATTTTGGGAACAGGGCTGCCGGAGCCGCCCGGCAGAGACCCCCTTCGTTACTTTTGAAGTTTGAGGTGGGAACACAAGCAAGCAGCCCCAGTCTCTGTGCCTCTGTGCGAGCAGTGCCATGGGCAGATGAGGCTGATTAACAGCTTTCCAGGCTAGCCTCTTCTGGCTGCCAGCTATCTGCAGACGTTCGCATTTCGGAGTAGGGTTGCCGGACGATCCCAAAAAGGACAACCTAAGCTACTTTATGTTTGAGGTGGCAAGACAAGCAAGCAGCCCCAGTCTCTGTGCCCCTGTGCGAGCAGTGCCATGGGCAGATGAGGCTGAGTAACAGCTTTCCAGGATAACCCATTCTGCCTGCCAGCTATCTGCAGACGTTCGCATTTTCGGAGCAGGGCTGCGAAAGGACCCTGTCACGGACGCTCTAAGATACGTGTGAAGTTTGAGGTGGCAAGACAAGCAAGCAGCCCCAGTCTCTGTGCCTCTGTGCGAGCAGTGCCATGGGCAGATGAGGCTGAGTAACAGCTTTCCAGGCTAGCCCCTTCTGCCTGTCAACTATCTGCAGCTGTTCGCATTTTCGGAGCAGGGCTCAGGACGCGCCCGGCACGGACCCCATAAGATACGTTTGAAGTCTGAGGTGTGAGACAACAAGGAGCCCCAGTCTCTGTGCCTCTGTGCGAGCAGTGTCATGGGCATGTGAGGCTGAGAAACAGCTTTCCAGGCTAGCCCCTTCTGGCTGCCAGCTATTTGCAGACGTTCGCATTTTGGGAACAGGGCTGCCGGAGCCGCCCGGCAGAGACCCCCTTCGTTACTTTTGAAGTTTGAGGTGGCAAGAGAAGCAAGTAGCCCCAGTCTCTGTGCCTGTGTGCGAGCAGGGCCATGAGCAGATGAGGCTGAGTAACAGCTTTCCAGGCTAGCCTCTTCTGGCTGCCAGCTATCTGCAGACGTTCGCATTTTCGGAGTAGGGTTGCCGGACGATCCCAAAAAGGACCCCCTAAGCTACGTTATGTTTGAGGTGGCAAGACAAGCAAGCAGCCCCAGTCTCTGTGCCTCTGTGCGAGCAGTGTCATGGGCACGTGAGGCTGAGCAACAGCTTTCCAGGCTAGCCCATTCTGGCTGCCGGCTATTTGCAGACGTTCGCATTTTGGGAACAGGGCTGCCGGAGCCGCCCGGTAGAGACCCCCTTTGTTACTTTTGAAGTTTGAGGTGGCAAGACAAGCAAGCAGCCCCAGTCTCTGTGCCTCTGTGCGAGCAGTGCCATGGGCAGATGAGGCTGAGCAACAGCTTTCCAGGCTAGCCCCTTCTGGCTGCCAGCTATCTGCAGACATTCGCATTCTCAGAGCAGGGCTGGGAAAGGTACTTGGCAGATACCCTCGCATTCCCAGGCTACGTTTGAAGTTTGAGGTGGCAACACAAGCAAGCAGCCCCAGTCTCTGTGCCTCTGTGCGAGCAGTGCCTTGGGCAGATGAGGCTGAGCAACAGCTTTCCAGGCTAGCCCCTTCTGGCTGCCAGCTATCTGCAGACGTTCTCATTTTTGGAGCAGGGCTGCCGGAGGCGCCCGGCACGGAACCCCATAAGACACGTTTGAAGTATGAGGTGGCAAGACAAGCAAGCAGCCCCAGTCCCTGTGCCCCTGTGCGAGCAGTGCCATGGGCAGATGAGGCTGAGCAACAGCTTTCCAGGCTAGCCCCTTCTGGCTGCCAGCTATTTGCAGACTTGCGCATTTTCGGAGCAGGGCTGCCGGAGGCGCCCGGCAGACATCGCCTTTGTTACTTTTGAAGTTTGAGGTGGCAAGACAAGCAAGTAAGCCCCAGTCTCTGTGCCTCTGTGCGAGCAGTCCCATGGGCAGATGAGGCTGAGTAATAGCTTTCCAGGCTAGACCCTTCTAGCTGCCAGCTATCTACAGACATTCGCATTTTCGGAGCAGGGCTGCTGGAGGCGCCCGGCACGGACCCTTAAAGCTACGTTTGAAGTTCAAGGTGTCAAGACAAGCAAGCAGCCCCCGTCTCTGTGCCTCTGTGCGAGCAGTGCCATGGGCAGATGAGGCTGACTAACAGATTTCCAGGCTAGCCCATTCTGGCTGCCAACTATTTGCAGACGTTCGCATTTTCACACCAGAGCTGCCGGAGGCGCCCCGCAGAGACACCCTTTGTTACGTGTGAAGTTTGAGGTGACAAGACAAGCAAGCAGCCCCAGTCTCTGTGCCTCTGTGCGAGCAGTGCCATGGGCAGATGAGGCTGAGTAACAGCTTTCCAGGCTAGCCCCTTCTGCCTGTCAACTATCTGCAGCTGTTCGCATTTTCGGAGCAGGGCTCAGGAGGCGCCCGGCACGGACCCCATAAGATACGTTTGAAGTCTGAGGTGTCAGAGAAGCAAGCAGCCCCAGTCTCTGTGCCTCTGTGCAAGCAGTGTCATGGGCATGTGAGGCTGAGCAACAGCTTTCCAGGCTAGCCCCTTCTGGCTGCCAGCTATTTGCAGACGTTAGCATTTTGGGAACAGGGCTGCCGGAGCCGCCCGGCAGAGACCCCCTTCGTTACTTTTGAAGTTTGAGGTGACAAGAGAAGCAAGTAGCCCCAGTCTCTCTGCCTGTGTGCGAGCAGTGCCATGAGCAGATGAGGCTGAGTAACAGCTTTCCAGGCTAGCCTCTTCTGCCTGCCAGCTATCTGCAGACGTTGGCATTTTCGGAGTACGGTTGCCGGACGATCCCAAAAAGGACCGCCTAAGCTACGTTATGTTTGAGGTGGCAAGACAAGCAAGCAGCCCCAGTCTCTGTGCCTCTGTGCGAGCAGTGTCATGGGCACGTGAGGCTGAGCAACAGCTTTCCAGGCTAGCCCCTTCTGGCTGCCGGCTATTTGCAGACGTTCGCATTTTGGGAACAGGGCTGCCGGAGCCGCCCGGCAGAGACCCCCTTTGTTACTTTTGAAGTTTGAGGTGGCAAGACAAGCAAGCAGCCCCAGTCTCTGTGCCTCTGTGCGAGCAGTGCCATGGGCAGATGAGGCTGAGCAACAGCTTTCAGGCTAGCCCCTTCTGGCTGCCAGAGATCTGCAGACGTTCGCATTTTCGGAACAGGGCTACGAAAGGAGCCTGGCAAGTACCCTCACATTCCCAGGCTACGTGTGAAGTTTGAGGTGGCAAGACAAGCAAGCAGCCCCAGTCTCTGTGCCTCTGTGCGAGCAGTGCCATGGGCAGATGAGGCTGAGCAACAGCTTTCCAGGCTAGCCCCTTCTGGCTGCCAGCTATCTGCAGACGTTCACATTTTCAGAGCAGGGCTGCGAAAGGAGCCTCTCACGGACGCTCTAAGATACGTTTGAAGTTCGAGGTGGCAAGACAAGCAAGTAGCCCCCGTCTCTGTGCCTCTGTGCGAGCAGTGCCATGGGCAGATGAGGCTGAGTAACAGATTTCCAGGCTAGCCCATTCTGGCTGCCAACTATTTGCAGACGTTCGCATTTTCAGAGCAGGGCTGCCGGAGGCGCCCGGCAGAGACACCCTTTGTTACGTTTGAAGTTTGAGGTGGCAAGACAAGCAAGCAGCCCCAGTCTCTGTGCCTCTGTGCGAGCAGCGCCATGGGCAGATGAGGCTGAGTAACAGCTTTCCAGGCTAGCCCCTTCTGCCTGTCAACTATCTGCAGCTGTTCGCATTTTCGGAGCAGGGCTCAGGAGGCGCCCGGCACGGACCCCATAAGATACGTTTGAAGTCTGAGGTGTCAGACAAGCAAGCAGCCCCAGTCTCTGTGCCTCTGTGCGAGCAGTGTCATGGGCATGTGAGGCTGAGCAACAGCTTTCCAGGCTAGCCCCTTCTGGCTGCCAGCTATTTGCAGACGTTAGCATTTTGGAAACAGGGCTGCCGGAGCCGCTCGGCAGAGACCCCCTTCGTTACTTTTGAAGTTTGAGGTGGCAAGACAAGCAAGCAGCCCCAGTCTCTGTGCCTCTGTGCGAGCACTGCCATGGGCAGATGAGGCTGAGCAACAGCTTTCCAGGCTAGCCCCTTCTGGCTGCCAGCTATCTACAGACGTTCGTATTTTCGAAGCAGGGCTGCTGGAGACACCTGGCATGGACCCTTTAAGATACGTTTGAAGTTTGAGGTGGCAAGACAAGCAAGCAGCCCCAGTCTCTGTGCCTCTGTGCGAGCAGTGCCATGGGCAGATGAGGCTGAGCAACAGCTTTCCAGGCTAGCCCCTTCTGGCTGCCAGCTATCTGCAGACGTTCGCATTCTCAGAGCAGGGCTGGGAAAGGTACTTGGCAGGTACCCTCGCATTCCCAGGCTACTTTTGAAGTTTGAGGTGGCAACACAAGCAAGCAGCCCCAGTCTCTGTGCCTCTGTGCGAGCAGTGCCATGGGCAGATGAGGCTGAGCAACAGCTTTCCAGGCTAGCCTCTTCTGCCTGCCAGCTATCTGCAGACGTTCGCATTTTCGGAGTACGGTTGCTGGACGATCCCAAAAAGTACCCCCTAAGCTACGTTATGTTTGAGGTGGCAAGACAAGCAAGCAGCCCCAGTCTCTGTGCCTCTGTGCGAGCAGTGTCATGGGCACGTGAGGCTGAGCAACAGCTTTCCAGGCTAGCCCCTTCTGGCTGCCGGCTATTTGCAGACATTCGCATTTTGGGAACAGGGCTGCCGGAGCCGCCCGGCAGAGACCCCCTTTGTTACTTTTGAAGTTTGAGGTGGGAAGACAAGCAAGCAGCCCCAGTCTCTGTGCCTCTGTGCGAGCAGTGCCATGGGCAGATGAGGCTGAGCAACAGCTTTCCAGGCTAGCCCCTTTTGGCTGCCAGCTATCTGCAGACGTTCGCATTTTCGGAACAGGGCTGCCGGAGGCGCCCGGCAGAAACCCCCTTTGTTACTTTTGAAGTTTGAGGTGGCAAGACAAGCAAGCAGCCCCAGTCTCTGTGCCTCTGTGCGAGCAGTGCCATGGGCAGATGAGGCTGAGCAACAGCTTTCCAGGCTAGCCTCTTCTGGCTGCCAGCTATCTACAGACGTTCGTATTTTCGAAGCAGGGCTGCTGGAGACACCCGGCATGGACCCTTTAAGCTACGTTTGAAGTTTGAGGTGGAAAGACAAGCAAGCAGCCCCAGTCTCTGTGCCTCTGTGCGAGCAGTGCCATGGGCAGATGAGGCTGAGCAACAGCTTTCCAGGCTAGCCCCTTCTGGCTGCCAGCTATCTGCAGACGTTCACATTCTCGGAGAAGGGCTGGGAAAGGTACTTGGCAGGTACCCTCGCATTCCCAGGCTACGTTTGAAGTTTGAGGTGGCAACACAAGCAAGCAGCCCCAGTCTCTGTGCCTCTGTGCGAGCAGTGCCATGGGCAGATGAGTCTGAGCAACAGCTTTTCAGGCTAGCCCCTTCTGGCTGCCAGTTATCTGCAGACGTTCGCATTTTCGGAGTAGGGCTGTCGGACGATTCCAAAAAGGACCCCCTAAGATACGTTAAGTTTGAGGTGGCAAGACAAGCAAGCAGCCCCAGTCTCTGTGCCTCTGGGCACGCAGTGCCATGGGCAGATGAGGCTGAGCAACAGCTTTCCAGGCTAGCCCCTTCTGGCTGCCGGCTATTTGCAGACGTTCGCATTTTGGGAACAGGGCTGCCGGAGCCGCCCGGCAGAGACCCCCTTCGTTACTTTTGAAGTTTGAGGTGGGAACACAAGCAAGCAGCCCCAGTCTCTGTGCCTCTGTGCGAGCAGTGCCATGGGCAGATGAGGCTGATTAACAGCTTTCCAGGCTAGCCTCTTCTGGCTGCCAGCTATCTGCAGACGTTCGCATTTCGGAGTAGGGTTGCCGGACGATCCCAAAAAGGACAACCTAAGCTACTTTATGTTTGAGGTGGCAAGACAAGCAAGCAGCCCCAGTCTCTGTGCCCCTGTGCGAGCAGTGCCATGGGCAGATGAGGCTGAGTAACAGCTTTCCAGGATAACCCATTCTGCCTGCCAGCTATCTGCAGACGTTCGCATTTTCGGAGCAGGGCTGCGAAAGGACCCTGTCACGGACGCTCTAAGATACGTGTGAAGTTTGAGGTGGCAAGACAAGCAAGCAGCCCCAGTCTCTGTGCCTCTGTGCGAGCAGTGCCATGGGCAGATGAGGCTGAGTAACAGCTTTCCAGGCTAGCCCCTTCTGCCTGTCAACTATCTGCAGCTGTTCGCATTTTCGGAGCAGGGCTCAGGACGCGCCCGGCACGGACCCCATAAGATACGTTTGAAGTCTGAGGTGTGAGACAACAAGGAGCCCCAGTCTCTGTGCCTCTGTGCGAGCAGTGTCATGGGCATGTGAGGCTGAGAAACAGCTTTCCAGGCTAGCCCCTTCTGGCTGCCAGCTATTTGCAGACGTTCGCATTTTGGGAACAGGGCTGCCGGAGCCGCCCGGCAGAGACCCCCTTCGTTACTTTTGAAGTTTGAGGTGTCAAGAGAAGCAAGTAGCCCCAGTCTCTGTGCCTGTGTGCGAGCAGGGCCATGAGCAGATGAGGCTGAGTAACAGCTTTCCAGGCTAGCCTCTTCTGGCTGCCAGCTATCTGCAGACGTTCGCATTTTCGGAGTAGGGTTGCCGGACGATCCCAAAAAGGACCCCCTAAGCTACGTTATGTTTGAGGTGGCAAGACAAGCAAGCAGCCCCAGTCTCTGTGCCTCTGTGCGAGCAGTGTCATGGGCACGTGAGGCTGAGCAACAGCTTTCCAGGCTAGCCCATTCTGGCTGCCGGCTATTTGCAGACGTTCGCATTTTGGGAACAGGGCTGCCGGAGCCGCCCGGTAGAGACCCCCTTTGTTACTTTTGAAGTTTGAGGTGGCAAGACAAGCAAGCAGCCCCAGTCTCTGTGCCTCTGTGCGAGCAGTGCCATGGGCAGATGAGGCTGAGCAACAGCTTTCCAGGCTAGCCCCTTCTGGCTGCCGGCTATTTACAGACGTTCGCATTTTCGGAACAGGGCTGCCGGAGGTGCCCGTCAGACACCCCCTTTGTTACTTTTGAAGTTTGAGGTGGCAACACAAGCAAGCAGCCCCAGTCTCTGTGCCTCTGTGCGAGCACTGCCATGGGCAGATGAGGCTGAGTAACAGATTTCCAGGCTAGCCCCTTCTGGCTGCCAACTATTTGCAGACGTTCGCATTTTCAGAGCAGGGCTGCCGGAGGCGCCCGTCAGAGACACCCTTTGTTACGTTTGAAGTTTGAGGTGGCAAGACAAGCAAGCAGCCCCAGCCTCTGTGCCTCTGTGCGAGCAGTGCCATGGGCAGATGAGGCTGAGTAACAGCTTTCCAGGCTAGCCCCTTCTGCCTGTCAACTATCTGCAGCTGTTCGCATTTTCGGAGCAGGGCTCAGGAGGCGCCCGGCACGGACCCCATAAGATACGTTTGAAGTCTGAGGTGTCAGACAAGCAAGCAGCCCCAGTCTCTGTGCCTCTGTGCGAGCAGTGTCATGGGCATGTGAGGCTGAGCAACAGCTTTCCAGGCTAGCCCCTTCTGGCTACCAGCTATTTGCAGACGTTAGCATTTTGGGAACAGGGCTGCTGGAGCCGCTCGGCAGAGACCCCCTTCGTTACTTTTGAAGTTTGAGGTGGCAAGACAAGCAAGCAGCCCCAGTCTCTGTGCCTCTGTGCGAGCACTGCCATGGGCAGATGAGGCTGAGCAACAGCTTTCCAGGCTAGCCCCTTCTGGCTGCCAGCTATCTACAGACGTTCGTATTTTCGAAGCAGGGCTGCTGGAGACACCTGGCATGGACCCTTTAAGATACGTTTGAAGTTCACGGTGGCAAGACAAGCAAGCAGCCCCAGTCTCTGTGCCTCTGTGCGAGCAGTGCCATGGGCAGATGAGGCTGAGCAACAGCTTTCCAGGCTAGCCCCTTCTGGCTGCCAGCTATCTGCAGACGTTCGCATTCTCAGAGCAGGGCTGGGAAAGGTACTTGGCAGGTACCCTCGCATTCCCAGGCTACTTTTGTAGTTTGAGGTGGCAACACAAGCAAGCAGCCCCAGTCTCTGTGCCTCTGTGCGAGCAGTGCCATGGGCAGATGAGGCTGAGCAACAGCTTTCCAGGCTAGCCCCTTCTGGCTGCCAGCTATCTGCAGACGTTCTCATTTTTGGAGCAGGGCTGCCGGAGGCGCCCGGCACGGAACCCCATAAGACACGTTTGAAGTATGAGGTGGCAAGACAAGCAAGCAGCCCCAGTCTCTGTGCCTCTGGGCACGCAGTGCCATGGGCAGATGAGGCTGAGCAACAGCTTTCCAGGCTAGCCCCTTCTGGCTGCCGGCTATTTGCAGACGTTCGCATTTTGGGAACAGGGCTGCCGGAGCCGCCCGGCAGAGACCCCCTTCGTTACTTTTGAAGTTTGAGGTGGGAACCCAAGCAAGCAGCCCCAGTCTCTGTGCCTCTGTGCGAGCAGTGCCATGGGCAGATGAGGCTGATTAACAGCTTTCCAGGCTAGCCTCTTCTGGCTGCCAGCTATCTGCAGACGTTCGCATTTCGGAGTAGGGTTGCCGGACGATCCCAAAAAGGACAACCTAAGCTACTTTATGTTTGAGGTGGCAAGACAAGCAAGCAGCCCCAGTCTCTGTGCCCCTGTGCGAGCAGTGCCATGGGCAGATGAGGCTGAGTAACAGCTTTCCAGGATAACCCATTCTGCCTGCCAGCTATCTGCAGACGTTCGCATTTTCGGAGCAGGGCTGCGAAAGGACCCTGTCACGGACGCTCTAAGATACGTGTGAAGTTTGAGGTGGCAAGACAAGCAAGCAGCCCCAGTCTCTGTGCCTCTGTGCAATCAGTGCCATGGGCAGATGAGGCTGAGTAACAGCTTTCCAGGCTAGCCCCTTCTGCCTGTCAACTATCTGCAGCTGTTCGCATTTTCGGAGCAGGGCTCAGGACGCGCCCGGCACGGACCCCATAAGATACGTTTGAAGTCTGAGGTGTGAGACAACAAGGAGCCCCAGTCTCTGTGCCTCTGTGCGAGCAGTGTCATGGGCATGTGAGGCTGAGAAACAGCTTTCCAGGCTAGCCCCTTCTGGCTGCCAGCTATTTGCAGACGTTCGCATTTTGGGAACAGGGCTGCCGGAGACGCCCGGCAGAGACCCCCTTCGTTACTTTTGAAGTTTGAGGTGGCAAGAGAAGCAAGTAGCCCCAGTCTCTGTGCCTGTGTGCGAGCAGGGCCATGAGCAGATGAGGCTGAGTAACAGCTTTCCAGGCTAGCCTCTTCTGGCTGCCAGCTATCTGCAGACGTTCGCATTTTCGGAGTAGGGTTGCCGGACGATCCCAAAAAGGACCCCCTAAGCTACGTTATGTTTGAGGTGGCAAGACAAGCAAGCAGCCCCAGTCTCTGTGCCTCTGTGCGAGCAGTGTCATGGGCACGTGAGGCTGAGCAACAGCTTTCCAGGCTAGCCCATTCTGGCTGCCGGCTATTTGCAGACGTTCGCATTTTGGGAACAGGGCTGCCGGAGCCGCCCGGTAGAGACCCCCTTTGTTACTTTTGAAGTTTGAGGTGGCAAGACAAGCAAGCAGCCCCAGTCTCTGTGCCTCTGTGCGAGCAGTGCCATGGGCAGATGAGGCTGAGCAACAGCTTTCCAGGCTAGCCCCTTCTGGCTGCCGGCTATTTACAGACGTTCGCATTTTCGGAACAGGGCTGCCGGAGGTGCCCGTCAGACACCCCCTTTGTTACTTTTGAAGTTTGAGGTGGCAACACAAGCAAGCAGCCCCAGTCTCTGTGCCTCTGTGCGAGCACTGCCATGGGCAGATGAGGCTGAGTAACAGATTTCCAGGCTAGCCCCTTCTGGCTGCCAACTATTTGCAGACGTTCGCATTTTCAGAGCAGGGCTGCCGGAGGCGCCCGTCAGAGACACCCTTTGTTACGTTTGAAGTTTGAGGTGGCAAGACAAGCAAGCAGCCCCAGCCTCTGTGCCTCTGTGCGAGCAGCGCCATGGGCAGATGAGGCTGAGTAACAGCTTTCCAGGCTAGCCCCTTCTGCCTGTCAACTATCTGCAGCTGTTCGCATTTTCGGAGCAGGGCTCAGGAGGCGCCCGGCACGGACCCCATAAGATACGTTTGAAGTCTGAGGTGTCAGACAAGCAAGCAGCCCCAGTCTCTGTGCCTCTGTGCGAGCAGTGTCATGGGCATGTGAGGCTGAGCAACAGCTTTCCAGGCTAGCCCCTTCTGGCTACCAGCTATTTGCAGACGTTAGCATTTTGGGAACAGGGCTGCTGGAGCCGCTCGGCAGAGACCCCCTTCGTTACTTTTGAAGTTTGAGGTGGCAACACAAGCAAGCAGCCCCAGTCTCTGTGCCTCTGTGCGAGCACTGCCATGGGCAGATGAGGCTGAGCAACAGCTTTCCAGGCTAGCCCCTTCTGGCTGCCAGCTATCTACAGACGTTCGTATTTTCGAAGCAGGGCTGCTGGAGACACCTGGCATGGACCCTTTAAGATACGTTTGAAGTTCACGGTGGCAAGACAAGCAAGCAGCCCCAGTCTCTGTGCCTCTGTGCGAGCAGTGCCATGGGCAGATGAGGCTGAGCAACAGCTTTCCAGGCTAGCCCCTTCTGGCTGCCAGCTATCTGCAGACGTTCGCATTCTCAGAGCAGGGCTGGGAAAGGTACTTGGCAGGTACCCTCGCATTCCCAGGCTACTTTTGTAGTTTGAGGTGGCAACACAAGCAAGCAGCCCCAGTCTCTGTGCCTCTGTGCGAGCAGTGCCATGGGCAGATGAGGCTGAGCAACAGCTTTCCAGGCTAGCCCCTTCTGGCTGCCAGCTATCTGCAGACGTTCTCATTTTTGGAGCAGGGCTGCCGGAGGCGCCCGGCACGGAACCCCATAAGACACGTTTGAAGTATGAGGTGGCAAGACAAGCAAGCAGCCCCAGTCTCTGTGCCTCTGTGCAAGCAGTGCCATGGGCAGATGAGGCTGAGCAACAGCTTTCCAGGCTAGCCCCTTCTGGCTGCCAGCTATCTGCAGACTTGCGCATTTTCGGAGCAGGGCTGCCGGAGGCGACCGGCAGACTTCCCCTTTGTTACTTTTGAAGTTTGAGGTGGCAAGACAAGCAAGTAAGCCCCAGTCTCTGTGCCTCTGTGCGAGCAGTGCCATGGGCAGATGAGGCTGAGTAATAGCTTTCCAGGCTAGACCCTTCTAGCTGCCAGCTATCTACAGACGTTCGCATTTTCGGAGCAGGGCTGCTGGAGGTGCCCGACACGGACCCTTAAAGCTACGTTTGAAGTTCACGGTGGCAAGACAAGCAAGCAGCCCCAGTCTCTGTGACTCTGTGCGAGCAGTGCCATGCGCAGATGAGGCTGATTAACAGCTTTCTAAGATAACCCATTCTGCCTCCCAGCTATCTGCAGACGTTCGCATTTTCGGAGCAGGGCTGCGAAAGCAGCGTGTCACGGACGCTCTAAGATACGTTTGAAGTTCGAGGTGGCAAGACAAGCAAGTAGCCCCCGTCTCTGTGCCTCTGTGCGAGCAGTGCCATGGGCAGATGAGGCTGAGTAACAGATTTCCAGGCTAGCCCATTCTGGCTGCCAACTATTTGCAGACGTTCGCATTTTCAGACCAGGGCTGCCGGAGGCGCCCCGCAGAGACACCCTTTGTTACGTGTGAAGTTTGAGGTGGCAAGACAAGCAAGCAGCCCCAGTCTCTGTGCCTCTGTGTGAGCAGTGCCATGGGCAGATGAGGCTGAGTAACAGCTTTCCAGGCTAGCCCCTTCTGCCTGTCAACTATCTGCAGCTGTTCGCATTTTCGGAGCAGGGCTCAGGAGGCGCCCGGCACGGACCCCATAAGATACGTTTGAAGTCTGAGGTGTCAGACAAGCAAGCAGCCCCAGTCTCTGTGCCTCTGTGCGAGCAGTGCCATGAGCATGTGAGGCTGAGCAACAGCTTTCCAGGCTAGCCCCTTCTGGCTGCCAGCTATTTGCAGACGTTAGCATTTTGGGAACAGGGCTGCCGGAGCCGCCCGGCAGAGACCCCCTTCGTTACTTTTGAAGTTTGAGGTGGCAAGAGAAGCAAGTAGCCCCAGTCTCTCTGCCTGTGTGCGAGCAGTGCCATGAGCAGATGAGGCTGAGTAACAGCTTTCCAGGCTAGCCTCTTCTGCCTGCCAGCTATCTGCAGACGTTCGCATTTTTGGAGTACGGTTGCCGGACGATCCCAAAAAGGACCCCCTAAGCTACGTTATGTTTGAGGTGGCAAGACAAGCAAGCAGCCCCAGTCTCTGTGCCTCTGTGCGAGCAGTGTCATGGGCACGTGAGGCTGAGCAACAGCTTTCCAGGCTAGCCCCTTCTGGCTGCCGGCTATTTGCAGACATTCGCATTTTGGGAACAGGGCTGCCGGAGCCGCCCGGCAGAGACCCCCTTTGTTACTTTTGAAGTTTGAGGTGGGAAGACAAGCAAGCAGCCCCAGTCTCTGTGCCTCTGTGCGAGCAGTGCCATGGGCAGATGAGGCTGAGCAACAGCTTTCCAGGCTAGCCCCTTTTGGCTGCCAGCTATTTGCAGACGTTCGCATTTTCGGAACAGGGCTGCCGGAGGCGCCCGGCAGAAACCCCCTTTGTTACTTTTGAAGTTTGAGGTGGCAAGACAAGCAAGCAGCCCCAGTCTCTGTGCCTCTGTGCGAGCAGTGCCATGGGCAGATGAGGCTGAGCAACAGCTTTCCAGGCTAGCCTCTTCTGGCTGCCAGCTATCTACAGACGTTCGTATTTTCGAAGCAGGGCTGCTGGAGACACCCGGCATGGACCCTTTAAGCTACGTTTGAAGTTTGAGGTGGAAAGACAAGCAAGCAGCCCCAGTCTCTGTGCCTCTGTGCGAGCAGTGCCATGGGCAGATGAGGCTGAGCAACAGCTTTCCAGGCTAGCCCCTTCTGGCTGCCAGCTATCTGCAGACGTTCGCATTCTCAGAGCAGGGCTGGGAAAGGTACTTGGCAGGTACCCTCGCATTCCCAGGCTACGTTTGAAGTTTGAGGTGGCAACACAAGCAAGCAGCCCCAGTCTCTGTGCCTCTGTGCGAGCAGTGCCATGGGCAGATGAGTCTGAGCAACAGCTTTTCAGGCTAGCCCCTTCTGGCTGCCAGTTATCTGCAGACGTTCGCATTTTCGGAGTAGGGCTGTCGGACGATTCCAAAAAGGACCCCCTAAGATACGTTAAGTTTGAGGTGGCAAGACAAGCAAGCAGCCCCAGTCTCTGTGCCTCTGTGCAAGCAGTGCCATGGGCAGATGAGGCTGAGCAACAGCTTTCCAGGCTAGCCCCTTCTGGCTGCCGGCTATTTGCAGACGTTCGCATTTTGGGAACAGGGCTGCCGGAGCCGCCCGGCAGAGACCCCCTTCGTTACTTTTGAAGTTTGAGGTGGGAACACAAGCAAGCAGCCCCAGTCTCTGTGCCTCTGTGCGAGCAGTGCCATGGGCAGATGAGGCTGATTAACAGCTTTCCAGGCTAGCCTCTTCTGGCTGCCAGCTATCTGCAGACGTTCGCATTTCGGAGTAGGGTTGCCGGACGATCCCAAAAAGGACAACCTAAGCTACTTTATGTTTGAGGTGGCAAGACAAGCAAGCAGCCCCAGTCTCTGTGCCCCTGTGCGAGCAGTGCCATGGGCAGATGAGGCTGAGTAACAGCTTTCCAGGATAACCCATTCTGCCTGCCAGCTATCTGCAGACGTTCGCATTTTCAGAGCAGGGCTGCCGGAGGCGCCCGGCAGAGACACCCTTTGTTACGTGTGAAGTTTGAGGTGGCAAGACAAGCAAGCAGCCCCAGTCTCTGTGCCTCTGTGCGAGCAGTGCCATGGGCAGATGAGGCTGAGTAACAGCTTTCCAGGCTAGCCCCTTCTGCCTGTCAACTATCGGCAGCTGTTCGCATTTTCGGAGCAGGGCTCAGGACGCGCCCGGCACGGACCCCATAAGATACGTTTGAAGTCTGAGGTGTGAGACAAGCAAGCAGCCCCAGTCTCTGTGCCTCTGTGCGAGCAGTGTCATGGGCATGTGAGGCTGAGAAACAGCTTTCCAGGCTAGCCCCTTCTGGCTGCCAGCTATTTGCAGACGTTCGCATTTTGGGAACAGGGCTGCCGGAGTCGCCCGGCAGAGACCCCCTTCGTTACTTTTGAAGTTTGAGGTGGCAAGAGAAGCAAGTAGCCCCAGTCTCTGTGCCTGTGTTCGAGCAGTGCCATGAGCAGATGAGGCTGAGTAACAGCTTTCCAGGCTAGCCTCTTCTGGCTGCCAGCTATCTGCAGACGTTCGCATTTTCGGAGTACGGTTGCCGGACGATCCCAAAAAGGACCCCCTAAGCTACGCTATGTTTGAGGTGGCAAGACAAGCAAGCAGCCCCAGTCTCTGTGCCTCTGTGCGAGCAGTGTCATGGGCACGTGAGGCTGAGCAACAGCTTTCCAGGCTAGCCCATTCTGGCTGCCGGCTATTTGCAGACGTTCGCATTTTGGGAACAGGGCTGCCGGAGCCGCCCGGCAGAGACCCCCTTTGTTACTTTTGAAGTTTGAGGTGGCAAGACAAGCAAGCAGCCCCAGTCTCTGTGCCTCTGTGCGAGCAGTGCCATGGGCAGATGAGGCTGAGCAACAGCTTTCCAGGCTAGCCCCTTCTGGCTGCCGGCTATTTGCAGACGTTCGCATTTTCGGAACAGGGCTGCCGGAGGTGCCCGTCAGACACCCCCTTTGTTACTTTTGAAGTTTGAGGTGGCAACACAAGCAAGCAGCCCCAGTCTCTGTGCCTCTGTGCGAGCACTGCCATGGGCAGATGAGGCTGAGCAACAGCTTTGCAGGCTAGCCCCTTCTGGCTGCCAGCTATCTACAGACGTTCGTATTTTCGAAGCAGGGCTGCTGGAGACACCCGGCATGGTCCCTTTAAACTACGTTTGAAGTTTGAGGTGGCAAGACAAGCAAGCAGCCCCAGTCTCTGTGCCTCTGTGCGAGCACTGCCATGGGCAGATGAGGCTGAGCAACAGCTTTCCAGGCTAGCCCCTTCTGGCTACCAGCTATCTGCAGACGTTCGCATTCTCAGAGCAGGGCTGGGAAAGGTACTTGGCAGGTACCCTCGCATTCCCAGGCTACGTTTGAAGTTTGAGGTGGCAACACAAGCAAGCAGTCCCAGTCTCTGTGCCTCTGTGCGAGCAGTGTCATGGGCATGTGAGGCTGAGAAACAGCTTTCCAGGCTAGCCCCTTCTGGCTGCCAGCTATTTGCAGACGTTCGCATTTTGGGAACAGGGCTGCCGGAGTTGCCCGGCAGAGACCCCCTTCGTTACTTTTGAAGTTTGAGGTGGCAAGAGAAGCAAGTAGCCCCAGTCTCTGTGCCTGTGTGCGAGCAGTGCCATGAGCAGATGAGGCTGAGTAACAGCTTTCCAGGCTAGCCTCTTCTGGCTGCCAGCTATCTGCAGACGTTCGCATTTTCGGAGTAGGGTTGCCGGACGATCCCAAAAAGGACCCCCTAAGCTACGTTATGTTTGAGGTGGCAAGACAAGCAAGCAGCCCCAGTCTCTGTGCCTCTGTGCGAGCAGTGTCATGGGCACGTGAGGCTGAGCAACAGCTTTCCAGGCTAGCCCATTCTGGCTGCCGGCTATTTGCAGACGTTCGCATTTTGGGAACAGGGCTGCCGGAGCCGCCCGGCAGAGACCCCCTTTGTTACTTTTGAAGTTTGAGGTGGCAAGACAAGCAAGCAGCCCCAGTCTCTGTGCCTCTGTGCGAGCAGTGCCATGGGCAGATGAGGCTGAGCAACAGCTTTCCAGGCTAGCCCCTTCTGGCTGCCGGCTATTTGCAGACGTTCGCATTTTCGGAACAGGGCTGCCGGAGGTGCCCGTCAGACACCCCCTTTGTTACTTTTGAAGTTTGAGGTGGCAACACAAGCAAGCAGCCACAGTCTCTGTGCCTCTGTGCGAGCAGTGCCATGAGCAGATGAGGTTGAGCAACAGCTTTGCAGGCTAGCCCCTTCTGGCTGCCAGCTATCTACAGACGTTCGTATTTTCGAAGCAGGTCTGCTGGAGACACCCGGCATGGTCCCTTTAAACTACGTTTGAAGTTTGAGGTGGCAAGACAAGCAAGCAGCCCCAGTCTCTGTGCCTCTGTGCGAGCACTGCCATGGGCAGATGAGGCTGAGCAACAGCTTTCCAGGCTAGCCCCTTCTGGCTGCCAGCTATCTGCAGACGTTCGCATTCTCACAGCAGGGCTGGGAAAGGTACTTGGCAGGTACCCTCGCATTCCCAGGCTACGTTTGAAGTTTGAGGTGGCAACACAAGCAAGCAGTCCCAGTCTCTGTGCCTCTGTGCGAGCAGTGCCATGGGCAGATGAGGCTGAGTAACAGCTTTCCAGGATAACCCATTCTGCCTGCCAGCTATCTGCAGATGTTCGCATTTTCGGAACAGGGCTGCAGGGGGCGCCTGTCACGGACGCTCTAAGATACGTTTGAAGTTCAAGGTGGCAAGACAAGCAAGTAGCCCCCGTCTCTGTGCCTCTGTGCGAGCAGTGCCATGGGCAGATGAGGCTGAGTAACAGATTTCCAGGCTAGCCCATTCTGGCTGCCAGCTATTTGCAGACGTTCGCATTTTCAGAGCAGGGCTGCCGGAGGAGCCCGGCAGAGACACCCTTTGTTACGTGTGAAGTTTGAGATGGCAAGACAAGCAAGCAGCCCCAGTCTCTGTGCCTCTGTGCGAGCAGTGCCATGGGCAGATGAGGCTGAGCAACAGATTTCCAGGCTAGCCCCTTCTGGCTGCCAGCTATTTGCAGACTTGCGCATTTTCGGAGCAGGGCTGCCGGAGGCGCCCGGCAGACAACCCCTTTGTTACTTTTGAAGTTTGAGGTGGCAAGACAAGGAGGTAAGCCCCAGTCTCTGTGCCTCTGTGCGAGCAGTGCCATGGGCAGATGAGGCTGAGTAATAGCTTTCCAGGCTAGACCCTTCTAGCTGCCAGCTATCTACAGACGTTCGCATTTTCGGAGCAGGGCTGCTGGAGGTGCCCGGCACGGACCCTTAAAGCTACGTTTGAAGTTCAAGGTGGCAAGACAAGCAAGCAGCCCCAGTCTCTGTGCCTCTGTGCGAGCAGTGCCATGGGCAGATGAGGCTGAGCAACAGCTTTCCAGGCTAGTCCCTTCTGGCTGCCAGCTATCTGCAGACGTTCGCATTCTCGGAGAAGGGCTACGAAAGTAGCCTGGCAGGCACACATCTATTTCCAGGTTACGTGTGAATTTTGAGGTGGCAAGATAAGCAAGCAGCCCCAGTCTCTGTGCCTCTGTGCGAGCAGTGCCATGGGAAGGTGAGGCTGAGCAACAGCTTTCCAGGCTAGCCCCTTCTGGCTGCCGGCTATTTGCAGACGTTCGCATTTTGGGAACAGGGCTGCGGGAGCCGTCCGGCAGAGACCCCCTTCGTTACTTTTGAAGTTCGAGGTGGGAAGACAAGCAAGCAGCCCCAGTCTCTGTGCCTCTGTGCGAGCAGTGCCATGGGCAGATGAGGCTGATTAACAGCTTTCCAGGCTAGCCTCTTCTGGCTGCCAGCTGTCTGCAGACGTTCACATTTCGGAGTAGAGTTGCCGGACGATCCCAAAAAGGACACCCTAAGCTACGTTATGTTTGAGGTGGCAAGACAAGCAAGCAGCCCCAGTCTCTGTGCCCCTGTGCGAGCAGTGCCATGGGCAGATGAGGCTGAGTAACAGCTTTCCAGGATAACCCACTCTGCCTGCCAGCTATCTGCAGACGTTCGCATTTTCGGAGCAGGGCTGCGAAAGGAGCCTGTAACGGACGCTCTAAGATACGTTTGAAGTTCGAGGTGGCAAGACAAGCAAGTAGCCCCTGTCTCTGTGCCTGTGTGCGAGCAGTGCCATGGGCAGATGAGGCTGAGTAACAGATTTCCAGGCTAGCCCATTCTGCCTGCCATCTATCTGCAGACGTTCACATTTTCAGAGCAGGGCTACGAAAGGAGCCTGGCAGGCGCACATCTATTCCCAGGATACATTTGAATTTTGAGGTTGCAAGATAAGCAAGCAGCCCCAATCTCTGTGCCTCTGTGCGAGCAGTGCCATGAGCACATGAGGCTGAGCAACAGCTTTCCAGGCTAGCCCCTTTTGGCTGCCAGCGATCTGCAGACGTTCGCATTTTCGGAACAGGGCTGCCGGAGGCGCCCGGCAGAAACCCCCTTTGTTACTTTTGAAGTTTGAGGTGGCAACACAAGCAAGCAGCCCCAGTCTCTGTGCCTCTGTGCGAGCACTGCCATGGGCAGATGAGGCTGAGCAACAGCTTTCCAGGCTAACCCCTTCTTTCTGCCAGCTATCTACAGACGTTCTTATTTTCGAAGCAGGGCTGCTGGAGACACCCGGCATGGACCCTTTAAGATACGTTTGAAGTTTGAGGTGGCAAGACAAGCAAGCAGCCCCAGTCGCTGTGCCTCTGTGCGAGCAGTGCCATGGGCAGATGAGGCTGAGCAACAGCTTTCCAGGCTAGCCCCTTCTGGCTGCCAGCTATCTGCAGACTTTCGCATTCTCAGAGCAGGGCTGGGAAAGGTACTTGGCAGGTACCCTCACATTCCCAGGCTACGTTTGAAGTTTGAGGTGGCAACACAAGCAAGCAGCCCCAGTCTCTGTGCCCCTGTGCGAGCAGTGCCATGGGCAGATGAGGCTGAGTAACAGCTTTCCAGGATAACCCATTCTGCCTGCCAGCTATCTGCAGACGTTCGCATTTTCGGAGCAGGGCTGCAGGGGGCGCCTGTCACGGACGCTCTAAGATACGTTTGAAGTTCGAGGTGGCAAGACAAGCAAGTAGCCCCCGTCTCTGTGCCTCTGTGCGAGCAGTGCCATGGGCAGATGAGGCTGAGTAACAGATTTCCAGGCTAGCCCATTCTGGCTGCCAGCTATTTGCAGACGTTCGCATTTTCAGAGCAGGGCTGCCGGAGGCGCCCGGCAGAGACACCCTTTGTTACGTTTGAAGTTTGAGGTGGCAAGACAAGCAAGCAGCCCCAGTCTCTGTGCCTCTGTGCGAGCAGTGCCATGGGCAGATGAGGCTGAGTAACAGCTTTCCAGGCTAGCCTCTTCTGGCTGCCAGCTATCTGCAGACGTTCGCATTTTCGGAGTAGAGTTGCCGGACGATCCCAAAAAGGACCCCCTAAGCTACGTTATGTTTGAGGTGGCAAGACAAGCAAGCAGCCCCAGTCTCTGTGCCTCTGTGCGAGCAGTGTCATGGGCACGTGAGGCTGAGCAACAGCTTTCCAGGCTAGCCCCTTCTGGCTGCCAGCTATTTGCAGACGTTCGCATTTTGGGAACAGGGCTGCCGGACTCGCCCGGCAGAGACCCCCTTTGTTACTTTTGAAGTTTCAGGTGGCAAGACAAGCAAGCAGCCCCAGTCTCTGTGCCTCTGTGCAAGCAGTGCCATGGGCAGATGAGGCTGAGCAACAGCTTTCCAGGCTAGCCCCTTCTGGCTGCCATCTATCTGCAGACGTTCACATTTTCAGAGCAGGGCTACGAAAGGAGCCTGGCAGGCGCACATCTATTCCCAGGCTACATTTGAATTTTGAGGTTGCAAGATAAGCAAGCAGCCCCAATCTCTGTGCCTCTGTGCGAGCAGTGCCATGAGCACATGAGGCTGAGCAACAGCTTTCCAGGCTAGCCCCTTTTGGCTGCCAGCTATCTGCAGACGTTCGCATTTTCGGAACAGGGCTGCCGGAGGCGCCCGGCAGAGACCCCCTTTGTTACTTTTGAAGTTTCAGGTGGCAAGACAAGCAAGCACCCCCAGTCTCTGTGCCTCTGTGCGAGCACTGCCATGGGCAGATGAGGCTGAGCAACAGCTTTCCAGGCTAGCCCCTTCTGGCTGCCAGCTATGTACAGACGTTCGCATTTTCGGAGCAGGGCTGCTGGAGGCGCCCGGCACGGACCCTTAAAGCTACGTTTGAAGTTCGAGGTGGCAAGACAAGCAAGCAGCCCCAGTCTCTGTGCCTCTGTGCGAGAAGTGCCATGGGCAGATGAGGATGAGCAACAGCTTTCCAGGCTAGTCCCTTCTGCCTGCCAGCTATCTGCAGACGTTCGCATTCTCGGAGAAGGGCTACGAAAGGAGCCTGGCAGGCGCACATCTATTTCCAGGTTACGTGTGAATTTTGAGGTGGCAAGACAAGCAAGCAGCCCCAGTCTCTGTGCCTCTGTGCGAGCAGTGCCATGGGCAGATGAGACTGAGTAATAGCTTTCCAGACTAGACCCTTCTAGCTGCCAGCTATCTACAGACGTTCGCATTTTCGGAGCAGGGCTGCTGGAGGCGCCCGGCACGGACCCTTAAAGCTACGTTTGAAGTTCGAGGTGGCAAGACAAGCAAGCAGCCCCAGTCTCTATGCCTCTGTGCGAGCAGTGCCATGGGCAGATGAGGCTGAGCAACAGCTTTCCAGGCTAGTCCCTTATGCCTGCCAGCTATCTGCAGACGTTCGCATTCTCGGAGAAGGGCTACGAAAGGAGCCTGGCAGGCGCACATCTATTTCCAGGTTACGTGTGAATTTTGAGGTGGCAAGACAAGCAAGCAGCCCCAGTCTCTGTGCCTCTGTGCGAGCAGTGCCATGGGAAGGTTAGGCTGAGCAACAGCTTTTCAGGCTAGCCCCTTCTGGCTGTTAGCTATCTGCAGACGTTCGCATTTTCGGAGTAGGGCTGCCGGACGATTCCAAAAAGGGCCCCCTAAGGTACGTTAAGTTTGAGGTGGCAAGACAAGCAAGCAGCCCCAGTCTCTGTGCCTCTGTGCAAGCAGTGCCATGGGCAGATGAGGCTGAGCAACAGCTTTCCAGGCTAGCCCCTTCTGGCTGCGATCTATCTGCAGACGTTCACATTTTCAGAGCAGGGCTACGAAAGGAGCCTGGCAGGCGCACATCTATTCCCAGGCTACAGTTGAATTTTGAGGTTGCAAGATAAGCAAGCAGCCCCAATCTCTGTGCCTCTGTGCGAGCAGTGCCATGAGCACATGAGGCTGAGCAACAGCTTTCCAGGCTAGACCCTTTTGGCTGCCAGCTATCTGCAGACGTTCGCATTTTCGGAACAGGGCTGCCGGAGGCGCCCGGCAGAAACCCCCTTTGTTACTTTTGAAGTTTGAGGTGGCAAGACAAGCAAGCAGCCCCAGTCTCTGTGCCTCTGTGCGAGAAGTGCCATGGGCAGATGAGGCTGAGCAACAGCTTTTCAGTCTAGCCCCTTCTGGCTGCCAGCTATCTGCAGACGTTCGCATTCTCAGAGCAGGGCTGGGAAAGGTACTTGGCAAGTACCCTCACATTCCCAGGCTACGTTTGAAGTTTGAGGTTGCAACACAAGCAAGCAGCCCCAGTCCCTGTGCCCCTGTGCGAGCAGTGCCATGGGCAGATGAGGCTGAGTAACATCTTTCCAGGCTAACCCTTTCTGCCTGCCAGCTATCTGCAGACGTTCACATTTTCGGAGCAGGGCTGCAGGGGGCGCCTGTCACGGACGCTCTAAGATACGTTTGAAGTTCGAGGTGGCAAGACCAGCAAGTAGCCCCCGTCTCTGTGCCTCTGTGCGAGCAGTGCCATGGGCAGTTGAGGCTGAGTAATAGCTTTCCAGGCTAGCCCCTTCTGGCTGCCAGCTATCTGCAGTCGTTCGCATTTTCAGAGTAGGAATGACGGACTTTCCCGAAAGGGACCCACTAAGCTACGTTTGATGTTTGAGGTGGCAAGACAGGCAAGCAGCCCCAGTCTCTGTGCCTCTGTGCGAGCAGTGCCATGGGCAGATGAGGCTGAGCAACACCTTTCCAGGCTAGCCCCTTCTGGCTGCCAGCTATCTGCAGACGTTCTCATTTTTAGAGCAGGGCTGCCGGAGGCGCCCGGCAAGGAACCCCATAAGACACGTTTGAATTATGAGGTGGCAAGACAAGCAAGCAGCCCCAGTCTCTGTGCCTCTGTGCAAGCAGTGCCATGGGCAGATGAGGCTGAGTAACAGCTTTCCAGGCTAGCCCCTTCTGCCTGTCAACTATCTGCAACTGTTCGCATTTTTGGAGCAGGGCTCAGGAGGCGCCCGGCACGGACCCCATAAGATACGTTTGAAGTCTGAGGTGTCAGACAAGCAAGCAGCCCCAGTCTCTGTGCCTCTGTGCGAGCAGTGTCATGGGCATGTGAGGCTGAGCAACAGCTTTCCAGGCTAGCCCCTTCTGGCTGCCAGCTATTTGCAGACCTTCGCATTTTGGGAACAGGGCTGCCGAAGCCGCCCGGCAGAGACCCCCTTCGTTACTTTTGAAGTTTGAGGTGGCAAGAGAAGCAAGTAGCCCCAGTCTCTGTGCCTGTGTGCGAGCAGTGCCATGCGCAGATGAGGCTGAGTAACAGCTTTCCAGGCTAGCCTCTTCTGGCTGCCAGCTATCTGCAGACGTTGGCATTTTCGGAGTAGGGTTGCCGGACGATCCCAAAAAGGACCCCCTAAGCTACGTTATGTTTGAGGTGGCAAGACAAGCAAGCAGCCCCAGTCTCTGTGCCTCTGTGCGAGCAGTGTCATGGGCACGTGAGGCTGAGCAACAGCTTTTCAGGCTAGCCCCTTCTGGCTGCCGGCTATTTGCAGACGTTTGCATTTTCGGAACAGGGCTGCCGGAGGCGCCCGGCAGAGACCCCCTTTGTTACTTTTGAAGTTTGAGGTGGCAAGACAAGCAAGCCGCCCCAGTCTCTGTGCCTCTGTGTGAGCAGTGCCATGGGCAGATGAGGCTGAGCAACAGCTTTCCAGGCTAGCCCCTTCTGGCTGCTTGCTATCTAGAGACGTTCGTATTTTCGAAGCAGGGCTGCTGGAGACACTCGGCATGGACCCTTTAAGCTACGTTTGAAGTTTGAGGTGGCAAGACAAGCAAGCAGCCCCAGTCTCTGTGCCTCTGTGCGAGCACTGCCATGGGCAGATGAGGCTGAGCAACAGCTTTCCAGGCTAGCCCCTTCTGGCTGCCAGCTATCTGCAGACGTTCGCATTCTCAGAGCAGGGCTGGGAAAGGCACTTGGCAGGTACCCTCACATTCCCAGGCTACGTTTGAAGTTTGAGGTGGCAAGACAAGCAAGCAGCCCCAGTCTCTGTGCCTCTGTGCGAGCAGTGCCATGGGCAGATGAGGCTGAGTAACAGATTTCCAGGCTAGCCCATTCTGGCTGCCAGCTATTTGCAGACGTTCGCATTTTCAGAGCAGGGCTGCCGGAGGCGCCCGGCAGAGACACCCTTTGTTACGTGTGAAGTTTGAGGAGGCAAGACAAGCAAGCAGCCCCAGTCTCTGTGCCTCTGTGCGAGCAGTGCCATGGGCAGATGAGGCTGAGCAACAGCTTTCCAGGCTAGCCCCTTCTGGCTGCCAGCTAGCTGCAGACGTTCTCATTTTTGGAGCAGGACTGCCGGAGGTGCCCGGCACGGACCCCATAAGACACGTTTGAAGTTTGAGGTGGCAAGACAAGCAAGCAGCCCCAGTCTCTGTGCCTCTGTGCAAGCAGTGCCATGGGCAGATGAGGCTGAGCAACAGCTTTCCAGGCTAGTCCCTTCTGCCTGCCATCTATCTGCAGACGTTCGCATTCTCGGAGAAGGGCTACGAAAGGAGCCTGGCAGGCGCACATCTATTTCCAGGTTACGTGTGAATTTTGAGGTGGCAAGACAAGCAAGCAGCCCCAGTCTCTGTGCCTCTGTGCGAGCAGTGCCATGGGAAGGTGAGGCTGAGCAACAGCTTTTCAGGCTAGCCCCTTCTGGCTGCCAGCTATCTGCAGACGTTCGCATTTTCGGAGTAGGGCTGTCGGACGATTCCAAAAAGGACCCCCTAAGGTACGTTAAGTTTGAGGTGGCAAGACAAGCAAGCAGCCCCAGTCTCTGTGCCTCTGTGCAAGCAGTGCCATGGGCAGATGAGGCTGAGCAACAGCTTTCCAGGCTAGCCCCTTCTGGCTGCCGGCTATTTGCAGACGTTAGCATTTTGGGAACAGGGCTGCCGGAGCCGCCCGGCAGAGACCCCCTTCGTTACTTTTGAAGTTTGACGTGGCAAGACAAGCAAGCAGCCCCAGTCTCTGTGCCTCTGTGCGAGCAGTGCCATGGGCAGATGAGGCTGAGCAACAGCTTTCCAGGCTAGCCCCTTCTGCCTGCCATCTATCTGCAGACGTTCACATTTTCAGAGCAGGGCTACGAAAGGAGCCTGGCAGGCGCACATCTATTCCCAGGCTCCATGTGAATTTTGAGGTTGCAAGATAAGCAAGCAGCCCCAGTCTCTGTGCCTCTGTGCGAGCAGTGCCATGGGCAGATGAGGCTGAGCAACAGCTTTCCAGGCTAGCCCCTTTTGGCTGCCAGCTATCTGCAGACGTTCGCATTTTCGGAACAGGGCTGCCGGAGGCGCCCGACAGAAACCCCCTTTGTTACTTTTGAAGTTTGAGGTGGCAAGACAAGCAAGCAGCCCCAGTCTCTGTGCCTCTGTGCGAGCAGTGCCATGGGCAGATGAGGCTGAGCAACAGCTTTCCAGGCTAGCCTCTTCTGGCTGCCAGCTATCTACAGACGTTCGTATTTTCGAAGCAGGGCTGCTGGAGACACCCGGCATGGACCCTTTAAGCTACGTTTGAAGTTTGAGGTGGAAAGACAAGCAAGCAGCCCCAGTCTCTGTGCCTCTGTGCAAGCAGTGCCATGGGCAGATGAGGCTGAGCAACAGCTTTCCAGGCTAGCCCCTTCTGGCTGCCGGCTATTTGCAGACCTTCGCATTTTGGGAACAGGGCTGCCGGAGCCGCCCGGCAGAGACCCCCTTCGTTACTTTTGAAGTTTGAGGGGGGAACACAAGCAAGCAGCCCCAGTCTCTGTGCCTCTGTGCGAGCAGTGCCATGGGCAGATGAGGCTGATTAACAGCTTTCCAGGCTAGCCTCTTCTGGCTGCCAGCTATCTGCAGATGTTCGCATTTCGGATTAGGGTTGCCGGACGATCCCAAAAAGGACAACCTAAGCTACTTTATGTTTGAGGTGGCAAGACAAGCAAGCAGCCCCAGTCTCTGTGCCCCTGTGCGAGCAGTGCCATGGGCAGATGAGGCTGAGTAACAGCTTTCCAGGATAACCCATTCTGCCTGCCAGCTATCTGCAGACGTTCGCATTTTCGGAGCAGGGCTGCGAAAGGAGCCTGTCACGGACGCTCTAAGATACGTGTGAAGTTTGAGGTGGCAAGACAAGCAAGCAGCCCCAGTCGCTGTGCCTCTGTGCGAGCACTGCCATGGGCAGATGAGGCTGAGTAACAGCTTTCCAGGCTAGCCCCTTCTCCCTGTCAACTATCTGCAGCTGTTCGCATTTTCGGAGCAGGGCTCAGGACGCGCCCGGCACGGACCCCATAAGATACGTTTGAAGTCTAAGGTGTGAGACA
Source organism: Opisthocomus hoazin (assembly GCF_030867145.1). Classification (NCBI taxonomy): domain Eukaryota; kingdom Metazoa; phylum Chordata; class Aves; order Opisthocomiformes; family Opisthocomidae; genus Opisthocomus; species Opisthocomus hoazin. The sequence goes on along the minus strand of NC_134437.1, from coordinate 8,831,307 downwards.
AGCAAGCAGCCCCAGTCTCTGTGCCTCTGTGCGAGCAGTGTCATGGGCATGTGAGGCTGAGAAACAGCTTTCCAGGCTAGCCCCTTCTGGCTGCCAGCTATTTGCAGACGTTCGCATTTTGGGAACAGGGCTGCCGGAGCCGCCCGGCAGAGACCCCCTTCGTTACTTTTGAAGTTTGAGGTGGCAAGAGAAGCAAGTAGCCCCAGTCTCTGTGCCTGTGTGCGAGCAGTGCCATGAGCAGATGAGGCTGAGTAACAGCTTTCCAGGCTAGCCTCTTCTGGCTGCCAGCTATCTGCAGACGTTCGCATTTTGGGAACAGGGCTGCCGGAGCCGCCCGGCAGAGACCCCCTTTGTTACTTTTGAAGTTTGAGGTGGCAAGACAAGCAAGCAGCCCCAGTCTCTGTGCCTCTGTGCGAGCAGTGCCATGGGCAGATGAGGCTGAGCAACAGCTTTGCAGGCTAGCCCCTTCTGGCTGCCAGCTATCTACAGACGTTCGTATTTTCGAAGCAGGGCTGCTGGAGACACCCGGCATGGACCCTTTAAGATACGTTTGAAGTTTGAGGTGGCAAGACAAGCAAGCAGCCCCAGTCGCTGTGCCTCTGTGCGAGCACTGCCATGGGCAGATGAGGCTGAGCAACAGCTTTCCAGGCTAGCCCCTTCTGGCTGCCAGCTATCTGCAGACGTTCGCATTTTGGGAACAGGGCTGCCGGAGCCGCCCGGCAGAGACCCCCTTTGTTACTTTTGAAGTTTGAGGTGGCAAGACAAGCAAGCAGCCCCAGTCTCTGTGCCTCTGTGCGAGCAGTGCCATGGGCAGATGAGGCTGAGCAACAGCTTTCCAGGCTAGCCCCTTCTGGCTGCCGGCTATTTGCAGACGTTCGCATTTTCGGAACAGGGCTGCCGGAGGTGCCCGTCAGACACCCCCTTTGTTACTTTTGAAGTTTGAGGTGGCAACACAAGCAAGCAGCCCCAGTCTCTGTGCCTCTGTGCGAGCAGTGCCATGGGCAGATGAGGCTGAGCAACAGCTTTGCAGGCTAGCCCCTTCTGGCTGCCAGCTATCTACAGACGTTCGTATTTTCGAAGCAGGGCTGCTGGAGACACCCGGCATGGACCCTTTAAGATACGTTTGAAGTTTGAGGTGGCAAGACAAGCAAGCAGCCCCAGTCGCTGTGCCTCTGTGCGAGCACTGCCATGGGCAGATGAGGCTGAGCAACAGCTTTCCAGGCTAGCCCCTTCTGGCTGCCAGCTATCTGCAGACGTTCGCATTCTCAGAGCAGGGCTGGGAAAGTTACTTGGCAGATATCCTCGCATTCCCAGGCTACGTTTGAAGTTTGAGGTGGCAACACAAGCAAGCAGTCCCAGTCTCTGTGCCTCTGTGCGAGCAGTGCCATGGGCAGATGAGGCTGAGTAACAGCTTTCCAGGATAACCCATTCTGCCTGCCAGCTATCTGCAGACGTTCGCATTTTCGGAGCAGGCCTGCAGGGGGCGCCTGTCACGGACGCTCTAAGATACGTTTGAAGTTCGAGGTGGCAAGACAAGCAAGTAGCCCCCGTCTCTGTGCCTCTGTGCGAGCAGTGCCATGGGCAGATGAGGCTGAGTAACAGATTTCCAGGCTAGCCCATTCTGGCTGCCAGCTATTTGCAGACGTTCGCATTTTCAGAGCAGGGCTGCCGGAGGAGCCTGGCAGAGACACCCTTTGTTACGTGTGAAGTTTGAGATGGCAAGACAAGCAAGCAGCCCCAGTCTCTGTGCCTCTGTGCGAGCAGTGCCATGGGCAGATGAGGCTGAGCAACAGATTTCCAGGCTAGCCCCTTCTGGCTGCCAGCTATTTGCAGACTTGCGCATTTTCGGAGCAGGGCTGCCGGAGGCGCCCGGCAGACAACCCCTTTGTTACTTTTGAAGTTTGAGGTGGCAAGACAAGAAGGTAAGCCCCAGTCTCTGTGCCTCTGTGCGAGCAGTGCCATGGTCAGATGAGGCTGAGTAATAGCTTTCCAGGCTAGACCCTTCTAGCTGCCAGCTATCTACAGACGTTCGCATTTTCGGAGCAGGGCTGCTGGAGGTGCCCGGCACGGACCCTTAAAGCTACGTTTGAAGTTCAAGGTGGCAAGACAAGCAAGCAGCCCCAGTCTCTGTGCCTCTGTGCGAGCAGTGCCATGGGCAGATGAGGCTGAGCAACAGCTTTCCAGGCGAGCCCCTTCTGCCTGCCAGCTATCTGCAGACGTTCGCATTCTCGGAGAAGGGCTACGAAAGTAGCCTGGCAGGCGCACATCTATTTCCAGGTTACGTGTGAATTTTGAGGTGGCAAGATAAGCAAGCAGCCCCAGTCTCTGTGCCTCTGTGCGAGCAGTGCCATGGGAAGGTGAGGCTGAGCAACAGCTTTCCAGGCTAGCCCCTTCTGGCTGCCGGCTATTTGCAGACGTTCGCATTTTGGGAACAGGGCTGCGGGAGCCGTCCGGCAGAGACCCCCTTCGTTACTTTTGAAGTTCGAGGTGGGAAGACAAGCAAGCAGCCCCAGTGTCTGTGCCTCTGTGCGAGCAGTGCCATGGGCAGATGAGGCTGAGTAACAGCTTTCCAGGCTAGCCTCTGCTGGCTGCCAGCTATCTTCAGACGTTCGCATTTCGGAGTAGAGTTGCCGGACGATCCCAAAAAGGACACCCTAAGCTACGTTATGTTTGAGGTGGCAAGACAAGCAAGCAGCCCCAGACTCTGTGCCCCTGTGCGAGCAGTGCCATGGGCAGATGAGGCTTAGTAACAGCTTTCCAGGATAACCCACTCTGCTTGCCAGCTATCTGCAGACGTTCGCATTTTCGGAGCAGGGCTGCGAAAGGTGCGTGTCACGGACGCTCTAAGATACGTTTGAAGTTCGAGGTGGCAGGACAAGCAAGTAGCCCCCGTCTCTGTGCCTCTGTGCGAGCAGTGCCATGGGCAGATGAGGCTGAGTAACAGATTTCCAGGCTAGCCCATTCTGGCTGCCAGCTATTTGCAGACGTTCGCATTTTCAGAGCAGGGCTGCTGGAGGCGCCCGGCAGAGACACCCTTTCTTACGTGTGAAGTTTGAGGTGGCAAGACAAGCAAGCAGCCCCAGTCTCTGTGCCTCTGTGCGAACAGTGCCATGGGCAGATGAGGCTGAGCAACAGCTTTCCAGGCTAGCCCCTTCTGGCTGCCAGCTATCTGCAGACGTTCGCATTCTCGGAGAAGGGCTACGAAAGTAGCCTGGCAGGCGCACATCTATTTCCAGGTTACGTGTGAATTTTGAGGTGGCAAGATAAGCAAGCAGCCCCAGTCTCTGTGCCTCTGTGCGAGCAGTGCCATGGGAAGGTGAGGCTGAGCAACAGCTTTCCAGGCTAGCCCCTTCTGGCTGCCGGCTATTTGCAGACGTTCGCATTTTGGGAACAGGGCTGCGGGAGCCGTCCGGCAGAGACCCCCTTCGTTACTTTTGAAGTTCGAGGTGGGAAGACAAGCAAGCAGCCCCAGTGTCTGTGACCCTGTGCGAGCAGTGCCATGGGCAGATGAGGCTGAGTAACAGCTTTCCAGGATAATCCATTCTGCCTGCCAGCTATCTGCAGACGTTCGCATTTTCGGAGCAGGGCTGCGAAAGGAGCCTGTCACGGACGCTGTAAGATACGTTTGAAGTTCGAGGTGGCAAGACAAGCAAGTAGCTCCTGTCTCTGTGCCTCTGTGCGAGCAGTGCCATGGGCAGATGAGGCTGAGTAACAGATTTCCAGGCTAGCACATTCTGCCTGCCATCTATCTGCAGACGTTCACATTTTCAGAGCAGGGCTACGAAAGGAGCCTGGCAGGCGCACATCTATTCCCAGGATACATTTGAATTTTGAGGTTGCAAGATAAGCAAGCAGCCCCAATCTCTGTGCCTCTGTGCGAGCAGTGCCATGAGCAGATGAGGCTGAGCAACAGCTTTCCAGGCTAGCCCCTTTTCGCTGCCAGCGATCTGCAGACGTTCGCATTTTCGGAACAGGGCTGCCGGAGGCGCCCGGCAGAAACCCCCTTTGTTACTTTTGAAGTTTGAGGTGGCAAGACAAGCAAGCAGCCCCAGTCTCTGTGCCTCTGTGCGAGCACTGCCATGGGCAGATGAGGCTGAGCAACAGCTTTCCAGGCTAACCCCTTCTGGCTGCCAGCTATCTACAGACGTTCTTATTTTCGAAGCAGGGCTGCTGGAGACACCCGGCATGGACCCTTTAAGATACGTTTGAAGTTTGAGGTGGCAAGACAAGCAAGCAGCCCCAGTCTCTGTGCCTCTGTGCGAGCAGTGCCATGGGCAGATGAGGCTGAGCAACAGCTTTCCAGGCTAGCCCCTTCTGGCTGCCAGCTATCTGCAGACGTTCGCATTCTCAGAGCAGGGCTGGGAAAGGCACTTGGCAGGTACCCTCACATTCCCAGGCTACGTTTGAAGTTTGAGGTGGCAACACAAGCAAGCAGCCCCAGTCTCTGTGCCCCTGTGCGAGCAGTGCCATGGGCAGATGAGGCTCAGTAACAGCTTTCCAGGATAACCCATTCTGCCTGCCAGCTATCTGCAGACGTTCGCATTTTCGGAGCAGGGCTGCAGGGGGCGCCTGTCACGGACGCTCTAAGATACGTTTGAAGTTCGAGGTGGCAAGACAAGCAAGTAGCCCCCGTCTCTGTGCCTCTGTGCGAGCAGTGCCATGGGCAGATGAGGCTGAGTAACAGATTTCCAGGCTAGCCCATTCTGGCTGCCAGCTATTTGCAGACGTTCGCATTTTCAGAGCAGGGCTGCCGGAGGCGCCCGGCAGAGAAACCCTTTGTTACGTTTGAAGTTTGAGGTGGCAAGACAAGCAAGCAGCCCCAGTCTCTGTGCCTCTGTGCGAGCAGTGCCTTGGGCAGATGAGGCTGAGTAACAGCTTTCCAGGCTAGCCCCTTCTGCCTGTCAACTATCTGCAGCTGTTCGCATTTTCGGAGCAGGGCTCAGGAGGCGCCCGGCACGGATCCCGTAAGATACGTTTGAAGTCTGAGGTGTCAGACAAGCAAGCAGCCCCAGTCTCTGTGCCTCTGTGCAAGCAGTGTCATGGGCACGTGAGGCTGAGTAACAGCTTTCCAGGCTAGCCTCTTCTGGCTGCCAGCTATCTGCAGACGTTCGCATTTTCGGAGTAGAGTTGCCAGACGATCCCAAAAAGGACCCCCTAAGCTACGTTATGTTTGAGGTGGCAAGACAAGCAAGCAGCCCCAGTCTCTGTGCCTCTGTGCGAGCAGTGCCATGGGCACGTGAGGCTGAGCAACAGCTTTCCAGGCTAGCCCCTTCTGGCTGCCAGCTATTTGCAGACGTTCGCATTTTGGGAACAGGGCTGCCGGACTCGCCCGGCAGAGACCCCCTTTGTTACTTTTGAAGTTTCAGGTGGCAAGACAAGCAAGCAGCCCCAGTCTCTGTGCCTCTGTGCGAGCACTGCCATGGGCAGATGAGGCTGAGCAACAGCTTTCCAGGCTAGCCCCTTCTGGCTGCCAGCTATCTGCAGACGTTCACATTTTCAGAGCAGGGCTACGAAAGGAGCCTGGCAGGCGCACATCTATTCCCAGGCTACATTTGAATTTTGAGGTTCCAAGATAAGCAAGCAGCCCCAGTCTCTGTGCCTCTGTGCGAGCAGTGCCAGGAGCAGATGAGGCTGAGCAACAGCTTTCCAGGCTAGCCCCTTTTGGCTGCCAGCTATCTGCAGACGTTCGCATTTTCGGAATAGGGCTGCCGGAGGCGCCCGGCAGAAACCCCCTTTGTTACTTTTGAAGTTTGAGGTGGCAAGACAAGCAAGCAGCCCCAGTCTCTGTGCCTCTGTGCGAGCACTGCCATGGGCAGATGAGGCTAAGCAACAGCTATCCAGACTAGCCCCTTCTGGCTGCCAGCTATCTACAGACGTTCGTATTTTCGAAGCAGGGCTGCTGGAGACATCCGGCATGGACCCTTTAAGCTACGTTTGAAGTTTGAGGTGGCAAGACTAGCAAGCAGCCCCAGTCTCTGTGCCTCTGTGCGACCAGTGCCATGGGCAGATGAGGCTGAGCAACAGCTTTTCAGGCTAGCCCCGTCTGGCTGCCAGCTATCTGCAGATGTTCGCATTCTCAGAGCAGGGCTGGGAAAGGTACTTGGCAGGTACCCTCCCATTCCCAGGCTACGTTTGAAGTTTGAGGTGGCAAGACAAGCAAGCAGCCCCAGTCTCTGTGCCTCTGTGCGAGCAGTGCCATGGGCAGATGAGGCTGAGCAACAGCTTTCCAGGCTAGCCCCTTCTGGCTGCCAGCTATCTGCAGACGTTCGCATTCTCAGAGCAGGGCTGGGAAAGGCACTTGGCAGGTACCCTCACATTCCCAGGCTACGTTTGAAGTTTGAGGTGGCAACACAAGCAAGCAGCCCCAGTCTCTGTGCCCCTGTGCGAGCAGTGCCATGGGCAGATGAGGCTGAGTAACAGCTTTCCAGGATAACCCATTCTGCCTGCCAGCTATCTGCAGACGTTCGCATTTTCGGAGCAGGGCTGCAGGGGGCGCCTGTCACGGACGCTCTAAGATACGTTTGAAGTTCGAGGTGGCAAGACAAGCAAGTAGCCCCCGTCTCTGTGCCTCTGTGCGAGCAGTGCCATGGGCAGATGAGGCTGAGTAACAGATTTCCAGGCTAGCCCATTCTGGCTGCCAGCTATTTGCAGACGTTCGCATTTTCAGAGCAGGGCTGCCGGAGGCGCCCGGCAGAGACACCCTTTGTTACGTTTGAAGTTTGAGGTGGCAAGACAAGCAAGCAGCCCCAGTCTCTGTGCCTCTGTGCGAGCAGTGCCTTGGGCAGATGAGGCTGAGTAACAGCTTTCCAGGCTAGCCCCTTCTGCCTGTCAACTATCTGCAGCTGTTCGCATTTTCGGAGCAGGGCTCAGGAGGCGCCCGGCACGGATCCCATAAGATACGTTTGAAGTCTGAGGTGTCAGACAAGCAAGCAGCCCCAGTCTCTGTGCCTCTGTACAAGCAGTGTCATGGGCACGTGAGGCTGAGTAACAGCTTTCCAGGCTAGCCTCTTCTGGCTGCCAGCTATCTGCAGACGTTCGCATTTTCGGAGTAGAGTTGCCAGACGATCCCAAAAAGGACCCCCTAAGCTACGTTATGTTTGAGGTGGCAAGACAAGCAAGCAGCCCCAGTCTCTGTGCCTCTGTGCGAGCAGTGCCATGGGCACGTGAGGCTGAGCAACAGCTTTCCAGGCTAGCCCCTTCTGGCTGCCAGCTATTTGCAGACGTTCGCATTTTGGGAACAGGGCTGCCGGACTCGCCCGGCAGAGACCCCCTTTGTTACTTTTGAAGTTTCAGGTGGCAAGACAAGCAAGCAGCCCCAGTCTCTGTGCCTCTGTGCGAGCACTGCCATGGGCAGATGAGGCTGAGCAACAGCTTTCCACGCTAGCCCCTTCTGGCTGCCAGCTATCTGCAGACGTTCGCATTCTCGGAGAAGGGCTACGAAAGGAGCCTGGCAGGCGCACATCTATTTCCAGGTTACGTGTGAATTTTGAGGTGGCAAGACAAGCAAGCAGCCCCAGTCTCTGTGCCTCTGTGCGAGCAGTGCCATGGGCAGATGAGGCTGAGCAACAGCTTTCCAGGCTAGCCCCTTCTGCCTGCCATCTATCTGCAGACGTTCACATTTTCGGAGCAGGGCTGCAGGGGGCGCCTGTCACGGACGCTCTAAGATACGTTTGAAGTTCGAGGTGGCAAGACCAGCAAGTAGCCCCAGTCTCTGTGCCTCTGTGCGAGCACTGCCATGGGCAGATGAGGCTGAGCAACAGCTTTCCAGGCTAGCCTCTTCTGGCTGCCAGCTATCTGCAGACGTTCGCATTCTCGGAGCAGGGCTGGGAAAGGAGCCTTGCAGGCGCACATCTATTTCCAGGTTAGGTGTGAATTTTGAGGTGGCAAGACAAGCAAGCAGCCCCAGTCTCTGTGCCTCTGTGCGACCAGTGCCATGGGCAGATGAGGCTGAGCAACAGCTTTTCAGGCTAGCCCCTTCTGGCTGCCAGCTATCTGCAGATGTTCGCATTCTCAGAGCAGGGCTGGGAAAGGTACTTGGCAGGTACCCTCCCATTCCCAGGCTACGTTTGAAGTTTGAGGTGGCAACACAAGCAAGCAGCCCCAGTCTCTGTGCCTCTGTGCGAGCAGTGCCATGGGCAGATGAGGCTGAGCAACAGCTTTCCAGGCTAGCCCCTTCTGGCTGCCAGCTATCTGCAGACGTTCTCATTTTTGGAGCAGGGCTGCCGGAGGCACCCGGCACGGAACCCCATAAGACACGTTTGAAGTATGAGGTGGCAAGACAAGCAAGCAGCCCCAGTCTCTGTGCCTCTGTGCAAGCAGTGCCATGGGCAGATGAGGCTGAGCAACAGCTTTCCAGGCTAGCCCATTCTGGCTGCCAGCTATTTGCAGACTTGCGCATTTTCGGAGCAGGGCTGCCGGAGGCGCCCGGCAGAAAACCCCTTTGTTACTTTTGAAGTTTGAGGTGGCAAGACAAGCAAGTAAGGCCCAGTCTCTGTGCCTCTGTGCGAGCAGTGCCATGGGCAGATGAGGCTGAGTAATAGCTTTCCAGGCTAGACCCTTCTAGCTGCCAGCTATCTACAGACGTTCGCATTTTAGGAGCAGGGCTGCTGGAGGCGCCCGGCACGGACCCTTAAAGCTACGTTTGAAGTTCGAGGTGGCAAGACAAGCAAGCAGCCCCAGTCTCTATGCCTCTGTGCGAGCAGTGCCATGGGCAGATGAGGCTGAGCAACAGCTTTCCAGGCTAGTCCCTTATGCCTGCCAGCTATCTGCAGACGTTCGCATTCTCGGAGAAGGGCTACGAAAGGAGCCTGGCAGGCGCACATCTATTTCCAGTCTACATTTGAATTTTGAGGTGGCAAGATAAGCAAGCAGCCCCAATATCTGTGCCTCTGTGCGAGCAGTGCCATGGGAAGGTTAGGCTGAGCAACAGCTTTTCAGGCTAGCCCCTTCTGGCTGTTAGCTATCTGCAGACGTTCGCATTTTCGGAGTAGGGCTGCCGGACGATTCCAAAAAGGACCCCCTAAGGTACGTTAAGTTTGAGGTGGCAAGACAAGCAATTAGCCCCAGTCTCTGTGCCTCTGTGCAAGCAGTGCCATGGGCAGATGAGGCTGAGCAACAGCTTTCCAGGCTAGCCCCTTCTGGCTGCCATCTATCTGCAGACGTTCACATTTTCAGAGCAGGGCTACGAAAGGAGCCTGGCAGGCGCACATCTATTCCCAGGCTACATTTGAATTTTGAGGTTGCAAGATAAGCAAGCAGCCCCAATCTCTGTGCCTCTGTGCGAGCAGTGCCATGAGCACATGAGGCTGAGCAACATCTTTCCAGGCTAGCCCCTTTTGGCTGCCAGCTATCTGCAGACGTTCGCATTTTCGGAACAGGGCTGCCGGAGGCGCCCGGCAGAGACCCCCTTTGTTACATTTGAAGCTTGAGGTGGCAAGACAAGCAAGCACCCCCAGTCTCTGTGCCTCTGTGCGAGCACTGCCATGGGCAGATGAGGCTGAGCAACAGCTTTCCAGGCTAGCCCCTTCTAGCTGCCAGCTATGTACAGACGTTCGCATTTTCGGAGCAGGGCTGCTGGAGGCGCCCGGCACGGACCCTTAAAGCTACGTTTGAAGTTTGAGGTGGCAAGACAAGCAAGCAGCCCCAGTCTCTGTGCCTCTGTGCGAGCAGTGCCATGGGCAGATGAGGATGAGCAACAGCTTTCCAGGCTAGTCGCTTCTGCCTGCCAGCTATCTGCAGACGTTCGCATTCTCGGAGAAGGGCTACGAAAGGAGCCTGGCAGGCGCACATACATTTCCAGGTTACGTGTGAATTTTGAGGTGGCAAGACAAGCAAGCAGCCCCAGTCTCTGTGCCTCTGTGCGAGCAGTGCCATGGGCAGATGAGGCTGAGCAACAGCTTTCCAGGCTAGCCCCTTCTGCCTGCCATCTATCTGCAGACGTTCACATTTTCAGAGCAGGGCTACGAAAGGAGCCTGGCAGGCGCACATCTATTCCCAGGCTACATTTGAATTTTGAGGTGGCAAGATAAGCAAGCAGCCCCAATATCTGTGCCTCTGTGCGAGCAGTGCCATGAGCAGATGAGGCTGAGCAACAGCTTTCCAGGCTAGCCCCTTCTGGCTGCCAGCGATCTGCAGACGTTCGCATTTTCGGAACAGGTCTGCCGGAGGTGCCCGGCAGAAACCCCCTTTGTTACTTTTGAAGTTTGAGGTGGCAAGACAAGCAAGCAGCCCCAGTCTCTGTGCCTCTGTGCGAGCACTGCCATGGGCAGATGAGGCTGAGCAACAGCTTTCCAGGCTAGCCCCTTCTGGCTGCCAGCTATCTGCAGACGTTCGCATTCTCAGAGCAGGGCTGGGAAAGGTACTTGGCAGGTACCCTCACATTCCCAGGCTACGTTTGAAGTTTGAGGTGGCAACACAAGCAAGCAGCCCCAGTCCCTGTGCCCCTGTGCGAGCAGTGCCATGGGCAGATGAGGCTGAGTAACATCTTTCCAGGCTAACCCTTTCTGCCTGCCAGCTATCTGCAGACGTTCACATTTTCGGAGCAGGGCTGCAGGGGGCGCCTGTCACGGACGCTCTAAGATACGTTTGAAGTTCGAGGTGGCAAGACCAGCAAGTAGCCCCAGTCTCTGTGCCTCTGTGCGAGCACTGCCATGGGCAGATGAGGCTGAGCAACAGCTTTCCAGGCTAGCCTCTTCTGGCTGCCAGCTATCTGCAGACGTTCGCATTCTCGGAGCAGGGCTGGGAAAGGAGCCTTGCAGGCGCACATCTATTTCCAGGTTAGGTGTGAATTTTGAGGTGGCAAGACAAGCAAGCAGCCCCAGTCTCTGTGCCTCTGTGCGACCAGTGCCATGGGCAGATGAGGCTGAGCAACAGCTTTTCAGGCTAGCCCCGTCTGGCTGCCAGCTATCTGCAGATGTTCGCATTCTCAGAGCAGGGCTGGGAAAGGTACTTGGCAGGTACCCTCCCATTCCCAGGCTACGTTTGAAGTTTGAGGTGGCAACACAAGCAAGCAGCCCCAGTCTCTGTGCCTCTGTGCGAGCAGTGCCATGGGCAGATGAGGCTGAGCAACAGCTTTCCAGGCTAGCCCCTTCTGGCTGCCAGCTATCTGCAGACGTTCTCATTTTTGGAGCAGGGCTGCCGGAGGCACCCGGCACGGAACCCCATAAGACACGTTTGAAGTATGAGGTGGCAAGACAAGCAAGCAGCCCCAGTCTCTGTGCCTCTGTGCAAGCAGTGCCATGGGCAGATGAGGCTGAGCAACAGCTTTCCAGGCTAGCCCATTCTGGCTGCCAGCTATTTGCAGACTTGCGCATTTTCGGAGCAGGGCTGCCGGAGGCGCCCGGCAGAAAACCCCTTTGTTACTTTTGAAGTTTGAGGTGGCAAGACAAGCAAGTAAGGCCCAGTCTCTGTGCCTCTGTGCGAGCAGTGCCATGGGCAGATGAGGCTGAGTAATAGCTTTCCAGGCTAGACCCTTCTAGCTGCCAGCTATCTACAGACGTTCGCATTTTAGGAGCAGGGCTGCTGGAGGCGCCCGGCACGGACCCTTAAAGCTACGTTTGAAGTTCGAGGTGGCAAGACAAGCAAGCAGCCCCAGTCTCTATGCCTCTGTGCGAGCAGTGCCATGGGCAGATGAGGCTGAGCAACAGCTTTCCAGGCTAGTCCCTTATGCCTGCCAGCTATCTGCAGACGTTCGCATTCTCGGAGAAGGGCTACGAAAGGAGCCTGGCAGGCGCACATCTATTTCCAGGTTACGTGTGAATTTTGAGGTGGCAAGACAAGCAAGCAGCCCCAGTCTCTGTGCCTCTGTGCGAGCAGTGCCATGGGAAGGTTAGGCTGAGCAACAGCTTTTCAGGCTAGCCCCTTCTGGCTGTTAGCTATCTGCAGACGTTCGCATTTTCGGAGTAGGGCTGCCGGACGATTCCAAAAAGGACCCCCTAAGGTACGTTAAGTTTGAGGTGGCAAGACAAGCAATTAGCCCCAGTCTCTGTGCCTCTGTGCAAGCAGTGCCATGGGCAGATGAGGCTGAGCAACAGCTTTCCAGGCTAGCCCCTTCTGGCTGCCATCTATCTGCAGACGTTCACATTTTCAGAGCAGGGCTACGAAAGGAGCCTGGCAGGCGCACATCTATTCCCAGGCTACATTTGAATTTTGAGGTTGCAAGATAAGCAAGCAGCCCCAATCTCTGTGCCTCTGTGCGAGCAGTGCCATGAGCACATGAGGCTGAGCAACATCTTTCCAGGCTAGCCCCTTTTGGCTGCCAGCTATCTGCAGACGTTCGCATTTTCGGAACAGGGCTGCCGGAGGCGCCCGGCAGAGACCCCCTTTGTTACATTTGAAGCTTGAGGTGGCAAGACAAGCAAGCACCCCCAGTCTCTGTGCCTCTGTGCGAGCACTGCCATGGGCAGATGAGGCTGAGCAACAGCTTTCCAGGCTAGCCCCTTCTAGCTGCCAGCTATGTACAGACGTTCGCATTTTCGGAGCAGGGCTGCTGGAGGCGCCCGGCACGGACCCTTAAAGCTACGTTTGAAGTTCGAGGTGGCAAGACAAGCAAGCAGCCCCAGTCTCTGTGCCTCTGTGCGAGCAGTGCCATGGGCAGATGAGGATGAGCAACAGCTTTCCAGGCTAGTCGCTTCTGCCTGCCAGCTATCTGCAGACGTTCGCATTCTCGGAGAAGGGCTACGAAAGGAGCCTGGCAGGCGCACATACATTTCCAGGTTACGTGTGAATTTTGAGGTGGCAAGACAAGCAAGCAGCCCCAGTCTCTGTGCCTCTGTGCGAGCAGTGCCATGGGCAGATGAGGCTGAGCAACAGCTTTCCAGGCTAGCCCCTTCTGCCTGCCATCTATCTGCAGACGTTCACATTTTCAGAGCAGGGCTACGAAAGGAGCCTGGCAGGCGCACATCTATTCCCAGGCTACATTTGAATTTTGAGGTGGCAAGATAAGCAAGCAGCCCCAATATCTGTGCCTCTGTGCGAGCAGTGCCATGAGCAGATGAGGCTGAGCAACAGCTTTCCAGGCTAGCCCCTTCTGGCTGCCAGCGATCTGCAGACGTTCGCATTTTCGGAACAGGTCTGCCGGAGGTGCCCGGCAGAAACCCCCTTTGTTACTTTTGAAGTTTGAGGTGGCAAGACAAGCAAGCAGCCCCAGTCTCTGTGCCTCTGTGCGAGCACTGCCATGGGCAGATGAGGCTGAGCAACAGCTTTCCAGGCTAGCCCCTTCTGGCTGCCAGCTATCTGCAGACGTTCGCATTCTCAGAGCAGGGCTGGGAAAGGTACTTGGCAGGTACCCTCACATTCCCAGGCTACGTTTGAAGTTTGAGGTGGCAACACAAGCAAGCAGCCCCAGTCCCTGTGCCCCTGTGCGAGCAGTGCCATGGGCAGATGAGGCTGAGTAACATCTTTCCAGGCTAACCCTTTCTGCCTGCCAGCTATCTGCAGACGTTCACATTTTCGGAGCAGGGCTGCAGGGGGCGCCTGTCACGGACGCTCTAAGATACGTTTGAAGTTCGAGGTGGCAAGACCAGCAAGTAGCCCCCGTCTCTGTGCCTCTGTGCGAGCAGTGCCATGGGCAGATGAGGCTGAGTAATAGCTTTCCAGGCTAGACCCTTCTAGCTGCCAGCTATCTACAGACGTTCGCATTTTCAGAGCAGGGCTGCCGGAGGCGCCCGGCAGAGACACCCTTTGTTACGTGTGAAGTTTGAGGTGGCAAGACAAGCAAGCAGCCCCAGTCTCTGTGCCTCTGTGCGATCAGTGCCATGGGCACATGAGGGTGAGCAACAGCTTTTCAGGCTAGCCCCTTCTGGCTGCCAGCTCTCTGCACACGTTCGCATTTTCGGAGCAGGGCTGGGAAAGGCACTTGGCAGGTACCCTCCCATTCCCAGGCTACTTTTGAAGTTTGAGGTGGCAAGACAAGCAAGTAAGCCCCAGTCTCTGTGCCTCTGTGCGAGCAGTGCCATGGGCAGTTGAGGCTGAGTAATAGCTTTCCAGGCTAGCCCCTTCTGGCTGCCAGCTATCTGCAGTCGTTCGCATTTTCAGAGTAGGAATGACGGACTTTCCCGAAAGGGACCCACTAAGCTACGTTTGATGTTTGAGGTGGCAAGACAAGCAAGCAGCCCCAGTCTCTGTGCCTCTGTGCGAGCAGTGCCATGGGCAGATGAGGCTGAGCAACACCTTTCCAGGCTAGCCCCTTCTGGCTGCCAGCTATCTGCAGACGTTCTCATTTTTGGAGCAGGGCTGCCGGAGGCGCCCGGCAAGGAACCCCATAAGACACGTTTGAATTATGAGGTGGCAAGACAAGCAAGCAGTCCCAGTCTCTGTGCCTCTGTGCAAGCAATGCCATGGGCAGATGAGGCTGAGTAACAGCTTTCCAGGCTAGCCCCTTCTGCCTGTCAACTATCTGCAACTGTTCGCATTTTTGGAGCAGGGCTCAGAAGGCGCCCGGCACGTACCCCATAAGATACGTCTGAAGTCTGAGGTGTCAGACAAGCAAGCAGCCCCAGTCTCTGTGCCTCTGTGCGAGCAGTGTCATGGGCACGTGAGGCTGAGCAACAGCTTTCCAGGCTAGCCCCTTCTGGCTGCCGGCTATTTGCAGACGTTTGCATTTTCGGAACAGGGCTGCCGGAGGCGCCCGGCAGAGACCCCCTTTGTTACTTTTGAAGTTTGAGGTGGCAAGACAAGCAAGCCGCCCCAGTCTCTGTGCCTCTGTGCGAGCAGTGCCATGGGAAGGTGAGGCTGAGCAACAGCTTTTCAGGCTAGCCCCTTCTGGCTGCCAGCTATCTACAGACGTTCGCATTTTCGGAGTAGGGCTGTCGGACGATTCCAAAAAGGACCCCCTAAGGTACGTTAAGTTTGAGGTGGCAAGACAAGCAAGCAGCACCAGTCTCTGTGCCTCTGTGCAAGCAGTGCCATGGGCAGATGAGGCTGAGCAACAGCTTTCCAGGCTAGCCCCTTCTGGCTGCCGGCTATTTGCAGACGTTAGCATTTTGGGAACAGGGCTGCCGGAGCCGCCCGGCAGAGACCCCCTTCGTTACTTTTGAAGTTTGAGGTGGGAACACAAGCAAGCAGCCCCAGTCTCTGTGCCTCTGTGCGAGCAGTGCCATGGGCAGATGAGGCTGAGTAACAGCTTTCCAGGCTAGCCTCTTCTGCCTGCCAGCTATCTGCAGACTTTCGCATTTCGGAGTAGGGTTGCCGGACGATCCCAAAAAGGACAACCTAAGCTACGTTATGTTTGAGGTGGCAAGACAAGCAAGCAGCCCCAGTCTCTGTGCCTCTGTGCGAGCAGTGTCATGGGCATGTGAGGCTGAGCAACAGCTTTCCAGGCTAGCCCCTTCTGGCTGCCAGCTATTTGCAGACGTTCGCATTTTGGGAACAGGGCTGCCGGAGCCGCCCGGCAGAGACCCCCTTCGTTACTTTTGAAGTTTGAGGTGGCAAGAGAAGCAAGTAGCCCCAGTCTCTGTGCCTGTGTGCGAGCAGTGCCATGCGCAGATGAGGCTGAGTAACAGCTTTCCAGGCTAGCCTCTTCTGGCTGCCAGCTATCTGCAGACGTTGGCATTTTCGGAGTAGGGTTGCCGGACGATCCCAAAAAGGACCCCCTAAGCTACGTCATGTTTGAGGTGGCAAGACAAGCAAGCAGCCCCAGTCTCTGTGCCTCTGTGCGAGCAGTGTCATGGGCACGTGAGGCTGAGCAACAGCTTTCCAGGCTAGCACCTTCTGCCTGCCAGCTATCTGCAGACGTTGGCATTTTCGGAGTAGGGTTGCCGGACGATCCCAAAAAGGACCCCGTAAGCTACGTTATGTTTGAGGTGGCAAGACAAGCAAGCAGCCCCAGTCTCTGTGCCTCTGTGCGAGCACTGCCATGGGCAGATGAGGCTGAGCAACAGCTTTCCAGGCTAGCCCCTTCTTGCTGCTTGCTATCAAAG
Organism: Opisthocomus hoazin; assembly: GCF_030867145.1. Classification (NCBI taxonomy): domain Eukaryota; kingdom Metazoa; phylum Chordata; class Aves; order Opisthocomiformes; family Opisthocomidae; genus Opisthocomus; species Opisthocomus hoazin. Next base: position 8,815,390 of record NC_134437.1, on the reverse strand, counting down.
ACGTTCGTATTTTCGAAGCAGGGCTGCTGGAGACACTCGGCATGGACCCTTTAAGCTACGTTTGAAGTTTGAGGTGGCAAGACAAGCAAGCAGCCCCAGTCTCTGTGCCTCTGTGCGAGCAGTGCCATGGGCAGATGAGGCTGAGCAACAGCTTTCCAGGCTAGCCCCTTCTGGCTGCCAGCTATCTGCAGACGTTCGCATTCTCAGAGCAGGGCTGGGAAAGGTACTTGGCAGGTACCCTCACATTCCCAGGCTACGTTTGAAGTTTGAGGTGGCAACACAAGCAAGCAGCCCCAGTCCCTGTGCCCCTGTGCGAGCAGTGCCATGGGCAGATGAGGCTGAGTAACATCTTTCCAGGCTAACCCTTTCTGCCTGCCAGCTATCTGCAGACGTTCACATTTTCGGAGCAGGGCTGCAGGGGGCGCCTGTCACGGACGCTCTAAGATACATTTGAAGTTTGAGGTGGCAAGACAAGCAAGCAGCCCCAGTCTCTGTGCCACTGTGCGAGCAGTGCCATGGGCAGATGAGGCTGAGTAACAGATTTCCAGGCTAGCCCATTCTGGCTGCCAGCTATTTGCAGACGTTCGCATTTTCAGAGCAGGGCTGCCGGAGGCGCCCGGCAGAGACACCCTTTGTTACGTGTGAAGTTTGAGGTGGCAAGACAAGCAAGCAGCCCCAGTCTCTGTGCCTCTGTGCGAGCAGTGCCATGGGCAGATGAGGCTGAGCAACAGCTTTCCAGGCTAGCCCCTTCTGGCTGCCAGCTAGCTGCAGACGTTCTCATTTTTGGAGAAGGGCTGCCGGAGGTGTCCGGCACGGACCCCATAAGACACGTTTGAAGTTTGAGGTGGCAAGACAAGCAAGCAGCCCCAGTCTCTGTGCCTCTGTGCAAGCAGTGCCATGGGCAGATGAGGCTGAGCAACAGCTTTCCAGGCTAGTCCCTTCTGCCTGCCATCTATCTGCAGACGTTCGCATTCTCGGAGAAGGTCTACGAAAGGAGCCTGGCAGGCGCACATCTATTTCCAGGTTACGTGTGAATTTTGAGGTGGCAAGACAAGCAAGCAGCCCCAGTCTCTGTGCCTCTGTGCGAGCAGTGCCATGGGCAGATGAGGCTGAGTAATAGCTTTCCAGGCTAGACCCTTCTAGCTGCCAGCTATCTACAGACGTTCGCATTTTCAGAGCAGGGCTGCCGGAGGCGCCCGGCAGAGACACCCTTTGTTACGTGTGAAGTTTGAGGTGGCAAGACAAGCAAGCAGCCCCAGTCTCTGTGCCTCTGTGCGATCAGTGCCATGGGCACATGAGGGTGAGCAACAGCTTTTCAGGCTAGCCCCTTCTGGCTGCCAGCTCTCTGCACACGTTCGCATTTTCGGAGCAGGGCTGGGAAAGGCACTTGGCAGGTACCCTCCCATTCCCAGGCTACTTTTGAAGTTTGAGGTGGCAAGACAAGCAAGTAAGCCCCAGTCTCTGTGCCTCTGTGCGAGCAGTGCCATGGGCAGTTGAGGCTGAGTAATAGCTTTCCAGGCTAGCCCCTTCTGGCTGCCAGCTATCTGCAGTCGTTCGCATTTTCAGAGTAGGAATGACGGACTTTCCCGAAAGGGACCCACTAAGCTACGTTTGATGTTTGAGGTGGCAAGACAAGCAAGCAGCCCCAGTCTCTGTGCCTCTGTGCGAGCAGTGCCATGGGCAGATGAGGCTGAGCAACACCTTTCCAGGCTAGCCCCTTCTGGCTGCCAGCTATCTGCAGACGTTCTCATTTTTGGAGCAGGGCTGCCGGAGGCGCCCGGCAAGGAACCCCATAAGACACGTTTGAATTATGAGGTGGCAAGACAAGCAAGCAGTCCCAGTCTCTGTGCCTCTGTGCAAGCAATGCCATGGGCAGATGAGGCTGAGTAACAGCTTTCCAGGCTAGCCCCTTCTGCCTGTCAACTATCTGCAACTGTTCGCATTTTTGGAGCAGGGCTCAGGAGGCGCCCGGCACGTACCCCATAAGATACGTCTGAAGTCTGAGGTGTCAGACAAGCAAGCAGCCCCAGTCTCTGTGCCTCTGTGCGAGCAGTGTCATGGGCACGTGAGGCTGAGAAACAGCTTTCCAGGCTAGCCCCTTCTGGCTGCCGGCTATTTGCAGACGTTTGCATTTTCGGAACAGGGCTGCCGGAGGCGCCCGGCAGAGACCCCCTTTGTTACTTTTGAAGTTTGAGGTGGCAAGACAAGCAAGCCGCCCCAGTCTCTGTGCCTCTGTGCGAGCAGTGCCATGTGAAGGTGAGGCTGAGCAACAGCTTTTCAGGCTAGCCCCTTCTGGCTGCCAGCTATCTACAGACGTTCGCATTTTCGGAGTAGGGCTGTCGGACGATTCCAAAAAGGACCCCCTAAGGTACGTTAAGTTTGAGGTGGCAAGACAAGCAAGCAGCCCCAGTCTCTGTGCCTCTGTGCAAGCAGTGCCATGGGCAGATGAGGCTGAGCAACAGCTTTCCAGGCTAGCCCCTTCTGGCTGCCGGCTATTTGCAGACGTTAGCATTTTGGGAACAGGGCTGCCGGAGCCGCCCGGCAGAGACCCCCTTCGTTACTTTTGAAGTTTGAGGTGGGAACACAAGCAAGCAGCCCCAGTCTCTGTGCCTCTGTGCGAGCAGTGCCATGGGCAGATGAGGCTGAGTAACAGCTTTCCAGGCTAGCCTCTTCTGCCTGCCAGCTATCTGCAGACTTTCGCATTTCGGAGTAGGGTTGCCGGACGATCCCAAAAAGGACAACCTAAGCTACGTTATGTTTGAGGTGGCAAGACAAGCAAGCAGCCCCAGTCTCTGTGCCTCTGTGCGAGCAGTGTCATGGGCATGTGAGGCTGAGCAACAGCTTTCCAGGCTAGCCCCTTCTGGCTGCCAGCTATTTGCAGACGTTCGCATTTTGGGAACAGGGCTGCCGGAGCCGCCCGGCAGAGACCCCCTTCGTTACTTTTGAAGTTTGAGGTGGCAAGAGAAGCAAGTAGCCCCAGTCTCTCTGCCTGTGTGCGAGCAGTGCCATGCGCAGATGAGGCTGAGTAACAGCTTTCCAGGCTAGCCTCTTCTGGCTGCCAGCTATCTGCAGACGTTGGCATTTTCGGAGTAGGGTTGCCGGACGATCCCAAAAAGGACCCCCTAAGCTACGTCATGTTTGAGGTGGCAAGACAAGCAAGCAGCCCCAGTCTCTGTGCCTCTGTGCGAGCAGTGTCATGGGCACGTGAGGCTGAGCAACAGCTTTCCAGGCTAGCACCTTCTGCCTGCCAGCTATCTGCAGACGTTGGCATTTTCGGAGTAGGGTTGCCGGACGATCCCAAAAAGGACCCCGTAAGCTACGTTATGTTTGAGGTGGCAAGACAAGCAAGCAGCCCCAGTCTCTGTGCCTCTGTGCGAGCACTGCCATGGGCAGATGAGGCTGAGCAACAGCTTTCCAGGCTAGCCCCTTCTTGCTGCTTGCTATCAAAGACGTTCGTATTTTCGAAGCAGGGCTGCTGGAGACACTCGGCATGGACCCTTTAAGCTACGTTTGAAGTTTGAGGTGGCAAGACAAGCAAGCAGCCCCAGTCTCTGTGCCTCTGTGCGAGCAGTGCCATGGGCAGATGAGGCTGAGCAACAGCTTTCCAGGCTAGCCCCTTCTGGCTGCCAGCTATCTGCAGACGTTCGCATTCTCAGAGCAGGGCTGGGAAAGGTACTTGGCAGGTACCCTCACATTCCCAGGCTACGTTTGAAGTTTGAGGTGGCAACACAAGCAAGCAGCCCCAGTCCCTGTGCCCCTGTGCGAGCAGTGCCATGGGCAGATGAGGCTGAGTAACATCTTTCCAGGCTAACCCTTTCTGCCTGCCAGCTATCTGCAGACGTTCACATTTTCGGAGCAGGGCTGCAGGGGGCGCCTGTCACGGACGCTCTAAGATACATTTGAAGTTTGAGGTGGCAAGACAAGCAAGCAGCCCCAGTCTCTGTGCCACTGTGCGAGCAGTGCCATGGGCAGATGAGGCTGAGTAACAGATTTCCAGGCTAGCCCATTCTGGCTGCCAGCTATTTGCAGACGTTCGCATTTTCAGAGCAGGGCTGCCGGAGGCGCCCGGCAGAGACACCCTTTGTTACGTGTGAAGTTTGAGGTGGCAAGACAAGCAAGCAGCCCCAGTCTCTGTGCCTCTGTGCGAGCAGTGCCATGGGCAGATGAGGCTGAGCAACAGCTTTGCAGGCTAGCCCCTTCTGGCTGCCAGCTAGCTGCAGACGTTCTCATTTTTGGAGCAGGGCTGCCGGAGGTGTCCGGCACGGACCCCATAAGACACGTTTGAAGTTTGAGGTGGCAAGACAAGCAAGCAGCCCCAGTCTCTGTGCCTCTGTGCAAGCAGTGCCATGGGCAGATGAGGCTGAGCAACAGCTTTCCAGGCTAGTCCCTTCTGCCTGCCATCTATCTGCAGACGTTCGCATTCTCGGAGAAGGTCTACGAAAGGAGCCTGGCAGGCGCACATCTATTTCCAGGTTACGTGTGAATTTTGAGGTGGCAAGACAAGCAAGCAGCCCCAGTCTCTGTGCCTCTGTGCGAGCAGTGCCATGGGAAGGTGAGGCTGAGCAACAGCTTTTCAGGCTAGCCCCTTCTGGCTGCCAGCTAGCTGCAGACGTTCGCATTTTCAGAGTAGGGCTGTCGGACGATTCCAAAAAGGACCCCCTAAGGTACGTTAAGTTTGAGGTGGCAAGACAAGCAAGCAGCCCCAGTCTCTGTGCCTCTGTGCAAGCAGTGCCATGGGCAGATGAGGCTGAGCAACAGCTTTCCAGGCTAGCCCCTTCTGGCTGCCGGCTATTTGCAGACGTTAGCATTTTGGGAACAGGGCTGCCGGAGCCGCCCGGCAGAGACCCCCTTCGTTACTTTTGAAGTTTGAGGTGGCAAGAGAAACAAGCAGCCCCAGTCTCTGTGCCTCTGTGCGAGCAGTGCCATGGGCAGATGAGGCTGATTAACAGCTTTCCAGGCTAGCCTCTTCTGCCTGCCAGCTATCTGCAGACTTTCGCATTTCGGAGTAGGGTTGCCGGACGATTCCAAAAAGGACAACCTAAGCTACGTTATGTTTGAGGTGGCAAGACAAGTAAGCAGCCCCAGTCTCTGTGCCTCTGTGCGAGCAGTGCCATGGGCACGTGAGGCTGAGCAACAGCTTTCCAGGCTAGCCCCTTCTGGCTGCCGGCGATTTGCAGACGTTCACATTTTCAGAGCAGGGCTACGAAAGGAGCCTGGCAGTCGCACATCTATTCCCAGGCTACATTTGAATTTTGAGGTGGCAAGATAAGCAAGCAGCCCCAATATCTGTGCCTCTGTGCGAGCAGTGCCATGGGTAGATGAGGCTGAGCAACAGCTTTCCAGGCTAGCCCCTTCTGGCTGCCAGCTATTTGCAGACGTTCGCATTTTCGGAACAGGGCTGCCGGAGGCGCCCGGCAGAAACCCCCTTCGTTACTTTTGAAGTTTGAGGTGGCAAGACAAGCAAGCAGCCCCAGTCTCTGTGCCTCTGTGCGAGCAGTGCCATGGGCAGATGAGGCTGAGCAACAGCTTTCCAGGCTAGCCCCTTCTGGCTGTCAACTATCTGCAACTGATCGCATTTTCGGAGCAGGGCTCAGGAGGCGCCCGGCACGGACCCCATAAGATACGTTTGAAGTCTAAGGTGTGAGACAAGCAAGCAGCCCCAGTCTCTGTGCCTCTGTGCGAGCAGTGTCATGGGCATGTGAGGCTGAGCAACAGCTTTCCAGGCTAGCCCCTTCTGGCTGCCAGCTATTTGCAGACGTTCGCATTTTGGGAACAGGGCTGCCGGAGCCGCCCGGCAGAGACCCCCTTCGTTACTTTTGAAGTTTGAGGTGGCAAGAGAAGCAAGTAGCCCCAGTCTCTGTGCCTGTGTGCGAGCAGTGCCATGCGCAGATGAGGCTGAGTAACAGCTTTCCAGGCTAGCCTCTTCTGGCTGCCAGCTATCTGCAGACGTTGGCATTTTCGGAGTAGGGTTGCCGGACGATCCCAGAAAGGACCCCCTAAGCTACGTTATGTTTGAGGTGGCAAGACAAGCAAGCAGCCCCAGTCTCTGTGCCTCTGTGCGAGCAGTGTCATGGGCACGTGAGGCTGAGCAACAGCTTTCCAGGCTAGCCCCTTCTGGCTGCCGGCTATTTGCAGACGTTCGCATTTTCGGAACAGGGCTGCCGGAGGCGCCCGGCAGAGACCCCCTTTGTTACTTTTGAAGTTTGAGGTGGCAAGACAAGCAAGCCGCCCCAGTCTCTGTGCCTCTGTGCGAGCAGTGCCATGGGCAGATGAGGCTGAGCAACAGCTTTCCAGGCTAGCCCCTTCTGGCTGCTTGCTATCTAGAGACGTTCGTATTTTCGAAGCAGGGCTGCTGGAGACACTCGGCATGGACCCTTTAAGCTACGTTTGAAGTTTGAGGTGGCAAGACAAGCAAGCAGCCCCAGTCTCTGTGCCTCTGTGCGAGCAGTGCCATGGGCAGATGAGGCTGAGAAACAGCTTTCCAGGCTAGCCCCTTCTGGCTGCCAGCGATCTGCAGACGTTCGCATTTTCGGAACAGGGCTGCCGGAGGCGCCCGGCAGAAACCCCCTTCGTTACTTTTGAAGTTTGAGGTGGCAAGACAAGCAAGCAGCCCCAGTCTCTGTGCCTCTGTGCGAGCAGTGCCATGGGCAGATGAGGCTGAGCAACAGCTTTCCAGGCTAGCCCCTTCTGGCTGTCAACTATCTGCAACTGATCGCATTTTCGGAGCAGGGCTCAGGAGGCGCCCGGCACGGACCCCATAAGATACGTTTGAAGTCTGAGGTGTCAGACAAGCAAGCAGCCCCAGTCTCTGTGCCTCTGTGCGAGCAGTGTCATGGGCATGTGAGGCTGAGCAACAGCTTTCCAGGCTAGCCCCTTCTGGCTGCCAGCTATTTGCAGACGTTCGCATTTTGGGAACAGGGCTGCCGGAGCCGCCCGGCAGAGACCCCCTTCGTTACTTTTGAAGTTTGAGGTGGCAAGAGAAGCAAGTAGCCCCAGTCTCTGTGCCTGTGTGCGAGCAGTGCCATGCGCAGATGAGGCTGAGTAACAGCTTTCCAGGCTAGCCTCTTCTGGCTGCCAGCTATCTGCAGACGTTGGCATTTTCGGAGTAGGGTTGCCGGACGATCCCAGAAAGGACCCCCTAAGCTACGTTATGTTTGAGGTGGCAAGACAAGCAAGCAGCCCCAGTCTCTGTGCCTCTGTGCGAGCAGTGTCATGGGCACGTGAGGCTGAGCAACAGCTTTCCAGGCTAGCCCCTTCTGGCTGCCGGCTATTTGCAGACGTTCGCATTTTCGGAACAGGGCTGCCGGAGGCGCCCGGCAGAGACCCCCTTTGTTACTTTTGAAGTTTGAGGTGGCAAGACAAGCAAGCCGCCCCAGTCTCTGTGCCTCTGTGCGAGCAGTGCCATGGGCAGATGAGGCTGAGCAACAGCTTTCCAGGCTAGCCCCTTCTGGCTGCTTGCTATCTAGAGACGTTCGTATTTTCGAAGCAGGGCTGCTGGAGACACTCGGCATGGACCCTTTAAGCTACGTTTGAAGTTTGAGGTGGCAAGACAAGCAAGCAGCCCCAGTCTCTGTGCCTCTGTGCGAGCAGTGCCATGGGCAGATGAGGCTGAGAAACAGCTTTCCAGGCTAGCCCCTTCTGGCTGCCAGCTATCTGCAGACGTTCGCATTCTCAGAGCAGGTCTGGGAAATGTACTTGGCAGGTACCCTCACATTCCCAGGCTACGTTTGAAGTTTGAGGTGGCAACACAAGCAAGCAGCCCCAGTCCCTGTGCCCCTGTGCGAGCAGTGCCATGGGCAGATGAGGCTGAGTAACATCTTTCCAGGCTAACCCTTTCTGCCTGCCAGCTATCTGCAGACGTTCACATTTTCGGAGCAGGGCTGCAGGGGGCGCCTGTCACGGACGCTCTAAGATACATTTGAAGTTTGAGGTGGCAAGACAAGCAAGCAGCCCCAGTCTCTGTGCCTCTGTGCGAGCACTGCCATGGGCAGATGAGGCTGAGCAACAGCTTTCCAGGCTAGCCCCTTCTGGCTGCCAGCTAGCTGCAGACGTTCTCATTTTTGGAGCAGGGCTGCCGGAGGTGCCCGGCACGGACCCCATAAGACACGTTTGAAGTTTGAGGTGGCAAGACAAGCAAGCAGCCCCAGTCTCTGTGCCTCTGTGCAAGCAGTGCCATGGGCAGATGAGGCTGAGCAACAGCTTTCCAGGCTAGTCCCTTCTGCCTGCCATCTATCTGCAGACGTTCGCATTCTTGGAGAAGGTCTACGAAAGGAGCCCGGCAGGCGCACATCTCTTTCCAGGTTACGTGTGAATTTTGAGGTGGCAAGACAAGCAAGCAGCCCCAGTCTCTGTGCCTCTGTGCGAGCAGTGCCATGGGAAGGTGAGGCTGAGCAACAGCTTTTCAGGCTAGCCCCTTCTGGCTGCCAGCTAGCTGCAGACGTTCGCATTTTCGGAGTAGGGCTGTCGGACGATTCCAAAAAGGACCCCCTAAGGTAAGTTAAGTTTGAGGTGGCAAGACAAGCAAGCAGCCCCAGTCTCTGTGCCTCTGTGCAAGCAGTGCCATGGGCAGATGAGGCTGAGCAACAGCTTTCCAGGCTAGCCCCTTCTGGCTGCCGGCTATTTGCAGACGTTAGCATTTTGGGAACAGGGCTGCCGGAGCCGCCCGGCTGAGACCCCCTTCGTTACTTTTGAAGTTTGAGGTGGCAAGAGAAGCAAGCAGCCCCAGTCTCTGTGCCTCTGTGCGAGCAGTGCCATGGGCAGATGAGGCTGATTAACAGCTTTCCAGGCTAGCCTCTTCTGCCTGCCAGCTATCTGCAGAATTTCGCATTTCGGAGTAGGGTTGCCGGACGATCCCAAAAAGGACAACCTAAGCTACGTTATGTTTGAGGTGGCAAGACAAGCAAGCAGCCCCAGTCTCTGTGCCTCTGTGTGAGCAGTGCCATGGGCACGTGAGGCTGAGCAACAGCTTTCCAGGCTAGCCCCTTCTGGCTGCCGGCTATTTGCAGACGTTCACATTTTCAGAGCAGGGCTACGAAAGGAGCCTGGCAGTCGCACATCTATTCCCAGGCTACATTTGAATTTTGAGGTGGCAAGATAAGCAAGCAGCCCCAATATCTGTGCCTCTGTGCGAGCAGTGCCATGGGTAGATGAGGCTGAGCAACAGCTTTCCAGGCTAGCCCCTTCTGGCTGCCAGCGATCTGCAGACGTTCGCATTTTCGGAACAGGGCTGCCGGAGGCGCCCGGCAGAAACCCCCTTCGTTACTTTTGAAGTTTGAGGTGGCAAGACAAGCAAGCAGCCCCAGTCTCTGTGCCTCTGTGCGAGCAGTGCCATGGGCAGATGAGGCTGAGCAACAGCTTTCCAGGCTAGCCCCTTCTGGCTGCCAGCTATCTGCAGACGTTCTCATTTTTGGAGCAGGGCTGCCGGAGGCGCCCGGCAAGGAACCCCATAAGACACGTTTGAAGTATGAGGTGGCAAGACAAGCAAGCAGCCCCAGTCTCTGTGCCTCTGTGCAAGCAGTGCCATGGGCAGATGAGGCTGAGTAACAGCTTTCCAGGCTAGCCCCTTCTGCCTGTCAACTATCTGCAACTGATCGCATTTTCGGAGCAGGGCTCAGGAGGCGCCCGGCACGGACCCCATAAGATACGTTTGAAGTCTGAGGTGTCAGACAAGCAAGCAGCCCCAGTCTCTGTGCCTCTGTGCGAGCAGTGTCATGGGCATGTGAGGCTGAGCAACAGCTTTCCAGGCTAGCCCCTTCTGGCTGCCGGCTATTTGCAGACGTTCGCATTTTCGGAACAGGGCTGCCGGAGGTGCCCGGCAGAGACCCCCTTCGTTACTTTTGAAGTTTGAGGTGGCAAGAGAAGCAAGTAGCCCCAGTCTCTCTGCCTGTGTGCGAGCAGTGCCATGCGCAGATGAGGCTGAGTAACAGCTTTTCAGGCTAGCCTCTTCTGGCTGCCAGCTATCTGCAGACGTTGGCATTTTCGGAGTAGGGTTGCCGGACGATCCCAGAAAGGACCCCCAAGCTACGTTATGTTTGAGGTGGCAAGACAAGCAAGCAGCCCCAGTCTCTGTGCCTCTGTGCGAGCAGTGTCATGGGCACGTGAGGCTGAGCAACAGCTTTCCAGGCTAGCCCCTTCTGGCTGCCGGCTATTTGCAGACGTTCGCATTTTCGGAACAGGGCTGCCGGAGGCGCCCGGCAGAGACCCCCTTTGTTACTTTTGAAGTTTGAGGTGGCAAGACAAGCAAGCCGCCCCAGTCTCTGTGCCTCTGTGCAAGCAGTGCCATGGGCAGATGAGGCTGAGCAACAGCTTTCCAGGCTAGCCCCTTCTGGCTGCTTGCTATCTAGAGACGTTCGTATTTTCGAAGCAGGGCTGCTGGAGACACTCGGCATGGACCCTTTAAGCTACGTTTGAAGTTTGAGGTGGCAAGACAAGCAAGCAGCCCCAGTCTCTGTGCCTCTGTGCGAGCAGTGCCATGGGCAGATGAGGCTGAGCAACAGCTTTCCAGGCTAGCCCCTTCTGGCTGCCAGCTATCTGCAGACGTTCGCATTCTCAGAGCAGGGCTGGGAAAGGTACTTGGCAGGTACCCTCACATTCCCAGGCTACGTTTGAAGTTTGAGGTGGCAACACAAGCAAGCAGCCCCAGTCCCTGTGCCCCTGTGCGAGCAGTGCCATGGGCAGATGAGGCTGAGTAACATCTTTCCAGGCTAACCCTTTCTGCCTGCCAGCTATCTGCAGACGTTCACATTTTCGGAGCAGGGCTCCAGGGGGCGCCTGTCACGGACGCTCTAAGATACATTTGAAGTTTGAGGTGGCAAGACAAGCAAGCAGCCCCAGTCTCTGTGCCACTGTGCGAGCAGTGCCATGGGCAGATGAGGCTGAGTAACAGATTTCCAGGCTAGCCCATTCTGGCTGCCAGCTATTTGCAGACGTTCGCATTTTCAGAGCAGGGCTGCCGGAGGCGCCCGGCAGAGACACCCTTTGTTACGTGTGAAGTTTGAGGTGGCAAGACAAGCAAGCAGCCCCAGTCTCTGTGCCTCTGTGCGAGCACTGCCATGGGCAGATGAGGCTGAGCAACAGCTTTCCAGGCTAGCCCCTTCTGGCTGCCAGCTAGCTGCAGACGTTCTCATTTTTGGAGCAGGGCTGCCGGAGGTGCCCGGCACGGACCCCATAAGACACGTTTGAAGTTTGAGGTGGCAAGACAAGCAAGCAGCCCCAGTCTCTGTGCCTCTGTGCGAGCAGTGCCATGGGCAGATGAGGCTGAGCAACAGCTTTCCAGGCTAGCCCCTTCTGGCTGCCAGCTATCTGCAGACGTTCGCATTCTCGGAGAAGGTCTACGAAAGGAGCCCGGCAGGCGCACATCTATTTCCAGGTTACGTGTGAATTTTGAGGTGGCAAGACAAGCAAGCAGCCCCAGTCTCTGTGCCTCTGTGCGAGCAGTGCCATGGGAAGGTGAGGCTGAGCAACAGCTTTTCAGGCTAGCCCCTTCTGGCTGCCAGCTAGCTGCAGACGTTCGCATTTTCGGAGTAGGGCTGTCGGACGATTCCAAAAAGGACCCCCTAAGGTACGTTAAGTTTGAGGTGGCAAGACAAGCAAGCAGCCCCAGTCTCTGTGCCTCTGTGCAAGCAGTGCCATGGGCAGATGAGGCTGAGCAACAGCTTTCCAGGCTAGCCCCTTCTGCCTGCCGGCTATTTGCAGACGTTAGCATTTTGGGAACAGGGCTGCCGGAGCCGCCCGGCTGAGACCCCCTTCGTTACTTTTGAAGTTTGAGGTGGCAAGAGAAGCAAGCAGCCCCAGTCTCTGTGCCTCTGTGCGAGCAGTGCCATGGGCAGATGAGGCTGATTAACAGCTTTCCAGGCTAGCCTCTTCTGCCTGCCAGCTATCTGCAGACTTTCGCATTTCGGAGTAGGGTTGCCGGACGATCCCAAAAAGGACAACCTAAGCTACGTTATGTTTGAGGTGGCAAGACAAGCAAGCAGCCCCAGTCTCTGTGCCTCTGTGCGAGCAGTGCCATGGGCACGTGAGGCTGAGCAACAGCTTTCCAGGCTAGCCCCTTCTGGCTGCCGGCTATTTGCAGACGTTCACATTTTCAGAGCAGGGCTACGAAAGGAGCCTGGCAGTCGCACATCTATTCCCAGGCTACATTTGAATTTTGAGGTGGCAAGATAAGCAAGCAGCCCAAATATCTGTGCCTCTGTGCGAGCAGTGCCATGGGTAGATGAGGCTGAGCAACAGCTTTCCAGGCTAGCCCCTTCTGGCTGCCAGCGATCTGCAGACATTCGCATTTTCGGAACAGGGCTGCCGGAGGCGCCCGGCAGAAACCCCCTTCGTTACTTTTGAAGTTTGAGGTGGCAAGACAAGCAAGCAGCCCCAGTCTCTGTGCCTCTGTGCGAGCAGTGCCATGGGCAGATGAGGCTGAGCAACAGCTTTCCAGGCTAGCCCCTTCTGGCTGCCAGCTATCTGCAGACGTTCTCATTTTTGGAGCAGGGCTGCCGGAGGCGCCCGGCAAGGAACCCCATAAGACACGTTTGAAGTATGAGGTGGCAAGACAAGCAAGCAGCCCCAGTCTCTGTGCCTCTGTGCAAGCAGTGCCATGGGCAGATGAGGCTGAGTAACAGCTTTCCAGGCTAGCCCCTTCTGCCTGTCAACTATCTGCAACTGATCGCATTTTCGGAGCAGGGCTCAGGAGGCGCCCGGCACGGACCCCATAAGATACGTTTGAAGTCTGAGGTGTCAGACAAGCAAGCAGCCCCAGTCTCTGTGCCTCTGTGCGAGCAGTGTCATGGGCATGTGAGGCTGAGCAACAGCTTTCCAGGCTAGCCCCTTCTGGCTGCCGGCTATTTGCAGACGTTCGCATTTTCGGAACAGGGCTGCCGGAGGCGCCCGGCAGAGACCCCCTTCGTTACTTTTGAAGTTTGAGGTGGCAAGAGAAGCAAGTAGCCCCAGTCTCTCTGCCTGTGTGCGAGCAGTGCCATGCGCAGATGAGGCTGAGTAACAGCTTTTCAGGCTAGCCTCTTCTGGCTGCCAGCTATCTGCAGACGTTGGCATTTTCGGAGTAGGGTTGCCGGACGATCCCAGAAAGGACCCCCAAGCTACGTTATGTTTGAGGTGGCAAGACAAGCAAGCAGCCCCAGTCTCTGTGCCTCTGTGCGAGCAGTGTCATGGGCAGATGAGGCTGAGCAACAGCTTTCCAGGCTAGCCCCTTCTGGCTGCCGGCTATTTGCAGACGTTAGCATTTTCGGAACAGGGCTGCCGGAGGCGCCCGGCAGAGACCCCCTTTGTTACTTTTGAAGTTTGAGGTAGCAAGACAAGCAAGCCGCCCCAGTCTCTGTGCCTCTGTGCGAGCAGTGCCATGGGCAGATGAGGCTGAGCAACAGCTTTCCAGGCTAGCCCCTTCTGGCTGCTTGCTATCTAGAGACGTTCGTATTTTCGAAGCAGGGCTGCTGGAGACACTCGGCATGGACCCTTTAAGCTACGTTTGAAGTTTGAGGTGGCAAGACAAGCAAGCAGCCCCAGTCTCTGTGCCTCTGTGCGAGCAGTGCCATGGGCAGATGAGGCTGAGCAACAGCTTTCCAGGCTAGCCCCTTCTGGCTGCCAGCTATCTGCAGACGTTCGCATTCTCAGAGCAGGTTTGGGAAAGGTACTTGGCAGGTACCCTCACATTCCCAGGCTACGTTTGAAGTTTGAGGTGGCAACACAAGCAAGCAGCCCCAGTCCCTGTGCCCCTGTGCGAGCAGTGCCATGGGCAGATGAGGCTGAGTAACATCTTTCCAGGCTAACCCTTTCTGCCTGCCAGCTATCTGCAGACGTTCACATTTTCGGAGCAGGGCTGCAGGGGGCGCATGTCACGGACGCTCTAAAATAGATTTGAAGTTCGAGGTGGCAAGACAAGCAAGTAGCCCCCGTCTCTGTGCCTCTGTGTGAGCAGTGCCATGGGCAGATGAGGTTGAGTAATAGCTTTCCAGGCTAGACCCTTCTAGCTGCCAGCTATCTACAGACGTTCGCATTTTCAGAGCAGGGCTGCCGGAGGCGCCCGGCAGAGACACCCTTTGTTACGTGTGAAGTTTGAGGGGCAAGACAAGCAAGCAGCCCCCGTCTCTGTGCCTCTGTGCGAGCAGTGCCATGGGCAGATGAGGCTGAGCAACAGCTTTCCAGGCTAGCCCCTTCTGGCTGCCAGCTATCTGCAGACGTTTGCATTCTCGGAGCAGGGCTACGAAAGGAGCCTTGCAGGCGCACATCTATTTCCAGGTTAGGTGTGAATTTTGAGGTGGCAAGACAAGCAAGCAGCCCCAGTCTCTGTGCCTCTGTGCGACCAGTGCCATGGGAAGGTGAGGCTGAGCAACAGCTTTTCAGGCTAGCCCCTTCTGGCTGCCAGCTCTCTGCAGACATTCGCATTTTCGGAGCAGGGCTGGGAAAGGCACTTGGCAGGTACCCTCCCATTCCCAGGCTACTTTTGAAGTTTGAGGTGGCAAGACAAGCAAGTAAGCCCCAGTCTCTGTGCCTCTGTGCGAGCAGTGCCATGGGCACGTGAGGCTGAGTAATAGCTTTCCAGGCTAGCCCCTTCTGGCTGCCAGCTATCTGCAGTCGTTCGCATTTTCAGAGTAGGAATGACGGACTTTCCCGAAAGGGACCCACTAAGCTACGTTTGATGTTTGATGTGGCAAGACAGGCAAGCAGCCCCAGTCTCTGTGCCTCTGTGCGAGCAGTGCCATGGGCAGATGAGGCTGAGCAACAGCTTTCCAGGCTAGCCCCTTCTGGCTGCCAGCTATCTGCAGACGTTCTCATTTTTGGAGCAGGGCTGCCGGAGGCGCCCGGCAAGGAACCCCATAAGACACGTTTGAAGTATGAGGTGGCAAGACAAGTAAGCAGCCCCAGTCTCTGTGCCTCTGTGCAAGCAGTGCCATGGGCAGATGAGGCTGAGTAACAACTTTCCAGGCTAGCCACTTCTGCCTGTCAACTATCTGCAACTGTTCGCATTTTCGGAGCAGGGCTCAGGAGGCGCCCGGCACGGACCCCATAAGATACGTTTGAAGTCTGAGGTGTCAGACAAGCAAGCAGCCCCAGTCTCTGTGCCTCTGTGCGAGCAGTGTCATGGGCATGTGAGGCTGAGCAACAGCTTTCCAGGCTAGCCCCTTCTGGCTGCCAGCTATTTGCAGACGTTCGCATTTTGGGAACAGGGCTGCCGGAGCCGCAAGGCAGAGACCCCCTTCGTTACTTTTGAAGTTTGAGGTGGCAAGAGAAGCAAGTAGCCCCAGTCTCTGTGCCTGTGTGCGAGCAGTGCCATGCGCAGATGAGGCTGAGTAACAGCTTTCCAGGCTAGTACCTTCTGGCTGCCAGCTATCTGCAGACGTTGGCATTTTCGGAGTAGGGTTGCCGGACGATGCCAAAAAGGACCCCCTAAGCTACGTTATGTTTGATGTGGCAAGACAAGCAAGCAGCCCCAGTCTCTGTGCCTCTGTGCGAGCAGTGCCATGAGCACATGAGGCTGAGCAACAGCTTTCCAGGCTAGCAACTTTTGGCTGCCAGCGATCTGCAGACGTTCGCATTTTCGGAACAGGGCTGCCGGAGGCGCCCGGCAGAAACCCCCTTTGTTACTTTTGAAGTTTGAGGTGGCAAGACAAGCAAGCAGCCCCAGTCTCTGTGCCTCTGTGCGAGCACTGCCATGGGCAGATGAGGCTGAGCTACAGCTTTCCAGGCTAGCCCCTTCTGGCTTCTTGCTATCTAGAGACGTTCGTATTTTCGAAGCAGGGCTGCTGGAGACACTCGGCATGGACCCTTTAAGCTACGTCTGAAGTTTGAGGTGGCAAGACAAGCAAGCAGCCCCAGTCTCTGTACCTCTGTGCGAGCAGTGCCATGGGCAGATGAGGCTGAGTAACAGCTTTCCAGGCTAGCCCCTTCTGGCTGCCAGCTATCTGCAGACGTTCGCATTCTCAGAGCAGGGCTGGGAAAGGTACTTGGCAGGTACCCTCACATTCCCAGGCTACGTTTGAAGTTTGAGGTGTCAAGACAAGCAAGCAGCCCCAGTCTCTGTGCCTCTGTGCGAGCAGTGTCATGGGCAGATGAGGCTGAGTAACAGATTTCCAGGCTAGCCCATTCTGGCTGCCAGCTATTTGCAGACGTTCGCATTTTCAGAGCAGGGCTGCCGGAGGCGCCCGGCAGAGACACCCTTTGTTACGTGTGAAGTTTGAGGTGGCAAGACAAGCAAGCAGCCCCAGTCTCTGTGCCTCTGTGCGAGCAGTGCCATGGGCAGATGAGGCTGAGCAACAGCTTTCCAGGCTAGCCCCTTCTGGCTGCCAGCTAGCTGCAGACGTTCTCATTTTTGGAGCAGGGCTGCCGGAGGCGCCCGGCACGGACCCCATAAGACACAATTGAAGTTTGAGGTGGCAAGACAAGCAAGCAGCCCCAGTCTCTGTGCCTCTGTGCAAGCAGTGCCATGAGCAGATGAGGCTGAGCAACAGCTTTCCAGGCTAGTCCCTTCTGCCTGCCAGCTATCTGCAGACGTTCGCATTCTCGGAGAAGGGCTACGAAAGGAGCCTGGCAGGCGCACATCTATTTCCAGGTTACGTGTGAATTTTGAGGTGGCAAGACAAGCAAGCAGCCCCAGTCTCTGTACCTCTGTGCGAGCAGTGCCATGGGCAGATGAGGCTGAGTAACAGCTTTCCAGGTTAGCCCCTTCTGGCTGCCAGCTATCTGCAGACGTTCGCATTCTCAGAGCAGGGCTGGGAAAGGTACTTGGCAGGTACCCTCACATTCCCAGGCTACGTTTGAAGTTTGAGGTGGCAAGACAAGCAAGCAGCCCCAGTCTCTGTGCCTCTGTGCGAGCAGTGCCATGGGCAGATGAGGCTGAGTAACAGCTTTCCAGGCTAGCCCCTTCTGGCTGCCAGCTATTTGCAGACGTTCTCATTTTCAGAGCAGGGCTGCCGGAGGCGCCCGGCAGAGACACCCTTTGTTACGTGTGAAGTTTGAGGTGGCAAGACAAGCAAGCAGCCTCAGTCTCTGTGCCTCTGTGCGAGCAGTGCCATGGGCAGATGAGGCTGAGCAACAGCTTTCCAGGCTAGCCCCTTCTGGCTGCCAGCTAGCTGCAGACGTTCGCATTTTCGGAGTAGGGCTGTCGGACGATTCCAAAAAGGACCCCCTAAGGTACGTTAAGTTTGAGGTGGCAAGACAAGCAAGCAGCCCCAGTCTCTGTGCCTCTGTGCAAGCAGTGCCATGGGCAGATTAGGCTGAGCAACAGCTTTCCAGGCTAGCCCCTTCTGGCTGCCGGCTATTTGCAGACGTTAGCATTTTGGGAACAGGGCTGCCGGAGCCGCCCGGCTGAGACCCCCTTCGTTACTTTTGAAGTTTGAGGTGGCAAGAGAAGCAAGTAGCCCCAGTCTCTGTGCCTCTGTGCGAGCAGTGCCATGGGCAGATGAGGCTGATTAACAGCTTTCCAGGCTAGCCTCTTCTGCCTGCCAGCTATCTGCAGACTTTCGCATTTCGGAGTAGGATTGCCGGACGATCCCAAAAAGGACAACCTAAGCTACGTTATGTTTGAGGTGGCAAGACAAGCAAGCAGCCCCAGTCTCTGTGCCTCTGTGCGAGCAGTGCCATGGGCACGTGAGGCTGAGCAACAGCTTTCCAGGCTAGCCCCTTCTGGCTGCCGGCTATTTGCAGACGTTCGCATTTTGAGAACAGGGCTGCCGGAGCCGTTCGGAAGAGACCCCCTTTGTTACTTTTGAAGTTTGAGGTGGCAAGACAAGCAAGCAGCCCCAGTCTCTGTGCCTCTGTGCGAGCAGTGCCATGGGCAGATGAGGCTGAGTAACAGCTTTCCAGGCTAGTACTTTCTGCCTGCCATCTATCTGAAGACGTTCACATTTTCAGAGCAGGGCTACGAAAGGAGCCTGGCAGGCGCACATCTATTCCCAGGCTACATTTGAATTTTGAGGTGGCAAGATAAGCAAGCAGCCCCAATATCTGTGCCTCTGTGCGAGCAGTGCCATGAGCAGATGAGGCTGAGCAACAGCTTTCCAGGCTAGCCCCTTCTGGCTGCCAGCGATCTGCAGACGTTCGCATTTTCGGAACAGGGCTGCCGGAGGCGCCCGGCAGAAACCCCCTTTGTTACTTTTGAAGTTTGAGGTGGCAAGAGAAGCAAGCAGCCCCAGTCTCTGTGCCTCTGTGCGAGCAGTGCCATGGGCAGATGAGGCTGAGCAACAGCTTTCCAGGCTAGCCCCTTCTGGCTGCCAGCTATCTGCAGACGTTCGCATTCTCAGAGCAGGGCTGGGAAAGGTACTTGGCAGGTACCCTCACATTCCCAGGCTACGTATGAAGTTTGAGGTTGCAACACAAGCAAGCAGTCCCAGTCCCTGTGCCCCTGTGCGAGCAGTGCCATGGGCAGATGAGGCTGAGTAACAGCTTTCCAGGCTAACCCTTTCTGCCTGCCAGCTATCTGCAGACGTTCACATTTTCGGAGCAGGGCTGCAGGGGGCGCCTGTCACGGACGCTCTAAGGTACGTTTGAAGTTCGAGGTGGCAAGACAAGCAAGTAGCCCCCGTCTCTGTCCCTCTGTGCGAGCAGTGCCATGGGCAGATGAGGCTGAGTAACAGATTTCCAGGCTAGCCCATTCTGGCTGCCAGCTATTTGCAGACGTTCGCATTTTCAGAGCAGGGCTGCCGGAGGCGCCAGGCAGAGACACCCTTTGTTACGTGTGAAGTTTGAGGTGGCAAGACAAGCAAGCAGCCCCAGTCTCTGTGCCTCTGTGCAAGCAGTGCCATGGGCAGATGAGGCTGAGTAATAGCTTTCCAGGCTAGACCCTTCTAGCTGCCAGCTATCTACAGACGTTCGCATTTTCGGAGCAGGGCTGCTGGAGGCGCCCGGCACGGACCCTTAAAGCTACGTTTGAAGTTCGAGGTGGCAAGACAAGCAAGCAGCCCCAGTCTCTGTGCCTCTGTGCGAGCAGTGCCATGGGCAGATGAGGCTGAGCAACAGCTTTCCAGGCTAGCCCCTTCTGGCTGCCAGCTATCTGCAGACGTTCGCATTCTCGGAGAAGGTCTACGAAAGGAGCCCGGCAGGCGCACATCTATTTCCAGGTTACGTGTGAATTTTGAGGTGGCAAGACAAGCAAGCAGCCCCAGTCTCTGTGCCTCTGTGCGAGCAGTGCCATGGGAAGGTGAGGCTGAGCAACAGCTTTTCAGGCTAGCCCCTTCTGGCTGCCAGCTAGCTGCAGACGTTCGCATTTTCGGAGTAGGGCTGTCGGACGATTCCAAAAAGGACCCCCTAAGGTACGTTAAGTTTGAGGTGGCAAGACAAGCAAGCAGCCCCAGTCTCTGTGCCTCTGTGCAAGCAGTGCCATGGGCAGATGAGGCTGAGCAACAGCTTTCCAGGCTAGCCCCTTCTGGCTGCCGGCTATTTGCAGACGTTAGCATTTTGGGAACAGGGCTGCCGGAGCCGCCCGGCTGAGACCCCCTTCGTTACTTTTGAAGTTTGACGTGGCAAGAGAAGCAAGCAGCCCCAGTCTCTGTGCCTCTGTGCGAGCAGTGTCATGGGCACGTGAGGCTGATTAACAGCTTTCCAGGCTAGCCTCTTCTGCCTGCCAGCTATCTGCAGACTTTCGCATTTCGGAGTAGGGTTGCCGGACGATCCCAAAAAGGACAACCTAAGCTACGTTATGTTTGAGGTGGCAAGACAAGCAAGCAGCCCCAGTCTCTGTGCCTCTGTGCGAGCAGTGCCATGGGCACGTGAGGCTGAGCAACAGCTTTCCAGGCTAGCCCCTTCTGTCTGCCGGCTATTTGCAGACGTTCACATTTTCAGAGCAGGGCTACGAAAGGACCCTGGCAGTCGCACATGTATTCCCAGGCTACATTTGAATTTTGAGGTGGCAAGATAAGCAAGCAGCCCCAATATCTGTGCCTCTGTGCGAGCAGTGCCATGGGTAGATGAGGCTGAGCAACAGCTTTCCAGGCTAGCCCCTTCTGGCTGCCAGCGATCTGCAGACGTTCGCATTTTCGGAACAGGGCTGCCGGAGGCGCCCGGCAGAAACCCCCTTCGTTACTTTTGAAGTTTGAGGTGGCAAGACAAGCAAGCAGCCCCAGTCTCTGTGCCTCTGTGCGACCAGTGCCATGGGAAGGTGAGGCTGAGCAACAGCTTTTCAGGCTAGCCCCTTCTGGCTGCCAGCTCTCTGCAGACATTCGCATTTTCGGAGCAGGGCTGGGAAAGGCACTTGGCAGGTACCCTCCCATTCCCAGGCTACTTTTGAAGTTTGAGGTGGCAAGACAAGCAAGTAAGCCCCAGTCTCTGTGCCTCTGTGCGAGCAGTGCCATGGGCACGTGAGGCTGAGTAATAGCTTTCCAGGCTAGCCCCTTCTGACTGCCAGCTATCTGCAGTCGTTCGCATTTTCAGAGTAGGAATGACGGACATTCCCGAAAGGGACCCACTAAGCTACGTTTGATGTTTGATGTGGCAAGACAGGCAAGCAGCCCCAGTCTCTGTGCCTCTGTGCGAGCAGTGCCATGGGCAGATGAGGCTGAGCAACAGCTTTCCAGGCTAGCCCCTTCTGGCTGCCAGCTATCTGCAGACGTTCTCATTTTTGGAGCAGGGCTGCCGGAGGCGCCCGGCAAGGAACCCCATAAGACACGTTTGAAGTATGAGGTGGCAAGACAAGTAAGCAGCCCCAGTCTCTGTGCCTCTGTGCAAGCAGTGCCATGGGCAGATGAGGCTGAGTAACAACTTTCCAGGCTAGCCACTTCTGCCTGTCAACTATCTGCAACTGTTCGCATTTTCGGAGCAGGGCTCAGGAGGCGCCCGGCACGGACCCCATAAGATACGTTTGAAGTCTGAGGTGTCAGACAAGCAAGCAGCCCCAGTCTCTGTGCCTCTGTGCGAGCAGTGTCATGGGCAAGTGAGGCTGAGCAACAGCTTTCCAGGCTAGCCCCTTCTGGCTGCCAGCTATTTGCAGACGTTCGCATTTTTGGAACAGGGCTGCCGGAGCCGCCCGGCAGAGACCCCCTTCGTTACTTTTGAAGTTTGAGGTGGCAAGAGAAGCAAGTAGCCCCAGTCTCTGTGCCTGTGTGCGAGCAGTGCCATGCGCAGATGAGGCTGAGTAACAGCTTTCCAGGCTAGTACCTTCTGGCTGCCAGCTATCTGCAGACGTTGGCATTTTCGGAGTAGGGTTGCCGGACGATGCCAAAAAGGACCCCCTAAGCTACGTTATGTTTGATGTGGCAAGACAAGCAAGCAGCCCCAGTCTCTGTGCCTCTGTGCGAGCAGTGCCATGAGCACATGAGGCTGAGCAACAGCTTTCCAGGCTAGCCCCTTTTGGCTGCCAGCGATCTGCAGACGTTCGCATTTTCGGAACAGGGCTGCCGGAGGCGCCCGGCAGAAACCCCCTTTGTTACTTTTGAAGTTTGAGGTGGCAAGACAAGCAAGCAGCCCCAGTCTCTGTGCCTCTGTGCGAGCACTGCCATGGGCAGATGAGGCTGAGCTACAGCTTTCCAGGCTAGCCCCTTCTGGCTTCTTGCTATCTAGAGACGTTCGTATTTTCGAAGCAGGGCTGCTGGAGACACTCGGCATGGACCCTTTAAGCTACGTTTGAAGTTTGAGGTGGCAAGACAAGCAAGCAGCCCCAGTCTCTGTACCTCTGTGCGAGCAGTGCCATGGGCAGATGAGGCTGAGTAACAGCTTTCCAGGCTAGCCCCTTCTGGCTGCCAGCTATCTGCAGACGTTCGCATTCTCAGAGCAGGGCTGGGAAAGGTACTTGGCAGGTACCCTCACATTCCCAGGCTACGTTTGAAGTTTGAGGTGTCAAGACAAGCAAGCAGCCCCAGTCTCTGTGCCTCTGTGCGAGCAGTGTCATGGGCAGATGAGGCTGAGTAACAGATTTCCAGGCTAGCCCATTCTGGCTGCCAGCTATTTGCAGACGTTCGCATTTTCAGAGCAGGGCTGCCGGAGGCGCCCGGCAGAGACACCCTTTGTTACGTGTGAAGTTTGAGGTGGCAAGACAAGCAAGCAGCCCCAGTCTCTGTGCCTCTGTGCGAGCAGTGCCATGGGCAGATGAGGCTGAGCAACAGCTTTCCAGGCTAGCCCCTTCTGGCTGCCAGCTAGCTGCAGACGTTCTCATTTTTGGAGCAGGGCTGCCGGAGGCGCCCGGCACGGACCCCATAAGACACGATTGAAGTTTGAGGTGGCAAGACAAGCAAGCAGCCCCAGTCTCTGTGCCTCTGTGCAAGCAGTGCCATGAGCAGATGAGGCTGAGCAACAGCTTTCCAGGCTAGTCCCTTCTGCCTGCCAGCTATCTGCAGACGTTCGCATTCTCGGAGAAGGGCTACGAAAGGAGCCTGACAGGCGCACATCTATTTCCAGGTTACGTGTGAATTTTGAGGTGGCAAGACAAGCAAGCAGCCCCAGTCTCTGTACCTCTGTGCGAGCAGTGCCATGGGCAGATGAGGCTGAGTAACAGCTTTCCAGGTTAGCCCCTTCTGGCTGCCAGCTATCTGCAGACGTTCGCATTCTCAGAGCAGGGCTGGGAAAGGTACTTGGCAGGTACCCTCACATTCCCAGGCTACGTTTGAAGTTTGAGGTGGCAAGACAAGCAAGCAGCCCCAGTCTCTGTGCCTCTGTGCGAGCAGTGCCATGGGCAGATGAGGCTGAGTAACAGCTTTCCAGGCTAGCCCCTTCTGGCTGCCAGCTATTTGCAGACGTTCTCATTTTCAGAGCAGGGCTGCCGGAGGCGCCCGGCAGAGACACCCTTTGTTACGTGTGAAGTTTGAGGTGGCAAGACAAGCAAGCAGCCTCAGTCTCTGTGCCTCTGTGCGAGCAGTGCCATGGGCAGATGAGGCTGAGCAACAGCTTTCCAGGCTAGCCCCTTCTGGCTGCCAGCTAGCTGCAGACGTTCGCATTTTCGGAGTAGGGCTGTCGGACGATTCCAAAAAGGACCCCCTAAGGTACGTTAAGTTTGAGGTGGCAAGACAAGCAAGCAGCCCCAGTCTCTGTGCCTCTGTGCAAGCAGTGCCATGGGCAGATTAGGCTGAGCAACAGCTTTCCAGGCTAGCCCCTTCTGGCTGCCGGCTCTTTGCAGACGTTAGCATTTTGGGAACAGGGCTGCCGGAGCCGCCCGGCTGAGACCCCCTTCGTTACTTTTGAAGTTTGAGGTGGCAAGAGAAGCAAGTAGCCCCAGTCTCTGTGCCTCTGTGCGAGCAGTGCCATGGGCAGATGAGGCTGATTAACAGCTTTCCAGGCTAGCCTCTTCTGCCTGCCAGCTATCTGCAGACTTTCGCATTTCGGAGTAGGATTGCCGGACGATCCCAAAAAGGACAACCTAAGCTACGTTATGTTTGAGGTGGCAAGACAAGCAAGCAGCCCCAGTCTCTGTGCCTGTGTGCGAGCAGTGCCATGGGCAGATGAGGCTCAGCAAAAGCTTTCCAGGCTAGCCCCTTCTGGCTGCCGGCTATTTGCAGACGTTCGCATTTTGGGAACAGGGCTGCCGGAGCCGTTCGGAAGAGACCCCCTTTGTTACTTTTGAAGTTTGAGGTGGCAAGACAAGCAAGCAGCCCCAGTCTCTGTGCCTCTGTGCGAGCAGTGCCATGGGCAGATGAGGCTGAGTAACAGCTTTCCAGGCTAGTACTTTCTGCCTGCCATCTATCTGAAGACGTTCACATTTTCAGAGCAGGGCTACGAAAGGAGCCTGGCAGGCGCACATCTATTCCCAGGCTACATTTGAATTTTGAGGTGGCAAGATAAGCAAGCAGCCCCAATATCTGTGCCTCTGTGCGAGCAGTGCCATGAGCAGATGAGGCTGAGCAACAGCTTTCCAGGCTAGCCCCTTCTGGCTGCCAGCGATCTGCAGACGTTCGCATTTTCGGAACAGGGCTGCCGGAGGCGCCCGGCAGAAACCCCCTTTGTTACTTTTGAAGTTTGAGGTGGCAAGACAAGCAAGCAGCCCCAGTCTCTGTGCCTCTGTGCGAGCAGTGCCATGGGCAGATGAGGCTGAGCAACAGCTTTCCAGGCTAGCCCCTTCTGGCTGCCAGCTATCTGCAGACGTTCGCATTCTCAGAGCAGGGCTGGGAAAGGTACTTGGCAGGTACCCTCACATTCCCAGGCTACGTTTGAAGTTTGAGGTTGCAACACAAGCAAGCAGTCCCAGTCCCTGTGCCCCTGTGCGAGCAGTGCCATGGGCAGATGAGGCTGAGTAACAGCTTTCCAGGCTAACCCTTTCTGCCTGCCAGCTATCTGCAGACGTTCACATTTTCGGAGCAGGGCTGCAGGGGGCGCCTGTCACGGACGCTCTAAGGTACGTTTGAAGTTCGAGGTGGCAAGACAAGCAAGTAGCCCCCGTCTCTGTCCCTCTGTGCGAGCAGTGCCATGGGCAGATGAGGCTGAGTAACAGATTTCCAGGCTAGCCCATTCTGGCTGCCAGCTATTTGCAGACGTTCGCATTTTCAGAGCAGGGCTGCCGGAGGCGCCAGGCAGAGACACCCTTTGTTACGTGTGAAGTTTGAGGTGGCAAGACAAGCAAGCAGCCCCAGTCTCTGTGCCTCTGTGCAAGCAGTGCCATGGGCAGATGAGGCTGAGTAATAGCTTTCCAGGCTAGACCCTTCTAGCTGCCAGCTATCTACAGACGTTCGCATTTTCGGAGCAGGGCTGCTGGAGGCGCCCGGCACGGACCCTTAAAGCTACGTTTGAAGTTCGAGGTGGCAAGACAAGCAAGCAGCCCCAGTCTCTGTGCCTCTGTGCGAGCAGTGCCATGGGCAGATGAGGCTGAGCAACAGCTTTCCAGGCTAGCCCCTTCTGGCTGCCAGCTATCTGCAGACGTTCGCATTCTCGGAGAAGGTCCACGAAAGGAGCCCGGCAGGCGCACATCTATTTCCAGGTTACGTGTGAATTTTGAGGTGGCAAGACAAGCAAGCAGCCCCAGTCTCTGTGCCTCTGTGCAAGCAGTGCCATGGGAAGGTGAGGCTGAGCAACAGCTTTTCAGGCTAGCCCCTTCTGGCTGCCAGCTAGCTGCAGACGTTCGCATTTTCGGAGTAGGGCTGTCGGACGATTCCAAAAAGGACCCCCTAAGGTACGTTAAGTTTGAGGTGGCAAGACAAGCAAGCAGCCCCAGTCTCTGTGCCTCTGTGCAAGCAGTGCCATGGGCAGATGAGGCTGAGCAACAGCTTTCCAGGCTAGCCCCTTCTGGCTGCCGGCTATTTGCAGACGTTAGCATTTTGGGAACAGGGCTGCCGGAGCCGCCCGGCTGAGACCCCCTTCGTTACTTTTGAAGTTTGACGTGGCAAGAGAAGCAAGCAGCCCCAGTCTCTGTGCCTCTGTGCGAGCAGTGCCATGGGCAGATGAGGCTGATTAACAGCTTTCCAGGCTAGCCTCTTCTGCCTGCCAGCTATCTGCAGACTTTCGCATTTCGGAGTAGGGTTGCCGGACGATCCCAAAAAGGACAACCTAAGCTACGTTATGTTTGAGGTGGCAAGACAAGCAAGCAGCCCCAGTCTCTGTGCCTCTGTGCGAGCAGTGCCATGGGCACGTGAGGCTGAGCAACAGCTTTCCAGGCTAGCCCCTTCTGTCTGCCGGCTATTTGCAGACGTTCACATTTTCAGAGCAGGGCTACGAAAGGACCCTGGCAGTCGCACATCTATTCCCAGGCTACATTTGAATTTTGAGGTGGCAAGATAAGCAAGCAGCCCCAATATCTGTGCCTCTGTGCGAGCAGTGCCATGAGTAGATGAGGCTGAGCAACAGCTTTCCAGGCTAGCCCCTTCTGGCTGCCAGCGATCTGCAGACGTTCGCATTTTCGGAACAGGGCTGCCGGAGGCGCCCGGCAGAAACCCCCTTCGTTACTTTTGAAGTTTGAGGTGGCAAGACAAGCAAGCAGCCCCAGTCTCTGTGCCTCTGTGCAAGCAGTGCCATGGGCAGATGAGGCTGAGTAACTGCTTTCCAGGCTAGCCCCTTCTGCCTGTCAACTATCTGCAACTGATCGCATTTTCGGAGCAGGGCTCAGGAGGCGCCCGGCACGGACCCCATAAGATACGTTTGAAGTCTGAGGTGTCAGACAAGCAAGCAGCCCCAGTCTCTGTTCCTCTGTGCGAGCAGTGTCATGGGCATGTGAGGCTGAGCAACAGCTTTCCAGGCTAGCCCCTTCTGGCTGCCGGCTATTTGCAGACGTTCGCATTTTCGGAACAGGGCTGCCGGAGGCGCCCGGCAGAGACCCCCTTCGTTACTTTTGAAGTTTGAGGTGGCAAGAGAAGCAAGTAGCCCCAGTCTCTCTGCCTGTGTGCGAGCAGTGCCATGCGCAGATGAGGCTGAGTAACAGCTTTTCTAGCTAGCCTCTTCTGGCTGCCAGCTATCTGCAGACGTTGGCATTTTCGGAGTAGGGTTGCCGGACGATCCCAGAAAGGACCCCCAAGCTACGTTATGTTTGAGGTGGCAAGACAAGCAAGCAGCCCCAGTCTCTGTGCCTCTGTGCGAGCAGTGTCATGGGCACGTGAGGCTGAGCAACAGCTTTCCAGGCTAGCCCCTTCTGGCTGCCGGCTATTTGCAGACGTTCGCATTTTCGGAACAGGGCTGCCGGAGGCGCCCGGCAGAGACCCCCTTTGTTACTTTTGAAGTTTGAGGTGGCAAGACAAGCAAGCCGCCCCAGTCTCTGTGCCTCTGTGCGAGCAGTGCCATGGGCAGATGAGGCTGAGCAACAGCTTTCCAGGCTAGCCCCTTCTGGCTGCTTGCTATCTAGAGACGTTCGTATTTTCAAAGCAGGGCTGCTGGAGACACTCGGCATGGACCCTTTAAGCTACGTTTGAAGTTTGAGGTGGCAAGACAAGCAAGCAGCCCCAGTCTCTGTGCCTCTGTGCGAGCAGTGCCATGGGCAGATGAGGCTGAGCAACAGCTTTCCAGGCTAGCCCCTTCTGGCTGCCAGCTATCTGCAGACGTTTGCATTCTCGGAGCAGGGCTACGAAAGGAGCCTTGCAGGCGCACATCTATTTCCAGGTTAGGTGTGAATTTTGAGGTGGCAAGACAAGCAAGCAGCCCCAGTCTCTGTGCCTCTGTGCGACCAGTGCCATGGGAAGGTGAGGCTGAGCAACAGCTTTTCAGGCTAGCCCCTTCTGGCTGCCAGCTCTCTGCAGACATTCGCATTTTCGGAGCAGGGCTGGGAAAGGCACTTGGCAGGTACCCTCCCATTCCCAGGCTACTTTTGAAGTTTGAGGTGGCAAGACAAGCAAGTAAGCCCCAGTCTCTGTGCCTCTGTGCGAGCAGTGCCATGGGCACGTGAGGCTGAGTAATAGCTTTCCAGGCTAGCCCCTTCTGACTGCCAGCTATCTGCAGTCGTTCGCATTTTCAGAGTAGGAATGACGGACATTCCCGAAAGGGACCCACTAAGCTACGTTTGATGTTTGATGTGGCAAGACAGGCAAGCAGCCCCAGTCTCTGTGCCTCTGTGCGAGCAGTGCCATGGGCAGATGAGGCTGAGCAACAGCTTTCCAGGCTAGCCCCTTCTGGCTGCCAGCTATCTGCAGACGTTCTCATTTTTGGAGCAGGGCTGCCGGAGGCGCCCGGCAAGGAACCCCATAAGACACGTTTGAAGTATGAGGTGGCAAGACAAGTAAGCAGCCCCAGTCTCTGTGCCTCTGTGCAAGCAGTGCCATGGGCAGATGAGGCTGAGTAACAACTTTCCAGGCTAGCCACTTCTGCCTGTCAACTATCTGCAACTGTTCGCATTTTCAGAGTAGGGTTGCCGGACGATGCCAAAAAGGACCCCCTAAGCTACGTTATGTTTGAGGTGGCAAGACAAGCAAGCAGCCCCAGTCTCTGTGCCTCTGTGCGAGCAGTGTCATGGGCACGTGAGGCTGAGCAACAGCTTTCCAGGCTAGCCCCTTCTGGCTGCCGGCTATTTGCAGACGTTTGCATTTTCGGAACAGGGCTGCCGGAGGCGCCCGGCAGAAACCCCCTTCGTTACTTTTGAAGTTTGAGGTGGCAAGACAAGCAAGCAGCCCCAGTCTCTGTGCCTCTGTGCAAGCAGTGCCATGGGCAGATGAGGCTGAGTAACTGCTTTCCAGGCTAGCCCCTTCTGCCTGTCAACTATCTGCAACTGATCGCATTTTCGGAGCAGGGCTCAGGAGGCGCCCGGCACGGACCCCATAAGATACGTTTGAAGTCTGAGGTGTCAGACAAGCAAGCAGCCCCAGTCTCTGTTCCTCTGTGCGAGCAGTGTCATGGGCATGTGAGGCTGAGCAACAGCTTTCCAGGCTAGCCCCTTCTGGCTGCCGGCTATTTGCAGACGTTCGCATTTTCGGAACAGGGCTGCCGGAGGCGCCCGGCAGAGACCCCCTTCGTTACTTTTGAAGTTTGAGGTGGCAAGAGAAGCAAGTAGCCCCAGTCTCTCTGCCTGTGTGCGAGCAGTGCCATGCGCAGATGAGGCTGAGTAACAGCTTTTCTAGCTAGCCTCTTCTGGCTGCCAGCTATCTGCAGACGTTGGCATTTTCGGAGTAGGGTTGCCGGACGATCCCAGAAAGGACCCCCAAGCTACGTTATGTTTGAGGTGGCAAGACAAGCAAGCAGCCCCAGTCTCTGTGCCTCTGTGCGAGCAGTGTCATGGGCACGTGAGGCTGAGCAACAGCTTTCCAGGCTAGCCCCTTCTGGCTGCCGGCTATTTGCAGACGTTCGCATTTTCGGAACAGGGCTGCCGGAGGCGCCCGGCAGAGACCCCCTTTGTTACTTTTGAAGTTTGAGGTGGCAAGACAAGCAAGCCGCCCCAGTCTCTGTGCCTCTGTGCGAGCAGTGCCATGGGCAGATGAGGCTGAGCAACAGCTTTCCAGGCTAGCCCCTTCTGGCTGCCAGCTATCTGCAGACGTTTGCATTCTCGGAGCAGGGCTACGAAAGGAGCCTTGCAGGCGCACATCTATTTCCAGGTTAGGTGTGAATTTTGAGGTGGCAAGACAAGCAAGCAGCCCCAGTCTCTGTGCCTCTGTGCGACCAGTGCCATGGGAAGGTGAGGCTGAGCAACAGCTTTTCAGGCTAGCCCCTTCTGGCTGCCAGCTCTCTGCAGACATTCGCATTTTCGGAGCAGGGCTGGGAAAGGCACTTGGCAGGTACCCTCCCATTCCCAGGCTACTTTTGAAGTTTGAGGTGGCAAGACAAGCAAGTAAGCCCCAGTCTCTGTGCCTCTGTGCGAGCAGTGCCATGGGCACGTGAGGCTGAGTAATAGCTTTCCAGGCTAGCCCCTTCTGACTGCCAGCTATCTGCAGTCGTTCGCATTTTCAGAGTAGGAATGACGGACATTCCCGAAAGGGACCCACTAAGCTACGTTTGATGTTTGATGTGGCAAGACAGGCAAGCAGCCCCAGTCTCTGTGCCTCTGTGCGAGCAGTGCCATGGGCAGATGAGGCTGAGCAACAGCTTTCCAGGCTAGCCCCTTCTGGCTGCCAGCTATCTGCAGACGTTCTCATTTTTGGAGCAGGGCTGCCGGAGGCGCCCGGCAAGGAACCCCATAAGACACGTTTGAAGTATGAGGTGGCAAGACAAGTAAGCAGCCCCAGTCTCTGTGCCTCTGTGCAAGCAGTGCCATGGGCAGATGAGGCTGAGTAACAACTTTCCAGGCTAGCCACTTCTGCCTGTCAACTATCTGCAACTGTTCGCATTTTCAGAGTAGGGTTGCCGGACGATGCCAAAAAGGACCCCCTAAGCTACGTTATGTTTGAGGTGGCAAGACAAGCAAGCAGCCCCAGTCTCTGTGCCTCTGTGCGAGCAGTGTCATGGGCACGTGAGGCTGAGCAACAGCTTTCCAGGCTAGCCCCTTCTGGCTGCCGGCTATTTGCAGACGTTTGCATTTTCGGAACAGGGCTGCCGGAGGCGCCCGGCAGAGACCCCCTTTGTTACTTTTGAAGTTTGAGGTGGCAAGACAAGCAAGCCGCCCCAGTCTCTGTGCCTCTGTGCGAGCAGTGCCATGGGCAGATGAGGCTGAGCAACAGCTTTCCAGCCTAGCCCCTTCTGCCTGCCATCTATCTGCAGACGTTCACATTTTCAGAGCAGGGCTACGAAAGGAGCCTGGCAGGCGCATATCTATTCCCAGGCTACATTTGAATTTTGAGGTTGCAAGATAAGCAAGCAGCCC
Source organism: Opisthocomus hoazin (assembly GCF_030867145.1). Lineage (NCBI taxonomy): Eukaryota > Metazoa > Chordata > Aves > Opisthocomiformes > Opisthocomidae > Opisthocomus > Opisthocomus hoazin. Next base: position 8,785,329 of record NC_134437.1, on the reverse strand, counting down.
CAATCTCTGTGCCTCTGTGCGAGCAGTGCCATGAGCAGATGAGGCTGAGCAACAGCTTTCCAGGCTAGCCCCTTTTGGCTGCCAGCGATCTGCAGACGTTCGCATTTTCGGAACAGGGCTGCCGGAGGCGCCCGGCAGAAACCCCCTTTGTTACTTTTGAAGTTTGAGGTGGCAAGACAAGCAAGCAGCCCCAGTCTCTGTGCCTCTGTGCGAGCACTGCCATGGGCAGATGAGGCTGAGCTACAGCTTTCCAGGCTAGCCCCTTCTGGCTTCTTGCTATCTAGAGACGTTCGTATTTTCGAAGCAGGGCTGCTGGAGACACTCGGCATGGACCCTTTAAGCTACGTTTGAAGTTTGGGATGGCGAGACAAGCAAGCAGCCCCAGTCTCTGTACCTCTGTGCGAGCAGTGCCATGGGCAGATGAGGCTGAGTAACAGCTTTCCAGGCTAGCCCCTTCTGGCTGCCAGCTATCTGCAGACGTTCGCATTCTCAGAGCAGGGCTGGGAAAGGTACTTGGCAGGTACCCTCACATTCCCAGGCTACGTTTGAAGTTTGAGGTGTCAAGACAAGCAAGCAGCCCCAGTCTCTGTGCCTCTGTGCGAGCAGTGTCATGGGTAGATGAGGCTGAGTAACAGATTTCCAGGCTAGCCCATTCTGGCTGCCAGCTATTTGCAGACGTTCTCATTTTTGGAGCAGGGCTGCCGGAGGCGCCCGGCACGGACCCCATAAGACACGATTGAATTTTGAGGTGGCAAGACAAGCAAGCAGCCCCAGTCTCTGTGCCTCTGTGCAAGCAGTGCCATGAGCAGATGAGGCTGAGCAACAGCTTTCCAGGCTAGTCCCTTCTGCCTGCCAGCTATCTGCAGACGTTCGCATTCTCGGAGAAGGGCTACGAAAGGAGCCTGGCAGGCGCACATCTATTTCCAGGTTACGTGTGAATTTTGAGGTGGCAAGACAAGCAAGCAGCCCCAGTCTCTGTGCCTCTGTGCAAGCAGTGCCATGGGCAGATGAGGCTGAGCAACAGCTTTCCAGGCTAGCCCCTTCTGGCTGCCGGCTATTTGCAGACGTTAGCATTTTGGGAACAGGGCTGCCGGAGCCGCCCGGCAGAGACCCCCTTCGTTACTTTTGAAGTTTGAGGTGGGAACACAAGCAAGCAGCCCCAGTCTCTGTGCCTCTGTGCGAGCAGTGCCATGGGCAGATGAGGCTCAGTAACAGCTTTCCAGGCTAGCCTCTTCTGCCTGCCAGCTATCTGCAGACTTTCGCATTTCGGAGTAGGGTTGCCGGACGATCCCAAAAAGGACAACCTAAGCTACGTTATGTTTGAGGTGGCAAGACAAGCAAGCAGCCCCAGTCTCTGTGCCTCTGTGCGAGCAGTGTCATGGGCATGTGAGGCTGAGCAACAGCTTTCCAGGCTAGCCCCTTCTGGCTGCCGGCTATTTGCAGACGTTCGCATTTTGGGAACAGGGCTGCCGGAGCCGCCCGGCAGAGACCCCCTTCGTTACTTTTGAAGTTTGAGGTGGCAAGAGAAGCAAGTAGCCCCAGTCTCTGTGCCTGTGTGCGAGCAGTGCCATGCGCAGATGAGGCTGAGTAACAGCTTTCCAGGCTAGCCTCTTCTGGCTGCCAGCTATCTGCAGACGTTGGCATTTTCGGAGTAGGGTTGCCGGACGATCCCAAAAAGGACCCCCTAAGCTACGTTATGTTTGAGGTGGCAAGACAAGCAAGCAGCCCCAGTCTCTGTGCCTCTGTGCGAGCAGTGTCATGGGCACGTGAGGCTGAGCAACAGCTTTCCAGGCTAGCACCTTCTGCCTGCCAGCTATCTGCGGACGTTGGCATTTTCGGAGTAGGGTTGCCGGACGATCCCAAAAAGGACCCCGTAAGCTACGTTATGTTTGAGGTGGCAAGACAAGCAAGCAGCCCCAGTCTCTGTGCCTCTGTGCGAGCACTGCCATGGGCAGATGAGGCTGAGCAACAGCTTTCCAGGCTAGCCCCTTCTGGCTGCTTGCTATCTAGAGACGTTCGTATTTTCGAAGCAGGGCTGCTGGAGACACTCGGCATGGACCCTTTAAGCTACGTTTGAAGTTTGAGGTGGCAAGACAAGCAAGCAGCCCCAGTCTCTGTGCCTCTGTGCGAGCAGTGCCATGGGCAGATGAGGCTGAGCAACAGCTTTCCAGGCTAGCCCCTTCTGGCTGCCAGCTATCTGCAGACGTTCGCATTCTCAGAGCAGGGCTGGGAAAGGTACTTGGCAGGTACCCTCACATTCCCAGGCTACGTTTGAAGTTTGAGGTGGCAACACAAGCAAGCAGCCCCAGTCCCTGTGCCCCTGTGCGAGCAGTGCCATGGGCAGATGAGGCTGAGTAACAGCTTTCCAGGCTAACCCTTTCTGCCTGCCAGCTATCTGCAGACGTTCACATTTTCGGAGCAGGGCTGCAGGGGGCGCCTGTCACGGACGCTCTAAGATACATTTGAAGTTTGAGGTGGCAAGACAAGCAAGCAGCCCCAGTCTCTGTGCCACTGTGCGAGCAGTGCCATGGGCAGATGAGGCTGAGTAACAGATTTCCAGGCTAGCCCATTCTGGCTGCCAGCTATTTGCAGACGTTCGCATTTTCAGAGCAGGGCTGCCGGAGGCGCCCGGCAGAGACACCCTTTGTTACGTGTGAAGTTTGAGGTGGCAAGACAAGCAAGCAGCCCCAGTCTCTGTGCCTCTGTGCAAGCAGTGCCATGGGCAGATGAGGCTGAGCAACAGCTTTCCAGGCTAGCCCCTTCTGGCTGCCAGCTAGCTGCAGACGTTCTCATTTTTGGAGCAGGGCTGCCGGAGGTGTCCGGCACGGACCCCATAAGACACGTTTGAAGTTTGAGGTGGCAAGACAAGCAAGCAGCCCCAGTCTCTGTGCCTCTGTGCAAGCAGTGCCATGGGCAGATGAGGCTGAGCAACAGCTTTCCAGGCTAGTCCCTTCTGCCTGCCATCTATCTGCAGACGTTCGCATTTTCGGAGAAGGTCTACGAAAGGAGCCTGGCAGGCGCACATCTATTTCCAGGTTACGTGTGAATTTTGAGGTGGCAAGACAAGCAAGCAGCCCCAGTCTCTGTGCCTCTGTGCGAGCAGTGCCATGGGAAGGTGAGGCTGAGCAACAGCTTTTCAGGCTAGCCCCTTCTGGCTGCCAGCTAGCTGCAGACGTTCGCATTTTCGGAGTAGGGCTGTCGGACGATTCCAAAAAGGACCCCCTAAGGTACGTTAAGTTTGAGGTGGCAAGACAAGCAAGCAGCCCCAGTCTCTGTGCCTCTGTGCAAGCAGTGCCATGGGCAGATGAGGCTGAGCAACAGCTTTCCAGGCTAGCCCCTTCTGGCTGCCGGCTATTTGCAGACGTTAGCATTTTGGGAACAGGGCTGCCGGAGCCGCCCGGCAGAGACCCCCTTCGTTACTTTTGAAGTTTGAGGTGGCAAGAGAAGCAAGCAGCCCCAGTCTCTGTGCCTCTGTGCGAGCAGTGCCATGGGCAGATGAGGCTGATTAACAGCTTTCCAGGCTAGCCTCTTCTGCCTGCCAGCTATCTGCAGACTTTCGCATTTCGGAGTAGGGTTGCCGGACGATTCCAAAAAGGACAACCTAAGCTACGTTATGTTTGAGGTGGCAAGACAAGTAAGCAGCCCCAGTCTCTGTGCCTCTGTGCGAGCAGTGCCATGGGCACGTGAGGCTGAGCAACAGCTTTCCAGGCTAGCCCCTTCTGGATGCCGGCTATTTGCAGACGTTCACATTTTCAGAGCAGGGCTACGAAAGGAGCCTGGCAGTCGCACATCTATTCCCAGGCTACATTTGAATTTTGAGGTGGCAAGATAAGCAAGCAGCCCCAATATCTGTGCCTCTGTGCGAGCAGTGCCATGGGTAGATGAGGCTGAGCAACAGCTTTCCAGGCTAGCCCCTTCTGGCTGCCAGCGATCTGCAGACGTTCGCATTTTCGGAACAGGGCTGCCGGAGGCGCCCGGCAGAAACCCCCTTCGTTACTTTTGAAGTTTGAGGTGGCAAGACAAGCAAGCAGCCCCAGTCTCTGTGCCTCTGTGCGAGCAGTGCCATGGGCAGATGAGGCTGAGCAACAGCTTTCCAGGCTAGCCCCTTCTGGCTGCCAGCTATCTGCAGACGTTCTCATTTTTGGAGCAGGGCTGCCGGAGGCGCCCGGCAAGGAACCCCATAAGACACGTTTGAAGTATGAGGTGGCAAGACAAGCAAGCAGCCCCAGTCTCTGTGCCTCTGTGCAAGCAGTGCCATGGGCAGATGAGGCTGAGTAACAGCTTTCCAGGCTAGCCCCTTCTGCCTGTCAACTATCTGCAACTGATCGCATTTTCGGAGCAGGGCTCAGGAGGCGCCCGGCACGGACCCCATAAGATACGTTTGAAGTCTGAGGTGTCAGACAAGCAAGCAGCCCCAGTCTCTGTGCCTCTGTGCGAGCAGTGTCATGGGCATGTGAGGCTGAGCAACAGCTTTCCAGGCTAGCCCCTTCTGGCTGCCAGCTATTTGCAGACGTTCGCATTTTGGGAACAGGGCTGCCGGAGCCGCCCGGCAGAGACCCCCTTCGTTACTTTTGAAGTTTGAGGTGGCAAGAGAAGCAAGTAGCCCCAGTCTCTGTGCCTGTGTGCGAGCAGTGCCATGCGCAGATGAGGCTGAGTAACAGCTTTCCAGGCTAGCCTCTTCTGGCTGCCAGCTATCTGCAGACGTTGGCATTTTCGGAGTAGGGTTGCCGGACGATCCCAGAAAGGACCCCCTAAGCTACGTTATGTTTGAGGTGGCAAGACAAGCAAGCAGCCCCAGTCTCTGTGCCTCTGTGCGACCAGTGCCATGGGCACGTGAGGCTGAGCAACAGCTTTCCAGGCTAGCCCCTTCTGGCTGCCGGCTATTTGCAGACGTTCGCATTTTCGGAACAGGGCTGCCGGAGGCGCCCGGCAGAGACCCCCTTTGTTACTTTTGAAGTTTGAGGTGGCAAGACAAGCAAGCCGCCCCAGTCTCTGTGCCTCTGTGCGAGCAGTGCCATGGGCAGATGAGGCTGAGCAACAGCTTTCCAGGCTAGCCCCTTCTAGCTGCTTGCTATCTAGAGACGTTCGTATTTTCGAAGCAGGGCTGCTGGAGACACTCGGCATGGACCCTTTAAGCTACGTTTGAAGTTTGAGGTGGCAAGACAAGCAAGCAGCCCCAGTCTCTGTGCCTCTGTGCGAGCAGTGCCATGGGCAGATGAGGCTGAGCAACATCTTTCCAGGCTAGCCCCATCTGGCTGCAAGCTATCTGCAGACGTTCGCATTCTCAGAGCAGGTCTGGGAAAGGTACTTGGCAGGTACCCTCACATTCCCAGGCTACGTTTGAAGTTTGAGGTGGCAACACAAGCAAGCAGCCCCAGTCCCTGTGCCCCTGTGCGAGCAGTGCCATGGGCAGATGAGGCTGAGTAACATCTTTCCAGGCTAACGCTTTCTGCCTGCCAGCTATCTGCAGACGTTCTCATTTTCGGAGCAGGGCTGCAGGGGGTGCCTGTCACGGACGCTCTAAGATACATTTGAAGTTTGAGGTGGCAAGACAAGCAAGCAGCCCCAGTCTCTGTGCCACTGTGCGAGCAGTGCCATGGGCAGATGAGGCTGAGTAACAGATTTCCAGGCTAGCCCATTCTGGCTGCCAGCTATTTGCAGACGTTCGCATTTTCAGAGCAGGGCTGCCGGAGGCGCCCGGCAGAGACACCCTTTGTTACGTGTGAAGTTTGAGGTGGCAAGACAAGCAAGCAGCCCCAGTCTCTGTGCCTCTGTGCGAGCACTGCCATGGGCAGATGATGCTGAGCAACAGCTTTCCAGGCTAGCCCCTTCTGCCTGCCAGCTAGCTGCAGACGTTCTCATTTTTGGAGCAGGGCTGCCGGAGGTGCCCGGCACGGACCCCATAAGACACGTTTGAAGTTTGAGGTGGCAAGACAAGCAAGCAGCCCCAGTCTCTGTGCCTCTGTGCAAGCAGTGCCATGGGCAGATGAGGCTGAGCAACAGCTTTCCAGGCTAGTCCCTTCTGCCTGCCATCTATCTGCAGACGTTCGCATTCTCGGAGAAGGTCTACGAAAGGAGCCCGGCAGGCGCACATCTATTTCCAGGTTACGTGTGAATTTTGAGGTGGCAAGACAAGCAAGCAGCCCCAGTCTCTGTGCCTCTGTGCGAGCAGTGCCATGGGAAGGTGAGGCTGAGCAACAGCTTTTCAGGCTAGCCCCTTCTGGCTGCCAGCTAGCTGCAGACGTTCGCATTTTCGGAGTAGGGCTGTCGGACGATTCCAAAAAGGACCCCCTAAGGTAAGTTAAGTTTGAGGTGGCAAGACAAGCAAGCAGCCCCAGTCTCTGTGCCTCTGTGCAAGCAGTGCCATGGGCAGATGAGGCTGAGCAACAGCTTTCCAGGCTAGCCCCTTCTGGCTGCCGGCTATTTGCAGACGTTAGCATTTTGGGAACAGGGCTGCCGGAGCCGCCCGGCTGAGACCCCCTTCGTTACTTTTGAAGTTTGAGGTGGCAAGAGAAGCAAGCAGCCCCAGTCTCTGTGCCTCTGTGCGAGCAGTGCCATGGGCAGATGAGGCTGATTAACAGCTTTCCAGGCTAGCCTCTTCTGCCTGCCAGCTATCTGCAGACTTTCGCATTTCGGAGTAGGGTTGCCGGACGATCCCAAAAAGGACAACCTAAGCTACGTTATGTTTGAGGTGGCAAGACAAGCAAGCAGCCCCAGTCTCTGTGCCTCTGTGCGAGCAGTGCCATGGGCACGTGAGGCTGAGCAACAGCTTTCCAGGCTAGCCCCTTCTGGCTGCCGGCTATTTGCAGACGTTCACATTTTCAGAGCAGGGCTACGAAAGGAGCCTGGCAGTCGCACATCTATTCCCAGGCTACATTTGAATTTTGAGGTGGCAAGATAAGCAAGCAGCCCCAATATCTGTGCCTCTGTGCGAGCAGTGCCATGGGTAGATGAGGCTGAGCAACAGCTTTCCAGGCTAGCCCCTTCTGCCTGTCAACTATCTGCAACTGATCGCATTTTCGGAGCAGGGCTCAGGAGGCGCCCGGCACGGACCCCATAAGATACATTTGAAGTCTGAGGTGTCAGACAAGCAAGCAGCCCCAGTCTCTGTGCCTCTGTGCGAGCAGTGTCATGGGCATGTGAGGCTGAGCAACAGCTTTCCAGGCTAGCCCCTTCTGGCTGCCGGCTATTTGCAGACGTTCGCATTTTCGGAACAGGGCTGCCGGAGGCGCCCGGCAGAGACCCCCTTCGTTACTTTTGAAGTTTGAGGTGGCAAGAGAAGCAAGTAGCCCCAGTCTCTCTGCCTGTGTGCGAGCAGTGCCATGCGCAGATGAGGCTGAGTAACAGCTTTTCAGGCTAGCCTCTTCTGGCTGCCAGCTATCTGCAGACGTTGGCATTTTCGGAGTAGGGTTGCCGGACGATCCCAGAAAGGACCCCCAAGCTACGTTATGTTTGAGGTGGCAAGACAAGCAAGCAGCCCCAGTCTCTGTGCCTCTGTGCGAGCAGTGTCATGGGCACGTGAGGCTGAGCAACAGCTTTCCAGGCTAGCCCCTTCTGGCTGCCGGCTATTTGCAGACGTTCGCATTTTCGGAACAGGGCTGCCAGAGGCGCCCGGCAGAGACCCCCTTTGTTACTTTTGAAGTTTGAGGTGGCAAGACAAGCAAGACGCCCCAGTCTCTGTGCCTCTGTGCGAGCAGTGCCATGGGCAGATGAGGCTGAGCAACAGCTTTCCAGGCTAGCCCCTTCTGGCTGCTTGCTATCTAGAGACATTCGTATTTTCAAAGCAGGGCTGCTGGAGACACTCGGCATGGAACCTTTAAGCTACGTTTGAAGTTTGAGGTGGCAAGACAAGCAAGCAGCCCCAGTCTCTGTGCCTCTGTGCGAGCAGTGCCATGGGCAGATGAGGCTGAGCAACAGCTTTCCAGGCTAGCCCCTTCTGGCTGCCAGCTATCTGCAGACGTTGGCATTCTCAGAGCAGGGCTGGGAAAGGTACTTGGCAGGTACCCTCACATTCCCAGGCTACATTTGAAGTTTGAGGTGGCAACACAAGCAAGCAGCCCCAGTCCCTGTGCCCCTGTGCGAGCAGTGCCATGGGCAGATGAGGCTGAGTAACATCTTTCCAGGCTAACCCTTTCTGCCTGCCAGCTATCTGCAGACGTTCACATTTTCGGAGCAGGGCTGCAGGGGGCGCATGTCACGGACGCTCTAAAATAGATTTGAAGTTCGAGGTGGCAAGACAAGCAAGTAGCCCCCGTCTCTGTGCCTCTGTGTGAGCAGTGCCATGGGCAGATGAGGTTGAGTAATAGCTTTCCAGGCTAGACCCTTCTAGCTGCCAGCTATCTACAGACGTTCGCATTTTCAGAGCAGGGCTGCCGGAGGCGCCCGGCAGAGACACCCTTTGTTACGTGTGAAGTTTGAGGGGCAAGACAAGCAAGCAGCCCCCGTCTCTGTGCCTCTGTGCGAGCAGTGCCATGTGCAGATGAGGCTGAGCAACAGCTTTCCAGGCTAGCCCCTTCTGGCTGCCAGCTATCTGCAGACGTTTGCATTCTCGGAGCAGGGCTACGAAAGGAGCCTTGCAGGCGCACATCTATTTCCAGGTTAGGTGTGAATTTTGAGGTGGCAAGACAAGCAAGCAGCCCCAGTCTCTGTGCCTCTGTGCGACCAGTGCCATGGGAAGGTGAGGCTGAGCAACAGCTTTTCAGGCTAGCCCCTTCTGGCTGCCAGCTCTCTGCAGACATTCGCATTTTCGGAGCAGGGCTGGGAAAGGCACTTGGCAGGTACCCTCCCATTCCCAGGCTACTTTTGAAGTTTGAGGTGGCAAGACAAGCAAGTAAGCCCCAGTCTCTGTGCCTCTGTGCGAGCAGTGCCATGGGCACGTGAGGCTGAGTAATAGCTTTCCAGGCTAGCCCCTTCTGGCTGCCAGCTATCTGCAGTCGTTCGCATTTTCAGAGTAGGAATGACGGACTTTCCCGAAAGGGACCCACTAAGCTACGTTTGATGTTTGATGTGGCAAGACAGGCAAGCAGCCCCAGTCTCTGTGCCTCTGTGCGACCAGTGCCATGGGCAGATGAGGCTGAGCAACAGCTTTCCAGGCTAGCCCCTTCTGGCTGCCAGCTATCTGCAGACGTTCTCATTTTTGGAGCAGGGCTGCCGGAGGCGCCCGGCAAGGAACCCCATAAGACACGTTTGAAGTATGAGGTGGCAAGACAAGTAAGCAGCCCCAGTCTCTGTGCCTCTGTGCAAGCAGTGCCATGGGCAGATGAGGCTGAGTAACAGCTTTCCAGGCTAGCCCCTTCTGGCTTCTTGCTATCTAGAGACGTTCGTATTTTCGAAGCAGGGCTGCTGGAGACACTCGGCATGGACCCTTTAAGCTACGTTTGAAGTTTGAGGTGGCAAGACAAGCAAGCAGCCCCAGTCTCTGTACCTCTGTGCGAGCAGTGCCATGGGCAGATGAGGCTGAGTAACAGCTTTCCAGGCTAGCCCCTTCTGGCTGCCAGCTATCTGCAGACGTTCGCATTCTCAGAGCAGGGCTGGGAAAGGTACTTGGCAGGTACCCTCACATTCCCAGGCTACGTTTGAAGTTTGAGGTGTCAAGACAAGCAAGCAGCCCCAGTCTCTGTGCCTCTGTGCGAGCAGTGTCATGGGCAGATGAGGCTGAGTAACAGATTTCCAGGCTAGCCCATTCTGGCTGCCAGCTATTTGCAGACGTTCGCATTTTCAGAGCAGGGCTGCCGGAGGCGCCCGGCAGAGACACCCTTTGTTACGTGTGAAGTTTGAGGTGGCAAGACAAGCAAGCAGCCCCAGTCTCTGTGCCTCTGTGCGAGCAGTGCCATGGGCAGATGAGGCTGAGCAACAGCTTTCCAGGCTAGCCCCTTCTGGCTGCCAGCTAGCTGCAGACGTTCTCATTTTTGGAGCAGGGCTGCCGGAGGCGCCCGGCACGGACCCCATAAGACACGATTGAAGTTTGAGGTGGCAAGACAAGCAAGCAGCCCCAGTCTCTGTGCCTCTGTGCAAGCAGTGCCATGAGCAGATGAGGCTGAGCAACAGCTTTCCAGGCTAGTCCCTTCTGCCTGCCAGCTATCTGCAGACGTTCGCATTCTCGGAGAAGGGCTACGAAAGGAGCCTGGCAGGCGCACATCTATTTCCAGGTTACGTGTGAATTTTGAGGTGGCAAGACAAGCAAGCAGCCCCAGTCTCTGTACCTCTGTGCGAGCAGTGCCATGGGCAGATGAGGCTGAGTAACAGCTTTCCAGGTTAGCCCCTTCTGGCTGCCAGCTATCTGCAGACGTTCGCATTCTCAGAGCAGGGCTGGGAAAGGTACTTGGCAGGTACCCTCACATTCCCAGGCTACGTTTGAAGTTTGAGGTGGCAAGACAAGCAAGCAGCCCCAGTCTCTGTGCCTCTGTGCGACCAGTGCCATGGGCAGATGAGGCTGAGTAACAGATTTCCAGGCTAGCCCATTCTGGCTGCCAGCTAGCTGCAGACGTTCGCATTTTCGGAGTAGGGCTGTCGGACGATTCCAAAAAGGACCCCCTAAGGTACGTTAAGTTTGAGGTGGCAAGACAAGCAAGCAGCCCCAGTCTCTGTGCCTCTGTGCAAGCAGTGCCATGGGCAGATTAGGCTGAGCAACAGCTTTCCAGGCTAGCCCCTTCTGGCTGCCGGCTATTTGCAGACGTTAGCATTTTGGGAACAGGGCTGCCGGAGCCGCCCGGCAGAGACCCCCTTCGTTACTTTTGAAGTTTGAGGTGGCAAGAGAAGCAAGTAGCCCCAGTCTCTGTGCCTCTGTGCGAGCAGTGCCATGGGCAGATGAGGCTGATTAACAGCTTTCCAGGCTAGCCTCTTCTGCCTGCCAGCTATCTGCAGACTTTCGCATTTCGGAGTAGGATTGCCGGACGATCCCAAAAAGGACAACCTAAGCTACGTTATGTTTGAGGTGGCAAGACAAGCAAGCAGCCCCAGTCTCTGTGCCTCTGTGCGAGCAGTGCCATGGGCACGTGAGGCTGAGCAACAGCTTTCCAGGCTAGCCCCTTCTGGCTGCCGGCTATTTGCAGACGTTCGCATTTTGGGAACAGGGCTGCCGGAGCCGTTCGGCAGAGACCCCCTTTGTTACTTTTGAAGTTTGAGGTGGCAAGACAAGCAAGCAGCCCCAGTCTCTGTGCCTCTGTGCGAGCAGTGCCATGGGCAGATGAGGCTGAGTAACAGCTTTCCAGGCTAGTACTTTCTGCCTGCCATCTATCTGAAGACGTTCACATTTTCAGAGCACGGCTGGGAAAGGTACTTGGCAGGTACCCTCACATTCCCAGGCTACGTTTGAAGTTTGAGGTTGCAACACAAGCAAGCAGTCCCAGTCCCTGTGCCCCTGTGCGAGCAGTGCCATGGGCAGATGAGGCTGAGTAACAGCTTTCCAGGCTAACCCTTTCTGCCTGCCAGCTATCTGCAGACGTTCACATTTTCGGAGCAGGGCTGCAGGGGGCGCCTGTCACGGACGCTCTAAGGTACGTTTGAAGTTCGAGGTGGCAAGACAAGCAAGTAGCCCCCGTCTCTGTCCCTCTGTGCGAGCAGTGCCATGGGCAGATGAGGCTGAGTAACAGATTTCCAGGCTAGCCCATTCTGGCTGCCAGCTATTTGCAGACGTTCGCATTTTCAGAGCAGGGCTGCCGGAGGCGCCAGGCAGAGACACCCTTTGTTACGTGTGAAGTTTGAGGTGGCAAGACAAGCAAGCAGCCCCAGTCTCTGTGCCTCTGTGCAAGCAGTGCCATGGGCAGATGAGGCTGAGTAATAGCTTTCCAGGCTAGACCCTTCTAGCTGCCAGCTATCTACAGACGTTCGCATTTTCGGAGCAGGGCTGCTGGAGGCGCCCGGCACGGACCCTTAAAGCTACGTTTGAAGTTCGAGGTGGCAAGACAAGCAAGCAGCCCCAGTCTCTGTGCCTCTGTGCGAGCAGTGCCATGGGCAGATGAGGCTGAGCAACAGCTTTCCAGGCTAGCCCCTTCTGCCTGCCAGCTATCTGCAGACGTTCGCATTCTCGGAGAAGGTCTACGAAAGGAGCCCGGCAGGCGCACATCTATTTCCAGGTTGCGTGTGAATTTTGAGGTGGCAAGACAAGCAAGCAGCCCCAGTCTCTGTGCCTCTGTGCGAGCAGTGCCATGGGAAGGTGAGGCTGAGCAACAGCTTTTCAGGCTAGCCCCTTCTGGCTGCCAGCTAGCTGCAGACGTTCGCATTTTCGGAGTAGGGCTGTCGGACGATTCCAAAAAGGACCCCCTAAGGTACGTTAAGTTTGAGGTGGCAAGACAAGCAAGCAGCCCCAGTCTCTGTGCCTCTGTGCAAGCAGTGCCATGGGCAGATGAGGCTGAGCAACAGCTTTCCAGGCTAGCCCCTTCTGGCTGCCGGCTATTTGCAGACGTTAGAATTTTGGGAACAGGGCTGCCGGAGCCGCCCGGCTGAGACCCCCTTCGTTACTTTTGAAGTTTGAGGTGGCAAGAGAAGCAAGCAGCCCCAGTCTCTGTGCCTCTGTGCGAGCAGTGCCATGGGCAGATGAGGCTGATTAACAGCTTTCCAGGCTAGCATCTTCTGCCTGCCAGCTATCTGCAGACTTTCGCATTTCGGAGTAGGGTTGCCGGACGATCCCAAAAAGGACAACCTAAGCTACGTTATGTTTGAGGTGGCAAGACAAGCAAGCAGCCCCAGTCTCTGTGCCTCTGTGCGAGCAGTGCCATGGGCACGTGAGGCTGAGCAACAGCTTTCCAGGCTAGCCCCTTCTGGCTGCCGGCTATTTGCAGACGTTCACATTTTCAGAGCAGGGCTACGAAAGGAGCCTCGCAGTCGCACATCTATTCCCAGGCTACATTTGAATTTTGAGGTGGCAAGATAAGCAAGCAGCCCCAATATCTGTGCCTCTGTGCGAGCAGTGCCATGGGTAGATGAGGCTGAGCAACAGCTTTCCAGGCTAGCCCCTTCTGGCTGCCAGCGATCTGCAGACGTTCGCATTTTCGGAACAGGGCTGCCGGAGGCGCCCGGCAGAAACCCCCTTCGTTACTTTTGAAGTTTGAGGTGGCAAGACAAGCAAGCAGCCCCAGTCTCTGTGCCTCTGTGCGAGCAGTGCCATGGGCAGATGAGGCTGAGCAACAGCTTTCCAGGCTAGCCCCTTCTGGCTGCCAGCTATCTGCAGACGTTCTCATTTTTGGAGCAGGGCTGCCGGAGGCGCCCGGCAAGGAACCCCATAAGACACGTTTGAAGTATGAGGTGGCAAGACAAGCAAGCAGCCCCAGTCTCTGTGCCTCTGTGCAAGCAGTGCCATGGGCAGATGAGGCTGAGTAACAGCTTTCCAGGCTAGCCCCTTCTGCCTGTCAACTATCTGCAACTGATCGCATTTTCGGAGCAGGGCTCAGGAGGCGCCCGGCACGGACCCCATAAGATACGTTTGAAGTCTGAGGTGTCAGACAAGCAAGCAGCCCCAGTCTCTGTGCCTCTGTGCGAGCAGTGTCATGGGCATGTGAGGCTGAGCAACAGCTTTCCAGGCTAGCCCCTTCTGGCTGCCGGCTATTTGCAGACGTTCGCATTTTCGGAACAGGGCTGCCGGAGGCGCCCGGCAGAGACCCCCTTCGTTACTTTTGAAGTTTGAGGTGGCAAGAGAAGCAAGTAGCCCCAGTCTCTCTGCCTGTGTGCGAGCAGTGCCATGCGCAGATGAGGCTGAGTAACAGCTTTTCAGGCTAGCCTCTTCTGGCTGCCAGCTATCTGCAGACGTTGGCATTTTCGGAGTAGGGTTGCCGGACGATCCCAGAAAGGACCCCCAAGCTACGTTATGTTTGAGGTGGCAAGACAAGCAAGCAGCCCCAGTCTCTGTGCCTCTGTGCGAGCAGTGTCATGGGCACGTGAGGCTGAGCAACAGCTTTCCAGGCTAGCCCCTTCTGGCTGCCGGCTATTTGCAGACGTTCGCATTTTCGGAACAGGGCTGCCGGAGGCGCCCGGCAGAGACCCCCTTTGTTACTTTTGAAGTTTGAGGTGGCAAGACAAGCAAGCCGCCCCAGTCTCTGTGCCTCTGTGCGAGCAGTGCCATGGGCAGATGAGGCTGAGCAACAGCTTTCCAGGCTAGCCCCTTCTGGCTGCTTGCTATCTAGAGACGTTCGTATTTTCAAAGCAGGGCTGCTGGAGACACTCGGCATGGACCCTTTAAGCTACGTTTGAAGTTTGAGGTGGCAAGACAAGCAAGCAGCCCCAGTCTCTGTGCCTCTGTGCGAGCAGTGCCATGGGCAGATGAGGCTGAGCAACAGCTTTCCAGGCTAGCCCCTTCTGGCTGCCAGCTATCTGCAGACGTTGGCATTCTCAGAGCAGGGCTGGGAAAGGTACTTGGCAGGTACCCTCACATTCCCAGACTACATTTGAAGTTTGAGGTGGCAACACAAGCAAGCAGCCCCAGTCCCTGTGCCCCTGTGCGAGCAGTGCCATGGGCAGATGAGGCTGAGTAACATCTTTCCAGGCTAACCCTTTCTGCCTGCCAGCTATCTGCAGACGTTCACATTTTCGGAGCAGGGCTGCCGGAGGCGCCCGGCAGAGACACCCTTTGTTAAGTGTGAAGTTTGAGGTGGCAAGACAAGCAAGCAGCCCCAGTCTCTGTGCCTCTGTGCGAGCAGTGCCATGGGCAGATGAGGCTGAGCAACAGCTTTCCAGGCTAGCCCCTTCTGGCTGCCAGCTATCTGCACACGTTTGCATTCTCGGAGCAGGGCTACGAAAGGAGCCTTGCAGGCGCACATCTATTTCCAGGTTAGGTGTGAATTTTGAGGTGGCAAGACAAGCAAGCAGCCCCAGTCTCTGTGCCTCTGTGCGAGCAGTGCCATGGGAAGGTGAGGCTGAGCAACAGCTTTTCAGGCTAGCCCCTTCTGGCTGCCAGCTCTCTGCAGACATTCGCATTTTCGGAGCAGGGCTGGGAAAGGCACTTGGCAGGTACCCTCCCATTCCCAGGCTACTTTTGAAGTTTGAGGTGGCAAGACAAGCAAGTAAGCCCCAGTCTCTGTGCCTCTGTGCGAGCAGTGCCATGGGCACGTGAGGCTGAGTAATAGCTTTCCAGGCTAGCCCCTTCTGGCTGCCAGCTATCTGCAGTCGTTCGCATTTTCAGAGTAGGAATGACGGACTTTCCCGAAAGGGACCCACTAAGCTACGTTTGATGTTTGATGTGGCAAGACAGGCAAGCAGCCCCAGTCTCTGTGCCTCTGTGCGACCAGTGCCATGGGCAGATGAGGCTGAGCAACAGCTTTCCAGGCTAGCCCCTTCTGGCTGCCAGCTATCTGCAGACGTTCTCATTTTTGGAGCAGGGCTGCCGGAGGCGCCCGGCAAGGAACCCCATAAGACACGTTTGAAGTATGAGGTGGCAAGACAAGTAAGCAGCCCCAGTCTCTGTGCCTCTGTGCAAGCAGTGCCATGGGCAGATGAGGCTGAGTAACAACTTTCCAGGCTAGCCACTTCTGCCTGTCAACTATCTGCAACTGTTCGCATTTTCAGAGTAGGGTTGCCGGACGATGCCAAAAAGGACCCCCTAAGCTACGTTATGTTTGATGTGGCAAGACAAGCAAGCAGCCCCAGTCTCTGTGCCTCTGTGCGAGCAGTGTCATGGGCACGTGAGGCTGAGCAACAGCTTTCCAGGCTAGCCCCTTCTGACTGCCGGCTATTTGCAGACGTTTGCATTTTCGGAACAGGGCTGCCGGAGGCGCCCGGCAGAGACCCCCTTTGTTACTTTTGAAGTTTGAGGTGGCAAGACAAGCAAGCCGCCCCAGTCTCTGTGCCTCTGTGCGAGCAGTGCCATGGGCAGATGAGGCTGAGCAACAGCTTTCCAGCCTAGCCCCTTCTGCCTGCCATCTATCTGCAGACGTTCACATTTTCAGAGCAGGGCTACGAAAGGAGCCTGGCAGGCGCATATCTATTCCCAGGCTACATTTGAATTTTGAGGTTGCAAGATAAGCAAGCAGCCCCAATCTCTGTGCCTCTGTGCGAGCAGTGCCATGAGCAGATGAGGCTGAGCAACAGCTTTCCAGGCTAGCCCCTTTTGGCTGCCAGCGATCTGCAGACGTTCGCATTTTCGGAACAGGGCTGCCGGAGGCGCCCGGCAGAAACCCCCTTTGTTACTTTTGAAGTTTGAGATGGCAAGACAAGCAAGCAGCCCCAGTCTCTGTGCCTCTGTGCGAGCACTGCCATGGGCAGATGAGGCTGAGCTACAGCTTTCCAGGCTAGCCCCTTCTGGCTTCTTGCTATCTAGAGACGTTCGTATTTTCGAAGCAGGGCTGCTGGAGACACTCGGCATGGACCCTTTAAGCTACGTTTGAAGTTTGAGGTGGCAAGACAAGCAAGCAGCCCCAGTCTCTGTACCTCTGTGCGAGCAGTGCCATGGGCAGATGAGGCTGAGTAACAGCTTTCCAGGCTAGCCCCTTCTGGCTGCCAGCTATCTGCAGACGTTCGCATTCTCAGAGCAGGGCTGGGAAAGGTACTTGGCAGGTACCCTCACATTCCCAGGCTACGTTTGAAGTTTGAGGTGTCAAGACAAGCAAGCAGCCCCAGTCTCTGTGCCTCTGTGCGAGCAGTGTCATGGGCAGATGAGGCTGAGTAACAGATTTCCAGGCTAGCCCATTCTGGCTGCCAGCTATTTGCAGACGTTCGCATTTTCAGAGCAGGGCTGCCGGAGGCGCCCGGCAGAGACACCCTTTGTTACGTGTGAAGTTTGAGGTGGCAAGACAAGCAAGCAGCCCCAGTCTCTGTGCCTCTGTGCGAGCAGTGCCATGGGCAGATGAGGCTGAGCAACAGCTTTCCAGGCTAGCCCCTTCTGGCTGCCAGCTAGCTGCAGACGTTCTCATTTTTGGAGCAGGGCTGCCGGAGGCGCCCGGCACGGACCCCATAAGACACGATTGAAGTTTGAGGTGGCAAGACAAGCAAGCAGCCCCAGTCTCTGTGCCTCTGTGCAAGCAGTGCCATGAGCAGATGAGGCTGAGCAACAGCTTTCCAGGCTAGTCCCTTCTGCCTGCCAGCTATCTGCAGACGTTCGCATTCTCGGAGAAGGGCTACGAAAGGAGCCTGGCAGGCGCACATCTATTTCCAGGTTACGTGTGAATTTTGAGGTGGCAAGACAAGCAAGCAGCCCCAGTCTCTGTACCTCTGTGCGAGCAGTGCCATGGGCAGATGAGGCTGAGTAACAGCTTTCCAGGTTAGCCCCTTCTGGCTGCCAGCTATCTGCAGACGTTCGCATTCTCAGAGCAGGGCTGGGAAAGGTACTTGGCAGGTACCCTCGCATTCCCAGGCTACGTTTGAAGTTTGAGGTGGCAAGACAAGCAAGCAGCCCCAGTCTCTGTGCCTCTGTGCGACCAGTGCCATGGGCAGATGAGGCTGAGTAACAGATTTCCAGGCTAGCCCATTCTGGCTGCCAGCTAGCTGCAGACGTTCGCATTTTTGGAGTATGGCTGTCGGACGATTCCAAAAAGGACCCCCTAAGGTACGTTAAGTTTGAGGTGGCAAGACAAGCAAGCAGCCCCAGTCTCTGTGCCTCTGTGCAAGCAGTGCCATGGGCAGATGAGGCTGAGCAACAGCTTTCCAGGCTAGCCCCTTCTGGCTGCCGGCTATTTGCAGACGTTAGCATTTTGGGAACAGGGCTGCCGGAGCCGCCCGGCAGAGACCCCCTTCGTTACTTTTGAAGTTTGAGGTGGCAAGAGAAGCAAGTAGCCCCAGTCTCTGTGCCTCTGTGCGAGCAGTGCCATGGGCAGATGAGGCTGAGCAACAGCTTTCCAGGCTAGCCTCTTCTGCCTGCCAGCTATCTGCAGACTTTCGCATTTCGGAGTAGGATTGCCGGACGATCCCAAAAAGGACAACCTAAGCTACGTTATGTTTGAGGTGGCAAGACAAGCAAGCAGCCCCAGTCTCTGTGCCTCTGTGCGAGCAGTGCCATGGGCACGTGAGGCTGAGCAACAGCTTTCCAGGCTAGCCCCTTCTGGCTGCCGGCTATTTGCAGACGTTCGCATTTTGGGAACAGGGCTGCCGGAGCCGTTCGGCAGAGACCCCCTTTGTTACTTTTGAAGTTTGAGGTGGCAAGACAAGCAAGCAGCCCCAGTCTCTGTGCCTCTGTGCGAGCAGTGCCATGGGCAGATGAGGCTGAGTAACAGCTTTCCAGGCTAGTACTTTCTGCCTGCCATCTATCTGCAGACGTTCACATTTTCAGAGCAGGGCTACGAAAGCAGCCTGGCAGGCGCACATCTATTCCCAGGCTACATTTGAATTTTGAGGTGGCAAGATAAGCAAGCAGCCCCAATATCTGTGCCTCTGTGCGAGCAGTGCCATGAGCAGATGAGGCTGAGCAACAGCTTTCCAGGCTAGCCCCTTCTGGCTGCCAGCGATCTGCAGACGTTCGCATTTTCGGAACAGGGCTGCCGGAGGCGCCCGGCAGAAACCCCCTTTGTTACTTTTGAAGTTTGAGGTGGCAAGACAAGCAAGCAGCCCCAGTCTCTGTGCCTCTGTGCGAGCACTGCCATGGGCAGATGAGGCTGAGCAACAGCTTTCCAGGCTAGCCCCTTCTGGCTGCCAGCTATCTGCAGACGTTCGCATTCTCAGAGCAGGGCTGGGAAAGGTACTTGGCAGGTACCCTCACATTCCCAGGCTACGTTTGAAGTTTGAGGTTGCAACACAAGCAAGCAGCCCCAGTCCCTGTGCCCCTGTGCGAGCAGTGCCATGGGCAGATGAGGCTGAGTAACAGCTTTCCAGGCTAACCCTTTCTGCCTGCCAGCTATCTGCAGACGTTCACATTTTCGGAGCAGGGCTGCAGGGGGCGCCTGTCACGGACGCTCTAAGGTACGTTTGAAGTTCGAGGTGGCAAGACAAGCAAGTACCCCCGTCTCTTTCCCTCTGTGCGAGCAGTGCCATGGGCAGATGAGGCTGAGTAACAGATTTCCAGGCTAGCCCATTCTGGCTGCCAGCTATTTGCAGACGTTCGCATTTTCAGAGCAGGGCTGCCGGAGGCGCCAGGCAGAGACACCCTTTGTTACGTGTGAAGTTTGAGGTGGCAAGACAAGCAAGCAGCCCCAGTCTCTGTGCCTCTGTGCAAGCAGTGCCATGGGCAGATGAGGCTGAGTAATAGCTTTCCAGGCTAGACCCTTCTAGCTGCCAGCTATCTACAGACGTTCGCATTTTCGGAGCAGGGCTACGAAAGGAGCCTTGCAGGCGCACATCTATTTCCAGGTTACGTGTGAATTTTGAGGTGGCAAGACAAGCAAGCAGCCCCAGTCCCTGTGACTCTGTGCGAGCAGTGCCATGGGAAGGTGAGGCTGAGCAACAGCTTTTCAGGCTAGCCCCTTCTGGCTGCCAGCTCTCTGCAGACATTCGCATTTTCGGAGCAGGGCTGGGAAAGGCACTTGGCAGGTACCCTCCCATTCCCAGGCTACTTTTGAAGTTTGAGGTGGCAAGACAAGCAAGTAAGCCCCAGTCTCTGTGCCTCTGTGCGAGCAGTGCCATGGGCACGTGAGGCTGAGTAATAGCTTTCCAGGCTAGCCCATTCTGGCTGCCAGCTATTTGAAGACGTTCTCATTTTCAGAGCAGGGCTGCCGGAGGCGCCCGGCAGAGACACCCTTTGTTACGTGTGAAGTTTGAGGTGGCAAGACAAGCAAGCAGCCCCAGTCTCTGTGCCTCTGTGCGAGCAGTGCCATGGGCAGATGAGGCTGAGCAACAGCTTTCCAGGCTAGCCCCTTCTGGCTGCCAGCTAGCTGCAGACGTTCGCATTTTCGGAGTAGGGCTGTCGGACGATTCCAAAAAGGACCCCCTAAGGTACGTTAAGTTTGAGGTGGCAAGACAAGCAAGCAGCCCCAGTCTCTGTGCCTCTGTGCAAGCAGTGCCATGGGCAGATTAGGCTGAGCAACAGCTTTCCAGGCTAGCCCCTTCTGGCTGCCGGCTATTTGCAGACGTTAGCATTTTGGGAACAGGGCTGCCGGAGCCGCCCGACAGAGACCCCCTTCGTTACTTTTGAAGTTTGAGGTGGCAAGAGAAGCAAGTAGCCCCAGTCTCTGTGCCTCTGTGCGAGCAGTGCCATGGGCAGATGAGGCTGATTAACAGCTTTCCAGGCTAGCCTCTTCTGCCTGCCAGCTATCTGCAGACTTTCGCATTTCGGAGTAGGATTGCCGGACGATCCCAAAAAGGACAACCTAAGCTACGTTATGTTTGAGGTGGCAAGACAAGCAAGCAGCCCCAGTCTCTGTGCCTCTGTGCGAGCAGTGCCATGGGCACGTGAGGCTGAGCAACAGCTTTCCAGGCTAGCCCCTTCTGGCTGCCAGCTATCTGCAGACGTTCGCATTCTCAGAGCAGGGCTGGGAAAGGTACTTGGCAGGTACCCTCACATTCCCAGGCTACGTTTGAAGTTTGAGGTTTCAACACAAGCAAGCAGCCCCAGTCCCTGTGCCCCTGTGCGAGCAGTGCCATGGGCAGATGAGGCTGAGTAACAGCTTTCCAGGCTAACCCTTTCTGCCTGCCAGCTATCTGCAGACGTTCACATTTTCGGAGCAGGGCTGCAGGGGGCGCCTGTCACGGACGCTCTAAGGTACGTTTGAAGTTCGAGGTGGCAAGACAAGCAAGTAGCCCCCGTCTCTGTCCCTCTGTGCGAGCAGTGCCATGGGCAGATGAGGCTGAGTAACAGATTTCCAGGCTAGCCCATTCTGGCTGCCAGCTATTTGCAGACGTTCGCATTTTCAGAGCAGGGCTGCCGGAGGCGCCCGGCAGAGACACCCTTTGTTACGTGTGAAGTTTGAGGTGGCAAGACAAGCAAGCAGCCCCAGTCTCTGTGCCTCTGTGCAAGCAGTGCCATGGGCAGATGAGGCTGAGTAATAGCTTTCCAGGCTAGACCCTTCTAGCTGCCAGCTATCTACAGACGTTCGCATTTTCGGAGCAGGGCTGCTGGAGGCGCCCGGCACGGACCCTTAAAGCTACGTTTGAAGTTCGAGGTGGCAAGACAAGCAAGCAGCCCCAGTCTCTGTGCCTCTGTGCGAGCAGTGCCATGGGCAGATGAGGCTGAGCAACAGCTTTCCAGGCTAGCCCCTTCTGGCTGCCAGCTATCTGCAGACGTTCGCATTCTCGGAGCAGGGCTACGAAAGGAGCCTTGCAGGCGCACATCTATTTCCAGGTTACGTGTGAATTTTGAGGTGGCAAGACAAGCAAGCAGCCCCAGTCTCTGTGCCTCTGTGCGAGCAGTGCCATGGGAAGGTGAGGCTGAGCAACAGCTTTTCAGGCTAGCCCCTTCTGGCTGCCAGCTCTCTGCAGACATTCGCATTTTCGGAGCAGGGCTGGGAAAGGCACTTGGCAGGTACCCTCCCATTCCCAGGCTACTTTTGAAGTTTGAGGTGGCAAGACAAGCAAGTAAGCCCCAGTCTCTGTGCCTCTGTGCGAGCAGTGCCATGGGCACGTGAGGCTGAGTAATAGCTTTCCAGGCTAGCCCCTTCTGGCTGCCAGCTATCTGCAGTCGTTCGCATTTTCAGAGTAGGAATGACGGACTTTCCCGAAAGGGACCCACTAACCTACGTTTGATGTTTGATGTGGCAAGACAGGCAAGCAGCCCCAGTCTCTGTGCCTCTGTGCGACCAGTGCCATGGGCAGATGAGGCTGAGCAACAGCTTTCCAGGCTA
Source organism: Opisthocomus hoazin (assembly GCF_030867145.1). NCBI lineage: Eukaryota > Metazoa > Chordata > Aves > Opisthocomiformes > Opisthocomidae > Opisthocomus > Opisthocomus hoazin. The sequence goes on along the minus strand of NC_134437.1, from coordinate 8,763,700 downwards.
GCCCCTTCTGGCTGCCAGCTATCTGCAGACGTTCTCATTTTTGGAGCAGGGCTGCCGGAGGCGCCCGGCACGGAACCCCATAAGACACGTTTGAAGTATGAGGTGGCAAGACAAGCAAGCAGCCCCAGTCTCTGTGCCTCTGTGCAAGCAGTGCCATGGGCAGATGAGGCTGAGTAACAGCTTTCCAGGCGAGCCCCTTCTGCCTGTCAACTATCTGCAACTGTTCGCATTTTCGGAGCAGGGCTCAGGAGGCGCCCGGCACGGACCCCATAAGACACGTTTGAAGTCTGAGGTGTCAGACAAGCAAGCAGCCCTAGTCTCTGTGCCTCTGTGCGAGCAGTGTAATGGGCATGTGAGGCTGAGCAACAGCTTTCCAGGCTAGCCCCTTCTGGCTGCCAGCTATTTGCAGACGTTCGCATTTTGGGAACAGGACTGCCGGAGCCGCCCGGCAGAGACCCCCTTCGTTACTTTTGAAGTTTGAGGTGGCAAGAGAAGCAAGTAGCCCCAGTCTCTGTGCCTGTGTGCGAGCAGTGCCATGCGCAGATGAGGCTGAGTAACATCTTTCCAGGCTAGCCTCTTCTGGCTGCCAGCTATATGCAGACGTTGGCATTTTCGGAGTAGGGTTGCCGGACGATCCCAAAAAGGACCCCCTAAGCTACGTTATGTTTGAGGTGGCAAGACAAGCAAGCAGCCCCAGTCTCTGTGCCTCTGTGCGAGCAGTGTCATGGGCACGTGAGGCTGAGCAACAGCTTTCCAGGCTAGCCCCTTCTGGCTGCCGGCTATTTGCAGACGTTCGCATTTTCGGAACAGGGCTGCCGGAGGCGCCCGGCAGAGACCCCCTTTGTTACTTTTGAAGTTTGAGGTGGCAAGACAAGCAAGCCGCCCCAGTCTCTGTGCCTCTGTGCGAGCAGTGCCATGGGCAGATGAGGCTGAGCAACAGCTTTCCAGCCTAGCCCCTTCTGCCTGCCATCTATCTGAAGACGTTCACATTTTCAGAGCAGGGCTACGAAAGCAGCCTGGCAGGCGCATATTTATTCCCAGGCTACATTTGAATTTTGAGGTTGCAAGATAAGCAAGCAGCCCCAATCTCTGTGCCTCTGTGCAATCAGTGCCATGGGCAGATGAGGCTGAGTAACAGCTTTCCACGCTAGCCCCTTCTGCCTGTCAACTATCTGCAGCTGTTCGCATTTTCGGAGCATGGCTCAGGAGGCGCCCGGCACGGACCCCATAAGACACGTTTGAAGTCTGAGGTGTCAGACAAGCAAGCAGCCCCAGTCTCTGTGCCTCTGTGCGAGCAGTGTCATGGGCATGTGAGGCTGAGCAACAGCTTTCCAGGCTAGTACCTTCTGGCTGCCAGCTATATGCAGACGTTCACATTCTCGGAGAAGGGCTACGAAAGGAGCCTGGCAGGCGCACATCTATTTCCAGGTTACGTGTGAATTTTGAGGTGGCAAGACAAGCAAGCAGCCCCAGTCTCTGTGCCTCTGTGCAAGCAGTGCCATGGGCAGATGAGGCTGAGCAACAGCTTTCCAGGCTAGCCCCTTCTGGCTGCCAGCTATCTGCAGACGTTCGGATTTTCGGAACAGGGCTGCCGGAGGCACACGGCAGAGACCCCCTTTGTTGGTTTTGAATTTTGAGGTGGCAAGACAAGCAAGCAGCCCCAGTCTCTGTTCCTCTGTGCGAGCAGTGCCATGGGCAGATGAGGCTGAGCAACAGCTTTCCAGGCTAACCCCTTCTGGCTGCCAGCTATCTACAGACGTTCGTATTTTTGAAGCAGGGCTGCTGCAGACACCCGGCATGGACCCTTTAAGCTACATTTGAAGTTCGAGTTGGCAAGACAAGCAAGCAGCCCCAGTCTCTGTGCCTCTGTGCAAGCAGTGCCATGGGCAGATGAGGCTCAGCAAAAGCTTTCCAGGCTAGCCCCTTCTGGCTGCCAGCTATCGGCAGACGTTCGCATTTTGGGAACAAGGCTGCCGGAGCCGCCCGGCAGAGACCCCCTTCGTTACTTTTGAAGTTTGAGGTGGCAAGAGAAGCAAGTAGCCCCAGTCTCTGTGCCTGTGTGCGAGCAGTGCCATGCGCAGATCAGGCTGAGTAACAGCTTTCCAGGCTAGCCTCTTCTGGCTGCCAGCTATCTGCAGACGTTGGCATTTTCGGAGTAGGGTTGCCGGACGATCCCAAAAAGGACCCCGTAAGCTACGTTATGTTTGAGGTGGCAAGACAAGCAAGCAGCCCCAGTCTCTGTGCCTCTGTGCGAGCAGTGTCATGGGCACGTGAGGCTGAGCAACAGCTTTCCTGGCTAGCCCCTTCTGGCTGCCGGCTATTTGCAGACGTTCGCATTTTCGGAACAGGGCTGCCGGAGGCGCCCGGCAGAGACCCCCTTTGTTACTTTTGAAGTTTGAGGTGGCAAGACAAGCAAGCAGCCCCAGTCTCTGTGCCTCTGTGCGAGCAGTGCCATGGGCAGATGAGGCTGAGCAACAGCTTTCCAGCCTAGCCCCTTCTGCCTGCCATCTATCTGCAGACGTTCACATTTTCAGAGCAGGGCTACGAAAGCAGCCTGGCAGGCGCATATTTATTCTCAGGCTACATTTGAATTTTGAGGTTGCAAGATAAGCAAGCAGCCCCAATCTCTGTGCCTCTGTGCAATCAGTGCCATGGGCAGATGAGGCTGAGTAACAGCTTTCCACGCTAGCCCCTTCTGCCTGTCAACTATCTGCAACTGTTCGCATTTTCGGAGCATGGCTCAGGAGGCGCCCGGCACGGACCCCATAAGACACGTTTGAAGTCTGAGGTGTCAGACAAGCAAGCAGCCCCAGTCTCTGTGCCTCTGTGCGAGCAGTGTCATGGGCACGTGAGGCTGAGCAACAGCTTTCCAGGCTAGCCCCTTCTGGCTGCCGGCTATTTGCAGACGTTCGCATTTTCGGAACAGGGCTGCCGGAGGCGCCCGGCAGAAACCCCCTTTGTTACTTTGAAGTTTGAGGTGGCAAGAAAAGCAAGCAGCCCCAGTCTCTGTGCCTCTGTGCGAGCACTGCCATGGGCAGATGAGGCTGAGCAACAGCTTTCCAGGCTAGTCCCTTCTGCCTTCCAGCTATCTAGAGACGTTCGTATTTTCGAAGCAGGGCTGCTGGAGACACTCGGCATGGACCCTTTAAGCTACGTTTGAAGTTTGAGGTGTCAAGACAAGCAAGCAGCCCCAGTCTCTGTGCCTCTGTGCGAGCACTGCCATGGGCAGATGAGGCTGAGCAACAGCTTTCCAGGCTAGCCCCTTCTGGCTGCCAGCTATCTGCAGACGTTCGCATTCTCAGAGCAGGGCTGGGAAAGGTACTTGGCAGGTACCCTCACATTCCCAGGCTACGTTTGAAGTTTGAGGTGTCAAGACAAGCAAGCAGCCCCAGTCTCTGTGCCTCTGTGCGAGCAGTGCCATGGGCAGATATGCTGAGTAACAGATTTCCAGGCTAGCCCATTCTGGCTGCCAGCTATTTGCAGACGTTCGCATTTTCAGAGCACAGCTGCCGGAGGCGCCAGGCAGAGACACCCTTTGTTACGTGTGAAGTTTGAGGTGGCAAGACAAGCAAGCAGCCCCAGTCTCTGTGCCTCTGTGCGAGCAGTGCCATGGGCAGATGAGGCTGAGCAACAGCTTTCCAGGCTGGCCCCTTCTGGCTGCCAGCTAGCTGCAGACGTTCTCATTTTTGGAGCAGGGCTGCCGGAGGCGCCCGGCACGGACCCCATAAGACACGTTTGAAGTTTGAGGTGGCAAGACAAGCAAGCAGCCCCAGTCTCTGTGCGTCTGTGCAAGCAGTGCCATGGGCAGATGAGGCTGAGCAACAGCTTTCCAGGCTAGTCCCTTCTGCCTGCCAGCTATCTGCAGACGTTCACATTCTCGGAGAAGGGCTACGAAAGGAGCCTGGCAGGCGCACATCTATTTCCAGGTTACGTGTGAATTTTGAGGTGGCAAGACAAGCAAGCAGCCCCAGTCTCTGTGCCTCTGTGCGAGCAGTGCCATGGGAAGGTGAGGCTGAGCAACAGCTTTTCAGGCTAGCCCCTTCTGCCTGCCATCTATCTGCAGACGTTCACATTTTCAGAGCAGGGCTACGAAAGCAGCCTGGCAGGCGCATATTTATTCTCAGGCTACATTTGAATTTTGAGGTTGCAAGATAAGCAAGCAGCCCCAATCTCTGTGCCTCTGTGCAATCAGTGCCATGGGCAGATGAGGCTGAGTAACAGCTTTCCACGCTAGCCCCTTCTGCCTGTCAACTATCTGCAACTGTTCGCATTTTCGGAGCAGGGCTCAGGAGGCGCCCGGCACGGCCCCCATAAGACACGTTTGAAGTCTGAGGTGTCAGACAAGCAAGCAGCCCCAGTCTCTGTGCCTCTGTGCGAGCAGTGTCATGGGCATGTGAGGCTGAGCAACAGCTTTCCAGGCTAGCCCCTTCTGGCTGCCAGCTATTTGCAGACGTTCGCATTTTGGGAACAGGACTACCGGAGTCGCCCGGCAGAGACCCCCTTCGTTACTTTTGAAGTTTGATGTGGCAAGAGAAGCAAGCAGCCCCAGTCTCTGTGCCTCTGTGCGAGCAGTGCCATGGGCACGTGAGGCTCAGCAACAGCTTTCCAGGCTAGCCTCTTCTGGCTGCCAGCTATCTGCAGACGTTGGCATTTTCGGAGTAGGGTTGCCGGACGATCCCAAAAAGGACCCCGTAAGCTACGTTATGTTTGAGGTGGCAAGACAAGCAAGCAGCCCCAGTCTCTGTGCCTCTGTGCAAGCAGTGTCATGGGCACGTGAGGCTGAGCAACAGCTTTCCAGGCTAGCCCCTTCTGGCTGCCGGCTATTTGCAGACGTTCGCATTTTCGGAACAGGGCTGCCGGAGGCGCCCGGCAGAAACCCCCTTTGTTACTTTGAAGTTTGAGGTGGCAAGACAAGCAAGCAGCCCCAGTCTCTGTGCCTCTGTGCGAGCACTGCCATGGGCAGATGAGGCTGAGCAACAGCTTTCCAGGCTAGTCCCTTCTGCCTTCCAGCTATCTAGAGACGTTCGTATTTTCGAAGCAGGGCTGCTGGAGACACTCGGCATGGACCCTTTAAGCTACGTTTGAAGTTTGAGGTGTCAAGACAAACAAGCAGCCCCAGTCTCTGTGCCTCTGTGCGAGCAGTGCCATGGGCAGATGAGGCTGAGCAACAGCTTTCCAGGCTAGTCCCTTCTGCCTGCCAGCTATCTGCAGACGTTCACATTCTCGGAGAAGGGCTACGAAAGGAGCCTGGCAGGCGCACATCTATTTCCAGGTTACGTGTGAATTTTGAGGTGGCAAGACAAGCAAGCAGCCCCAGTCTCTGTGCCTCTGTGCGAGCAGTGCCATGGGAAGGTGAGGCTGAGCAACAGCTTTTCAGGCTAGCCCCTTCTGCCTTCCAGCTATCTGCAGACGTTCGCATTTTCGGAGTAGGGCTGTCGGACGATTCCAAAAAGGACCCCCTAAGGTACTTTTGAAGTTTGAGGTGGCAAGACAAGCAAGCAGCCCCAGTCTCTGTGCCTCTGTGCAAGCAGTGCCATGGGCAGATGAGGCTGAGCAACAGCTTTCCAGGCTAGTCCCTTCTGGCTGCCAGCTATCTGCAGACGTTAGCATTTTGGGAACAGGGCTGCCGGAGCCGCCCGGCAGAGACCCCCTTCGTTACTTTTGAAGTTTGAGCTGGGAACACAAGCAAGCAGCCCCAGTCTCTGTGCCTCTGTGCGAGCAGTGCCATGGGCAGATGAGGCTGAGCAACAGCTTTCCAGGCTAGCCTCTTCTGCCTGCCATCTATCTGCAGACGTTCACATTTTCAGAGCAGGGCTACGAAAGCAGCCTGGCAGGCGCACATCTATTCCCAGGCTACATTTGAATTTTGAGGTGGCAAGATAAGCAAGCAGCCCCAATATCTGTGCCTCTGTGCGAGCAGTGCCATGAGCAGATGAGGCTGAGCAACAGCTTTCCAGGCTAGCCCCTTCTGGCTGCCATCGATCTGCAGACGTTCGCATTTTCGGAACAGGGCTGCCGGAGGCGCCCGGCAGAAACCCCCTTTGTTACTTTTGAAGTTTGAGGTGGCAAGACAAGCAAGCAGCCCCAGTCTCTGTGCCTCTGTGCGAGCACTGCCATGGGCAGATGAGGCTGAGCAACAGCTTTCCAGGCTAGCCCCTTCTGGCTGCCAGCTATCTGCAGACGTTCGCATTCTCAGAGCAGGGCTGGGAAAGGTACTTGGCAGGTACCCTCACATTCCCAGGCTACGTTTGAAGTTTGAGGTGGCAACACAAGCAAGCAGCCCCAGTCCCTGTGCCTCTGTGCGAGCACTGCCATGGGCAGATGAGGCTGAGTAACAGATTTCCAGGCTAGCCCATTCTGGCTGCCAGCTATTTGCAGACGTTCGCATTTTCAGAGCAGGGCTGCCGGACGCGCCCGGCAGAGACACCCTTTGTTACGTGTGAAGTTTGAGGTGGCAAGACAAGCAAGAAGCCCCAGTCTCTGTGCCTCTGTGCGAGCACTGCCATGGGCAGATGAGGCTGAGCAACAGCTTTCCAGGCTAGCCCCTTCTGGCTGCCAGCTATCTGCAGACGTTCGCATTCTCGGAGCAGGGCTACGAAAGGAGCCTTGCAGGCGCACATCTATTTCCAGGATACGTGTGAATTTTGAGGTGGCAAGACAAGCAAGCAGCCCCAGTCTCTGTGCCTCTGTGCGAGCAGTGCCATGGGAAGGTGAGGCTGAGCAACAGCTTTTCAGGCTAGCCCCTTCTGCCTGCCAGCTCTCTGCAGACATTCGCATTTTCGGAGCAGGGCTGGGAAAGGCACTTGGCAGGTACCCTCCCATTCCCAGGCTACTTTTGAAGTTTGAGGTGGCAAGACAAGCAAGTAAGCCCCAGTCTCTGTGCCTCTGTGCGAGCAGTGCCATGGGCAGATGAGGCTGAGTAACAGCTTTCCAGGCTAGCCCCTTCTGTCTGTCAACTATCTGCAACTGTTCGCATTTTCGGAGCAGGGCTCAGGAGGCCCCCGGCACGGACCCCATAAGATACGTTTGAAGTCTGAGGTGTCAGACAAGCAAGCAGCCCCAGTCTCTGTGCCTCTGTGCGAGCAGTGTCATGGGCATGTGAGGCTGATTAACAGCTTTCCAGGCTAGCCCCTTCTGACTGCCAGCTATTTGCAGACGTTCGCATTTTTGGAACAGGGCTGCCGGAGCCGCCCGGCAGAGACCCCCTTCGTTACTTTTGAAGTTTGAGGTGGCAAGAGAAGCAAGTAGCCCCTGTCTCTGTGCTTGTGTGCGAGCAGTGCCATGCGCAGATGAGGCTGAGTAACAGCTTTCCAGGCTAGCGTCTTCTGGCTGCCAGCTATCTGCAGACGTTGGCATTTTCGGAGTAGGGTTGCCGGACGATCCCAAAAAGGACCCCGTAAGCTACGTTATGTTTGAGGTGGCAAGACAAGCAAGCAGCCCCAGTCTCTGTGCCTCTGTGCGAGCAGTGTCATAGGCACGTGAGGCTGAGCAACAGCTTTCCAGGCTAGCCCCTTCTGGCTGCCGGCTATTTGCAGACGTTCGCATTTTCGGAACAGGGCTGCCGGAGGCGCCCGGCAGAAACCCCCTTTGTTACTTTGAAGTTTGAGGTGGCAAGACAAGCAAGCAGCCCCAGTCTCTGTGCCTCTGTGCGAGCACTGCCATGGGCAGATGAGGCTGAGCAACAGCTTTCCAGGCTAGCCCCTTCTGGCTGCTTGCTATCTAGAGACGTTCGTATTTTCGAAGCAGGGCTGCTGGAGACACTCGGCATGGACCCTTTAAGCTACGTTTGAAGTTTGAGGTGGCAAGACAAGCAAGCAGCCCCAGTCTCTGTGCCTCTGTGCGAGCACTGCCATGGGCAGATGAGGCTGAGCAACAGCTTTCCAGGCTAGCCCCTTCTGGCTGCCAGCTATCTGCAGACGTTCGCATTCTCAGAGCAGGGCTGGGAAAGGTACATGGCAGGTACCCTCACATTCCCAGGCTACGTTTGAAGTTTGAGGTGTCAAGACAAGCAAGCAGCCCCAGTCTCTGTGCCTCTGTGCGAGCAGTGCCATGGGCAGATGAGGCTGAGTAACAGATTTCCAGGCTAGCCCATTCTGGCTGCCAGCTATTTGCAGACGTTCGCATTTTCAGAGCAGGGCTGCCGGAGGCGCCAGGCAGAGACACCCTTTTTTACGTGTGAAGTTTGAGGTGGCAAGACAAGCAAGCAGCCCCAGTCTCTGTGCCTCTGTGCGAGCACTGCCATGGGCAGATGAGGCTGAGCAACAGCTTTCCAGGCTGGCCCCTTCTGGCTGCCAGCTAGCTGCAGACGTTCTCATTTTTGGAGCAGGGCTGCCGGAGGCGCCCGGCACGGACCCCATAAGACACGTTTGAAGTTTGAGGTGGCAAGACAAGCAAGCAGCCCCAGTCTCTGTGCCTCTGTGCAAGCAGTGCCATGGGCAGATGAGGCTGAGCAACAGCTTTCCAGGCTAGTCCCTTCTGCCTGCCAGCTATCTGCAGACGTTCGCATTCTCGGAGAAGGGCTACGAAAGGAGCCTGGCAGGCGCACATCTATTTCCAGGTTACGTGTGAATTTTGAGGTGGCAAGACAAGCAAGCAGCCCCAGTCTCTGTGCCTCTGTGCGAGCAGTGCCATGGGAAGGTGAGGCTGAGCAACAGCTTTTCAGGCTAGCCCCTTCTGGCTGCCAGCTATCTGCAGACGTTCGCATTTTCGGAGTGGGGCTGTCGGACGATTCCAAAAAGGACCCCCTAAGGTACTTTTGAAGTTTGAGGTGGCAAGACAAGCAAGCAGCCCCAGTCTCTGCGCCTCTTTGCAAGCAGTGCCATGGGCAGATGAGGCTGAGCAACAGCTTTCCAGGCTAGACCCTTCTGGCTGCCGGCTATTTGCAGACGTTAGCATTTTGGGAACAGGGCTGCCGGAGCCGCCCGGGAGAGACCCCCTTTGTTACTTTTGAAGTTTGAGGTGGGAACACAAGCAAGAAGCCCCAGTCTCTGTGCCTCTGTGCGAGCAGTGCCATGGGCAGATGAGGCTGAGTAACAGCTTTCCAGGCTAGCCCCTTCTGGCTGCCAGCTATCTGCAGACGTTCGCATTCTCAGAGCAGGGCTGGGAAAGGTACTTGGCAGGTACACTCTCATTCCCAGGCTACGTTTGAAGTTTGAGGTGGCAACACAAGCAAGCAGCCCCAGTCCCTGTGCCCCTGTGCGAGCAGTGCCATGGGCAGATGAGGCTGAGCAACAGCTTTCCAGGCTAGCCCCTTCTGGCTGCCAGCTATCTGCAGACGTTCGCATTCTCAGAGCAGGGCTGGGAAAGGTACTTGGCAGGTACCCTCACATTCCCAGGCTACGTTTGAAGTTTGAGGTGGCAACACAAGCAAGCAGCCCCAGTCCCTGTGCCCCTGTGCGAGCAGTGCCATGGGCAGGTGAGGCTGAGTAACAGCTTTCCAGGCTAACCCATTCTGCCTGCCAGCTATCTGCAGACGTTCACATTTTCGGAGCAGGGCTGCAGGGGGCGCCTGTCACGGACACTCTAAGATATGTTTGAAGTTCGAGGTGGCAAGAAAAGCAAGTAGCCCCCGTCTCTGTGCCTCTGTGCGAGCACTGCCATGGGCAGATGAGGCTGAGTAACAGATTTCCAGGCTAGCCCATTCTGGCTGCCAGCTATTTGCAGACTTGCGCATTTTCAGAGAAGGGCTGCCGGAGGCGCCCGGCAGAGACACCCTTTGTTACGTGTGAAGTTTGAGGTGGCAAGACAAGCAAGCAGCCCCAGTCTCTGTGCCTCTGTGCGAGCACTGCCATGGGCATGTGAGGCTGAGCAACAGCTTTCCAGGCTAGCCCCTTCTGACTGCCAGCTATTTGCAGACGTTCGCATTTTTGGAACAGGGCTGCCGGAGCCGCAAGGCAGAGACCCCCTTCGTTACTTTTGAAGTTTGAGGTGGCAAGAGAAGCAAGTAGCCCCAGTCTCTGTGCCTCTGTGCGAGCAGTGCCATGCGCAGATGAGGCTGAGTAACAGCTTTCCAGGCTAGCCTCTTCTGGCTGCCAGCTATCTGCAGACGTTGGCATTTTCGGAGTAGGGTTGCCGGACGATCCCAAAAAGGACCCCCTAAGCTACGTTATGTTTGAGGTGGCAAGACAAGCAAGCAGCCCCAGTCTCTGTGCCTCTGTGCGAGCAGTGTCATGGGCACGTGAGGCTGAGCAACAGCTTTCCAGGCTAGCCCCTTCTAGCTGCCGGCTATTTGCAGACGTTCGCATTTTTGGAACAGGGCTGCCGGAGGCGCCTGGCAGAGACCCCCTTTGTTACTTTTGAAGTTTGAGGTGGCAAGACAAGCAAACCGCCCCAGTCTCTGTGCCTCTGTGCGAGCAGTGCCATGGGCAGATGAGGCTGAGCAACAGCTTTCCAGGCTAGCCCCTTCTGGCTGCCAGCGATCTGCAGACGTTCGAATTTTCGGAACAGGGCTGCCGGAGGCGCCCGGCAGACACCCCCTTTGTTAGTTTTGAATTTTGAGGTGGCAAGACAAGCAAGCAGCCCCAATCTCTGTTCCTCTGTGCGAGCAGTGCCATGGGCAGATGAGGCTGAGCAACAGCTTTCCAGGCTAACCCCTTCTGGCTGCCAGCTATCTACAGACGTTCGTATTTTTGAAGCAGGGCTGCTGCAGACACCCGGCATGGACACTTTAAGTTACATTTGAAGTTCGAGTTGGCAAGACAAGCAAGCAGCCCCAGTCTCTGTGCCTCTGTGCGAGCAGTGTCATGGGCAGAGGAGGCTGAGCAACAGCTTTCCAGGCTAGCCCCTTCTGGCTGCCAGCTATCTGCAGACGTTCGCATTTTCGGAGCAGGGCTGGGAAAGGTACTTGACAGGTACCCTCACATAACGAGGCTACGTTTGAATTTTGAGGTGGCAAGACAAGCAAGCAGCCCCAGTCTCTGTGCCTCTGTGCAAGCAGTGCCATGGGCAGATGACGCTCAGCAAAAGCTTTCCAGGCTAGCCCCTTCTGTCTGCCAGCTATTTGCAGACTTGCGCATTTTCGGAGCAGGGCTGCCGGAGGCGCCCGGCAGACAACCCTTTTATTACTTTTAAAGTTTGAAGTGGCAAGACAAGCAAGTAAGCCCCAGTCTCTGTGCCTCTGTGCGAGCAGTGCCATGGGAAGATGAGGCTGAGTAATAGCTTTCCAGGCTAGACCCTTCTAGCTGCCAGCTATCTACAGACGTTCGCATTTTCGGAGCAGGGCTGCTGGAGGCGCCCGGCACGGATCCTTAAAGCTACGTTTGAAGTTCGAGGTGGCAAGACAAGCAAGCAGCCCCAGTCTCTGTGCCTCTGTGCAATCAGTGCCATGGGCAGATGAGGCTGAGTAACAGCTTTCCAGGCTAGCCCCTTCTGGCTGCCAGCTATCTGAAGACGTTCGCATTTTCGGAGCAGGGCTGCCGGAGGCGCACAGCATGGACTACGAAATGTATGTCTGACGTTTGAGGTGGCAAGACAAGCAAGCAGTCCCAGTCTCTGAGCCTCTGTGCGAGCAGTGCCATGGGCAGATGAGGCTGAGCAATAGCTTTCCTGGCTAGCGCCTTCTAGCTTCCAGCTATCTTCAGACGTTCGCATTTTCAGAGCAGTGCTGTGAAAGGATCTTGGCAGTGACCCCCGCCATTTCCAGGACACGTTTGAAGTTTGAGGTGGCAAGATAAGCAAGCAGCCCCAGTCTCTGTGCCTCTGTGCAAGCAGTGCCATGAGCAGATGAGGCTGAGCAACAGCTTTCCAGGCTAGCCCCTTCTGGCTGCCAGCTATCAGCAGACGTTCGCATTATCGGAGCAGGGCTGCGAAAGGAGCCTGGTAGGGACACCCCATTCCCAGGATACGTTTGAAGTTTGAGGTGGCAAGACAAGCAAGCAGCCCCAGTCTCTGTGCCTCTGTGCGAGCACTGCCATGGGCAGATGAGGCTGAGCAACAGCTTTCCAGGCTAGCGCCTTCTATCTTACAGGTATCGGCAGACGTTCGCATTTTCGGAGCAGGGCTGTGAAAAAAGCTTGGCAGGGACCCCCGCCATTTTCAGGATACGTTTGAAGTTTGAGGTGGCAAGACAAGCAAGCAGCCCCAATATCTTTGCCTCTGTGCAAGCACTGCCATGGGCAGCTGAGGCTAAGCAACAGCTTTCCAGGCTAGCTCCTTCTGGCTGTCAGCTATCGGCAGACGTTCGCATTTTCGGAGCAGGGCTGCGAAAGGAGCTTTGAAGGGACCCTCCACATTCCCAAGCTACTTTTGAAGTATGAGGTGGACAAACAAGCAAGCAGCCCCAGTCTCTGTGCCTCTGTGCGAGCAGTGCCATGGGCAGATGAGGCTGAGCAACAGCTTTCCAGGCTAGCCCCTTCTGGCAGACAGCTATCTGAAGACGTTCGCATTTTCGGAGCAGGGCTGCCGAAGGCGATAAGCACGGACTCCGAAATGTATGTATGACGTTTGAGGTGGCAAGACAAGCAAGCAGCTCAAGTCTCTGTGCGTCTGTGCGAGCAGTGCCATGGGCAGATGAGGCTGAGCAACAGCTTTCCCCGCTATACACGTACACCTGCCTGTTATCTGCAGACGTTTATATTTTCAGAACTGGGCTGCAGGAGGCGCCCTACACGACCCCCTCAGATATGTTTGAAGTTTGAAGTGGTCATACAAACAAGCAGCCCCAGTCTCTGTGCCTCTGTGCGAGCACTGCCATGGGCAGATGAGGCTGAGCAACAGCTTTCCCCGCTAGACACGTGCGGCTGCCAGTTATCTGCAGACGTTTGCATTTTCGGAACTGGGCTGCAGGAGGCGCCCTACACGAACCCCCTAATATATGTTCGGAATTTGAAGTGGCAAGACAAGCAAGCAGCCCCAGTCTCTGTGCCTCTGTGCGAGCAGTGCCATGGGCAGATGAGGCTGAGCAACAGCTTTCCAGGCTAGAGCTTTCTAGCTTCCAGCTATCGGCAGACGTTAGCATTTCCAGAGGAGGGCTGGAAAGGAGCTTGGCAGGGACCCCCGCCATTTCCAGGATACGTTTGAAGTTTGAGGTGGCAAGACAAGCAAGCAGCCCCAGTCTCTGTGCCTTTGTGCGAGCAGTGCCATGGGCAGATGAGGGTGAGCAACAGCTTTCCAGGCTAGCTCCTTCTGGCTGCGAGGTATCGGCAGACGTTCGCATTTTTGGACCAGGGCTGCCGGAGGCGCCCCGTACGGAACCCCAAAGCTACGTTTGAAGTTCAAGGTGGCAAGACAAGCAAGCAGCACCAGTCTGTGTGCCTTTGTGCGAGCAGTGCCATGGGCAGATGAGGGTGAGCAACAGCTTTCCAGGCTAGCCCCTTCTGGCTGACAGCTTTCAGCAGACGTTTGCATTTTCGGAGCAAGGGCTGCGAAAGGAGCCTGGCAGGGACCCTCCTCATTCCCAAGCTACTTTTGAAGTATGAGGTGGCAAGACAAGCAAGCAGCCCCAGTCTCTGTGCCTCTGTGCGAGCAGTGCCATGAGCAGATGAGGCTTAGCAACAGGTTTCCAGGCTGCCCGCTTCTGTCTGCCATCTATCTGCACACGTTTGTATTTTCGGAGCAGGGCTGCGAAAGGAGCCTGACAGGGACCCTCCTCATTCCCAAGCTACGTTGGAAATGTGATGTAGCAATACAAGCAAGCAGCCCCAGTCTCTGTGCCTCTGTGCGAGCACTGCCATGAGCAGATGAGAGTGAGCAACAGCTTTCCAGGCTAGCCCCTTCTGGCTGCCAGCTATCTGCAGACGTTTGCATTTTCGGAGCAGGGCTGCGAAAGGAGCCTGGCAGGCGAATGTCCATTCCCAGGATACGTCTGAATTTTGAGATGGCAAGACAAGCAAGCAGTCCCAGTCTCTGTGTCTCTGTGCGAGCAGTGCATGGGCAGATGAGTCTGAGCAACAGCTTTCCACGCTATACACGTACAGCTGCCAGTTATCTGCAGACGTTTATATTTTCAGAGCTGGGCTGCAGGAGGCGCCCTACACGAACCCCTAAGATATGTTCGAAGTTTGAAGTGGCAAGACAAGAAAGCAGCCCCAGTCTCTGTGCCTCTGTGCGAGCAGTGCCATGGGCAGATGAGGCTGAGCAACAGCTTTCCAGGTTACCCCTTCTGGCTGCCACCTATCGGCAGACGTTTGCATTTTCGGAGCAGGGCTGTGAAAGGAGCTTTGAAGGGACCCTCCCCATTCCCAAGCTAATTTGAAGTATGAGGTGACAGAACAAGCAAGCAGCATCAGTTCCTGTGCCTCTGTGCGAGCAGTGCCATGAGCAGATGAGGCTGAGCAACAGCTTTCCAGGCTAGCCACTTCTGGCTTAAAGCTATAGGCAGACGTTCGCATTTTCAGAGCAGTGCTGTGAAAGGAGTTGGGCAGGGACCCCCGCCATTTCCAGGATACTTTTGAAGTTTGAGGTGGCAAGACAAGAAAGCAGCCCCAGTCTCTGTGCCTCTGTGCCAGCAGTGCCATGAGCAGATGAGGCTGAGCAACAGCTTTCCAGGTTAGCGCCTTCTAGCTTACAGCTATAGGCAGACGTTCGCATTTTCGGAGCAGGGCTGTGAAAGGAGCTTGGCAGGGACCCCCGCCGTTTCCAGGATACGTTTGAAGTTTGAGGTGGCAAGACAAGCAAGCAGCCCCAATATCTGTGCCTCTGTGCAAGCAGTGCCATGGGCAGATGAGGCTGAGCAACAGCTTTCCAGGCTAGCCCCTTCTGACTTCCAGCTATCGGCAGACGTTCGCATTTTCAGAACAGGGCTGAGAAAGGAGCTTTGAAGGGACCCTCCCCATTCCCAAGCTACCTTTGAAGTATGAGGTGGAAAGACAAGCAAGCAGCCCCAGTCTCTGTGCATCTGTGCGAGCAGTGCCATGAGCAGATGAGGCTGAGCAACAGCTTTCCAGGCTAGCCCCTTCTGTCTGCCAGCTATCTGCAGACGTTCGCATTTTTGGACCAGGGCTGCCGGAGGCGTCCGGCATGGAATCCCAAATATACGTTTGAAGTTTAAGGTGGTAAGACAAGCAAGGAGCACCAGTCTGTGTGCCTCTGTGCGAGCAGAGCCATGGGCAGATGAGGCTGAGCAACAGCTTTCCAGGCTAGCCCCTTCTGGCTGCCATCTATCAGCAGACGTTCGCATTTTCGGACCAAGGGCTGCGAAAGGAGCCTGGCAGGGACCCTCCCCATTCCCAAGCTTCGTTTGAAGTATGAGGTGGAAAGACAAGCAAGCAGCCCCAGTCTCTGTGCCTCTGTGCGAGCAGTGCCATGAGCAGATGAGGGTGAGCTACAGCTTTCCAGGCTAGCCCCTTCTGGCTGTCAGCTATCTGCAGACGTTCGCATTTTTGGACCAGGGCTGCCGGAGGCGCCCGGTACGGAACCCCAAAGCTACGTTTGAAGTTTAAGATGGTAAGACAAGCAAGCAGCCCCAGTCTCTGTGCCTCTGTGCGAGCAGTGCCGTGAGCAGATGAGGCTGAGCAACAGCTTTCCAGGGTAGACCCTTCTGGCTGCCATCTATCTGCACACGTTCGTATTTTCGGAGCTGGGCTACGAAAGGAGCCTGGCAGGCGCCCTCCCCATTCCCAAGCTACGTTTGAAATATGATGTGGCAAGACAAGCAAGCAGCCCCAGTCTCTGTGCCTCTGAGCGAGCAGTGCCATGGGCAGATGAGGCTGAGCAACAGCTTTCCAGGCCAGCCCCTTCTGGCTGCCATCTATCTGCACACATTTGTATTTTCGGAGCAGGGCTACGAAAGGAGCCTGGCAGGCGCACGTCCATTCCCAGGATACTTTTCAATTTTGAGATTGCAAGACAAGCAAGCAGCCCCAGTCTCTGTGCCTCTGTGCGAGCAGTGCCATGGGCAGATGAGGCTGAGCAACAGCTTTCCAGGCTAGCTCCTTCTGGCTGCGCGGTATCGGCAGACGTTTGCATTTTTGGAGCAGGGCTGCCGGAGGCGCCCGACACGGACTCCCAAAGGTACGATTGAAGTTTGAAGTGTAACGACTAGCAAGCAGCCCCAGTCTCTGTGCCTCTGTGCAAGCAGTGCCATGGGCAGATGAGGCTGAGCAGCAGCTTTCCCCGCTATACACGTACAGCTGCCAGTTATCTGCAGACGTTTATATTTTCAGAGCTGGGCTGCAGGAGGCGCCCTACACGAACCCCTAAGATATGTTCGAAGTTTGAAGTGGCAAGACAAGAAAGCAGCCCCAGTCTCTGTGCCTCGGTGAGAGCAGTGCCATGGGCAGATGAGGCTGAGCAACAGCTTTCCAGGTTACCCCTTCTGGCTGCCACCTATCGGCAGACGTTTGCATTTTCGGAGCAGGGCTGTGAAAGGAGCTTTGAAGGGACCCTCCCCATTCCCAAGCTAATTTGAAGTATGAGGTGACAGAACAAGCAAGCAGCATCAGTTCCTGTGCCTCTGTGCGAGCAGTGCCATGAGCAGATGAGGCTGAGCAACAGCTTTCCAGGCTAGAGCCTTCTAGCTTCCAGCTATCGGCAGACGTTAGCATTTCCAGAGCAGGGCTGGAAAGGAGCTTGGCAGGGACCCCCGCCATTTCCAGTATACCTTTGAAGTTTGAGGTGGCAAGACAAGCAAGCAGCCCCAGTCTGTGTGCCTCTGTGCGAGCAGTGCCATGAGCAGATGAGACTGAGCAACAGCTTTCCAGGCTAGCCCCTTCTGTCTGTCATCTATCTGCACACGTTTGTATTTTCGGAGCAGGGCTACGAAAGGAGCCTGGCAGGCACCCTCCCCATTCCCAAGCTACGTTTGAAATATGATGTAGCAAGACAAGCAAGCAACCCCAGTCTCTGTGCCTCTGTGCGAGCAGTGCCATGGGCAGATGAGGCTGAGCAACAGCTTTCCAGGTTACCCGTTCTGGCTGCCACCTATTGGCAGACGTTTGCATTTTCGAAGCAGGGCTGCTGGATGCGCCCGGCACGGAAACCCAAAGTTACGTTTGAATTTTGAGGTGGCAAGACAAGCAAGGAGCCCCACTCTCTGTGCCTCTGTGCGAGCAGTGCCATGGGGAGATGAGGCTCAGCAAAAGCTTTGCAGGCTAGCCCCTTCTGGCTGCCAGGTATCGGCAGACGTTCGCATTTTCGGAACAGGGCTGCGAAAGGAGCCTGGCAGGGACCATCCCCATTTCAAGGCTACGTTTGAAATATGATGTGGCAAGACAAGCAAGCAGCCCCAGTCTCTGTGCCTCTGTGCGAGCAGTGCCATGGGCAGATGAGGCTGAGCAACAGCTTTCCCCGCTAGACACGTACGGCTGCCAGCTATCTGCAGACGTTAGCATTTTCGGAGCAGGGCTGCGGGAGGCACCCAGCATGGACTCCGAAATGTATGTCTGACGTTTGAGGTGGCAAGACAAGCAAGCAGCCCCAGTCTCTGTGCCTCTGTGCAAGCAGTGCCATGGGCAGATGAGGCTGAGCAACAGCTTTCCAGGCTAGCCCCTTCTGGCTGCCAGCTATCGGCAGACGTTCGCATTTTCAGAGCAGTGCTGTGAAAGGAGCTTGGCAGGGACCCCCCACAATTCCAGGATACTTTTGAAGTTTGAGGTGGCAAGACAAGCAAGCAGCCCCAGTCTCCATGCCTCTGTGCGAGCAGTGCCATGGGCAGATGAGGCTGAGCAACAGCTTTCCAGGCTAGCCCCTTATGGCTGCCAGCTATCAGCAGACGTTCGCATTTTCGGAGCAAGGGCTGTGAAAGGAGCCCGGCAGGGACCCTCCCCATTCCCAAGCTGCGTTTGAAGTATGACGTGGCAAGAGAAGCAAGCAGTCCCAGTCTCTGTGCCTCTGTGCGAGCAGTGCCATGAGCAGATGAGGCTGAGCAACAGCTTTCCAGGCTAGCCGCTTCTGTCTGCCAGCTATTTGCACACGTTTGTATTTTCGGAGCAGGGCTACGAAAGGAGCCTGGCAGGGACCCTCCCCATTCCCAAGCTACGTTGGAAATATGATGTAGCAAGACAAGCAAGCAACCCCAGTCTCTGTGCCTCTGTGCGAGCAGTGCCATGGGCAGATGAGGCTGAGCAACAGCTTTCCAGGTTACCCTTTCTGGCTGCCACCTATCGGCAGACGTTTGCATTTTTGAAGCAGGGCTGCTGGATGCGCCCGGCACGGAAACCCAAAGCTACGTTTGAATTTTGAGGTGGCAAGACAAGCAAGCAGCCCCAGTCTCTGTGCCTCTGTGCGAGCAGTGCCATGGGGAGATGAGGCTGAGCAACAGCTTTCCAGGCTAGCCCCTTCTGGCTGCCAGCTATCGGCAGACGTTCGCATTTTCGGAGCAGGGCTGCGAAAGGAGCCTGGCAGGGATTATCCCCATTTCAAGGCTACGTTTGAAATATGATGTGGCAAGACAAGCAAGCAGCCCCAGTCTCTGTGCTCTGTGCGAGCAGTGCCATGAGCAGATGAGGCTGAGCAACAGCTTTCCCCGCTAGACACGTACGGCTGCCAGCTATCTGCAGACGTTAGCATTTTCGGAGCAGGGCTGCCGGAGGCACCCAGCATGGACTCCGAAATGTATGTCTGACGTTTGAGGTGGCAAGACAAGCAAGCAGCCCCAGTCTCTGTGCCTCTGTGCGAGCAGTGCCATGGGCAGATGAGGCTGAGCAAAAGCTTTGCAGGCTAGCCCCTTCTGGCTGCCAGCTATCGGCAGACGTTCGCATTTTAGGAGCAGGGCTGCGAAAGGAGCCTGGCAGGGACCATGCCCATTTCAAGGCTACGTTTGAAATATGATGTGGCAAGACAAGCAAGCAGCCCCAGTCTCTGTGCCTCTGTGCGAGCAGTGCCATGGGCAGATGAGGCTGAGCAACAGCTTTCACCGCTAGACACGTACGGCTGCCAGCTATCTGCAGACGTTAGCATTTTCGGAGCAGGGCTGCCGGAGGCACCCAGCATGGACTCCAAAATGTATGTCTGACGTTTGAGGTGGCAAGACAAGCAAGCAGCCCAAGTATCTGTGCCTCTGTGCAAGCAGTGCCATGAGCAGATGAGGCTGAGCAACAGCTTTCCCCGCTAGCCTCTTCTGGCTGCCAGCTATCGGCAAACGTTCGCATTTTCAGAGCAGCACTGTGAAAGGAGCTTTGAAGGGACCCTCCCCATTCCCAGGATACGTTTGAATTTTGAGGTGGCAAGACAAGCAAGCAGCCCAAGTCTCTGTGCCACTGTGCGAGCAGTGCCAAGGGCAGATGAGGTTGAGCAACAGCTTTCCCCGCTAGACACGTACGTCTCCCAGCTCTCTGCAGACGTTTGCATTTTCGGGACTGGACTGCAGGAGGCACCCTACACGAACCCCCTAATATATGTTCGAAGTTTGAAGTGGCAAGACAAGCAAGCAGCCCCAGTGTCTCTGTGCCTCTGTACGAGCACTGCCATGAGCAGATGAGGCTGAGCAACAGCTTTCCAGGTTACCCCTTCTGGCTGCCACCTATCGGCAGACGTTTGCATTTTCGAAGCAGGGCTGCCGGATGCGCCCGGCGCGGAACCCCAAATCTACGTTTGAATTTTGAGGTGGCAAGACAAGCAAGCAGCCCCAGTCTCTGTTCCTCTGTGCGAGCAGTGCCATGGGCAGATGAGGCTGAGCAACAGCTTTGCAGGCTAGCCCCTTCTGGCTGCCAGCTATCTGCAGACGTTCGCATTTTCGGAGCAGGGCTGCGAAAGGAGCCTGGCAGGGACCCTCCCCATTCCCAAGCTACTTTTGAAGTATGAGGTGGAAAGACAAGCAAGCAGCCAGAGTCTCTGTGCCTCTGTGCGAGCAGTGCCATGAGCAGATGAGGGTGAGCAACAGCTTTCCAGGCTAGCCCCTTCTGTCTGCCATCTATCTGCACACGTTTGTATTTTCGGAGCTGGGCTACGAAAGGAGCCTGGCAGGCGCCCTCCCCATTCCCAAGCTACGTTTGAAATATGATGTGGCAAGACAAGCAAGCAGCCCCAGTCTCTGTGCCTCTGAGCGAGCAGTGCCATGGGCAGATGAGGCTTAGCAACAGCTTTCCAGGCCAGCCCCTTCTGGCTGCCATCTATCTGCACACATTTGTATTTTCGGAGCAGGGCTACGAAAGGAGCCTGGCAGGCGCACGTCCATTCCCAGGATACTTTTCAATTTTGAGATTGCAAGACAAGCAAGCAGCCCCAGTCTCTGTGCCTCTGTGCCAGCAGTGCCATGGGCAGATGAGGCTGAGCAACAGCTTTCCAGGCTAGCTCCTTCTGGCTGCGCGGTATCGGCAGACGTTTGCATTTTTGGAGCAGGGCTGCCGGAGGCGCCCGACACGGACTCCCAAAGGTACGATTGAAGTTTGAAGTGTAACGACTAGCAAGCAGCCCCAGTCTCTGTGCCTCTGTGCAAGCAGTGCCATGGGCAGATGAGGCTGAGCAGCAGCTTTCCCCGCTATACACGTACAGCTGCCAGTTATCTGCAGACGTTTATATTTTCAGAGCTGGGCTGCAGGAGGCGCCCTACACGAACCCCTAAGATATGTTCGAAGTTTGAAGTGGCAAGACAAGAAAGCAGCCCCAGTCTCTGTGCCTCTGTGCGAGCAGTGCCATGGGCAGATGAGGCTGAGGAACAGCTTTCCAGGTTAGCGCCTTCTAGCTTACAGCTATAGGCAGACGTTCGCATTTTCGGAGCAGGGCTGTGAAAGGAGCTTGGCAGGGACCCCCGCCGTTTCCAGGATACGTTTGAAGTTTGAGGTGGCAAGACAAGCAAGCAGCCCCAGTCTCTGTGCCTCTGTGCCAGCAGTGCCATGAGCAGATGAGGCTGAGCAACAGCTTTCCAGGTTAGCGCCTTCTAGCTTACAGCTATAGGCAGACGTTTGCATTTTCGGAGCAGGGCTGTGAAAGGAGCTTTGAAGGGACCCTCCCCATTCCCAAGCTACTTTTGAAGTATGAGGTGACAGAACAAGCAAGCAGCATCAGTTCCTGTGCCTCTGTGCGAGCAGTGCCATGAGCAGATGAGGCTGAGCAACAGCTTTCCAGGCTAGCCACTTCTGGCTTAAAGCTATAGGCAGACGTTCGCATTTTCAGAGCAGTGCTGTGAAAGGAGTTGGGCAGGGACCCCCGCCATTTCCAGGATACTTTTGAAGTTTGAGGTGGCAAGACAAGCAAGCAGCCCCAGTCTCTGTGCCTCTGTGCCAGCAGTGCCATGAGCAGATGAGGCTGAGCAACAGCTTTCCAGGTTAGCGCCTTCTAGCTTACAGCTATAGGCAGACGTTCGCATTTTTGGACCAGGGCTGCCGGATGCGTCCGGCATGGAACCCCAAATCTACGTTTGCAGTTTAAGGTGGTAAGACAAACAAGCAGCCCCAGTCTCTGTGCCTCTGTGCGAGCAGTGCCGTGAGCAGATGAGGCTGAGCAACAGCTTTCCAGGGTAGACCCTTCCGGCTGCCATCTATCTGCACACGTTTGTATTTTCGGAGCTGGGCTACGAAAGGAGCCTGGCAGGCGCACGTCCATTCCCAGGATACTTTTCAATTTTGAGATTGCAAGACAAGCAAGCAGCCCCAGTCTCTGTGCCTCTGTGCGAGCAGTGCCATGGGCAGATGAGGCTGAGCAACAGCTTTCCAGGCTAGCTCCTTCTGGCTGCGCGGTATCGGCAGACGTTTGCATTTTTGGAGCAGGGCTGCCGGAGGCGCCCGACACGGACTCCCAAAGGTACGATTGAAGTTTGAAGTGTAACGACTAGCAAGCAGCCCCAGTCTCTGTGCCTCTGTGCAAGCAGTGCCATGGGCAGATGAGGCTGAGCAGCAGCTTTCCCCGCTATACACGTACAGCTGCCAGTTATCTGCAGACGTTTATATTTTCAGAGCTGGGCTGCAGGAGGCGCCCTACACGAACCCCTAAGATATGTTCGAAGTTTGAAGTGGCAAGACAAGAAAGCAGCCCCAGTCTCTGTGCCTCGGTGAGAGCAGTGCCATGGGCAGATGAGGCTGAGCAACAGCTTTCCAGGTTACCCCTTCTGGCTGCCACCTATCGGCAGACGTTTGCATTTTCGGAGCAGGGCTGTGAAAGGAGCTTTGAAGGGACCCTCCCCATTCCCAAGCTACTTTTGAAGTATGAGGTGACAGAACAAGCAAGCAGCATCAGTTCCTGTGCCTCTGTGCGAGCAGTGCCATGAGCAGATGAGGCTGAGCAACAGCTTTCCAGGCTAGAGCCTTCTAGCTTCCAGCTATCGGCAGACGTTAGCATTTCCAGAGCAGGGCTGGAAAGGAGCTTGGCAGGGACCCCCCGCCATTTCCAGTATACCTTTGAAGTTTGAGGTGGCAAGACAAGCAAGCAGCCCCAGTCTGTGTGCCTCTGTGCGAGCAGTGCCATGAGCAGATGAGACTGAGCAACAGCTTTCCAGGTTAGCCCCTTCTGTCTGTCATGTATCTGCACACGTTTGTATTTTCGGAGCAGGGCTACGAAAGGAGCCTGGCAGGCACCCTCCCCATTCCCAAGCTACGTTTGAAATATGACGTGGCAAGAGAAGCAAGCAGCCCCAGTCTCTGTGCCTCTATGCGAGCAGTGCCATGAGCAGATGAGGCTTAGCAACAGCTTTCCAGGCTAGCGGCTTCTGTCTGCCATCTATCTGCACACGTTTGTATGTTCGGAGCAGGGCTACGAAAGGAGCCTGGCAGGGACCCTCCCCATTCCCAAGCTACGTTGGAAATATGATGTAGCAAGACAAGCAAGCAACCCCAGTCTCTGTGCCTCTGTGCGAGCAGTGCCATGGGCAGATGAGGCTGAGCAACAGCTTTCCAGGTTACCCGTTCTGGCTGCCACCTATTGGCAGACGTTTGCATTTTCGAAGCAGGGCTGCTGGATGCGCCCGGCACGGAAACCCAAAGCTACGTTTGAATTTTGAGGTGGCAAGACAAGCAAGGAGCCCCACTCTCTGTGCCTCTGTGCGAGCAGTGCCATGGGGAGATGAGGCTCAGCAAAAGCTTTGCAGGCTAGCCCCTTCTGGCTGCCAGCTATCGGCAGACGTTCGCATTTTCGGAGCAGGGCTGCGAAAGGAGCCTGGCAGGGATCATCCCCATTTCAAGGCTACGTTTGAAATATGATGTGGCAAGACAAGCAAGCAGCCCCAGTCTCTGTGCCTCTGTGCGAGCAGTGCCATGGGCAGATGAGGCTGAGCAACAGCTTTCCCCGCTAGACACGTACGGCTGCCAGCTATCTGTAGACGTTAGCATTTTCGGAGCAGGGCTGCCGGAGGCACCCAGCATGGACTCCGAAATGTATGTCTGACGTTTGAGGTGGCAAGACAAGCAAGCAGCCCCAGTCTCTGTGCCTCTGTGCGAGCAGTGCCATGGGCAGATGAGGCTGAGCAACAGCTTTCCAGGCTAGCCCCTTCTGGCTGCCAGCTATCGGCAGACGTTCGCATTTTCAGAGCAGTGCTGTGAAAGGACCTTGGCAGGGACCCCCCACAATTCCAGGATACTTTTGAAGTTTGAGGTGGCAAGACAAGCAAGCAGCCCCAGTCTCCGTGCCTCTGTGCGAGCAGTGCCATGGGCAGATGAGGCTGAGCAACAGCTTTCCAGGCTAGCCCCTTATGGCTGCCAGCTATCAGCAGACGTTCGCATTTTCGGAGCAAGGGCTGTGAAAGGAGCCCGGCAGGGACCCTCCCCATTCCCAAGCTGCGTTTGAAGTATGACGTGGCAAGAGAAGCAAGCAGCCCCAGTCTCTGTGCCTCTGTGCGAGCAGTGCCATGAGCAGATGAGGCTGAGCAACAGCTTTCCAGGCTAGCCGCTTCTGTCTGCCAGCTATCTGCACACGTTTGTATTTTCGGAGCAGGGCTACGAAAGGAGCCTGGCAGGGACCCTCCCCATTCCCAAGCTACGTTGGAAATATGATGTAGCAAGACAAGCAAGCAACCCCAGTCTCTGTGCCTCTGTGCGAGCAGTGCCATGGGCAGATGAGGCTGAGCAACAGCTTTCCAGGTTACCCTTTCTGGCTGCCACCTATCGGCAGACGTTTGCATTTTTGAAGCAGGGCTGCTGGATGCGCCCGGCACGGAAACCCAAAGCTACGTTTGAATTTTGAGGTGGCAAGACAAGCAAGCAGCCCCAGTCTCTGTGCCTCTGTGCGAGCAGTGCCATGGGGAGATGAGGCTGAGCAACAGCTTTCCAGGCTAGCCCCTTCTGGCTGCCAGCTATCGGCAGACGTTCGCATTTTCGGAGCAGGGCTGCGAAAGGAGCCTGGCAGGGATCATCCCCATTTCAAGGCTACGTTTGAAATATGATGTGGCAAGACAAGCAAGCAGCCCCAGTCTCTGTGCTCTGTGCGAGCAGTGCCATGGGCAGATGAGGCTGAGCAACAGCTTTCCCCGCTAGACACGTACGGCTGCCAGCTCTCTGCAGACGTTTGCATTTTCGGAGCAGGGCTGCCGGAGGCACCCAGCATGGACTCCGAAATGTATGTCTGACGTTTGAGGTGGCAAGACAAGCAAGCAGCCCCAGTCTCTGTCCCTCTGTGCGAGGAGTGCCATGGGCAGATGAGGCTGAGCAAAAGCTTTGCAGGCTAGCCCCTTCTGGCTGCCAGCTATCGGCAGACGTTCGCATTTTAGGAGCAGGGCTGCGAAAGGAGCCTGGCAGGGACCATGCCCATTTCAAGGCTACGTTTGAAATATGATGTGGCAAGACAAGCAAGCAGCCCCAGTCTCTGTGCCTCTGTGCGAGCAGTGCCATGGGCAGATGAGGCTGAGCAACAGCTTTCACCGCTAGACACGTACGGCTGCCAGCTATCTGCAGACGTTAGCATTTTCGGAGCAGGGCTGCCGGAGGCACCCAGCATGGACTCCAAAATGTATGTCTGACGTTTGAGGTGGCAAGACAAGCAAGCAGCCCCAGTCTCTGTGCCTCTGTGCGAGCAGTGCCATGGGCAGATGAGGCTAAGCAACAGCTTTCCAGGCTAGTGCCTTCTAGCTTCCAGCTATCGGCAGACGTTCGCATTTTCAGAGCAGTGCTGTGAATGGAGCTTGGCAGGGACCCCCACCATTTCCAGGACATTTTTGAGGTTTGAGGTTGCAAGACAATCAAGCAGCCCAAGTATCCGTGCCTCTGTGCAAGCAGTGCCATGAGCAGATGAGGCTTAGCAACAGGTTTCCAGGCTACCCGCTTCTGTCTGCCATCTATTTGCACACGTTTGTATTTTCGGAGCAGGGCTAGTAAAGGAGCCTGGCGGGGACCCTCCCCATTCCCAAGCTACGTTTGAAGTTTGAGGTGGCAAGACAAGCAAGCAGCCCCAGTCTCTGTGCCTCTGTGCGAGCAGTGCCATGGGCAGATGAGGCTGAGCAGCAGCTTTCCCCGCTATACACGTACAGCTGCCAGTCATCTGCAGACATTTATATTTTCAGAGCTGGACTGCATGAGGCGCCCTACACGAACCCCTAAGATATGTTCGAAGTTTGAAGTGGCAAGACAAGCAAGCAGCCCCAGTCTCTGTGCCTCTATGCGAGCACTGCCATGGGCAGATGAGGCTGAGCAACAGCATTCCAGGTTACCCCTTCTGGCTGCCACCTATCGGCAGACGTTTGCATTTTCGAAGCAGGGCTGCCGGATGCGCCCGGCGCGGAACCCCAAAGCTACGTTTGAATTTTGAGTTGGCAAGACAAGCAAGCAGCCCCAGTCTCTGTTCCTCTGTGCGAACAGTGCCATGGGCAGATGAGGCTGAGCAACAGCTTTGCAGGCTAGCCCCTTCTGGCTGCCAGCTATCTGCAGACGTTCGCATTTTCGGAGCAGGGCTGCGAAAGGAGCCTGGCAGGGACCCTCCCCATTTCCAAGCTACGTTTGAAATATGATGTGGCAAGACAAGCAGGCAGCCACAGTCTCTGTGCCTCTGTGCGAGCAGTGCCATGGGCAGATGAGGCTGAGCAACAGCTTTCCCCGCTAGACACGTACGGCTGCCAGCTCTCTGCAGACGTGTGCATTTTCGGGACTGGACTGCAGGAGTCACCCTACACGAACCAACTAATATATGTTCGAAGTTTGAAGTGGCAAGACAAGCAAGCAGCCCCAGTGTCTCTGTGCCTCTGTGCGAGCAGTGCCATGGGCAGATGAGGCTCAGCAAAACCTTTCCAGGCTAGCTCCTTCTGGCTGCCAGCTATCTGCAGACGTTCACATAATCAGAGCACTGCTGCGAAAGGAGCCTGGCAGGGACACCTCTATTCCCAGGATACGTTTGAATTTTGAGGTGGCAAGACAAGCAAGCAGCCCCAGTCTCTGTGCCTCTGTGCCAGCAGTGCCATGAGCAGATGAGGCTTAGCAACAGCTTTCCAGGCCAGCCCCTTCTGGCTGCCATCTATCTGCACACATTTGTATTTTCGGAGCAGGGCTACAAAAGGAGCCTGGCAGACGCACGTCCATTCCCAGGATACTTTTCAATTTTGAGATTGCAAGACAAGCAAGCAGCCCCAGTCTCTGTGCCTCTGTGCGAGCAGTGCCATGGGCAGATGAGGCTCAGCAACAGCTTTCCAGGCTAGCCCCTTCTGGCTGACAGCTATCTGAAGACGTTCGCATTTTCGGAGCAGGGCTGCCGGAGGCGATAAGCACGGACTCCGAAATGTATGTATGACGTTTGAGGTGGCAAGACAAGCAAGCAGCCCCAGTCTCTGTGCCTCTGTGCGAGCAGTGCCATGGGCAGATGAGGCTGAGCAACAGCTTTCCCCGCTATACACGTACAGCTGCCAGTTATCTGCAGACGTTTATATTTTCAGAGCTGGGCTGCAGGAGGCGCCCTACACGAACCCCTAAGATATGTTTGAAGTTTGAGGTGGCAATACAAACAAGCAGCCCCAGTCTCTGTGCCTCTGTGCGAGCACTGCCATGGGCAGATGAGGCTGAGCAACAGCTTTCCCCGCTAGACACGTACGGCTGCCAGCTCTCTGCAGACGTGTGCATTTTCGGGACTGGACTGCAGGAGGCACCCTACACGAACCCCCTAATATATATTCGAAGTTTGAAGTGGCAAGACAAGCAAGCAGCCCCAGTGTCTCTGTGCCTCTGTGCGAGCAGTGCCATGGGCAGATGAGGCTCAGCAAAACCTTTCCAGGCTAGCCCCTTCTGGCAGCCAGCTATCTGAAGACGTTCGCATTTTCGGAGTAGGGCTGCCGGAGGCGCCCAGCATGGACTCCGAAATGTATGTCTGACGTTTGAGGTGGCAAGACAAGCAAGCAGCCCCAGTCTCTGTGCCTCTGTGCGAGCAGTGCCATGGGCTGATGAGGCTGAGCAACAGCTTTCCAGGCTAGTGCCCTCCAGCTTCCAGCTATCGGCAGACGTTCACATTTTCAGAGAAGTGCTGTGAAAGGAGCTTGGCAGGGACCCCCGCCATTTCCAGGACACTTTTGAAGTTTGAGGTGTCAAGACAAGCAAGCAGCCCAAGTATCTGTGCCTCTGTGCGAGCAGTGCCATGAGCAGATGAGGCTGAGCAACAGCTTTCCAGGCTAGCCTCGTCTGGCTGCCAGCTATCTGCAGACGTTTGCATTATCGGAGCAGTGCTATGAAAAGAGCCTGGCAGGCGAATGTCCATTCCCAGGATACGTTTGAATTTTGAGGTGGCAAGACAAGGAAGCAGTCCCAGTCTCTGTGCCTCTGTGCGAGCAGTGCCATGAGCAGATGAGACTGAGCAATAGCTTTCCACGCTAGACAGGTACGGCTGCCAGTTATCTGCAGACGTTTGCATTTTCGGAACTGGGCTGCAGGAGGCGCCCTACATGAACCCCCTATAATATGTTCGAAGTTTGAAGTGGCAAGACAATCAAGCAGCCCCAGTCTCTGTGCCTCTGTGCGAGCACTGCCATGAGCAGATGAGGCTGAGCAACAGCTTTCCAGGCTAGCCCCTTCTGGCTGCCAGCAATCGGCAGACGTTCGCATTTTTGGAGCAGGGCTGCGAAAGGAGCTTTGAAAGGACCCTCCCCATTCCCAAACTACTTTTGAAGTATGAGGTGGAAAGACAAGCAAGCAGCCCCAGTCTCTGTGCCTCTGTGCGAGCAGTGCCATGAGCAGATGAGGCTGAGCAACAGCTTTCCAGGCTAGCCCCTTCTGGCTGCCAGCTATCTGCAGACATTTGCATTATCGGAGCAGTGCTACGAAGAGAGCCTGGCAGGCGCATGTCCATTCCCAGGATACATTTGAATTGTGATGTGGCAAGACAAGCAAGCAGCCCCAGTCTCTGTGCCTCTGTGCGAGCAGTGCCATGGGCAGATGAGGCTGAGCAACAGCTTTCCAGGCTAGCCCCTTCTGGCTCCCAGCTATCTGCAGACGTTCGCATTTTCGGAACAAGGGCTTCGAAAGGAGCTTTGCAGGGACCCTCCCCATTCCCAAGCTACGTTTGAAGTATGAGGTGGCAAGACAAGCAAGCAGCCCCAGTCTCTGTGCCTCTATGCGAGCAGTGCCATGAGCACATGAGGCTTAGCAACAGCTTTCCAGGCCAGCCCCTTCTGGCTGCCATCTATCTGCACACATTTGTATTTTCGGAGCAGGGCTACAAAAGGAGCCTGGCAGACGCACGTCCATTCCCAGGATACTTTTCAATTTTGAGATTGCAAGACAAGCAAGCAGCCCCAGTCTCTGTGCCTCTGTGCGAGCAGTGCCATGGGCAGATAAGGCTGAGCAACAGCTTTCCAGGCTAGCCCCTTCTGGCTGACAGCTATCTGAAGACGTTCGCATTTTCGGAGCAGGGCTGCCGGAGGCGATAAGCACGGACTCCGAAATGTATGTATGACGTTTGAGGTGGCAAGACAAGCAAGCAGCCCCAGTCTCTGTGCCTCTGTGCGAGTAGTGCCATGAGCAGATGAGGCTGAGCAACAGCTTTCCAGGCTAGCCCCTTCTGGCTGCCAGCTATTTGCACACGTTTGTGTTTTCGGAGCAGGGCTAGTAAAGGAGCCTGGCGGGGACCCTCCCCATTCCCAAGCTACGTTTGAAGTTTGAGGTGGCAAGACAAGCAAGCAGCCCCAGTCTCTATGCCTCTGTGCGAGCAGTGCCATGGGCAGATGAGGCTGAGCAGCAGCTTTCCCCGCTATACACGTACAGCTGCCAGTCATCTGCAGACATTTATATTTTCAGAGCTGGACTGCATGAGGCGCCCTACACGAACCCCTAAGATATGTTCGAAGTTTGAAGTGGCAAGACAAGCAAGCAGCCCCAGTCTCTGTGCCTCTGTGCAAGCACTGCCATGGGCAGATGAGGCTGAGCAACAGCTTTCCAGGTTACCCCTTCTGGCTGCCACCTATCGGCAGAGGTTCGCATTTTCGGAGCAGGGCTGCGAAAGGAGCCTGGCAGGGACCCTCCCCATTTCCAAGCTACGTTTGAAATATGATGTGGCAAGACAAGCAAGCAGCCCCAGTCTCTGTACCTCTGTGCGAGCAGTGCCATGGGCAGATGAGGTTGAGCAACAGCTTTCCCCGCTAGACTCGTATGGCTGCCAGCTCTCTGCAGACGTTTGCATTTTCGGGACTGGACTGCAGGAGGCACCCTACACGAACCCCCTAATATATGTTCGAAGTTTGAAGTGGCAAGACAAGCAAGCAGCCCCAGTGTCTCTGTGCCTCTGTGCGAGCAGTGCCATGGGCAGATGAGGCTCAGCAAAAGCTTTCCAGGCTAGCTCCTTCTGGCTGCCAGCTATCTGCAGACGTTCGCATAATCAGAGCACTGCTGCGAAAGGAGCCTGGCAGGGACCCCTCTATTCCCAGGATACGTTTGAATTTTGAGGTGGCAAGACAAACAAGCAACCCCAGTCTCTGTGTCTCTGTGCGAGCAGTGCCATGAGCAGATGAGGCTGAGCAACAGCTTTCCAGGCTAGACCCTTCTGGCTGCCAGCTATCTGCAGACGTTCGCATTTTCGGAACAGGGCTTCCGGTGGCGCCCGGTACGGAACCCCAAAGCTACGTTTGAAGTTTAAGGTGCTAAGACAAGCAAGCAGCCCCAGTCTGTGTGCCTCTGTGCGAGCAGTGCCGTGAGCAGATGAGGCTGAGCAACAGCTTTCCAGGCTAGCCCCTTCTGGCTGACAGTTATCAGCAGACATTCGCATTTTCGGAGCAAGGGCTGCGAAAGGATCTGGGCAGGGACCCCCGCCATTCCCAAGCTACGTTTGAAGTATGAGGTGGCAAGAGAAGCAAGCAGCCCCAGTCTCTGTGCCTCTGTGCGAGTAGTGCCATGAGAAGATGAGGCTTAGCAACAGGTTTCCAGGCTACCCGCTTCTGTCTGCCATCTATTTGCACACGTTTGTATTTTCGGAGCAGGGCTAGTAAAGGAGCCTGGCGGGGACCCTCCCCATTCCCAAGCTACGTTTGAAGTTTGAGGTGGCAATACAAGCAAGCAGCCCCAGTCTCTGTGCCTCTGTGCGAGCAGTGCCATGGGCAGATGAGGCTGAGCAGCAGCTTTCCCCGCTATACACGTACAGCTGCCAGTCATCTGCAGACATTTATATTTTCAGAGCTGGACTGCATGAGGCGCCCTACACGAACCCCTAAGATATGTTCGAAGTTTGAAGTGGCAAGACAAGCAAGCAGCCCCAGTCTCTGTGCCTCTATGCGAGCACTGCCATGGGCAGATGAGGCTGAGCAACAACATTCCAGGTTACCCCTTCTGGCTGCCACCTATCGGCAGACGTTTGCATTTTCGAAGCAGGGCTGCCGGATGCGCCCGGCGCGGAACCCCAAAGCTACGTTTGAATTTTGAGTTGGCAAGACAAGCAAGCAGCCCCAGTCTCTGTTCCTCTGTGCGAACAGTGCCATGGGCAGATGAGGCTGAGCAACAGCTTTGCAGGCTAGCCCCTTCTGGCTGCCAGCTATCTGCAGACGTTCGCATTTTCGGAGCAGGGCTGCGAAAGGAGCCTGGCAGGGACCCTCCCCATTTCCAAGCTACGTTTGAAATATGATGTGGCAAGACAAGCAGGCAGCCCCAGTCTCTGTGCCTCTGTGCGAGCAGTGCCATGGGCAGATGAGGCTGAGCAACAGCTTTCCCCGCTAGACACGTACGGCTGCCAGCTCTCTGCAGACGTGTGCATTTTCGGGACTGGACTGCAGGAGTCACCCTACACGAACCAACTAATATATGTTCGAAGTTTGAAGTGGCAAGACAAGCAAGCAGCCCCAGTGTCTCTGTGCCTCTGTGCGAGCAGTGCCATGGGCAGATGAGGCTCAGCAAAAGCTTTCCAGGCTAGCTCCTTCTGGCTGCCAGCTATCTGCAGACGTTCGCATAATCAGAGCACTGCTGCGAAAGGAGCCTGGCAGGGACCCCTCTATTCCCAGGATACGTTTGAATTTTGAGGTGGCAAGACAAGCAAGCAGCCCCAGTCTCTGTGCCTCTGTGCGAGCAGTGCCATGGGCTGATGAGGCTGAGCAACAGCTTTCCAGGCTAGTGCCCTCCAGCTTCCAGCTATCGGCAGACGTTCGCATTTTCAGAGAAGTGCTGTGAAAGAAGCTTGGCAGGGACCCCCGCCATTTCCAGGACACTTTTGAAGTTTGAGGTGTCAAGACAAGCAAGCAGCCCAAGTATCTGTGCCTCTGTGCAAGCAGTGCCATGAGCAGATGAGGCTGAGCAACAGTTTTCCAGGCTAGCCTCTTCTGGCTGCCAGCTATCTGCAGACGTTTGCATTATCGGAGCAGTGCTATGAAAAGAGCCTGGCAGGCGAATGTCCATTCCCAGGATACGTCTGAATTTTGAGGTGGCAAGACAAGCAAGCAGTCCCAGTCTCTGTGCCTCTGTGCGAGCAGTGCCATGAGCAGATGAGGCTGAGCAACAGCTTTCCACGCTAGACAGGTACGGCTGCCAGTTATCTGCAGACGTTTGCATTTTCGGAACTGGGCTGCAGGAGGCGCCCTACACGAACCCCCTATAATATGTTCGAAGTTTGAAGTGGCAAGACAATCAAGCAGCCCCAGTCTCTGTGCCTCTGTGCGAGCACTGCCATGAGCAGATGAGGCTGAGCAACAGCTTTCCAGGCTAGCCCCTTCTGGCTGCCAGCAATCGGCAGACGTTCGCATTTTTGGAGCAGGGCTGCGAAAGGAGCTTTGAAAGGACCCTCCCCATTCCCAAACTACTTTTGAAGTATGAGGTGGAAAGACAAGCAAGCAGCCCCAGTCTCTGTGCCTCTGCGCGAGCAGTGCCATGAGCAGATGAGGCTGAGCAACAGCTTTCCAGGCTAGCCCCTTCTGGCTGCCAGCTATCTGCAGACGTTTGCATTATCGGAGCAGTGCTACGAAGAGAGCCTGGCAGGCGCATGTCCATTCCCAGGATACATTTGAATTGTGATGTGGCAAGACAAGCAAGCAGACCCAGTCTCTGTGCCTCTGTGCGAGCAGTGCCATGGGCAGATGAGGCTGAGCAACAGCTTTCCAGGCTAGCCCCTTCTGGCTCCCAGCTATCTGCAGACGTTCGCATTTTCGGAACAAGGGCTTCGAAAGGAGCTTTGCAGGGACCCTCCCCATTCCCAAGCTACGTTTGAAGTATGAGGTGGCAAGACAAGCAAGCAGCCCCAGTCTCTGTGCCTCTGTGCGAGCAGTGCCATGAGCAGATGAGGCTTAGCAACAGCTTTCCAGGCCAGCCCCTTCTGGATGCCAGCTATCTGCACACATTTGTATTTTCGGAGCAGGGCTACAAAAGGAGCCTGGCAGACGCACGTCCATTCCCAGGATACTTTTCAATTTTGAGATTGCAAGACAAGCAAGCAGCCCCAGTCTCTGTGCCTCTGTGCGAGCAGTGCCATGGGCAGATGAGGCTGAGCAACAGCTTTCCAGGCTAGCCCCTTCTGGCTGACAGTTATCAGTAGACGTTCGCATTTTCGGAGCAAGGGCTGCGAAAGGATCTGGGCAGGGACCCCCGCCATTCCCAAGCTACGTTTGAAGTATGAGGTGGCAAGAGAAGCAAGCAGCCCCAGTCTCTGTGCCTCTGTGCGAACAGTGCCATGGGCAGATGAGGCTGAGCAACAGCTTTGCAGGCTAGCCCCTTCTGGCTGCCAGCTATCTGCAGACGTTCGCATTTTCGGAGCAGGGCTGCGAAAGGAGCCTGGCAGGGACCCTCCCCATTTCCAAGCTACGTTTGAAATATGATGTGGCAAGACAAGCAGGCAGCCCCAGTCTCTGTGCCTCTGTGCGAGCAGTGCCATGGGCAGATGAGGCTGAGCAACAGCTTTCCCCGCTAGACACGTACGGCTGCCAGCTCTCTGCAGACGTGTGCATTTTCGGGACTGGACTGCAGGAGTCACCCTACACGAACCAACTAATATATGTTCGAAGTTTGAAGTGGCAAGACAAGCAAGCAGCCCCAGTGTCTCTGTGCCTCTGTGCGAGCAGTGCCATGGGCAGATGAGGCTCAGCAAAAGCTTTCCAGGCTAGCTCCTTCTGGCTGCCAGCTATCTGCAGACGTTCGCATAATCAGAGCACTGCTGCGAAAGGAGCCTGGCAGGGACCCCTCTATTCCCAGGATACGTTTGAATTTTGAGGTGGCAAGACAAACAAGCAACCCCAGCCTCTGTGCCTCTGTGCGAGCAGTGCCATGAGCAGATGAGGCTGAGCAACAGCTTTGCAGGCTAGCCCCTTCTGGCTGCCAGCTATCTGCAGACCTTCGCATTTTCGGAACAGGGCTTCCGGTGGCGCCCGGTACGGAACCCCAAAGCTACGTTTGAAGTTTAAGGTGCTAAGACAAGCAAGCAGCCCCAGTCTGTGTGCCTCTGTGCGAGCAGTGCCGTGAGCAGATGAGGCTGAGCAACAGCTTTCCAGGCTAGCCCCTTCTGGCTGACAGTTATCAGCAGACATTCGCATTTTCGGAGCAAGGGCTGCGAAAGGATCTGGGCAGGGACCCCCGCCATTCCCAAGCTACGTTTGAAGTATGAGGTGGCAAGAGAAGCAAGCAGCCCCAGTCTCTGTGCCTCTGTGCGAGTAGTGCCATGAGAAGATGAGGCTTAGCAACAGGTTTCCAGGCTACCCGCTTCTGTCTGCCATCTATTTGCACACGTTTGTATTTTCGGAGCAGGGCTAGTAAAGGAGCCTGGCGGGGACCCTCCCCATTCCCAAGCTACGTTTGAAGTTTGAGGTGGCAAGACAAGCAAGCAGCCCCAGTCTCTGTGCCTCTGTGCGAGCAGTGCCATGGGCAGATGAGGCTGAGCAGCAGCTTTCCCCGCTATACACGTACAGCTGCCAGTCATCTGCAGACATTTATATTTTCAGAGCTGGACTGCATGAGGCGCCCTACACGAATCCCTAAGATATGTTCGAAGTTTGAAGTGGCAAGACAAGCAAGCAGCCCCAGTCTCTGTGCCTCTGTGCGAGCACTGCCATGGGCAGATGAGGCTGAGCAACAGCTTTCCAGGTTACCCCTTCTGGCTGCCACCTATCGGCAGACGTTTGCATTTTCGCAGTAGGGCTGCCGGATGCGCCCGGCGCGGAACCCCAAATCTACGTTTGAATTTTGAGTTGGCAAGACAAGCAAGCAGCCCCAGTCTCTGTTGCTCTGTGCGAACAGTGCATGGGCAGATGAGGCTGAGCAACAGCTTTGCAGGCTAGCCCCTTCTGGCTGCCAGCTATCTGCAGACGTTCGCATTTTCGGAGCAGGGCTGCGAAAGGAGCCTGGAAGGGACCCTCCCCATTTCCAAGCTACGTTTGAAATATGATGTGGCAAGACAAGCAGGCAGCCCCAGTCTCTGTGCCTCTGTGCGAGCAGTGCCATGGGCAGATGAGGCTGAGCAACAGCTTTCCCTGCTAGACACGTACGGCTGCCAGCTCTCTGCAGACGTTTGCATTTTCGGGAATGGACTGCAGGAGTCACCCTACACGAACCCCCTAATATATGTTCGAAGTTTAAAGTGTCAAGACAAGCAAGCAGCCCCAGTCTCTGTGCCTCTGTGCGAGCAGTGCCATGGGCAGATGAGGCTGAGCAACAGCTTTCCAGGCTAGCCCCTTCTGGCTGACAGTTATCAGCAGACGTTCGCATTTTCGGAGCAAGGGCTGCGAAAGGATCTGGGCAGGGACCCCCGCCATTCCCAAGCTACGTTTGAAGTATGAGGTGGCAAGAGAAGCAAGCAGCCCCAGTCTCTGTGCCTCTGTGCGAGTAGTGCCATGAGAAGATGAGGCTTAGCAACAGGTTTCCAGGCTACCCGCTTCTGTCTGCCATCTATTTGCACACGTTTGTATTTTCGGAGCAGGGCTAGTAAAGGAGCCTGGCGGGGACCCTCCCCATTCCCAAGCTACGTTTGAAGTTTGAGGTGGCAATACAAGCAAGCAGCCCCAGTCTCTGTGCCTCTGTGCGAGCAGTGCCATGGGCAGATGAGGCTGAGCAGCAGCTTTCCCCGCTATACACGTACAGCTGCCAGTCATCTGCAGACATTTATATTTTCAGAGCTGGACTGCATGAGGCGCCCTACACGAACCCCTAAGATATGTTCGAAGTTTGAAGTGGCAAGACAAGCAAGCAGCCCCAGTCTCTGTGCCTCTATGCGAGCACTGCCATGGGCAGATGAGGCTGAGCAACAACATTCCAGGTTACCCCTTCTGGCTGCCACCTATCGGCAGACGTTTGCATTTTCGAAGCAGGGCTGCCGGATGCGCCCGGCGCGGAACCCCAAAGCTACGTTTGAATTTTGAGTTGGCAAGACAAGCAAGCAGCCCCAGTCTCTGTTCCTCTGTGCGAACAGTGCCATGGGCAGATGAGGCTGAGCAACAGCTTTGCAGGCTAGCCCCTTCTGGCTGCCAGCTATCTGCAGACGTTCGCATTTTCGGAGCAGGGCTGCGAAAGGAGCCTGGCAGGGACCCTCCCCATTTCCAAGCTACGTTTGAAATATGATGTGGCAAGACAAGCAGGCAGCCCCAGTCTCTGTGCCTCTGTGCGAGCAGTGCCATGGGCAGATGAGGCTGAGCAACAGCTTTCCCCGCTAGACACGTACGGCTGCCAGCTCTCTGCAGACGTGTGCATTTTCGGGACTGGACTGCAGGAGTCACCCTACACGAACCAACTAATATATGTTCGAAGTTTGAAGTGGCAAGACAAGCAAGCAGCCCCAGTGTCTCTGTGCCTCTGTGCGAGCAGTGCCATGGGCAGATGAGGCTCAGCAAAAGCTTTCCAGGCTAGCTCCTTCTGGCTGCCAGCTATCTGCAGACGTTCGCATAATCAGAGCACTGCTGCGAAAGGAGCCTGGCAGGGACCCCTCTATTCCCAGGATACGTTTGAATTTTGAGGTGGCAAGACAAGCAAGCAGCCCCAGTCTCTGTGCCTCTGTGCGAGCAGTGCCATGGGCTGATGAGGCTGAGCAACAGCTTTCCAGGCTAGTGCCCTCCAGCTTCCAGCTATCGGCAGACGTTCGCATTTTCAGAGAAGTGCTGTGAAAGAAGCTTGGCAGGGACCCCCGCCATTTCCAGGACACTTTTGAAGTTTGAGGTGTCAAGACAAGCAAGCAGCCCAAGTATCTGTGCCTCTGTGCAAGCAGTGCCATGAGCAGATGAGGCTGAGCAACAGTTTTCCAGGCTAGCCTCTTCTGGCTGCCAGCTATCTGCAGACGTTTGCATTATCGGAGCAGTGCTATGAAAAGAGCCTGGCAGGCGAATGTCCATTCCCAGGATACGTCTGAATTTTGAGGTGGCAAGACAAGCAAGCAGTCCCAGTCTCTGTGCCTCTGTGCGAGCAGTGCCATGAGCAGATGAGGCTGAGCAACAGCTTTCCACGCTAGACAGGTACGGCTGCCAGTTATCTGCAGACGTTTGCATTTTCGGAACTGGGCTGCAGGAGGCGCCCTACACGAACCCCCTATAATATGTTCGAAGTTTGAAGTGGCAAGACAATCAAGCAGCCCCAGTCTCTGTGCCTCTGTGCGAGCACTGCCATGAGCAGATGAGGCTGAGCAACAGCTTTCCAGGCTAGCCCCTTCTGGCTGCCAGCAATCGGCAGACGTTCGCATTTTTGGAGCAGGGCTGCGAAAGGAGCTTTGAAAGGACCCTCCCCATTCCCAAACTACTTTTGAAGTATGAGGTGGAAAGACAAGCAAGCAGCCCCAGTCTCTGTGCCTCTGTGCGAGCAGTGCCATGAGCAGATGACGCTGAGCAACAGCTTTCCAGGTTAGCCCCTTCTGGCTGCCAGCTATCTGCAGACGTTTGCATTATCGGAGCAGTGCTACGAAGAGAGCCTGGCAGGCGCATGTCCATTCCCAGGATACATTTGAATTGTGATGTGGCAAGACAAGCAAGCAGACCCAGTCTCTGTGCCTCTGTGCGAGCAGTGCCATGGGCAGATGAGGCTGAGCAACAGCTTTCCAGGCTAGCCCCTTCTGGCTCCCAGCTATCTGCAGACGGTCGCATTTTCGGAACAAGGGCTTCGAAAGGAGCTTTGCAGGGACCCTCCCCATTCCCAAGCTACGTTTGAAGTATGAGGTGGCAAGACAAGCAAGCAGCCCCAGTCTCTGTGCCTCTGTGCGAGCAGTGCCATGAGCAAATGAGGCTTAGCAACAGCTTTCCAGGCTAGCCCCTTCTGGCTGACAGCTATCTGAAGACGTTCGCATTTTCGGAGCAGGGCTGCCGGAGGCGATAAGCACGGACTCCGAAATGTATGTATGACGTTTGAGGTGGCAAGACAAGCAAGCAGCCCCAGTCTCTGTGCCTCTGTGCGAGCAGTGCCATGGGCAGATGAGGCTGAGCAACAGCTTTCCCCGCTATACACGTACAGCTGCCAGTTATCTGCAGACGTTTATATTTTCAGAGCTGGGCTGCAGGAGGCGCCCTACACGAACCCCTAAGATATATTTGAAGTTTGAAGTGGCAATACAAACAAGCAGCCCCAGTCTCTGTGCCTCTGTGCGAGCACTGCCATGGGCAGATGAGGCTGAGCAACAGCTTTCCCCGCTAGACACGTACGGCTGCCAGCTCTCTGCAGACGTGTGCATTTTCGGGACTGGACTGCAGGAGGCACCCTACACGAACCCCCTAATATATGTTCGAAGTTTGAAGTGGCAAGACAAGCAAGCAGCCCCAGTGTCTCTGTGCCTCTGTGCGAGCAGTGCCATGGGCAGATGAGGCTCAGGAAAACCTTTCCAGGCTAGCCCCTTCTGGCAGCCAGCTATCTGAAGACGTTCGCATTTTCGGAGTAGGGCTGCCGGAGGCGCCCAGCATGGACTCCGAAATGTATGTCTGACGTTTGAGGTGGCAAGACAAGCAAGCAGCCCCAGTCTCTGTGCCTCTGTGCGAGCAGTGCCATGGGCTGATGAGGCTGAGCAACAGCTTTCCAGGCTAGTGCCCTCCAGCTTCCAGCTATCGGCAGACGTTCGCATTTTCAGAGAAGTGCTGTGAAAGGAGCTTGGCAGGGACCCCCGCCATTTCCAGGACACTTTTGAAGTTTGAGGTGTCAAGACAAGCAAGCAGCCCAAGTATCTGTGCCTCTGTGCAAGCAGTGCCATGAGCAGATGAGGCTGAGCAACAGCTTTCCAGGCTAGCCTCGTCTGGCTGCCAGCTATCTGCAGACGTTTGCATTATCGGAGCAGTGCTATGAAAAGAGCCTGGCAGGCGAATGTCCATTCCCAGGATACGTTTGAATTTTGAGGTGACAAGACAAGCAAGCAGTCCCAGTCTCTGTGCCTCTGTGCGAGCAGTGCCATGAGCAGATGAGACTGAGCAACAGCTTTCCACGCTAGACAGGTACGGCTGCCAGTTATCTGCAGACGTTTGCATTTTCGGAACTGGGCTGCAGGAGGCGCCCTACATGAACCCCCTATAATATGTTCGAAGTTTGAAGTGGCAAGACAATCAAGCAGCCCCAGTCTCTGTGCCTCTGTGCGAGCACTGCCATGAGCAGATGAGGCTGAGCAACAGCTTTCCAGGCTAGCCCCTTCTGGCTGCCAGCAATCGGCAGACGTTCGCATTTTTGGAGCAGGGCTGCGAAAGGAGCTTTGAAAGGACCCTCCCCATTCCCAAACTACTTTTGAAGTATGAGGTGGAAAGACAAGCAAGCAGCCCCAGTCTCTGTGCCTCTGTGCGAGCAGTGCCATGAGCAGATGAGGCTGAGCAACAGCTTTCCAGGCTAGCCCCTTCTGGCTGCCAGCTATCTGCAGACATTTGCATTATCGGAGCAGTGCTACGAAGAGAGCCTGGCAGGCGCATGTCCATTCCCAGGATACATTTGAATTGTGATGTGGCAAGACAAGCAAGCAGCCCCAGTCTCTGTGCCTCTGTGCGAGCAGTGCCATGGGCAGATGAGGCTGAGCAACAGCTTTCCAGGCTAGCCCCTTCTGGCTCCCAGCTATCTGCAGACGTTCGCATTTTCGGAACAAGGGCTTCGAAAGGAGCTTTGCAGGGACCCTCCCCATTCCCAAGCTACGTTTGAAGTATGAGGTGTCAAGACAAGCAAGCAGCCCCAGTCTCTGTGCCTCTATGCGAGCAGTGCCATGAGCACATGAGGCTTAGCAACAGCTTTCCAGGCCAGCCCCTTCTGGCTGCCATCTATCTGCACACATTTGTATTTTCGGAGCAGGGCTACAAAAGGAGCCTGGCAGACGCACGTCCATTCCCAGGATACTTTTCAATTTTGAGATTGCAAGACAAGCAAGCAGCCCCAGTCTCTGTGCCTCTGTGCGAGCAGTGCCATGGGCAGATAAGGCTGAGCAACAGCTTTCCAGGCTAGCCCCTTCTGGCTGACAGCTATCTGAAGACGTTCGCATTTTCGGAGCAGGGCTGCCGGAGGCGATAAGCACGGACTCCGAAATGTATGTATGACGTTTGAGGTGGCAAGACAAGCAAGCAGCCCCAGTCTCTGTGCCTCTGTGCGAGTAGTGCCATGAGCAGATGAGGCTGAGCAACAGCTTTCCAGGCTAGCCCCTTCTGGCTGCCAGCTATTTGCACACGTTTGTGTTTTCGGAGCAGGGCTAGTAAAGGAGCCTGGCGGGGACCCTCC
The DNA here is from genome assembly GCF_030867145.1 of Opisthocomus hoazin. Lineage (NCBI taxonomy): Eukaryota > Metazoa > Chordata > Aves > Opisthocomiformes > Opisthocomidae > Opisthocomus > Opisthocomus hoazin. Next base: position 8,723,897 of record NC_134437.1, on the reverse strand, counting down.
CCATTCCCAAGCTACGTTTGAAGTTTGAGGTGGCAAGACAAGCAAGCAGCCCCAGTCTCTGTGCCTCTGTGCGAGCAGTGCCATGGGCAGATGAGGCTGAGCAGCAGCTTTCCCCGCTATACACGTACAGCTGCCAGTCATCTGCAGACATTTATATTTTCAGAGCTGGACTGCATGAGGCGCCCTACACGAACCCCTAAGATATGTTCGAAGTTTGAAGTGGCAAGACAAGCAAGCAGCCCCAGTCTCTGTGCCTCTGTGCAAGCACTGCCATGGGCAGATGAGGCTGAGCAACAGCTTTCCAGGTTACCCCTTCTGGCTGCCACCTATCGGCAGAGGTTCGCATTTTCGGAGCAGGGCTGCGAAAGGAGCCTGGCAGGGACCCTCCCCATTTCCAAGCTACGTTTGAAATATGATGTGGCAAGACAAGCAAGCAGCCCCAGTCTCTGTACCTCTGTGCGAGCAGTGCCATGGGCAGATGAGGTTGAGCAACAGCTTTCCCCGCTAGACACGTACGGCTGCCAGCTCTCTGCAGACGTTTGCATTTTCGGGACTGGACTGCAGGAGGCACCCTACACGAACCCCCTAATATATGTTCGAAGTTTGAAGTGGCAAGACAAGCAAGCAGCCCCAGTGTCTCTGTGCCTCTGTGCGAGCAGTGCCATGGGCAGATGAGGCTCAGCAAAAGCTTTCCAGGCTAGCTCCTTCTGGCTGCCAGCTATCTGCAGACGTTCGCATAATCAGAGCACTGCTGCGAAAGGAGCCTGGCAGGGACCCCTCTATTCCCAGGATACGTTTGAATTTTGAGGTGGCAAGACAAACAAGCAACCCCAGTCTCTGTGCCTCTGTGCGAGCAGTGCCATGAGCAGATGAGGCTGAGCAACAGCTTTCCAGGCTAGCCCCTTCTGGCTGCCAGCTATCTGCAGACGTTCGCATTTTCGGAACAGGGCTTCCGGTGGCGCCCGGTACGGAACCCCAAAGCTACGTTTGAAGTTTAAGGTGCTAAGACAAGCAAGCAGCCCCAGTCTGTGTGCCTCTGTGCGAGCAGTGCCGTGAGCAGATGAGGCTGAGCAACAGCTTTCCAGGCTAGCCCCTTCTGGCTGACAGTTATCAGCAGACATTCGCATTTTCGGAGCAAGGGCTGCGAAAGGATCTGGGCAGGGACCCCTGCCATTCCCAAGCTACGTTTGAAGTATGAGGTGGCAAGAGAAGCAAGCAGCCCCAGTCTCTGTGCCTCTGTGCGAGTAGTGCCATGAGAAGATGAGGCTTAGCAACAGGTTTCCAGGCTACCCGCTTCTGTCTGCCATCTATTTGCACACGTTTGTATTTTCGGAGCAGGGCTAGTAAAGGAGCCTGGCGGGGACCCTCCCCATTCCCAAGCTACGTTTGAAGTTTGAGGTGGCAAGACAAGCAAGCAGTCCCAGTCTCTGTGCCTCTGTGCGAGCAGTGCCATGGGCAGATGAGGCTGAGCAGCAGCTTTCCCCGCTATACGCGTACAGCTGCCAGTCATCTGCAGACATTTATATTTTCAGAGCTGGACTGCATGAGGCGCCCTACACGAACCCCTAAGATATGTTCGAAGTTTGAAGTGGCAAGACAAGCAAGCAGCCCCAGTCTCTGTGCCTCTGTGCGAGCAGTGCCATGGGCAGATGAGGCTGAGCAACAGCTTTCCAGGCTAGCCTCTTCTGGCTGCCAGCTATCTGCAGACGTTCGCATTATCAGAGCACTGCTGCAAAAGGAGCCAGGCAGGGACCCCTCCATTCCCAGGATACGTTTGAAGTTTGAGGTGGCAAGACAAGCAAGCAACCCCAGTCTCTGTGCCTCTGTGCGAGCAGTGCCATGAGCAGATGAGGCTGAGCAACAGCTTTCCCCGCTAGACACGTACGGCTGCCAGCTATCTGCAGACGTTAGCATTTTCGGAGCAGGGCTGCCGGAGGCACCCAGCATGGACTCCGAAATGTATGTCTGACGTTTGAGGTGGCAAGACAAGCAAGCAGCCCCAGTCTCTGTGCCTCTGTGCGAGCAGTGCCATGGGCAGATGAGGCTGAGCAACAGTTTTCCAGGCTAGTGCCTTCTAGCTTCCAGCTATCGGCAGACGTTCGCATTTTCAGAGCAGTGCTGTGAAAGGAGCTTGGCAGGGTCCCAGCCATTTCCAGGACACTTTTGAGGTTTGAGGTTGCAAGACAAGCAAGCAGCACAAGTATCTGTGCCTCTGTGCAAGCAGTGCCATGAGCAGATGAGGCTGAGCAACAGCTTTCCAGGCTAGCCTCTTCTGGCTGCCAGCTATAGGCAGACGTTCGCATTTTCAGAGCAGGACTGTGAAAGGAGCTTTGAAGGGACCCTCCCCATTCCCAGGATACGTTTGAATTTTGAGGTGGCAAGACAAGCAAGTAGCCCAAGTCTCTGTGCCTCTGTATGAGCACTGCCATGAGCAGATGAGGCTGAGCAACAGCTTTCCAGGCTAGCCCCTTCTGGCTGCCAGCTATCTGCAGACCTTTGCATTTTCGAAGCAGGGCTGCCGGATGCGCCCGGCATGGAACCTCAAATATACGTTTGAATTTTCAGGTGGCAAGACAAACAAGCAGCCCCAGTCTCTGTGCCTCTGTGCGAGCAGTGCCATGGGCAGATGAGGCTGAGCAACAGCTTTCCAGGCTAGCCCCTTCTGCCTGCCAGCTATCGGCAGAGGTTCGCATTCTCGGAGCAGCGCTGCGAAAGGAGCCTGGCAGGGACCCTCCCCATTTCCAAGCTACGTTTGAAATATGATGTGGCAAGACAAACAAGCAGCCCCAGTCTCTGTACCTCTGTGCGAGCAGTGCCATGGGCAGATGAGGTTGAGCAACAGCTTTCCCCGCTAGACACGTACGGCTGCCAGCTCTCTGCAGACGTTTGCATTTTCGGGACTGGACTGCAGGAGGCACCCTACACGAACCCCCTAATATATGTTCGAAGTTTGAAGTGGCAAGACAAGCAAGCAGCCCCAGTGTCTCTGTGCCTCTGTGCGAGCAGTGCCATGGGCAGATGAGGCTCAGCAAAAGCTTTCCAGGCTAGCTCCTTCTGGCTGCCAGCTATCTGCAGACGTTCGCATAATCAGAGCACTGCTGCGAAAGGAGCCTGGCAGGGACCCCTCTATTCCCAGGATACGTTTGAATTTTGAGGTGGCAAGACAAACAAGCAACCCCAGTCTCTGTGCCTCTGTGCGAGCAGTGCCATGAGCAGATGAGGCTGAGCAACAGCTTTCCAGGCTAGCCCCTTCTGGCTGCCAGCTATCTGCAGACGTTCGCATTTTCGGAACAGGGCTTCCGGTGGCGCCCGGTACGGAACCCCAAAGCTACGTTTGAAGTTTAAGGTGCTAAGACAAGCAAGCAGCCCCAGTCTGTGTGCCTCTGTGCGAGCAGTGCCGTGAGCAGATGAGGCTGAGCAACAGCTTTCCAGGCTAGCCCCTTCTGGCTGACAGTTATCAGCAGACATTCGCATTTTCGGAGCAAGGGCTGCGAATAGATCTGGGCAGGGACTCCTGCCATTCCCAAGCTACGTTTGAAGTATGAGGTGGCAAGAGAAGCAAGCAGCCCCAGTCTCTGTGCCTCTGTGCGAGTAGTGCCATGAGAAGATGAGGCTTAGCAACAGGTTTCCAGGCTACCCGCTTCTGTCTGCCATCTATTTGCACACGTTTGTATTTTCGGAGCAGGGCTAGTAAAGGAGCCTGGCGGGGACCCTCCCCATTCCCAAGCTACGTTTGAAGTTTGAGGTGGCAATACAAGCAAGCAGCCCCAGTCTCTGTGCCTCTGTGCGAGCAGTGCCATGGGCAGATGAGGCTGAGCAGCAGCTTTCCCCGCTATACACGTACAGCTGCCAGTCATCTGCAGACATTTATATTTTCAGAGCTGGACTGCATGAGGCGCCCTACACGAACCCCTAAGATATGTTCGAAGTTTGAAGTGGCAAGACAAGCAAGCAGCCCCAGTCTCTGTGCCTCTGTGCGAGCACTGCCATGGGCAGATGAGGCTGAGCAACAGCTTTCCAGGTTACCCCTTCTGGCTGCCACCTATCGGCAGACGTTTGCATTTTCGAAGCAGGGCTGCCGGATGCGCCCGGCGCGGAACCCCAAATCTACGTTTGAATTTTGAGTTGGCAAGACAAGCAAGCAGCCCCAGTCTCTGTTCCTCTGTGCGAACAGTGCATGGGCAGATGAGGCTGAGCAACAGCTTTGCAGGCTAGCCCCTTCTGGCTGCCAGCTATCTGCAGACGTTCGCATTTTCGGAGCAGGGCTGCGAAAGGAGCCTGGCAGGGACCCTCCCCATTTCCAAGCTACGTTTGAAATATGATGTGGCAAGACAAGCAGGCAGCCCCAGTCTCTGTGCCTCTGTGCGAGCAGTGCCATGGGCAGATGAGGCTGAGCAACAGCTTTCCCCGCTAGACACGTACGGCTGCCAGCTCTCTGCAGACGTTTGCATTTTCGGGAATGGACTGCAGGAGGCACCCTACACGAACCCCCTAATATATGTTCGAAGTTTAAAGTGTCAAGACAAGCAAGCAGCCCCAGTCTCTGTGCCTCTGTGCGAGCAGTGCCATGGGCAGATGAGGCTGAGCAACAGCTTTCCAGGCTAGCCTCTTCTGGCTGCCAGCTATCTGCAGACGTTCGCATTATCAGAGCACTGCTGCAAAAGGAGCCAGGCAGGGACCCCTCCATTCCCAGGATACGTTTGAAGTTTGAGGTGGCAAGACAAGCAAGCAACCCCAGTCTCTGTGCCTCTGTGCGAGCAGTGCCATGAGCAGATGAGGCTGAGCAACAGCTTTCCCCGCTAGACACGTACGGCTGCCAGCTATCTGCAGACGTTAGCATTTTCGGAGCAGGGCTGCCGGAGGCACCCAGCATGGACTCCGAAATGTATGTCTGACGTTTGAGGTGGCAAGACAAGCAAGCAGCCCCAGTCTCTGTGCCTCTGTGCGAGCAGTGCCATGGGCAGATGAGGCTGAGCAACAGTTTTCCAGGCTAGTGCCTTCTAGCTTCCAGCTATCGGCAGACGTTCGCATTTTCAGAGCAGTGCTGTGAAAGGAGCTTGGCAGGGTCCCAGCCATTTCCAGGACACTTTTGAGGTTTGAGGTTGCAAGACAAGCAAGCAGCACAAGTATCTGTGCCTCTGTGCAAGCAGTGCCATGAGCAGATGAGGCTGAGCAACAGCTTTCCAGGCTAGCCTCTTCTGGCTGCCAGCTATAGGCAGACGTTCGCATTTTCAGAGCAGGACTGTGAAAGGAGCTTTGAAGGGACCCTCCCCATTCCCAGGATACGTTTGAATTTTGAGGTGGCAAGACAAGCAAGTAGCCCAAGTCTCTGTGCCTCTGTATGAGCACTGCCATGAGCAGATGAGGCTGAGCAACAGCTTTCCAGGCTAGCCCCTTCTGGCTGCCAGCTATCTGCAGACCTTTGCATTTTCGAAGCAGGGCTGCCGGATGCGCCCGGCATGGAACCTCAAATATACGTTTGAATTTTCAGGTGGCAAGACAAACAAGCAGCCCCAGTCTCTGTGCCTCTGTGCGAGCAGTGCCATGGGCAGATGAGGCTGAGCAACAGCTTTCCAGGCTAGCCCCTTCTGCCTGCCAGCTATCGGCAGAGGTTCGCATTCTCGGAGCAGCGCTGCGAAAGGAGCCTGGCAGGGACCCTCCCCATTTCCAAGCTACGTTTGAAATATGATGTGGCAAGACAAACAAGCAGCCCCAGTCTCTGTACCTCTGTGCGAGCAGTGCCAAGGGCAGATGAGGTTGAGCAACAGCTTTCCCCGCTAGACACGTACGGCTGCCAGATCTCTGCAGACGTTTGCATTTTCGGGACTGGACTGCAGGAGGCACCCTACACGAACCCCCTAATATATGTTCGAAGTTTGAAGTGGCAAGACAAGCAAGCAACCCCAGTGTCTCTGTGCCTCTGTGCGAGCAGTGCCATGGGCAGATGAGGCTAAGCAACAGCTTTCCCCGCTAGACACGTACGGCTGCCAGCTCTCTGCAGACGTTTGCATTTTCGGGACTGGACTGCAGGAGGCACCCTACACGAACCCCCTAATATATGTTCGAAGTTTGAAGTGGCAAGACAAGCAAGCAGCCCCAGTGTCTCTGTGCCTCTGTGCGAGCAGTGCCATGGGCAGATGAGGCTCAGCAAAAGCTTTCCAGGCTAGCCCCTTCTGGCTGCCAGCTATCTGCACACGTTCGCATTTTCGGAGTAGGGCTGCCGGAGGCGCCCAGCATGGACTCCGAAATGTATGTCTGACGTTTGAGGTGGCAAGACAAGCAAGCAGCCCCAGTCTCTGTGCCTCTGTGCGAGCAGTGCCATGGGCTGATGAGGCTGAGCAACAGCTTTCCAGGCTAGTGCCCTCCAGCTTCCAGCTATCGGCAGACGTTCGCATTTTCAGAGAAGTGCTGTGAAAGGAGCTTGGCAGGGACCCCCGCCATTTCCAGGACACTTTTGAAGTTTGAGGTGTCAAGACAAGCAAGCAGTCCAAGTATCTGTGCCTCTGTGCAAGCAGTGCCATGAGCAGATGAGGCTGAGCAACAGTTTTCCAGGCTAGCCTCTTCTGGCTGCCAGCTATCTGCAGACGTTTGCATTATCGGAGCAGTGCTATGAAAAGAGCCTGGCAGGCGAATGTCCATTCCCAGGGTACGTCTGAATTTTGAGGTGGCAAGACAAGCAAGCAGCCCCAGTCTCTGTGCCTCTGTGCGAGCAGTGCCATGAGCAGATGAGGCTGAGCAACAGCTTTCCACGCTAGACAGGTAGGGCTGCCAGTTATCTGCAGACGTTTGCATTTTCGGAACTGGGCTGCAGGAGGCGCCCTACACGAACCCCCTATAATATGTTCGAAGTTTGAAGTGGCAAGAAAATCAAGCAGCCCCAGTCTCTGTGCCTCTGTGCGAGCACTGCCATGAGCAGATGAGGCTGAGCAACAGCTTTCCAGGCTAGCCCCTTCTGGCTGCCAGCAATCGGCAGACGTTCGCATTTTTGGAGCAGGGCTGCGAAAGGAGCTTTGAAAGGACCCTCCCCATTGCCAAATTACTTTTGAAGTATGAGGTGGAAAGACAAGCAAGCAGCCCCAGTCTGTGTGCCTCTGTGCGAGCAGTGCCATGAGCAGATGAGGCTGAGCAACAGCTTTCCAGGCTAGCCCCTTCTGGCTGCCAGCTATCTGCAGACGTTTGCATTATCGGAGCAGTGCTACGATGAGAGCCTGGCAGGCGCATGTCCATTCCCAGGATACATTTGAATTGTGATGTGGCAAGACAAGCAAGCAGCCCCAGTCTCTGTGCCTCTGTGCGAGCAGTGCCATGGGCAGATGAGGCTGAGCAACAGCTTTCCAGGCTAGCCCCTTCTGGCTCCCAGCTATCTGCAGACGGTCGCATTTTCGGAACAAGGGCTTCGAAAGGAGCTTTGCAGGGACCCTCCCCATTCCCAAGCTACGTTTGAAGTATGAGGTGGCAAGACAAGCAAGCAGCCCCAGTCTCTGTTGCTCTGTGCGAACAGTGCATGGGCAGATGAGGCTGAGCAACAGCTTTGCAGGCTAGCCCCTTCTGGCTGCCAGCTATCTGCAGACGTTCGCATTTTCGGAGCAGGGCTGCGAAAGGAGCCTGGCAGGGACCCTCCCCATTTCCAAGCTGCGTTTGAAATATGATGTGGCAAGACAAGCAGGCAGCCCCAGTCTCTGTGCCTCTGTGCGAGCAGTGCCATGGGCAGATGAGGCTGAGCAACAGCTTTCCCCGCTAGACACGTACGGCTGCCAACTCTCTGCAGACGTTTGCATTTTCGGGAATGGACTGCAGGAGGCACCCTACACGAACCCCCTAATATATGTTCGAAGTTTAAAGTGTCAAGACATGCAAGCAGCCCCAGTCTCTGTGCCTCTGTGCGAGCAGTGCCATGGGCAGATGAGGCTGAGCAACAGCTTTCCAGGCTAGCCTCTTCTGGCTGCCAGCTATCTGCAGACGTTCGCATTATCAGAGCACTGCTGCAAAAGGAGCCAGGCAGGGACCCCTCCATTCCCAGGATACGTTTGAAGTTTGAGGTGGCAAGACAAGCAAGCAACCCCAGTCTCTGTGCCTCTGTGCGAGCAGTGCCATGAGCAGATGAGGCTGAGCAACAGCTTTCCCCGCTAGACACGTACGGCTGCCAGCTATCTGCAGACGTTAGCATTTTCGGAGCAGGGCTGCCGGAGGCACCCAGCATGGACTCCGAAATGTATGTCTGACGTTTGAGGTGGCAAGACAAGCAAGCAGCCCCAGTCTCTGTGCCTCTGTGCGAGCAGTGCCATGGGCAGATGAGGCTGAGCAACAGTTTTCCAGGCTAGTGCCTTCTAGCTTCCAGCTATCGGCAGACGTTCGCATTTTCAGAGCAGTGCTGTGAAAGGAGCTTGGCAGGGTCCCAGCCATTTCCAGGACACTTTTGAGGTTTGAGGTTGCAAGACAAGCAAGCAGCACAAGTATCTGTGCCTCTGTGCAAGCAGTGCCATGAGCAGATGAGGCTGAGCAACAGCTTTCCAGGCTAGCCTCTTCTGGCTGCCAGCTATAGGCAGACGTTCGCATTTTCAGAGCAGGACTGTGAAAGGAGCTTTGAAGGGACCCTCCCCATTCCCAGGATACGTTTGAATTTTGAGGTGGCAAGACAAGCAAGTAGCCCAAGTCTCTGTGCCTCTGTATGAGCACTGCCATGAGCAGATGAGGCTGAGCAACAGCTTTCCAGGCTAGCCCCTTCTGGCTGCCAGCTATCTGCAGACCTTTGCATTTTCGAAGCAGGGCTGCCGGATGCGCCCGGCATGGAACCCCAAATATACGTTTGAATTTTCAGGTGGCAAGACAAACAAGCAGCCCCAGTCTCTGTGCCTCTGTGCGAGCAGTGCCATGGGCAGATGAGGCTGAGCAACAGCTTTCCAGGCTAGCCCCTTCTGCCTGCCAGCTATCGGCAGAGGTTCGCATTCTCGGAGCAGCGCTGCGAAAGGAGCCTGGCAGGGACCCTCCCCATTTCCAAGCTACGTTTGAAATATGATGTGGCAAGACAAACAAGCAGCCCCAGTCTCTGTACCTCTGTGCGAGCAGTGCCAAGGGCAGATGAGGTTGAGCAACAGCTTTCCCCGCTAGACACGTACGGCTGCCAGATCTCTGCAGACGTTTGCATTTTCGGGACTGGACTGCAGGAGGCACCCTACACGAACCCCCTAATATATGTTCGAAGTTTGAAGTGGCAAGACAAGCAAGCAACCCCAGTGTCTCTGTGCCTCTGTGCGAGCAGTGCCATGGGCAGATGAGGCTAAGCAACAGCTTTCCCCGCTAGACACGTACGGCTGCCAGCTCTCTGCAGACGTTTGCATTTTCGGGACTGGACTGCAGGAGGCACCCTACACGAACCCCCTAATATATGTTCGAAGTTTGAAGTGGCAAGACAAGCAAGCAGCCCCAGTGTCTCTGTGCCTCTGTGCGAGCAGTGCCATGGGCAGATGAGGCTCAGCAAAAGCTTTCCAGGCTAGCCCCTTCTGGCTGCCAGCTATCTGAAGACGTTCGCATTTTCGGAGTAGGGCTGCCGGAGGCGCCCAGCATGGACTCCGAAATGTATGTCTGACGTTTGAGGTGGCAAGACAAGCAAGCAGCCCCAGTCTCTGTGCCTCTGTGCGAGCAGTGCCATGGGCTGATGAGGCTGAGCAACAGCTTTCCAGGCTAGTGCCCTCCAGCTTCCAGCTATCGGCAGACGTTCGCATTTTCAGAGAAGTGCTGTGAAAGGAGCTTGGCAGGGACCCCCGCCATTTCCAGGACACTTTTGAAGTTTGAGGTGTCAAGACAAGCAAGCAGTCCAAGTATCTGTGCCTCTGTGCAAGCAGTGCCATGAGCAGATGAGGCTGAGCAACAGTTTTCCAGGCTAGCCTCTTCTGGCTGCCAGCTATCTGCAGACGTTTGCATTATCGGAGCAGTGCTATGAAAAGAGCCTGGCAGGCGAATGTCCATTCCCAGGGTACGTCTGAATTTTGAGGTGGCAAGACAAGCAAGCAGCCCCAGTCTCTGTGCCTCTGTGCGAGCAGTGCCATGAGCAGATGAGGCTGAGCAACAGCTTTCCACGCTAGACAGGTAGGGCTGCCAGTTATCTGCAGACGTTTGCATTTTCGGAACTGGGCTGCAGGAGGCGCCCTACACGAACCCCCTATAATATGTTCGAAGTTTGAAGTGGCAAGAAAATCAAGCAGCCCCAGTCTCTGTGCCTCTGTGCGAGCACTGCCATGAGCAGATGAGGCTGAGCAACAGCTTTCCAGGCTAGCCCCTTCTGGCTGCCAGCAATCGGCAGACGTTCGCATTTTTGGAGCAGGGCTGCGAAAGGAGCTTTGAAAGGACCCTCCCCATTGCCAAATTACTTTTGAAGTATGAGGTGGAAAGACAAGCAAGCAGCCCCAGTCTGTGTGCCTCTGTGCGAGCAGTGCCATGAGCAGATGAGGCTGAGCAACAGCTTTCCAGGCTAGCCCCTTCTGGCTGCCAGCTATCTGCAGACGTTTGCATTATCGGAGCAGTGCTACGATGAGAGCCTGGCAGGCGCATGTCCATTCCCAGGATACATTTGAATTGTGATGTGGCAAGACAAGCAAGCAGCCCCAGTCTCTGTGCCTCTGTGCGAGCAGTGCCATGGGCAGATGAGGCTGAGCAACAGCTTTCCAGGCTAGCCCCTTCTGGCTCCCAGCTATCTGCAGACATTCGCATTTTCGGAACAAGGGCTTCGAAAGGAGCTTTGCAGGGACCCTCCCCATTCCCAAGCTACGTTTGAAGTATGAGGTGGCAAGACAAGCAAGCAGCCCCAGTCTCTGTTGCTCTGTGCGAACAGTGCATGGGCAGATGAGGCTGAGCAACAGCTTTGCAGGCTAGCCCCTTCTGGCTGCCAGCTATCTGCAGACGTTCGCATTTTCGGAGCAGGGCTGCGAAAGGAGCCTGGCAGGGACCCTCCCCATTTCCAAGCTGCGTTTGAAATATGATGTGGCAAGACAAGCAGGCAGCCCCAGTCTCTGTGCCTCTGTGCGAGCAGTGCCATGGGCAGATGAGGCTGAGCAACAGCTTTCCCCGCTAGACACGTACGGCTGCCAGCTCTCTGCAGACGTTTGCATTTTCGGGAATGGACTGCAGGAGGCACCCTACACGAACCCCCTAATATATGTTCGAAGTTTAAAGTGTCAAGACAAGCAAGCAGCCCCAGTCTCTGTGCCTCTGTGCGAGCAGTGCCATGGGCAGATGAGGCTGAGCAACAGCTTTCCAGGCTAGCCTCTTCTGGCTGCCAGCTATCTGCAGACGTTCGCATTATCAGAGCACTGCTGCAAAAGGAGCCAGGCAGGAACCCCTCCATTCCCAGGATACGTTTGAAGTTTGAGGTGGCAAGACAAGCAAGCAACCCCAGTCTCTGTGCCTCTGTGCGAGCAGTGCCATGAGCAGATGAGGCTGAGCAACAGCTTTCCCCGCTAGACACGTACGGCTGCCAGCTATCTGCAGACGTTAGCATTTTCGGAGCAGGGCTGCCGGAGGCACCCAGCATGGACTCCGAAATTTATGTCTGACGTTTGAGGTGGCAAGACAAGCAAGCAGCCCCAGTCTCTGTGCCTCTGTGCGAGCAGTGCCATGGGCAGATGAGGCTGAGCAACAGCTTTCCAGGCTAGTGCCTTCTAGCTTCCAGCTATCGGCAGACGTTCGCATTTTCAGAGCAGTGCTGTGAAAGGAGCTTGGCAGGGTCCCCGCCATTTCCAGGACACTTTTGAGGTTTGAGGTTGCAAGACAAGCAAGCAGCACAAGTATCTGTGCCTCTGTGCAAGCAGTGCCATGAGCAGATGAGGCTGAGCAACAGCTTTCCAGGCTAGCCTCTTCTGGCTGCCAGCTATCGGCAGACATTCGCATTTTCAGAGCAGGACTGTGAAAGGAGCTTTGAAGGGACCCTCCCCATTCCCAGGATACGTTTGAATTTTGAGGTGGCAAGACAAGCAAGTAGCCCAAGTCTCTGTGCCTCTGTATGAGCACTGCCATGAGCAGATGAGGCTGAGCAACAGCTTTCCAGGCTAGCCCCTTCTGGCTGCCAGCTATCTGCAGACCTTTGCATTTTCGAAGCAGGGCTGCCGGATGCGCCCGGCATGGAACCTCAAATCTACGTTTGAATTTTCAGGTGGCAAGACAAACAAGCAGCCCCAGTCTCTGTGCCTCTGTGCGAGCAGTGCCATGGGCAGATGAGGCTGAGCAACAGCTTTCCAGGCTAGCCCCTTCTGCCTGCCAGCTATCGGCAGAGGTTCGCATTCTCGGAGCAGCGCTGCGAAAGGAGCCTGGCAGGGACCCTCCCCATTTCCAAGCTACGTTTGAAATATGATGTGGCAAGACAAACAAGCAGCCCCAGTCTCTGTACCTCTGTGCGAGCAGTGCCATGGGCAGATGAGGTTGAGCAACAGCTTTCCCCGCTAGACACGTACGGCTGCCAGATCTCTGCAGACGTTTGCATTTTCGGGACTGGACTGCAGGAGGCACCCTACACGAACCCCCTAATATATGTTCGAAGTTTGAAGTGGCAAGACAAGCAAGCAACCCCAGTGTCTCTGTGCCTCTGTGCGAGCAGTGCCATGGGCAGATGAGGCTAAGCAACAGCTTTCCCCGCTAGACACGTACGGCTGCCAGCTCTCTGCAGACGTTTGCATTTTCGGGACTGGACTGCAGGAGGCACCCTACACGAACCCCCTAATATATGTTCGAAGTTTGAAGTGGCAAGACAAGCAAGCAGCCCCAGTGTCTCTGTGCCTCTGTGCGAGCAGTGCCATGGGCAGATGAGGCTCAGCAAAACCTTTCCAGGCTAGCCCCTTCTGGCTGCCAGCTATCTGCACACGTTCGCATTTTCGGAGTAGGGCTGCCGGAGGCGCCCAGCATGGACTCCGAAATGTATGTCTGACGTTTGAGGTGGCAAGACAAGCAAGCAGCCCCAGTCTCTGTGCCTCTGTGCGAGCAGTGCCATGGGCAGATGAGGCTGAGCAACAGCTTTCCAGGCTAGTGCCCTCCAGCTTCCAGCTATCGGCAGACGTTCGCATTTTCAGAGAAGTGCTGTGAAAGGAGCTTGGCAGGGACCCCCGCCATTTCCAGGACACTTTTGAAGTTTGAGGTGTCAAGACAAGCAAGCAGCCCAAGTATCTGTGCCTCTGTGCAAGCAGTGCCATGAGCAGATGAGGCTGAGCAACAGCTTTCCAGGCTAGCCTCGTCTGGCTGCCAGCTATCTGCAGACGTTTGCATTATCGGAGCAGTGCTATGAAAAGAGCCTGGCAGGCGAATGTCCATTCCCAGGATACGTTTGAATTTTGAGGTGGCAAGACAAGCAAGCAGTCCCAGTCTCTGTGCCTCTGTGCGAGCAGTGCCATGAGCAGATGAGACTGAGCAACAGCTTTCCACGCTAGACAGGTACGGCTGCCAGTTATCTGCAGACGTTTGCATTTTCGGAACTGGGCTGCAGGAGGCGCCCTACACGAACCCCCTATAATATGTTCGAAGTTTGAAGTGGCAAGACAATCAAGCAGCCCCAGTCTCTGTGCCTCTGTGCGAGCACTGCCATGAGCAGATGAGGCTGAGCAACAGCTTTCCAGGCTAGCCCCTTCTGGCTGCCAGCAATCGGCAGACGTTCGCATTTTTGGAGCAGGGCTGCGAAAGGAGCTTTGAAAGGACCCTCCCCATTCCCAAACAACTTTTGAAGTATGAGGTGGACAGACAAGCAAGCAGCCCCAGTCTCTGTGCCTCTGTGCGAGCAGTGCCATGAGCAGATGAGGCTGAGCAACAGCTTTCCAGGCTAGCCCCTTCTGGCTGCCAGCTATCTGCAGACGTTTGCATTATCGGAGCAGTGCTACGAAGAGAGCCTGGCAGGCGCATGTCCATTCCCAGGATACATTTGAATTGTGATGTGGCAAGACAAGCAAGCAGCCCCAGTCTCTGTGCCTCTGTGCGAGCAGTGCCATGGGCAGATGAGGCTGAGCAACAGCTTTCCCCGCTATACACGTACAGCTGCCAGTTATCTGCAGACGTTTATATTTTCAGAGCTGGGCTGCAGGAGGGGCCCTACACGAACCCCTAAGATATGTTTGAAGTTTGAAGTGGCAATACAAACAAGCAGCCCCAGTGTCTCTGTGCCTCTGTACGAGCACTGCCATGAGCAGATGAGGCTGAGCAACAGCTTTCCAGGTTACCCCTTCTGGCTGCCACCTATCGGCAGACGTTTGCATTTTCGAAGCAGGGCTGCCGGATGCGCCCGGCGCGGAACCCCACATCTACGTTTGAATTTTGAGGTGGCAAGACAAGCAAGCAGCCCCAGTCTCTGTTCCTCTGTGCGAACAGTGCCATGGGCAGATGAGGCTGAGCAACAGCTTTTCAGGCTAGCCCCTTCTGGCTGCCAGCTATCTGCAGACGTTCGCATTTTCGGAGCAGGGCTGCTAAAGGAGCCTGGAAGGGACCCTCCCCATTTCCAAGCTACGTTTGAAATATGATGTGGCAAGACAAGCAAGCAGCCCCAGTCTCTGTGCCTCTGTGCGAGCAGTGCCATGGGCAGATGAGGCTGAGCAACAGCTTTCCCCGCTAGACACGTACGGCTGCCAGCTCTCTGCAGACGTGTGCATTTTCGGGACTAGACTGCAGGAGGCACCCTACACGAACCCCCTAATATATGTTCGAAGTTTGAAGTGGCAAGACAAGCAAGCAGCCCCAGTGTCTCTGTGCCTCTGTGCGAGCAGTGCCATGGGCAGATGAGGCTCAGCAAAAGCTTTCCAGGCTAGCTTCTTCTGGCTGCCAGCTATCTGCAGACGTTCGCATAATCAGAGCACTGCTGCGAAAGGAGCCTGGCAGGGACACCTCTATTCCCAGGATACGTTTGAATTTTGAGGTGGCAAGACAAGCAAGCAACCCCAGTCTCTGTGCCTCTGTGCGAGCAGTGCCATGAGCAGATGAGGCTGAGCAACAGCTTTCCAGGCTAGCCCCTTCTGGCTGACAGCTATCTGAAGACGTTCGCATAATCAGAACACTGCTGCGAAAGGAGCCTGGCAGGGACCCCTCTATTCCCAGGATACGTTTGAATTTTGAGGTGGCAAGACAAACAAGCAACCCCAGTCTCTGTGCCTCTGTGCGAGCAGTGCCATGAGCAGATGAGGCTGAGCAACAGCTTTCCAGGCTAGCCCCTTCTGGCTGCCAGCTATCTGCAGACGTTCGCATTTTCGGAAAAGGGCTGCCGGAGGCGCCCGGTACGGAACCCCAAAGCTACGTTTGAAGTTTAAGGTGCTAAGACAAGCAAGCAGCCCCAGTCTGTGTGCCTCTGTGCGAGCAGTGCCATGAGCAGATGAGGCTGAGCAACAGCTTTCCAGGCTAGCCCCTTCTGGCTGCCAGCTATCTGCAGACGTTTGCATTATCGGAGCAGTGCTACGAAGAGAGCCTGGCAGGCGCATGTCCATTCCCAGGATACATTTGAATTGTGATGTGGCAAGACAAGCAAGCAGCCCCAGTCTCTGTGCCTCTGTGCGAGCAGTGCCATGGGCAGATGAGGCTGAGCAACAGCTTTCCCCGCTATACACGTACAGCTGCCAGTTATCTGCAGACGTTTATATTTTCAGAGCTGGGCTGCAGGAGGGGCCCTACACGAACCCCTAAGATATGTTTGAAGTTTGAAGTGGCAATACAAACAAGCAGCCCCAGTGTCTCTGTGCCTCTGTACGAGCACTGCCATGAGCAGATGAGGCTGAGCAACAGCTTTCCAGGTTACCCCTTCTGGCTGCCACCTATCGGCAGACGTTTGCATTTTCGAAGCAGGGCTGCCGGATGCGCCCGGCGCGGAACCCCACATCTACGTTTGAATTTTGAGGTGGCAAGACAAGCAAGCAGCCCCAGTCTCTGTTCCTCTGTGCGAACAGTGCCATGGGCAGATGAGGCTGAGCAACAGCTTTTCAGGCTAGCCCCTTCTGGCTGCCAGCTATCTGCAGACGTTCGCATTTTCGGAGCAGGGCTGCTAAAGGAGCCTGGCAGGGACCCTCCCCATTTCCAAGCTACGTTTGAAATATGATGTGGCAAGACAAGCAAGCAGCCCCAGTCTCTGTGCCTCTGTGCGAGCAGTGCCATGGGCAGATGAGGCTGAGCAACAGCTTTCCCCGCTAGACACGTACGGCTGCCAGCTCTCTGCAGACGTGTGCATTTTCGGGACTAGACTGCAGGAGGCACCCTACACGAACCCCCTAATATATGTTCGAAGTTTGAAGTGGCAAGACAAGCAAGCAGCCCCAGTGTCTCTGTGCCTCTGTGCGAGCAGTGCCATGGGCAGATGAGGCTCAGCAAAAGCTTTCCAGGCTAGCTCCTTCTGGCTGCCAGCTATCTGCAGACGTTCGCATAATCAGAGCACTGCTGCGAAAGGAGCCTGGCAGGGACACCTCTATTCCCAGGATACGTTTGAATTTTGAGGTGGCAAGACAAGCAAGCAACCCCAGTCTCTGTGCCTCTGTGCGAGCAGTGCCATGAGCAGATGAGGCTGAGCAACAGCTTTCCAGGCTAGCCCCTTCTGGCTGACAGCTATCTGAAGACGTTCGCATAATCAGAACACTGCTGCGAAAGGAGCCTGGCAGGGACCCCTCTATTCCCAGGATACGTTTGAATTTTGAGGTGGCAAGACAAACAAGCAACCCCAGTCTCTGTGCCTCTGTGCGAGCAGTGCCATGAGCAGATGAGGCTGAGCAACAGCTTTCCAGGCTAGCCCCTTCTGGCTGCCAGCTATCTGCAGACGTTCGCATTTTCGGAAAAGGGCTGCCGGAGGCGCCCGGTACGGAACCCCAAAGCTACGTTTGAAGTTTAAGGTGCTAAGACAAGCAAGCAGCCCCAGTCTGTGTGCCTCTGTGCGAGCAGTGCCGTGAGCAGATGAGGCTGAGCAACAGCTTTCCAGGCTAGCCCCTTCTGGCTGACAGTTATCAGCAGACGTTCGCATTTTCGGAGCAAGGGCTGCGAAAGGATCTGGGCAGGGACCCCCGCCATTCCCAAGCTACGTTTGAAGTATGAGGTGGCAAGAGAAGCAAGCAGCCCCAGTCTCTGTGCCTCTGTGCGAGTAGTGCCATGAGAAGATGAGGCTTAGCAACAGGTTTCCAGGCTACCCGCTTCTGTCTGCCATCTATTTGCACACGTTTGTATTTTCGGAGCAGGGCTAGTAAAGGAGCCTGGCGGGGACCCTCCCCATTCCCAAGCTACATTTGAAGTTTGAGGTGGCAAGACAAGCAAGCAGCCCCAGTCTCTGTGCCTCTGTGTGAGCAGTGCCATGGGCAGATGAGGCTGAGCAGCAGCTTTCCCCGCTATACACGTACAGCTGCCAGTCATCTGCAGACATTTATATTTTCAGAGCTGGACTGCATGAGGCGCCCTACACGAACCCCTAAGATATGTTCGAAGTTTGAAGTGGCAAGACAAGCAAGCAGCCCGTCTCTGTGCCTCTGTGCGAGCACTGCCATGGGCAGATGAGGCTGAGCAACAGCTTTCCAGGTTACCCCTTCTGGCTGCCACCTATCGGCAGACGTTTGCATTTTCGCAGTAGGGCTGCCGGATGCGCCCGGCGCGGAACCCCAAAGCTACGTTTGAATTTTGAGTTGGCAAGACAAGCAAGCAGCCCCAGTCTCTGTTCCTCTGTGCAAACAGTGCCATGGGCAGATGAGGCTGAGCAACAGCTTTGCAGGCTAGCCCCTTCTGGCTGCCAGCTATCTGCAGACGTTCGCATTTTCGGAGCAAGGCTGCGAAAGGAGCCTGGCAGGGACCCTCCCCATTTCCAAGCTACGTTTGAAATATGATGTGGCAAGACAAGCAGGCAGCCCCAGTCTCTGTGCCTCTGTGCGAGCAGTGCCATGGGCAGATGAGGCTGAGCAACAGCTTTCCCCGCTAGACTCGTACGGCTGCCAGCTCTCTGCAGACGTGTGCATTTTCGGGACTGGACTGCAGGAGTCACCCTACACGAACCAACTAATATATGTTCGAAGTTTGAAGTGGCAAGACAAGCAAGCAGCCCCAGTGTCTCTGTGCCTCTGTGCGAGCAGTGCCATGGGCAGATGAGGCTCAGCAAAAGCTTTCCAGGCTAGCTCCTTCTGGCTGCCAGCTATCTGCAGACGTTCGCATAATCAGAGCACTGCTGCGAAAGGAGCCTGGCAGGGACCCCTCTATTCCCAGGATACGTTTGAATTTTGAGGTGGCAAGACAAACAAGCAACCCCAGTCTCTGTGCCTCT
Organism: Opisthocomus hoazin; assembly: GCF_030867145.1. Classification (NCBI taxonomy): domain Eukaryota; kingdom Metazoa; phylum Chordata; class Aves; order Opisthocomiformes; family Opisthocomidae; genus Opisthocomus; species Opisthocomus hoazin. The sequence goes on along the minus strand of NC_134437.1, from coordinate 8,705,665 downwards.
GTGCGAGCAGTGCCATGAGCAGATGAGGCTGAGCAACAGCTTTCCAGGCTAGCCCCTTCTGGCTGCCAGCTATCTGCAGACGTTCGCATTTTCGGAGCAGGGCTGCCGGAGGCGCCCGGTACGGAACCCCAAAGCTACGTTTGAAGTTTAAGGTGCTAAGACAAGCAAGCAGCCCCAGTCTGTGTGCCTCTGTGTGAGCAGTGCCGTGAGCAGATGAGGCTGAGCAACAGCTTTCCAGGCTAGCCCCTTCTGGCTGACAGTTATCAGCAGACGTTCGCATTTTCGGAGCAAGGGCTGCGAAAGGATCTGGGCAGGGACCCCCGCCATTCCCAAGCTACGTTTGAAGTATGAGGTGGCAAGAGAAGCAAGCAGCCCCAGTCTCTGTGCCTCTGTGCGAGTAGTGCCATGAGAAGATGAGGCTTAGCAACAGGTTTCCAGGCTACCCGCTTCTGTCTGCCATCTATTTGCACACGTTTGTATTTTCGGAGCAGGGCTAGTAAAGGAGCCTGGCGGGGACCCTCCCCATTCCCAAGCTACATTTGAAGTTTGAGGTGGCAAGACAAGCAAGCAGCCCCAGTCTCTGTGCCTCTGTGCGAGCAGTGCCATGGGCAGATGAGGCTGAGCAGCAGCTTTCCCCGCTATACACGTACAGCTGCCAGTCATCTGCAGACATTTATATTTTCAGAGCTGGGCTGCATGAGGCGCCCTACACGAACCCCTAATATATGTTCGAAGTTTGAAGTGGCAAGACAAGCAAGCAGCCCCAGTCTCTGTGCCTCTGTGCGAGCACTGCCATGGGCAGATGAGGCTGAGCAACAGCTTTCCAGGTTACCCCTTCTGGCTGCCATCTATTTGCACACGTTTGCATTTTCGAAGCAGGGCTGCCGGATGCGCCCGGCGCGGAACCCCAAATCTACGTTTGAATTTTGAGTTGGCAAGACAAGCAAGCAGCCCCAGTCTCTGTTCCTCTGTGCGAACAGTGCCATGGGCAGATGAGGCTGAGCAACAGCTTTGCAGGCTAGCCCCTTCTGGCTGCCACCTATCGGCAGAGGTTCGCATTTTCGGAGCAGGGCTGCGAAAGGAGTCTGGCAGGGACCCTCCCCATTTCCAAGCTACGTTTGAAATATGATGTGGCAAGACAAGCAAGCAGCCCCAGTCTCTGTACCTCTGTGCGAGCAGTGCCATGGGCAGATGAGGTTGAGCAACAGCTTTCCCCGCTAGACACGTACGGCTGCCAGCTCTCTGCAGACGTGTGCATTTTCGGGACTGGACTGCAGGAGGCACCCTACACGAACCCCCTAATATATGTTCGAAGTTTGAAGTGGCAAGACAAGCAAGCAGCCCCAGTGTCTCTGTGCCTCTGTGCGAGCAGTGCCATGGGCAGATGAGGCTCAGCAAAAGCTTTCCAGGCTAGCTCCTTCTTTCTGACATCTATCTGCAGACGTTCGCATAATCAGAGCACTGCTGCGAAAGGAGCCTGGCAGGGACCCCTCTATTCCCAGGACACGTTTGAATTTTGAGGTGGCAAGACAAACAAGCAACCCCAGTCTCTGTGCCTCTGTGCGAGCAGTGCCATGAGCAGATGAGGCTGAGCAACAGCTTTCCAGGCTAGCCCCTTCTGGCTGCCAGCTATCTGCAGACCTTCGCATTTTCGGAACAGGGCTGCCGGAGACGCCCGGTACGGAACCCCAAAGCTACGTTTGAAGTTTAAGGTGCTAAGACAAGCAAGCAGCCCCAGTCTGTGTGCCTCTGTGCGAGCAGTGCCATGAGCAGATGAGGCTGAGCAACAGCGTTCCAGGCTAGCCCCTTCTGGCTGACAGTTATCAGCAGACGTTCGCATTTTCGGAGCAAGGGCTGCGAAAGGATCTGGGCAGGGACCCCCGCCATTCCCAAGCTACGTTTGAAGTATGAGGTGGCAAGAGAAGCAAGCAGCCCCAGTCTCTGTGCCTCTGTGCGAGTAGTGCCATGAGAAGATGAGGCTTAGCAACAGGTTTCCAGGCTACCCGCTTCTGTCTGCCATCTATTTGCACACGTTTGTGTTTTCGGAGCAGGGCTAGTAAAGGAGCCTGGCGAGGACCCTCCCCATTCCCAAGCTACGTTTGAAGTTTGAGGTGGCAAGACAAGCAAGCAGCCCCAGTCTCTGTGCCTCTGTGTGAGCAGTGCCATGGGCAGATGAGGCTGAGCAGCAGCTTTCCCCGCTATACACGTACAGCTGCCAGTCATCTGCAGACATTTATATTTTCAGAGCTGGACTGCATGAGGCGCCCTACACGAACCCCTAAGATATGTTCGAAGTTTGAAGTGGCAAGACAAGCAAGCAGCCCCAGTCTCTGTGCCTCTGTGCGAGCACTGCCATGGGCAGATGAGGCTGAGCAACAGCTTTCCAGGTTACCCCTTCTGGCTGCCACCTATCGGCAGAGGTTCGCATTTTCGGAGCAGGGCTGCGAAAGGAACCTGGCAGGGACCCTCCCCATTTCCAAGCTACGTTTGAAATATGATGTGGCAAGATAAGCAAGCAGCCCCAGTCTCTGTGCCTCTGTGCGAGCACTGCCATGGGCAGATGAGGCTGAGCAACAGCTTTCCAGGTTACCCCTTCTGGCTGCCACCTATCGGCAGACGTTTGCATTTTCGAAGCAGGGCTGCCGGATGCGCCCGGCGCGGAACCCCAAATCTACGTTTGAATTTTGAGGTGGCAAGACAAGCAAGCAGCCCCAGTCTCTGTTCCTCTGTGCGAACAGTGCCATGGGCAGATGAGGCTGAGCAACAGCTTTTCAGGCTAGCCCCTTCTGGCTGCCAGCTATCTGCAGACGTTCGCATTTTCGGAGCAGGGCTGCTAAAGGAGCCTGGCAGGGACCCTCCCCATTTCCAAGCTACGTTTGAAATATGATGTGGCAAGACAAGCAAGCAGCCCCAGTCTCTGTGCCTCTGTGCGAGCAGTGCCATGGGCAGATGAGGCTGAGCAACAGCTTTCCCCGCTAGACACGTACGGCTGCCAGCTCTCTGCAGACGTGTGCATTTTCGGGACTAGACTGCAGGAGGCACCCTACACGAACCAACTAATATATGTTCGAAGTTTGAAGTGGCAAGACAAGCAAGCAGCCCCAGTGTCTCTGTGCCTCTGTGCGAGCAGTGCCATGGGCAGATGAGGCTCAGCAAAAGCTTTCCAGGCTAGCTCCTTCTGGCTGCCAGCTATCTGCAGACGTTCGCATAATCAGAGCACTGCTGTGAAAGGAGCCTGGCAGGGACCCCTCTATTCCCAGGATACGTTTGAATTTTGAGGTGGCAAGACAAGCAAGCAACCCCAGTCTCTGTGCCTCTGTGCGAGCAGTGCCATGAGCAGATGAGGCTGAGCAACAGCTTTCCAGGCTAGCCCCTTCTGGCTGACAGCTATCTGAAGACGTTCGCATAATCAGAACACTGCTGCGAAAGGAGCCTGGCAGGGACCCCTCTATTCCCAGGATACGTTTGAATTTTGAGGTGGCAAGACAAACAAGCAACACCAGTCTCTGTGCCTCTGTGCGAGCAGTGCCATGAGCAGATGAGGCTGAGCAACAGCTTTCCAGGCTAGCCCCTTCAGGCTGCCAGCTATCTGCAGACGTTCGCATTTTCGGAGCAGGGCTGCCGGAGGCGCCCGGTACGGAACCCCAAAGCTACGTTTGAAGTTTAAGGTGCTAAGACAAGCAAGCAGCCCCAGTCTGTGTGCCTCTGTGCGAGCAGTGCCGTGAGCAGATGAGGCTGAGCAACAGCTTTCCAGGCTAGCCCCTTCTGGCTGACAGTTATCAGCAGACGTTCGCATTTTCGGAGCAAGGGCTGCGAAAGGATCTGGGCAGGGACCCCCGCCATTCCCAAGCTACGTTTGAAGTATGAGGTGGCAAGAGAAGCAAGCAGCCCCAGTCTCTGTGCCTCTGTGCGAGTAGTGCCATGAGAAGATGAGGCTTAGCAACAGGTTTCCAGGCTACCCGCTTCTGTCTGCCATCTATTTGCACACGTTTGTGTTTTCGGAGCAGGGCTAGTAAAGGAGCCTGGCGGGGACCCTCCCCATTCCCAAGCTACGTTTGAAGTTTGAGGTGGCAAGACAAGCAAGCAGCCCCAGTCTCTGTGCCTCTGTGCGAGCAGTGCCATGGGCAGATGAGGCTGAGCAGCAGCTTTCCCCGCTATACACGTACAGCTGCCAGTCATCTGCAGACATTTATATTTTCAGAGCTGGACTGCATGAGGCGCCCTACACGAACCCCTAAGATATGTTCGAAGTTTGAAGTGGCAAGACAAGCAAGCAGCCCCAGTCTCTGTGCCTCTGTGCGAGCACTGCCATGGGCAGATGAGGCTGAGCAACAGCTTTCCAGGTTACCCCTTCTGGCTGCCACCTATCGGCAGAGGTTCGCATTTTCGGAGCAGGGCTGCGAAAGGAACCTGGCAGGGACCCTCCCCATTTCCAAGCTACGTTTGAAATATGATGTGGCAAGATAAGCAAGCAGCCCCAGTCTCTGTGCCTCTGTGCGAGCACTGCCATGGGCAGATGAGGCTGAGCAACAGCTTTCCAGGTTACCCCTTCTGGCTGCCACCTATCGGCAGACGTTTGCATTTTCGAAGCAGGGCTGCCGGATGCGCCCGGCGCGGAACCCCAAATCTACGTTTGAATTTTGAGGTGGCAAGACAAGCAAGCAGCCCCAGTCTCTGTTCCTCTGTGCGAACAGTGCCATGGGCAGATGAGGCTGAGCAACAGCTTTTCAGGCTAGCCCCTTCTGGCTGCCAGCTATCTGCAGACGTTCGCATTTTCGGAGCAGGGCTGCTAAAGGAGCCTGGCAGGGACCCTCCCCATTTCCAAGCTACGTTTGAAATATGATGTGGCAAGACAAGCAAGCAGCCCCAGTCTCTGTGCCTCTGTGCGAGCAGTGCCATGGGCAGATGAGGCTGAGCAACAGCTTTGCCCGCTAGACACGTACGGCTGCCAGCTCTCTGCAGACGTGTGCATTTTCGGGACTAGACTGCAGGAGGCACCCTACACGAACCAACTAATATATGTTCGAAGTTTGAAGTGGCAAGACAAGCAAGCAGCCCCAGTGTCTCTGTGCCTCTGTGCGAGCAGTGCCATGGGCAGATGAGGCTCAGCAAAAGCTTTCCAGGCTAGCTCCTTCTGGCTGCCAGCTATCTGCAGACGTTCGCATAATCAGAGCACTGCTGCGAAAGGAGCCTGGCAGGGACCCCTCTATTCCCAGGATACGTTTGAATTTTGAGGTGGCAAGACAAGCAAGCAACCCCAGTCTCTGTGCCTCTGTGCGAGCAGTGCCATGAGCAGATGAGGCTGAGCAACAGCTTTCCAGGCTAGCCCCTTCTGGCTGACAGCTATCTGAAGACGTTCGCATAATCAGAACACTGCTGCGAAAGGAGCCTGGCAGGGACCCCTCTATTCCCAGGATACGTTTGAATTTTGAGGTGGCAAGACAAACAAGCAACCCCAGTCTCTGTGCCTCTGTGCGAGCAGTGCCATGAGCAGATGAGGCTGAGCAACAGCTTTCCAGGCTAGCCCCTTCAGGCTGCCAGCTATCTGCAGACGTTCGCATTTTCGGAGCAGGGCTGCCGGAGGCGCCCGGTACGGAACCCCAAAGCTACGTTTGAAGTTTAAGGTGCTAAGACAAGCAAGCAGCCCCAGTCTGTGTGCCTCTGTGCGAGCAGTGCCGTGAGCAGATGAGGCTGAGCAACAGCTTTCCAGGCTAGCCCCTTCTGGCTGACAGTTATCAGCAGACGTTCGCATTTTCGGAGCAAGGGCTGCGAAAGGATCTGGGCAGGGACCCCCGCCATTCCCAAGCTACGTTTGAAGTATGAGGTGGCAAGAGAAGCAAGCAGCCCCAGTCTCTGTGCCTCTGTGCGAGTAGTGCCATGAGAAGATGAGGCTTAGCAACAGGTTTCCAGGCTACCCGCTTCTGTCTGCCATCTATTTGCACACGTTTGTGTTTTCGGAGCAGGGCTAGTAAAGGAGCCTGGCGGGGACCCTCCCCATTCCCAAGCTACGTTTGAAGTTTGAGGTGGCAAGACAAGCAAGCAGCCCCAGTCTCTGTGCCTCTGTGCGAGCAGTGCCATGGGCAGATGAGGCTGAGCAGCAGCTTTCCCCGCTATACACGTACAGCTGCCAGTCATCTGCAGACATTTATATTTTCAGAGCTGGACTGCATGAGGCGCCCTACACGAACCCCTAAGATATGTTCGAAGTTTGAAGTGGCAAGACAAGCAAGCAGCCCCAGTCTCTGTGCCTCTGTGCGAGCACTGCCATGGGCAGATGAGGCTGAGCAACAGCTTTCCAGGTTACCCCTTCTGGCTGCCACCTATCGGCAGACGTTTGCATTTTCGAAGCAGGGCTGCTGGATGCGCCCGGCGCGGAACCCCAAATCTACGTTTGAATTTTGAGGTGGCAAGACAAGCAAGCAGCCCCAGTCTCTGTTCCTCTGTGCGAACAGTGCCATGGGCAGATGAGGCTGAGCAACAGCTTTTCAGGCTAGCCCCTTCTGGCTGCCAGCTATCTGCAGACGTTCGCATTTTCGGAGCAGGGCTGCTAAAGGAGCCTGGCAGGGACCCTCCCCATTTCCAAGTTACGTTTGAAATATGATGTGGCAAGACAAGCAGGCAGCCCCAGTCTCTGTGCCTCTGTGCGAGCAGTGCCATGGGCAGATGAGGCTGAGCAACAGCTTTCCCCGCTAGACACGTACGGCTGCCAGCTCTCTGCAGACGTGTGCATTTTCGGGACTAGACTGCAGGAGGCACCCTACACGAACCCCCTAATATATGTTCGAAGTTTGAAGTGGCAAGACAAGCAAGCAGCCCCAGTGTCTCTGTGCCTCTGTGCGAGCAGTGCCATGGGCAGATGAGGCTCAGCAAACGCTTTCCAGGCTAGCTCCTTCTGGCTGCCAGCTATCTGCAGACGTTCGCATAATCAGAGCACTGCTGCGAAAGGAGCCTGGCAGGGACCCCTCTATTCCCAGGATACGTTTGAATTTTGAGGTGGCAAGACAAGCAAGCAACCCCAGTCTCTGTGCCTCTGTGCGAGCAGTGCCATGAGCCGATGAGGCCGAGCAACAGCTTTCCAGGCTAGCCCCTTCTGGCTGACAGCTATCTGAAGACGTTCGCATAATCAGAACACTGCTGCGAAAGGAGCCTGGCAGGGACCCCTCTATTCCCAGGATACGTTTGAATTTTGAGGTGGCAAGACAAACAAGCAACCCCAGTCTCTGTGCCTCTGTGCGAGCAGTGCCATGAGCAGATGAGGCTGAGCAACAGCTTTCCAGGCTAGCCCCTTCAGGCTGCCAGCTATCTGCAGACGTTCGCATTTTCGGAGCAGGGCTGCCGGAGGCGCCCGGTACGGAACCCCAAAGCTACGTTTGAAGTTTAAGGTGCTAAGACAAGCAAGCAGCCCCAGTCTGTGTGCCTCTGTGCGAGCAGTGCCGTGAGCAGATGAGGCTGAGCAACAGCTTTCCAGGCTAGCCCCTTCTGGCTGACAGTTATCAGCAGACGTTCGCATTTTCGGAGCAAGGGCTGCGAAAGGATCTGGGCAGGGACCCCCGCCATTCCCAAGCTACGTTTGAAGTATGAGGTGGCAAGAGAAGCAAGCAGCCCCAGTCTCTGTGCCTCTGTGCGAGTAGTGCCATGAGAAGATGAGGCTTAGCAACAGGTTTCCAGGCTACCCGCTTCTGTCTGCCATCTATTTGCACACGTTTGTGTTTTCGGAGCAGGGCTAGTAAAGGAGCCTGGCGGGGACCCTCCCCATTCCCAAGCTACGTTTGAAGTTTGAGGTGGCAAGACAAGCAAGCAGCCCCAGTCTCTGTGCCTCTGTGCGAGCAGTGCCATGGGCAGATGAGGCTGAGCAGCAGCTTTCCCCGCTATACACGTACAGCTGCCAGTCATCTGCAGACATTTATATTTTCAGAGCTGGACTGCATGAGGCGCCCTACACGAACCCCTAAGATATGTTCGAAGTTTGAAGTGGCAAGACAAGCAAGCAGCCCCAGTCTCTGTGCCTCTGTGCGAGCACTGCCATGGGCAGATGAGGCTGAGCAACAGCTTTCCAGGTTACCCCTTCTGGCTGCCACCTATCGGCAGACGTTTGCATTTTCGAAGCAGGGCTGCTGGATGCGCCCGGCGCGGAACCCCAAATCTACGTTTGAATTTTGAGGTGGCAAGACAAGCAAGCAGCCCCAGTCTCTGTTCCTCTGTGCGAACAGTGCCATGGGCAGATGAGGCTGAGCAACAGCTTTTCAGGCTAGCCCCTTCTGGCTGCCAGCTATCTGCAGACGTTCGCATTTTCGGAGCAGGGCTGCTAAAGGAGCCTGGCAGGGACCCTCCCCATTTCCAAGTTACGTTTGAAATATGATGTGGCAAGACAAGCAGGCAGCCCCAGTCTCTGTGCCTCTGTGCGAGCAGTGCCATGGGCAGATGAGGCTGAGCAACAGCTTTCCCCGCTAGACACGTACGGCTGCCAGCTCTCTGCAGACGTGTGCATTTTCGGGACTAGACTGCAGGAGGCACCCTACACGAACCCCCTAATATATGTTCGAAGTTTGAAGTGGCAAGACAAGCAAGCAGCCCCAGTGTCTCTGTGCCTCTGTGCGAGCAGTGCCATGGGCAGATGAGGCTCAGCAAACGCTTTCCAGGCTAGCTCCTTCTGGCTGCCAGCTATCTGCAGACGTTCGCATAATCAGAGCACTGCTGCGAAAGGAGCCTGGCAGGGACCCCTCTATTCCCAGGATACGTTTGAATTTTGAGGTGGCAAGACAAGCAAGCAACCCCAGTCTCTGTGCCTCTGTGCGAGCAGTGCCATGAGCCGATGAGGCCGAGCAACAGCTTTCCAGGCTAGCCCCTTCTGGCTGACAGCTATCTGAAGACGTTCGCATAATCAGAACACTGCTGCGAAAGGAGCCTGGCAGGGACCCCTCTATTCCCAGGATACGTTTGAATTTTGAGGTGGCAAGACAAACAAGCAACCCCAGTCTCTGTGCCTCTGTGCGAGCAGTGCCATGAGCAGATGAGGCTGAGCAACAGCTTTCCAGGCTAGCCCCTTCAGGCTGCCAGCTATCTGCAGACGTTCGCATTTTCGGAGCAGGGCTGCCGGAGGCGCCCGGTACGGAACCCCAAAGCTACGTTTGAAGTTTAAGGTGCTAAGACAAGCAAGCAGCCCCAGTCTGTGTGCCTCTGTGCGAGCAGTGCCGTGAGCAGATGAGGCTGAGCAACAGCTTTCCAGGCTAGCCCCTTCTGGCTGACAGTTATCAGCAGACGTTCGCATTTTCGGAGCAAGGGCTGCGAAAGGATCTGGGCAGGGACCCCCGCCATTCCCAAGCTACGTTTGAAGTATGAGGTGGCAAGAGAAGCAAGCAGCCCCAGTCTCTGTGCCTCTGTGCGAGTAGTGCCATGAGAAGATGAGGCTTAGCAACAGGTTTCCAGGCTACCCGCTTCTGTCTGCCATCTATTTGCACACGTTTGTGTTTTCGGAGCAGGGCTAGTAAAGGAGCCTGGCGGGGACCCTCCCCATTCCCAAGCTACGTTTGAAGTTTGAGGTGGCAAGACAAGCAAGCAGCCCCAGTCTCTGTGCCTCTGTGCGAGCAGTGCCATGGGCAGATGAGGCTGAGCAGCAGCTTTCCCCGCTATACACGTACAGCTGCCAGTCATCTGCAGACATTTATATTTTCAGAGCTGGACTGCATGAGGCGCCCTACACGAACCCCTAAGATATGTTCGAAGTTTGAAGTGGCAAGACAAGCAAGCAGCCCCAGTCTCTGTGCCTCTGTGCGAGCACTGCCATGGGCAGATGAGGCTGAGCAACAGCTTTCCAGGTTACCCCTTCTGGCTGCCACCTATCGGCAGACGTTTGCATTTTCGAAGCAGGGCTGCTGGATGCGCCCGGCGCGGAACCCCAAATCTACGTTTGAATTTTGAGGTGGCAAGACAAGCAAGCAGCCCCAGTCTCTGTTCCTCTGTGCGAACAGTGCCATGGGCAGATGAGGCTGAGCAACAGCTTTTCAGGCTAGCCCCTTCTGGCTGCCAGCTATCTGCAGACGTTCGCATTTTCGGAGCAGGGCTGCTAAAGGAGCCTGGCAGGGACCCTCCCCATTTCCAAGTTACGTTTGAAATATGATGTGGCAAGACAAGCAGGCAGCCCCAGTCTCTGTGCCTCTGTGCGAGCAGTGCCATGGGCAGATGAGGCTGAGCAACAGCTTTCCCCGCTAGACACGTACGGCTGCCAGCTCTCTGCAGACGTGTGCATTTTCGGGACTAGACTGCAGGAGGCACCCTACACGAACCCCCTAATATATGTTCGAAGTTTGAAGTGGCAAGACAAGCAAGCAGCCCCAGTGTCTCTGTGCCTCTGTGCGAGCAGTGCCATGGGCAGATGAGGCTCAGCAAAAGCTTTCCAGGCTAGCTCCTTCTGGCTGCCAGCTATCTGCAGACGTTCGCATAATCAGAGCACTGCTGCGAAAGGAGCCTGGCAGGGACCCCTCTATTCCCAGGATACGTTTGAATTTTGAGGTGGCAAGACAAGCAAGCAACCCCAGTCTCTGTGCCTCTGTGCGAGCAGTGCCATGAGCCGATGAGGCCGAGCAACAGCTTTCCAGGCTAGCCCCTTCTGGCTGACAGCTATCTGAAGACGTTCGCATAATCAGAACACTGCTGCGAAAGGAGCCTGGCAGGGACCCCTCTATTCCCAGGATACGTTTGAATTTTGAGGTGGCAAGACAAACAAGCAACCCCAGTCTCTGTGCCTCTGTGCGAGCAGTGCCATGAGCAGATGAGGCTGAGCAACAGCTTTCCAGGCTAGCCCCTTCAGGCTGCCAGCTATCTGCAGACGTTCGCATTTTCGGAGCAGGGCTGCCGGAGGCGCCCGGTACGGAACCCCAAAGCTACGTTTGAAGTTTAAGGTGCTAAGACAAGCAAGCAGCCCCAGTCTGTGTGCCTCTGTGCGAGCAGTGCCGTGAGCAGATGAGGCTGAGCAACAGCTTTCCAGGCTAGCCCCTTCTGGCTGACAGTTATCAGCAGACGTTCGCATTTTCGGAGCAAGGGCTGCGAAAGGATCTGGGCAGGGACCCCCGCCATTCCCAAGCTACGTTTGAAGTATGAGGTGGCAAGAGAAGCAAGCAGCCCCAGTCTCTGTGCCTCTGTGCGAGTAGTGCCATGAGAAGATGAGGCTTAGCAACAGGTTTCCAGGCTACCCGCTTCTGTCTGCCATCTATTTGCACACGTTTGTGTTTTCGGAGCAGGGCTAGTAAAGGAGCCTGGCGGGGACCCTCCCCATTCCCAAGCTACGTTTGAAGTTTGAGGTGGCAAGACAAGCAAGCAGCCCCAGTCTCTGTGCCTCTGTGCGAGCAGTGCCATGGGCAGATGAGGCTGAGCAGCAGCTTTCCCCGCTATACACGTACAGCTGCCAGTCATCTGCAGACATTTATATTTTCAGAGCTGGACTGCATGAGGCGCCCTACACGAACCCCTAAGATATGTTCGAAGTTTGAAGTGGCAAGACAAGCAAGCAGCCCCAGTCTCTGTGCCTCTGTGCGAGCACTGCCATGGGCAGATGAGGCTGAGCAACAGCTTTCCAGGTTACCCCTTCTGGCTGCCACCTATCGGCAGACGTTTGCATTTTCGAAGCAGGGCTGCTGGATGCGCCCGGCGCGGAACCCCAAATCTACGTTTGAATTTTGAGGTGGCAAGACAAGCAAGCAGCCCCAGTCTCTGTTCCTCTGTGCGAACAGTGCCATGGGCAGATGAGGCTGAGCAACAGCTTTTCAGGCTAGCCCCTTCTGGCTGCCAGCTATCTGCAGACGTTCGCATTTTCGGAGCAGGGCTGCTAAAGGAGCCTGGCAGGGACCCTCCCCATTTCCAAGTTACGTTTGAAATATGATGTGGCAAGACAAGCAGGCAGCCCCAGTCTCTGTGCCTCTGTGCGAGCAGTGCCATGGGCAGATGAGGCTGAGCAACAGCTTTCCCCGCTAGACACGTACGGCTGCCAGCTCTCTGCAGACGTGTGCATTTTCGGGACTAGACTGCAGGAGGCACCCTACACGAACCCCCTAATATATGTTCGAAGTTTGAAGTGGCAAGACAAGCAAGCAGCCCCAGTGTCTCTGTGCCTCTGTGCGAGCAGTGCCATGGGCAGATGAGGCTCAGCAAACGCTTTCCAGGCTAGCTCCTTCTGGCTGCCAGCTATCTGCAGACGTTCGCATAATCAGAGCACTGCTGCGAAAGGAGCCTGGCAGGGACCCCTCTATTCCCAGGATACGTTTGAATTTTGAGGTGGCAAGACAAGCAAGCAACCCCAGTCTCTGTGCCTCTGTGCGAGCAGTGCCATGAGCCGATGAGGCCGAGCAACAGCTTTCCAGGCTAGCCCCTTCTGGCTGACAGCTATCTGAAGACGTTCGCATAATCAGAACACTGCTGCGAAAGGAGCCTGGCAGGGACCCCTCTATTCCCAGGATACGTTTGAATTTTGAGGTGGCAAGACAAACAAGCAACCCCAGTCTCTGTGCCTCTGTGCGAGCAGTGCCATGAGCAGATGAGGCTGAGCAACAGCTTTCCAGGCTAGCCCCTTCAGGCTGCCAGCTATCTGCAGACGTTCGCATTTTCGGAGCAGGGCTGCCGGAGGCGCCCGGTACGGAACCCCAAAGCTACGTTTGAAGTTTAAGGTGCTAAGACAAGCAAGCAGCCCCAGTCTGTGTGCCTCTGTGCGAGCAGTGCCGTGAGCAGATGAGGCTGAGCAACAGCTTTCCAGGCTAGCCCCTTCTGGCTGACAGTTATCAGCAGACGTTCGCATTTTCGGAGCAAGGGCTGCGAAAGGATCTGGGCAGGGACCCCCGCCATTCCCAAGCTACGTTTGAAGTATGAGGTGGCAAGAGAAGCAAGCAGCCCCAGTCTCTGTGCCTCTGTGCGAGTAGTGCCATGAGAAGATGAGGCTTAGCAACAGGTTTCCAGGCTACCCGCTTCTGTCTGCCATCTATTTGCACACGTTTGTGTTTTCGGAGCAGGGCTAGTAAAGGAGCCTGGCGGGGACCCTCCCCATTCCCAAGCTACGTTTGAAGTTTGAGGTGGCAAGACAAGCAAGCAGCCCCAGTCTCTGTGCCTCTGTGCGAGCAGTGCCATGGGCAGATGAGGCTGAGCAGCAGCTTTCCCCGCTATACACGTACAGCTGCCAGTCATCTGCAGACATTTATATTTTCAGAGCTGGACTGCATGAGGCGCCCTACACGAACCCCTAAGATATGTTCGAAGTTTGAAGTGGCAAGACAAGCAAGCAGCCCCAGTCTCTGTGCCTCTGTGCGAGCACTGCCATGGGCAGATGAGGCTGAGCAACAGCTTTCCAGGTTACCCCTTCTGGCTGCCACCTATCGGCAGACGTTTGCATTTTCGAAGCAGGGCTGCTGGATGCGCCCGGCGCGGAACCCCAAATCTACGTTTGAATTTTGAGGTGGCAAGACAAGCAAGCAGCCCCAGTCTCTGTTCCTCTGTGCGAACAGTGCCATGGGCAGATGAGGCTGAGCAACAGCTTTTCAGGCTAGCCCCTTCTGGCTGCCAGCTATCTGCAGACGTTCGCATTTTCGGAGCAGGGCTGCTAAAGGAGCCTGGCAGGGACCCTCCCCATTTCCAAGTTACGTTTGAAATATGATGTGGCAAGACAAGCAGGCAGCCCCAGTCTCTGTGCCTCTGTGCGAGCAGTGCCATGGGCAGATGAGGCTGAGCAACAGCTTTCCCCGCTAGACACGTACGGCTGCCAGCTCTCTGCAGACGTGTGCATTTTCGGGACTAGACTGCAGGAGGCACCCTACACGAACCCCCTAATATATGTTCGAAGTTTGAAGTGGCAAGACAAGCAAGCAGCCCCAGTGTCTCTGTGCCTCTGTGCGAGCAGTGCCATGGGCAGATGAGGCTCAGCAAAAGCTTTCCAGGCTAGCTCCTTCTGGCTGCCAGCTATCTGCAGACGTTCGCATAATCAGAGCACTGCTGCGAAAGGAGCCTGGCAGGGACCCCTCTATTCCCAGGATACGTTTGAATTTTGAGGTGGCAAGACAAGCAAGCAACCCCAGTCTCTGTGCCTCTGTGCGAGCAGTGCCATGAGCCGATGAGGCCGAGCAACAGCTTTCCAGGCTAGCCCCTTCTGGCTGACAGCTATCTGAAGACGTTCGCATAATCAGAACACTGCTGCGAAAGGAGCCTGGCAGGGACCCCTCTATTCCCAGGATACGTTTGAATTTTGAGGTGGCAAGACAAACAAGCAACCCCAGTCTCTGTGCCTCTGTGCGAGCAGTGCCATGAGCAGATGAGGCTGAGCAACAGCTTTCCAGGCTAGCCCCTTCTGGCTGCCAGCTATCTGCAGACGTTCGCATTTTCGGAACAGGGCTGCCGGAGGCGCCCGGTACGGAACCCCAAAGCTACGTTTGAAGTTTAAGGTGCTAAGACAAGCAAGCAGCCCCAGTCTGTGTGCCTCTGTGCGAGCAGTGCCGTGAGCAGATGACGCTGAGCAACAGCTTTCCAGGCTAGCCCCTTCTGGCTGACAGTTATCAGCAGACGTTCGCATTTTCGGAGCAAGGGCTGCGAAAGGATCTGGGCAGGGACCCCCGCCATTCCCAAGCTACGTTTGAAGTATGAGGTGGCAAGAGAAGCAAGCAGCCCCAGTCTCTGTGCCTCTGTGCGAGCACTGCCATGGGCAGATGAGGCTGAGCAACAGCTTTCCAGGTTACCCCTTCTGGCTGCCATCTATTTGCACACGTTTGCATTTTCGAAGCAGGGCTGCCGGATGCGCCCGGCGCGGAACCCCAAATCTACGTTTGAATTTTGAGTTGGCAAGACAAGCAAGCAGCCCCAGTCTCTGTTCCTCTGTGCGAACAGTGCCATGGGCAGATGAGGCTGAGCAACAGCTTTGCAGGCTAGCCCCTTCTGGCTGCAAGCTATCTGCAGACGTTCGCATTTTCGGAGCAGGGCTGCGAAAGGAGCCTGGCAGGGACCCTCCCCATTTCCAAGCTACGTTTGAAATATGATGTGGCAAGACAAGCAGGCAGCCCCAGTCTCTGTGCCTCTGTGCGAGCAGTGCCATGGGCAGATGAGGCTGAGCAACAGCTTTCCCCGCTAGACACGTACGGCTGCCAGCTCTCTGCAGACGTTTGCATTTTCGGGACTGGACTGCAGGAGTCACCCTACACGAACCAACTAATATATGTTCGAAGTTTGAAGTGGCAAGACAAGCAAGCAGCCCCAGTGTCTCTGTGCCTCTGTGCGAGCAGTGCCATGGGCAGATGAGGCTCAGCAAAAGCTTTCCAGGCTAGCTCCTTCTGGCTGCCAGCTATCTGCAGACGTTCGCATAATCAGAGCACTGCTGCGAAAGGAGCCTGGCAGGGACCCCTCTATTCCCAGGATACGTTTGAATTTTGAGGTGGCAAGACAAACAAGCAACCCCAGTCTCTGTGCCTCTGTGCGAGCAGTGCCATGAGCAGATGAGGCTGAGCAACAGCTTTCCAGGCTAGCCCCTTCTGGCTGCCAGCTATCTGCAGACGTTCGCATTTTCGGAGCAGGGCTGCTGGATGCGCCCGGTACGGAACCCCAAAGCTACGTTTGAAGTTTAAGGTGCTAAGACAAGCAAGCAGCCCCAGTCTGTGTGCCTCTGTGTGAGCAGTGCCGTGAGCAGATGAGGCTGAGCAACAGCTTTCCAGGCTAGCCCCTTCTGGCTGACAGTTATCAGCAGACGTTCGCATTTTCGGAGCAAGGGCTGCGAAAGGATCTGGGCAGGGACCCCTGCCATTCCCAAGCTACGTTTGAAGTATGAGGTGGCAAGAGAAGCAAGCAGCCCCAGTCTCTGTGCCTCTGTGCGAGTAGTGCCATGAGAAGATGAGGCTTAGCAACAGGTTTCCAGGCTACCCGCTTCTGTCTGCCATCTATTTGCACACGTTTGTATTTTCGGAGCAGGGCTAGTAAAGGAGCCTGGCAGGGACCCTCCCCATTCCCAAGCTACATTTGAAGTTTGAGGTGGCAAGACAAGCAAGCAGCCCCAGTCTCTGTGCCTCTGTGCGAGCAGTGCCATGGGCAGATGAGGCTGAGCAGCAGCTTTCCCCGCTATACACGTACAGCTGCCAGTCATCTGCAGACATTTATATTTTCAGAGCTGGGCTGCATGAGGCGCCCTACACGAACCCCTAAGATATGTTCGAAGTTTAAAGTGGCAAGACAAGCAAGCACCCCCAGTCTCTGTGCCTCTGTGCGAGCACTGCCATGGGCAGATGAGGCTGAGCAACAGCTTTCCAGGTTACCCCTTCTGGCTGCCACCTATCGGCAGACGTTTGCATTTTCGAAGCAGGGCTGCCGGATGCGCCCGGCGCGGAACCCCAAATCTACGTTTGAATTTTGAGTTGGCAAGACAAGCAAGCAGCCCCAGTCTCTGTTCCTCTGTGCGAACAGTGCCATGGGCAGATGAGGCTGAGCAACAGCTTTGCAGGCTAGCCCCTTCTGGCTGCAAGCTATCTGCAGACGTTCGCATTTTCGGAGCAGGGCTGCGAAAGGAGCCTGGCAGGGACCCTCCCCATTTCCAAGCTACGTTTGAAATATGATGTGGCAAGACAAGCAGGCAGCCCCAGTCTCTGTACCTCTGTGCGAGCAGTGCCATGGGCAGATGAGGTTGAGCAACAGCTTTCCCCGCTAGACACGTACGGCTGCCAGCTCTCTGCAGACGTTTGCATTTTCGGGACTGGACTGCAGGAGGCACCCTACACGAACCCCCTAATATATGTTCGAAGTTTGAAGTGGCAAAACAAGCAAGCAGCCCCAGTGTCTCTGTGCCTCTGTGCGAGCAGTGCCATGGGCAGATGAGGCTCAGCAAAAGCTTTCCAGGCTAGCTCCTTCTTTCTGACAGCTATCTGCAGACGTTCGCATAATCAGAGCACTGCTGCGAAAGGAGCCTGGCAGGGACCCCTCTATTCCCAGGATACGTTTGAATTTTGAGGTGGCAAGACAAACAAGCAGCCCCAGTCTCTGTGCCTCTGTGCGAGCAGTGCCATGAGCAGCTGAGGCTGAGCAACAGCTTTCCAGGCTAGCCCCTTCTGGCTGCCAGCTATCTGCAGACCTTCGCATTTTCGGAACAGGGCTGCCGGAGGCGCCCTGTACGGAACCCCAAAGCTACGTTTGAAGTTTAAGGTGCTAAGACAAGCAAGCAGCCCCAGTCTGTGTGCCTCTGTGCGAGCAGTGCCATGAGCAGATGAGGCTGAGCAACAGCGTTCCAGGCTAGCCCCTTCTGGCTGACAGTTATCAGCAGACGTTCGCATTTTCGGAGCAAGGGCTGCGAAAGGATCTGGGCAGGGACCCCCGCCATTCCCAAGCTACGTTTGAAGTATGAGGTGGCAAGAGAAGCAAGCAGCCCCAGTCTCTGTGCCTCTGTGCGAGTAGTGCCATGAGAAGATGAGGCTTAGCAACAGGTTTCCAGGCTACCCGCTTCTGTCTGCCATCTATTTGCACACGTTTGTATTTTCGGAGCAGGGCTAGTAAAGGAGCCTGGCGGGGACCCTCCCCATTCCCAAGCTACGTTTGAAGTTTGAGGTGGCAAGACAAGCAAGCAGCCCCAGTCTCTGTGCCTCTGTGCGAGCAGTGCCATGGGCAGATGAGGCTGAGCAGCAGCTTTCCCCGCTATACACGTACAGCTGCCAGTCATCTGCAGACATTTATATTTTCAGAGCTGGGCTGCATGAGGCGCCCTACACGAACCCCTAAGATATGTTCGAAGTTTGAAGTGGCAAGACAAGCAAGCAGCCCCAGTCTCTGTGCCTCTGTGCGAGCACTGCCATGGGCAGATGAGGCTGAGCAACAGCTTTCCAGGTTACCCCTTCTGGCTGCCACCTATCGGCAGACGTTTGCATTTTCGAAGCAGGGCTGCCGGATGCGCCCGGCGCGGAACCCCAAATCTACGTTTGAATTTTGAGTTGGCAAGACAAGCAAGCAGCCCCAGTCTCTGTTCCTCTGTGCGAACAGTGCCATGGGCAGATGAGGCTGAGCAACAGCTTTGCAGGCTAGCCCCTTCTGGCTGCCACCTATCGGCAGAGGTTCGCATTTTCGGAGCAGGGCTGCGAAAGGAGCCTGGCAGGGACCCTCCCCATTTCCAAGCTACGTTTGAAATATGATGTGGCAAGACAAGCAAGCAGCCCCAGTCTCTGTACCTCTGTGCGAGCAGTGCCATGGGCAGATGAGGCTGAGCAACAGCTTTCCCCGCTAGACACGTACGGCTGCCAGCTCTCTGCAGACGTGTGCATTTTCAGGACTGGACTGCAGGAGGCACCCTACACGAACCCCCTAATATATGTTCGAAGTTTGAAGTGGCAAGACAAGCAAGCAGCCCCAGTGTCTCTGTGCCTCTGTGCGAGCAGTGCCATGGGCAGATGAGGCTCAGCAAAAGCTTTCCAGGCTCGCTCCTTCTGGCTGACAGCTATCTGCAGACGTTCGCATAATCAGAGCACTGCTGCGAAAGGAGCCTGGCAGGGACCCCTCTATTCCCAGGATACGTTTGAATTTTGAGGTGGCAAGACAAACAAGCAACCCCAGTCTCTGTGCCTCTGTGCGAGCAGTGCCATGAGCAGATGAGGCTGAGCAACAGCTTTCCAGGCTAGCCCCTTCTGGCTGCCAGCTATCTGCAGACGTTCGCATTTTCGGAGCAGGGCTGCCGGAGGCGCCCGGTACGGAACCCCAAAGCTACGTTTGAAGTTTAAGGTGCTAAGACAAGCAAGCAGCCCCAGTCTGTGTGCCTCTGTGCGAGCAGTGCCATGAGCAGATGAGGCTGAGCAACAGCTTTCCAGGCTAGCCCCTTCTGGCTGACAGTTATCAGCAGACGTTCGCATTTTCGGAGCAAGGGCTGCGAAAGGATCTGGGCAGGGACCCCCGCCATTCCCAAGCTACGTTTGAAGTATGAGGTGGCAAGAGAAGCAAGCAGCCCCAGTCTCTGTGCCTCTGTGCGAGTAGTGCCATGAGAAGATGAGGCTTAGCAACAGGTTTCCAGGCTACCCGCTTCTGTCTGCCATCTATTTGCACACGTTTGTGTTTTCGGAGCAGGGCTAGTAAAGGAGCCTGGCGAGGACCCTCCCCATTCCCAAGCTACGTTTGAAGTTTGAGGTGGCAAGACAAGCAAGCAGCCCCAGTCTCTGTGCCTCTGTGCGAGCAGTGCCATGGGCAGATGAGGCTGAGCAGCAGCTTTCCCCGCTATACACGTACAGCTGCCAGTCATCTGCCGACATTTATATTTTCAGAGCTGGACTGCATGAGGCGCCCTACACGAACCCCTAAGATATGTTCGAAGTTTGAAGTGGCAAGACAAGCAAGCAGCCCCAGTCTCTGTGCCTCTGTGCGAGCACTGCCATGGGCAGATGAGGCTGAGCAACAGCTTTCCAGGTTACCCCTTCTGGCTGCCACCTATCGGCAGAGGTTCGCATTTTCGGAGAAGGGCTGCGAAAGGAACCTGGCAGGGACCCTCCCCATTTCCAAGCTACGTTTGAAATATGATGTGGCAAGATAAGCAAGCAGCCCCAGTCTCTGTACCTCTGTGCGAGCAGTGCCAAGGGCAGATGAGGTTGAGCAACAGATTTCCCCGCTAGACACGTACGGCTGCCAGCTCTCTGCAGACGTTTGCATTTTTGGGACTGGACTGCAGGAGGCACCCTACACGAACCCCCTAATATATGTTCGAAGTTTGAAGTGGCAAGACAAGCAAGCAGCCCCAGTGTCTCTGTGCCTCTGTGCGAGCAGTGCCATGGGCAGATGAGGCTCAGCAACAGCTTTCCAGGCTAGCTCCTTCTGGCTGCCAGCTATCTGCAGACGTTCGCATAATCAGAGCACTGCTGCGAAAGGAGCCTGGCAGGGACCCCTCTATTCCCAGGATACGTTTGAATTTTGAGGTGGCAAGACAAACAAGCAACCCCAGTCTCTGTGCCTCTGTGCGAGCAGTGCCATGAGCAGATGAGGCTGAGCAACAGCTTTCCAGGCTAGCCCCTTCTGGCTGCCAGCTATCTGCAGACGTTCGCATTTTCGGAGCAGGGCTGCCGGAGGCGCCCGGTACGGAACCCCAAAGCTACGTTTGAAGTTTAAGGTGCTAAGACAAGCAAGCAGCCCCAGTCTGTGTGCCTCTGTGCGAGCAGTGCCGTGAGCAGATGAGGCTGAGCAACAGGTTTCCAGACTACCCGCTTCTGTCTGCCATCTATTTGCACACGTTTGTATTTTCAGAGCAGGGCTAGTAAAGGAGCCTGGCGGGGACCCTCCCCATTCCCAATCTACATTTGAAGTTTGAGGTGGCAAGGCAAGCAAGCAGCCCCAGTCTCTGTGCCTCTGTGCGAGCAGTGCCATGGGCAGATGAGGCTGAGCAACAGCTTTCCAGGTTACCCCTTCTGGCTGCCACCTATCGGCAGACGTTTGCATTTTCGCAGCAGGGCTGCCGGATGCGCCCGGCGCGGAACCCCAAATCTACGTTTGAATTTTGAGTTGGCAAGACAAGCAAGCAGCACCAGTCTCTGTTCCTCTGTGCGAACAGTGCATGGGCAGATGAGGCTGAGCAACAGCTTTCCCCGCTAGACACGTACGGCTGCCAGCTATCTGCAGACGTTAGCATTTTCGGAGCAGGGCTGCCGGAGGCACCCAGCATGGACTCCGAAATGTATGTCTGACGTTTGAGGTGGCAAGACAAGCAAGCAGCCCCAGTCTCTGTGCCTCTGTGCGAGCAGTGCCATGGGCAGATGAGGCTCAGCAACAGCTTTCCAGGCTAGTGCCTTCTAGCTTCCAGCTATCGGCAGACGTTCGCATTTTCAGAGCAGTGCTGTGAAAGGAGCTTGGCAGGGTCCCCGCCATTTCCAGGACACTTTTGAGGTTTGAGGTTGCAAGACAAGCAAGCAGCACAAGTATCTGTGCCTCTGTGCAAGCAGTGCCATGAGCAGATGAGGCTGAGCAACAGCTTTCCAGGCTAGCCTCTTCTGGCTGCCAGCTATCGGCAGACGTTCGCATTTTCAGAGCAGGACTGTGAAAGGAGCTTTGAAGGGACCCTCCCCATTCCCAGGATACGTTTGAATTTTGAGGTGGCAAGACAAGCAAGTAGCCCAAGTCTCTGTGCCTCTGTACGAGCACTGCCATGAGCAGATGAGGCTGAGCAACAGCTTTCCAGGCTAGCCCCTTCTGCCTGCCAGCTATCGGCAGAGGTTCGCATTCTCGGAGCAGCGCTGCGAAAGGAGCCTGGCAGGGACCCTCCCCATTTCCAAGCTACGTTTGAAATATGATGTGGCAAGACAAGCAAGCAGCCCCAGTCTCTGTGCCTCTGTGCGAGCAGTGCCAAGGGCAGATGAGGCTGAGCAACAGCTTTCCCCGCTATACACGTACAGCTGCCAGTCATCTGCAGACATTTATATTTTCAGAGCTGGACTGCATGAGGCGCCCTACACGAACCCCTAAGATATGTTCGAAGTTTGAAGTGGCAAGACAAGCAAGCAGCCCCAGTCTCTGTGCCTCTGTGCGAGCACTGCCATGGGCAGATGAGGCTGAGCAACAGCTTTCCAGGTTACCCCTTCTGGCAGCCACCTATCGGCAGACGTTTGCATTTTCGAAGCAGGGCTGCCGGATGCGCCCGGCGCGGAACCCCAAAGCTACGTTTGAATTTTGAGGTGGCAAGACAAGCAAGCAGCCCCAGTCTCTGTTCCTCTGTGCGAACACTGCCATGAGCAGATGAGGCTGAGCAACAGCTTTCCAGGCTAGCCCCTTCTGGCTGCCACCTATCGGCAGACGTTTGCATTTTCGAAGCAGGGCTGCCGGATGCGCCCGGCGCGGAACCCCAAATCTACGTTTGAATTTTGAGTTGGCAAGACAAGCAAGCAGCCCCAGTCTCTGTTCCTCTGTGCGAACAGTGCCATGGGCAGATGAGGCTGAGCAACAGCTTTCCAGGCTAGCCCCTTCTGGCTGCAAGCTATCTGCAGACGTTCGCATTTTCGGAGCAGGGCTGCGAAAGGAGCCTGGCAGGGACCCTCCCCATTTCCAAGCTACGTTTGAAATATGATGTGGCAAGATAAGCAGGCAGCCCCAGTCTCTGTACCTCTGTGCGAGCAGTGCCATGGGCAGATGAGGTTGAGCAACAGCTTTCCCCGCTAGACACGTACGGCTGCCAGCTCTCTGCAGACGTTTGCATTTTCGGGACTGGACTGCAGGAGGCACCCTACACGAACCCCCTAATATATGTTCGAAGTTTGAAGTGGCAAAACAAGCAAGCAGCCCCAGTGTCTCTGTGCCTCTGTGCGAGCAGTGCCATGGGCAGATGAGGCTCAGCAAAAGCTTTCCAGGCTAGCTCCTTCTGGCTGACAGCTATCTGCAGACGTTCGCATAATCAGAGCACTGCTGCGAAAGGAGCCTGGCAGGGACCCCTCTATTCCCAGGATACGTTTGAATTTTGAGGTGGCAAGACAAACAAGCAACCCCAGTCTCTGTGCCTCTGTGCGAGCAGTGCCATGAGCAGCTGAGGCTGAGCAACAGCTTTCCAGGCTAGCCCCTTCTGGCTGCCAGCTATCTGCAGACCTTCGCATTTTCGGAACAGGGCTGCCGGAGGCGCCCTGTACGGAACCCCAAAGCTACGTTTGAAGTTTAAGGTGCTAAGACAAGCAAGCAGCCCCAGTCTGTGTGCCTCTGTGCGAGCAGTGCCGTGAGCAGATGAGGCTGAGCAACAGCGTTCCAGGCTAGCCCCTTCTGGCTGACAGTTATCAGCAGACGTTCGCATTTTCGGAGCAAGGGCTGCGAAAGGATCTGGGCAGGGACCCCCGCCATTCCCAAGCTACGTTTGAAGTATGAGGTGGCAAGAGAAGCAAGCAGCCCCAGTCTCTGTGCCTCTGTGCGAGTAGTGCCATGAGAAGATGAGGCTTAGCAACAGGTTTCCAGGCTACCCGCTTCTGTCTGCCATCTATTTGCACACGTTTGTATTTTCGGAGCAGGGCTAGTAAAGGAGCCTGGCGGGGACCCTCCCCATTCCCAAGCTACGTTTGAAGTTTGAGGTGGCAAGACAAGCAAGCAGCCCCAGTCTCTGTGCCTCTGTGCGAGCAGTGCCATGGGCAGATGAGGCTGAGCAGCAGCTTTCCCAGCTATACACGTACAGCTGCCAGTCATCTGCAGACATTTATATTTTCAGAGCTGGGCTGCATGAGGCGCCCTACACGAACCCCTAAGATATGTTCGAAGTTTGAAGTGGCAAGACAAGCAAGCAGCCCCAGTCTCTGTGCCTCTGTGCGAGCACTGCCATGGGCAGATGAGGCTGAGCAACAGCTTTCCAGGTTACCCCTTCTGGCTGCCACCTATCGGCAGACGTTTGCATTTTCGAAGCAGGGCTGCCGGATGCGCCCGGCGCGGAACCCCAAATCTACGTTTGAATTTTGAGTTGTCAAGACAAGCAAGCAGCCCCAGTCTCTGTTCCTCTGTGCGAACAGTGCCATGGGCAGATGAGGCTGAGCAACAGCTTTGCAGGCTAGCCCCTTCTGGCTGCCACCTATCGGCAGAGGTTCGCATTTTCGGAGCAGGGCTGCGAAAGGAGCCTGGCAGGGACCCTCCCCATTTCCAAGCTACGTTTGAAATATGATGTGGCAAGACAAGCAAGCAGCCCCAGTCTCTGTACCTCTGTGCGAGCAGTGCCATGGGCAGATGAGGCTGAGCAACAGCTTTCCCCGCTAGACACGTACGGCTGCCAGCTCTCTGCAGACGTGTGCATTTTCAGGACTGGACTGCAGGAGGCACCCTACACGAACCAACTAATATATGTTCGAAGTTTGAAGTGGCAAGACAAGCAAGCAGCCCCAGTGTCTCTGTGCCTCTGTGCGAGCAGTGCCATGGGCAGATGAGGCTCAGCAAAAGCTTTCCAGGCTCGCTCCTTCTGGCTGACAGCTATCTGCAGACGTTCGCATAATCAGAGCACTGCTGCGAAAGGAGCCTGGCAGGGACCCCTCTATTCCCAGGATACGTTTGAATTTTGAGGTGGCAAGACAAACAAGCAACCCCAGTCTCTGTGCCTCTGTGCGAGCAGTGCCATGAGCAGCTGAGGCTGAGCAACAGCTTTCCAGGCTAGCCCCTTCTGGCTGCCAGCTATCTGCAGACCTTCGCATTTTCGGAACAGGGCTGCCGGAGGCGCCCTGTACGGAACCCCAAAGCTACGTTTGAAGTTTAAGGTGCTAAGACAAGCAAGCAGCCCCAGTCTGTGTGCCTCTGTGCGAGCAGTGCCATGAGCAGATGAGGCTGAGCAACAGCGTTCCAGGCTAGCCCCTTCTGGCTGACAGTTATCAGCAGACGTTCGCATTTTCGGAGCAAGGGCTGCGAAAGGATCTGGGCAGGGACCCCCGCCATTCCCAAGCTACGTTTGAAGTATGAGGTGGCAAGAGAAGCAAGCAGCCCCAGTCTCTGTGCCTCTGTGCGAGTAGTGCCATGAGAAGATGAGGCTTAGCAACAGGTTTCCAGGCTACCCGCTTCTGTCTGCCATCTATTTGCACACGTTTGTATTTTCGGAGCAGGGCTAGTAAAGGAGCCTGGCGGGGACCCTCCCCATTCCCAAGCTACGTTTGAAGTTTGAGGTGGCAAGACAAGCAAGCAGCCCCAGTCTCTGTGCCTCTGTGCGAGCAGTGCCATGGGCAGATGAGGCTGAGCAGCAGCTTTCCCAGCTATACACGTACAGCTGCCAGTCATCTGCAGACATTTATATTTTCAGAGCTGGGCTGCATGAGGCGCCCTACACGAACCCCTAAGAAATGTTCGAAGTTTGAAGTGGCAAGACAAGCAAGCAGCCCCAGTCTCTGTGCCTCTGTGCGAGCACTGCCATGGGCAGATGAGGCTGAGCAACAGCTTTCCAGGTTACCCCTTCTGGCTGCCACCTATCGGCAGACGTTTGCATTTTCGAAGCAGGGCTGCCGGATGCGCCCGGCGCGGAACCCCAAATCTACGTTTGAATTTTGAGTTGGCAAGACAAGCAAGCAGCCCCAGTCTCTGTTCCTCTGTGCGAACAGTGCCATGGGCAGATGAGGCTGAGCAACAGCTTTGCAGGCTAGCCCCTTCTGGCTGCCACCTATCGGCAGAGGTTCGCATTTTCGGAGCAGGGCTGCGAAAGGAGCCTGGCAGGGACCCTCCCCATTTCCAAGCTACGTTTGAAATATGATGTGGCAAGACAAGCAAGCAGCCCCAGTCTCTGTACCTCTGTGCGAGCAGTGCCATGGGCAGATGAGGCTGAGCAACAGCTTTCCCCGCTAGACACGTACGGCTGCCAGCTCTCTGCAGACGTGTGCATTTTCAGGACTGGACTGCAGGAGGCACCCTACACGAACCCCCTAATATATGTTCGAAGTTTGAAGTGGCAAGACAAGCAAGCAGCCCCAGTGTCTCTGTGCCTCTGTGCGAGCAGTGCCATGGGCAGATGAGGCTCAGCAAAAGCTTTCCAGGCTCGCTCCTTCTGGCTGACAGCTATCTGCAGACGTTCGCATAATCAGAGCACTGCTGCGAAAGGAGCCTGGCAGGGACCCCTCTATTCCCAGGATACGTTTGAATTTTGAGGTGGCAAGACAAACAAGCAACCCCAGTCTCTGTGCCTCTGTGCGAGCAGTGCCATGAGCAGATGAGGCTGAGCAACAGCTTTCCAGGCTAGCCCCTTCTGGCTGCCAGCTATCTGCAGACGTTCGCATTTTCGGAGCAGGGCTGCCGGAGGCGCCCGGTACGGAACCCCAAAGCTACGTTTGAAGTTTAAGGTGCTAAGACAAGCAAGCAGCCCCAGTCTGTGTGCCTCTGTGCGAGCAGTGCCATGAGCAGATGAGGCTGAGCAACAGCTTTCCAGGCTAGCCCCTTCTGGCTGACAGTTATCAGCAGACGTTCGCATTTTCGGAGCAAGGGCTGCGAAAGGATCTGGGCAGGGACCCCCGCCATTCCCAAGCTACGTTTGAAGTATGAGGTGGCAAGAGAAGCAAGCAGCCCCAGTCTCTGTGCCTCTGTGCGAGTAGTGCCATGAGAAGATGAGGCTTAGCAACAGGTTTCCAGGCTACCCGCTTCTGTCTGCCATCTATTTGCACACGTTTGTGTTTTCGGAGCAGGGCTAGTAAAGGAGCCTGGCGAGGACCCTCCCCATTCCCAAGCTACGTTTGAAGTTTGAGGTGGCAAGACAAGCAAGCAGCCCCAGTCTCTGTGCCTCTGTGCGAGCAGTGCCATGGGCAGATGAGGCTGAGCAGCAGCTTTCCCCGCTATACACGTACGGCTGCCAGCTCTCTGCAGACGTTTGCATTTTTGGGACTGGACTGCAGGAGGCACCCTACACGAACCCCCTAATATATGTTCGAAGTTTGAAGTGGCAAGACAAGCAAGCAGCCCCAGTGTCTCTGTGCCTCTGTGCGAGCAGTGCCATGGGCAGATGAGGCTCAGCAACAGCTTTCCAGGCTAGCTCCTTCTGGCTGCCAGCTATCTGCAGACGTTCGCATAATCAGAGCACTGCTGCGAAAGGAGCCTGGCAGGGACCCCTCTATTCCCAGGATACGTTTGAATTTTGAGGTGGCAAGACAAACAAGCAACCCCAGTCTCTGTGCCTCTGTGCGAGCAGTGCCATGAGCAGATGAGGCTGAGCAACAGCTTTCCAGGCTAGCCCCTTCTGGCTGCCAGCTATCTGCAGACGTTCGCATTTTCGGAGCAGGGCTGCCGGAGGCGCCCGGTACGGAACCCCAAAGCTACGTTTGAAGTTTAAGGTGCTAAGACAAGCAAGCAGCCCCAGTCTGTGTGCCTCTGTGTGAGCAGTGCCGTGAGCAGATGAGGCTGAGCAACAGGTTTCCAGGCTACCCGCTTCTGTCTGCCACCTATTTGCACACGTTTGTATTTTCGGAGCAGGGCTAGTAAAGGAGCCTGGCGGGGACCCTCCCCATTCCCAATCTACATTTGAAGTTTGAGGTGGCAAGGCAAGCAAGCAGCCCCAGTCTCTGTGCCTCTGTGCGAGCAGTGCCATGGGCAGATGAGGCTGAGCAACAGCTTTCCAGGTTACCCCTTCTGGCTGCCACCTATCGGCAGACGTTTGCATTTTCGCAGCAGGGCTGCCGGATGCGCCCGGCGCGGAACCCCAAATCTACGTTTGAATTTTGAGTTGGCAAGACAAGCAAGCAGCACCAGTCTCTGTTCCTCTGTGCGAACAGTGCATGGGCAGATGAGGCTGAGCAACAGCTTTCCCCGCTAGACACGTACGGCTGCCAGCTATCTGCAGACGTTAGCATTTTCGGAGCAGGGCTGCCGGAGGCACCCAGCATGGACTCCGAAATGTATGTCTGACGTTTGAGGTGGCAAGACAAGCAAGCAGCCCCAGTCTCTGTGCCTCTGTGCGAGCAGTGCCATGGGCAGATGAGGCTCAGCAACAGCTTTCCAGGCTAGTGCCTTCTAGCTTCCAGCTATCGGCAGACGTTCGCATTTTCAGAGCAGTGCTGTGAAAGGAGCTTGGCAGGGTCCCCGCCATTTCCAGGACACTTTTGAGGTTTGAGGTTGCAAGACAAGCAAGCAGCACAAGTATCTGTGCCTCTGTGCAAGCAGTGCCATGAGCAGATGAGGCTGAGCAACAGCTTTCCAGGCTAGCCTCTTCTGGCTGCCAGCTATCGGCAGACGTTCGCATTTTCAGAGCAGGACTGTGAAAGGAGCTTTGAAGGGACCCTCCCCATTCCCAGGATACGTTTGAATTTTGAGGTGGCAAGACAAGCAAGTAGCCCAAGTCTCTGTGCCTCTGTACGAGCACTGCCATGAGCAGATGAGGCTGAGCAACAGCTTTCCAGGCTAGCCCCTTCTGCCTGCCAGCTATCGGCAGAGGTTCGCATTCTCGGAGCAGCGCTGCGAAAGGAGCCTGGCAGGGACCCTCCCCATTTCCAAGCTACGTTTGAAATATGATGTGGCAAGACAAGCAAGCAGCCCCAGTCTCTGTGCCTCTGTGCGAGCAGTGCCAAGGGCAGATGAGGCTGAGCAACAGCTTTCCCCGCTATACACGTACAGCTGCCAGTCATCTGCAGACATTTATATTTTCAGAGCTGGACTGCATGAGGCGCCCTACACGAACCCCTAAGATATGTTCGAAGTTTGAAGTGGCAAGACAAGCAAGCAGCCCCAGTCTCTGTGCCTCTGTGCGAGCACTGCCATGGGCAGATGAGGCTGAGCAACAGCTTTCCAGGTTACCCCTTCTGGCAGCCACCTATCGGCAGACGTTTGCATTTTCGAAGCAGGGCTGCCGGATGCGCCCGGCGCGGAACCCCAAAGCTACGTTTGAATTTTGAGGTGGCAAGACAAGCAAGCAGCCCCAGTCTCTGTTCCTCTGTGCGAACACTGCCATGAGCAGATGAGGCTGAGCAACAGCTTTCCAGGCTAGCCCCTTCTGGCTGCCACCTATCGGCAGACGTTTGCATTTTCGAAGCAGGGCTGCCGGATGCGCCCGGCGCGGAACCCCAAATCTACGTTTGAATTTTGAGTTGGCAAGACAAGCAAGCAGCCCCAGTCTCTGTTCCTCTGTGCGAACAGTGCCATGGGCAGATGAGGCTGAGCAACAGCTTTGCAGGCTAGCCCCTTCTGGCTGCAAGCTATCTGCAGACGTTCGCATTTTCGGAGCAGGGCTGCGAAAGGAGCCTGGCAGGGACCCTCCCCATTTCCAAGCTACGTTTGAAATATGATGTGGCAAGATAAGCAGGCAGCCCCAGTCTCTGTACCTCTGTGCGAGCAGTGCCATGGGCAGATGAGGTTGAGCAACAGCTTTCCCCGCTAGACACGTACGGCTGCCAGCTCTCTGCAGACGTTTGCATTTTCGGGACTGGACTGCAGGAGGCACCCTACACGAACCCCCTAATATATGTTCGAAGTTTGAAGTGGCAAAACAAGCAAGCAGCCCCAGTGTCTCTGTGCCTCTGTGCGAGCAGTGCCATGGGCAGATGAGGCTCATCAAAAGCTTTCCAGGCTAGCTCCTTCTGGCTGACAGCTATCTGCAGACGTTCGCATAATCAGAGCACTGCTGCGAAAGGAGCCTGGCAGGGACCCCTCTATTCCCAGGATACGTTTGAATTTTGAGGTGGCAAGACAAACAAGCAACCCCAGTCTCTGTGCCTCTGTGCGAGCAGTGCCATGAGCAGCTGAGGCTGAGCAACAGCTTTCCAGGCTAGCCCCTTCTGGCTGCCAGCTATCTGCAGACGTTCGCATTTTCGGAACAGGGCTGCCGGAGGCGCCCTGTACGGAACCCCAAAGCTACGTTTGAAGTTTAAGGTGCTAAGACAAGCAAGCAGCCCCAGTCTGTGTGCCTCTGTGCGAGCAGTGCCATGAGCAGATGAGGCTGAGCAACAGCGTTCCAGGCTAGCCCCTTCTGGCTGACAGTTATCAGCAGACGTTCGCATTTTCGGAGCAAGGGCTGCGAAAGGATCTGGGCAGGGACCCCCGCCATTCCCAAGCTACGTTTGAAGTATGAGGTGGCAAGAGAAGCAAGCAGCCCCAGTCTCTGTGCCTCTGTGCGAGTAGTGCCATGAGAAGATGAGGCTTAGCAACAGGTTTCCAGGCTACCCGCTTCTGTCTGCCATCTATTTGCACACGTTTGTATTTTCGGAGCAGGGCTAGTAAAGGAGCCTGGCGAGGACCCTCCCCATTCCCAAGCTACGTTTGAAGTTTGAGGTGGCAAGACAAGCAAGCAGCCCCAGTCTCTGTGCCTCTGTGCGAGCAGTGCCATGGGCAGATGAGGCTGAGCAGCAGCTTTCCCAGCTATACACGTACAGCTGCCAGTCATCTGCAGACATTTATATTTTCAGAGCTGGGCTGCATGAGGCGCCCTACACGAACCCCTAAGATATGTTCGAAGTTTGAAGTGGCAAGACAAGCAAGCAGCCCCAGTCTCTGTGCCTCTGTGCGAGCACTGCCATGGGCAGATGAGGCTGAGCAACAGCTTTCCAGGTTACCCCTTCTGGCTGCCACCTATCGGCAGACGTTTGCATTTTCGAAGCAGGGCTGCCGGATGCGCCCGGCGCGGAACCCCAAAGCTACGTTTGAATTTTGAGGTGGCAAGACAAGCAAGCAGCCCCAGTCTCTGTGCCTCTGTGCGAACAGTGCCATGGGCAGATGAGGCTGAGCAACAGCTTTGCAGGCTAGCCCCTTCTGGCTGCCACCTATCGGCAGAGGTTCGCATTTTCGGAGCAGGGCTGCGAAAGGAGCCTGGCAGGGACCCTCCCCATTTCCAAGCTACGTTTGAAATATGATGTGGCAAGACAAGCAAGCAGCCCCAGTCTCTGTACCTCTGTGCGAGCAGTGCCATGGGCAGATGAGGCTGAGCAACAGCTTTCCCCGCTAGACACGTACGGCTGCCAGCTCTCTGCAGACGTGTGCATTTTCAGGACTGGACTGCAGGAGGCACCCTACACGAACCCCCTAATATATGTTCGAAGTTTGAAGTGGCAAGACAAGCAAGCAGCCCCAGTGTCTCTGTGCCTCTGTGCGAGCAGTGCCATGGGCAGATGAGGCTCAGCAAAAGCTTTCCAGGCTCGCTCCTTCTGGCTGACAGCTATCTGCAGACGTTCGCATAATCAGAGCACTGCTGCGAAAGGAGCCTGGCAGGGACCCCTCTATTCCCAGGATACGTTTGAATTTTGAGGTGGCAAGACAAACAAGCAACCCCAGTCTCTGTGCCTCTGTGCGAGCAGTGCCATGAGCAGCTGAGGCTGAGCAACAGCTTTCCAGGCTAGCCCCTTCTGGCTGCCAGCTATCTGCAGACCTTCGCATTTTCGGAACAGGGCTGCCGGAGGCGCCCTGTACGGAACCCCAAAGCTACGTTTGAAGTTTAAGGTGCTAAGACAAGCAAGCAGCCCCAGTCTGTGTGCCTCTGTGCGAGCAGTGCCATGAGCAGATGAGGCTGAGCAACAGCGTTCCAGGCTAGCCCCTTCTGGCTGACAGTTATCAGCAGACGTTCGCATTTTCGGAGCAAGGGCTGCGAAAGGATCTGGGCAGGGACCCCCGCCATTCCCAAGCTACGTTTGAAGTATGAGGTGGCAAGAGAAGCAAGCAGCCCCAGTCTCTGTGCCTCTGTGCGAGTAGTGCCATGAGAAGATGAGGCTTAGCAACAGGTTTCCAGGCTACCCGCTTCTGTCTGCCATCTATTTGCACACGTTTGTATTTTCGGAGCAGGGCTAGTAAAGGAGCCTGGCGGGGACCCTCCCCATTCCCAAGCTACGTTTGAAGTTTGAGGTGGCAAGACAAGCAAGCAGCCCCAGTCTCTGTGCCTCTGTGCGAGCAGTGCCATGGGCAGATGAGGCTGAGCAGCAGCTTTCCCAGCTATACACGTACAGCTGCCAGTCATCTGCAGACATTTATATTTTCAGAGCTGGGCTGCATGAGGCGCCCTACACGAACCCCTAAGATATGTTCGAAGTTTGAAGTGGCAAGACAAGCAAGCAGCCCCAGTCTCTGTGCCTCTGTGCGAGCACTGCCATGGGCAGATGAGGCTGAGCAACAGCTTTCCAGGTTACCCCTTCTGGCTGCCACCTATCGGCAGACGTTTGCATTTTCGAAGCAGGGCTGCCGGATGCGCCCGGCGCGGAACCCCAAATCTACGTTTGAATTTTGAGTTGGCAAGACAAGCAAGCAGCCCCAGTTTCTGTTCCTCTGTGCGAACAGTGCCATGGGCAGATGAGGCTGAGCAACAGCTTTGCAGGCTAGCCCCTTCTGGCTGCCACCTATCGGCAGAGGTTCGCATTTTCGGAGCAGGGCTGCGAAAGGAGCCTGGCAGGGACCCTCCCCATTTCCAAGCTACGTTTGAAATATGATGTGGCAAGACAAGCAAGCAGCCCCAGTCTCTGTACCTCTGTGCGAGCAGTGCCATGGGCAGATGAGGCTGAGCAACAGCTTTCCCCGCTAGACACGTACGGCTGCCAGCTCTCTGCAGACGTGTGCATTTTCAGGACTGGACTGCAGGAGGCACCCTACACGAACCCCCTAATATATGTTCGAAGTTTGAAGTGGCAAGACAAGCAAGCAGCCCCAGTGTCTCTGTGCCTCTGTGCGAGCAGTGCCATGGGCAGATGAGGCTCAGCAAAAGCTTTCCAGGCTCGCTCCTTCTGGCTGACAGCTATCTGCAGACGTTCGCATAATCAGAGCACTGCTGCGAAAGGAGCCTGGCAGGGACCCCTCTATTCCCAGGATACGTTTGAATTTTGAGGTGGCAAGACAAACAAGCAACCCCAGTCTCTGTGCCTCTGTGCGAGCAGTGCCATGAGCAGCTGAGGCTGAGCAACAGCTTTCCAGGCTAGCCCCTTCTGGCTGCCAGCTATCTGCAGACCTTCGCATTTTCGGAACAGGGCTGCCGGAGGCGCCCTGTACGGAACCCCAAAGCTACGTTTGAAGTTTAAGGTGCTAAGACAAGCAAGCAGCCCCAGTCTGTGTGCCTCTGTGCGAGCAGTGCCATGAGCAGATGAGGCTGAGCAACAGCTTTCCAGGCTAGCCCCTTCTGGCTGACAGTTATCAGCAGACGTTCGCATTTTCGGAGCAAGGGCTGCGAAAGGATCTGGGCAGGGACCCCCGCCATTCCCAAGCTACGTTTGAAGTATGAGGTGGCAAGAGAAGCAAGCAGCCCCAGTCTCTGTGCCTCTGTGCGAGTAGTGCCATGAGAAGATGAGGCTTAGCAACAGGTTTCCAGGCTACCCGCTTCTGTCTGCCATCTATTTGCACACGTTTGTATTTTCGGAGCAGGGCTAGTAAAGGAGCCTGGCGGGGACCCTCCCCATTCCCAAGCTACGTTTGAAGTTTGAGGTGGCAAGACAAGCAAGCAGCCCCAGTCTCTGTGCCTCTGTGCGAGCAGTGCCATGGGCAGATGAGGCTGAGCAGCAGCTTTCCCAGCTATACACGTACAGCTGCCAGTCATCTGCAGACATTTATATTTTCAGAGCTGGGCTGCATGAGGCGCCCTACACGAACCCCTAAGATATGTTCGAAGTTTGAAGTGGCAAGACAAGCAAGCAGCCCCAGTCTCTGTGCCTCTGTGCGAGCACTGCCATGGGCAGATGAGGCTGAGCAACAGCTTTCCAGGTTACCCCTTCTGGCTGCCACCTATCGGCAGACGTTTGCATTTTCGAAGCAGGGCTGCCGGATGCGCCCGGCGCGGAACCCCAAAGCTACGTTTGAATTTTGAGGTGGCAAGACAAGCAAGCAGCCCCAGTCTCTGTTCCTCTGTGCGAACACTGCCATGAGCAGATGAGGCTGAGCAACAGCTTTGCAGGCTAGCCCCTTCTGGCTGCCACCTATCGGCAGACGTTTGCATTTTCGAAGCAGGGCTGCCGGATGCGCCCGGCGCGGAACCCCAAATCTACGTTTGAATTTTGAGTTGGCAAGACAAGCAAGCAGCCCCAGTCTCTGTTCCTCTGTGCGAACAGTGCCATGGGCAGATGAGGCTGAGCAACAGCTTTGCAGGCTAGCCCCTTCTGGCTGCAAGCTATCTGCAGACGTTCGCATTTTCGGAGCAGGGCTGCGAAAGGAGCCTGGCAGGGACCCTCCCCATTTCCAAGCTACGTTTGAAATACGATGTGGCAAGACAAGCAGGCAGCCCCAGTCTCTGTACCTCTGTGCGAGCAGTGCCATGGGCAGATGAGGTTGAGCAACAGCTTTCCCCGCTAGACACGTACGGCTGCCAGCTCTCTGCAGACGTTTGCATTTTCGGGACTGGACTGCAGGAGGCACCCTACACGAACCCCCTAATATATGTTCGAAGTTTGAAGTGGCAAAACAAGCAAGCAGCCCCAGTGTCTCTGTGCCTCTGTGCGAGCAGTGCCATGGGCAGATGAGGCTCAGCAAAAGCTTTCCAGGCTAGCTCCTTCTGGCTGACAGCTATCTGCAGACGTTCGCATAATCAGAGCACTGCTGCGAAAGGAGCCTGGCAGGGACCCCTCTATTCCCAGGATACGTTTGAATTTTGAGGTGGCAAGACAAACAAGCAACCCCAGTCTCTGTGCCTCTGTGCGAGCAGTGCCATGAGCAGCTGAGGCTGAGCAACAGCTTTCCAGGCTAGCCCCTTCTGGCTGACAGCTATCTGCAGACCTTCGCATTTTCGGAACAGGGCTGCCGGAGGCGCCCGGTACGGAACCCCAAAGCTACGTTTGAAGTTTAAGGTGCTAAGACAAGCAAGCAGCCCCAGTCTGTGTGCCTCTGTGCGAGCAGTGCCATGAGCAGATGAGGCTGAGCAACAGCGTTCCAGGCTAGCCCCTTCTGGCTGACA
The DNA here is from genome assembly GCF_030867145.1 of Opisthocomus hoazin. Classification (NCBI taxonomy): domain Eukaryota; kingdom Metazoa; phylum Chordata; class Aves; order Opisthocomiformes; family Opisthocomidae; genus Opisthocomus; species Opisthocomus hoazin. The sequence continues at coordinate 8,671,458 of NC_134437.1, read as the reverse complement.
GTTATCAGCAGACGTTCGCATTTTCGGAGCAAGGGCTGCGAAAGGATCTGGGCAGGGACCCCCGCCATTCCCAAGCTACGTTTGAAGTATGAGGTGGCAAGAGAAGCAAGCAGCCCCAGTCTCTGTGCCTCTGTGCGAGTAGTGCCATGAGAAGATGAGGCTTAGCAACAGGTTTCCAGGCTACCCGCTTCTGTCTGCCATCTATTTGCACACGTTTGTATTTTCGGAGCAGGGCTAGTAAAGGAGCCTGGCGGGGACCCTCCCCATTCCCAAGCTACGTTTGAAGTTTGAGGTGGCAAGACAAGCAAGCAGCCCCAGTCTCTGTGCCTCTGTGCGAGCAGTGCCATGGGCAGATGAGGCTGAGCAGCAGCTTTCCCAGCTATACACGTACAGCTGCCAGTCATCTGCAGACATTTATATTTTCAGAGCTGGGCTGCATGAGGCGCCCTACACGAACCCCTAAGATATGTTCGAAGTTTGAAGTGGCAAGACAAGCAAGCAGCCCCAGTCTCTGTGCCTCTGTGCGAGCACTGCCATGGGCAGATGAGGCTGAGCAACAGCTTTCCAGGTTACCCCTTCTGGCTGCCACCTATCGGCAGACGTTTGCATTTTCGAAGCAGGGCTGCCGGATGCGCCCGGCGCGGAACCCCAAATCTACGTTTGAATTTTGAGTTGTCAAGACAAGCAAGCAGCCCCAGTCTCTGTTCCTCTGTGCGAACAGTGCCATGGGCAGATGAGGCTGAGCAACAGCTTTGCAGGCTAGCCCCTTCTGGCTGCCACCTATCGGCAGAGGTTCGCATTTTCGGAGCAGGGCTGCGAAAGGAGCCTGGCAGGGACCCTCCCCATTTCCAAGCTACGTTTGAAATATGATGTGGCAAGACAAGCAAGCAGCCCCAGTCTCTGTACCTCTGTGCGAGCAGTGCCATGGGCAGATGAGGCTGAGCAACAGCTTTCCCCGCTAGACACGTACGGCTGCCAGCTCTCTGCAGACGTGTGCATTTTCGGGACTGGACTGCAGGAGGCACCCTACACGAACCCCCTAATATATGTTCGAAGTTTGAAGTGGCAAGACAAGCAAGCAGCCCCAGTGTCTCTGTGCCTCTGTGCGAGCAGTGCCATGGGCAGATGAGGCTCAGCAAAAGCTTTCCAGGCTCGCTCCTTCTGGCTGACAGCTATCTGCAGACGTTCGCATAATCAGAGCACTGCTGCGAAAGGAGCCTGGCAGGGACCCCTCTATTCCCAGGATACGTTTGAATTTTGAGGTGGCAAGACAAACAAGCAACCCCAGTCTCTGTGCCTCTGTGCGAGCAGTGCCATGAGCAGATGAGGCTGAGCAACAGCTTTCCAGGCTAGCCCCTTCTGGCTGACAGCTATCTGCAGACCTTCGCATTTTCGGAACAGGGCTGCCGGAGGCGCCCGGTACGGAACCCCAAAGCTACGTTTGAAGTTTAAGGTGCTAAGACAAGCAAGCAGCCCCAGTCTGTGTGCCTCTGTGCGAGCAGTGCCATGAGCAGATGAGGCTGAGCAACAGCGTTCCAGGCTAGCCCCTTCTGGCTGACAGTTATCAGCAGACGTTCGCATTTTCGGAGCAAGGGCTGCGAAAGGATCTGGGCAGGGACCCCCGCCATTCCCAAGCTACGTTTGAAGTATGAGGTGGCAAGAGAAGCAAGCAGCCCCAGTCTCTGTGCCTCTGTGCGAGTAGTGCCATGAGAAGATGAGGCTTAGCAACAGGTTTCCAGGCTACCCGCTTCTGTCTGCCATCTATTTGCACACGTTTGTATTTTCGGAGCAGGGCTAGTAAAGGAGCCTGGCGGGGACCCTCCCCATTCCCAAGCTACGTTTGAAGTTTGAGGTGGCAAGACAAGCAAGCAGCCCCAGTCTCTGTGCCTCTGTGCGAGCAGTGCCATGGGCAGATGAGGCTGAGCAGCAGCGTTCCCAGCTATACACGTACAGCTGCCAGTCATCTGCAGACATTTATATTTTCAGAGCTGGGCTGCATGAGGCGCCCTACACGAACCCCTAAGATATGTTCGAAGTTTGAAGTGGCAAGACAAGCAAGCAGCCCCAGTCTCTGTGCCTCTGTGCGAGCACTGCCATGGGCAGATGAGGCTGAGCAACAGCTTTCCAGGTTACCCCTTCTGGCTGCCACCTATCGGCAGACGTTTGCATTTTCGAAGCAGGGCTGCCGGATGCGCCCGGCGCGGAACCCCAAATCTACGTTTGAATTTTGAGTTGGCAAGACAAGCAAGCAGCCCCAGTCTCTGTTCCTCTGTGCGAACAGTGCCATGGGCAGATGAGGCTGAGCAACAGCTTTGCAGGCTAGCCCCTTCTGGCTGCCACCTATCGGCAGAGGTTCGCATTTTCGGAGCAGGGCTGCGAAAGGAGCCTGGCAGGGACCCTCCCCATTTCCAAGCTACGTTTGAAATATGATGTGGCAAGACAAGCAAGCAGCCCCAGTCTCTGTACCTCTGTGCGAGCAGTGCCATGGGCAGATGAGGCTGAGCAACAGCTTTCCCCGCTAGACACGTACGGCTGCCAGCTCTCTGCAGACGTGTGCATTTTCGGGACTGGACTGCAGGAGGCACCCTACACGAACCCCCTAATATATGTTCGAAGTTTGAAGTGGCAAGACAAGCAAGCAGCCCCAGTGTCTCTGTGCCTCTGTGCGAGCAGTGCCATGGGCAGATGAGGCTCAGCAAAAGCTTTCCAGGCTCGCTCCTTCTGGCTGACAGCTATCTGCAGACGTTCGCATAATCAGAGCACTGCTGCGAAAGGAGCCTGGCAGGGACCCCTCTATTCCCAGGATACGTTTGAATTTTGAGGTGGCAAGACAAACAAGCAACCCCAGTCTCTGTGCCTCTGTGCGAGCAGTGCCATGAGCAGATGAGGCTGAGCAACAGCTTTCCAGGCTAGCCCCTTCTGGCTGCCAGCTATCTGCAGACGTTCGCATTTTCGGAGCAGGGCTGCCGGAGGCGCCCGGTACGGAACCCCAAAGCTACGTTTGAAGTTTAAGGTGCTAAGACAAGCAAGCAGCCCCAGTCTGTGTGCCTCTGTGCGAGCAGTGCCATGAGCAGATGAGGCTGAGCAACAGCGTTCCAGGCTAGCCCCTTCTGGCTGACAGTTATCAGCAGACGTTCGCATTTTCGGAGCAAGGGCTGCGAAAGGATCTGGGCAGGGACCCCCGCCATTCCCAAGCTACGTTTGAAGTATGAGGTGGCAAGAGAAGCAAGCAGCCCCAGTCTCTGTGCCTCTGTGCGAGTAGTGCCATGAGAAGATGAGGCTTAGCAACAGGTTTCCAGGCTACCCGCTTCTGTCTGCCATCTATTTGCACACGTTTGTGTTTTCGGAGCAGGGCTAGTAAAGGAGCCTGGCGAGGACCCTCCCCATTCCCAAGCTACGTTTGAAGTTTGAGGTGGCAAGACAAGCAAGCAGCCCCAGTCTCTGTGCCTCTGTGCGAGCAGTGCCATGGGCAGATGAGGCTGAGCAGCAGCTTTCCCCGCTATACACGTACAGCTGCCAGTCATCTGCAGACATTTATATTTTCGGAGCTGGACTGCATGAGGCGCCCTACACGAACCCCTAAGATATGTTCGAAGTTTGAAGTGGCAAGACAAGCAAGCAGCCCCAGTCTCTGTGCCTCTGTGCGAGCACTGCCATGGGCAGATGAGGCTGAGCAACAGCTTTCCAGGTTACCCCTTCTGGCTGCCACTTATCGGCAGAGGTTCGCATTTTCGGAGAAGGGCTGCGAAAGGAACCTGGCAGGGACCCTCCCCATTTCCAAGCTACGTTTGAAATATGATGTGGCAAGATAAGCAAGCAGCCCCAGTCTCTGTACCTCTGTGCGAGCAGTGCCAAGGGCAGATGAGGTTGAGCAACAGATTTCCCCGCTAGACACGTACGGCTGCCAGCTCTCTGCAGACGTTTGCATTTTTGGGACTGGACTGCAGGAGGCACCCTACACGAACCCCCTAATATATGTTCGAAGTTTGAAGTGGCAAGACAAGCAAGCAGCCCCAGTGTCTCTGTGCCTCTGTGCGAGCAGTGCCATGGGCAGATGAGGCTCAGCAACAGCTTTCCAGGCTAGCCCCTTCTGGCTGCCAGCTATCTGCAGACGTTCGCATTTTCGGAGCAGGGCTGCCGGAGGCGCCCGGTACGGAACCCCAAAGCTACGTTTGAAGTTTAAGGTGCTAAGACAAGCAAGCAGCCCCAGTCTGTGTGCCTCTGTGCGAGCAGTGCCGTGAGCAGATGAGGCTGAGCAACAGGTTTCCAGGCTACCCGCTTCTGTCTGCCACCTATTTGCACACGTTTGTATTTTCGGAGCAGGGCTAGTAAAGGAGCCTGGCGGGGACCCTCCCCATTCCCAATCTACATTTGAAGTTTGAGGTGGCAAGGCAAGCAAGCAGCCCCAGTCTCTGTGCCTCTGTGCGAGCAGTGCCATGGGCAGATGAGGCTGAGCAACAGCTTTCCAGGTTACCGCTTCTGGCTGCCACCTATCGGCAGACGTTTGCATTTTCGCAGCAGGGCTGCCGGATGCGCCCGGCGCGGAACCCCAAATCTACGTTTGAATTTTGAGTTGGCAAGACAAGCAAGCAGCACCAGTCTCTGTTCCTCTGTGCGAACAGTGCATGGGCAGATGAGGCTGAGCAACAGCTTTCCCCGCTAGACACGTACGGCTGCCAGCTCTCTGCAGACGTTTGCATTTTCGGGAATGGACTGCAGGAGGCACCCTACACGAACCCCCTAATATATGTTCGAAGTTTGAAGTGGCAAGACAAGCAAGCAGCCCCAGTCTCTGTGCCTCTGTGCGAGCAGTGCCATGGGCAGATGAGGCTGAGCAACAGCTTTCCAGGCTAGCCTCTTCTGGCTGCCAGCTATCTGCAGATGTTCGCATTATCAGAGCACTGCTGCAAAAGGAGCCAGGCAGGGACCCCTCCATTCCCAGGATACGTTTGAAGTTTGAGGTGGCAAGACAAGCAAGCAACCCCAGTCTCTGTGCCTCTGTGCGAGCAGTGCCATGAGCAGATGAGGCTGAGCAACAGCTTTCCCCGCTAGACACGTACGGCTGCCAGCTATCTGCAGACGTTAGCATTTTCGGAGCAGGGCTGCCGGAGGCACCCAGCATGGACTCCGAAATGTATGTCTGACGTTTGAGGTGGCAAGACAAGCAAGCAGCCCCAGTCTCTGTGCCTCTGTGCGAGCAGTGCCATGGGCAGATGAGGCTCAGCAACAGCTTTCCAGGCTAGTGCCTTCTAGCTTAAAGCTATCGGCAGACGTTCGCATTTTCAGAGCAGTGCTGTGAAAGGAGCTTGGCAGGGTCCCCGCCATTTCCAGGACACTTTTGAGGTTTGAGGTTGCAAGACAAGCAAGCAGCACAAGTATCTGTGCCTCTGTGCAAGCAGTGCCATGAGCAGATGAGGCTGAGCAACAGCTTTCCAGGCTAGCCTCTTCTGGCTGCCAGCTATCGGCAGACGTTCGCATTTTCAGAGCAGGACTGTGAAAGGAGCTTTGAAGGGACCCTCCCCATTCCCAGGATACGTCTGAATTTTGAGGTGGCAAGACAAGCAAGTAGCCCAAGTCTCTGTGCCTCTGTACGAGCACTGCCATGAGCAGATGAGGCTGGGCAACAGCTTTCCAGGCTAGCCCCTTCTGCCTGCCAGCTATCGGCAGAGGTTCGCATTCTCGGAGCAGCGCTGCGAAAGGAGCCTGGCAGGGACCCTCCCCATTTCCAAGCTACGTTTGAAATATGATGTGGCAAGACAAGCAAGCAGCCCCAGTCTCTGTGCCTCTGTGCGAGCAGTGCCAAGGGCAGATGAGGCTGAGCAACAGCTTTCCCCGCTATACACGTACAGCTGCCAGTCATCTGCAGACATTTATATTTTCAGAGCTGGACTGCATGAGGCGCCCTACACGAACCCCTAAGATATGTTCGAAGTTTGAAGTGGCAAGACAAGCAAGCAGCCCCAGTCTCTGTGCCTCTGTGCGAGCACTGCCATGGGCAGATGAGGCTGAGCAACAGCTTTCCAGGTTACCCCTTCTGGCAGCCACCTATCGGCAGACGTTTGCATTTTCGAAGCAGGGCTGCCGGATGCGCCCGGCGCGGAACCCCAAAGCTACGTTTGAATTTTGAGGTGGCAAGACAAGCAAGCAGCCCCAGTCTCTGTTCCTCTGTGCGAACACTGCCATGAGCAGATGAGGCTGAGCAACAGCTTTCCAGGCTAGCCCCTTCTGGCTGCCAGCTATCTGCAGACGTTCGCATTTTCGGAGCAGGGCTGCCGGAGGCGCCCGGTACGGAACCCCAAAGCTACGTTTGAAGTTTAAGGTGCTAAGACAAGCAAGCAGCCCCAGTCTGTGTGCCTCTGTGCGAGCAGTGCCATGAGCAGATGAGGCTGAGCAACAGCTTTCCAGGCTAGCCCCTTCTGGCTGACAGTTATCAGCAGACGTTCGCATTTTCGGAGCAAGGGCTGCGAAAGGATCTGGGCAGGGACCCCCGCCATTCCCAAGCTACGTTTGAAGTATGAGGTGGCAAGAGAAGCAAGCAGCCCCAGTCTCTGTGCCTCTGTGCGAGTAGTGCCATGAGAAGATGAGGCTTAGCAACAGGTTTCCAGGCTACCCGCTTCTGTCTGCCATCTATTTGCACACATTTGTGTTTTCGGAGCAGGGCTAGTAAAGGAGCCTGGCGAGGACCCTCCCCATTCCCAAGCTACGTTTGAAGTTTGAGGTGGCAAGACAAGCAAGCAGCCCCAGTCTCTGTGCCTCTGTGCGAGCAGTGCCATGGGCAGATGAGGCTGAGCAGCAGCTTTCCCCGCTATACACGTACAGCTGCCAGTCATCTGCAGACATTTATATTTTCAGAGCTGGACTGCATGAGGCGCCCTACACGAACCCCTAAGATATGTTCGAAGTTTGAAGTGGCAAGACAAGCAAGCAGCCCCAGTCTCTGTGCCTCTGTGCGAGCACTGCCATGGGCAGATGAGGCTGAGCAACAGCTTTCCAGGTTACCCCTTCTGGCTGCCACCTATCGGCAGAGGTTCGCATTTTCGGAGAAGGGCTGCGAAAGGAACCTGGCAGGGACCCTCCCCATTTCCAAGCTACGTTTGAAATATGATGTGGCAAGATAAGCAAGCAGCCCGAGTCTCTGTACCTCTGTTCGAGCAGTGCCAAGGGCAGATGAGGTTGAGTAACAGGTTTCCCCGCTAGACACGTACGGCTGCCAGCTCTCTGCAGACGTTTGCATTTTTGGGACTGGACTGCAGGAGGCACCCTACACGAACCCCCTAATATATGTTCGAAGTTTGAAGTGGCAAGACAAGCAAGCAGCCCCAGTGTCTCTGTGCCTCTGTGCGAGCAGTGCCATGGGCAGATGAGGCTCAGCAACAGCTTTCCAGGCTAGCTCCTTCTGGCTGCCAGCTATCTGCAGACGTTCGCATAATCAGAGCACTGCTGCGAAAGGAGCCTGGCAGGGACCCCTCTATTCCCAGGATACGTTTGAATTTTGAGGTGGCAAGACAAACAAGCAACCCCAGTCTCTGTGCCTCTGTGCGAGCAGTGCCATGAGCAGATGAGGCTGAGCAACAGCTTTCCAGGCTAGCCCCTTCTGGCTGCCAGCTATCTGCAGACGTTCGCATTTTCGGAGCAGGGCTGCCGGAGGCGCCCGGTACGGAACCCCAAAGCTACGTTTGAAGTTTAAGGTGCTAAGACAAGCAAGCAGCCCCAGTCTGTGTGCCTCTGTGCGAGCAGTGCCGTGAGCAGATGAGGCTGAGCAACAGGTTTCCAGGCTACCCGCTTCTGTCTGCCACCTATTTGCACACGTTTGTATTTTCGGAGCAGGGCTAGTAAAGGAGCCTGGCGGGGACCCTCCCCATTCCCAATCTACATTTGAAGTTTGAGGTGGCAAGGCAAGCAAGCAGCCCCAGTCTCTGTGCCTCTGTGCGAGCAGTGCCATGGGCAGATGAGGCTGAGCAACAGCTTTCCAGGTTACCCCTTCTGGCTGCCACCTATCGGCAGACGTTTGCATTTTCGCAGCAGGGCTGCCGGATGCGCCCGGCGCGGAACCCCAAATCTACGTTTGAATTTTGAGTTGGCAAGACAAGCAAGCAGCACCAGTCTCTGTTCCTCTGTGCGAACAGTGCATGGGCAGATGAGGCTGAGCAACAGCTTTCCCCGCTAGACACGTACGGCTGCCAGCTCTCTGCAGACGTTTGCATTTTCGGGAATGGACTGCAGGAGGCACCCTACACGAACCCCCTAATATATGTTCGAAGTTTGAAGTGGCAAGACAAGCAAGCAGCCCCAGTCTCTGTGCCTCTGTGCGAGCAGTGCCATGGGCAGATGAGGCTGAGCAACAGCTTTCCAGGCTAGCCTCTTCTGGCTGCCAGCTATCTGCAGACGTTCGCATTATCAGAGCACTGCTGCAAAAGGAGCCAGGCAGGGACCCCTCCATTCCCAGGATACGTTTGAAGTTTGAGGTGGCAAGACAAGCAAGCAACCCCAGTCTCTGTGCCTCTGTGCGAGCAGTGCCATGAGCAGATGAGGCTGAGCAACAGCTTTCCCCGCTAGACACGTACGGCTGCCAGCTATCTGCAGACGTTAGCATTTTCGGAGCAGGGCTGCCGGAGGCACCCAGCATGGACTCCGAAATGTATGTCTGACGTTTGAGGTGGCAAGACAAGCAAGCAGCCCCAGTCTCTGTGCCTCTGTGCGAGCAGTGCCATGGGCAGATGAGTCTCAGCAACAGCTTTCCAGGCTAGTGCCTTCTAGCTTAAAGCTATCGGCAGACGTTCGCATTTTCAGAGCAGTGCTGTGAAAGGAGCTTGGCAGGGTCCCCGCCATTTCCAGGACACTTTTGAGGTTTGAGGTTGCAAGACAAGCAAGCAGCACAAGTATCTGTGCCTCTGTGCAAGCAGTGCCATGAGCAGATGAGGCTGAGCAACAGCTTTCCAGGCTAGCCTCTTCTGGCTGCCAGCTATCGGCAGACGTTCGCATTTTCAGAGCAGGACTGTGAAAGGAGCTTTGAAGGGACCCTCCCCATTCCCAGGATACGTTTGAATTTTGAGGTGGCAAGACAAGAAAGTAGCCCAAGTCTCTGTGCCTCGGTACGAGCACTGCCATGAGCAGATGAGGCTGAGCAACAGCTTTCCAGGCTAGCCCCTTCTGCCTGCCAGCTATCGGCAGAAGTTCGCATTCTCGGAGCAGCGCTGCGAAAGGAGCCTGGCAGGGACCCTCCCCATTTCCAAGCTACGTTTGAAATATGATGTGGCAAGACAAGCAAGCAGCCCCAGTCTCTGTGCCTCTGTGCGAGCAGTGCCAAGGGCAGATGAGGCTGAGCAACAGCTTTCCCCGCTATACACGTACAGCTGCCAGTCATCTGCAGACATTTATATTTTCAGAGCTGGACTGCATGAGGCGCCCTACACGAACCCCTAAGATATGTTCGAAGTTTGAAGTGGCAAGACAAGCAAGCAGCCCCAGTCTCTGTGCCTCTGTGCGAACACTGCCATGGGCAGATGAGGCTGAGCAACTGCTTTGCAGGCTAGCCCCTTCTGGCTGCCAGCTATCTGCAGACGTTCGCATTTTCGGAGCAGGGCTGCTAAAGGAGCCTGGCAGGGACCCTCCCCATTTCCAAGCTACGTTTGAAATATGATGTGGCAAGACAAGCAGGCAGCCCCAGTCTCTGTGCCTCTGTGCGAGCAGTGCCATGGGCAGATGAGGCTGAGCAACAGCTTTCCCCGCTAGACACGTACAGATGCCAGCTCTCTGCAGACGTGTGCATTTTCGGGACTGGACTGCAGGAGGCACCCTACACGAACCAACTAATATATGTTCGAAGTTTGAAGTGGCAAGACAAGCAAGCAGCCCCAGTGTCTCTGTGCCTCTGTGCGAGCAGTGCCATGGGCAGATGAGGCTCAGCAAAAGCTTTCCAGGCTAGCTCCTTCTGGCTGCCAGCTATCTGCAGACGTTCGCATTTTCGGAGCAGGGCTGCGAAAGGAGCTTTGAAAGGACCCTCCCCATTCCCAAATTACTTTTGAGGTATGAGGTGGAAAGTCAAGCAAGCAGCCACAGTCTCTGTGCCTCTGTGCGAGCAGTGCCATGAGCAGATGAGGCTTAGCAACAGCTTTCCAGGCCAGCCCCTTCTGGCTGCCATCTATCTGCACACATTTGTATTTTCGGAGCAGGGCTACGAATGGAGCCTGGCAGGCGCACGTCCATTCCCAGGAAACTTTTCAATTTTGAGATTGCAAGACAAGCAAGCAGCCCTAGTCTCTGTGCCTCTGTGCGAGCAGTGCCATGGGCAGATGAGGCTGAGCAACAGCTTTCCCCGCTAGACACGTGCGGCTGCCAGTTATCTGCAGACGTTTGCATTTTCGGAACTGGGCTGCCGGAGGCGCCCTACACGAACCCCCTAATATACGTTCGAAGTTTGAAGTGGCAAGACAAGCAAGCAGCCCCAGTGTCTCTGTGCCTCTGTGCGAGCAGTACCATGGGCAGATGAGGCTCAGCAAAAGCTTTCCAGGCTAGCCCCTTCTGGCTGCCAGCTATCTGAAGACGTTCGCATTTTCGGAGTAGGGCTGCCGGAGGCGCCCAGCATGGACTCCGAAATGTATGTCTGACGTTTGAGGTGGCAAGACAAGCAAGCAGCCCCAGTCTCTGTGCCTCTGTGCGAGCAGTGCCATGGGCTGATGAGGCTGAGCAACAGCTTTCCAGGCTAGTGCCCTCCAGCTTCCAGCTATCGGCAGACGTTCGCATTTTCAGAGAAGTGCTGTGAAAGGAGCTTGGCAGAAACCCCCGCCATTTCCAGGACACTTTTGAAGTTTGAGGTGTCAAGACAGGCAAGCAGCCCAAGTATCTGTGCCTCTGTGCAAGCAGTGCCATGAGCAGATGAGGCTGAGCAACAGCTTTCCAGGCTAGCCTCTTCTGGCTGCCAGCTATCTGCAGACGTTTGCATTATCGGAGCAGTGCTATGAAAAGAGCCTGGCAGGCGAATGTCCATTCCCAGGATATGTTTGAATTTTGAGGTGGCAAGACAAGCAAGCAGTCCCAGTCTCTGTTCCTCTGTGCGAGCAGTGCCATGAGCAGATGAGGCTGAGCAACAGCTTTCCACGCTAGACAGGTACGGCTGCCAGTTATCTGCAGACGTTTGCATTTTCGGAACTGGGCTGCAGGAGGCGCCCTACACGAACCCCCTATAATATGTTCGAAGTTTGAAGTGGCAAGACAATCAAGCAGCCCCAGTCTCTGTGCCTCTGTGCGAGCACTGCCATGAGCAGATGAGGCTGAGCAACAGCTTTCCAGGCTAGCCCCTTCTGGCTGCCAGCAATCGGCAGACGTTCGCATTTTCGGAGCAGGGCTGCGAAAGGAGCTTTGAAAGGACCCTCCCCATTCCCAAATTACTTTTGAGGTATGAGGTGGAAAGACAAGCAAGCAGCCACAGTCTCTGTGCCTCTGTGCGAGCAGTGCCATGAGCAGATGAGGCTTAGCAACAGCTTTCCAGGCCAGCCCCTTCTGGCTGCCATCTATCTGCACACATTTGTATTTTCGGAGCAGGGCTACGAATGGAGCCTGGCAGGCGCACGTCCATTCCCAGGATACTTTTCAATTTTGAGATTGCAAGACAAGCAAGCAGCCCCAGTCTCTGTGCCTCTGTGCGAGCAGTGCCATGGGCAGATGAGGCTGAGCAACAGCTTTCCCCGCTAGACACGTGCGGCTGCCAGTTATCTGCAGACGTTTGCATTTTCGGAACTGGGCTGCCGGAGGCGCCCTACACGAACCCCCTAATATATGTTCGAAGTTTGAAGTGGCAAGACAAGCAAGCAGCCCCAGTCTCTGTGCCTCTGTGCGAGCAGTGCCATGGGCAGATGAGGCTGAGCAACAGCGTTGCAGGCTAGCCCCTTCTGGCTGCCAGCTATCTGCAGACGTTCGCATTTTCGGAGCAGGGCTGCTAAAGGAGACTGGCAGGGACCCTCCCCATTTCCAAGCTACGTTTGAAATATGATGTGGCAAGACAAGCAGGCAGCCCCAGTCTCTGTGCCTCTGTGCGAGCACTGCCATGGGCAGATGAGGCTGAGCAACAGGTTTCCCTGCTAGACATGTACGGCTGCCAGCTCTCTGCAGACGTTTGCATTTTCGGGACTGGACTGCAGGAGGCACCCTACACGAACCCCCTAATATACGTTCGAAGTTTGAAGTGGCAAGACAAGCAAGCAGCCCCAGTGTCTCTGTGCCTCTGTGCGAGCAGTGCCATGGGCAGATGAGGCTCAGCAAAAGCTTTCCAGGCTAGCCCCTTCTGGCTGCCAGCTATCTGAAGACGTTCGCATTTTCGGAGTAGGGCTGCCGGAGGCGCCCAGCATGGACTCCGAAATGTATGTCTGACGTTTGAGGTGGCAAGACAAGCAAGCAGCCCCAGTCTCTGTGCCTCTGTGCGAGCAGTGCCATGGGCTGATGAGGCTGAGCAACAGCTTTCCAGGCTAGTGCCCTCCAGCTTCCAGCTATCGGCAGACGTTCGCATTTTCAGAGAAGTGCTGTGAAAGGAGCTTGGCAGGGACCCCCGCCATTTCCAGGACACTTTTGAAGTTTGAGGTGTCAAGACAGGCAAGCAGCCCAAGTATCTGTGCCTCTGTGCAAGCAGTGCCATGAGCAGATGAGGCTGAGCAACAGCTTTCCAGGCTAGCCTCTTCTGGCTGCCAGCTATCTGCAGACGTTTGCATTATCGGAGCAGTGCTATGAATAGAGCCTGACAGGCGAATGTCCATTCCCAGGATACGTTTGAATTTTGAGGTGGCAAGACAAGCAAGCAGTCCCAGTCTCTGTGCCTCTGTGCGAGCAGTGCCATGAGCAGATGAGGCTGGGCAACAGCTTTCCAGGCTAGCCCCTTCTGCCTGCCAGCTATCGGCAGAGGTTCGCATTCTCGGAGCAGCGCTGCGAAAGGAGCCTGGCAGGGACCCTCCCCATTTCCAAGCTACGTTTGAAATATGATGTGGCAAGACAAGCAAGCAGCCCCAGTCTCTGTGCCTCTGTGCGAGCAGTGCCAAGGGCAGATGAGGCTGAGCAACAGCTTTCCCCGCTATACACGTACAGCTGCCAGTCATCTGCAGACATTTATATTTTCAGAGCTGGACTGCATGAGGCGCCCTACACGAACCCCTAAGATATGTTCGAAGTTTGAAGTGGCAAGACAAGCAAGCAGCCCCAGTCTCTGTGCCTCTGTGCGAGCACTGCCATGGGCAGATGAGGCTGAGCAACAGCTTTCCAGGTTACCCCTTCTGGCAGCCACCTATCGGCAGACGTTTGCATTTTCGAAGCAGGGCTGCCGGATGCGCCCGGCGCGGAACCCCAAATCTACGTTTGAATTTTGAGGTGGCAAGACAAGCAAGCAGCCCCAGTCTCTGTTCCTCTGTGCGAACACTGCCATGGGCAGATGAGGCTGAGCAACTGCTTTGCAGGCTAGCCCCTTCTGGCTGCCAGCTATCTGCAGACGTTCGCATTTTCGGAGCAGGGCTGCTAAAGGAGCCTGGCAGGGACCCTCCCCATTTCCAAGCTACGTTTGAAATATGATGTGGCAAGACAAGCAGGCAGCCCCAGTCTCTGTGCCTCTGTGCGAGCAGTGCCATGGGCAGATGAGGCTGAGCAACAGCTTTCCCCGCTAGACACGTACAGATGCCAGCTCTCTGCAGACGTGTGCATTTTCGGGACTGGACTGCAGGAGGCACCCTACACGAACCAACTAATATATGTTCGAAGTTTGAAGTGGCAAGACAAGCAAGCAGCCCCAGTGTCTCTGTGCCTCTGTGCGAGCAGTGCCATGGGCAGATGAGGCTCAGCAAAAGCTTTCCAGGCTAGCTCCTTCTGGCTGCCAGCTATCTGCAGACGTTCGCATTTTCGGAGCAGGGCTGCGAAAGGAGCTTTGAAAGGACCCTCCCCATTCCCAAATTACTTTTGAGGTATGAGGTGGAAAGTCAAGCAAGCAGCCACAGTCTCTGTGCCTCTGTGCGAGCAGTGCCATGAGCAGATGAGGCTTAACAACAGCTTTCCAGGCCAGCCCCTTCTGGCTGCCATCTATCTGCACACATTTGTATTTTCGGAGCAGGGCTACGAATGGAGCCTGGCAGGCGCACGTCCATTCCCAGGAAACTTTTCAATTTTGAGATTGCAAGACAAGCAAGCAGCCCTAGTCTCTGTGCCTCTGTGCGAGCAGTGCCATGGGCAGATGAGGCTGAGCAACAGCTTTCCCCGCTAGACACGTGCGGCTGCCAGTTATCTGCAGACGTTTGCATTTTCGGAACTGGGCTGCCGGAGGCGCCCTACACGAACCCCCTAATATACGTTCGAAGTTTGAAGTGGCAAGACAAGCAAGCAGCCCCAGTGTCTCTGTGCCTCTGTGCGAGCAGTACCATGGGCAGATGAGGCTCAGCAAAAGCTTTCCAGGCTAGCCCCTTCTGGCTGCCAGCTATCTGAAGACGTTCGCATTTTCGGAGTAGGGCTGCCGGAGGCGCCCAGCATGGACTCCGAAATGTATGTCTGACGTTTGAGGTGGCAAGACAAGCAAGCAGCCCCAGTCTCTGTGCCTCTGTGCGAGCAGTGCCATGGGCTGATGAGGCTGAGCAACAGCTTTCCAGGCTAGTGCCCTCCAGCTTCCAGCTATCGGCAGACGTTCGCATTTTCAGAGAAGTGCTGTGAAAGGAGCTTGGCAGAAACCCCCGCCATTTCCAGGACACTTTTGAAGTTTGAGGTGTCAAGACAGGCAAGCAGCCCAAGTATCTGTGCCTCTGTGCAAGCAGTGCCATGAGCAGATGAGGCTGAGCAACAGCTTTCCAGGCTAGCCTCTTCTGGCTGCCAGCTATCTGCAGACGTTTGCATTATCGGAGCAGTGCTATGAAAAGAGCCTGGCAGGCGAATGTCCATTCCCAGGATATGTTTGAATTTTGAGGTGGCAAGACAAGCAAGCAGTCCCAGTCTCTGTTCCTCTGTGCGAGCAGTGCCATGAGCAGATGAGGCTGAGCAACAGCTTTCCACGCTAGACAGGTACGGCTGCCAGTTATCTGCAGACGTTTGCATTTTCGGAACTGGGCTGCAGGAGGCGCCCTACACGAACCCCCTATAATATGTTCGAAGTTTGAAGTGGCAAGACAATCAAGCAGCCCCAGTCTCTGTGCCTCTGTGCGAGCACTGCCATGAGCAGATGAGGCTGAGCAACAGCTTTCCAGGCTAGCCCCTTCTGGCTGCCAGCAATCGGCAGACGTTCGCATTTTCGGAGCAGGGCTGCGAAAGGAGCTTTGAAAGGACCCTCCCCATTCCCAAATTACTTTTGAGGTATGAGGTGGAAAGACAAGCAAGCAGCCACAGTCTCTGTGCCTCTGTGCGAGCAGTGCCATGAGCAGATGAGGCTTAGCAACAGCTTTCCAGGCCAGCCCCTTCTGGCTGCCATCTATCTGCACACATTTGTATTTTCGGAGCAGGGCTACGAATGGAGCCTGGCAGGCGCACGTCCATTCCCAGGATACTTTTCAATTTTGAGATTGCAAGACAAGCAAGCAGCCCCAGTCTCTGTGCCTCTGTGCGAGCAGTGCCATGGGCAGATGAGGCTGAGCAACAGCTTTCCCCGCTAGACACGTGCGGCTGCCAGTTATCTGCAGACGTTTGCATTTTCGGAACTGGGCTGCCGGAGGCGCCCTACACGAACCCCCTAATATATGTTCGAAGTTTGAAGTGGCAAGACAAGCAAGCAGCCCCAGTCTCTGTGCCTCTGTGCGAGCAGTGCCATGGGCAGATGAGGCTGAGCAACAGCGTTGCAGGCTAGCCCCTTCTGGCTGCCAGCTATCTGCAGACGTTCGCATTTTCGGAGCAGGGCTGCTAAAGGAGACTGGCAGGGACCCTCCCCATTTCCAAGCTACGTTTGAAATATGATGTGGCAAGACAAGCAGGCAGCCCCAGTCTCTGTGCCTCTGTGCGAGCACTGCCATGGGCAGATGAGGCTGAGCAACAGGTTTCCCTGCTAGACATGTACGGCTGCCAGCTCTCTGCAGACGTTTGCATTTTCGGGACTGGACTGCAGGAGGCACC
This sequence comes from Opisthocomus hoazin, assembly GCF_030867145.1. Classification (NCBI taxonomy): domain Eukaryota; kingdom Metazoa; phylum Chordata; class Aves; order Opisthocomiformes; family Opisthocomidae; genus Opisthocomus; species Opisthocomus hoazin. The sequence goes on along the minus strand of NC_134437.1, from coordinate 8,655,405 downwards.
CTACACGAACCCCCTAATATACGTTCGAAGTTTGAAGTGGCAAGACAAGCAAGCAGCCCCAGTGTCTCTGTGCCTCTGTGCGAGCAGTGCCATGGGCAGATGAGGCTCAGCAAAAGCTTTCCAGGCTAGCCCCTTCTGGCTGCCAGCTATCTGAAGACGTTCGCATTTTCGGAGTAGGGCTGCCGGAGGCGCCCAGCATGGACTCCGAAATGTATGTCTGACGTTTGAGGTGGCAAGACAAGCAAGCAGCCCCAGTCTCTGTGCCTCTGTGCGAGCAGTGCCATGGGCTGATGAGGCTGAGCAACAGCTTTCCAGGCTAGTGCCCTCCAGCTTCCAGCTATCGGCAGACGTTCGCATTTTCAGAGAAGTGCTGTGAAAGGAGCTTGGCAGAAACCCCCGCCATTTCCAGGACACTTTTGAAGTTTGAGGTGTCAAGACAGGCAAGCAGCCCAAGTATCTGTGCCTCTGTGCAAGCAGTGCCATGAGCAGATGAGGCTGAGCAACAGCTTTCCAGGCTAGCCTCTTCTGGCTGCCAGCTATCTGCAGACGTTTGCATTATCGGAGCAGTGCTATGAATAGAGCCTGACAGGCGAATGTCCATTCCCAGGATACGTTTGAATTTTGAGGTGACAAGACAAGCAAGCAGTCCCAGTCTCTGTGCCTCTGTGCGAGCAGTGCCATGAGCAGATGAGGCTGAGCAACAGCTTTCCACGCTAGACAGGTACGGCTGCCAGTTATCTGCAGACGTTTGCATTTTCGGAACTGGGCTGCAGGAGGCGCCCTACACGAACCCCCTATAATATGTTCGAAGTTTGAAGTGGCAAGACAATCAAGCAGCCCCAGTCTCTGTGCCTCTGTGCGAGCACTGCCATGAGCAGATGAGGCTGAGCAACAGCTTTCCAGGCTAGCCCCTTCTGGCTGCCAGCAATCGGCAGACGTTCGCATTGTCGGAGCAGGGCTGCGAAAGGAGCTTTGAAAGGACCCTCCCCATTCCCAAACTACTTTTGAAGTATGAGGTGGCAAGACAAGCAAGCAGCCCCAGTCTCTGTGCCTCTGCGCAAGCAGTGCCATGGGCAGATGAGGCTGAGCAACAGCTTTCCCCGCTATACACGTACAGCTGCCAGTTATCTGCAGACGTTTATATTTTCAGAGCAGGGCTGCAGGATGCGCCCTACACGAACCCCTAAGATATGTTCGAAGTTTGAATTGGCAAGACAAGCAAACAGCACCAGTCTCTGTGCCTCTGTGCGAGCACTGCCATGGGCAGATGAGGCTGAGCAACAGCTTTCCAGGTTACCCCTTCTGGCTGCCACCTATCGGCAGACGTTTGCATTTTCGGAGCAGGGCTGCCGGATGCGCCCGGCACGGAAACCCAAAGCTACGTTTGTATTTTGAGGTGGCAAGACAAGCAAGCAGCCCCAGTCTCTGTGCCTCTGTGCGAGCAGTGCCATGGGCAGATGAGGCTGAGCAACAGCTTTCCAGACTAGCCCCTTCTGGCTGCCAGCTATCGGCAGACGTTCGCATTTTCGGAGCAGTGCTGTGAAAGGAGCTTGGCAGGAACCCCCACCATTTCCAGGATACTTCTGAGTTTGAGGTGGCAACACAAGCAAGCAGCCCCAGTCTCTGTGCCTCTGTGCGAGCAGTGCCATGGGCAGATGAGGCTGAGCAACAGCTTTCCAGGCTAGCCCCTTCTAGCTTACAGCTATCGGCAGACGTTCGCATTTTCGGAGCAGGGCTGTTAAATGAGCTTGGCAGGGACCCCCGCCATTTCCAGGATACGTTTGAAGTTTGAGGTGGCAAGAGAAGCAAGCAGCCCCAGTCTCTGTGCCTCTGTGCGAGCAGTGCCATGGGCAGATGAGGCTGAGCAGCAGCTTTCCCCGCTAGACACGTGCGGCTGCCGGTTATCTGCAGACGTTTGCATTTTCGGAACTGGGCTGCAGGAGGCGCCCTACACGAACCCCAAAGCTACGTTTGAATTTTGAGGTGGCAAGACAAGCAAGCAGCCCCAGCCTCTGTGCCTCTGTGCGAGCACTGCCATGGGCAGATGAGGCTGAGCAACAGCTTTCCAGGCTAGCCCCTTCTGCCTGCCAGCTATCGGCAGACGTTCGCATTTTCGGAGCAGGGCTGCGAAAGGAGCCTGGCAGGGACCCTCCCCATTCCCAAGCTACGTTTGAAATACGATGTTGCAAGACAAGCAAGCAGCCCCAGTCTCTGTGCCTCTGTGCGAGCAGTGCCATGGGCAGACGAGGCTGAGCAACAGCTTTCCCCGCTAGACACGTGCAGCTGCCGGTTATCTGCAGACGTTTGCATTTTCGGAACTGGACTGCAGGAGGCGCCCTACACGAACCCCCTAATATATGTTCAAAGTTTGAAGTGACAAGACAAGCAAACAGCCCTAGTCTCTGTGACTCTGTGCAAGCAGTGCCATGGACAGATGAGGCTGAGCAACAGCTTTCCAGGCTAGAGTCTTCTAGATTCCAGCTATCGGCAGACGTGATCATTTCTAGAGCAGGGCTGGGAAAGGAGCTTGGCAGGCACCCCCGCCATTTCCAGGATACGTTTGAAGTTTGACGTGGCAACACAAGCAAGCAGCCCCAGTCTCTGTGCCTCTGTGCGAGCAGTGCCATGAGCAGATGAGGCTGAGCAACAGCTTTCCAGGCTAGCCCCTTGTGGCTGCCAGCTATCTGCAGACGTTCGCATTTTCGGAGCAGGGCTGCCAGATGCGCCCGGCACGGAACCCCAAAGCTACGTTTGAATTTTGAGGTGGCAATACAAGCAAGCAGCCCCAGTCTCTGTGCCTCTGTGCGAGCAGTGCCATGGGCAGATGAGGCTGAGCAACAGCTTTCCAGGCTAGCCCCTTCTGGCTGCCAGCTATCTGCAGACGTTCGCATTATCAGAGCATGGCTGCGAAAGGAGCTTTGAAGGGACCCTCCCCATTCCCAAGCTACTTTTGAAGTATGAGGTGGAAAGACAATCAAGCAGCCCCAGTCTCTGTGCCTCTGTGCGAGCAGTGCCATGATCAGATGAGGCTGAGCAACAGCTTTCCAGGCTAGCCCCTTAGGGCTGCCAGCTATCTGAAGACGTTCGCATTTTCGGAGCAGGGCTGCCGGAGGCGCACAGCACGGACTCCGAACTGTATGTCTGACGTTTGAGGTGGCAAGACAAGCAAGCAGCCCCAGTCTCTGTGCCTCTGTGCGAGCAGTGCCATGGGCAGATGAGGCTGAGCAACAGCTTTCCAGGCTAGCCCCTTCTGGCTGGCAGCGATCTGCAGACGTTCGCATTTTCGGAACAGGGCTGCCGGAGGTGCCCGGCAGAGACCCCCTTTGCTACTTTTGAAGTTTGAGGTGGCAAGACAAGCAAGCAGCCCCAGTCTCTGTGCCTCTGTGCGAGCAGTGCCATGGGCAGATGAGGCTGAGCAACAGCTTTCCAGGCTAGCCCCTTCTGGCTGCCAGATATCTGCAGACGTTCGCATTATCAGAGCATGGCTGCGAAAGGAGCTTTGAAGGGACCCTCCCCATTCCCAAGCTACTTTTGAAGTATGAGGTGGAAAGACAATCAAGCAGCCCCAGTCTCTGTGCCTCTGTGCGAGCAGTGCCATGAGCAGATGAGGCTTAGCAACAGCTTTCCAGGCTAGCCCCTTAGGGCTGCCAGCTACCTGAAGACGTTTGCATTTTTGGAGCAGGGCTACGAAAAGAACCTGGCAGGCACATATCCATTCCCAGGATACTTTTGAATTTTGAGGTGGCAAGACACGCAAGCAGCCCCAGTCTCTGTGCCTCTGTGCGAGCAGTGCCATGGGCAGATGAGGCTAAGCAACAGCTTTCCAGGCTAGCCCCTTCTGGCTGACAGCTATCGGCAGACGTTCGCATTTTCGGAGCAGGGCTGTGAAAGGAGCTTTGAAGGGACCCTCCCCATTCCCAAGCTACTTTTGAAGTACGAGCTGACAGGACAAGCAAGCAGCCCCAGTCTCTGTGCCTCTGTGCGAGCAGTGCCATGGGCAGATGAGGCTCAGCAAAAGCTTTCCAGGCTAGCCCCTTCTGGCTTCCAGCTATCTGCAGACGTTCGCATTTTCAGAGCAGTACTGTGAAAGGAGCATGGCAGGGACCCCCCCATTCCCAGGCTACTTTTGATGTTTGAGGTGACAAGACAAGCAAGCAGCCCCAGTCTCTGTGCCTCTGTGCGAGTAGTGCCATGGGCAGATGAGGCTGAGTAACAGATTCCAGGCTAGCCCCTTCTGGCTGCCAGCTATTTGCAGACGTTCGCATTTTTAGAGCAGGGCTGCCGGTGGCGCCCGGCACGGACCCTTGAAGCTACGTTTGAAGTTCGGGGTGGCAAGACAAGCAAGCGAACCCAGTCTCTGTGCCTCTGTGCGAGCAGTGCCATGGGCAGATGAGGCTCAGCAAAAGCTTTCCAGGCTAGCCCCTTCTGGCTGCCAGCAATCTGCAGACGTTCGCATTCTCAGAGCAGGGCTGTGAAAGGAGCTTTGAAGGGACCCTCCCAATTCCCAAGCTACTTTTGAAGTATGAGCTGGCAGGACAAGCAAGCAGCCCCAGTCTCTGTGCCTCTGTGCGAGCAGTGCCATGAGCAGATGAGGCTGAGCAACAGCTTTCCAGGCTAGCCCCTTAGGGCTGACAGCTATCTGAAGACGTTTGCATTTCTGGAGCAGGGCTACGAAAAGAGCCTGGCAGGCACATGTCCATTCCCAGGATACGTTTGAATTTTGAGGTGGCAAGACACGCAAGCAGCCCCAGTCTCTGTGCCTCTGTGCGAGCAGTGCCATGTGCAGATGAGGCTGAGCAATAGCTTTCCTGGCTAGCGCCTTCTAGCTTCCAGCTATCTGCAGACTTTCGCATTCTCAGAGCAGTGCTGTGAAAGGAGCTTGGCAGTGACCCCCGCCATTTCCAGGATACGTTTGAAGTTTGAGGTGGCAAGATAAGCAAGCAGCCCCAGTCTCTGTGCCTCTGTGCGAGCAGTGCCATGGGCAGATGAGGCTGAGCAACAGCTTTCCAGGCTAGCCCCTTCTGGCTGCCAGCTATTTGCAGACGTTCGCATTTTCGTAACAGGGCTGCTGGAGGCGCCCGGCATTGACCCCCTTTGTTACTTTTGAAGTTTGAGGTAGCAAGACAAGCAAGCAGCCCCAGTCTCTGTGCCTCTGTGCGAGCAGTGCCATGGACAGATGAGGCTGAGCAACAGCTTTCCAGGCTAGCCCCTTCTGGCTGCCAGCGATCTGCAGACGTTCGCATTTTCGGAACAGGGCTGCCGGAGGCGCCCGGCAGAGACCCCCTTTGTTACTTTTGAAGTTTGAGGTGGCAAGACAAGCAAGCAGCCCCAGTCTCTGTGCCCCTGTCCGAGCAGTGCCATGGGCAGATGAGGCTGAGCAACAGCTTTCCAGGCTAGCCCCTTCTGCCTGCCAGCTATCTGCAGACGTTCGCATTATCAGAGCATGGCTGCGAAAGGAGCTTTGAAGGGACCCTCCCCATTCCCAAGCTACTTTTGAAGTATGAGGTGGAAAGACAATCAAGCAGCCCCAGTCTCTGTGCCTCTGTGCGAGCAGTGCCATGAGCAGATGAGGCTGAGCAACAGCTTTGCAGGCTAGCCCCTTCTGGCTGACAGCTATCTGCACACGTTTTCATTTTCACAGCAGTGCTACCGCAGGCGATTGGCAATGACCCCCTAAGATACATTTGACATTATAGCTGGAAAGACGAGCAAGCACCCCAGTCTCTGTGCCTCTGTGCGAGCAGCGCCATGGGCAGATGAGGCTGAGCAACAGCTTTCCAGGCTAGCTCCTTCTGGCTGCGAGGTATCGGCACACGTTCGCATTTTTGGAGCAGGGCTGCCGGAGGCGCCCGACACGGACCCCCAAAGGTACGATTCAACTTTGAAGTGTAACGACAAGCAAGCAGTTCCAGTCTCTGTGCCTCTGTGCGAGCACTGCCATGGGCAGATGAGGCTGAGCAACAGCTTCCCAGGCTAGCCCCTTCTGGCGGCCAGCTATCTGCAGAAGTTCGCATTTTCGGAGCACGGCTGCGAAATAATTCTGGCACGTACCCCCCCAATTCCCAGGATACTTTTGATGTTTGAGGTGACAAGACAAGCAAGCAGCCCCAGTCTCTGTGCCTCTGTGCGAGCAGTGCCATAGGCAGATGAGGCTGAGCAACAGCTTTCCAGGCTAGCCCCTTCTGGCTGACAGCTATCTGCAGACGTTCGCATTTTCGGAGCAGGGCTGCCGCACGCGCCCAGCACGGACCCCCAAAGGTACGATTCAAGTTTGAAGTGTAAAGACTAGCAAGCAGCCCCAGTCTCTGTGCCTCTGTGCGAGCACTACTATGGGCAGATGAGGCTGAGCAACAGCTTCCCAGGCTAGCCCCTTCTGGCTGCCATCTATCTGCAGACGTTCGCATTTTTGGAGTAGGGCTTCCGGAGGCGCCCGGCACGGACCCCCTAAGATACATTTCACATTAGAGCTGGCAAGACAAGCAAGCAGCCCCAGTCTCTGTGCCTCTGTGCAAACAGTGCCATGGGCAGATGAGGCTGAGCAACAGCTTTCCAGGCTAACCCCTTCTGGCTGCCAGCTATCTGCACACGTTCACATTTTCGGAGCAGGGCTGTGAAAAACGCCTGGCACTTACTCCCCCCATTTCCCAGGCTACAATTGAAGTTTGAGGTGGAAAGACAAGCAAGCAGCCCCAGTCTCTGTGCCTCTGTGCGAGCAGTGACATGGGCAGATAAGGCTGAGCAACAGCTTTCCAGGCTAGCCCCTTCTGGCTGCCAGCTATCTGCACACGTTTGTATTTTCGGAGCAAGGCTGCGAAAGGAGCCTTGCAGGCGCACGTCCATTACCAGGATACGTTTCAATTTTGAGGTGGCAAGACAAGCAAGCAGCCCCAGTCTCTGTGCCTCTGTGCGAGCAGTGCCATGGGCAGATGAGCCTGAGCAGCAGCTTTCCCCGCTATACACGTACAGCTGCCAGTTATCTGCAGACGTTTATATTTTCAGAGCTGAGCTGCAGGAGGCGCCCTACACGAACCCCTAAGATATGTTTGAAGTTTGAGGTGGCAAGACAAACAAGCAGCCGCAGTCTCTGTGCCTCTGTGCGAGCACTGCCATGGGCAGATGATGCTAAGCAACAGCTTTCCAGGTTACCCCTTCTGGCCGCCACCTATCGGGAGACGTTTGCATTTTCGAAGCAGGGCTGCCAGATGTGCCCGGCACGGAACCCCAAAGCTACGTTTGAAATATAATGTGGCAAGACAAGCAAGCAGCCCCAGTCTCTGTGCCTCTGTGCGAGCAGTGCCATGGGCAGATGAGGCTGAGCAACAGCTTTCCAGGCTAGCCCCTTCTGGCTGCCAGCTATCTGCACACGTTCACATTTTCGGAGCAGGGCTGCCGGAGTCGACCGGCACGGATTCCCTAATCTATGTTTGACATTTGAGGTGGCAAGACAAGCAAGCAGCCCCAGTCTCTGTGCCTCTGTGCGAGCAGTGCCATGGGCAGATGAGGCTGAGCAGCATCTTTCAAGATTAGACCCTTCTGGGTGAGGGTTATCGGCAGATGTTCGCATTATCGGAGCTGGACTGTGAAATGACCTTGGCAGAGACACCCCCCACTTTCAGGATTCCTTTCAAGTTTGAGGTGGAAGACAAGCAAGCAGCCCCAGTCTCTGTGCCTCTGTGCGAGCAGTGCCATGGGCAGATGAGGCTGAGCAACAGCTTTCCAGGCTAGCCCCTTCTGGCTGACAGCTATCTGCAGACGTTCGCATTTTCGGAGCAGGGCTGCCGCACGCGCCCAGCACGGACCCCCAAAGGTACGATTCAAGTTTGAAGTGTAAAGACTAGCAAGTAGCCCCAGTCTCTGTGCCTCTGTGCGAGCACTACTATGGGCAGATGAGGCTGAGCAACAGCTTCCCAGGCTAACCCCTTCTGGCTGCCAGCTATCTGCACACGTTCACATTTTCGGAGCAGGGCTGTGAAAAACGCCTGGCACTTACTCCCCCCATTTCCCAGGCTACAATTGAAGTTTGAGGTGGAAAGACAAGCAAGCAGCCAGAGTCTCTGTGCCTCTGTGCGAGCAGTGACATGGGCAGATAAGGCTGAGCAACAGCTTTCCAGTCTAGCCCCTTCTGGCTGCCAGCTATCTGCACACGTTTGTATTTTCGGAGCAAGGCTGCGAAAGGAGCCTTGCAGGCGCACGTCCATTACCAGGATACGTTTCAATTTTCAGGTGGCAAGACAAGCAAGCAGCCCCAGTCTCTGTGCCTCTGCGCGAGCAGTGCCATGGGCAGATGAGCCTGAGCAGCAGCTTTCCCCGCTATACACGTACAGCTGCCAGTTATCTGCAGACGTTTATATTTTCAGAGCTGAGCTGCAGGAGGCGCCCTACACGAACCCCTAAGATATGTTTGAAGTTTGAGGTGGTAAGACAAACAAGCAGCCGCAGTCTCTGTGCCTCTGTGCGAGCACTGCCATGGGCAGATGAGGCTGAGCAACACCTTTACAGGCTAGCCAATTCTGGCTGCCAGCTATCTGAAGACGTTCGCATTTTCGGAGCAGGGCTGCCGGAGGCACCCAACACGGACTCCTAAAAGTATGTCTGATGTTTGAGGTGGCAAGACAAGCAAGCAGCCCCAGTCTCTGTGCCTCTGTGCGAGCAGTGCCATGGGCAGATGAGGCTGAGCAATAGCTTTCCAGGCTAGCCCCTTCTGGCTGCCACCTATCGGCAGACTTTCACATTTTCAGAGCAGGGCTGCCGGAGGTGCCCGGCACGGACCCCGTAATACACATTTGACATTAGAGCTGGCAAGACAAGCAAGCAGCGCCAGTATCTTTGTCTCTGTGCGAGCAGTGCCATGGGCAGATGAGGCTGAGCAACAGCTTCCCAGGCTAGCCCCTTCTGGCTGACAGCTATCTGCACACGTTTTCATTTTCACAGCAGTGCTACCGCAGGCGATTGGCAATGACCCCCTAAGATACATTTGACATTACAGCTGGAAAGACGAGCAAGCACCCCAGTCTCTGTGCCTCTGTGCGAGCAGCGCCATGGGCAGATGAGGCTGAGCAACAGCTTTCCAGGCTAGCTCCTTCTGGCTGCGAGGTATCGGCAGACGTTCGCATTTTTGGAGCAGGGCTGCGGAGGCGCCCGACACGGACCCCCAAAGGTATGATTCAAGTTTGAAGTGTAACGACAAGCAAGCAGTTCCAGTCTCTGTGCCTCTGTGCGAGCACTGCTATGGGCAGATGAGGCTGAGCAACAGCTTCCCAGGATAGCCCCTTCTGGCGGCCAGCTATCTGCAGAAGTTCGCATTTTCGGAGCAGGGCTGCCGAACGCGTCCAGCACCGCCCCTCTAAGATACGTTTCAAGTTTGAGGTGGCAAGACAAGCAAGCAACCTCAGTCTCTGTGCGTCTGTGCGAGCAGTGCCATGGGCAGATGAGGCTGAGCAACAGCTTTGCAGGCTAGACACTTCTGGCTACCAGCTATCTGCAGACGTTCGCATTTTTGGACCAGGGCTATCAAAGGAGCCTGGCAGGCATACGTCCGTTCCCAGGCTACGTTTGAATTTTGAGGTGGCAAGAGAAGCAAGCAGCCCCAGTCTCTGTGCCTCTCTGCGAGCAGTGCCATGGGCAGATGAGGCTGAGCAACAGCTTTCCAGGCTAGCCCCTTCTGGCTGCCAGCTATCTGCAGACGTTCGCATTTTCGGAGTAGGGCTGCCGGAGGCGCCCGGCACGGACCCCCTAAGATACATTTCACATTAGAGCTAGCAAGACGAACAAGCAGCCCCAGTCTCTGTGCCTCTGTGCGAGCAGTGCCATGGGCAGATGAGGCTCAGCAACAGCTTTCCAGGCTAGCCCCTTCTGGCTGCCAGCTATCTGCAGAAGTTCGCATTTTTGGAGCAGGTCTATCAAAGGATCCTAGCAGGCACACGTCCATTCCCAGGCTACGTTTGAATTTTGAGGTGGCAAGACAAGCAAGCAGCCCCAGTCTCTGTACCTCTGTGCGAGCAGTGCCATGGGCACATGAGGCTGATTAACAGCTTTCCCTGCTAGACACATACGGCTGCCAGTTATCTGCAGACGTATGCATTTTGGGAGCTGGGCTGCAGGAGGCGCCCTACACGAACCTCCTAAGATATGTTCGAAGTTTGAAGTGGCAAGACAAGCAAGCAGCCCCAGTCTCTGTGCCTCTGTGCGAACAGTGCCATGGGCAGATGAGACTGAGCAACAGCTTTCCAGGCTAGCCCCTTCTGGCTGCCAGCTATCTGCACACGTTCACATTTTCGGAGCAGGGCTGCCGGAGTCGACTGGCACGCACTCCCTAATCTATGTTTGACATTTGAGGTGGCAAGACAAGCAAGCAGCCCCAGTCTCTGTGCCTCTGTGCGAGCAGTGCCATGGGCAGATGAGGCTGAGCAGCATCTTTCAAGGCTAGACCCTTCTGGCTGAGGGTTATTGGCAGATGTTCGCATTATCGGAGCTGGACTGTGAAATGAGCTTGGCAGGGACACCCCCCACTTTCAGGATTCCTTTGAAGTTTGAGGTGGAAGACAAGCAAGCAGCCCCAGTCTCTGTGCCTCTGTGCGAGCAGTGCCATGGGCAGATGAGGCTGAGCAACAGCTTTCCAGGCTAGCCCCTTCAGGTTGACAGCTATCTGCAGATGTATTCATTTTCACAGCAGCGCTACCAGAGGCGATCGGCAATGAACCCCTAAGAAACATGTGACATTAGAACTGGGAAGATGAGCAAGCACCCCAGTCTCTGTGCCTCTGTGCGAGCAGTGCCATGGGCAGATGAGGCTGAGCAACAGCTTTCCAGGCTAGCCCATTCTGGCTGACAGCTATCTGCAGACGTTCGCATTTTCGGAGCAGGGCTGCCCCACGCGCCCAGCACGGACCCCCAAAGGTACGATTCAAGTTTGAAGTGTAAAGACGAGCAAGCAGCCCCAGTCTCTGTGCCTCTGTGCGAGCACTGCCATGGGCAGATGATGCTAAGCAACAGCTTTCCAGGTTACCCCTTCTGGCCGCCACCTATCGGGAGACGTTTGCATTTTCGAAGCAGGGCTGCCAGATGTGCCCGGCACGGAACCCCAAAGCTACGTTTGAAATATAATGTGGCAAGACAAGCAAGCAGCCCCAGTCTCTGTGCCTCTGTGCGAGCAGTGCCATGGGCAGATGAGGCTGAGCAACAGCTTTCCAGGCTAGCCCCTTCTGGCTGCCAGCTATCTGCACACGTTCACATTTTCGGAGCAGGGCTGCCGGAGTCGACCGGCACGGATTCCCTAATCTATGTTTGACATTTGAGGTGGCAAGACAAGCAAGCAGCCCCAGTCTCTGTGCCTCTGTGCGAGCAGTGCCATGGGCAGATGAGGCTGAGCACCATCTTTCAAGATTAGACCCTTCTGGGTGAGGGTTATCGGCAGATGTTCGCATTATCGGAGCTGGACTGTGAAATGAGCTTGGCAGAGACACCCCCCACTTTCAGGATTCCTTTCAAGTTTGAGGTGGAAGACAAGCAAGCAGCCCCAGTCTCTGTGCCTCTGTGCGAGCAGTGCCATGGGCAGATGAGGCTGAGCAACAGCTTTCCAGGCTAGCCCCTTCTGGCTGACAGCTATCTGCAGACGTTCGCATTTTCGGAGCAGGGCTGCCGCACGCGCCCAGCACGGACCCCCAAAGGTACGATTCAAGTTTGAAGTGTAAAGACTAGCAAGTAGCCCCAGTCTCTGTGCCTCTGTGCGAGCACTACTATGGGCAGATGAGGCTGAGCAACAGCTTCCCAGGCTAACCCCTTCTGGCTGCCAGCTATCTGCACACGTTCACATTTTCGGAGCAGGGCTGTGAAAAACGCCTGGCACTTACTCCCCCCATTTCCCAGGCTACAATTGAAGTTTGAGGTGGAAAGACAAGCAAGCAGCCAGAGTCTCTGTGCCTCTGTGCGAGCAGTGACATGGGCAGATAAGGCTGAGCAACAGCTTTCCAGTCTAGCCCCTTCTGGCTGCCAGCTATCTGCACACGTTTGTATTTTCGGAGCAAGGCTGCGAAAGGAGCCTTGCAGGCGCACGTCCATTACCAGGATACGTTTCAATTTTGAGGTGGCAAGACAAGCAAGCAGCCCCAGTCTCTGTGCCTCTGCGCGAGCAGTGCCATGGGCAGATGAGCCTGAGCAGCAGCTTTCCCCGCTATACACGTACAGCTGCCAGTTATCTGCAGACGTTTATATTTTCAGAGCTGAGCTGCAGGAGGCGCCCTACACGAACCCCTAAGATATGTTTGAAGTTTGAGGTGGTAAGACAAACAAGCAGCCGCAGTCTCTGTGCCTCTGTGCGAGCACTGCCATGGGCAGATGAGGCTGAGCAACACCTTTACAGGCTAGCCACTTCTGGCTGCCAGCTATCTGAAGACGTTCGCATTTTCGGAGCAGGGCTGCCGGAGGCACCCAACACGGACTCCTAAAAGTATGTCTGATGTTTGAGGTGGCAAGACAAGCAAGCAGCCCCAGTCTCTGTGCCTCTGTGCGAGCAGTGCCATGGGCAGATGAGGCTGAGCAATAGCTTTCCAGGCTAGCCCCTTCTGGCTGCCACCTATCGGCAGACTTTCGCATTTTCAGAGCAGGGCTGCCGGAGGTGCCCGGCACGGACCCCGTAATACACATTTGACATTAGAGCTGGCAAGACAAGCAAGCAGCGCCAGTATCTTTGTCTCTGTGCAAGCAGTGCCATGGGCAGATGAGGCTGAGCAACAGCTTCCCAGGCTAGCCCCTTCTGGCTGACAGCTATCTGCACACGTTTTCATTTTCACAGCAGTGCTACCGCAGGCGATTGGCAATGACCCCCTAAGATACATTTGACATTACAGCTGGAAAGACGAGCAAGCACCCCAGTCTCTGTGCCTCTGTGCGAGCAGCGCCATGGGCAGATGAGGCTGAGCAACAGCTTTCCAGGCTAGCTCCTTCTGGCTGCGAGGTATCGGCAGACGTTCGCATTTTTGGAGCAGGGCTGCGGAGGCGCCCGACACGGACCCCCAAAGGTATGACTCAAGTTTGAAGTGTAACGACAAGCAAGCAGTTCCAGTCTCTGTGCCTCTGTGCGAGCACTGCTATGGGCAGATGAGGCTGAGCAACAGCTTCCCAGGATAGCCCCTTCTGGCGGCCAGCTATCTGCAGAAGTTCGCATTTTCGGAGCAGGGCTGCCGAACGCGTCCAGCACCGCCCCTCTAAGATACGTTTCAAGTTTGAGGTGGCAAGACAAGCAAGCAACCTCAGTCTCTGTGCGTCTGTGCGAGCAGTGCCATGGGCAGATGAGGCTGAGCAACAGCTTTGCAGGCTAGACACTTCTGGCTACCAGCTATCTGCAGACGTTCGCATTTTTGGACCAGGGCTATCAAAGGAGCCTGGCAGGCATACGTCCGTTCCCAGGCTACGTTTGAATTTTGAGGTGGCAAGAGAAGCAAGCAGCCCCAGTCTCTGTGCCTCTCTGCGAGCAGTGCCATGGGCAGATGAGGCTGAGCAACAGCTTTCCAGGCTAGCCCCTTCTGGCTGCCAGCTATCTGCAGACGTTCGCATTTTCGGAGTAGGGCTGCCGGAGGCGCCCGGCACGGACCCCCTAAGATACATTTCACATTAGAGCTAGCAAGACGAACAAGCAGCCCCAGTCTCTGTGCCTCTGTGCGAGCAGTGCCATGGGCAGATGAGGCTCAGCAACAGCTTTCCAGGCTAGCCCCTTCTGGCTGCCAGCTATCTGCAGAAGTTCGCATTTTTGGAGCAGGTCTATCAAAGGATCCTAGCAGGCACACGTCCATTCCCAGGCTACGTTTGAATTTTGAGGTGGCAAGACAAGCAAGCAGCCCCAGTCTCTGTACCTCTGTGCGAGCAGTGCTATGGGCACATGAGGCTGATTAACAGCTTTCCCTGCTAGACACATACGGCTGCCAGTTATCTGCAGACGTTTGCATTTTGGGAGCTGGGCTGCAGGAGGCGCCCTACACGAACCTCCTAAGATATGTTCGAAGTTTGAAGTGGCAAGACAAGCAAGCAGCCCCAGTCTCTGTGCCTCTGTGCGAACAGTGCCATGGGCAGATGAGACTGAGCAACAGCTTTCCAGGCTAGCCCCTTCTGGCTGCCAGCTATCTGCACACGTTCACATTTTCGGAGCAGGGCTGCCGGAGTCGACTGGCACGCACTCCCTAATCTATGTTTGACATTTGAGGTGGCAAGACAAGCAAGCAGCCCCAGTCTCTGTGCCTCTGTGCGAGCAGTGCCATGGGCAGATGAGGCTGAGCAGCATCTTTCAAGGCTAGACCCTTCTGGCTGAGGGTTATTGGCAGATGTTCGCATTATCGGAGCTGGACTGTGAAATGAGCTTGGCAGGGACACCCCCCACTTTCAGGATTCCTTTGAAGTTTGAGGTGGAAGACAAGCAAGCAGCCCCAGTCTCTGTGCCTCTGTGCGAGCAGTGCCATGGGCAGATGAGGCTGAGCAACAGATTTCCAGGCTAGCCCCTTCAGGTTGACAGCTATCTGCAGATGTATTCATTTTCACAGCAGCGCTACCAGAGGCGATCGGCAATGAACCCCTAAGAAACATGTGACATTAGAACTGGGAAGATGAGCAAGCACCCCAGTCTCTGTGCCTCTGTGCGAGCAGTGCCATGGGCAGATGAGGCTGAGCAACAGCTTTCCAGGCTAGCCCATTCTGGCTGACAGCTATCTGCAGACGTTCGCATTTTCGGAGCAGGGCTGCCCCACGCGCCCAGCACGGACCCCCAAAGGTACGATTCAAGTTTGAAGTGTAAAGACGAGCAAGCAGCCCCAGTCTCTGTGCCTCTGTGCGAGCACTACTATGGGCAGATGAGGCTGAGCAACAGCTTCCCAGGCTAGCCCCTTCTGGCTGCCAGCTATCTGCAGACGTTCACATTTTTGGAGTAGGGCTGCGGAGGCGCCCGGCACGGACCCCCTAAGATACATTTCACATTAGAGCTGGCAAGACAAGCAAGCAGCCTCAGTCTCTGTACCTCTGTGCGAGCAGTGCCATGGGCACAAGAGGCTGATTAACAGCTTTCCCTGCTAGACACATACGGCTACCAGTTATCTGCAGACGTTTGCATTTTGGGAGCTGGGCTGCAGGAGGCGCCCTACACGAACCTCCTAAGATATGTTCGAAGTTTGAAGTGGCAAGACAAGCAAGCAGCCCCAGTCTCTGTGCCTCTGTGCGAGCAGTGCCATGGGCAGATGAGGCTGAGCAACAGCTTTGCAGGCTAGCCCCTTCTGGCTGCCAGCTATCTGCACACGTTCACATTTTCGGAGCAGGGCTGCCGGAGTCGACCGACACGGACTCCCTAATCTATGTTTGAAATTTGAGGTGGCAAAACAAGCAAGCAGCCCCAGTCTCTGTGCCTCTGCGCGAGCAGTGCCATGGGCAGATGAGGCTGAGCAGCATCTTTCAAGGCTAGCCCCTTCTGGCTCAGGTTTATCGGCAGATATTCGCATTATCGGACCTGGACTGTGAAATGAGCTTGGCAGGGACACCCCCCGCTTTCAGGATTCCTTTCAAGTTCAAGGTGGAAGACAAGCAAGCAGCCCCAGTCTCTGTGCCTCTGTGCGAGCAGTGCCATGGGCAGATGAGGCTGAACAACAGCTTTCCAGGCTACCCCCTTCAGGCTGACAGCTATCTGCAGATGTATTCATTTTCACAGCAGCGCTACTAGAGGCGATCGGCAATCACCCCCTAAGATACATCTGACATTAGAGCTGGGAAGACGAGCAAGCACCCCAGTCTCTGTGCCTCTGTGCGAGCAGTGCCATGAGCAGATGAGGCTGAGCAACAGCTTTCCAGGCTAGCCCCTTCAGGCTGACAGCTATCTGCAGACGTTCGCATTTTCGGAGCAGGGCTGCCGCACGCGCACAGCACGGACCCCCAAATGTACGAATCAAGTTTGAAGTGTAAAGACCAGCAAGCAGCCCCAGTCTCTGTGCCTCTGTGCGAGCACTACTATGGGCAGATGAGGCTAAGCAACAGCTTCCCAGGCTAGCCCCTTCTGGCTGCCAGCTATCTGCAGACGTTCGCATTTTTGGAGTAGGGGTGCCGGAGGGGCCCGGCACGGACCCCCTAAGATACATTTCACATTAGAGCTGGCAAGACAAGCAAGCAGCCCCAGTCTCTGTGCCTCTGTGCGAGCAGTGCCATAGGCAGATGAGGCTGAGCAACAGCTTTCCAGGCTAGCCCCTTCAGGTTGACAGCTATCTGCAGATGTATTCATTTTCACAGCAGCGCTACCAGAGGCGATCGGCAATGAACCCCTAAGAAACATCTGACATTAGAGCTGGGAAGACGAGCAAGCACCCCAGTCTCTGTGCCTCTGTGCGAGCAGTGCCATGGGCAGATGAGGCTGAGCAACAGCTTTCCAGGCTAGCCCATTCTGGCTGACAGCTATCTGCAGACGTTCGCATTTTCGGAGCAGGACGGCCCCACGCGCCCAGCACAGACCCCCAAAGGTACGATTCAAGTTTGAAGTGTAAAGACGAGCAAGCAGCCCCAGTCTCTGTGCCTCTGTGCGAGCACTACTATGGGCAGATGAGGCTGAGCAACAGCTTCCCAGGCTAGCCCCTTCTGGCTGCCAGCTATCTGCAGACGTTCGCATTTTTGGAGTAGGGCTGCGGAGGCGCCCGGCACGGACCCCCTAAGATACATTTCACATTAGAGCTGGCAAGACAAGCAAGCAGCCCCAGTCTCTGTACCTCTGTGCGAGCAGTGCCATGGGCACAAGAGGCTGATTAACAGCTTTCCCTGCTAGACACATACGGCTACCAGTTATCTGCAGACGTTTGCATTTTGGGAGCTGGGCTGCAGGAGGCGCCCTACACGAACCTCCTAAGATATGTTCGAAGTTTGAAGTGGCAAGACAAGCAAGCAGCCCCAGTCTCTGTGCCTCTGTGCGAACAGTGCCATGGGCAGATGAGGCTGAGCAACAGCTTTGCAGGCTAGCCCCTTCTGGCTGCCAGCTATCTGCACACGTTCAGATTTTCGGAGCAGGGCTGCCGGAGTCGACCGACACG
Source organism: Opisthocomus hoazin (assembly GCF_030867145.1). Classification (NCBI taxonomy): domain Eukaryota; kingdom Metazoa; phylum Chordata; class Aves; order Opisthocomiformes; family Opisthocomidae; genus Opisthocomus; species Opisthocomus hoazin. The sequence continues at coordinate 8,638,366 of NC_134437.1, read as the reverse complement.
GACTCCCTAAACTATGTTTGAAATTTGAGGTGGCAAAACAAGCAAGCAGCCCCAGTCTCTGTGCCTCTGCGCGAGCAGTGCCATGGGCAGATGAGGCTGAGCAGCATCTTTCAAGGCTAGCCCCTTCTGGCTCAGGGTTATCGGCAGATATTCGCATTATCGGACCTGGAGTGTGAAATGAGCTTGGCAGGGACACCCCCCGCTTTCAGGATTCCTTTCAAGTTTAAGGTGGAAGACAAGCAAGCAGCCCCAGTCTCTGTGCCTCTGTGCGAGCAGTGCCATGGGCAGGTGAGGCTGAACAACAGCTTTCCAGGCTACCCCCTTCAGGCTGACAGCTATCTGCAGATGTATTCATTTTCACAGCAGCGCTACTAGAGGCGATCGGCAATCACCCCCTAAGATACATCTGACATTAGAGCTGGGAAGACGAGCAAGCACCCCAGTCTCTGTGCCTCTGTGCGAGCAGTGCCATGAGCAGATGAGGCTGAGCAACAGCTTTCCAGGCTAGCCCCTTCAGGCTGACAGCTATCTGCAGACGTTCGCATTTTCGGAGCAGGGCTGCCGCACGCGCCCAGCACGGACCCCCAAATGTACGATTCAAGTTTGAAGTGTAAAGACCAGCAAGCAGCCCCAGTCTCTGTGCCTCTGTGCGAGCACTACTATGGGCAGATGAGGCTGAGCAACAGCTTCCCAGGCTAGCCCCTTCTGGCTGCCAGCTATCTGCAGACGTTCGCATTTTTGGAGTAGGGGTGCCGGAGGGGCCCGGCACGAACCCCCTAAGATACATTTCACATTAGAGCTGGCAAGACAAGCAAGCAGCCCCAGTCTCTGTGCCTCTGTGCGAGCAGTGCCATAGGCAGATGAGGCTGAGCAACAGCTTTCCAGGCTAACCCCTTCTGGCTACCAGCTATCTGCACACGTTCACATTTTCGGAGCACGGCTGTGAAAAAAGCCTGGCACTTACTCCCCCCATTTCCCAGGCTACAATTGAAGTTTGAGGTGGAAAGACAAGCAAGCAGCCCCAGTCTCTGTACCTCTGTGCGACCAGTGCCATGGGCAGATAAGGCTGAGCAACAGCTTTCCAGGCTAGCCCCTTCTGGCTGCCACATATCGGCAGACTTTCGCATTTTCAGAGCAGGGCTGCCAGAGGTGCCCGGCACGGACCCCGTAATACACATTTGACATTAGAGCTGGCAAGACAAGCAAGCAGCGCCAGTATCTTTGCCTCTGTGCAAGCAGTGCCATGGGCAGATGAGGCTGAGCAACAGCTTCCCAGGCTAGCCCCTTCTGGCTGACAGCTATCTGCACACGTTTTCATTTTCACAGCAGTGCTACCGCAGGCGATTGGCAATGACCCCCTAAGATACATTTGACATTACAGCTGGAAAGACGAGCAAGCACCCCAGTCTCTGTGCCTCTGTGCGAGCAGCGCCATGGGCAGATGAGGCTGAGCAACAGCTTTCCAGGCTAGCTCCTTCTGGCTGCGAGGTATCGGCAGACGTTCGCATTTTTGGAGCAGGGCTGCGGAGGCGCCCGACACGGACCCCCAAAGTATGATTCAAGTTTGAAGTGTAACGACAAGCAAGCAGTTCCAGTCTCTATGCCTCTGTGCGAGCACTGCTATGGGCAGATGAGGCTGAGCAACAGCTTCCCAGGATAGCCCCTTCTGGCGGCCAGCTATCGGCAGAAGTTCGCATTTTCGGAGCAGGGCTGCCGAACGCGTCCAGCACCGCCCCTCTAAGATACGTTTGAAGTTTGAGGTGGCAAGACAAGCAAGCAACCTCAGTCTCTGTGCGTCTGTGCGAGCAGTGCCATGGGCAGATGAGGCTGAGCAACAGCTTTGCAGGCTAGACACTTCTGGCTACCAGCTATCTGCAGACGTTCGCATTTTTGGACCAGGGCTATCAAAGGAGCCTGGCAGGCATACGTCCGTTCCCAGGCTACGTTTGAATTTTGAGGTGGCAAGAGAAGCAAGCAGCCCCAGTATCTGTGCCTCTCTGCGAGCAGTGCCATGGGCAGATGAGGCTGAGCAACAGCTTTCCAGGCTAGCCCCTTCTGGCTGCCAGCTATCTGCAGTCGTTCGCATTTTCGGAGTAGGGCTGCCGGAGGCGCCCGGCACGGACCCCCTAAGATACATTTCACATTAGAGCTGGCAAGACGAGCAAGCAGCCCCAGTCTCTGTGCCTCTGTGCGAGCAGTGCCATGGGCAGATGAGGCTCAGCAAAAGCTTTCCAGGCTAGCCCCTTCTGGCTGCCAGCTATCTGCAGAAGTTCGCATTTTTGGAGCAGGTCTATCAAAGGATCCTAGCAGGCACACGTCCATTCCCAGGCTACGTTTGAATTTTGAGGTGGCAAGACAAGCAAGCAGCCCCAGTCTCTGTACCTCTGTGCGAGCAGTGCCATGGGCACATGAGGCTGATTAACAGCTTTCCCTGCTAGACACATACGGCTGCCAGTTATCTGCAGACGTTTGCATTTTGGGAGCTGGGCTGCAGGAGGCGCCCTACACGAACCTCCTAAGATATGTTCGAAGTTTGAAGTGGCAAGACAAGCAAGCAGCCCCAGTCTCTGTGCCTCTGTGCGAACAGTGCCATGGGCAGATGAGACTGAGCAACAGCTTTCCAGGCTAGCCCCTTCTGGCTGCCAGCTATCTGCACACGTTCACATTTTCGGAGCAGGGCTGCCGGAGTCGACTGGCACGCACTCCCTAATCTATGTTTGACATTTGAGGTGGCAAGACAAGCAAGCAGCCCCAGTCTCTGTGCCTCTGTGCGAGCAGTGCCATGGGCAGATGAGGCTGAGCAGCATCTTTCAAGGCTAGACCCTTCTGGCTGAGGGTTATTGGCAGATGTTCGCATTATCGGAGCTGGACTGTGAAATGAGCTTGGCAGGGACACCCCCCACTTTCAGGATTCCTTTGAAGTTTGAGGTGGAAGACAAGCAAGCAGCCCCAGTCTCTGTGCCTCTGTGCGAGCAGTGCCATGGGCAGATGAGGCTGAGCAACAGCTTTCCAGGCTAGCCCCTTCAGGTTGACAGCTATCTGCAGATGTATTCATTTTCACAGCAGCGCTACCAGAGGCGATCGGCAATGAACCCCTAAGAAACATCTGACATTAGAGCTGGGAAGACGAGCAAGCACCCCAGTCTCTGTGCCTCTGTGCGAGCAGTGCCATGGGCAGATGAGGCTGAGCAACAGCTTTCCAGGCTAGCCCATTCTGGCTGACAGCTATCTGCAGACGTTCGCATTTTCGGAGCAGGACGGCCCCACGCGCCCAGCACAGACCCCCAAAGGTACGATTCAAGTTTGAAGTGTAAAGACGAGCAAGCAGCCCCAGTCTCTGTGCCTCTGTGCGAGCACTACTATGGGCAGATGAGGCTGAGCAACAGCTTCCCAGGCTAGCCCCTTCTGGCTGCCAGCTATCTGCAGACGTTCGCATTTTTGGAGTAGGGCTGCGGAGGCGCCCGGCACGGACCCCCTAAGATACATTTCACATTAGAGCTGGCAAGACAAGCAAGCAGCCCCAGTCTCTGTACCTCTGTGCGAGCAGTGCCATGGGCACAAGAGGCTGATTAACAGCTTTCCCTGCTAGACCCATACGGCTACCAGTTATCTGCAGACGTTTGCATTTTGGGAGCTGGGCTGCAGGAGGCGCCCTACACGAACCTCCTAAGATATGTTCGAAGTTTGAAGTGGCAAGACAAGCAAGCAGCCCCAGTCTCTGTGCCTCTGTGCGAACAGTGCCATGGGCAGATGAGGCTGAGCAACAGCTTTGCAGGCTAGCCCCTTCTGGCTGCCAGCTATCTGCACACGTTCAGATTTTCGGAGCAGGGCTGCCGGAGTCGACCGACACGGACTCCCTAAACTATGTTTGAAATTTGAGGTGGCAAAACAAGCAAGCAGCCCCAGTCTCTGTGCCTCTGTGCGAGCAGTGCCATGGGCAGATGAGGCTGAGCAGCATCTTTCAAGGCTAGCCCCTTCTGGCTCAGGGTTATCGGCAGATATTCGCATTATCGGACCTGGAGTGTGAAATGAGCTTGGCAGGGACACCCCCCGCTTTCAGGATTCCTTTCAAGTTTAAGGTGGAAGACAAGCAAGCAGCCCCAGTCTCTGTGCCTCTGTGCGAGCAGTGCCATGGGCAGGTGAGGCTGAACAACAGCTTTCCAGGCTACCCCCTTCAGGCTGACAGCTATCTGCAGACGTTCGCATTTTCGGAGCAGGGCTGCCGCACGCGCCCAGCACGGACCCCCAAATGTACGATTCAAGTTTGAAGTGTAAAGACCAGCAAGCAGCCCCAGTCTCTGTGCCTCTGTGCGAGCAGTGCCATGGGCAGATGAGGCTGAGCACCATCTTTCAAGGCTAGCCCCTTCTGGCTCAGGGTTATCGGCAGATATTCGCATTATCGGACCTGGAGTGTGAAATGAGCTTGGCAGGGACACCCCCCGCTTTCAGGATTCCTTTCAAGTTTAAGGTGGAAGACAAGCAAGCAGCCCCAGTCTCTGTGCCTCTGTGCGAGCAGTGCCATGGGCAGGTGAGGCTGAACAACAGCTTTCCAGGCTACCCCCTTCAGGCTGACAGCTATCTGCAGATGTATTCATTTTCACAGCAGCGCTACTAGAGGCGATCGGCAATCACCCCCTAAGATACATCTGACATTAGAGCTGGGAAGACGAGCAAGCACCCCAGTCTCTGTGCCTCTGTGCGAGCAGTGCCATGAGCAGATGAGGCTGAGCAACAGCTTTCCAGGCTAGCCCCTTCAGGCTGACAGCTATCTGCAGACGTTCGCATTTTCGGAGCAGGGCTGCCGCACGCGCCCAGCACGGACCCCCAAATGTACGATTCAAGTTTGAAGTGTAAAGACCAGCAAGCAGCCCCAGTCTCTGTGCCTCTGTGCGAGCACTACTATGGGCAGATGAGGCTGAGCAACAGCTTCCCAGGCTAGCCCCTTCTGGCTGCCAGCTATCTGCAGACGTTCGCATTTTTGGAGTAGGGGTGCCGGAGGGGCCCGGCACGAACCCCCTAAGATACATTTCACATTAGAGCTGGCAAGACAAGCAAGCAGCCCCAGTCTCTGTGCCTCTGTGCGAGCAGTGCCATAGGCAGATGAGGCTGAGCAACAGCTTTCCAGGCTAACCCCTTCTGGCTACCAGCTATCTGCACACGTTCACATTTTCGGAGCACGGCTGTGAAAAAAGCCTGGCACTTACTCCCCCCATTTCCCAGGCTACAATTGAAGTTTGAGGTGGAAAGACAAGCAAGCAGCCCCAGTCTCTGTACCTCTGTGCGACCAGTGCCATGGGCAGATAAGGCTGAGCAACAGCTTTCCAGGCTAGCCCCTTCTGGCTGCCACCTATCGGCAGACTTTCGCATTTTCAGAGCAGGGCTGCCAGAGGTGCCCGGCACGGACCCCGTAATACACATTTGACATTAGAGCTGGCAAGACAAGCAAGCAGCGCCAGTATCTTTGCCTCTGTGCAAGCAGTGCCATGGGCAGATGAGGCTGAGCAACAGCTTCCCAGGCTAGCCCCTTCTGGCTGACAGCTATCTGCACACATTTTCATTTTCACAGCAGTGCTACCGCAGGCGATTGGCAATGACCCCCTAAGATACATTTGACATTACAGCTGGAAAGACGAGCAAGCACCCCAGTCTCTGTGCCTCTGTGCGAGCAGCGCCATGGGCAGATGAGGCTGAGCAACAGCTTTCCAGGCTAGCTCCTTCTGGCTGCGAGGTATCGGCAGACGTTCGCATTTTTGGAGCAGGGCTGCGGAGGCGCCCGACACGGACCCCCAAAGTATGATTCAAGTTTGAAGTGTAACGACAAGCAAGCAGTTCCAGTCTCTATGCCTCTGTGCGAGCACTGCTATGGGCAGATGAGGCTGAGCAACAGCTTCCCAGGATAGCCCCTTCTGGCGGCCAGCTATCTGCAGAAGTTCGCATTTTCGGAGCAGGGCTGCCGAACGCGTCCAGCACCGCCCCTCTAAGATACGTTTGAAGTTTGAGGTGGCAAGACAAGCAAGCAACCTCAGTCTCTGTGCGTCTGTGCGAGCAGTGCCATGGGCAGATGAAGCTGAGCAACAGCTTTGCAGGCTAGACACTTCTGGCTACCAGCTATCTGCAGACGTTCGCATTTTTGGAGCAGGGCTGCCAGAGTCGCCCGGCACGGACTCCCTAATCTATGTTTGACATTTGAGGTGGCAAGACAAGCAAGCAGCCCCAGTCTCTGTGCCTCTGTGCGAGCAGTGCCATGGGCAGATGAGGCTCAGCAAAAGCTTTCCAGGCTAGCCCCTTCTGGCTGCCAGCTATCTGCAGAAGTTCGCATTTTTGGAGCAGGTCTATCAAAGGAGCCTAGCAGGCACACGTCCATTCCCAGGCTACGTTTGAATTTTGAGGTGGCAAGACAAGCAAGCAGCCCCAGTCTCTGTACCTCTGTGCGAGCAGTGCCATGGGCACATGAGGCTGATTAACAGCTTTCCCTGCTAGACACATACGGCTGCCAGTTATCTGCAGACGTTTGCATTTTGGGAGGTGGGCTGCAGGAGGCGCCCTACACGAACCTCCTAAGATATGTTCGAAGTTTGAAGTGGCAAGACAAGCAAGCAGCCCCAGTCTCTGTGCCTCTGTGCAAACAGTGCCATGGGCAGATGAGACTGAGCAACAGCTTTCCAGGCTAGCCCCTTCTCGCTGACAGCTATCTGCACACGTTCACATTTTCGGAGCAGGGCTGCCGGAGTCGACTGGCACGCACTCCCTAATCTATGTTTGACATTTGAGGTGGCAAGACAAGCAAGCAGCCCCAGTCTCTGTGCCTCTGTGCGAGCAGTGCCATGGGCAGATGAGGCTGAGCAGCATCTTTCAAGGCTAGCCCCTTCTGGCTGAGGGTTATTGGCAGATGTTCGCATTTTTGGAGCAGGGCTGCCATAGTCGCCCGGCACGGACTCCCTAATCTATGTTTGACATTTGAGGTGGCAAGACAAGCAAGCAGCCCCAGTCTCTGTGCCTCTGAGCGAGCAGTGCCGTGGGCAGATGAGGCTGAGCAACAGCTTTCCAGGCTAGCTCCTTCTGGCTGCGAGGTATCGGCAGACGTTCGCATTTTTGGAGCAGGGCTGCCGGAGGCGCCCGACACGGACCCCCAAAGGTACGACTGAAGTTTCAAGTGTAACGACTAGCAAGCAGCCCCAGTCTCTGTGCCACTGTGCGAGCAGTGCCATGGGCAGATGAGGTTGAGCAACAGCTTTCCAGGCTAGCCCCTTCTGGCTGCCAGCTATCTGCAGACGTTCGCATTTTCGGAGTAGGGCTATCAAAGGAGCCTAGCAGGCACACGTCCATTCCCAGGCTACGTTTGAATTTTGAGGTGGCAAGACAAGCAAGCAGCCCCAGTCTCTGTACCTCTGTGCGAGCAGTGCCATGGGCACATGAGGCTGATTAACAGCTTTCCCTGCTACACACATACGGCTACCAGTTATCTGCAGACGTTTGCATTTTGGGAGCTGGGCTGCAGGAGGCGCCCTACACGAACCTCCTAAGATATGTTCGAAGTTTTAAGTGGCAAGACAAGCAAGCAGCCCCAGTCTCTGTGCCTCTGTGCGAACAGTGCCATGGGCAGATGAGACTGAGCAACAGCTTTGCAGGCTAGCCCCTTCTGGCTGCCAGCTATCTGCACACGTTCACATTTTCGGAGCAGGGCTGCCGGAGTCGACTGGCACGCACTCCCTAATCTATGTTTGACATTTGAGCTGGCAAGACAAGCAAGCAGCCCCAGTCTCTGTGCCTCTGTGCGAGCAGTGCCATGGGCAGATGAGGCTGAGCAGCATCTTTCAAGGCTAGCCCCTTCTGGCTGAGGGTTATCGGCAGATGTTCGCATTATCGGAGCTGGACTGTGAAATGAGCTTGGCAGGGACACCCCCCACTTTCAGGATTCCTTTGAAGTTTGAGGTGGAAGACAAGCAAGCAGCCCCAGTCTCTGTGCCTCTGTGCGAGCAGTGCCATGGGCAGATGAGGCTGAGCAACAGCTTTCCAGGCTAGCCCCTTCAGGCTGACAGCTATCTGCAGATGTATTCATTTTCACAGCAGCGCTACCAGAGGCGATCAGCAATGAACCCCTAAGAAACATCTGACATTAGAGCTGGGAAGACGAGCAAGCACCCCAGTCTCTGTGCCTCTGTGCGAGCAGTGCCATGGGCAGATGAGGCTGAGCAACAGCTTTCCAGGCTAGCCCATTCTGGCTGACAGCTATCTGCAGACGTTCGCATTTTCGGAGCAGGGCTGCAGCACGCGCCCAGCACGGACCCCCAAAGGTACGATTCAAGTTTGAAGTGTAAAGACTAGCAAGCAGCCCCAGTCTCTGTGCCTCTGTGCGAGCACTACTATGGGCAGATGAGGCTGAGCAACAGCTTCCCAGGCTAGCCCCTTCTGGCTGCCAGCTATGTGCAGAAGTTCACATTTTCGGATCTGGGCTGCGAAACAAGCCTGGCACGTACCCCCCCATTTCCCAGGCTACAATTGAAGTTTGAGGTGGCAAGACAAGCAAGCAGCCCCAGTCTCTGTGCCTCTGTGCGAGCAGTGCCATGGGCAGATGAGGCTGAGCAACAGCTTTCCAGGCTAGCCCCTTCTGGCTGCCAGCTATCTGCAGACGTTCGCATTTTTGAATCAGGGCTGCCAGAGTCGCCCGGCACGGACTCCCTAATCTATGTTTGACATTTGAGGTGGCAAGACAAGCAAGCAGCCCCAGTCTCTGTGCCTCTGTGCGAGCAGTGCCGTGGGCAGATGAGGCTGAGCAACAGCTTTCCAGGCTAGCTCCTTCTGGCTGCGAGGTATCGGCAGACGTTCGCATTTTTGGAGCAGGGCTGCCGGAGGCGCCCGACACGGACCCCCAAAGGTAGGACTGAAGTTTCAAGTGTAACGACTAGCAAGCATCCCCAGTCTCTGTGCCTCTGTGCGAGCAGTGCCATGGGCAGATGAGGCTGAGCAACAGCTTTCCAGGCTAGCCCCTTCTGGCTGCCAGCTATCTGCACACGTTCACATTTTCGGAGCAGGGCTGCCGGAGTTGACGGACACGCACTTTCCAATCTATGTTTGACATTTGAGGTGGCAAGACAAGCAAGCAGCCCCAGTCTCTGTGCCTCTGTGCGAGCAGTGCCATGGGCAGATGAGGCTGAGCAGCATCTTTCAAGGCTAGCCGCTTCTGGCTCAGGGTTATTGGCAGATGTTCGCATTATCGGAGCTGGACTGTGAAATGAGCTTGGCAGGGACACCCCCCACTTTCAGGATTCCTTTGAAGTTTGAGGTGGAAGACAAGCAAGCAGCCCCAGTCTCTGTGCCTCTGTGCGAGCAGTGCCATGGGCAGGTGAGGCTGAGCAACAGCTTTCCAGGCTAGCCCCTTCAGGCTGCCAGCTATCTGCACACGTTCGCATTTTCGAAGCAGGGCTGCTGCACGCGCCCAGCACGGACCCCCAAAGGTACGATTCAAGTTTGAAGTGTAAAGACTAGCAAGCAGCCCCAGTCTCTGTGCCTCTGTGCGAGCACTACTATGGGCAGATGAGGCTGAGCAACAGCTTCCCAGGCTAGCCCCTTCTGGCTGCCAGCTATCTGCAGACGTTCGCATTTTTGGAGTAGGGCTGCCGGAGGGGCCCGGCACGGACCCCCTAAGATACATTTCACATTAGAGCTGGCAAGACAAGCAAGCAGCCCCAGTCTCTGTACCTCTGTGCGAGCAGTGCCATGGGCAGATGAGGCTGAGCAACAGGTATCCAGGCTAACCCCTTCTGGCTGCCAGCTATCTGCACACGTTCACATTTTCGGAGCAGGGCTGTGAAAAAAGCCTGGCACTTACCCCCCCCATTTCCCAGGCTACAATTGAAGTTTGAGGTGGCAAGACAAGCAAGCAGCCCCAGTCTCTGTGCCTCTGTGCGAGCACTGCTATGGGCAGATGAGGCTGAGCAACAGCTTCCCAGGCTAGCCCCTTCTGGCTGCCAGCTATCTGCAGAAGTTCGCATTTTCGGAGCAGGGCTGCGAAATAAGTCTGGCACGTACCCCCCCTATTCCCAGGCTACAATTGAAGTTTCAGGTGGCAAGACAAGCAAGCAGCCCCAGTCTCTGTGCCTCTGTGCGAGCAGTGCCATGGGCTGGTGAGGCTGAGCAACAGCTTTCCAGGCTAGCCCCTTCTGGCGGAGGGTTATAGACAGATGTTCTCATTTTCAGAGCTGGACTGTGAAATGAGCTTGGCAGCGACACCCCCCGCTTCCAATATTCCTTTGAAGTTTCAGGCTGAAGACAAGCAAGCAGCCCCAGTCTCTGTGCCTCTGAGCGAGCAGTGCCATGGGCAGATGAGGCTGAGCAACAGCTTTCCAGGCTAGCCCCTTCTGGCTGCCAGCTATCTGCAGACGTTCGCATTTTCGGAGTAGGGCTGCCGGAGGCGCCCGGCACGGACCCCCTAAGATACATTTCACATTAGAGCTGGCAAGACGAGCAAGCAGCCCCAGTCTCTGTGCCTCTGTGCGAGCAGTGCCATGGGCAGATGAGGCTCAGCAAAAGCTTTCCAGGCTAGCCCCTTCTGGCTGCCAGCTATCTGCAGAAGTTCGCATTTTTGGAGCAGGTCTATCAAAGGAGCCTAGCAGGCACACGTCCATTCCCAGGCTACGTTTGAATTTTGAGGTGGCAAGACAAGCAAGCAGCCCCAGTCTCTGTACCTCTGTGCGAGCAGTGCCATGGGCACATGAGGCTGATTAACAGCTTTCCCTGCTACACACATACGGCTGCCAGTTATCTGCAGACGTTTGCATTTTGGGAGGTGGGCTGCAGGAGGCGCCCTACATGAACCTCCTAAGATATGTTCGAAGTTTGAAGTGGCAAGACAAGCAAGCAGCCCCAGTCTCTGTGCCTCTGTGCAAACAGTGCCATGGGCAGATGAGACTGAGCAACAGCTTTCCAGGCTAGCCCCTTCTGGCTGCCAGCTATCTGCACACGTTCACATTTTCGGAGCAGGGCTGCCGGAGTCGACTGGCACGCACTCCCTAATCTATGTTTGACATTTGAGCTGGCAAGACAAGCAAGCAGCCCCAGTCTCTGTGCCTCTGTGCGAGCAGTGCCATGGGCAGATGAGGCTGAGCAGCATCTTTCAAGGCTAGACCCTTCTGGCTGAGGGTTATTGGCAGATGTTCGCATTATCGGAGCTGGACTGTGAAATGAGCTTGTCAGGGACACCCCCCACTTTCAGGATTCCTTTGAAGTTTGAGGTGGAAGACAAGCAAGCAGCCCCAGTCTCTGTGCCTCTGTGCGAGCAGTGCCATGGGCAGATGAGGCTGAGCAACAGCTTTCCAGGCTAGCCCCTTCAGGCTGACAGCTATCTGCAGATGTATTCATTTTCACAGCAGCGCTACCAGAGGCGATCAGCAATGAACCCCTAAGAAACATCTGACATTAGAGCTGGGAAGACGAGCAAGCACCCCAGTCTCTGTGCCTCTGTGCGAGCAGTGCCATGGGCAGATGAGGCTGAGCAACAGCTTTCCAGGCTAGCCCCTTCAGCCTGACAGCTATCTGCAGACGTTCGCATTTTCGGAGCAGGGCTGCCGCACGCGCCCAGCACGGACCCCCAAAGGTACGATTCAAGTTTGAAGTGTAAAGACGAGCAAGCAGCCCCAGTCTCTGTGCCTCTGTGCGAGCACTACTATGGGCAGATGAGGCTGAGCAACAGCTTCCCAGGCTAGCCCCTTCTGGCTGCCAGCTATCTGCAGACGTTCGCATTTTTGGAGTAGGGCTGCCGGAGGCGCCCGGCACGAACCCCCTAAGATACATTTCACATTAGAGCTGGCAAGACAAGCAAGCAGCCCCAGTCTCTGTGCCTCTGTGCGAGCAGTGCCATGGGCAGATGAGGCTGAGCAACAGCTTTCCAGGCTAACCCCTTCTGGCTGCCAGCTATCTGCACACGTTCACATTTTCGGAGCAGGGCTGTGAAAAAAGCCTGGCACTTACTCGCCCCATTTCCCAGGCTACAATTGAAGTTTGAGGTGGAAAGACAAGCAAGCAGCCCCAGTCTCTGTACCTCTGTGCGACCAGTGCCATGGGCAGATAAGGCTGAGCAACAGCTTTGCAGGCTAGCCCCTTCTCGCTGACAGCTATGTGCAGAAGTTCACATTTTCGGATCAGGGCTGCGAAACAAGCCTGGCACGTACCCCCCCAATTCCCAGGCTACAATTGAAGTTTGAGGTGGCAAGACAAGCAAGCAGCCCCAGTCTCTGTGCCTCTGTGCGAGCACTGCTATGGGCAGATGAGGCTGAGCAACAGCTTTCCAGGCTAGCCCCTTCTGGCTGCCAGCTATCTGCAGACGTTCGCATTTTTGGAGCAGGGCTGCCAGAGTCGCCCGGCACGGACTCCCTAATCTATGTTTGACATTTGAGGTGGCAAGACAAGCAAGCAGCCCCAGTCTCTGTGCCTCTGTGCGAGCAGTGCCATGGGCAGATGAGGCTGAGCAACAGCTTTCCAGGCTAGCTCCTTCTGGCTGCGAGGTATCGGCAGACGTTCGCATTTTTGGAGCAGGGCTGCCGGAGGTGCCCCACACGGACCCCCAAAGGTACGACTGAAGTTTCAAGTGTAACGACTAGCAAGCAGCCCCAGTCTCTGTGCCTCTGTGCGACCAGTGCCATGGGCAGATGAGGCTGAGCAACAGCTTTCCAGGCTAGCCCCTTCTGGCTGCCAGCTATCTGCACACGTTCACATTTTCGGAGCAGGGCTATCAAAGGAGCCTAGCAGGCACACGTCCATTCCCAGGCTACGTTTGAATTTTGAGGTGGCAAGACAAGCAAGCAGCCCCAGTCTCTGTACCTCTGTGCGAGCAGTGCCATGGGCACATGAGGCTGATTAACAGCTTTCCCTGCTACACACATACGGCTACCAGTTATCTGCAGACGTTTGCATTTTGGGAGCTGGGCTGCAGGAGGCGCCCTACACGAACCTCCTAAGATATGTTCGAAGTTTTAAGTGGCAAGACAAGCAAGCAGCCCCAGTCTCTGTGCCTCTGTGCGAACAGTGCCATGGGCAGATGAGACTGAGCAACAGCTTTGCAGGCTAGCCCCTTCTGGCTGCCAGCTATCTGCACACGTTCACATTTTCGGAGCAGGGCTGCCGGAGTCGACTGGCACGCACTCCCTAATCTATGTTTGACATTTGAGCTGGCAAGACAAGCAAGCAGCCCCAGTCTCTGTGCCTCTGTGCGAGCAGTGCCATGGGCAGATGAGGCTGAGCAACAGCTTTCCAGGCTAGCCCCTTCAGGCTGACAGCTATCTGCAGACGTATTCATTTTCACAGCAGCGCTACCAGAGGCGATCAGCAATGAACCCCTAAGAAACATCTGACATTAGAGCTGGGAAGACGAGCAAGCACCCCAGTCTCTGTGCCTCTGTGCGAGCACTACTATGGGCAGATGAGGCTGAGCAACAGCTTTCCAGGCTAGCCCATTCTGGCTGCCAGCTATCTGCAGACGTTCGCATTTTTGGAGTAGGGCTGCCGGAGGCGTCCGGCACGGACCCCCTAAGATACATTTCACATTAGAGCTGGCAAGACAAGCAAGCAGCCCCAGTCTCTGTGCCTCTGTGCGAGCAGTGCCATGGGCAGATGAGGCTGAGCAACAGCTTTCCAGGCTAACCCCTTCTGGCTGCCAGCTATCTGCACACGTTCACATTTTCGGAGCAGGGCTGTGAAAAAAGCCTGGCACTTACTCGCCCCATTTCCCAGGCTACAATTGAAGTTTGAGGTGGAAAGACAAGCAAGCAGCCCCAGTCTCTGTACCTCTGTGCGACCAGTGCCATGGGCAGATAAGGCTGAGCAACAGCTTTGCAGGCTAGCCCCTTCTCGCTGACAGCTATGTGCAGAAGTTCACATTTTCGGATCAGGGCTGCGAAACAAGCCTGGCACGTACCCCCCCAATTCCCAGGCTACAATTGAAGTTTGAGGTGGCAAGACAAGCAAGCAGCCCCAGTCTCTGTGCCTCTGTGCGAGCACTGCTATGGGCAGATGAGGCTGAGCAACAGCTTTCCAGGCTAGCCCCTTCTGGCTGCCAGCTATCTGCAGACGTTCGCATTTTTGGAGCAGGGCTGCCAGAGTCGCCCGGCACGGACTCCCTAATCTATGTTTGACATTTGAGGTGGCAAGACAAGCAAGCAGCCCCAGTCTCTGTGCCTCTGTGCGAGCAGTGCCATGGGCAGATGAGGCTGAGCAACAGCTTTCCAGGCTAGCTCCTTCTGGCTGCGAGGTATCGGCAGACGTTCGCATTTTTGGAGCAGGGCTGCCGGAGGTGCCCCACACGGACCCCCAAAGGTACGACTGAAGTTTCAAGTGTAACGACTAGCAAGCAGCCCCAGTCTCTGTGCCTCTGTGCGACCAGTGCCATGGGCAGATGAGGCTGAGCAACAGCTTTCCAGGCTAGCCCCTTCTGGCTGCCAGCTATCTGCACACGTTCACATTTTCGGAGCAGGGCTATCAAAGGAGCCTAGCAGGCACACGTCCATTCCCAGGCTACGTTTGAATTTTGAGGTGGCAAGACAAGCAAGCAGCCCCAGTCTCTGTACCTCTGTGCGAGCAGTGCCATGGGCACATGAGGCTGATTAACAGCTTTCCCTGCTACACACATACGGCTACCAGTTATCTGCAGACGTTTGCATTTTGGGAGCTGGGCTGCAGGAGGCGCCCTACACGAACCTCCTAAGATATGTTCGAAGTTTTAAGTGGCAAGACAAGCAAGCAGCCCCAGTCTCTGTGCCTCTGTGCGAACAGTGCCATGGGCAGATGAGACTGAGCAACAGCTTTGCAGGCTAGCCCCTTCTGGCTGCCAGCTATCTGCACACGTTCACATTTTCGGAGCAGGGCTGCCGGAGTCGACTGGCACGCACTCCCTAATCTATGTTTGACATTTGAGCTGGCAAGACAAGCAAGCAGCCCCAGTCTCTGTGCCTCTGTGCGAGCAGTGCCATGGGCAGATGAGGCTGAGCAACAGCTTTCCAGGCTAGCCCCTTCAGGCTGACAGCTATCTGCAGACGTATTCATTTTCACAGCAGCGCTACCAGAGGCGATCAGCAATGAACCCCTAAGAAACATCTGACATTAGAGCTGGGAAGACGAGCAAGCACCCCAGTCTCTGTGCCTCTGTGCGAGCACTACTATGGGCAGATGAGGCTGAGCAACAGCTTTCCAGGCTAGCCCATTCTGGCTGCCAGCTATCTGCAGACGTTCGCATTTTTGGAGTAGGGCTGCCGGAGGCGTCCGGCACGGACCCCCTAAGATACATTTCACATTAGAGCTGGCAAGACAAGCAAGCAGCCCCAGTCTCTGTGCCTCTGTGCGAGCAGTGCCATGGGCAGATGAGGCTGAGCAACAGCTTTCCAGGCTAACCCCTTCTGGCTGCCAGCTATCTGCACACGTTCACATTTTCGGAGCAGGGCTGTGAAAAAAGCCTGGCACTTACTCCCCCCATTTCCCAGGCTACAATTGAAGTTTGAGGTGGAAAGACAAGCAAGCAGCCCCAGTCTCTGTACCTCTGTGCGACCAGTGCCATGGGCAGATAAGGCTGAGCAACAGCTTTGCAGGCTAGCCCCTTCTGGCTGACAGCTATGTGCAGAAGTTCACATTTTCGGATCAGGGCTGCGAAACAAGCCTGGCACGTACCCCCCAATTCCCAGGCTACAATTGAAGTTTGAGGTGGCAAGACAAGCAAGCAGCCCCAGTCTCTGTGCCTCTGTGCGAGCAGTGCCATGGGCAGATGAGGCTGAGCAACAGCTTTCCAGGCTAGCCCCTTCTGGCTGCCAGCTATCTGCAGACGTTCGCATTTTTGGAGCAGGGCTGCCAGAGTCGCCCGGCACGGACTCCCTAATCTATGTTTGACATTTGAGGTGGCAAGACAAGCAAGCAGCCCCAGTTTCTGTGCCTCTGAGCGAGCAGTGCCATGGGCAGATGAGGCTGAGCAACAGCTTTCCAGGCTAGCTCCTTCTGGCTGCGAGGTATCGGCAGACGTTCGCATTTTTGGAGCAGGGCTGCCGGAGGTGCCCGACACGGACCCCCAAAGGTACGACTGAAGTTTCAAGTGTAACGACTAGCAAGCAGCCCCAGTCTCTGTGCCTCTGTGCGACCAGTGCCATGGGCAGATGAGGTTGAGCAACAGCTTTCCAGGCTAGCCCCTTCTGGCTGCCAGCTATCTGCACACGTTCACATTTTCGGAGCAGGGCTGCCGGAGTTGACCGGCACGCACTCCCTAATCTATGTTTGACATTTGAGGTGGCAAGACAAGCAAGCAGCCCCAGTCTCTGTGCCTCTGTGCGAGCAGTGCCATGGGCAGATGAGGCTGAGCAGCATCTTTCAAGGCTAGCCCCTTCTGGCTCAGGGTTATCGGCAGATGTTCGCATTATCGGAGCTGGACTGTGAAATGAGCTTGGCAGGGACACCCCCCACTTTCAGGATTCCTTTGAAGTTTGAGGTGGAAGACAAGTAAGCAGCCCCAGTCTCTGTGCCTCTGTGCGAGCAGTGCCATGGGCAGGTGAGGCTGAGCAACAGCTTTCCAGGCTAGCCCCTTCAGGCTGCCAGCTATCTACACACGTTCGCATTTTCGAAGCAGGGCTGCCGCACGCGCCCAGCACGGACCCCCAAAGGTACGATTCAAGTTTGAAGTGTAAAGACTAGCAAGCAGCCCCAGTCTCTGTGCCTCTGTGCGAGCACTGCCATGGGCAGATGAGGCTGAGCAACAGCTTCCCAGGCTAACCCCTTCTGGCTGCCAGCTATCTGCACACGTTCACATTTTCGGAGCAGGGCTGTGAAAAAAGCCTGGCACTTACTCCCCCCATTTCCCAGGCTACAATTGAAGTTTGAGGTGGATAGACAAGCAAGCAGCCCCAGTCTCTGTACCTCTCTGCGACCAGTGACATGGGCAGATAAGGCTGAGCAACAGCTTTGCAGGCTAGCCCCTTCTGGCTGACAGCTATGTGCAGAAGTTCACATTTTCGGATCAGGGCTGCGAAAAGGCCTGGCACGTACCCCCCCAATTCCCAGGCTACAATTGAAGTTAGAGGTGGCAAGACAAGCAAGCAGCCCCAGTCTCTGTGCCTCTGTGCGAGCACTGCTATGGGCAGATGAGGCTGAGCAACAGCTTTCCAGGCTAGCCCCTTCTGGCGGCCAGCTATCTGCAGAAGTTCGCATTTTCGGAGCAGTGCTGCCGAACGCGTCCAGCACCGCCCCTCTAAGATACGTTTGAAGTTTGAGGTGGCAAGACAAGCAAGCAACCTCAGTCTCTGTGCCTCTGTGCGAGCAGTGCCATGGGCAGATGAGGCTGAGCAACAGCTTTGCAGGCTAGCACCTTCTGGCTGCCAGCTATCTGCAGACGTTCACATTTTCGGAGCTGGGCTGCGAAAGGAGCCTGGCAGGGACCCCCCGTCATTACCAGTATACGTTTGAAGTTTGAGGTGGCAAGACAAGCAAGCAGCCCCAGTCTCTGTGCCTCTGTGCGAGCAGTGCCATGGGCAGATGAGGCTGAGCAACAGCTTTCAAGGCTAGCCCCTTCTGGCTGAGGGTTATAGACAGATGTTCGCATTTTCAGAGCTGGACTGTGAAATGAGCTTGGCAGGGACACCCCCCGCTTCCAGGATTCCTTTGAAGTTTCAGGCTGAAGAAAAGCAAGCAGCCCCAGTCTCTGTGCCTCTGAGCGAGCAGTGCCATGGGCAGATGAGGCTGAGCAACAGCTTTCCAGGCTAGCTCCTTCTGGCTGCGAGGTATCGGCAGACGTTCGCATTTTTGGAGCAGGGCTGCCGGAGGTGCCCGACACGGACCCCCAAAGCTACGACTGAAGTTTCAAGTGTAACGACTAGCAAGCAGCCCCAGTCTCTGTGCCTCTGTGCGACCAGTGCCATGGGCAGATGAGGTTGAGCAACAGCTTTCCAGGCTAGCCCCTTCTGGCTGCCAGCTATCTGCACACGTTCACATTTTCGGAGCAGGGCTGTGAAAAAAGCCTGGCACTTACCCCCCCCATTTCCCAGGCTACAATTGAAGTTTGAGGTGGAAAGACAAGCAAGCAGCCCCAGTCTCTGTACCTCTGTGCGACCAGTGCCATGGGCAGATAAGGCTGAGCAACAGCTTTGCAGGCTAGACCCTTCTGGCTGACAGCTATGTGCAGAAGTTCACATTTTCGGATCAGGGCTGCGAAACAAGCCTGGCACGTACCCCCCCAATTCCCAGGCTACAATTGAAGTTAGAGGTGGCAAGACAAGCAAGCAGCCCCAGTCTCTGTGCCTCTGTGCGAGCACTGCTATGGGCAGATGAGGCTGAGCAACAGCTTCCCAGGCTAGCCCCTTCTGGCTGCCAGCTATCTGCAGAAGTTCGCATTTTCGGAGCAGGGCTGCGAAATAAGTCTGGCACGTACCCCCCCTATTCCCAGGCTACAATTGAAGTTTCAGGTGGCAAGACAAGCAAGCAGCCCCAGTCTCTGTGCCTCTGTGCGAGCAGTGCCATGGGCACATGAGGCTGATTAACAGCTTTCCCTGCTAGACACATACGGCTGCCAGTTATCTGCAGACGTTTGCATTTTGGGAGGTGGGCTGCAGGAGGCGCCCTACACGAACCTCCTAAGATATGTTCGAAGTTTGAAGTGGCAAGACAAGCAAGCAGCCCCAGTCTCTGTGCCTCTGTGCAAACAGTGCCATGGGCAGATGAGACTGAGCAACAGCTTTCCAGGCTAGCCCCTTCTGGCTGCCAGCTATCTGCACACGTTCACATTTTCGGAGCAGGGCTGCCGGAGTCGACTGGCACGCACTCCCTGATCTATGTTTGACATTTGAGGTGGCAAGACAAGCAAGCAGCCCCAGTCTCTGTGCCTCTGTGCGAGCAGTGCCATGGGCAGATGAGGCTGAGCAGCATCTTTCAAGGCTAGCCCCTTCTGGCTGAGGGTTATTGGCAGATGTTCGCATTTTTGGAGCAGGGCTGCCAGAGTCGCCCGGCACGGACTCCCTAATCTATGTTTGACATTTGAGGTGGCAAGACAAGCAAGCAGCCCCAGTCTCTGTGCCTCTGAGCGACCAGTGCCATGGGCAGATGAGGCTGAGCAACAGCTTTCCAGGCTAGCCCATTCTGGCTGACAGCTATCTGCAGACGTTCGCATTTTCGGAGCAGGGCTGCAGCACGCGCCCAGCACGGACCCCCAAAGGTACGATTCAAGTTTGAAGTGTAAAGACTAGCAAGCAGCCCCAGTATCTGTGCCTCTGTGCGAGCACTACTATGGGCAGATGAGGCTGAGCAACAGCTTCCCAGGCTAGCCCATTCTGGCTGCCAGCTATGTGCAGAAGTTCACATTTTCGGATCAGGGCTGCGAAACAAGCCTGGCACGTACCCCCCCATTTCCCAGGCTACAATTGAAGTTTGAGGTGGCAAGACAAGCAAGCAGCCCCAGTCTCTGTGCCTCTGTGCGAGCAGTGCCATGGGCAGATGAGGCTGAGCAACAGCTTTCCAGGCTAGCCCCTTCTGGCTGCCAGCTATCTGCAGACGTTCGCATTTTTGAATCAGGGCTGCCAGAGTCGCCCGGCACGGACTCCCTAATCTATGTTTGACATTTGAGGTGGCA
Organism: Opisthocomus hoazin; assembly: GCF_030867145.1. Taxonomy (NCBI): domain Eukaryota; kingdom Metazoa; phylum Chordata; class Aves; order Opisthocomiformes; family Opisthocomidae; genus Opisthocomus; species Opisthocomus hoazin. The sequence goes on along the minus strand of NC_134437.1, from coordinate 8,618,784 downwards.
AGACAAGCAAGCAGCCCCAGTCTCTGTGCCTCTGTGCGAGCAGTGCCATGGGCAGATGAGGCTGAGCAGCATCTTTCAAGGCTAGCCGCTTCTGGCTCAGGGTTATTGGCAGATGTTCGCATTATCGGAGCTGGACTGTGAAATGAGCTTGGCAGGGACACCCCCCACTTTCAGGATTCCTTTGAAGTTTGAGGTGGAAGACAAGCAAGCAGCCCCAGTCTCTGTGCCTCTGTGCGAGCAGTGCCATGGGCAGGTGAGGCTGAGCAACAGCTTTCCAGGCTAGCCCCTTCAGGCTGCCAGCTATCTGCACACGTTCGCATTTTCGAAGCAGGGCTGCCGCACGCGCCCAGCACGGACCCCCAAAGGTACGATTCAAGTTTGAAGTGTAAAGACTAGCAAGCAGCCCCAGTCTCTGTGCCTCTGTGCGAGCACTACTATGGGCAGATGAGGCTGAGCAACAGCTTCCCAGGCTAGCCCCTTCTGGCTGCCAGCTATCTGCAGACGTTCGCATTTTTGGAGTAGGGCTGCCGGAGGGGCCCGGCACGGACCCCCTAAGATACATTTCACATTAGAGCTGGCAAGACAAGCAAGCAGCCCCAGTCTCTGTACCTCTGTGCGAGCAGTGCCATGGGCAGATGAGGCTGAGCAACAGGTATCCAGGCTAACCCCTTCTGGCTGCCAGCTATCTGCACACGTTCACATTTTCGGAGCAGGGCTGTGAAAAAAGCCTGGCACTTACCCCCCCCATTTCCCAGGCTACAATTGAAGTTTGAGGTGGCAAGACAAGCAAGCAGCCCCAGTCTCTGTGCCTCTGTGCGAGCACTGCTATGGGCAGATGAGGCTGAGCAACAGCTTCCCAGGCTAGCCCCTTCTGGCTGCCAGCTATCTGCAGAAGTTCGCATTTTCGGAGCAGGGCTGCGAAATAAGTCTGGCACGTACCCCCCCTATTCCCAGGCTACAATTGAAGTTTCAGGTGGCAAGACAAGCAAGCAGCCCCAGTCTCTGTGCCTCTGTGCGAGCAGTGCCATGGGCTGGTGAGGCTGAGCAACAGCTTTCCAGGCTAGCCCCTTCTGGCGGCCAGCTATCTGCAGAAGTTCGCATTTTCGGAGCAGGGCTGCCGAACGCGTCCAGCACCGCCCTTCTAAGATACGTTTGAAGTTTGAGGTGGCAAGACAAGCAAGCAACCTCAGTCTCTGTGCCTCTGTGCGAGCAGTGCCATGGGCAGATGAGGCTGAGCAACAGCTTTCAAGGCTAGCCCCTTCTGGCTGAGGGTTATAGACAGATGTTCTCATTTTCAGAGCTGGACTGTGAAATGAGCTTGGCAGGGACACCCCCCGCTTCCAATATTCCTTTGAAGTTTCAGGCTGAAGACAAGCAAGCAGCCCCAGTCTCTGTGCCTCTGAGCGAGCAGTGCCATGGGCAGATGAGGCTGAGCAACAGCTTTCCAGGCTAGCCCCTTCTGGCTGCCAGCTATCTGCAGACGTTCGCATTTTCGGAGTAGGGCTGCCGGAGGCGCCCGGCACGGACCCCCTAAGATACATTTCACATTAGAGCTGGCAAGACGAGCAAGCAGCCCCAGTCTCTGTGCCTCTGTGCGAGCAGTGCCATGGGCAGATGAGGCTCAGCAAAAGCTTTCCAGGCTAGCCCCTTCTGGCTGCCAGCTATCTGCAGAAGTTCGCATTTTTGGAGCAGGTCTATCAAAGGAGCCTAGCAGGCACACGTCCATTCCCAGGCTACGTTTGAATTTTGAGGTGGCAAGACAAGCAAGCAGCCCCAGTCTCTGTACCTCTGTGCGAGCAGTGCCATGGGCACATGAGGCTGATTAACAGCTTTCCCTGCTACACACATACGGCTGCCAGTTATCTGCAGACGTTTGCATTTTGGGAGGTGGGCTGCAGGAGGCGCCCTACATGAACCTCCTAAGATATGTTCGAAGTTTGAAGTGGCAAGACAAGCAAGCAGCCCCAGTCTCTGTGCCTCTGTGCGAGCAGTGCCGTGGGCAGATGAGGCTGAGCAACAGCTTTCCAGGCTAGCTCCTTCTGGCTGCGAGGTATCGGCAGACGTTCGCATTTTTGGAGCAGGGCTGCCGGAGGCGCCCGACACGGACCCCCAAAGGTAGGACTGAAGTTTCAAGTGTAACGACTAGCAAGCATCCCCAGTCTCTGTGCCTCTGTGCGAGCAGTGCCATGGGCAGATGAGGCTGAGCAACAGCTTTCCAGGCTAGCCCCTTCTGGCTGCCAGCTATCTGCACACGTTCACATTTTCGGAGCAGGGCTGCCGGAGTTGACGGGCACGCACTTTCCAATCTATGTTTGACATTTGAGGTGGCAAGACAAGCAAGCAGCCCCAGTCTCTGTGCCTCTGTGCGAGCAGTGCCATGGGCAGATGAGGCTGAGCAGCATCTTTCAAGGCTAGCCGCTTCTGGCTCAGGGTTATTGGCAGATGTTCGCATTATCGGAGCTGGACTGTGAAATGAGCTTGGCAGGGACACCCCCCACTTTCAGGATTCCTTTGAAGTTTGAGGTGGAAGACAAGCAAGCAGCCCCAGTCTCTGTGCCTCTGTGCGAGCAGTGCCATGGGCAGGTGAGGCTGAGCAACAGCTTTCCAGGCTAGCCCCTTCAGGCTGCCAGCTATCTGCACACGTTCGCATTTTCGAAGCAGGGCTGCCGCACGCGCCCAGCACGGACCCCCAAAGGTACGATTCAAGTTTGAAGTGTAAAGACTAGCAAGCAGCCCCAGTCTCTGTGCCTCTGTGCGAGCACTACTATGGGCAGATGAGGCTGAGCAACAGCTTCCCAGGCTAGCCCCTTCTGGCTGCCAGCTATCTGCAGACGTTCGCATTTTTGGAGTAGGGCTGCCGGAGGGGCCCGGCACGGACCCCCTAAGATACATTTCACATTAGAGCTGGCAAGACAAGCAAGCAGCCCCAGTCTCTGTACCTCTGTGCGAGCAGTGCCATGGGCAGATGAGGCTGAGCAACAGGTATCCAGGCTAACCCCTTCTGGCTGCCAGCTATCTGCACACGTTCACATTTTCGGAGCAGGGCTGTGAAAAAAGCCTGGCACTTACCCCCCCCATTTCCCAGGCTACAATTGAAGTTTGAGGTGGCAAGACAAGCAAGCAGCCCCAGTCTCTGTGCCTCTGTGCGAGCACTGCTATGGGCAGATGAGGCTGAGCAACAGCTTCCCAGGCTAGCCCCTTCTGGCTGCCAGCTATCTGCAGAAGTTCGCATTTTCGGAGCAGGGCTGCGAAATAAGTCTGGCACGTACCCCCCCTATTCCCAGGCTACAATTGAAGTTTCAGGTGGCAAGACAAGCAAGCAGCCCCAGTCTCTGTGCCTCTGTGCGAGCAGTGCCATGGGCAGATGAGGCTCAGCAAAAGCTTTCCAGGCTAGCCCCTTCTGGCTGCCAGCTATCTGCAGAAGTTCGCATTTTTGGAGCAGGTCTATCAAAGGAGCCTAGCAGGCACACGTCCATTCCCAGGCTACGTTTGAATTTTGAGGTGGCAAGACAAGCAAGCAGCCCCAGTCTCTGTACCTCTGTGCGAGCAGTGCCATGGGCACATGAGGCTGATTAACAGCTTTCCCTGCTACACACATACGGCTGCCAGTTATCTGCAGACGTTTGCATTTTGGGAGGTGGGCTGCAGGAGGCGCCCTACATGAACCTCCTAAGATATGTTCGAAGTTTGAAGTGGCAAGACAAGCAAGCAGCCCCAGTCTCTGTGCCTCTGTGCGAACAGTGCCATGGGCAGATGAGACTGAGCAACAGCTTTGCAGGCTAGCCCCTTCTGGCTGCCAGCTATCTGCACACGTTCACATTTTCGGAGCAGGGCTGCCGGAGTCGACTGGCACGCACTCCCTAATCTATGTTTGACATTTGAGCTGGCAAGACAAGCAAGCAGCCCCAGTCTCTGTGCCTCTGTGCGAGCAGTGCCATGGGCAGATGAGGCTGAGCAGCATCTTTCAAGGCTAGACCCTTCTGGCTGAGGGTTATTGGCAGATGTTCGCATTATCGGAGCTGGACTGTGAAATGAGCTTGTCAGGGACACCCCCCACTTTCAGGATTCCTTTGAAGTTTGAGGTGGAAGACAAGCAAGCAGCCCCAGTCTCTGTGCCTCTGTGCGAGCAGTGCCATGGGCAGATGAGGCTGAGCAACAGCTTTCCAGGCTAGCCCCTTCAGGCTGACAGCTATCTGCAGACGTATTCATTTTCACAGCAGCGCTACCAGAGGCGATCAGCAATGAACCCCTAAGAAACATCTGACATTAGAGCTGGGAAGACGAGCAAGCACCCCAGTCTCTGTGCCTCTGTGCGAGCAGTGCCATGGGCAGATGAGGCTGAGCAACAGCTTTCCAGGCTAGCCCCTTCAGGCTGACAGCTATCTGCAGACGTTCGCATTTTCGGAGCAGGGCTGCCGCACGCGCCCAGCACGGACCCCCAAAGGTACGATTCAAGTTTGAAGTGTAAAGACGAGCAAGCAGCCCCAGTCTCTGTGCCTCTGTGCGAGCAGTGCCATGGGCAGATGAGGCTGAGCAACAGCTTTCCAGGCTAACCCCTTCTGGCTGCCAGCTATCTGCAGACGTTCGCATTTTTGGAGTAGGGCTCCCGGAGGCGCCCGGCACGAACCCCCTAAGATACATTTCACATTAGAGCTGGCAAGACAAGCAAGCAGCCCCAGTCTCTGTGCCTCTGTGCGAGCAGTGCCATGGGCAGATGAGGCTGAGCAACAGCTTTCCAGGCTAACCCCTTCTGGCTGCCAGCTATCTGCACACGTTCACATTTTCGGAGCAGGGCTGTGAAAAAAGCCTGGCACTTACTCGCCCCATTTCCCAGGCTACAATTGAAGTTTGAGGTGGAAAGACAAGCAAGCAGCCCCAGTCTCTGTACCTCTGTGCGACCAGTGCCATGGGCAGATAAGGCTGAGCAACAGCTTTGCAGGCTAGCCCCTTCTCGCTGACAGCTATGTGCAGAAGTTCACATTTTCGGATCAGGGCTGCGAAACAAGCCTGGCACGTACCCCCCCAATTCCCAGGCTACAATTGAAGTTTGAGGTGGCAAGACAAGCAAGCAGCCCCAGTCTCTGTGCCTCTGTGCGAGCACTGCTATGGGCAGATGAGGCTGAGCAACAGCTTTCCAGGCTAGCCCCTTCTGGCTGCCAGCTATCTGCAGACGTTCGCATTTTTGGAGCAGGGCTGCCAGAGTCGCCCGGCACGGACTCCCTAATCTATGTTTGACATTTGAGGTGGCAAGACAAGCAAGCAGCCCCAGTCTCTGTGCCTCTGTGCGAGCAGTGCCATGGGCAGATGAGGCTGAGCAACAGCTTTCCAGGCTAGCTCCTTCTGGCTGCGAGGTATCGGCAGACGTTCGCATTTTTGGAGCAGGGCTGCCGGAGGTGCCCCACACGGACCCCCAAAGGTACGACTGAAGTTTCAAGTGTAACGACTAGCAAGCAGCCCCAGTCTCTGTGCCTCTGTGCGACCAGTGCCATGGGCAGATGAGGCTGAGCAACAGCTTTCCAGGCTAGCCCCTTCTGGCTGCCAGCTATCTGCACACGTTCACATTTTCGGAGCAGGGCTATCAAAGGAGCCTAGCAGGCACACGTCCATTCCCAGGCTACGTTTGAATTTTGAGGTGGCAAGACAAGCAAGCAGCCCCAGTCTCTGTACCTCTGTGCGAGCAGTGCCATGGGCACATGAGGCTGATTAACAGCTTTCCCTGCTACACACATACGGCTACCAGTTATCTGCAGACGTTTGCATTTTGGGAGCTGGGCTGCAGGAGGCGCCCTACACGAACCTCCTAAGATATGTTCGAAGTTTTAAGTGGCAAGACAAGCAAGCAGCCCCAGTCTCTGTGCCTCTGTGCGAACAGTGCCATGGGCAGATGAGACTGAGCAACAGCTTTGCAGGCTAGCCCCTTCTGGCTGCCAGCTATCTGCACACGTTCACATTTTCGGAGCAGGGCTGCCGGAGTCGACTGGCACGCACTCCCTAATCTATGTTTGACATTTGAGCTGGCAAGACAAGCAAGCAGCCCCAGTCTCTGTGCCTCTGTGCGAGCAGTGCCATGGGCAGATGAGGCTGAGCAACAGCTTTCCAGGCTAGCCCCTTCAGGCTGACAGCTATCTGCAGACGTATTCATTTTCACAGCAGCGCTACCAGAGGCGATCAGCAATGAACCCCTAAGAAACATCTGACATTAGAGCTGGGAAGACGAGCAAGCACCCCAGTCTCTGTGCCTCTGTGCGAGCACTACTATGGGCAGATGAGGCTGAGCAACAGCTTTCCAGGCTAGCCCATTCTGGCTGCCAGCTATCTGCAGACGTTCGCATTTTTGGAGTAGGGCTGCCGGAGGCGTCCGGCACGGACCCCCTAAGATACATTTCACATTAGAGCTGGCAAGACAAGCAAGCAGCCCCAGTCTCTGTGCCTCTGTGCAAGCAGTGCCATGGGCAGATGAGGCTGAGCAACAGCTTTCCAGGCTAACCCCTTCTGGCTGCCAGCTATCTGCACACGTTCACATTTTCGGATCAGGGCTGTGAAAAAAGCCTGGCACTTACTCCCCCCATTTCCCAGGCTACAATTGAAGTTTGAGGTGGAAAGACAAGCAAGCAGCCCCAGTCTCTGTACCTCTGTGCGACCAGTGCCATGGGCAGATAAGGCTGAGCAAAAGCTTTGCAGGCTAGCCCCTTCTGGCTGACAGCTATGTGCAGAAGTTCACATTTTCGGATCAGGGCTGCGAAACAAGCCTGGCACGTACCCCCCAATTCCCAGGCTACAATTGAAGTTTGAGGTGGCAAGACAAGCAAGCAGCCCCAGTCTCTGTGCCTCTGTGCGAGCAGTGCCATGGGCAGATGAGGCTGAGCAACAGCTTTCCAGGCTAGCCCCTTCTGGCTGCCAGCTATCTGCAGACGTTCGCATTTTTGGAGCAGGGCTGCCAGAGTCGCCCGGCACGGACTCCCTAATCTATGTTTGACATTTGAGGTGGCAAGACAAGCAAGCAGCCCCAGTTTCTGTGCCTCTGAGCGAGCAGTGCCATGGGCAGATGAGGCTGAGCAACAGCTTTCCAGGCTAGCTCCTTCTGGCTGCGAGGTATCGGCAGACGTTCGCATTTTTGGAGCAGGGCTGCCGGAGGTGCCCGACACGGACCCCCAAAGGTACGACTGAAGTTTCAAGTGTAACGACTAGCAAGCAGCCCCAGTCTCTGTGCCTCTGTGCGACCAGTGCCATGGGCAGATGAGGTTGAGCAACAGCTTTCCAGGCTAGCCCCTTCTGGCTGCCAGCTATCTGCACACGTTCACATTTTCGGAGCAGGGCTGCCGGAGTTGACCGGCACGCACTCCCTAATCTATGTTTGACATTTGAGGTGGCAAGACAAGCAAGCAGCCCCAGTCTCTGTGCCTCTGTGCGAGCAGTGCCATGGGCAGATGAGGCTGAGCAGCATCTTTCAAGGCTAGCCCCTTCTGGCTCAGGGTTATCGGCAGATGTTCGCATTATCGGAGCTGGACTGTGAAATGAGCTTGGCAGGGACACCCCCCACTTTCAGGATTCCTTTGAAGTTTGAGGTGGAAGACAAGTAAGCAGCCCCAGTCTCTGTGCCTCTGTGCGAGCAGTGCCATGGGCAGGTGAGGCTGAGCAACAGCTTTCCAGGCTAGCCCCTTCAGGCTGCCAGCTATCTACACACGTTCGCATTTTCGAAGCAGGGCTGCCGCACGCGCCCAGCACGGACCCCCAAAGGTACGATTCAAGTTTGAAGTGTAAAGACTAGCAAGCAGCCCCAGTCTCTGTGCCTCTATGCGAGCACTGCCATGGGCAGATGAGGCTGAGCAACAGCTTTCCAGGCTAACCCCTTCTGGCTGCCAGCTATCTGCACACGTTCACATTTTCGGAGCAGGGCTGCGAAAAAAGCCTTGCACTTACTCCCCCCATTTCCCAGGCTACAATTGAAGTTTGAGGTGGAAAGACAAGCAAGCAGCCCCAGTCTCTGTACCTCTCTGCGACCAGTGACATGGGCAGATGAGGCTGAGCAACAGCTTTGCAGGCTAGCCCCTTCTGGCTGACAGCTATGTGCAGAAGTTCACATTTTCGGATCAGGGCTGCGAAACAAGCCTGGCACGTACCCCCCCAATTCCCAGGCTACAATTGAAGTTAGAGGTGGCAAGACAAGCAAGCAGCCCCAGTCTCTGTGCCTCTGTGCGAGCACTGCTATGGGCAGATGAGGCTGAGCAACAGCTTTCCAGGCTAGCCCCTTCTGGCGGCCAGCTATCTGCAGAAGTTCGCATTTTCGGAGCAGTGCTGCCGAACGCGTCCAGCACCGCCCCTCTAAGATACGTTTGAAGTTTGAGGTGGCAAGACAAGCAAGCAACCTCAGTCTCTGTGCCTCTGTGCGAGCAGTGCCATGGGCAGATGAGGCTGAGCAACAGCTTTGCAGGCTAGCACCTTCTGGCTGCCAGCTATCTGCAGACGTTCGCATTTTCGGAGCTGGGCTGCGAAAGGAGCCTGGCAGGGACCCCCCGTCATTACCAGTATACGTTTGAAGTTTGAGGTGGCAAGACAAGCAAGCAGCCCCAGTCTCTGTGCCTCTGTGCGAGCAGTGCCATGGGCAGATGAGGCTGAGCAACAGCTTTCAAGGCTAGCCCCTTCTGGCTGAGGGTTATAGACAGATGTTCGCATTTTCAGAGCTGGACTGTGAAATGAGCTTGGCAGGGACACCCCCCGCTTCCAGGATTCCTTTGAAGTTTCAGGCTGAAGAAAAGCAAGCAGCCCCAGTCTCTGTGCCTCTGAGCGAGCAGTGCCATGGGCAGATGAGGCTGAGCAACAGCTTTCCAGGCTAGCTCCTTCTGGCTGCGAGGTATCGGCAGACGTTCGCATTTTTGGAGCAGGGCTGCCGGAGGTGCCCGACACGGACCCCCAAAGCTACGACTGAAGTTTCAAGTGTAACGACTAGCAAGCAGCCCCAGTCTCTGTGCCTCTGTGCGACCAGTGCCATGGGCAGATGAGGTTGAGCAACAGCTTTCCAGGCTAGCCCCTTCTGGCTGCCAGCTATCTGCACACGTTCACATTTTCGGAGCAGGGCTGTGAAAAAAGCCTGGCACTTACCCCCCCCATTTCCCAGGCTACAATTGAAGTTTGAGGTGGAAAGACAAGCAAGCAGCCCCAGTCTCTGTACCTCTGTGCGACCAGTGCCATGGGCAGATAAGGCTGAGCAACAGCTTTGCAGGCTAGCCCCTTCTCGCTGACAGCTATGTGCAGAAGTTCACATTTTCGGATCAGGGCTGCGAAACAAGCCTGGCACGTACCCCCCCAATTCCCAGGCTACAATTGAAGTTAGAGGTGGCAAGACAAGCAAGCAGCCCCAGTCTCTGTGCCTCTGTGCGAGCACTGCTATGGGCAGATGAGGCTGAGCAACAGCTTCCCAGGCTAGCCCCTTCTGGCTGCCAGCTATCTGCAGAAGTTCGCATTTTCGGAGCAGGGCTGCGAAATAAGTCTGGCACGTACCCCCCCTATTCCCAGGCTACAATTGAAGTTTCAGGTGGCAAGACAAGCAAGCAGCCCCAGTCTCTGTGCCTCTGAGCGAGCAGTGCCATGGGCAGATGAGGCTGAGCAACAGCTTTCCAGGCTAGCCCCTTCTGGCTGCCAGCTATCTGCAGACGTTCGCATTTTCGGAGTAGGGCTGCCGGAGGCGCCCGGCACGGACCCCCTAAGATACATTTCACATTAGAGCTGGCAAGACGAGCAAGCAGCCCCAGTCTCTGTGCCTCTGTGCGAGCAGTGCCATGGGCAGATGAGGCTCAGCAAAAGCTTTCCAGGCTAGCCCCTTCTGGCTGCCAGCTATCTGCAGAAGTTCGCATTTTTGGAGCAGGTCTATCAAAGGAGCCTAGCAGGCACACGTCCATTCCCAGGCTACGTTTGAATTTTGAGGTGGCAAGACAAGCAAGCAGCCCCAGTCTCTGTACCTCTGTGCGAGCAGTGCCATGGGCACATGAGGCTGATTAACAGCTTTCCCTGCTAGACACATACGGCTGCCAGTTATCTGCAGACGTTTGCATTTTGGGAGGTGGGCTGCAGGAGGCGCCCTACACGAACCTCCTAAGATATGTTCGAAGTTTGAAGTGGCAAGACAAGCAAGCAGCCCCAGTCTCTGTGCCTCTGTGCAAACAGTGCCATGGGCAGATGAGACTGAGCAACAGCTTTCCAGGCTAGCCCCTTCTGGCTGCCAGCTATCTGCACACGTTCACATTTTCGGAGCACGGCTGCCGGAGTCGACTGGCACGCACTCCCTGATCTATGTTTGACATTTGAGGTGGCAAGACAAGCAAGCAGCCCCAGTCTCTGTGCCTCTGTGCGAGCAGTGCCATGGGCAGATGAGGCTGAGCAGCATCTTTCAAGGCTAGCCCCTTCTGGCTGAGGGATATTGGCAGATGTTCGCATTTTTGGAGCAGGGCTGCCAGAGTCGCCCGGCACGGACTCCCTAATCTATGTTTGACATTTGAGGTGGCAAGACAAGCAAGCAGCCCCAGTCTCTGTGCCTCTGAGCGAGCAGTGCCGTGGGCAGATGAGGCTGAGCAACAGCTTTCCAGGCTAGCTCCTTCTGGCTGCGAGGTATCGGCAGACGTTCGCATTTTTGGAGCAGGGCTGCCGGAGGCGCCCGACACGGACCCCCAAAGGTACGACTGAAGTTTCAAGTGTAACGACTAGCAAGCAGCCCCAGTCTCTGTGCCTCTGTGCGAGCAGTGCCATGGGCAGATGAGGCTGAGCAGCATCTTTCAAGGCTAGCCCCTTCTGGCTGAGGGTTATCGGCAGATGTTCGCATTATCGGAGCTGGACTGTGAAATGAGCTTGGCAGGGACACCCCCCACTTTCAGGATTCCTTTGAAGTTTGAGGTGGAAGACAAGCAAGCAGCCCCAGTCTCTGTGCCTCTGTGCGAGCAGTGCCATGGGCAGATGAGGCTGAGCAACAGCTTTCCAGGCTAGCCCCTTCAGGCTGACAGCTATCTGCAGATGTATTCATTTTCACAGCAGCGCTACCAGAGGCGATCAGCAATGAACCCCTAAGAAACATCTGACATTAGAGCTGGGAAGACGAGCAAGCACCCCAGTCTCTGTGCCTCTGTGCGAGCAGTGCCATGGGCAGATGAGGCTGAGCAACAGCTTTCCAGGCTAGACCATTCTGGCTGACAGCTATCTGCAGTCGTTCGCATTTTCGGAGCAGGGCTGCCGCACGCGCCCAGAACGGACGCCCAAAGGTACGATTCAAGTTTGAAGTGTAAAGACGAGCAAGCAGCCCCAGTCTCTGTGCCTCTGTGCGAGCACTACTATGGGCAGATGAGGCTGAGCAACAGCTTCCCAGGCTAGCCCCTTCTGGCTGCCAGCTATCTGCAGACGTTCGCATTTTTGGAGTAGGGCTGCCGGAGGCGCCCGGCACGGACCCCCTAAGATACATTTCACATTAGAGCTGGCAAGACAAGCAAGCAGCCCCAGTCTCTGTGCCTCTGTGCGAGCAGTGCCATGGGCAGATGAGGCTGAGCAACAGCTTTCCAGGCTAACCCCTTCTGGCTGCCAGCTATCTGCACACGTTCACATTTTCGGAGCAGGGCTGCGAAACAAGCCTGGCACGTACCCCCCAATTCCCAGGCTACAATTGAAGTTTGAGGTGGAAAGACAAGCAAGCAGCCCCAGTCTCTGTACCTCTGTGCGACCAGTGACATGGGCAGATAAGGCTGAGCAACAGCTTTGCAGGCTAGCCCCTTCTGGCTGACAGCTATGTGCAGAAGTTCACATTTTCGGATCAGGGCTGCGAAACAAGCCTGGCACGTACCCCCCCAATTCCCAGGCTACAATTGAAGTTAGAGGTGGCAAGACAAGCAAGCAGCCCCAGTCTCTGTGCCTCTGTGCGAGCAGTGCCATGGGCAGATGAGGCTGAGCAACAGCTTTCCAGGCTAGCCCCTTCTGGCTGCCAGCTATCTGCAGAAGTTCGCATTTTTGGAGCAGGGCTGCCGAACGCGTCCAGCACCGCCCCTCTAAGATACGTTTGAAGTTTGAGGTGGCAAGACAAGCAAGCAACCTCAGTCTCTGTGCCTCTGTGCGAGCAGTGCCATGGGCAGATGAGGCTGAGCAACAGCTTTGCAGGCTAGCACCTTCTGGCTGCCAGCTATCTGCACACGTTCGCATTTTCGGAGCTGGGCTGCGAAAGGAGCCTGGCAGGGACCCCCCGTCATTACCAGTATACGTTTGAAGTTTGAGGTGGCAAGACAAGCAAGCAGCCCCAGTCTCTGTGCCTCTGTGCGAGCAGTGCCATGGGCAGATGAGGCTGAGCAACAGCTTTCCAGGCTAGCCCCTTCTGGCTGCCAGCTATCTGCAGACGTTCGCATTTTCGGAGTAGGGCTGCCGGAGGCGCCCGGCACGGACCCCCTAAGATACATTTCACATTAGAGCTGGCAAGACGAGCAAGCAGCCCCAGTCTCTGTGCCTCTGTGCGAGCAGTGCCATGGGCAGATGAGGCTCAGCAAAAGCTTTCCAGGCTAGCCCCTTCTGGCTGCCAGCTATCTGCAGAAGTTCGCATTTTTGGAGCAGGTCTATCAAAGGAGCCTAGCAGGCACACGTCCATTCCCAGGCTACGTTTGAATTTTGAGGTGGCAAGACAAGCAAGCAGCCCCAGTCTCTGTACCTCTGTGCGAGCAGTGCCATGGGCACATGAGGCTGATTAACAGCTTTCCCTGCTAGACACATACGGCTGCCAGTTATCTGCAGACGTTTGCATTTTGGGAGGTGGGCTGCAGGAGGCGCCCTACACGAACCTCCTAAGATATGTTCGAAGTTTGAAGTGGCAAGACAAGCAAGCAGCCCCAGTCTCTGTGCCTCTGTGCAAACAGTGCCATGGGCAGATGAGACTGAGCAACAGCTTTCCAGGCTAGCCCCTTCTGGCTGCCAGCTATCTGCACACATTCACATTTTCGGAGCAGGGCTGCCGGAGTCGACTGGCACGCACTCCCTAATCTATGTTTGACATTTGAGGTGGCAAGACAAGCAAGCAGCCCCAGTCTCTGTGCCTCTGTGCGAGCAGTGCCATGGGCAGATGAGGCTGAGCAGCATCTTTCAAGGCTAGCCCCTTCTGGCTGAGGGTTATTGGCAGATGTTCGCATTATCGGAGCTGGACTGTGAAATGAGCTTGGCAGGGACACCCCCCACTTTCAGGATTCCTTTGAAGTTTGAGGTGGAAGACAAGCAAGCAGCCCCAGTCTCTGTGCCTCTGTGCGAGCAGTGCCATGGGCAGGTGAGGCTGAGCAACAGCTTTCCAGGCTAGCCCCTTCAGGCTGACAGCTATCTGCAGATGTATTCATTTTCACAGCAGCGCTACCAGAGGCGATCGGCAATGAACCCCAAAGAAACATCTGACATTAGAGCTGGGAAGACGAGCAAGCACCCCAGTCTCTGTGCCTCTGTGCGAGCAGTGCCATGGGCAGATGAGGCTGAGCAACAGCTTTCCAGGCTAGACCATTCTGGCTGACAGCTATCTGCAGACGTTCGCATTTTCGGAGCAGGGCTGCAGCACGCGCCCAGCACGGACCCCCAAAGGTACGATTCAAGTTTGAAGTGTAAAGACCAGCAAGCAGCCCCAGTCTCTGTGCCTCTGTGCGAGCACTACTATGGGCAGATGAGGCTGAGCAACAGCTTCCCAGGCTAGCCCCTTCTGGCTGCCAGCTATCTGCAGACGTTCGCATTTTTGGAGTACGGGTGCCGGAGGCGCCCGGCACGGACCCCCTAAGATACATTTCACATTAGAGCTGGCAAGACAAGCAAGCAGCCCCAGTCTCTGTGCCTCTGTGCGAGCACTGCCATGGGCAGATGAGGCTGAGCAACAGCTTTCCAGGCTAACCCCTTCTGGCTGCCAGCTATCTGCACACGTTCACATTTTCGGAGCAGGGCTGTGAAAAAAGCCTGGCACTTACTCCCCCCATTTCCCAGGCTACAATTGAAGTTTGAGGTGGAAAGACAAGCAAGCAGCCCCAGTCTCTGTACCTCTGTGCGACCAGTGCCATGGGCAGATAAGGCTGTGCAACAGCTTTGCAGGCTAGCCCCTTCTGGCTGACAGCTATGTGCAGAAGTTCACATTTTCGGATCAGGGCTGCGAAACAAGCCTGGCACGTACCCCCCCAATTCCCAGGCTACAATTGAAGTTTGAGGTGGCAAGACAAGCAAGCAGCCCCAGTCTCTGTGCCTCTGTGCGAGCACTGCTATGGGCAGATGAGGCTGAGCAACAGCTTTCCAGGCTAGCCCCTTCTGGCTGCCAGCTATCTGCAGAAGTTCGCATTTTTGGAGCAGGGCTGCCAGAGTCGCCCGGCACGGACTCCCTAATCTATGTTTGACATTTGAGGTGGCAAGACAAGCAAGCAGCCCCAGTCTCTGTGCCTCTGAGCGAGCAGTGCCGTGGGCAGATGAGGCTGAGCAACAGCTTTCCAGGCTAGCTCCTTCTGGCTGCGAGGTATCGGCAGACATTCGCATTTTTGGAGCAGGGCTGCCGGAGGCGCCCGACACGGACCCCCAAAGGTACGACTGAAGTTTCAAGTGTAACGACTAGCAAGCAGCCCCAGTCTCTGTGCCTCTGTGGGAGCAGTGCCATGGGCAGATGAGGCTGAGCAACAGCTTTCCAGGCTAGCCCCTTCTGGCTGCCAGCTATCTGCAGACGTTCGCATTTTTGGAGTAGGGCTGCCGGAGGCGCCCGGCACGGACCCTCTAAGATACATTTCACATTAGAGCTGGCAAGACGAGCAAGCAACCTCAGTCTCTGTGCCTCTGTGCGAGCAGTGCCATGGGCAGATGAGGCTCAGCAAAAGCTTTCCCGGCTAGCCCATTCTGGCGGCGAGCTATCTGCAGACGTTCGCATTTTTGGAGCAGGGCTGCCGGAGGCGCCCGGCACGGACCCCGTAATATATGTTTGACGTTTGAGGTGGCAAGACAAGCAAGCAGCCCCAGTCTCTGTGCGTCTGTGCGAGCACTGCAATCGGCAGATGAGGCTGAGCAACAGCTTTCCAGGCTAGCCCCTTCTGGGTACCAGATATATGCAGACGGTCGCATTTTTGGAGCAGGGCTGTTGGAAAGTGCCTGGCAGGGACCCCCCAGTTCCCAGGCTACGTTTGAATTTTGAGGTGGCAAGACAAGCAATCAGCCCCAGTCTCTGTACCTCTGTGCGAGCAGTGCCATGGGCAGATGAGGCTGATCAACAGCTTCCCAGGCTAGCCCCTTCTGGCTGCCAGCTATCTGCAGACGTTCGCATTTTTGGAGTAGGGCTGCCGGAGGCGCCCGGCACGGACCCCCTAAGATACATTTCACATTAGAGCTGGCAAGACAAGCAAGCAGCCCCAGTCTCTGTGCCTCTGTGCGAGCAGTGCCATGGGCAGATGAGGCTGAGCAACAGCTTTGCAGGCTAGCCCCTTCTGGCTGCCACCTATCGGCAGACGTTCGCATATTTGGAGGGGGGCTGCCAGAGGTGCCCGGCAAGGACCCCGTAATATACATTTGACATTACAGCTGGGAAGACATGCTAGAAGCCCCAGTCTCTGTGCCTCTGTGCAAGCAGTGCCATGGGCAGATGAGACTAAGCAACATCTTTGTAGGCTAGCCCCTTCTGGCTGACATCTATCTGCAGACGTTCGCATTTTCGGAGCAGGGCTGCCAGAGTCGCCCGGCACGGACTCCCTAATCTATGTTTGACATTTGAGGTGGCAAGACAAGCAAGCAGCCCCAGTCTCTGTGCCTCTGAGCGAGCAGTGCCATGGGCAGATGAGGCTGAGCAACAGCTTTCCAGGCTAGCTCCTTCTGGCTGCGAGGTATCGGCAGACGTTCGCATTTTTGGAGCAGGGCTGCCGGAGGCGCCCGACACGGACCCCCAAAGGTACGACTGAAGTTTCAAGTGTAACGACTAGCAAGCAGCCCCAGTCTCTGTGCCTCTGTGCGAGCAGTGCCATGGGCAGATGAGGTTGAGCAACAGCTTTCCAGGCTAGCCCCTTCTGGATGCCAGCTATCTGCAGAAGTTCGCATTTTCGGAGCAGGGCTATCAAAGGAGCCTAGCAAGCACACGTCCATTCCCAGGCTACGTTTGAATTTTGAGGTGGCAAGACAAGCAAGCAGCCCCAGTCTCTGTACCTCTGTGCGAGCAGTGCCATGGGCACATGAGGCTGATTAACAGCTTTCCCTGCTACACACATACGGCTACCAGTTATCTGCAGATGTTTGCATTTTGGGAGCTGGGCTGCAGGAGGCGCCCTACACGAACCTCCTAAGATATGTTCAAAGTTTGAAGTGGCAAGACAAGTAAGCAGCCCCAGTCTCTGTGCCTTTGTGCGAACAGTGCCATGGGCAGATGAGGCTGAGCAACAGCTTTGCAGGCTAGCCCCTTCTGGCTGCCAGCTATCTGCACACGATCACTTTTTCAGAGCAGGGCTGCCGGAGTCGACCGGCACGCACTCCCTAATCTATGTTTGACATTTGAGGTGGCAAGACAAGCAAGCAGCCCCAGTCTCTGTGCCTCTGTGCGAGCAGTGCCATGGGCAGATGAGGCTGAGCAGCATCTTTCAAGGCTAGCCCCTTCTGGCTGAGGGTTATCGGCAGATGTTCGCATTATCGGAGCTGGACTGTGAAATGAGCTTGGCAGGGACACCCCACACTTTCAGGATTCCTTTGAAGTTTGAGGTGGAAGACAAGCAAGCAGCCCCAGTCTCTGTGCCTCTGTGCGAGCAGTGCCATGGGCAGGTGAGACTGAGCAACAGCTTTCCAGGCTAGCCCCTTCAGGCTGCCAGCTATCTGCACACGTTCGCATTTTCGGAGCAGGGCTGCCGCACGCGCCCAGCACGGACCCCCAAAGGTACGATTCAAGTTTGAAGTGTAAAGACAAGCAAGCAGCCCCAGTCTCTGTGCCTCTGTGCGAGCACTACTATGGGCAGATGAGGCTGAGCAACAGCTTCCCAGGCTAGCCCCTTCTGGCTGCCAGCTATCTGCAGACGTTCGCATTTTCGGAGCACAGCTGCGAAACAAGCCTGGCACGTACCCCCCCAATTCCCAGGCTACAATTGAAGTTTGAGGTGGCAAGACAAGCAAGCAGCCCCAGCCTCTGTGCCTCTGTGCGAGCAGTGCCATGGGCAGATGAGGCTGAGCAACAGCTTTGCAGGCTAGCCCCTTCTGGCTGCCACCTATCGGCAGACGTTCACATATTTGGAGGGGGGCTGCCGGAGGTGCCCGGCACGGACCCCGTAATATACATTTGACATTACAGCTGGGAAGACATGCTAGAAGCCCCAGTCTCTGTGCCTCTGTGCAAGCAGTGCCATGGGCAGATGAGACTAAGCAACATCTTTGTAGGCTAGCCCCTTCTGGCTGACATCTATCTGCAGACGTTCGCATTTTCGGAGCAGGGCTGCCGCAAGCGCCCAGCACGGACTCCGAAAGGTATGTTTGACGTTTGAGGTGGCCAGACAAGCAAGCAGCCCCAGTCTCTGTGCCTCTGTGCGAGCAGTGCCATGAGCAGATGAGGCTGAGCAACAGCTTTCCAGGCTAGCCCCTTCTGCCTGCCACCTATAGGCAGACGTTCGCATTTTCAGAGCAGGGCTGCAAAAGTAGATTGTCAGGGACCCCCGCCATTTCCAGGATACGTTTGAATTTTGAGGTGGCAAGACAAGCAAGCAGCCCCAGTCTCTGTACCTCTGTGCGAGCACTGCCATGGACAGATGAGGCTGAGCAACCGCTTCTCAGGCTAGCCCCTTCAGGCTGCCAGCTATCTGCAGACGTTCGTATTTTCGGAGCAGGGATGCCGGAGTCGCTCGGCAAGGAACCCCAAAGCTACGTTTGAAATTTGAGATGGCAAGACAAACAAGCAGCCCTAGTCTCTGTGCCTCTGTGCGAGCAGTATCATGAGCAGATGAGGCTCAGCAAAACTTTCCACGCTAGCCTCTTCTGGCTGCCAGCTATCTGTAGACGTTCGCATTTTTGGAGCAGGGCTACGAAAGGAGCCTCGCAGGCGCACGTCCATTCTCAGGTTACGTTTGTATTTTGAGGTAGCAAGACAAGCAAGCAGCCCCAGCCTCTGTGCCTCTGTGTGAGCAGTGCCATGGGCAGATGAGGCTGAGCAACAGCTTTCCAGGCTAGCCACTTTTCGTTGCCAGCTATCTGCAGACTTTCACATTTTCACAGTAGGGCTGCCGGAGGTGCCCAGCACGGACTCCCTAATTTATGTTTGACATTTGAGGTGGCAAGACAAGCAAGCAGCCCCAGTCTCTGTGCCTCTGTGCGAGCAGTGCCATGGGCAGATGAGGCTGAGCAACAGCTTTCCCGGCTAGCCCATTCTGGCGGCGAGCTATCTGCAGACGTTCGCATTTTTGGAGCAGGGCTGCCGGAGGCGCCCGGCACGGACCCCGTAATATATGTTTGACGTTTGAGGTGGCAAGACAAGCAAGCAGCCCCAGTCTCTGTGCGTCTGTGCGAGCACTGCAATCGGCAGATGAGGCTGAGCAACAGCTTTCCAGGCTAGCCCCTTCTGGGTACCAGATATATGCAGACGGTCGCATTTTTGGAGCAGGGCTGTTGGAAAGTGCCTGGCAGGGACCCCCCAGTTCCCAGGCTACGTTTGAATTTTGAGGTGGCAAGACAAGCAATCAGCCCCAGTCTCTGTACCTCTGTGCGAGCAGTGCCATGGGCAGATGAGGCTGATCAACAGCTTTCCAGGCTAGCCCCTTCTGGCTGCCAGCTATCTGCAGACGTTCGCATTTTCGTGTCAGGGCTGCCAGAGGCGTCCTCCCCGAAACGAGAATGCGGATAGCTTCCTGACTCCTGTCCTATTCACGTTTATTAACTGAAAGGGATCTTTGTCGTATGAAATATTTCCATTGGGTGACTCGGCTGTCTGTCTGGCTACGCTCCCTCTTGAGTCCCGCACACCTGACTGTTAGCCATGTATCAGAAACTGGAAAAAGCCCTTGATTTCATAGCAACAACTAAAACCGTCAGCATTATCAACATTTTTCTCCTACTAAATCTGAAACACAGCAGCTACCGGGAAGGAAGTTAACTGTATCCTGGTCAAAAGTGGGACATGTATCTACTTTTATGCAGTTTGCCGCCTTTATTTTTTATTTTGCACTGGTCTGTGCTGTGTCCTGTCGCTTTTGAAATTTTGTTTCTGTGTCTTTGTGTACTTAATTTGATGTTCCTGGTTTGGTGTTTTTCTTCCCTTATTCCCTTAACCATGTTGCTTTTTACAGTTTCTTTGTACATCTGTTTTCATCTAGTTCCCGTCCCTACATTTTAATTCTTTCTCGTCTGTCTCGTACTCTTTCTATTTATCATTTTCATTTCTGTGTCTCCATTTAGTTTATGGTCCCTATTTTTAGGGTTTTTTCTCCTTGAAAGCCTTAATTTTTTTTCCCATGTTTACTTTTATGTCATTTTCTGTCCATACATTTTAGCTTTTTTTCCTCTACCTTGTACTCATTTGCTATTTAAATTTGATTTCTACATTTCCTGTTATCAAGCCGTCTATCCCTATTTTTTCTCAATTGTCACATACCCTGTTGCTTTTTAAGTTTTCTTTGTATCTATTCCCGCTCCCCTTTTCTCTCAGTTCATCCCGAGGCTTTAGAGGGTCTTGTTGGCACGCTTTTATCTCTGAAGCATCATTTGTACCCCTCTCAGTTTGCCAGAACGTCCCCTCTTCTTCAGAGACATCTTTTTGTCCTCTCCTCCATCTCGCTCATCTCCAGAGTGGGTCAGCGTCTCCCTTGGAACGTCTGTAGTCTGTTCAGATCCTCTCCCGAGTACCTTTGTGCCCTCGAGCAACCATCCGTGTCTCCAGCCACGTCTGCACCCCTCTATTTCCATCACGATGCTTCCTGCAAGCATCCTTGCGTTGCACAGCCATCCTTTAGTTCTGCAGCAGGCTTTGTACCTTTCTTATTCGAAAGCGAATATTCCTCGGGCTTTCATTTCACCCCAGAATACGTTTACATTGTCTTCTGCCACATCAGATGCCTCTGTTTGGTCCTTGGTCCCTCAGGACATCTGTCCTCTGTTCGGATCCCTTGTGTCAGCGATCCCCCATTTGGATGTGCGTCCACATTCCTCTTGCTCCCGTCATGACGCTTCCCAAGACGGTCCTCGTGCCCCTCGGCACCCTTTGAGCTCTGCCGCCCTCTTTGTGTCTCCCCAATTTAGACAGAACCCTTCCTCGGGGTGTCCCTGCGCCCCAGAGTTCTTTTACCTTATTTGCTGCCATCTAGGATGTCTCCATTTGGGCGCTCGTCCCCCGAGAACATCTGTACATTGCTGGAACATCCTGTGGAGTTTTGCATCGTGTCCGCTCGCCGCATCCTGGAGACATCATCAATCTCTCCGGCCCCCTCGGGACTGCTCCGATCCCTGTGACGACGCCTCCCGTTCTACCAGATTGTTTTTCAAAGCCATCTTTGTGACCCAGAGTGGTATTTTTCTTTTCTGTCTTATCGTATGCTTCTATTTGGTAGCTGGCGCCGTAAAGATGTCCGTTGTCAGCTCCTATCTCCTCTTTGGTTTTTCAGAAAAAGCAATAGCCTTCGTCTGTTTTTATTGACACGTCTCCTGTAGAGTTTTTTTGTGGAGTTTTGCAATTTATTTTTCTTCTATCTACTTAGGTGTTAGTCGGGCCGCTTTTATACAATTTCCGATGTTTCTTGTATTTCCACTTTTTTTTTTTTTCATTTTCTGTCCTTTGGAACTCACCTAGCTGTCTTAAGGGAGTCAGCCAGACAGACCTTCGAAGCGGCTCTGAATCATCTGCCGTTGACAGTAAGTAATTCACTTTGCAACCAGAGATATTTTTGAGAAAATATTATTACAGAATCAAATTCTGCTTTGTTATTCAGTCCTATCCAGAAAATAGTTCTGGCGGAAGTTAAGTCGTATGCCTAGTCTTGCTAGAAACAAAAAGTAAACCTGTAGCATTTTGGGTTTTTTTATAGGAAACCAAAAAGCATAAATTTTGGTAACAATATTGTTACTGCATTTAGCAAACTACTTTCTTACATAGCTTAGCAGGACCTCTTTTTTTTATCCACACTGCAGAAAAATTAAGTCTAATTACTTACTCAGTCACATCACTGCTGTAACAAATGTAGTTACAGTAGAAGACCAGGCATTGTTGATTCCAGTAAGGATCACCATCTGCAGTCAGTGCTTTGCCTGATGTAAATTTAAGGCAGATGAGAAAACTTGCTGCTGCTCTTCCTGCTGGCTTTATACCTTTTGGTGGTTCACCCCTCCCCTTTCCCAGGGGAGCGTGGGAAGGGTGGTGGGTAAGGCAGGGAGTATATGAGCCGCAGCTGCCAGGAGGGGAGCTCATTCCACTCCTGGCTTTCTTTGGTCTTAGAGCTCTACTCTTCCTTCAGTCAGTTAAAGTTTTTGAGCTAAGCTACTCAGGGAGATGCATTTTGATTTTTAGAGAAGCAGAGGTCTCTGTTTGAGATAAGACTTCAAGGATGAGTTAAGGCTCAGCAGCAGATCCGGTACAGAGTACATTTAACCACAGCCTTTTTCTTCATGTCAGTAATTTTTTATTCAGAGTTTGTGGGTGGTGAGATTGTGTAATAGTATGTGTCGTTCTCTTTATTCTAGGTGCATTATGCTTTCCTGGAACTCCTGACTTGATTGAAGATGGAACATTGTGTTTTTTTTCACTAGTGGTGCTGTTTACTGTGTAACTTGCTGGCACCGCATCTCTTAATCAGATTGACAATGGCATTGTCCGGCAGGGGTGAAGGTGAGCATCTTGTACGCATTTGTGCAGAGACTGAGCATTTCTCAAGCGAGTGACAGGGTTGTGACATGTAGTGTCTTTGAGAACATGGGACGGCTCATTGCCTTTACCAATTGCTCAGTGGACCGTGTCACCCCTGGAAACTTTGCGGCTCGTGGCGGGCCCCTCATAGATTATAAGCATTGGGGCTTTGCTTACTTTGTGGTCCTGTAGCCGATCCCCGAGGCTGCGGGAAGGTGTAATGTGGGAGATGCCTACAGAACACAGGGCGTGGTTTGGAAGAAAGGCTTCTGAGGAGCGGCTGATGCGAGGAGTTCAGGGGTGCAAATACAGGGAAGCGGCTGTCAGGGGGGTGTGTGCGATTCCTTCTTTGCCAGTTCAGGAGAACAGAAGGAGTTTCTAAAGCTTTGAGATGGGGGGACGGTTGAGGAAGCGAGGAGGGTTTATTGGCTTCTCTCAGTTTAGTTTTGCAGTTGCCATGGGACATCAGTGAGGTTTGTTTGGTTTGAGTCTCTCTGCAGCTGACGGGGAGCTATGACAAAGACACAAGAGATGAAGCGCAAACCCTCCGGGCCTCCGCATCTGAAGACGGAGGGCTGAACGTCAGGCCTTTGAACCTCAAAGGTGTTAAGGCTTGTATGTGAAGAGCTTAATGTTCTTGTGCATTTGATTTTGTTTTTTTCTAACGGCAGGCTGTAGTTGGAATGTAGGTGGTATTTCTGAATGGAAACTAGACCTCTGGAATTCCTAAGCTATTGGTCAGCATTGGGGTGACTTCTACAATATGTTTGTTGCACATGCAGAGGAACGAGCTGTGCGCCAAAGGGTGATGGAGGAGAGGCGAGCGGAGCGTCGTAAGAAGGTGGGTTCCCATGTAATGTCGGAGGGAAGATGTGACCGGTGGCTATAGGACTAGCTTTTAGGTTTTGATTTGTGGGTGTGTTTTTTTTTTTTTTAATTTTGAAGGCACAAAGCGGGTTTACGGACAGCAGAGGTGACTCGGGCAAGGTGAGCCGTGACTAGCAGCCTGCAGTAGCAGTTAATGTTCAGGTGTCTTATTGTCAGTGAAGCGACAAGCTTTTGCAGGGGCCTATTGCATTGGACCAGCGTTTGAGGTGAGCCAGGGCATTAGCAAGGAGGAGCATGGGGCGGATGATTTCTCAGCAGCGCAATGGTAATTTTGTGTCTCTTGGTATCTTGGGTTATCAAGAGCAATGAGGACCACAGTGCCCCATTCTGGACCCAGTAGGTGAGCAGACAATCCCAGTGCTTCTGTGGACAGGGATGTTGTGGAAGGTGTTGCACTGGCCAGCGTGATGCTTACTGTCAGAACTGCTTGTTTTTTTTTTTTTTACAGAGGAGGAAGCGGAACCTGGCGACTGCATGAGCATCCCAGGTATCCGATGCATTTTCTGACGAAGATGGGTTTAGAGCCATGTCCCTCTGAAAGCGAAGTAGAGGGATCAGGGCCTGGGGAGGGTCTGGAGGGAGGGGACCACGGTTGGGCATTGTGAGGAGGGCTTGTGAAGTTAGCATAGGGGAGCGGGCCATCCCGGAACAGGCCCCTTGGGGCCAGTAAAGGGAAGGGGTTTCTCTTAAGCCCCAGCGGGCAGGGCAGTTCCAGCCTGTGTCTGTGGTGTTGTGTTGTTTGTGTGGTCCGTCTTATGCGTCTTAAAACTTAGCTGGGTCTCCAGTTCTTCGTTGGTCTTTGTGCTCAACGAGCACCTTAGGCACATCAGGTGCCATCCCTAGAGTCTCGAATGCCTTTGGTCAGTGGCATACTGTCAATTGAGCAATTCTTTCATTTCCCTGTGAGCATAAAGCGTGGATTGGTGTCACATCTTGCAAGTTTCCTGTTGGTTCTCATTTGTGGTGTCATTCCTGGCTGTGTCAGTCGCTCTTCTCTGTACCGGTCCATTTTCACAGATGGTGGGACTTCTTCCCTGCATCCTTACATTCTTTGGTCTTGAAGCCGGGCTTCTCATGCTTCCGTCATGTCTATGTTGACCGTAACTTCTTGTGAGGGCCTCTTGCATTGTCTGTTTTTCTGGGGCTGCCGTAGCGCCTCCTTGCTCTGGGCCGTCACAGCCCCGTAGGTCTTCTTGCTGGACAGTGTCTCCCATAGGGGAGTCATTCTTCTTGCAGAGAGTTTTCTCTCTTCTTGAATCACTTTGTTTGTGGTGGTGTGTGTACTGTTGGTCTGTGCCTGTGTTGGCTTGGAGCTGCTCTGTCCAGGGGTGTAAAGTCAGGGGTAGAAGGAATAGCGACAGGAAGCTGCAGTTAATATGTCAATAGGCCTAGACTGTTGCAGCAGAGGTTGGACAGCGAGCTCTCAGGGAGCAGCCATCGGCAGGCCGTGTGGTCTGCCATTTGAACAGTGATTAGAGGAGGTGCTGGGAGCTGCGTGGGAGGGGTCAATTGGTGACAGCAAAGGAGCTTGAATCTGGACAGCGTTCTGGCTTGTATATGTGGGGCTTGAAGTCTGGTCCTTTTTTCATTTATTTAGTGGCAGGCTGCAGTTGCACTGCAGATAGTATTCCAACATGGGATCAATACATCTGGAACAGTTAATGGCTTGAGCAGCATCCAGGTGACTTTTTCAATGTTGGGTTTTTTTTTTTCAGATGTTGGAGGACAAGATGGGCACAGAGGACCAATGGAGGCATAGAACAGACTCATCTATGAAGGCGGATGGGTGCATAGCGTCAGAGGGAGGATGCGTTTGGTGGTTATGTGACTGCATTATGGTTGGTGGGTTATTTCCCCAATGTTGTAGGTGCAAGCGAAGCAGGATATGGGCACCAGGGGTGCCTCAGTCAAGGAGAACAATGAGTAGTAGGCTACAGTAGCAGTTATTGTTCTGGTAGGATATTGTCATTGAAGTTATCAGCATCCCTTATTTGTGGTTTTTCAGGTGGTACTAGAGCCTTCAGGTGGCAACATGTAAACAGCAGGGGCGACATGGGCGAGCAGCCAAGGTGAAGGAGCAGGAGATGGCAATTGCTGCGGGCAGGCTGCAATTTTGGCAAGATCTCAGCAAGTGTCTTCTACTTTATTTTCTTTGCAGGTGTCACACGGTCTCGGACGCGCAAATCAGCATGCTGACAAGAGATCTGACAAGGTGAGGCGGTCATGGGTCGGATCAGTGTCTTGGAGCAAAGTGTCATATGGCACCTCAATGATGCGTATCTCTTTTGGTTTTGCAGGGGCTGTGCAGCTTGCCTTTGGCATCGGACTGGCATTTGTGGTGAGCCCGGGTGGCAGCGAGGAGGTGTCTGGGGCAGGTGATTTCTCAGCAGCGCAATGGTAATTTTGTGTCTCTTGGTATCTTAGGGTAGCAAGAACGATGAGGGCCGCAGCGTCCCATTCTGGACCCAGTAGGTGAGCGGAGAATCCCAGTGCTTCTGAGGGGGATGCTGTGGATGATGTTGGTGTTGGCCAGCGTGATGCTTACCATCAGAACTGTTTGTGGGTTTTCTTTTTTTGCAGAGGAGGAAGTGGAACCTGACGACCGCAGGAGCTTCCCAGGTATCCGATGTGTGTTCATGTTGAGCAAGGATTCAGACCCTCAACCCTCTAAAAGCTAAGTTGAGGGACTGGGGAGGGTCTGGAGGGAGGGGGCCACAGTTGGGCATCGCAGGGAGGGCTTGTGAAGCTAGTGTAGGGCAAAGGGCTGTCCAAGAACAGGCCCCTTTGGGTGGGTCAAGGGAAGGGGTTTCTCTGTAGCCCAGTGGGGCAGGGTAGTTCCAGCCTGTGTCTGTGGTGGTGTCATCTATGTGGTCTGTGTTTTGTGTCCTGGATTTTACCTGTGTGTCAACATTGTCATTGCTCTCTGTGCTCAATGAGCACAATATGCATATCAGGTGCCATTCCTAGGGTCTGGAATGCCTGTACTCTTTGGCATAGTGTCCACTGGGCACTTCTCATCTTGCATTTTGCGCATAAAGCGTGGATCGGTGTCACATCTTGTAAGTTTCCCATCGGTTCTCTTCTGCGGTGTCATCCCAGGCTGTGTCAGCAGCTCTTCTCTCTAGCAGTCCATTTGCATGGACTGTGGACTTCTTCCCTGCAATCATATGTTCTTAGGTCTTGAAGCCGGCTTCTTGCAGATCCATCGTCTCCGTTTAGAGCGTAACTTCTTGTAACGGACCATTCTGTTCAACTCAGCTCTTCTGGGGCTGCTGTAGAGCCTCCTTGTTCTGGGCCATTGTGGCCCTGCTGGTCTTCTTGCAGGACAGCGTCTCTCCCGTCGGGGAGTCATTCCTCTTGCGGAGAATTTTCTCTGTTCTTTCAATCCCATTGTTTGTGGTGGTGTGTGTAATGTTGGTCTGTGCCTCTGTATGTTTTGTTTCGTGCTTCTCTGCCCAGGGGTGCAGAGTGAGGGTTAGGTGGCATATTGATACGAGACTATACTTAATCTGTTGATAGGCCTCAACTGTTCAGGCAGCAGTTGGGTAGTGAGCTTGCATGGAGTTGCTCCTTGGCAGGCTGTGCGGTCTGTCATTTCAACAGTGTTTTGAAGTGCTGATGGGAGCTATGTGGGAGGGGATGATCAGCAGTAGCAAAGAAGACTGAATGTTGACAGTGTTCAGGCTTGTAGGCGTGGGGCTTCAAGTTTGGGTTTTTTGGGGTTGTTTTTTTTTAATTGCAAGCTTTTGTTGGACTCTAGAAGGTATTCCAAAATGCTACCGATATTGCTGGACTTCCTAAGTTATGTATCAGCAACTGGGTATCTTGTGGAGGGGAGTGGTGTTTGCTAATGTGATGCTTCCAGTCAGTAATGTTAGTGAGGTGTGTTTGTTTATATATTTCATGCAGATACTGAAGTAGAACACGTGGAATGCAGGAGCATTTAATTTTATGATGTGCTCTATGAGGATGGATTCTGCTTCCTTCCCTCAAAGGCAAGTCCAGGGCAAAAGCTGTGGGTGGGGTGAGGTTGACAGGAGGTGTAACACCAGGGTTGCGGAGGGAGCTATTTAGGGTCTGTTAAGTTTGGGGCGAACAGAGGTCTTGGTATCTGTCCTTTAGGGTGTGAGTGCTCTGGCCTGTGTGTGTTTCCCAGTGTCACTTATGTTGTGTGATTAGTCTTGTATGTGATGCTTTCTACAGGTATCTACCTTCCACTCCATGGGCTCTCTGCACTCTTGTGCACTTTGGTTGGTGTGCATTGGATGTCTCAAGCTTCGCTGATTTGGCCTAGAGCCTGTCAAGTGTTCCTCATCTTGCGATTGGAGCTTAAGATGTGGTTTTCATCAGAGGTCTTTCTGGAAAGTCCACTTTGTGGAGATGATCTGGGCCAGAATGAAAGCTCTGCTCATGGCAGTTCTGCTACCACAGAGTTCCCCTGCAGCATTTCATCTCTTCCTCATTATGGGCTTAGGTCTTAAATCCTGGCTTCTCAAAACTCCGTATTGGTTTTGACCACCATCTGCGACTGCATCGTTTTGCAGCATTTTGTGTTATTTTGCACTGTATTATTATGCCTGGTATCGCCTGCCATGTGAGTGTCTCACACTGAATAGTCCTTTATTGTGTGTTGTATTGCAGTGCTCTATTTCTGTTGAATTGTACGGCCCTGTATTTTTTTCTCATAGCACTGTATTTTTATTTGTATTGCCTTGTAATGCTCTGTATTGTTGTTGTGTTGTAGTGCTCTATATTTGAATTTTTATTTCCAGTGTTTGGGCGTGTTGCACTGCAGCACTCATTGCTTGCATGGACTGCTATTGGAGACTGTCTTGCCTTGTATGAACTTGTATTGTGTTTTGTAATGTGGAGCTCTGTATTTGAATATGTATAGGATTGTATAGCCATGTATTGTTTTTTTCTTGTGGAGCTCTGTATTTGATCTAGCACTGCATTGTTTGTGTCTGTACCGGTCTTGGATTGCAGTGCTCTGTACTTGCATTGCATGGCTCTGTACTGTGTTTTGTCTTGCATTGCATCAATCTGTACTTGTATTGAATGTTACCTGAGAGCATCCTGATTTCTATGATGCCGTATTGTGTTTTTTACTGCAGCACTCTGTACTTGATTTTGCATTGCAGTGCTAGTCTCTGTATTGGTCTGGCATTGCAGTGCTCTGTACTTGTATTCTCTGTTCTTGGAGACTGTCTTGCCTTGTATTGAGGGCCGTGTTGCGTTTTGTAACATGGAGCTCTGTATTTACCTGATTTTGAATTGCACTGTATATCTCTGTTGGTCTTGCATTGCAGCGCTCTTTACGGACGCTCTCTGAGACGGTTAAGCATTGTATGGGCCTGTGTTGCAGTTTGTGTTGTCGGTTATGTAAGAGTGCGTTGCATCGTATGGCATTAATGTTGCCAGTGTTCTCTGGTTCGGTGTTTAAGTCCATGTGGTATGGCATTGCAGTGTCAGGGTAGAGGCTGGAAGCGACTCGGAGGTCTTTACGCATGTGAGATGAAGTCGAGCTGATCGCAATTGGATTGAGAGCTAGCATGAGGTAAACTTGTAACTCAGCAATGTCTTTCCTATTGGTTTTGCAGGCACTTTGCAGCCGGCCTCCAGAAACAGTTGTGACGAGGTCTGAGGTGCAGCATGACGGGCCTCAGCAGTTGGTTGCTTTGGTGCTCATCAGTTATTGGGGTGCTCTGGAATTCTTAATTGTCACAGAGGACTCTGACTGTTATTCTTGGTTTTGGAGCGAAGTTGCAGAGGGCTGCCTGATATTCTGGGTGTGGTGTCTGTTAAGGAGGCTCGTGTTATGTTATCGCATGTGACAGAGCGGCCCAAGGTGCTTGTAGAGCATCAGGCATATTGTCATCGTGCTGCAATCGCAGCAGCTGTCAGTAGTATCTGTGCAGGGTCGAGTTATTGACACGGCGGCAGTTGAGCACATCTTGTTTCACTGAATGATGTGCCAGGGCAGTGCCACTAGTCAGATCTAGCATCGTTTTTGTGTTTGGCTACTTTGTTTTGCGGTTTGGGCTGCACTAGCAGGTGTTTCCTTGCTGACTGTTCTTGACAGTTATTCCAGGGGTTTATTTCCTGTGGCATCCTAGTTCCATTGTTTTAGTGGCATTTAGTCTCCATCGGTTACTGTGACTCAGTCCCCTGTCTTTCAGCCAGAGCCAAGGCACTCTCAAGGCGGGGCACGCCAGAGGGTCTCTGCTACGTAGCCTTAGCAGTGTTGTGTTTCTTGTCAGGCTGTGTATCTTGGTGTAGCAGTAACAGTCCTCTTGCATGGCAGTCTGGTGTCCCGAGGTCATGTGTATAGAGAGCATGTGCGTTTGAGGTAGAGATGCTTTGTGTGTTTGTATAGCAATTGTAGTAGGGGTGGAACAGTCTCAGAATGGGATGGTCCTGTGTTGATTAGCACGGCCCTTTTGGGTGGAGGTTGTATGGTTTTTTGGGGAATAGCCGGTAGCTGTGGGCCAGCAAGTTGTAGACTCTTGTCCATTGTGTCTTGCAGGTGGCACTGGGTAATTTGTATCCATGAACAAATACTTGAGTGAATTTAGTTCGAGTATACAACAATAGGCAAAGACAGAGTTGAAGTGGAAGTAGCTCAACATCTTGATCAGCATCTGGTTATGAAGGCTAACCGTTTGGGATCATGTGGAGCGGCGATGTAGTTTTGAGGTACCTGGTGGGGCACTTCCAGGGATGGCTCTCGATGTGCCGTGACCTGCTTTTGTGGCAGGCATGTGGCCAAGGGGCTATGTTCTGAGTGAGGAGTGGAATGAGTGGCTGTGAAATGAGTGGTAGATTTTGAATGTGTCTGACACTGTATGATGCTGTCAGGGTTAAATTTGTTTTTTCTTTCAGACTGTATGGGTGGCTGAGTCTATTTGTGTTGAGATATGTAGGAATTAGGAACATAGTTTTTAAAACA
This sequence comes from Opisthocomus hoazin, assembly GCF_030867145.1. NCBI lineage: Eukaryota > Metazoa > Chordata > Aves > Opisthocomiformes > Opisthocomidae > Opisthocomus > Opisthocomus hoazin. The sequence goes on along the minus strand of NC_134437.1, from coordinate 8,589,151 downwards.
AAACAAAAAAAAACCCCACCAAACCAGCTCAACTGGGGGATTTTTTTTTTTGCCTTCTCCCAGCTGGGTTTTTTTTCCCTGGTCCTGACCGCTTGTCGAGGCGATGTTTATGGCCAGTGTTCGGGCCCTAGGCAGGCTTGGGCCGGGACTTTTGCAGGCAGGGTGAATTTTGAGGCTCCCGGGAACAGCGTTCCCGAGGAGCACCACCGACACTGGGTGATGGCAGGCAGGCGGCCGAATGGATGGGGTGAGCATGTGGAGTGATTTAGTGTTGGGTGGTGTGTGGTTGATGTTTGTGTTATGGTAGCAGGTTGTTTGTGGGCTTGAGATGTATTCTTTTCCAGAGATGTAGGAGTAGCCAAACAAAAACCAAACCCTCCTAGAATTCAAAAACCCCAGCTGGGGGATTTTTTTTTTCCTTCCCCCAGCTGGGTTTTTTTTTTCCTCAGTCCCGGCCACTCTGCGAGGCGACATTCATCACCAATGTTTGGGCCGCGGGCAGGCTCGGGCCAAGGTTTTAGCAGGCAGGGTGAATTTTGAGGCTCCCGGGAACAGCGTTCCCGAGGAGCGCTGCAGACACAGGGTGATGGTAGGCAGGCGGCCAAATGCATGGGGTGAGTGTGCAGGGTGGTATGCATAGTAGGTGACTGTAAATTGTGTCTGATGGTGTGTGGTTGATGATTATGTTTCTGTAGCGGGTTGTATGTGGGCTTGAGATGTAATCTTCTCCAGAGATGTAGGAATAATTAAAAAGAAAATAACCAACTTTGAATAAAAAAACCCCAGCTGGGGGATTTTTTTTCCTTCCCCCAGCTGGGTTTTTTTTTTCCCCGGTCCCAGCCGCTCTGCGAGGCGATGTTCATGGCCAATGTTTGGGCCGCGGGCAGTCTCGGGCTGGGCTTTTGGCAGGCAGGGTGAATTTTGAGGCTCCCAGGAATAGCGTTCCCGAGGAGCACCACCGACACTGGGTGATGGCAGGCGGGTGGCCGAATGGATGGGGTGAGCATGTGGAGTGATTTAGTGTGGTAGGTGACTGCAAATTGTGTCTGACGGTGTGTGGTAGATGACTGTGTTTCTGTAGCGGGGTTGTATGTGGGCTTGAGATGTATTCTTTTCCAGAGATGTAGGAGTAGCCAAAAAAAAACCAAACCATGGTAGAACAAAAAAACCCCAGCTGGGGGATTTTTTTATCCTTCCCCCAGCTGGGTTTTGTTTTCCCCAGTCCTGGCTGCTCTGAGAGGCGGTGTTCATGGCCAATGTTTGGGCCACGGGCAGGTTCAGGCTGGGGTTTTGGCAGGCAGGGTCAATTTGTAGGCTTTGGTGAATGCTGTTTCTGGGGAGCGCTCCCCTGGAATGTTGGAATTCTATATCACTGCAGGGATGCATCTGTAGCAGACAGTCATACGAAGATGATTGAGGTTCATGGAGCAGAAGGGTGTAGGGAGTTGGATTAGATGGCAGCATTGACAAGGACTGCCATGTGTAGCAGGTTGGCCTAATAGTATTGTAGAGGGTTAGGGTTGTAAAGTGCTGTGGTCATTGTAGTTTGTGACAGAATGGCCTGTTTAAAGTTTATATGAGCATGTAGGTGGGGAAGAGGAGAGGTCATTGCGCAGAGCAGAGCTCGGTCATCGTCTGCCTGGGTGTCCAAGTAGCAGAGATGATGTTGCCTTGAGGAGGAACAATTATTTATGTGTAGCAGTGGCTCTGTGCTGAATGGAAGGGAGCAATGCAGAAAGCACGGTAGCTATAGTTTGTGGATTTACAGGTCCAATGTTGTTGAACGCTGTAATGGGGAGTTTGTAGAGTTTGATCTAAGGATCACATGGAATGAGTTAAAACGGACTAAAGTAACAGCAGCAGTGAACAGGAACAAGGCAGTACGTCCTATTGTACTATTGTAGTAAATGGTGGAAATGGAATGTGGGTAATGATAATGGAAAACATTCTTGGTGTCAGTGATGAGCCAAATGAATCTGGAAAAATGAGAGAAACTGAAGTGTAGGACAGTGAAGGATGCAGGTTACCATCCCTGCACTCAACAGACTTGGAAATGACCGTACTAAGCTAAGGGCGGCCCTCGATGTCCATAGGTAAATATACGCTTTGGGGAAAAATTGTGCTGCAGATAGTGCCAGGTATGGCCGGGGAGTATAAGGGCAGTGAATCTGTGTGTTGTAAATTACCAATTAAGGTGAAACAGGCATTTGAGGGCCAGTTCTACATCTCTTTAGTATAATGTAGCCGTCAATGGTTTGAAAGAAATCATGCATCTTACTAATTGGAGCATAGCTTAATAGCGGTAGCATAACAGCTGATGGAAGAGGGAGGAGTAGTGTGAAGGTCTCATAGAGCAATCGGTGGGTGTAACATAGGTCCAAACCGGACAGCGATGTTCATGGGACAATGGAGGTGATGAATGAACAGGGACTTGTACTGTGGAGAAAGAATCCAATGAGCTGCTAAAGGGAATTCTATTTTCGACTATTGAAGTATCCATCAGAAGTTGTAGAGTTATAAACGGTTGTGGAGACATTGTGCACCGGAAATATGTATCATGCAAAATAAAACTGGATCTTTTAATAAAATTTAATAAAGTGTAATAAAGTTTACTAAAGAGTTTTTACTTTCTGTCTCCAGTGTCTTTTATGGAGCAGTTTATTCCTCTGTGTGTAGATTCCCTCAGTAGCATTAGACTTTCTTCTTGTCTTTAAAATGTTTTGTGTTTCTCTGTCATAGCGCTGTGTGTTTTTCCTCTGTCTTTGTTCGTGTTGGATAGGTGAGTCATTTTGAATGGTAGCATTTGCAGAGAAAGCAGAAGTAGGAAATAATTTTCTTTTTTGGCAGACTCTGCGTTTGTCTTTGTTTGTCCTAGTTTTTGCTCTGCTTGTCTCAGTCACCTTTGGTTAAGACGGAGAGTAACAGTGCAAAACAAAATCTTGCTTTCAGATGTAGTTGTGATTGCTCTTTGTGTGAAGTTTGTTTTCTCCTAGCGTGTCACTCTGTTTTAATCCTATGTGTCACACTTGTCTTTGTTTTGTCTATGTCTCACAGGCTGTCTGTTTCCTCTTTGTCTCTGTCTCAGCCCTGAAATAAACTAATATTAAAGAAGGGCAAAAAAGTCTGTCTCAGCCTTTGAGTAAATATTTGTTTGCTCTTGGTTACTGTGGTTGAATGATTGTATTAAAATTGTTTTTTGAAATAATTTCAGAGCACTGCAGCTTTACACCCACCTTGGGAGTGAGGCAAATAAGAATTACTTAAATATTTTTAAAAATTACTGCCACGGTGGGTGCAAATTTCTACTGCTGCACCAGGCTCTAGTATTAGTTACATTTTAAATAAAATACTAAACCCAAATAACACTCCATACTACCACTACACCTCAATAAAGACCCCATCCCATTAATAACAGAATGAAATATACAACTAACACCACACACTTTTACCCCTACACACACAACACCAACAACTTCCTAATCCAAAATTACCTAAAAGAGCACTACATATCACACCACTACTAACCACCCACACCATACCTAACCTTAAAAGACACCCCCCAAACAGACACACCCACGTAAAACACACAACACAAACTCTGTCACACACACATCTCTGTAACAACACCACCAACCAGAAACAAGAAAATGAACTAAATGGTTCCAATTCCAACTCTATGATCCCCAAATCACCAAAAACCAGGAAAACACACACAACTTCCGCACTCCCGACTCTATGATTACCATGCAACTTCCCACATCCGGAACCGCATCTCTATGGTACAGAAGTCCTCCACAGAACAGGAACGAAATCTCTGTGGTTCCGGATGTCAACTCTATGATGCAGAAGTCCTCCAGACACCAGAAGTTGCACTCTATGGTTGCCAAACACAACTCTACGATCCCCAACTCCTCCGGAAACAGGAAACACGTAACAAGATAACAAAAACAACAAGCTCTGTGATCACAACAGCAGAGTACAACAGCCATTACTGCTCCACACACACAGAAGGAACCACTTGCACCATATACACGCACATCTACATGCAGGAAGTCCTCCAAAACACCAAAACTGATTTCCTATCACCCCAACATAATCCTATATCACCAGGAAATGCTCCCAGCATTACAATCAACCCAGAAAAACACAAATTAGGGTTACCAAACACAACATAACAATACAAACTACTATCCAAAACATACAGACATTACAGTTTGCAACCTTCACGATGATAGCACTTACAAGTTGCATTATATACTACAAGTTACACTAACCACAGGATTTAAAGCTTTAGCACTTTAGACAGTTAAGAGCTTAGGAACAATACGGTTAGGGGTTAGGTGTTGGGGTTGGGGGTTACATGTTGGGGGTTGCATGAGGGGTTAGGGTTAGAGGTTAGAGGTTAGCAGTTAGGGGTTAGGGTTCGGGATTAGCATTCAGGTTCGGGTTACGGTTCGGGTTAGGGATAGGGGTTACGGTTAGTGTTAGGGTTGGGTTAGTGGTTAGGAGTTAAGGTTAGGGTTAGGGGTACGGGTAGCTATAGGGTTAGGGTTAGAGTTATGGTTAGGGCTAGGCTTTTTAGTCTTATCGTTAGAGTTAGGATCATTAGTGTTAGGCTGAGGGGGTAGGGTTACGGTTAACTTCACGGTTACAGTTTAGGTTTAGCAGTGGGGTGAGGATTAGCGTTAGGTTCAGCGTTAGAGTTAGTATTAACACGCACTGCCACCTAAAACTCTCAACAACACACATTGCCACCTAAAAGACCCAACAACACACAATGCCACCTAAAACACAGAAATAACTTTGCCACATAAAACATACAACAACACACATGGCCACCTAGAACATGCAACAACACACATTGCCACGTAAAACAAACAACTCACTTTCCCACCTAAAAGACCCAAAAAAACACATTGCTACCTAAAACATACAAAAACATACATTGCCACCTAGAACATATAACAACACACATTGCCATCTAAAACATACAACAACACACATTGCCACCTACAACATACAACAACACACATTGCGACCTATAACATGCAAAAATAAACATTGAAACTTAAAAGACCCAAAAACACACATTGCCACCTAAAAGACAAAACAACTCACTTTGCCACGTAAAACATGCAACAACACACATGGCCACCTTGAACATGCAACAACACACATTGCCAGCTAAAAGACCCAACAATTCTCTTTGCCACTTAAAGCATAAAAAAACACACATTGCCATCTAGTACACGCAACAAAACACATTGTCAACTAAAACATACAACACACATTTCCAACCTAAAGGACATAGGAACACACATTGCCACCAAGAAAATACAACAACTCACTTAGCCAGGTAAAACATAAAACAACTCAATTTGACACCTAAAGCACCCAACAACACAAATTGCCACCGAAAACATACAACACCACACATTGCCACCTATAACACCCAACAACACACATTGCCACCTAAAACATACATAACACACATTGCCTCCTAAAACATACAACAACACACATTGCCACCTAAAACATGCAACAACGCACATTGCCACTTCAAGACACAACAACTCACTTCACCACTTAAAACTTAAAACAACACACATGGCGACCTTGAACATGCAACAACACACATTGCCACCTAAATATACAACTCACTTTGCTACCTAAATGACACAACACACATTGCCACCTAAAAGGCACAACAACAGACATTTCCACATAAAAGACCCAAATGCACACATTGCCACCTAAAAAACCAAAAAACTCACTTTGCCACGTAAAAGACCCAGCACCACACATTGCCACCTAAAATACACCACAACACACATTGCCACCCATAACATACAAATCACTTTCCCACCTAAAAACCCAAAAACACACATTGCCACGTACAACATACAACAACACACATTGCCACCTAGAACATTCAACAACTCACTTTGCCACCTAAATTACCAAACAACACACATTGCCACCTAGAAAACCAAACAACTCACTTTGCCACCTAAAAGACCCAACAACACACAATGCCACCTAAAATATAGAACTCACTTTGCCACCTAAAACACCCAACACACATTGCCATCTAAAAGACCCAACAACACACATTGCCACCTAGAACATATAACAACACACATTGCCATCTAAAACATACAACACACATTGGCACCTACAACATACAACAACAAACATTGCCACGTAGAACAAGCAACAACACACATTGCCACCTAAAAAATAAAACTCATTTTACCACCTAAAGACCCAACAACATACATTGCCACCTAAACGACCTAACACACATTGCCACCTACAACATAATACAACTCACTTTACCACCTAAAACATACAAGAAAACACACTGCCACCTACAACATACAACAACTCACTTTGCCACCTAAAAAACGCAACAACACACTTTGCCACCTAGAATATACAACAACACACATTGCCACATAAAAGTCCCAACAACACACATTGACACCTAAAAGACCCAAGAATACATATTGCCGCCTAAAAGGCCAAACAACACACATTGGCACCTAAAAGAGCAAACAGTTCACTTTGCCACCTAAAAGACCAACAACACACATTGACACATAAAAGACAAGACAACACACTTTAGCCACCTAAAATACCCAATACACATTGCCACCTAAGACATAAAACAACACACATTGCAACCTAAAACGTACAACACACATTGCCACCTATAATCCTACAACAAACATTGCCACCTACAAAATACAGCAACAAATATTGCCACCTAAACCACACAACACACATTGCCACCTAAAAGACCCAACAACACACATTGCCACCTACAATATGCAAACCACTTTGCCATCTAAAAACCCAACAACACACATTGCCACATAAAAGACCCCACAATGTACATTACCACCTAAAATACCCAAGAACACACAATGCCACCTAAATGACCCAACAACACACACTGCCATCTATAAGATACAAAAACACACTTTGCCACCTAAAACATACAACAACACATATTGCCACCTAAAACATACAACACACATTGCCACCTAAAAGAACGAACAACTCACTTTGCCACCTAAAAGACCCAAAACACACATTGCGTCATAAAAGAATCAACAACTCAACTCTCCACCTAACAGAGCCAACAACAAACATTGCCATCTACAAGACAGAACAACACACATTGCCACATAAAGGACGCAACAAATCAGCTTGCCACCAAAAAGACCCAACACACATTGACTCCTAAATACACAACAACTCAGCTTGCCACCTAAAAGACACAGCAACACACATTGCCAGCTAAAAGACCGAACAATACACATTGCCCCCAAAACATACAACACACATTGCCACCTAAACGACAGAACAACACAGATTGCAACCTAAAACATACCACAACACACATTTACACCTACAACATACTACAACACACAATACCACCTACAACATACAATAACACACATTGACACCTAAAAGACCCAACAACACACATTTCCACCTAAAATATCGAACAACACATATTACCACCTAAAAGACCCAACAATACATATTGCCAGATAACAGACACAACAAAACACATTGCCACCTAAAAGACCCAACAACACACATTGCCACCTAAAACATACAACAAAACACATTGCCACCTAAAGCATAAAACAACACACGTTGCCACCTAAAACATACAACACCACACATTGCCTCCTAAAACATACAATAACACACACTGACACCTAAAAGACCAACCAACTCACTTTGCCACCTAAAAGACCCAACAACACACATTGCCACACAAAAACATAAAACAACACACATTGCCATCTAAAACATACAACATCACATGTTGTCACCTAAAACATACAAGACACATTGCCACTGAAAAGACCCAACAACTCACTTTGCCACCTGAATGACCCAACAACACACATTGACTCCTAAAAGACCCAAAAACTCAACTTGCCACCGAACAGACCCAACAACACACATTGCCACCTAAAACATACAACAATACACATTGCCACCTAAAAGTCACAACATATTAGCTTGCCACCTCAAAGACCCAACTACACACATTGACTCCTACAAGACTAGAAAACTCAACTTGCACCTAAAAGACCCAGCAACACACATTGCCACTTAAAAGACCCAGCACACACATTACCACCTAGAACTTACAACAGACATTGCCACATAAAACATACAACAAACATTCCCACCTACAACATACAAAAAACTCACCTTCCCACCTAAAAGACCCAACAGCACACATTGCCACCTAAAAGACCCAACAACACACATTAGCACCTAAAACATAAAACAACACACATTGTCACCTAAAACACCCAACAATACATATTGCCTGCTAAAAGACCAAGCAACTCACTTTGCCACCAAAAAGACCCAACAAATAACTTTGCCAGCTTACATACCCAACAACACACATTGCCACCTAAAAGACCCAACAACACACATTGCCACCTAAAACATAAAACAACACACATTGCCACCTAAAACATACAACAACACACATTGCCACCTAAAAGACCCAATAATACATATTGCCCGCTAAAAGACCAACCAACTCACTTTGCCACCTCAAAGACCCAACAACACACATTGCCATCTAAAACATTCAAAAACACACGTTGCCACCTAAAAAATACATCAACACACATTGTCACCTAAAACACCCAACAATACATATTGCCTCCTAAAAGACCAACCAACTCACTTTGCAATCTAAAAGACCCAATAACTACCTTTGCCAGCTAAAAGACCCAACAACACACATTGCCACCTAAAAAACCCAACAGAGCATATTGCCACATAAAAGACCCAACGACACACATTTCCACCTGAAAGACCCAACAACAGACATTGGCACCTAAAACATAAAACAACAAACATTGCCACCTAAAACATACAACAACATACATTGCCACCTAAAAGACCCAGCAACTCACTATGCCACCTAAGAGACCCATCATCACACATTGCCTCATAAAAGACCCAACAACCACACATTGCCACTTAAAACATACAACACATATTGCCACTTAAAATATTCAACAACTCACTTTGCCACCTAAAAGACCCAACAACACACATTGCCACCTAAAACATAGAACAACACACGTTGTCACCTAAAAGAGCCAACAATACATATATCCTCCTAAAAGACCAACCAACTCACTTTGCCACCTAAAACACAAACCAACACACATTGCCACCTAAAACATACAACACTCATTGCCTCCTAAAACGTACAAGACATAGTGCCACGTAATAAACCCAACAATACATCTTGCCCCCTAAAAGACCCAACAACACACATTGCAACCTAACAGACCCAACAATACATATTTCCACATAAAATACCCAACAAAACACATTGCCACCTGAAAGACCCAACAACACACATTGCCACCTAAAACATACAACAACACACATTGCCACCTGGAACATACAACAACACACATTGCCACCTAAAAGACCCAGCAACTCACTTTCCCACCTAAAAGGCCCATCATCACACATTGCCTCCTAAAAGACCACACAACACACATTGCCACCTAAAACATACAACACACATTGCCACCTAAAATACACAACAAGTCACTTTGCCACCTAAAAGACCCATCAACACACACTGACTCTTAAAAGACCCAACAACACACATTGCCAACTAAAACATACAACAACAGATATTGCCTCCTAAAAGACCCCAAAACACATATTGCCTCCTAAAATACCAAACAACACACAATGCCACCTAAAACATACAACACTTTGCCACCTAAAACATACAACAACACTTTGCCACCTAAAACATACAACAACACATATTGCCATCTAAAACATACAACACACATTGCCACCTAAAAGAACGAACAACTCACTTTGCCACCTAAAAGACCCAAAACACACATTGCGTCATAAAAGAATCAACAACTCAACTCTCCACCTAACAGAGCCAACAACAAACATTGCCATCTACAAGACAGAACAACACACATTGCCACATAAAGGACGCAACAAATCAGCTTGCCACCAAAAAGACCCAACACACATTGACTCCTAAATACACAACAACTCAGCTTGCCACCTAAAAGACACAGCAACACACATTGCCAGCTAAAAGACCGAACAATACACATTGCCCCCAAAACATACAACACACATTGCCACCTAAACGACAGAACAACACAGATTGCAACCTAAAACATACCACAACACACATTTACACCTACAACATACTACAACACACAATACCACCTACAACATACAATAACACACATTGACACCTAAAAGACCCAACAACACACATTTCCACCTAAAATATCGAACAACACATATTACCACCTAAAAGACCCAACAATACATATTGCCACCTATATGACCCAGCAACAAACTTTGCCAACTAAAAGACACAACACACATTGCCCCCTAAAACATACCAGAACACACATTGCCACCTAAAACATACAATAACACTCATTGTCACCTAAAACATACAAGACATAGTGCCACGTACTAATCCCAACAATACATATTGCCACATAAAAGACCCAACAACTCACTTTGCCACATGAAATACCCAAAAACACACATTGCCAGCTAAAACATACAACAACACACATTGTCACCTAAAACATACAACAACACACATTGCCACCTAAAAGACCCAGCAACTCACTTTGTCACCTAAAAGACCCGTCATCACACATTGCCTCCTAAAAGAACCAACAACTCAACTTGCCACCTTAAATACACAACAATACACATTGCCACATAAATGACCCAACAGAACACATTGCCACCTAAAAGAACCAATAATACATATTGCCACATAAAAGACCCAACAACACACATTGCCACCTAAAACATACAACAACACACATTGCCACCTAAAACATACAAGAACACACGTTGCCACCTAAAAGACCCAAGAATATACTTTGCCATCTAAACAACCCACATACTCACTTTCCCACCTAAAAGACACAACAACACACATTGTCACCTAAAAGACCCAACAACACACTTTAGGACCTAAAAAATACAAGAACACACATTGCCTCCTCAAACATACAATAACACACGCTGTCACCTAGAAGACCAACCAACTCACTTTGCCACATAAAAGACCCAACAACACACATTGCCACCTAAAACATACAACAACACACATTGCCATCTAAAAGACCCAACAATACATATTGCTTGCTAAAAGACTAACCAATTCACTTTGCCTCCTAAAACATACAACAAAACAAATTGCCACCTAAAAGACCCAACAACACACATTGCCACCTAAAAGACACAACAACAGACATTGCCACCTAAAACATACAACAACACACACTGCCATCTAAAAGACCGAGAACCACACATTGCCACCTAAAAGACCCAACAACACACATTGCCTCCTAAAATACCCATCAACACACATTGCAACTTAAAAAACCCAACAACACACATTCCCACATAAAAGACCCAAAAAAACACATTGCCACCTAAAAGACCCCAAAAAACACCTTGCCACCTAAACCAGAGAAGAACACACATGGCCCCTTAAAACATACAATACACATTGCCACCCAAAACACCCAACAAATCAGCTTGCCACCTAAAAGACACAGCAACACACTTTGACTTTAAAAAAGCAAAAAAACTCAACTTGCCACCTAAAAAACCCAACAACACACATTGCCACCTAGAAGACCTAACAACACACATTACCACCTAAAACATACAACAACATATATTGCCACGTAAAAGACCCAAGAATACATATTGTCACATAAAATACCCAAAAAGACACACTGCCACATAAAAAATCCAACAACACACATTGCCACCTAAAACATACAACAACACACATTGCCACCTAATAGACCCAAAAAGATGTATTGCGTCCTAAACTACCCAACAACACACCTTGCCACCTAAAAGACCCAACAAATCAGCTTGCTACCTAAAAGACCCAAAAACACACATTGCCAGCTAAAGGTCCAAACAACACACATTGCCACCAAAAACATACCGCAACACACATTGCCACCTATAACTTAAAAAAACACACATTGCCACCTACAATACCCAACAACACACATTACCACGTGGAACACCCAACAACACACACTGAGTCCTAAAAGACCCAAAAACTCAATTTGCCACCTAAAAGACCCATAAAACACACATTGCCACCTAAAAGACCCAACAACACACATTGCCACGTAAAAGACCCAACAACACACATTGTTACCTAAAACATAAAAAAACACACATTGCCACGTAAAACATACAACAACACACATGGCCACGTAAAAGACCCAAAAACACACATTGCCACTAAAAACATACAACACCACCTATAGTCACCTAAAAGACCCAACAATACATATTGCCACGTGAAATACCGAAGAACACACACTGGCACCTAAAAGACCCAGCAGCACACATTGCCACCTAAATCATACAACAACACATATTGCCACATAAAAGACCCAAAAATACATATTGCCTCCTAAAATACCCAACAGCACACTTTGTCACCTAGAAGACCCACAACCCACATTGCCTCCTAAATGACCCAACAACACAACTTTCGACACACAGACCCAACAACACTCATTGCCATCTACAAAGTACAACAACACATATTGCCACCTAAAACATACAACAACACACATAGCCACCTAAAAGACCCAAAAACTCAGCTTGTCACCTAAAAGACCCAACAACACACATTGCCACATAAAACACCACCAAACTCAACTTGCACATAAAGGACCCAGCAACCAACAACGCCACCTAAAAGACCCAACAACGCACATTGCCACCTAAAAGAGCCAACAATATACTTTGCCACCTAAATGTCCCAAATACTCACTTTGCAACTAAAAGAATCAGCTACTCACTTTGCCACCTAAAAGACCCAAAAACACACATTGCCACTTGAAAGACCCAACAACACACATTACCACCTAGAACATACAACAACAGACATTGCCCCTAAAACATACAACAACACATATTGCCACGTAAAAGACCCAGCAATACATATTGTCACGTCAAATACCCAACAACACACAATGGCACCTAAAAGACCCAACAACATAGATTACCACCTAAAACATACAACAACACACATTGCCACCTAAAAGACCCAACAATGCATATTGCCACTTAAAAGACCCAACAACAGACATTGCCACCTGAAATATACCATAACACACATTGCCACCTAAAAGATCCAACAATACATATTGCCACCTAAAAGACCCAACAACACAAATTGCCACCTAAAACATACAACAACACACATTGCCATCTAAAACATAACACATATTGCCACCATCCAGACACAAAAATTCATATTGATACCGACAAGACCCAAAAACACACATTGCCACCTAAAAGGGCCAAAACACACAACAACACACATTGCCACCTAAAACATACAACAACACACATTGCCTCCTGAAACATACAATAACACATATTGCCACGTAAAAGACTCAACTGCACACATTGCCACCTAAAACATACAACACATATGGCCACCTAAAAGACCCAACAGTACATATTGCCACCTACAAGACCCAACAACGTACTTTGCCTCCTAAAAGACAAAACAACACACATTGCCACCTAAAATATAGAATAACACACTTTGCCACGTAAACGACCCAACAATATACTTTACCACCTAGAAGACCCAACTACTCACTTTGTTACCTAAAAGACCCAACTTCTCACTTTGCCATTTAAAAACCCAAGAACACACATTGTTACATAAAAGACCGAACAACACACATTGCCACCTAAAAGACCAAGCAACACACATTGCCACATAAAATATACCACAACACACATTTCCACCTAAAACATGCAACAACACACATTGCCACCTAAAAGACCCAGCATCTCACTTTACCACCTAAAAGACCCAACAAGACACATTGCCACCTAAAAATCCCAAAATTACCTATTGCCACCTAAATTACCCAACAACACACATTGCCTCCTAAAAAACCCAGTAACACAACTTGCGACCTAACAGACCCAACAACACACATTGCCACCTAAAACATACAACAACACATATGGCCACCTAAAACATAGAACAACACACATCGCCACTAAAAAGACCCAGCAACACACATTGACTCCTAAAAGACCCAAAAACTCAACTTGACACCTAAAAGACCCGACAACACACATTGCCACATAAAAGACCAAGCAACACACATTGCCACCTAAAAGACAAAGCAACACACATTGCCACCTAAAAGACCAAGCAACACACATTGCCACCAAAAACATACAACACATATCGCCACCTAAAAAACCATCGAACTCACTTTGCCACCTAAAAGACCCAACAACACATATTGCCAGCTAAAAGACCCAACAATATACTTTGCCACCTAAAAGACCCAACAACTCACTTTGCCACCTAAAACAACCAACCACACACATTGCCACCTAAAAGACCTACGAACACACATTGCCACCTTAGACATACAATAACACACATTACAACCTAAAAGACTTAGGAACACACATTGCCAGATAAAACATGAAACAACGCACATTGACACCTAAAAGACCCAATAACTCACTTTGCCACCTAAAACATACAGCAACACACCAAGTTACCTATAAGACCCTACAACACACATTGCAACCTAGAACATGCAGCAACACATATAGCCCCTTTAAAATCACAATAACACACATGGCCAACTAGAAGACCAAATAAGTCACTTTGCGTCCTAAAAGACCCAACAACACACATTGCCACCTAGAACATGCAACAACACACATTGATATCTAAAACACACAAAAACACACATTGCCACCTAAAAGACCCAACACCGCACTTTGTCACCTAAAAGACCCAACACCACACATTGCCACCTACAAGACCCTACAACACTCATTGTATGTTTTAGGTGGTAATGTGTGGTGTTGATTCCTTCAGGAGGCAAAGTGACTTCTTGGGTCTTTTAGGTGGCAAAGTGTGTTGTTGAGTCATTTAGGTAGCAATGTCTGTTGTTTTATGTTTTAGGTTGCAATGTGTGTTGTTGTGTCTTTTAGATGTCAATGTGTGTCACTGTACGTTTTAGGGGCCAGTGTGTTTTTTTGCATGTTATAGATGGCGATGTGTGTTGTTGTATTTCTTAAGTGTCAATGTGTGCTGAGGATTCTTTTAGGTGGCAATGTGTGTTGCTGGGTCTTTTAGATCGCAGTCTCAGTTTATGAGTGTTTTCGGTGGCAAGGTCTATTGTTGGGTCTTTCAGGTGGGAATTTGAGTTCTTGTATGTTTTAGATTGCACTGTGTGTTGTTGTATGTTGTAGGTGGCAAGCTGTGTTGTTGCATGTTCTAGGTGACAATCTGTGTTGTTCTGTGTTTTAGGTGGCAAAGTGAGTTGTTTGGTCTATTAGGTGCCAAAGTGAGTTGATGTATGTTTTAGGTTCCAAAGTGAGTTATTACGTGGCATTATGTGTTGTTATATGTTTTCGGTGGCAATGTGTGTTGGTTTGTCTTTTAGGTGGCAAAGTGTGTTGTTGGGTCTTTTAGGTGGCAATGTGTGTTGTGCCTTTTAGGTGGCAAATTGACTTCGCCGGTCTTATAGGTGGCAATCTGTGTTTTTGTATGTTTTGGGGGCAATGTGTGTTGTTGTATGTTTTAGGTGGCAATGTGTGTTGTGTCTTTCAGGTTTCAATGTGTGTTGCTGGGTCATGTAGGTGGCAATTTGTGTGTTTGTATGTTTTTGGTGGCAATATGTGTTGTATATTTTAGGTGGCAATGTGTGTTGGGTCTTTTAGGTGGCAAATTGAGTTGGTTGGTCTTTCAGTTAACAGTGTCTATTATTGTATGTTTTAGGAGGCAATGTGTGTTGTTGTATGTTTTAGGTGCTAATGTGTGTTGTTGGGACTTTTTGGTGGCAATGTGTGCTGTAGGGTCTTTTAGGTGGGAAAGTGAGTTTTTGTATGTTGTAGGTGGCAATGTGTGTTTTACGTTTTAGTTGGCAATGTGTGTTCTATGTTCTAGATGGTAATGTGTGTTGTTGGGTCTTTTCAGTGGCAATGTGTGTTGTTGGGTCTTTTAGGTGGTAAAGTGAGTATCTGGGCCTTTTACGTGGCAAAGTATATAGTTGGGTCTTTTAGGTGACAACGTGTGTTGTTGTATATTTTAGGTGGCAGTGTGTGTGGTTGGTTCTTTTAGGTGGCAATGTGTGTTGATGAGTCTTTTCAGTGGCAAAGTGAGTTGTTGGGTCTTTTAGGTGGCAACGTGTGTTGTATGTTTTAGGTGGCAATGTGTGTTTTGAAGTTTTTTAGGTGGCAAAGTGTGTTGTATGTTTTAGGTGGTAACGTGTGTTTTATGTGTTGGTGGCAATGTGTGTTGTGGTATGTTTTAGGTGTCAATGTGTGTTGTTCGGTCTTTTAGGTGGCAATGTGTGTTGTTGTGTCTTTTATGTGGCAAGTTGAGTTTTTTGGTGTTTTAGCAGTCATTGTGTGTTGTTGGGTCTTTTAGGTGGCAATATGTATTGTTCGGTCTTTTACGTGGCACTATGTGTTTCATGTTTTCGTAGGCAGTATGTATTGTTGGGTCTTCTAGGTGACAATGTGCGTGATTGTATGTTTAAGGTGGCAATGTGCGTTGTATGTTTAAGGTGGCAATGTGTGTTGCTGTATGTTTTAGGTGGTAATGTGTGTTGTTGGGTATTTTAGGTGGCAATATCTGCTGTTTTTGGAACTTTTACATGGCAAAGTGAGTTGTATATTGTAGGTGGCAATGTCTGTTATTGTATGTTTTAGGTGGCAATGTGTGTTCTTGTATGTTCTGGTGGCAAAGCGTGTTCTTGGGTCTTTTAAGTGGCGATGTGTGTTGTTGGGTCTTTTAGGTGGCATAGTGAGTAGTTGGGTATTTTAGATTGCAAAGTATATTGTTGGGTATTTTATGTGGCAAAGTATATTCTTGGGTCTTTTAAGTGGCAATGTGTATTGTTGTATGTTTTAGGTGGATATGTATGTTGTTGGGTCTTTTAGGTGACAATATGTATGGTTGGGTCTTTTACGTGGCATTATGTGTTGTATGTTTTAGGTGGCAATGTGTGTTGGTTTGTCGTTAAGGTGGCAATGTGTTTTGTTGGGTCTTTTAGGTGGCAATGTGTGTTCTTGAGTCTTTTAGGTGGCCAGTTGAGTAGTTGGGTCTTTTAGCAGTCAATGTGTGTTGTTGGGTCCTTTAGGTTACAAGCTGATATGTTCGGGCTTTTAGGTGGTTATGTGTGTTGTTGTATGTTGTAGATGGCAATGTCTGTTGTTGGGTATTTTAGGAGGCAATATGTATTCTTGGGACTTTGACGCCGCAATATGTGTTGTTTTATGTATTAGGTGGCAATGTGTGTTGAGTCTTTTAGCTGGCAATGTGTGTTTTGGGGCCTTTTACGTGGCACTGTGTTTTATTGGGTATTTTAAGTGGCAATGTGTATTGTTGGGTCTTTTACGTGGCAATATGTGTTGTTGTATGTTTTTGGTGGCAATGTGAGTTGTTCTATGAGTTACGTGGCAATGTGTGTTGTTGTATCTTATAGATGGCAATGTGTGTTGTTCGGTATTTTAGGAGGAAATATGTATTGTTGGGTCTTTTACGTGGCAATATGTGTTGTTGTATGTTTTGGGTGGCTATGTATGTTGAGTCTTTTAGGTGGCGGTGTGTGTTATTGGGTCTTTTAGCTGGCAAAGTGATTTCTTGGGTCTTTTAGGTGTCAATATTTATTCTCGTATGTTTTAGGTGGCAATATGTGTTGTATGTGTTAAGTGGCAATCTGTGTTGTTGGGTCTTTCAGGTGGCAATGTGTATTGTTGGGTCTTTCAGGTGGCAATGTGTGTTGTTGGGTCTTTTAGGAGTCATTTTGTGTTGCTGGGTGTTTTATGTGGCAATATGTATTGTTGGGTCTTTTAGGCGGCAATGCGTGTTGTTGGGTCTTTTAGGTGGCAATATGTATTAACATGTTTTAGGTGGCAATGTGTGTTGTTGGGTCTTTGACGTGGCAATGTGTGTTGTTGGGTCTTTTAGGTGGCAAAATGAGTTGGTTGGTCTTTCAGGAGGCAATATGTATTGCTGGGTCTTTTAGGTGGCACTGCGTGTTGTTGAGTCTTTTATGTGGCAATGTGTGTTGTTCGGTCCTTTTGGGTGGCAATGTGAGTTGTTGGGTCTTTGAGGAGGCAATGTTTGTTGTTGGGTCTTTTAGCTGTCAATATGTTTTACATGTTTTAGGTGGCAAATTGAGTTGTTGGGTCTTTTAGGAGGCAATGTGTGTTGCTGGGTCTTTTAGGAGGCAGTATGTATTGTTTGGTCTTTTACGTGGTAATATGTGTTCTATGTTTTAGGTGGCAAGTTGAGTTGTTGGGTCATTTAGGTGGCAACATGTGCTGTTGTATGTTTTAGGTGGGCATGTGTGTTGTTGGGTCTTTTAGGAGGCAATGTGTGTTGCTGGGTCTTTTATGTGGCAATATGTATTGTTGGGTCTTTTAGTTGGCAATGTGTGTTGTCGTATATTTCAGCTGGCAATGAGTGTTCTTGGGTCTTTTATGTGGCAATATGTGTTATATGTTTTAGGCGGCAATGTGTGTTGTTGGGTCTTTTAGGTGGCAATGTGTGTTGTTGGGTCTTTTAGGTGGCAATATGTGTTACATGATTTAGGTGCAATGTGTGTTGTTGAGTCTTTGAGATGGCAATGTGTGTTTTTGGGTCTTTTAGGTGGTAAAATGAGTTGGTTGGTCTTTTAGGAGGCACTATGTATTGCTGGGTCTTTTAACTGGAAATGTGAGTTGTTGGGTTTTTTATGTGGCAATCTGTATTGTTGGGTCTTTTATGCGGCAATGCGTGTTGGTGTATGTTTCACGTGGCAATGTGTGTTTTTAGGTCTTTCAGTAGTCAATGTGTGTTGCTGGGTCTTTTGTGTGGCAATATGTATTGTTGAATATTTTAGGTGGTAATGCATGTTGTTGTATGTTTTAGGTGGCAAATTGAGTTCTTGGGTCTTTTAGGAGTCAACGTGTGTTGCTGGGTCTTTTATGTGGCAATATGTATTGTTGGGTCTTTTAGTTGGCAATGTGTGTTGTATGTTTCAGCTGGCAATGTGTGCTCTTGGGTCTTTTATGTGGCAATATGTGTTATATGTTTTAGGAGGCAATGTGTGTTGATGGTTTTTTATGTGTCAATGTGTGTTGTTGGGACTTTTAGGTGGCAATGTGTGTTGTTCTTTATTTCAGGTGACAAGTTGAGTTGTTGGGTCTTTTAGGTGGCAATGTGTGTTGATGGGTCTTTTAGGTGGCAAAGTGAGTTGTTGGGTCTTTAACGTGGCAAGCTGAGTTCTTGGGTCTTTTGGAAGGCAATGTCAGCTGTTGCGTCTCTTACGTGTCAAAGTGAGTTGTTTGGTCTTTTAGGTGGCAATGTGTGTTGTTGTATATTTTAGGTGGCAATGTGTGTTGATGGGTCTTTTAGGTGGCAAATTGTGTTGTTGAGTCTTTTAGGTGGCAACGTGTGCTGTAGTATGTTTTAGAGGGCAATGTGTGGTTTTGGGTCTTTTAGGTGGCAACGTGTCTTGTTGGGTATTTTATGTGGCAAGTTGAGTTGTTGGGTCTTTTAGGTGGCAATGTGTCTTCATGGGTCTTTTAGTTTGCAATGTCTGTTTTTAGGTCTTTTAGTTTGCAATGTGTGTTTTTCTACGTTTCAGGTGGCAATCTCTGTTCCTGGGTCTTTTATGTGGCTATATGTTTTGTTGTGTCTTTTAGGTGGCAAAGTGAGTTGTTGGGTCTTTTAAGTGGCAATGTGTGTTGTTGGGTCTTTTAGGAGGCAGTATGTATTGTTTGGTCTTTTACGTGGTAATATGTGTTGTTCTATGTTTTAGGTGGCAAGTTGAGTTGTTGGGTCATTTAGGTGGCAACATGTGCTGTTGTATGTTTTAGGTGGGCATGTGTGTTGTTGGGTCTTTTAGGAGTCAATGTGTGTTGCTGCGTGTTTTATGTGGCAATATGTATTGTTGGGTCTTTTACGTGGCAATGCGTGTTGTATGTTTCACGTGGCAATGTGTGTTGTTAGGTCTTTTAGCAGTCAATGTGTGTTGCTGGGTCTTTTGTGTGGCAATATGTATTGTTGAGTCTTTTAGGTGGCAATGCGTGTTTTTCTATGTTTTAGGTGGCAATGTGTGTTGTTGGGTCTTTTAGGAGGCAGTATGTATTGTTGGGTCTTTTACGTGGTAATATGTGTTGTTCTATGTTTTAGGTGGCAAGTTGAGTTGTTGGGTCTTTTAGGTGGCAACATGTGCTGTTGTATGTTTTAGGTGGCAATGTGAGTTGTTGGGTCTTTTAGGAGTCAGTGTGTGTTGCTGGGTGTTTTATGTGGCAATATGTCTTTTTGAGTCTTTTAGGAGTCAATGTGTGTTGCTGGGTGTTTTATGTGGCAATATGTATTGTTGTGTCTTTTAGGTGGCAATGCGTGTTGGTGTATGTTTCACGTGGCAATGTGTGTTGTTAGGTCTTTTAGGAGTCAATGTGTGTTGCTGGGTCTTTTGTATGACAATATGTATTGTTGAGTCTTTTAGGTGGTAATGCCTGTTGTATGTTTTAGGTGGCAATGTGTATTGTTGGGTCTTTTACGTGGCAATATGTGTTACATGTTTTAGGTGGCAAATTGAGTTGTTGGGTCTTTTAGGAGTCAACGTGTGTTGCTGGGTCTTTTATGTGGCAATATGTATTGTTGGGTCTTTTAGTTGGCAATGTGTGTTGTTGTATGTTTCAGCTGGCAATGTGTGTTCTTGGGTCTTTTCTAAGGCAATATGTGTTATATGTTTTAGGAGGCAATGTGTGTTGTTCTTTCTTTTAGGTGGCAACTTGTGCTGTTGTATGTTATAGATGGCAATGTGTGTTGTAGTATGTTTTAGGTGGCAATGTGTGTTGTAGGGTCTTTTAAGTGGCAATGTGTGTTGTTGGGTCTTTTATAAGGCAATATGTATTGTTGGGTCTTTTACGTGGTAATATGTGTTGTTCTATGTTTTAGGTGGCAAGTTGAGTTGTTGAGTCTTTTAGGTGGCAACGTGTGCTGTTGTATGTTTTAGGTGGCAATGCGTGTTGTTGTATGTTTTAAGTGGCAATCTGTGTTGTTGGGTCTCTTAAGTGGCAATGTGTGTTGTTGGGTCTTTTAGGAGGCAATATATATTGTTAGGTCTTTTACGTGGTAATATGTGTTGTATGTTTTAGGTGGCAATGTGTGGCTTTGTGTCTTTTACGTGGCAATGTGTGTTGTTGGGTATTTTAGGTGGCAAGTTGAGTTGTTGGGTCTTTTAGGAGGCTATGTGTGTTGATGGGTCTTTTAGGTGGCAAATTGAGTTGTTGGGTCTTTTAGGAGTCAATGTGTGTTGCTGGCTCTTTTATGTGGCAATACGTAATGTTGGGTTTTTAGTTGGCAATGTGTGTTGTATGTTTCAGCTGGCAATGTGTGTTGTTGGGTCTTTTAGGTGGCAGTGTGTCTTCTTGGGTCTTTTAAGTGGGAAAATGAGTTGGTTTGTCTTTCAGGAGGCAATATGTATTGCTGGGTCTTTTAGGTGACAATGTGTGTTGTTCGGTCATTTAGGTGGCAATGTGTGTTGATGGGTGTTTTGGGTGGCAAAGTGAGTTGTTGGGTCTTTGACATGGCAATGTGTGTTGTTGTATGTTTTAGGTGGCAATGTGTGTTGCTGTGTATTTTAGGAGGCAATACATTGTTGGGTCTTTCAGGTGGCAAGTGAGTTGTTGCGTCTCTTAGGTGGCAATATGTATGGTTGGGTCTTTTACATGGTAATATGTGTTGTTCTGAGTTTTAGGTGGCAATGTGTGGTTTTAGGTCTTTCAGTTTGCAACGTATGTTTTTAGGTCTTTTAGTTTGCAATGTGTGTTTTTGTATGTTTCACATGGAAATCTCTGTTCTTGGGTCTTTTATGTGGCTATACGTTTTGTTGTATCTTTTAGATGGCAAAGAGAGTTGTTGGGGCTTTCAGGTGGCAACGTGTGCTGTTGTATGTTTTATGTGGCAATGTGTGTTGTTGGGTCTTTTAGGAGTCAATTTGTGTTGCTGGGTGTTTTATGTGGCAATATGTATTGTTGGGTCTTTTAGGCGGCAATGCGTGTTGTTGGGTCTTTTAGGTGGCAATGTGTGTTGTTGAGTCTTTCAGGAGGCAATATGTATTTTTGGGTCTTCTACGTGGTAATATGTGTTGTATGTTTTAAGTGGCAATCTGTGTTGTTGGGTCTTTTAAGTGGCAATGTGTGTTGTTGGGTCTTTTAGGAGGCAATATATATTGTTAGGTCTTTTACGTGGTAATATGTGTTGTTGTATGTTTTAGGTGGCAATGTGTGGTTTTCTGTCTTTTACGTGGCAATGTGTGTTGATGGGTCTTTTAGGTGGCAAATTGAGTTGTTGGCTGTTTTAGGAGTCAATGTGTGTTACTACCTCTTTTATGTGGCAGTACGTATTGTTAGGTCTTTTAGGCATCAATGCGTGTGGTTGGGTCTTTTAGCTGGCAATGTGTGTTGTTGGGTCTTTGAAGTGGCAATGTGTGTTGTTGGGTCTTTTTGGTTGCAAAATGAGTTGGTTGGTCTTTTAGGAGGCAATGTGTGTTGTTGGGTCTTTTAGGTGGCAAAATGAGTTGGTTGGTCTTTTAGGAGGCAATATGTACTGCTGGGTCTTTACGGTGGCAATGTGTGTTGTTCAGTCTTTTAGGTGGCAATGTGTGTTGTTCGGTATTTCAGGTGGCAAGTTGAGTTGTTGGGTCTTTTAGGTGGCAATGTGTGTTGTTGTATGTTTTAGGTGGCAATGTATGTTGTTGAGTCTTTACCGCGGCAAGCTGAATTCTAGGGTCTTTTGGGAGGATATGTCTTCTGTTGCGTCTCTTACGTGTCAAAGTGAGTTGTTGGGTCTTTTAGGTGGCAACATGTGCTGTTGTATGTTTTAGGTGGCAATGTGAGTTGTTGGGTCTTTTAGGAGTCAGTGTGTGTTGCTGGGTGTTTTATGTGGCAATATGTCTTTTTGAGTCTTTTAGGAGTCAATGTGTGTTGCTGGGTGTTTTATGTGGCAATATGTATTGTTGTGTCTTTTAGGTGGCAATGCGTGTTGGTGTATGTTTCACGTGGCAATGTGTGTTGTTAGGTCTTTTAGGAGTCAATGTGTGTTGCTGGGTCTTTTGTATGACAATATGTATTGTTGAGTCTTTTAGGTGGTAATGCCTGTTGTATGTTTTAGGTGGCAATGTGTATTGTTGGGTCTTTTACGTGGCAATATGTGTTACATGTTTTAGGTGGCAAATTGAGTTGTTGGGTCTTTTAGGAGTCAACGTGTGTTGCTGGGTCTTTTATGTGGCAATATGTATTGTTGGGTCTTTTAGTTGGCAATGTGTGTTGTTGTATGTTTCAGCTGGCAATGTGTGTTCTTGGGTCTTTTCTAAGGCAATATGTGTTATATGTTTTAGGAGGCAATGTGTGTTGTTCTTTCTTTTAGGTGGCAACTTGTGCTGTTGTATGTTATAGGTGGCAATGTGTGTTGTAGGGTCTTTTAAGTGGCAATGTGTGTTGTTGGGTCTTTTATAAGGCAATATGTATTGTTGGGTCTTTTACGTGGTAATATGTGTTGTTCTATGTTTTAGGTGGCAAGTTGAGTTGTTGAGTCTTTTAGGTGGCAACGTGTGCTGTTGTATGTTTTAGGTGGCAATGCGTGTTGTTGTATGTTTTAAGTGGCAATCTGTGTTGTTGGGTCTCTTAAGTGGCAATGTGTGTTGTTGGGTCTTTTAGGAGGCAATATATATTGTTAGGTCTTTTACGTGGTAATATGTGTTGTATGTTTTAGGTGGCAATGTGTGGCTTTGTGTCTTTTACGTGGCAATGTGTGTTGTTGGGTATTTTAGGTGGCAAGTTGAGTTGTTGGGTCTTTTAGGAGGCTATGTGTGTTGATGGGTCTTTTAGGTGGCAAATTGAGTTGTTGGGTCTTTTAGGAGTCAATGTGTGTTGCTGGCTCTTTTATGTGGCAATACGTAATGTTGGGTTTTTAGTTGGCAATGTGTGTTGTATGTTTCAGCTGGCAATGTGTGTTGTTGGGTCTTTTAGGTGGCAGTGTGTCTTCTTGGGTCTTTTAAGTGGGAAAATGAGTTGGTTTGTCTTTCAGGAGGCAATATGTATTGCTGGGTCTTTTAGGTGACAATGTGTGTTGTTCGGTCATTTAGGTGGCAATGTGTGTTGATGGGTGTTTTGGGTGGCAAAGTGAGTTGTTGGGTCTTTGACATGGCAATGTGTGTTGTTGTATGTTTTAGGTGGCAATGTGTGTTGCTGTGTATTTTAGGAGGCAATACATTGTTGGGTCTTTCAGGTGGCAAGTGAGTTGTTGCGTCTCTTAGGTGGCAATATGTATGGTTGGGTCTTTTACATGGTAATATGTGTTGTTCTGAGTTTTAGGTGGCAATGTGTGGTTTTAGGTCTTTCAGTTTGCAACGTATGTTTTTAGGTCTTTTAGTTTGCAATGTGTGTTTTTGTATGTTTCACATGGAAATCTCTGTTCTTGGGTCTTTTATGTGGCTATACGTTTTGTTGTATCTTTTAGATGGCAAAGAGAGTTGTTGGGGCTTTCAGGTGGCAACGTGTGCTGTTGTATGTTTTATGTGGCAATGTGTGTTGTTGGGTCTTTTAGGAGTCAATTTGTGTTGCTGGGTGTTTTATGTGGCAATATGTATTGTTGGGTCTTTTAGGCGGCAATGCGTGTTGTTGGGTCTTTTAGGTGGCAATGTGTGTTCTTGGGTCTTTTATGTGGCAATATGTATTATATGTTTTTGGCGGCAATGTGTGTTCTTTGGTCTTTTAGGTGGCAATATGTGTTACATGTTATAGGTGGCAAATTGAGTTGTTGGGTCTTTTAGAAGGCAATGTGTGTTGATGGGTTTTTTAGGTGGCAAAGTGAGTTGTTGGGTCTTTTAGGTGGCAACGTGTGCTGTTGTATGTTTTAGGTGGCAATGCGTGTTGTTGTATGTTTTAGGTGGCAATGTGTGTTGTTGGGTCTTTTAAGTGGCAATGTGTGTTGTTGAGTCTTTCAGGAGGCAATATGTATTTTTGGGTCTTCTACGTGGTAATATGTGTTGTATGTTTTAAGTGGCAATCTGTGTTGTTGGGTCTTTTAAGTGGCAATGTGTGTTGTTGGGTCTTTTAGGAGGCAATATATATTGTTAGGTCTTTTACGTGGTAATATGTGTTGTTGTATGTTTTAGGTGGCAATGTGTGGTTTTCTGTCTTTTACGTGGCAATGTGTGTTGATGGGTCTTTTAGGTGGCAAATTGAGTTGTTGGCTGTTTTAGGAGTCAATGTGTGTTACTACCTCTTTTATGTGGCAGTACGTATTGTTAGGTCTTTTAGGCGTCAATGCGTGTGGTTGGGTCTTTTAGCTGGCAATGTGTGTTGTTGGGTCTTTGAAGTGGCAATGTGTGTTGTTGGGTCTTTTTGGTTGCAAAATGAGTTGGTTGGTCTTTTAGGAGGCAATGTGTGTTGTTGGGTCTTTTAGGTGGCAAAATGAGTTGGTTGGTCTTTTAGGAGGCAATATGTACTGCTGGGTCTTTACGGTGGCAATGTGTGTTGTTCAGTCTTTTAGGTGGCAATGTGTGTTGTTCGGTATTTCAGGTGGCAAGTTGAGTTGTTGGGTCTTTTAGGTGGCAATGTGTGTTGTTGTATGTTTTAGGTGGCAATGTATGTTGTTGAGTCTTTACCGCGGCAAGCTGAATTCTAGGGTCTTTTGGGAGGATATGTCTTCTGTTGCGTCTCTTACGTGTCAAAGTGAGTTGTTGGGTCTTTTAGGTGCAATGTGTTTTGTTGGGTGTTTTAGGTGGCAATGTGTGTTGTTGGGTCTTTTAGTTGGCAAAGTGAGTTCTTCGGTCTTTTAACAGGCAATATGTATTGTTGGGTCTTCTACGTGGTACTATGTGTTTTTCTATGTTTTAAGTGGCAATGTGTGTTGATGGGTCTTTTAAGTGGCAATGTGTGTTGTTGGGTCTTTTAGGAGCCAATTTGTGTTGCTGGGTGTTTTATGTGGCAATATGTATTGTTGGGTCTTTTAGGTGGCAATGCGTGTTGTTGGGTCTTTTAGGTGGCAATATGTGTTTACATGTTTTAAGTGGCAATGTGTGTTGTTGGGTCTTTGACGTGGCAATGTGTGTTGTTGGGTCTTTTAGGTGGCAAAATGAGTTGGTTGGTCTCTTAGGAGGCAATATGTATTGCTGTGTCTTTTAGGTGGCAATGTGAGTTGTTGGGTCTTTTATGTGGCAATGTGTGTTGTTCGGTCTTTTAGGTGGCAATGTGAGTTTTTGGGTCTTTTAGGAGGCAATGTGTGTTGATGGGTCTTTTAGGTGGCAAAGTGAGTTGTTGGGTCTTTTAGGTGGCAACGTGTGCTGTTGTATGTTTTAGGTGGCAATGTGTGTTGTTGAGTCTTTAACGCGGCAAGCTGAGTTATTGGGTCTTTTGGGAGGCAATGTCTGCTCTTGCGTCTCTTACGTGTCAAAGTGAGTTGTTGGGTCTTTTAGGTGGCAATGTGTGTTGTTGTATGTTTTAGGTGGCAAAGTGAGTTGTTGGGCCTTTTAGGTGGCAACGTGTGCTGTTGTATGTTTTAGGTGGCAATATGTGTTGTTGGGTCTTTTAGGAGTCATTTTGTGTTGCTGGGTGTTTTATGTGGCAATATGTATTGTTGGGTATTTTAGGCGGCAATGCGTGTTGTTGGGTCTTTTAGGTGGCAATATGTATTAACATGTTTTAGGTGGCAATGCGTGTTGTTGGGTCTTTTAGGTGGCAATATGTATTAACATGTTTTAGGTGGCAATGTGTGTTGTTGGGTCTTTGACGTGGCAATGTGTGTTGTTGGGTCTTTTAGGTGGCAAAATGAGTTGGTTGGTCTTTCAGGAGGCAATATGTATTGCTGGGTCTTTTAGGTGGCACTGCGTGTTGTTGAGTCTTTTATGTGGCAATGTGTGTTGTTCGGTCCTTTTGGGTGGCAATGTGAGTTGTTGGGTCTTTGAGGAGGCAATGTTTGTTGTTGGGTCTTTTAGCTGGCAATATGTTTTACATGTTTTAGGTGGCAAATTGAGTTGTTGGGTCTTTTAGGAGGCAATGTGTGTTGCTGGGTCTTTTATGTGGCAATATGTATTGTTGGGTCTTTTAGTTGGCAATGTGTGTTGTCGTATATTTCAGCTGGCAATGAGTGTTCTTGGGTCTTTTATGTGGCAATATGTGTTATATGTTTTAGGCGGCAATGTGTGTTGTTGGGTCTTTTAGGTGGCAATGTGTGTTGTTGGGTCTTTTAGGTGGCAATATGTGTTACATGATTTAGGTGCAATGTGTGTTGTTGAGTCTTTGAGATGGCAATGTGTGTTTTTGGGTCTTTTAGGTGGTAAAATGAGTTGGTTGGTCTTTTAGGAGGCACTATGTATTGCTGGGTCTTTTAACTGGAAATGTGAGTTGTTGGGTTTTTTATGTGGCAATCTGTATTGTTGGGTCTTTTATGCGGCAATGCGTGTTGGTGTATGTTTCACGTGGCAATGTGTGTTTTTAGGTCTTTCAGTAGTCAATGTGTGTTGCTGGGTCTTTTGTGTGGCAATATGTATTGTTGAATATTTTAGGTGGTAATGCATGTTGTTGTATGTTTTAGGTGGCAAATTGAGTTCTTGGGTCTTTTAGGAGTCAACGTGTGTTGCTGGGTCTTTTATGTGGCAATATGTATTGTTGGGTCTTTTAGTTGGCAATGTGTGTTGTATGTTTCAGCTGGCAATGTGTGCTCTTGGGTCTTTTATGTGGCAATATGTGTTATATGTTTTAGGAGGCAATGTGTGTTGATGGTTTTTTATGTGTCAATGTGTGTTGTTGGGACTTTTAGGTGGCAATGTGTGTTGATGGGTCTTTTAGGTGGCAATGTGTGTTGTTGAGTCTTTAACGTGGCAAGCTGAGTTCTTGGGTCTTTTGGAAGGCAATGTCAGCTGTTGCGTCTCTTACGTGTCAAAGTGAGTTGTTTGGTCTTTTAGGTGGCAATGTGTGTTGTTGTATATTTTAGGTGGCAATGTGTGTTGATGGGTCTTTTAGGTGGCAAATTGTGTTGTTGAGTCTTTTAGGTGGCAACGTGTGCTGTAGTAT
The DNA here is from genome assembly GCF_030867145.1 of Opisthocomus hoazin. NCBI lineage: Eukaryota > Metazoa > Chordata > Aves > Opisthocomiformes > Opisthocomidae > Opisthocomus > Opisthocomus hoazin. The sequence continues at coordinate 8,560,948 of NC_134437.1, read as the reverse complement.
GTTTTAGAGGGCAATGTGTGGTTTTGGGTCTTTTAGGTGGCAACGTGTCTTGTTGGGTATTTTATGTGGCAAGTTGAGTTGTTGGGTCTTTTAGGTGGCAATGTGTCTTCATGGGTCTTTTAGTTTGCAATGTCTGTTTTTAGGTCTTTTAGTTTGCAATGTGTGTTTTTCTACGTTTCAGGTGGCAATCTCTGTTCCTGGGTCTTTTATGTGGCTATATGTTTTGTTGTGTCTTTTAGGTGGCAAAGTGAGTTGTTGGGTCTTTTAAGTGGCAATGTGTGTTGTTGGGTCTTTTAGGAGGCAGTATGTATTGTTTGGTCTTTTACGTGGTAATATGTGTTGTTCTATGTTTTAGGTGGCAAGTTGAGTTGTTGGGTCATTTAGGTGGCAACATGTGCTGTTGTATGTTTTAGGTGGGCATGTGTGTTGTTGGGTCTTTTAGGAGTCAATGTGTGTTGCTGCGTGTTTTATGTGGCAATATGTATTGTTGGGTCTTTTACGTGGCAATGCGTGTTGTATGTTTCACGTGGCAATGTGTGTTGTTAGGTCTTTTAGCAGTCAATGTGTGTTGCTGGGTCTTTTGTGTGGCAATATGTATTGTTGAGTCTTTTAGGTGGCAATGCGTGTTTTTCTATGTTTTAGGTGGCAATGTGTGTTGTTGGGTCTTTTAGGAGGCAGTATGTATTGTTGGGTCTTTTACGTGGTAATATGTGTTGTTCTATGTTTTAGGTGGCAAGTTGAGTTGTTGGGTCTTTTAGGTGGCAACATGTGCTGTTGTATGTTTTAGGTGGCAATGTGTGGCTTTTTGTCTTTTACGTGGCAATGTGTGTTGTTGGGTATTTTAGGTGGCAAGTTGAGTTGTTGGGTCTTTTAGGAGGCTATGTGTGTTGATGGGTCTTTTAGGTGGCAAATTGAGTTGTTGGGTCTTTTAGGAGTCAATGTGTGTTGCTGGCTCTTTTATGTGGCAATACGTAATGTTGGGTTTTTAGTTGGCAATGTGTGTTGTATGTTTCAGCTGGCAATGTGTGTTGTTGGGTCTTTTAGGTGGCAGTGTGTGTTCTTGGGTCTTTTAAGTGGGAAAATGAGTTGGTTTGTCTTTCAGGAGGCAATATGTATTGCTGGGTCTTTTAGGTGACAATGTGCGTTGTTCGGTCATTTAGGTGGCAATGTGTGTTGATGGGTGTTTTGGGTGGCAAAGTGAGTTGTTGGGTCTTTGACATGGCAATGTGTGTTGTTGTATGTTTTAGGTGGCAATGTGTGTTGCTGTGTATTTTAGGAGGCAATACATTGTTGGGTCTTTCAGGTGGCAAGTGAGTTGTTGCGTCTCTTAGGTGGCAATATGTATGGTTGGGTCTTTTACATGGTAATATGTGTTGTTCTGAGTTTTAGGTGGCAATGTGTGGTTTTAGGTCTTTCAGTTTGCAACGTATGTTTTTAGGTCTTTTAGTTTGCAATGTGTGTTTTTGTATGTTTCACATGGAAATCTCTGTTCTTGGGTCTTTTATGTGGCTATACGTTTTGTTGTATCTTTTAGATGGCAAAGAGAGTTGTTGGGGCTTTCAGGTGGCAACGTGTGCTGTTGTATGTTTTATGTGGCAATGTGTGTTGTTGGGTCTTTTAGGAGTCAATTTGTGTTGCTGGGTGTTTTATGTGGCAATATGTATTGTTGGGTCTTTTAGGCGGCAATGCGTGTTGGGTCTTTTAGGTGGCAATGTGTGTTCTTGGGTCTTTTATGTGGCAATATGTATTATATGTTTTTGGCGGCAATGTGTGTTCTTTGGTCTTTTAGGTGGCAATATGTGTTACATGTTATAGGTGGCAAATTGAGTTGTTGGGTCTTTTAGAAGGCAATGTGTGTTGATGGGTTTTTTAGGTGGCAAAGTGAGTTGTTGGGTCTTTTAGGTGGCAACGTGTGCTGTTGTATGTTTTAGGTGGCAATGCGTGTTGTTGTATGTTTTAGGTGGCAATGTGTGTTGTTGGGTCTTTTAAGTGGCAATGTGTGTTGTTGAGTCTTTCAGGAGGCAATATGTATTTTTGGGTCTTCTACGTGGTAATATGTGTTGTATGTTTTAAGTGGCAATCTGTGTTGTTGGGTCTTTTAAGTGGCAATGTGTGTTGTTGGGTCTTTTAGGAGGCAATATATATTGTTAGGTCTTTTACGTGGTAATATGTGTTGTTCTATGTTTTAGGTGGCAAGTTGAGTTGTTGAGTCTTTTAGGTGGCAACGTGTGCTGTTGTATGTTTTAGGTGGCAATGCGTGTTGTTGTATGTTTTAAGTGGCAATCTGTGTTGTTGGGTCTCTTAAGTGGCAATGTGTGTTGTTGGGTCTTTTAGGAGGCAATATATATTGTTAGGTCTTTTACGTGGTAATATGTGTTGTATGTTTTAGGTGGCAATGTGTGGCTTTGTGTCTTTTACGTGGCAATGTGTGTTGTTGGGTATTTTAGGTGGCAAGTTGAGTTGTTGGGTCTTTTAGGAGGCTATGTGTGTTGATGGGTCTTTTAGGTGGCAAATTGAGTTGTTGGGTCTTTTAGGAGTCAATGTGTGTTGCTGGCTCTTTTATGTGGCAATACGTAATGTTGGGTTTTTAGTTGGCAATGTGTGTTGTATGTTTCAGCTGGCAATGTGTGTTGTTGGGTCTTTTAGGTGGCAGTGTGTCTTCTTGGGTCTTTTAAGTGGGAAAATGAGTTGGTTTGTCTTTCAGGAGGCAATATGTATTGCTGGGTCTTTTAGGTGACAATGTGTGTTGTTCGGTCATTTAGGTGGCAATGTGTGTTGATGGGTGTTTTGGGTGGCAAAGTGAGTTGTTGGGTCTTTGACATGGCAATGTGTGTTGTTGTATGTTTTAGGTGGCAATGTGTGTTGCTGTGTATTTTAGGAGGCAATACATTGTTGGGTCTTTCAGGTGGCAAGTGAGTTGTTGCGTCTCTTAGGTGGCAATATGTATGGTTGGGTCTTTTACATGGTAATATGTGTTGTTCTGAGTTTTAGGTGGCAATGTGTGGTTTTAGGTCTTTCAGTTTGCAACGTATGTTTTTAGGTCTTTTAGTTTGCAATGTGTGTTTTTGTATGTTTCACATGGAAATCTCTGTTCTTGGGTCTTTTATGTGGCTATACGTTTTGTTGTATCTTTTAGATGGCAAAGAGAGTTGTTGGGGCTTTCAGGTGGCAACGTGTGCTGTTGTATGTTTTATGTGGCAATGTGTGTTGTTGGGTCTTTTAGGAGTCAATTTGTGTTGCTGGGTGTTTTATGTGGCAATATGTATTGTTGGGTCTTTTAGGCGGCAATGCGTGTTGTTGGGTCTTTTAGGTGGCAATGTGTGTTGTTGAGTCTTTCAGGAGGCAATATGTATTTTTGGGTCTTCTACGTGGTAATATGTGTTGTATGTTTTAAGTGGCAATCTGTGTTGTTGGGTCTTTTAAGTGGCAATGTGTGTTGTTGGGTCTTTTAGGAGGCAATATATATTGTTAGGTCTTTTACGTGGTAATATGTGTTGTTGTATGTTTTAGGTGGCAATGTGTGGTTTTCTGTCTTTTACGTGGCAATGTGTGTTGATGGGTCTTTTAGGTGGCAAATTGAGTTGTTGGCTGTTTTAGGAGTCAATGTGTGTTACTACCTCTTTTATGTGGCAGTACGTATTGTTAGGTCTTTTAGGCGTCAATGCGTGTGGTTGGGTCTTTTAGCTGGCAATGTGTGTTGTTGGGTCTTTGAAGTGGCAATGTGTGTTGTTGGGTCTTTTTGGTTGCAAAATGAGTTGGTTGGTCTTTTAGGAGGCAATGTGTGTTGTTGGGTCTTTTAGGTGGCAAAATGAGTTGGTTGGTCTTTTAGGAGGCAATATGTACTGCTGGGTCTTTACGGTGGCAATGTGTGTTGTTCAGTCTTTTAGGTGGCAATGTGTGTTGTTCGGTATTTCAGGTGGCAAGTTGAGTTGTTGGGTCTTTTAGGTGGCAATGTGTGTTGTTGTATGTTTTAGCTGGCAATGTGTGTTGTTGAGTCTTTACCGCGGCAAGCTGAATTCTAGGGTCTTTTGGGAGGATATGTCTTCTGTTGCGTCTCTTACGTGTCAAAGTGAGTTGTTGGGTCTTTTAGGTGCAATGTGTTTTGTTGTATGTTTTAGGTGGCAATGTGTGTTGTTGGGTCTTTTAGGTGGCAAAATGAGTTGGTTGGTCTCTTAGGAGGCAATATGTATTGCTGTGTCTTTTAGGTGGCAATGTGAGTTGTTGGGTCTTTTATGTGGCAATGTGTGTTGTTCGGTCTTTTAGGTGGCAATGTGAGTTGTTGGGTCTTTTAGGAGGCAATGTGTGTTGATGGGTCTTTTAGGTGGCAAAGTGAGTTGTTGGGTCTTTTAGGTGGCAACGTGTGCTGTTGTATGTTTTAGGTGGCAATGTGTGTTGTTGAGTCTTTAACGCGGCAAGCTGAGTTATTGGGTCTTTTGGGAGGCAATGTCTGCTCTTGCGTCTCTTACGTGTCAAAGTGAGTTGTTGGGTCTTTTAGGTGGCAATGTGTGTTGTTGTATGTTTTAGGTGGCAAAGTGAGTTGTTGGGCCTTTTAGGTGGCAACGTGTGCTGTTGTATGTTTTAGGTGGCAATATGTGTTGTTGGGTCTTTTAGGAGTCATTTTGTGTTGCTGGGTGTTTTATGTTGCAATATGTATTGTTGGGTCTTTTAGGCGGCAATGCATGTTGTTGGGTCTTTTAGGTGGCAATATGTATTAACATGTTTTAGGTGGCAATGTGTGTTGTTGGGTCTTTGACGTGGCAATGTGTGTTGTTGGGTCTTTTAGGTGGCAAAATGAGTTGGTTGGTCTTTCAGGAGGCAATATGTATTGCTGGGTCTTTTAGGTGGCACTGCGTGTTGTTGAGTCTTTTATGTGGCAATGTGTGTTGTTCGGTCCTTTTGGGTGGCAATGTGAGTTGTTGGGTCTTTGAGGAGGCAATGTTTGTTGTTGGGTCTTTTACGTGGCAATATGTTTTACATGTTTTAGGTGGCAAATTGAGTTGTTGGGTCTTTTAGGAGGCAATGTGTGTTGCTGGGTCTTTTATGTGGCAATATGTATTGTTGGGTCTTTTAGTTGGCAATGTGTGTTGTCGTATATTTCAGCTGGCAATGAGTGTTCTTGGGTCTTTTATGTGGCAATATGTGTTATATGTTTTAGGCGGCAATGTGTGTTGTTGGGTCTTTTAGGTGGCAATGTGTGTTGTTGGGTCTTTTAGGTGGCAATATGTGTTACATGATTTAGGTGCAATGTGTGTTGTTGAGTCTTTGAGATGGCAATGTGTGTTTTTGGGTCTTTTAGGTGGTAAAATGAGTTGGTTGGTCTTTTAGGAGGCACTATGTATTGCTGGGTCTTTTAACTGGAAATGTGAGTTGTTGGGTTTTTTATGTGGCAATCTGTATTGTTGGGTCTTTTATGCGGCAATGCGTGTTGGTGTATGTTTCACGTGGCAATGTGTGTTTTTAGGTCTTTCAGTAGTCAATGTGTGTTGCTGGGTCTTTTGTGTGGCAATATGTATTGTTGAATATTTTAGGTGGTAATGCATGTTGTTGTATGTTTTAGGTGGCAAATTGAGTTCTTGGGTCTTTTAGGAGTCAACGTGTGTTGCTGGGTCTTTTATGTGGCAATATGTATTTTTGGGTCTTTTAGGTGGGCATGTGTGTTGTTGGGTCTTTTAGGAGTCAATGTGTGTTGCTGCGTGTTTTATGTGGCAATATGTATTGTTGGGTCTTTTACGTGGCAATGCATGTTGTATGTTTCACGTGGCAATGTGTGTTGTTATGTCTTTTAGCAGTCAATGTGTGTTGCTGGGTCTTTTGTGTGGCAATATGTATTGTTGAGTCTTTTAGGTGGCAATGCCTGTTTTTCTATGTTTTAGGTGGCAATGTGTGTTGTTGGGTCTTTTAGGAGGCAGTATGTATTGTTGGGTCTTTTACGTGGTAATATGTGTTGTTCTATGTTTTAGGTGGCAAGTTGAGTTGTTGGGTCTTTTAGGTGGCAACATGTGCTGTTGTATGTTTTAGGTGGCAATGTGAGTTGTTGGGTCTTTTAGGAGTCAGTGTGTGTTGCTGGGTGTTTTATGTGGCAATATGTCTTTTTGAGTCTTTTAGGAGTCAATGTGTGTTGCTGGGTGTTTTATGTGGCAATATGTATTGTTGTGTCTTTTAGGTGGCAATGCGTGTTGGTGTATGTTTCACGTGGCAATGTGTGTTGTTAGGTCTTTTAGGAGTCAATGTGTGTTGCTGGGTCTTTTGTATGACAATATGTATTGTTGAGTCTTTTAGGTGGTAATGCCTGTTGTATGTTTTAGGTGGCAATGTGTATTGTTGGGTCTTTTACGTGGCAATATGTGTTACATGTTTTAGGTGGCAAATTGAGTTGTTGGGTCTTTTAGGAGTCAACGTGTGTTGCTGGGTCTTTTATGTGGCAATATGTATTGTTGGGTCTTTTAGTTGGCAATGTGTGTTGTTGTATGTTTCAGCTGGCAATGTGTGTTCTTGGGTCTTTTATAAGGCAATATGTGTTATATGTTTTAGGAGGCAATGTGTGTTGTTCTTTCTTTTAGGTGGCAACTTGTGCTGTTGTATGTTATAGGTGGCAATGTGTGTTGTAGGGTCTTTTAAGTGGCAATGTGTGTTGTTGGGTCTTTTATAAGGCAATATGTATTGTTGGGTCTTTTACGTGGTAATATGTGTTGTTCTATGTTTTAGGTGGCAAGTTGAGTTGTTGAGTCTTTTAGGTGGCAATGCGTGCTGTTGTATGTTTTAGGTGGCAATGCGTGTTGTTGTATGTTTTAAGTGGCAATCTGTGTTGTTGGGTCTCTTAAGTGGCAATGTGTGTTGTTGGGTCTTTTAGGAGGCAATATATATTGTTAGGTCTTTTACGTGGTAATATGTGTTGTATGTTTTAGGTGGCAATGTGTGGCTTTGTGTCTTTTACGTGGCAATGTGTGTTGTTGGGTATTTTAGGTGGCAAGTTGAGTTGTTGGGTCTTTTAGGAGGCTATGTGTGTTGATGGGTCTTTTAGGTGGCAAATTGAGTTGTTGGGTCTTTTAGGAGTCAATGTGTGTTGCTGGCTCTTTTATGTGGCAATACGTAATGTTGGGTTTTTAGTTGGCAATGTGTGTTGTATGTTTCAGCTGGCAATGTGTGTTGTTGGGTCTTTTAGGTGGCAGTGTGTCTTCTTGGGTCTTTTAAGTGGGAAAATGAGTTGGTTTGTCTTTCAGGAGGCAATATGTATTGCTGGGTCTTTTAGGTGACAATGTGTGTTGTTCGGTCATTTAGGTGGCAATGTGTGTTGATGGGTGTTTTGGGTGGCAAAGTGAGTTGTTGGGTCTTTGACATGGCAATGTGTGTTGTTGTATGTTTTAGGTGGCAATGTGTGTTGCTGTGTATTTTAGGAGGCAATACATTGTTGGGTCTTTCAGGTGGCAAGTGAGTTGTTGCGTCTCTTAGGTGGCAATATGTATGGTTGGGTCTTTTACATGGTAATATGTGTTGTTCTGAGTTTTAGGTGGCAATGTGTGGTTTTAGGTCTTTCAGTTTGCAACGTATGTTTTTAGGTCTTTTAGTTTGCAATGTGTGTTTTTGTATGTTTCACATGGAAATCTCTGTTCTTGGGTCTTTTATGTGGCTATACGTTTTGTTGTATCTTTTAGATGGCAAAGAGAGTTGTTGGGGCTTTCAGGTGGCAACGTGTGCTGTTGTATGTTTTATGTGGCAATGTGTGTTGTTGGGTCTTTTAGGAGTCAATTTGTGTTGCTGGGTGTTTTATGTGGCAATATGTATTGTTGGGTCTTTTAGGCGGCAATGCGTGTTGTTGGGTCTTTTAGGTGGCAATGTGTGTTCTTGGGTCTTTTATGTGGCAATATGTATTATATGTTTTTGGCGGCAATGTGTGTTCTTTGGTCTTTTAGGTGGCAATATGTGTTACATGTTATAGGTGGCAAATTGAGTTGTTGGGTCTTTTAGAAGGCAATGTGTGTTGATGGGTTTTTTAGGTGGCAAAGTGAGTTGTTGGGTCTTTTAGGTGGCAACGTGTGCTGTTGTATGTTTTAGGTGGCAATGCGTGTTGTTGTATGTTTTAGGTGGCAATGTGTGTTGTTGGGTCTTTTAAGTGGCAATGTGTGTTGTTGAGTCTTTCAGGAGGCAATATGTATTTTTGGGTCTTCTACGTGGTAATATGTGTTGTATGTTTTAAGTGGCAATCTGTGTTGTTGGGTCTTTTAAGTGGCAATGTGTGTTGTTGGGTCTTTTAGGAGGCAATATATATTGTTAGGTCTTTTACGTGGTAATATGTGTTGTTGTATGTTTTAGGTGGCAATGTGTGGTTTTCTGTCTTTTACGTGGCAATGTGTGTTGATGGGTCTTTTAGGTGGAAAATTGAGTTGTTGGCTGTTTTAGGAGTCAATGTGTGTTACTACCTCTTTTATGTGGCAGTACGTATTGTTAGGTCTTTTAGGCGTCAATGCGTGTGGTTGGGTCTTTTAGCTGGCAATGTGTGTTGTTGGGTCTTTGAAGTGGCAATGTGTGTTGTTGGGTCTTTTTGGTTGCAAAATGAGTTGGTTGGTCTTTTAGGAGGCAATGTGTGTTGTTGGGTCTTTTAGGTGGCAAAATGAGTTGGTTGGTCTTTTAGGAGGCAATATGTACTGCTGGGTCTTTACGGTGGCAATGTGTGTTGTTCAGTCTTTTAGGTGGCAATGTGTGTTGTTCGGTATTTCAGGTGGCAAGTTGAGTTGTTGGGTCTTTTAGGTGGCAATGTGTGTTGTTGTATGTTTTAGGTGGCAATGTATGTTGTTGAGTCTTTACCGCGGCAAGCTGAATTCTAGGGTCTTTTGGGAGGATATGTCTTCTGTTGCGTCTCTTACGTGTCAAAGTGAGTTGTTGGGTCTTTTAGGTGCAATGTGTTTTGTTGGGTGTTTTAGGTGGCAATGTGTGTTGTTGGGTCTTTTAGTTGGCAAAGTGAGTTCTTCGGTCTTTTAACAGGCAATATGTATTGTTGGGTCTTCTACGTGGTACTATGTGTTTTTCTATGTTTTAAGTGGCAATGTGTGTTGATGGGTCTTTTAAGTGGCAATGTGTGTTGTTGGGTCTTTTAGGAGCCAATTTGTGTTGCTGGGTGTTTTATGTGGCAATATGTATTGTTGGGTCTTTTAGGTGGCAATGCGTGTTGTTGGGTCTTTTAGGTGGCAATATGTGTTTACATGTTTTAAGTGGCAATGTGTGTTGTTGGGTCTTTGACGTGGCAATGTGTGTTGTTGGGTCTTTTAGGTGGCAAAATGAGTTGGTTGGTCTCTTAGGAGGCAATATGTATTGCTGTGTCTTTTAGGTGGCAATGTGAGTTGTTGGGTCTTTTATGTGGCAATGTGTGTTGTTCGGTCTTTTAGGTGGCAATGTGAGTTTTTGGGTCTTTTAGGAGGCAATGTGTGTTGATGGGTCTTTTAGGTGGCAAAGTGAGTTGTTGGGTCTTTTAGGTGGCAACGTGTGCTGTTGTATGTTTTAGGTGGCAATGTGTGTTGTTGAGTCTTTAACGCGGCAAGCTGAGTTATTGGGTCTTTTGGGAGGCAATGTCTGCTCTTGCGTCTCTTACGTGTCAAAGTGAGTTGTTGGGTCTTTTAGGTGGCAATGTGTGTTGTTGTATGTTTTAGGTGGCAAAGTGAGTTGTTGGGCCTTTTAGGTGGCAACGTGTGCTGTTGTATGTTTTAGGTGGCAATATGTGTTGTTGGGTCTTTTAGGAGTCATTTTGTGTTGCTGGGTGTTTTATGTGGCAATATGTATTGTTGGGTCTTTTAGGCGGCAATGCGTGTTGTTGGGTCTTTTAGGTGGCAATATGTATTAACATGTTTTAGGTGGCAATGCGTGTTGTTGGGTCTTTTAGGTGGCAATATGTATTAACATGTTTTAGGTGGCAATGTGTGTTGTTGGGTCTTTGACGTGGCAATGTGTGTTGTTGGGTCTTTTAGGTGGCAAAATGAGTTGGTTGGTCTTTCAGGAGGCAATATGTATTGCTGGGTCTTTTAGGTGGCACTGCGTGTTGTTGAGTCTTTTATGTGGCAATGTGTGTTGTTCGGTCCTTTTGGGTGGCAATGTGAGTTGTTGGGTCTTTGAGGAGGCAATGTTTGTTGTTGGGTCTTTTAGCTGGCAATATGTTTTACATGTTTTAGGTGGCAAATTGAGTTGTTGGGTCTTTTAGGAGGCAATGTGTGTTGCTGGGTCTTTTATGTGGCAATATGTATTGTTGGGTCTTTTAGTTGGCAATGTGTGTTGTCGTATATTTCAGCTGGCAATGAGTGTTCTTGGGTCTTTTATGTGGCAATATGTGTTATATGTTTTAGGCGGCAATGTGTGTTGTTGGGTCTTTTAGGTGGCAATGTGTGTTGTTGGGTCTTTTAGGTGGCAATATGTGTTACATGATTTAGGTGCAATGTGTGTTGTTGAGTCTTTGAGATGGCAATGTGTGTTTTTGGGTCTTTTAGGTGGTAAAATGAGTTGGTTGGTCTTTTAGGAGGCACTATGTATTGCTGGGTCTTTTAACTGGAAATGTGAGTTGTTGGGTTTTTTATGTGGCAATCTGTATTGTTGGGTCTTTTATGCGGCAATGCGTGTTGGTGTATGTTTCACGTGGCAATGTGTGTTTTTAGGTCTTTCAGTAGTCAATGTGTGTTGCTGGGTCTTTTGTGTGGCAATATGTATTGTTGAATATTTTAGGTGGTAATGCATGTTGTTGTATGTTTTAGGTGGCAAATTGAGTTCTTGGGTCTTTTAGGAGTCAACGTGTGTTGCTGGGTCTTTTATGTGGCAATATGTATTGTTGGGTCTTTTAGTTGGCAATGTGTGTTGTATGTTTCAGCTGGCAATGTGTGCTCTTGGGTCTTTTATGTGGCAATATGTGTTATATGTTTTAAGAGGCAATGTGTGTTGATGGTTTTTTATGTGTCAATGTGTGTTGTTGGGACTTTTAGGTGGCAATGTGTGTTGTTGTATCTTTTAGGTGGCAATGTGTGTTGTTGAGTCTTTAACGTGGCAAGCTGAGTTCTTGGGTCTTTTGGAAGGCAATGTCAGCTGTTGCGTCTCTTACGTGTCAAAGTGAGTTGTTTGGTCTTTTAGGTGGCAATGTGTGTTGTTGTATATTTTAGGTGGCAATGTGTGTTGATGGGTCTTTTAGGTGGCAAATTGTGTTGTTGAGTCTTTTAGGTGGCAACGTGTGCTGTAGTATGTTTTAGAGGGCAATGTGTGGTTTTGGGTCTTTTAGGTGGCAACGTGTCTTGTTGGGTATTTTATGTGGCAAGTTGAGTTGTTGGGTCTTTTAGGTGGCAATGTGTCTTCATGGGTCTTTTAGTTTGCAATGTCTGTTTTTAGGTCTTTTAGTTTGCAATGTGTGTTTTTCTACGTTTCAGGTGGCAATCTCTGTTCCTGGGTCTTTTATGTGGCTATATGTTTTGTTGTGTCTTTTAGGTGGCAAAGTGAGTTGTTGGGTCTTTTAAGTGGCAATGTGTGTTGTTGGGTCTTTTAGGAGGCAGTATGTATTGTTTGGTCTTTTACGTGGTAATATGTGTTGTTCTATGTTTTAGGTGGCAAGTTGAGTTGTTGGGTCATTTAGGTGGCAACATGTGCTGTTGTATGTTTTAGGTGGGCATGTGTGTTGTTGGGTCTTTTAGGAGTCAATGTGTGTTGCTGCGTGTTTTATGTGGCAATATGTATTGTTGGGTCTTTTACGTGGCAATGCGTGTTGTATGTTTCACGTGGCAATGTGTGTTGTTAGGTCTTTTAGCAGTCAATGTGTGTTGCTGGGTCTTTTGTGTGGCAATATGTATTGTTGAGTCTTTTAGGTGGCAATGCGTGTTTTTCTATGTTTTAGGTGGCAATGTGTGTTGTTGGGTCTTTTAGGAGGCAGTATGTATTGTTGGGTCTTTTACGTGGTAATATGTGTTGTTCTATGTTTTAGGTGGCAAGTTGAGTTGTTGGGTCTTTTAGGTGGCAACATGTGCTGTTGTATGTTTTAGGTGGCAATGTGTGGCTTTTTGTCTTTTACGTGGCAATGTGTGTTGTTGGGTATTTTAGGTGGCAAGTTGAGTTGTTGGGTCTTTTAGGAGGCTATGTGTGTTGATGGGTCTTTTAGGTGGCAAATTGAGTTGTTGGGTCTTTTAGGAGTCAATGTGTGTTGCTGGCTCTTTTATGTGGCAATACGTAATGTTGGGTTTTTAGTTGGCAATGTGTGTTGTATGTTTCAGCTGGCAATGTGTGTTGTTGGGTCTTTTAGGTGGCAGTGTGTGTTCTTGGGTCTTTTAAGTGGGAAAATGAGTTGGTTTGTCTTTCAGGAGGCAATATGTATTGCTGGGTCTTTTAGGTGACAATGTGCGTTGTTCGGTCATTTAGGTGGCAATGTGTGTTGATGGGTGTTTTGGGTGGCAAAGTGAGTTGTTGGGTCTTTGACATGGCAATGTGTGTTGTTGTATGTTTTAGGTGGCAATGTGTGTTGCTGTGTATTTTAGGAGGCAATACATTGTTGGGTCTTTCAGGTGGCAAGTGAGTTGTTGCGTCTCTTAGGTGGCAATATGTATGGTTGGGTCTTTTACATGGTAATATGTGTTGTTCTGAGTTTTAGGTGGCAATGTGTGGTTTTAGGTCTTTCAGTTTGCAACGTATGTTTTTAGGTCTTTTAGTTTGCAATGTGTGTTTTTGTATGTTTCACATGGAAATCTCTGTTCTTGGGTCTTTTATGTGGCTATACGTTTTGTTGTATCTTTTAGATGGCAAAGAGAGTTGTTGGGGCTTTCAGGTGGCAACGTGTGCTGTTGTATGTTTTATGTGGCAATGTGTGTTGTTGGGTCTTTTAGGAGTCAATTTGTGTTGCTGGGTGTTTTATGTGGCAATATGTATTGTTGGGTCTTTTAGGCGGCAATGCGTGTTGGGTCTTTTAGGTGGCAATGTGTGTTCTTGGGTCTTTTATGTGGCAATATGTATTATATGTTTTTGGCGGCAATGTGTGTTCTTTGGTCTTTTAGGTGGCAATATGTGTTACATGTTATAGGTGGCAAATTGAGTTGTTGGGTCTTTTAGAAGGCAATGTGTGTTGATGGGTTTTTTAGGTGGCAAAGTGAGTTGTTGGGTCTTTTAGGTGGCAACGTGTGCTGTTGTATGTTTTAGGTGGCAATGCGTGTTGTTGTATGTTTTAGGTGGCAATGTGTGTTGTTGGGTCTTTTAAGTGGCAATGTGTGTTGTTGAGTCTTTCAGGAGGCAATATGTATTTTTGGGTCTTCTACGTGGTAATATGTGTTGTATGTTTTAAGTGGCAATCTGTGTTGTTGGGTCTTTTAAGTGGCAATGTGTGTTGTTGGGTCTTTTAGGAGGCAATATATATTGTTAGGTCTTTTACGTGGTAATATGTGTTGTTCTATGTTTTAGGTGGCAAGTTGAGTTGTTGAGTCTTTTAGGTGGCAACGTGTGCTGTTGTATGTTTTAGGTGGCAATGCGTGTTGTTGTATGTTTTAAGTGGCAATCTGTGTTGTTGGGTCTCTTAAGTGGCAATGTGTGTTGTTGGGTCTTTTAGGAGGCAATATATATTGTTAGGTCTTTTACGTGGTAATATGTGTTGTATGTTTTAGGTGGCAATGTGTGGCTTTTTGTCTTTTACGTGGCAATGTGTGTTGTTGGGTATTTTAGGTGGCAAGTTGAGTTGTTGGGTCTTTTAGGAGGCTATGTGTGTTGATGGGTCTTTTAGGTGGCAAATTGAGTTGTTGGGTCTTTTAGGAGTCAATGTGTGTTGCTGGCTCTTTTATGTGGCAATACGTAATGTTGGGTTTTTAGTTGGCAATGTGTGTTGTATGTTTCAGCTGGCAATGTGTGTTGTTGGGTCTTTTAGGTGGCAGTGTGTGTTCTTGGGTCTTTTAAGTGGGAAAATGAGTTGGTTTGTCTTTCAGGAGGCAATATGTATTGCTGGGTCTTTTAGGTGACAATGTGCGTTGTTCGGTCATTTAGGTGGCAATGTGTGTTGATGGGTGTTTTGGGTGGCAAAGTGAGTTGTTGGGTCTTTGACATGGCAATGTGTGTTGTTGTATGTTTTAGGTGGCAATGTGTGTTGCTGTGTATTTTAGGAGGCAATACATTGTTGGGTCTTTCAGGTGGCAAGTGAGTTGTTGCGTCTCTTAGGTGGCAATATGTATGGTTGGGTCTTTTACATGGTAATATGTGTTGTTCTGAGTTTTAGGTGGCAATGTGTGGTTTTAGGTCTTTCAGTTTGCAACGTATGTTTTTAGGTCTTTTAGTTTGCAATGTGTGTTTTTGTATGTTTCACATGGAAATCTCTGTTCTTGGGTCTTTTATGTGGCTATACGTTTTGTTGTATCTTTTAGATGGCAAAGAGAGTTGTTGGGGCTTTCAGGTGGCAACGTGTGCTGTTGTATGTTTTATGTGGCAATGTGTGTTGTTGGGTCTTTTAGGAGTCAATTTGTGTTGCTGGGTGTTTTATGTGGCAATATGTATTGTTGGGTCTTTTAGGCGGCAATGCGTGTTGGGTCTTTTAGGTGGCAATGTGTGTTCTTGGGTCTTTTATGTGGCAATATGTATTATATGTTTTTGGCGGCAATGTGTGTTCTTTGGTCTTTTAGGTGGCAATATGTGTTACATGTTATAGGTGGCAAATTGAGTTGTTGGGTCTTTTAGAAGGCAATGTGTGTTGATGGGTTTTTTAGGTGGCAAAGTGAGTTGTTGGGTCTTTTAGGTGGCAACGTGTGCTGTTGTATGTTTTAGGTGGCAATGCGTGTTGTTGTATGTTTTAGGTGGCAATGTGTGTTGTTGGGTCTTTTAAGTGGCAATGTGTGTTGTTGAGTCTTTCAGGAGGCAATATGTATTTTTGGGTCTTCTACGTGGTAATATGTGTTGTATGTTTTAAGTGGCAATCTGTGTTGTTGGGTCTTTTAAGTGGCAATGTGTGTTGTTGGGTCTTTTAGGAGGCAATATATATTGTTAGGTCTTTTACGTGGTAATATGTGTTGTTGTATGTTTTAGGTGGCAATGTGTGGTTTTCTGTCTTTTACGTGGCAATGTGTGTTGATGGGTCTTTTAGGTGGCAAATTGAGTTGTTGGCTGTTTTAGGAGTCAATGTGTGTTACTACCTCTTTTATGTGGCAGTACGTATTGTTAGGTCTTTTAGGCGTCAATGCGTGTGGTTGGGTCTTTTAGCTGGCAATGTGTGTTGTTGGGTCTTTGAAGTGGCAATGTGTGTTGTTGGGTCTTTTTGGTTGCAAAATGAGTTGGTTGGTCTTTTAGGAGGCAATGTGTGTTGTTGGGTCTTTTAGGTGGCAAAATGAGTTGGTTGGTCTTTTAGGAGGCAATATGTACTGCTGGGTCTTTACGGTGGCAATGTGTGTTGTTCAGTCTTTTAGGTGGCAATGTGTGTTGTTCGGTATTTCAGGTGGCAAGTTGAGTTGTTGGGTCTTTTAGGTGGCAATGTGTGTTGTTGTATGTTTTAGGTGGCAATGTATGTTGTTGAGTCTTTACCGCGGCAAGCTGAATTCTAGGGTCTTTTGGGAGGATATGTCTTCTGTTGCGTCTCTTACGTGTCAAAGTGAGTTGTTTGGTCTTTTAGGTGGCAATGTGTGTTGTTGGGTGTTTTACGTGGCAATGTGTGTTGTTAAGTCTTTTATGTGGCAATGTGTGGTGTTGTATGTTTTAGGGAGCAATGTGTGTTGCTGGGTATTTTACGAGGCAATATGTATTGTTCAGTTATTTAGGTGGCAATGTGTATTGTTGGGTCTTTTAGGTGACAATGTGTGCTGTTGTGTCTTTTAGGTGGCAAAGTGAGTTCTTCGGTCTTTTAACAGGCAATATGTATTGTTGGGTCTTCTACGTGGTACTATGTGTTTTTCTATGTTTTAAGTGGCAATGTGTGTTGATGGGTCTTTTAAGTGGCAATGTGTGTTGTTGGGTCTTTTAGGAGCCAATTTGTGTTGCTGGGTGTTTTATGTGGCAATATGTATTGTTGGGTCTTTTAGGCGGCAATGCGTGTTGTATGTTTCAAGTGGCAATGTGTGTTGTTAGGTCTTTTAGCAGTCAATGTGTGTTGCTGGGTCTTTTGTGTGGCAATGTGTGTTGTTGGGTCTTTTAGGTGGCAATGCGTGTTTTTCTATGTTTTAGGTGGCAATGTGTGTTGTTGGGTCTTTTAGGAGGCAGTATGTATTGTTGGGTCTTTTACGTGGTAATATGTGTTGTTCTGTGTTTTAGGTGGCAAGTTGAGTTGTTGGGTCTTTTAGGTGGCAACATGTGCTGTTGTATGTTTTAGGTGGCAATGTGAGTTGTTGGGTCTTTTAGGAGTCAGTGTGTGTTGCTGGGTGTTTTATGTGGCAATATGTCTTTTTGAGTCTTTTAGGAGTCAATGTGTGTTGCTGGGTGTTTTATGTGGCAATATGTATTGTTGTGTCTTTTAGGTGGCAATGCGTGTTGGTGTATGTTTCACGTGGCAATGTGTGTTGTTAGGTCTTTTAGGAGTCAATGTGTGTTGCTGGGTCTTTTGTATGACAATATGTATTGTTGAGTCTTTTAGGTGGTAATGCCTGTTGTATGTTTTAGGTGGCAATGTGTATTGTTGGGTCTTTTACGTGGCAATATGTGTTACATGTTTTAGGTGGCAAATTGAGTTGTTGGGTCTTTTAGGAGTCAACGTGTGTTGCTGGGTCTTTTATGTGGCAATATGTATTGTTGGGTCTTTTAGTTGGCAATGTGTGTTGTTGTATGTTTCAGCTGGCAATGTGTGTTCTTGGGTCTTTTATAAGGCAATATGTGTTATATGTTTTAGGAGGCAATGTGTGTTGTTCTTTCTTTTAGGTGGCAACTTGTGCTGTTGTATGTTATAGATGGCAATGTGTGTTGTAGTATGTTTTAGGTGGCAATGTGTGTTGTAGGGTCTTTTAAGTGGCAATGTGTGTTGTTGGGTCTTTTATAAGGCAATATGTATTGTTGGGTCTTTTACGTGGTAATATGTGTTGTTCTATGTTTTAGGTGGCAAGTTGAGTTGTTGAGTCTTTTAGGTGGCAACGTGTGCTGTTGTATGTTTTAGGTGGCAATGCGTGTTGTATGTTTTAAGTGGCAATCTGTGTTGTTGGGTCTCTTAAGTGGCAATGTGTGTTGTTGGGTCTTTTAGGAGGCAATATATATTGTTAGGTCTTCTACGTGGTAATATGTGTTGTATGTTTTAGGTGGCAATGTGTGGCTTTGTGTCTTTTACGTGGCAATGTGTGTTGTTGGGTATTTTAGGTGGCAAGTTGAGTTGTTGGGTCTTTTAGGAGGCTATGTGTGTTGATGGGTCTTTTAGGTGGCAAATTGAGTTGTTGGGTCTTTTAGGAGTCAATGTGTGTTGCTGGCTCTTTTATGTGGCAATACGTAATGTTGGGTTTTTAGTTGGCAATGTGTGTTGTATGTTTCAGCTGGCAATGTGTGTTGTTGGGTCTTTTAGGTGGCAGTGTGTGTTCTTGGGTCTTTTAAGTGGGAAAATGAGTTGGTTTGTCTTTCAGGAGGCAATATGTATTGCTGGGTCTTTTAGGTGACAATGTGTGTTGTTCGGTCATTTAGGTGGCAATGTGTGTTGATGGGTGTTTTGGGTGGCAAAGTGAGTTGTTGGGTCTTTGACATGGCAATGTGTGTTGTTGTATGTTTTAGGTGGCAATGTGTGTTGCTGTGTATTTTAGGAGGCAATACATTGTTGGGTCTTTCAGGTGGCAAGTGAGTTGTTGCGTCTCTTAGGTGGCAATATGTATGGTTGGGTCTTTTACATGGTAATATGTGTTGTTCTGAGTTTTAGGTGGCAATGTGTGGTTTTAGGTCTTTCAGTTTGCAACGTATGTTTTTAGGTCTTTTAGTTTGCAATGTGTGTTTTTGTATGTTTCACATGGAAATCTCTGTTCTTGGGTCTTTTATGTGGCTATACGTTTTGTTGTATCTTTTAGATGGCAAAGAGAGTTGTTGGGGCTTTCAGGTGGCAACGTGTGCTGTTGTATGTTTTATGTGGCAATGTGTGTTGTTGGGTCTTTTAGGAGTCAATTTGTGTTGCTGGGTGTTTTATGTGGCAATATGTATTATATGTTTTTGGCGGCAATGTGTGTTCTTTGGTCTTTTAGGTGGCAATATGTGTTACATATTATAGGTGGCAAATTGAGTTGTTGGGTCTTTTAGAAGGCAATGTGTGTTGATGGGTTTTTTAGGTGGCAAAGTGAGTTGTTGGGTCTTTTAGGTGGCAACGTGTGCTGTTGTATGTTTTAGGTGGCAATGCGTGTTGTTGTATGTTTTAGGTGGCAATGTGTGTTGTTGGGTCTTTTAAGTGGCAATGTGTGTTGTTGAGTCTTTCAGGAGGCAATATGTATTTTTGGGTCTTCTACGTGGTAATATGTGTTGTATGTTTTAAGTGGCAATCTGTGTTGTTGGGTCTTTTAAGTGGCAATGTGTGTTGTTGGGTCTTTTAGGAGGCAATATATATTGTTAGGTCTTTTACGTGGTAATATGTGTTGTTGTATGTTTTAGGTGGCAATGTGTGGTTTTCTGTCTTTTACGTGGCAATGTGTGTTGATGGGTCTTTTAGGTGGCAAATTGAGTTGTTGGCTGTTTTAGGAGTCAATGTGTGTTACTACCTCTTTTATGTGGCAGTACGTATTGTTAGGTCTTTTAGGCGTCAATGCGTGTGGTTGGGTCTTTTAGCTGGCAATGTGTGTTGTTGGGTCTTTGAAGTGGCAATGTGTGTTGTTGGGTCTTTTTGGTTGCAAAATGAGTTGGTTGGTCTTTTAGGAGGCAATGTGTGTTGTTGGGTCTTTTAGGTGGCAAAATGAGTTGGTTGGTCTTTTAGGAGGCAATATGTACTGCTGGGTCTTTACGGTGGCAATGTGTGTTGTTCAGTCTTTTAGGTGGCAATGTGTGTTGTTCGGTATTTCAGGTGGCAAGTTGAGTTGTTGGGTCTTTTAGGTGGCAATGTGTGTTGTTGTATGTTTTAGGTGGCAATGTATGTTGTTGAGTCTTTACCACGGCAAGCTGAATTCTAGGTTCTTTTGGGAGGATATGTCTTCTGTTGCGTCTCTTACGTGTCAAAGTGAGTTGTTGGGTCTTTTAGGTGGCAATGTGTGTTGTTGGGTGTTTTACGTGGCAATGTGTGTTGTTAAGTCTTTTATGTGGCAATGTGTGGTGTTGTATGTTTTAGGGAGCAATGTGTGTTGCTGGGTATTTTACGAGGCAATATGTATTGTTCGGTCTTTTAGGTGGCAATGTGTGTTGTTGTATGTTTTAGGTGGCAATGTATGTTGTTGAGTCTTTACCGCGGCAAGCTGAATTCTAGGGTCTTTTGGGAGGATATGTCTTCTGTTGCGTCTCTTACGTGTCAAAGTGAGTTGTTGGGTCTTTTAGGTGCAATGTGTTTTGTTGGGTGTTTTAGGTGACAATGTGTGCTGTTGTGTCTTTTAGGTGGCAAAGTGAGTTCTTCGGTCTTTTAACAGGCAATATGTATTGTTGGGTCTTCTACGTGGTACTATGTGTTTTTCTATGTTTTAAGTGGCAATGTGTGTTGATGGGTCTTTTAAGTGGCAATGTGTGTTGTTGGGTCTTTTAGGAGCCAATTTGTGTTGCTGGGTGTTTTATGTGGCAATATGTATTGTTGGGTCTTTTAGGCGGCAATGCGTGTTGTTGGGTCTTTTAGGTGGCAATATGTGTTTACATGTTTTAAGTGGCAATGTGTGTTGTTGGGTCTTTGACGTGGCAATGTGTGTTGTTGGGTCTTTTAGGTGGCAAAATGAGTTGATTGGTCTCTTAGGAGGCAATATGTATTGCTGTGTCTTTTAGGTGGCAATGTGAGTTGTTGGGTCTTTTATGTGGCAATGTGTGTTGTTCGGTCTTTTAGGTGGCAATGTGAGTTGTTGGGTCTTTTAGGAGGCAATGTGTGTTGATGGGTCTTTTAGGTGGCAAAGTGAGTTGTTGGGTCTTTTAGGTGGCAACGTGTGCTGTTGTATGTTTTAGGTGGCAATGTGTGTTGTTGAGTCTTTAACGCGGCAAGCTGAGTTATTGGGTCTTTTGGGAGGCAATGTCTGCTCTTGCGTCTCTTACGTGTCAAAGTGAGTTGTTGGGTCTTTTAGGTGGCAATGTGTGTTGTATGTTTTAGGTGGCAAAGTGAGTTGTTGGGCCTTTTAGGTGGCAACGTGTGCTGTTGTATGTTTTAGGTGGCAATATGTGTTGTTGGGTCTTTTAGGAGTCATTTTGTGTTGCTGGGTGTTTTATGTGGCAATATGTATTGTTGGGTCTTTTAGGCGGCAATGCGTGTTGTTGGGTCTTTTAGGTGGCAATATGTATTAACATGTTTTAGGTGGCAATGTGTGTTGTTGGGTCTTTGACGTGGCAATGTGTGTTGTTGGGTCTTTTAGGTGGCAAAATGAGTTGGTTGGTCTTTCAGGAGGCAATATGTATTGCTGGGTCTTTTAGGTGGCACTGCGTATTGTTGAGTCTTTTATGTGGCAATGTGTGTTTTTCGGTCCTTTTGGGTGGCAATGTGAGTTGTTGGGTCTTTGAGGAGGCAATGTTTGTTGTTGGGTCTTTTAGCTGGCAATATGTTTTACATGTTTTAGGTGGCAAATTGAGTTGTTGGGTCTTTTAGGAGGCAATGTGTGTTGCTGGGTCTTTTATGTGGCAATATGTATTGTTGGGTCTTTTAGTTGGCAATGTGTGTTGTCGTATATTTCAGCTGGCAATGAGTGTTCTTGGGTCTTTTATGTGGCAATATGTGTTATAAGTTTTAGGCGGCAATGTGTGTTGTTGGGTCTTTTAGGTGGCAATGTGTGTTGTTGGGTCTTTTAGGTGGCAATATGTGTTACATGATTTAGGTGCAATGTGTGTTGTTGAGTCTTTGAGATGGCAATGTGTGTTTTTGGGTCTTTTAGGTGGTAAAATGAGTTGGTTGGTCTTTTAGGAGGCACTATGTATTGCTGGGTCTTTTAACTGGAAATGTGAGTTGTTGGGTTTTTTATGTGGCAATCTGTATTGTTGGGTCTTTTATGCGGCAATGCGTGTTGGTGTATGTTTCACGTGGCAATGTGTGTTTTTAGGTCTTTCAGTAGTCAATGTGTGTTGCTGGGTCTTTTGTGTGGCAATATGTATTGTTGAATATTTTAGGTGGTAATGCATGTTGTTGTATGTTTTAGGTGGCAAATTGAGTTCTTGGGTCTTTTAGGAGTCAACGTGTGTTGCTGGGTCTTTTATGTGGCAATATGTATTGTTGGGTCTTTTAGTTGGCAATGTGTGTTGTATGTTTCAGCTGGCAATGTGTGCTCTTGGGTCTTTTATGTGGCAATATGTGTTATATGTTTTAGGAGGCAATGTGTGTTGATGGTTTTTTATGTGTCAATGTGTGTTGTTGGGACTTTTAGGTGGCAATGTGTGTTTTTCTTTATTTCACGTGACAAGTTGAGTTGTTGGGTCTTTTAGGTGGCAATGTGTGTTGTTGTATCTTTTAGGTGGCAATGTGTGTTGTTGAGTCTTTAACGTGGCAAGCTGAGTTCTTGGGTCTTTTGGAAGGCAATGTCAGCTGTTGCGTCTCTTACGTGTCAAAGTGAGTTGTTTGGTCTTTTAGGTGGCAATGTGTGTTGTTGTATATTTTAGGTGGCAATGTGTGGTTTTGGGTCTTTTAGGTGGCAAATTGTGTTGTTGAGTCTTTTAGGTGGCAACGTGTGCTGTAGTATGTTTTAGAGGGCAATGTGTGGTTTTGGGTCTTTTAGGTGGCAACGTGTCTTGTTGGGTATTTTATGTGGCAAGTTGAGTTGTTGGGTCTTTTAGGTGGCAATGTGTCTTCATGGGTCTTTTAGTTTGCAATGTCTGTTTTTAGGTCTTTTAGTTTGCAATGTGTGTTTTTCTACGTTTCAGGTGGCAATCTCTGTTCCTGGGTCTTTTATGTGGCTATATGTTTTGTTGTGTCTTTTAGGTGGCAAAGTGAGTTGTTGGGTCTTTTAAGTGGCAATGTGTGTTGTTGGGTCTTTTAGGAGGCAGTATGTATTGTTTGGTCTTTTACGTGGTAATATGTGTTGTTCTATGTTTTAGGTGGCAAGTTGAGTTGTTGGGTCATTTAGGTGGCAACATGTGCTGTTGTATGTTTTAGGTGGGCATGTGTGTTGTTGGGTCTTTTAGGAGTCAATGTGTGTTGCTGCGTGTTTTATGTGGCAATATGTATTGTTGGGTCTTTTACGTGGCAATGCGTGTTGTATGTTTCACGTGGCAATGTGTGTTGTTAGGTCTTTTAGCAGTCAATGTGTGTTGCTGGGTCTTTTGTGTGGCAATATGTATTGTTGAGTCTTTTAGGTGGCAATGCGTGTTTTTCTATGTTTTAGGTGGCAATGTGTGTTGTTGGGTCTTTTAGGAGGCAGTATGTATTGTTGGGTCTTTTACGTGGTAATATGTGTTGTTCTATGTTTTAGGTGGCAAGTTGAGTTGTTGGGTCTTTTAGGTGGCAACATGTGCTGTTGTATGTTTTAGGTGGCAATGTGAGTTGTTGGGTCTTTTAGGAGTCAGTGTGTGTTGCTGGGTGTTTTATGTGGCAATATGTCTTTTTGAGTCTTTTAGGAGTCAATGTGTGTTGCTGGGTGTTTTATGTGGCAATATGTATTGTTGTGTCTTTTAGGTGGCAATGCGTGTTGGTGTATGTTTCACGTGGCAATGTGTGTTGTTAGGTCTTTTAGGAGTCAATGTGTGTTGCTGGGTCTTTTGTATGACAATATGTATTGTTGAGTCTTTTAGGTGGTAATGCCTGTTGTATGTTTTAGGTGGCAATGTGTATTGTTGGGTCTTTTACGTGGCAATATGTGTTACATGTTTTAGGTGGCAAATTGAGTTGTTGGGTCTTTTAGGAGTCAACGTGTGTTGCTGGGTCTTTTATGTGGCAATATGTATTGCTGGGTCTTTTAGTTGGCAATGTGTGTTGTTGTATGTTTCAGCTGGCAATGTGTGTTCTTGGGTCTTTTATAAGGCAATATGTGTTATATGTTTTAGGAGGCAATGTGTGTTGTTCTTTCTTTTAGGTGGCAACTTGTGCTGTTGTATGTTATAGATGGCAATGTGTGTTGTAGTATGTTTTAGGTGGCAATGTGTGTTGTAGGGTCTTTTAAGTGGCAATGTGTGTTGTTGGGTCTTTTATAAGGCAATATGTATTGTTGGGTCTTTTACGTGGTAATATGTGTTGTTCTATGTTTTAGGTGGCAAGTTGAGTTGTTGAGTCTTTTAGGTGGCAATGCGTGCTGTTGTATGTTTTAGGTGGCAATGCGTGTTGTTGTATGTTTTAAGTGGCAATCTGTGTTGTTGGGTCTCTTAAGTGGCAATGTGTGTTGTTGGGTCTTTTAGGAGGCAATATATATTGTTAGGTCTTTTACGTGGTAATATGTGTTGTATGTTTTAGGTGGCAATGTGTGGCTTTGTGTCTTTTACGTGGCAATGTGTGTTGTTGGGTATTTTAGGTGGCAAGTTGAGTTGTTGGGTCTTTTAGGAGGCTATGTGTGTTGATGGGTCTTTTAGGTGGCAAATTGAGTTGTTGGGTCTTTTAGGAGTCAATGTGTGTTGCTGGCTCTTTTATGTGGCAATACGTAATGTTGGGTTTTTAGTTGGCAATGTGTGTTGTATGTTTCAGCTGGCAATGTGTGTTGTTGGGTCTTTTAGGTGGCAGTGTGTGTTCTTGGGTCTTTTAAGTGGGAAAATGAGTTGGTTTGTCTTTCAGGAGGCAATATGTATTGCTGGGTCTTTTAGGTGACAATGTGTGTTGTTCGGTCATTTAGGTGGCAATGTGTGTTGATGGGTGTTTTGGGTGGCAAAGTGAGTTGTTGGGTCTTTGACATGGCAATGTGTGTTGTTGTATGTTTTAGGTGGCAATGTGTGTTGCTGTGTATTTTAGGAGGCAATACATTGTTGGGTCTTTCAGGTGGCAAGTGAGTTGTTGCGTCTCTTAGGTGGCAATATGTATGGTTGGGTCTTTTACATGGTAATATGTGTTGTTCTGAGTTTTAGGTGGCAATGTGTGGTTTTAGGTCTTTCAGTTTGCAACGTATGTTTTTAGGTCTTTTAGTTTGCAATGTGTGTTTTTGTATGTTTCACATGGAAATCTCTGTTCTTGGGTCTTTTAAGTGGCTATACGTTTTGTTGTATCTTTTAGATGGCAAAGAGAGTTGTTGGGGCTTTCAGGTGGCAACGTGTGCTGTTGTATGTTTTATGTGGCAATGTGTGTTGTTGGGTCTTTTAGGAGTCAATTTGTGTTGCTGGGTGTTTTATGTGGCAATATGTATTGTTGGGTCTTTTAGGCGGCAATGCGTGTTGTTGGGTCTTTTAGGTGGCAATGTGTGTTCTTGGGTCTTTTATGTGGCAATATGTATTATATGTTTTTGGCGGCAATGTGTGTTCTTTGGTCTTTTAGGTGGCAATATGTGTTACATGTTATAGGTGGCAAATTGAGTTGTTGGGTCTTTTAGAAGGCAATGTGTGTTGATGGGTTTTTTAGGTGGCAAAGTGAGTTGTTGGGTCTTTTAGGTGGCAACGTGTGCTGTTGTATGTTTTAGGTGGCAATGCGTGTTGTTGTATGTTTTAGGTGGCAATGTGTGTTGTTGGGTCTTTTAAGTGGCAATGTGTGTTGTTGAGTCTTTCAGGAGGCAATATGTATTTTTGGGTCTTCTACGTGGTAATATGTGTTGTATGTTTTAAGTGGCAATCTGTGTTGTTGGGTCTTTTAGGAGGCAATATATATTGTTAGGTCTTTTACGTGGTAATATGTGTTGTTGTATGTTTTAGGTGGCAATGTGTGGTTTTCTGTCTTTTACGTGGCAATGTGTGTTGATGGGTCTTTTAGGTGGCAAATTGAGTTGTTGGCTGTTTTAGGAGTCAATGTGTGTTACTACCTCTTTTATGTGGCAGTACGTATTGTTAGGTCTTTTAGGCGTCAATGCGTGTGGTTGGGTCTTTTAGCTGGCAATGTGTGTTGTTGGGTCTTTGAAGTGGCAATGTGTGTTGTTGGGTCTTTTTGGTTGCAAAATGAGTTGGTTGGTCTTTTAGGAGGCAATGTGTGTTGTTGGGTCTTTTAGGTGGCAAAATGAGTTGGTTGGTCTTTTAGGAGGCAATATGTACTGCTGGGTCTTTACGGTGGCAATGTGTGTTGTTCAGTCTTTTAGGTGGCAATGTGTGTTGTTCGGTATTTCAGGTGGCAAGTTGAGTTGTTGGGTCTTTTAGGTGGCAATGTGTGTTGTTGTATGTTTTAGGTGGCAATGTATGTTGTTGAGTCTTTACCGCGGCAAGCTGAATTCTAGGTTCTTTTGGGAGGATATGTATTCTGTTGCGTCTCTTACGTGTCAAAGTGAGTTGTTGGGTCTTTTAGGTGGCAATGTGTGTTGTTGGGTGTTTTACGTGGCAATGTGTGTTGTTAAGTCTTTTATGTGGCAATGTGTGGTGTTGTATGTTTTAGGGAGCAATGTGTGTTGCTGGGTATTTTACGAGGCAATATGTATTGTTCGGTTTTTTAGGTGGCAATGTGTATTGTTGGGTCTTTTAGGTGACAATGTGTGCTGTTGTGTCTTTTAGTTGGCAAAGTGAGTTCTTCGGTCTTTTAACAGGCAATATGTATTGTTGGGTCTTCTACGTGGTACTATGTGTTTTTCTATGTTTTAACTGGCAATGTGTGTTGATGGGTCTTTTAAGTGGCAATCTGTGTTGTTGGGTCTTTTAGGAGCCAATTTGTGTTGCTGGGTGTTTTATGTGGCAATATGTATTGTTGGGTCTTTTAGGCGGCAATGCGTGTTGTTGGGTCTTTTAGGTGGCAATATGTGTTTACATGTTTTAAGTGGCAATGTGTGTTGTTGGGTCTTTGACGTGGCAATGTGTGTTGTTGGGTCTTTTAGGTGGCAAAATGAGTTGGTTGGTCTCTTAGGAGGCAATATGTATTGCTGTGTCTTTTAGGTGGCAATGTGAGTTGTTGGGTCTTTTATGTGGCAATGTGTGTTGTTCGGTCTTTTAGGTGGCAATGTGAGTTGTTGGGTCTTTTAGGAGGCAATGTGTGTTGATGGGTCTTTTAGGTGGCAAAGTGAGTTGTTGGGTCTTTTAGGTGGCAACGTGTGCTGTTGTATGTTTTAGGTGGCAATGTGTGTTGTTGAGTCTTTAACGCGGCAAGCTGAGTTATTGGGTCTTTTGGGAGGCAATGTCTGCTCTTGCGTCTCTTACGTGTCAAAGTGAGTTGTTGGGTCTTTTAGGTGGCAATGTGTGTTGTTGTATGTTTTAGGTGGCAAAGTGAGTTGTTGGGCCTTTTAGGTGGCAACGTGTGCTGTTGTATGTTTTAGGTGGCAATATGTGTTGTTGGGTCTTTTAGGAGTCATTTTGTGTTGCTGGGTGTTTTATGTGGCAATATGTATTGTTGGGTCTTTTAGGCGGCAATGCGTGTTGTTGGGTCTTTTAGGTGGCAATATGTATTAACATGTTTTAGGTGGCAATGTGTGTTGTTGGGTCTTTGACGTGGCAATGTGTGTTGTTGGGTCTTTTAGGTGGCAAAATGAGTTGGTTGGTCTTTCAGGAGGCAATATGTATTGCTGGGTCTTTTAGGTGGCACTGCGTGTTGTTGAGTCTTTTATGTGGCAATGTGTGTTGTTCGGTCCTTTTGGGTGGCAATGTGAGTTGTTGGGTCTTTGAGGAGGCAATGTTTGTTGTTGGGTCTTTTAGCTGGCAATATGTTTTACATGTTTTGGGTGGCAAATTGAGTTGTTGGGTCTTTTAGGAGGCAATGTGTGTTGCTGGGTCTTTTATGTGGCAATATGTATTGTTGGGTCTTTTAGTTGGCAATGTGTGTTGTCGTATATTTCAGCTGGCAATGAGTGTTCTTGGGTCTTTTATGTGGCAATATGTGTTATATGTTTTAGGCGGCAATGTGTGTTGTTGGGTCTTTCAGGTGGCAATGTGTGTTGTTGGGTCTTTTAGGTGGCAATATGTGTTACATGATTTAGGTGCAATGTGTGTTGTTGAGTCTTTGAGATGGCAATGTGTGTTTTTGGGTCTTTTAGGTGGTAAAATGAGTTGGTTGGTCTTTTAGGAGGCACTGTGTATTGCTGGGTCTTTTAACTGGAAATGTGAGTTGTTGGGTTTTTTATGTGGCAATCTGTATTGTTGGGTCTTTTATGCGGCAATGCGTGTTGGTGTATGTTTCACGTGGCAATGTGTGTTTTTAGGTCTTTCAGTAGTAAATGTGTGTTGCTGGGTCTTTTGTGTGGCAATATGTATTGTTGAATATTTTAGGTGGTAATGCATGTTGTTGTATGTTTTAGGTGGCAAATTGAGTTCTTGGGTCTTTTAGGAGTCAACGTGTGTTGCTGGGTCTTTTATGTGGCAATATGTATTGTTGGGTCTTTTAGTTGGCAATGTGTGTTGTATGTTTCAGCTGGCAATGTGTGCTCTTGGGTCTTTTATGTGGCAATATGTGTTATATGTTTTAGGAGGCAATGTGTGTTGATGGTTTTTTATGTGTCAATGTGTGTTGTTGGGACTTTTAGGTGGCAATGTGTGTTGTTCTTTATTTCAGGTGACAAGTTGAGTTGTTTGGTCTTTTAGGTGGCAATGTGTGTTGTTGTATCTTTTAGGTGGCAATGTGTGTTGTTGAGTCTTTAACGTGGCAAGCTGAGTTCTTGGGTCTTTTGGAAGGCAATGTCAGCTGCAGCGTCTCTTACGTGTCAAAGTGAGTTGTTTGGTCTTTTAGGTGGCAATGTGTGTTGTTGTATATTTTAGGTGGCAATGTGTGTTGATGGGTCTTTTAGGTGGCAAATTGTGTTGTTGAGTCTTTTAGGTGGCAACGTGTGCTGTAGTATGTTTTAGAGGGCAATGTGTGGTTTTGGGTCTTTTAGGTGGCAACGTGTCTTGTTGGGTATTTTATGTGGCAAGTTGAGTTGTTGGGTCTTTTAGGTGGCAATGTGTCTTCATGGGTCTTTTAGTTTGCAATGTCTGTTTTTAGGTCTTTTAGTTTGCAATGTGTGTTTTTCTACGTTTCAGGTGGCAATCTCTGTTCCTGGGTCTTTTATGTGGCTATATGTTTTGTTGTGTCTTTTAGGTGGCAAAGTGAGTTGTTGAGTCTTTTAGGTGGCAACGTGTGATGTTGTATGTTTTAGGTGGCAATGCGTGTTGTTGTATGTTTTAAGTGGCAATCTGTGTTGTTGGGTCTCTTAAGTGGCAATGTGTGTTGTTGGGTCTTTTAGGAGGCAATATATATTGTTAGGTCTTTTACGTGGTAATATGTGTTGTATGTTTTAGGTGGCAATGTGTGGCTTTGTGTCTTTTACGTGGCAATGTGTGTTGTTGGGTATTTTAGGTGGCAAGTTGAGTTGTTGGGTCTTTTAGGAGTCAATGTGTGTTGCTGGCTCTTTTATGTGGCAATACGTAATGTTGGGTTTTTAGTTGGCAATGTGTGTTGTATGTTTCAGCTGGCAATGTGTGTTGTTGGGTCTTTTAGGTGGCAGTGTGTGTTCTTGGGTCTTTTAAGTGGGAAAATGAGTTGGTTTGTCTTTCAGGAGGCAATATCTATTGCTGGGTCTTTTAGGTGACAATGTGTGTTGTTCGGTCATTTAGGTGGCAATGTGTGTTGATGGGTGTTTTGGGTGGCAAAGTGAGTTGTTGGGTCTTTGACATGGCAATGTGTGTTGTTGTATGTTTTAGGTGGCAATGTGTGTTGCTGTGTATTTTAGGAGGCAATACATTGTTGGGTCTTTCAGGTGGCAAGTGAGTTGTTGCGTCTCTTAGGTGGCAATATGTATGGTTGGGTCTTTTACATGGTAATATGTGTTGTTCTGAGTTTTAGGTGGCAATGTGTGGTTTTAGGTCTTTCAGTTTGCAACGTATGTTTTTAGGTCTTTTAGTTTGCAATGTGTGTTTTTGTATGTTTCACATGGAAATCTCTGTTCTTGGGTCTTTTATGTGGCTATACGTTTTGTTGTATCTTTTAGATGGCAAAGAGAGTTGTTGGGGCTTTCAGGTGGCAACGTGTGCTGTTGTATGTTTTATGTGGCAATGTGTGTTGTTGGGTCTTTTAGGAGTCAATGTGTGTTGCTGCGTGTTTTATGTGGCAATATGTATTGTTGGGTCTTTTACGTGGCAATGCGTGTTGTATGTTTCAAGTGGCAATGTGTGTTGTTAGGTCTTTTAGCAGTCAATGTGTGTTGCTGGGTCTTTTGTGTGGCAATATGTATTGTTGAGTCTTTTAGGTGGCAATGCGTGTTTTTCTATGTTTTAGGTGGCAATGTGTGTTGTTGGGTCTTTTAGGAGGCAGTATGTATTGTTGGGTCTTTTACGTGGTAATATGTGTTGTTCTATGTTTTAGGTGGCAAGTTGAGTTGTTGGGTCTTTTAGGTGGCAACATGTGCTGTTGTATGTTTTAGGTGGCAATGTGAGTTGTTGGGTCTTTTAGGAGTCAGTGTGTGTTGCTGGGTGTTTTGTATGACAATATGTATTGTTGAGTCTTTTAGGTGGTAATGCCTGTTGTATGTTTTAGGTGGCAATGTGTATTGTTGGGTCTTTTACGTGGCAATATGTGTTACATGTTTTAGGTGGCAAATTGAGTTGTTGGGTCTTTTAGGAGTCAACGTGTGTTGCTGGGTCTTTTATGTGGCAATATGTATTGTTGGGTCTTTTAGTTGGCAATGTGTGTTGTTGTATGTTTCAGCTGGCAATGTGTGTTCTTGGGTCTTTTATAAGGCAATATGTGTTATATGTTTTAGGAGGCAATGTGTGTTGTTCTTTCTTTTAGGTGGCAACTTGTGCTGTTGTATGTTATAGATGGCAATGTGTGTTGTAGTATGTTTTAGGTGGCAATGTGTGTTGTAGGGTCTTTTAAGTGGCAATGTGTGTTGTTGGGTCTTTTAGGTGGCAATATGTGTTTACATGCTTTAAGTGGCAATGTGTGTTGTTGGGTCTTTGACGTGGGAATGTGTGCTGTTGGGTCTTTTAGGTTGCAAAATGAGTTGGTTGGTCTCTTAGGAGGCAATATGTATTGCTGGGTCTTTTAGGTGGCAATGTGAGTTGTTGGGTCTTTTATGTGGCAATGTGTGTTGTTCGGTCTTTTAGGTGGCAATGTGAGTTGTTGGGTCTTTTAGGAGGCAATGTGTGTTGATGGGTCTTTTAGGTGGCAAAGTGAGTTGTTGGGTCTTTTAGGTGGCAACGTGTGCTGTTGTATGTTTTAGGTGGCAATGTGTGTTGTTGAGTCTTTAACGCGGCAAGCTGAGTTATTGGGTCTTTTGGGAGGCAATGTCTGCTCTTGCGTCTCTTACGTGTCAAAGTGAGTTGTTGGGTCTTTTAGGTGGCAATGTGTGTTGTTGTATGTTTTAGGTGGCAAAGTGAGTTGTTGGGCCTTTTAGGTGGCAACGTGTGCTGTTGTATGTTTTAGGTGGCAATATGTGTTGTTGGGTCTTTTAGGAGTCATTTTGTGTTGCTGGGTGTTTTATGTGGCAATATGTATTGTTGGGTCTTTTAGGCGGCAATGCGTGTTGTTGGGTCTTTTAGGTGGCAATATGTATTAACATGTTTTAGGTGGCAATGTGTGTTGTTGGGTCTTTGACGTGGCAATGTGTGTTGTTGGGTCTTTTAGGTGGCAAAATGAGTTGGTTGGTCTTTCAGGAGGCAATATGTATTGCTGGGTCTTTTAGGTGGCACTGCGTGTTGTTGAGTCTTTTATGTGGCAATGTGTGTTGTTCGGTCCTTTTGGGTGGCAATGTGAGTTGTTGGGTCTTTGAGGAGGCAATGTTTGTTGTTGGGTCTTTTACGTGGCAATATGTTTTACATGTTTTAGGTGGCAAATTGAGTTGTTGGGTCTTTTAGGAGGCAATGTGTGTTGCTGGGTCTTTTATGTGGCAATATGTATTGTTGGGTCTTTTAGTTGGCAATGTGTGTTGTCGTATATTTCAGCTGGCAATGAGTGTTCTTGGGTCTTTTATGTGGCAATATGTGTTATATGTTTTAGGCGGCAATGTGTTTTGTTGGGTCTTTGAAGTGGCAATGTGTGTTGTTGGGTCTTTTAGGTGGCAAAATGAGTTGGTTTGTCTTTTAGGAGGCAATATATATTGCTGGGTCTTTTCGGTGGCAATGTGTGTTGTTCGGTCTTTTAGTTGGCAATGTGTGTTGTTCTTTATTTCAGGTGACAAGTTGAGTTGTTGGGTCTTTTAGGTGGCAATGTGTGTTGATGGGTCTTTTAGGTGGCAAAGTGAGTTGTTGGGTCTTTTAGGTGGCAATGTGTGTTGTTGTATCTTTTAGGTGGCAATGTGTGTTGTTGAGTCTTTAACGTGGCAAGCTGAGTTCTTGGGTCTTTTGGAAGGCAATGTCAGCTGTTGCGTCTCTTACGTGTCAAAGTGAGTTGTTTGGTCTTTTAGGTGGCAATGTGTGTTGTATATTTTAGGTGGCAATGTGTGTTGTTGGTCTTTTAAGTGACAATGTGTGTTGTTAAGTCTTTTATATGGCAATGTGTGGTGTTGTATGATTTAGGTAGCAATCTGTGTTGCTGGGTATTTTAGGAGGAAATATGTATTGTTCGGTCTTTTAGGTGGCAATGTGTGCTTTTGTGTCTTTTAGGTAGCAAAGTGAGTTGTTGGGTCTTTTAGGAGGCAATATGTATTGTTGGCTCTTCTACATGGTAATATGTGTTCTTGAATGTTTTAAGTGGCAATGTGTGTTGTTGGGTCTTTTAGGAGGCAATATGTATTGTTGGGTCTTTTATGTGGTAATATGTGTTGTATGTTTTAGGTGGCAATGTGTGTTGTTGGGATTTTAGGAGTCAATTTGTGTTGCTGGGTTTTTTATGTGGCAATATGTATTGTTGGGTCTTTTAGGCGGCAATGCGTGTTGTTGGGTCTTTTAGGTGGCAATATGTGTTTACATGCTTTAAGTGGCAATGTGTGTTGTTGGGTCTTTGACGTGGGAATGTGTGCTGTTGGGTCTTTTAGGTGGCAAAATGAGTTGGTTGGTCTCTTCGGAGGCAATATGTATTGCTGGGTCTTTTAGGTGGCAATGTGAGTTGTCGGGTCTTTTATGTGGCAATGTGTGTTGTTCGGTCTTTTAGGTGGTAATGTGAGTTGCTGGTCTTTTAGGTGGCAACGTGTGCTGTTGTATGTTTTAGGTGGCAATGTGTGCTGTTTTATGTTTTAGGTGGCAATGTGTGTTGTTGGGTCTTTTACGTGGCAATATGTGTTACATGTATTAGGTGGCAAGCTGAGTTGTTGGGTCTTTTAGGAGTCAATGTGTATTGCTGGGTCTTTTATGTGGCAATATGTATTGTTGGGTCTTTTAGTTGGCAAAGTGTGTTGTATATTTCAGCTGCCAATGTGTGTTGATGGGTCTTTTAGGTGGCAATATGTGTTATATATTTTAGGAGGCAATGTGTTTTGTTGGGTCTTTTAGGTGGCAAAATGAGTTGGTCTTTTAGGAGGCAATATGTATTGCTGGGTCTTTTCGGTGGCAATGTGTTTTGTTCGGTCTTTTAGGTGGCAGTGTGTGTTGTTCGGTCTTTTAGGTGGCAATGTGTGTTGTTCGGTATTTCAGGTGGCAAGTTGAGTTGTTGGGTCTTTTAGTTGGCAATGTGTGTTCATGGGTCTTTTAGGTGGCAAAGTGAGTTGTTGGGTCTTTTAGGTGGCAAAGTGAGTTGTTGGGTCTTTTAGGCGGCAATGTGTGTTATTGTATGTTTTAGGTGGCAATGTGTGTTGTTGAGTCTTTAACGTTGCAAGCTGAGTTCTAGGGTCTTTTGGGAGGCAATATCTTCTGTTGCATCTCTTACGTGTCAAAGTGAGTTGTATCTTTTAGGTGGCAATGTGTGTTGTTGGGTCATTTAAGTGGCAGTGTGTGTTGTTGGGTCTTTTAGGAGGCAATATGTATTGTTGGGTTTTTTATGTGGTAATATGTGTTGTATGTTTTAGGTGGCAATGTGTGCTGTTGTATGTTTTAGGTGGCAATGTGTGTTGTTGGGTCTTTTACGTGGCAATATGTGTTACATGTATTAGGTGGCAAGCTGAGTTGTTGGGTCTTTTAGGAGTCAATGTGTATTGCTGGGTCTTTTATGTGGCAATATGTATTGTTGGGTCTTTTAGTTGGCAAAGTTTGTTGTTGTATATTTCAGCTGGCAATGTGTGTTCTTGGGTCTTTTATGTGGCAATATGTGTTATATGTTTTAGGTGGCAATGTGTTTTGTTGGGTCTTTTAGGTGGCAATGTGTGTTCTTGGGTCTTTTAGGTGGCAAAATGAGTTGGTCTTTTAGGAGGAAATATGTATTGCTGGGTCTTGTCGGTGGCAATGTGTTTTGTTCGGTCTTTTAGGTGGCAATGTGTGTTGTTCGGTATTTCACGTGGCAAGTTGAGTGTTGGGTCTTTTAGTTGGCAATGTGTGTTCATGGGTCTTTTAGGTGGCAATGTGTGTTGTTCGGTCTTTTAGGTGGCAGTGTGTGTTGTTGGGTCATTTAAGTGGCAGTGTGTTTTCTTGGGTCTTTTAGGAGGCAATATGTATTGTTGGGTTTTTTATGTGGTAATATGTGTTGTTGTATGTTTTAGGTGGCAATGTGTGTTGCTGGGTCTTTTAGGAGTCAATTTGTGTTGCTGGATGTTTTATGTGGCAATATGTATTGTTGAGTCTTTTAGGCGGCAATGCGTGTTGTTGGGTCTTTTAGGTGGCAATATGTGTTAACATGTTTTCGGTGGCAATGTGTGTTGCTGGGTCTTTGACGTGGCAAGGTGTGTTGTTGAGTCTTTTAGGTGGCAATGTGTCTTGTTGGGTCTTTTAGGTGGGAAAATGAGTTGGTTTGTCTTTCAGGAGGCAATATGTATTGCTGGGTCTTTTAGGTGACAATGTGTGTTGTTGGGTCATTTAGGTGGCAATGTGTGTTGTTGGGTCTTTTAGGAGGCAATATGTATTGTTGGGTCTTCTACGTGGTACTATGTGTTGTATGTTTTAAGTGGCAATGTGTGTTGATGGGTCTTTTAAGTGGCAATCTGTGTTGTTGGGTCTTTTAGGAGGCCATATGTATTGCTGGGTCTTTTAGGCGGCAATGCGTGTTGTTGGGTCTTTTAGGTGGCAATATGTGTTTACATGTTTCAAGTGTCAATGTGTGTTGCTGGGTCTTTGACGTGCCAATGTGTGTTGTTGGGTCTTTTAGGAGGCAATGTGTGTTGTTGGGTCTTTTAGGTGGCAATATGTGTTACATGTTTTACGTGGCAAATTGAGTTGTTGGGTCTTTTAGGAGTCAATGTGTGTTGCTGGGTCTTTTTTGTGGCAATATATATTGTTGGGTCTTTTAGTTGGCAATGTGTGTTGTATATTTCAGCTGGCAATGTGTGCTCTTGGGTCTTTTATGTGGCAATATGTGTTATATATTTTAGGCGGCAATGTGTGTTGTTCGGTTCTTTAGGCGGCAATGCGTGTTGTTGGGTCTTTTAGGTGGCAATATGTGTTTACATGCTTTAGGTGGCAATGTGTGTTGTTGGGTCTTTGACGTGGCAATGTGTGTTGTTGGGTCTTTTAGATGGCAAAATAAGTTGGTTGGTCTTTTAGGAGGCAATATATATTGTTGGGTCTTTTAGTTGGGAATGTGTGTTGTGTATTTCAGCTGGCAATGAGTGTTCTTGGGTCTTTTAAGTGGCAATATGTGTTATATGTTTTAGGCGGCAATGTGTTTTGTTGGGTCTTTTAGGTGGCAATATGTGTTGTTGGGTCTTTTAGGTGGCAAAATGAGTTGGTTGGTCTTTTAAGAGGCAATATGTATTGCTGGGTCTTTTCGGTGGCAATGTGTGTTGTTCGGTGTTTTAGGTGGCAGTGTGTGTTGTTGAGTCTTTAACGTGGCAAGCTGAGTTCTAGGGTCTTTTGGGAGACAATGTCTTCTGTTGCGTCTCTTACGTGTCAAAGTGAGTTGTTGTAAGGTTTAGTTGGCAATGTGTGTTGTTGGGTCTTTTACGTGGTAATGTGTTTTGTTAAGTCTTTTATGTGGCAATGTGTGGCGTTGTATGATTTAGGTAGCAATGTGTGTTGTTGGGTATTTTAGGAGGCAATATGTATTGTTCGGTTTTTTAGGTGGAAATGTGTGTTGTTTGGTCTTTTAGGTGGCAATGTGTGTTGTTGGATTTTTTAGGTGCAAAGTGAGTTGTTGGGTCTTTTAGAAGGCAATATGTATTGTTGCGTCTTCTACATGGTAATATGTGTTGTTGTATGTTTTAAGTGGCAATGTGTGTTGTTGGGTCATTTAAGTGGCAGTGTGTGTTGTTGGGTCTTTTAGGAGGCAATATGTATTGTTGGGTTTTTTATGTGGTAATATGTGTTGTATGTTTTAGGTGGCAGTGTGTGTTGTTGGGTCTTTTAGGAGTCAATTTGTGTTGCTGGGTGTTTTATGTGGCAATATGTATTGTTGGGTCTTTTAGGCGGCAATATGTGTTAACATGTTTTAGGTGGCGATGTGTGTTCTTGGGTCTTTGACGTGGCAATGTGTGTTGCTGGGTCTTTTTGGTGGCAATGTGTGTTGTTGGGTCTTTTAGGTGGGAAAATGAGTTGGTTTGTCTTTCAGGAGGCAATATGTATTGCTGGGTCTTTTAGGTGACAATGTGTGTTGTTCGGTCATTTAGGTGGCAATGTGTGTTGTTGGGTATTTTAGGAGGCAATATGTATTGTTGGGTCTTCTATGTGGCAAGTGAGTTGTTGCGTCTCTTAGGTGGCAATATGCATGGTTGGGTCTTTTACGTGGTAATATGTGTTGTTCTGTGTGTTAGGTGGCAATGTGTGGTTTTAGGTCTTTCAGTTTGCAATGTGTGTTTTTAGGTCTTTTAGTTTCCAATGTGTGTTTTTGTATGTTTCACATGGCAATCTCTGTTCTTGGGTCTTTTATGTGGTTATACGTTTTGTTGTGTCTTTTAGATGGCAAAGAGAGTTGTTGGGGCTTTCAGGTGGCAACGTGTGCTGTTGTATGTTTTATGTGGCAATGTGTGTTGTTGGGTCTTTTAGGGGTCAATTTGTGTTGCTGGGTGTTTTATGTGGCAATGTGTGTTGTTGGGTCTTTTAGGTGGCAATGTGAGTTGTTGGGTCTTTTATGTCGCAATGTGTGTTGTTCGGTCCTTATGGGTGGCAATGTGAGTTGTTGGGTTTTTTAGGAGGCAATGTGGGTTGTTGAGTCTTTTAGGTGGCAATATGTGTTACATGTTTTAGGTGGCAAATTGAGTTGTTGGGTCTTTTAGGAGGCAATGTGTATTGCTGGGTCTTTCATGTGGCAATATGTATTGTTGGGTCTTTTAGTTGGCAATGTGTGTTGTTGTATATTTCAGCTGGCAATGTGTGTTCTTGGGTCTTTTATGTGGCAATATGTGTTATATGTTTTAGGTGGCAATGTGATTTTTTGGGTCTTTTAGGTGGCAATGTGTGTTGTTGGGTCTTTTAATTGGCAAAATGAGTTGGTTGGTCTTTTAGGAGGCAATATGTATTGCTTAGTTTTTCGGTGGCAATGTGTGTTGTTCGGTATTTCAGTTGGCAAGTTGAGTTGTTGCGTCTTTTAGGTGGCAATGTGTGTTGATGGGTCTTTTACGTGGCAATGTGTGCTGTTGTGTCTTTTAGGAGGCAATATGTATTGTTGGGTCTTTTATGTGGTAATATGTGTTGTTGTATGTTTTAGGTGGCAATGTGTGTTGTTGGGTTTTTTAGGAGTCAATTTGTGTTGCTGGGTTTTTTATGTGGCAATATGTATTGTTGGGTCTTTTAGGCGGCAATGCGTGTTTTTGGCTCTTAGGTGGCAATATTTCTTTACATGTTTTAAGTGGCAATGTGTGTTGCTGGGTCTTTGACTTGGCAATGTGTGTTGTTGGGTCTTTTAGGTGGCAAAATGAGTTGGTTGGTCTCTTAGGAGGCAATATGTATTGCTGGGTCTTTTAGGTGGCAATGTGAGTTGTTGGGTCTTATGTGACAATGTGTGCTGTTGAGTCTTTCAGGTGGCAACGTGTGCAGTTGTATGTTTTAGGTGGCAATGTGTGTTGTTGTATGTTTTAGGTGGCAATGTTTGTTGTTGAGTCTTTAACATGGCAAGCGGAGTTCTTGGGTCTTTTGGGAGCTAAAGTCTGCTGTTGCGTCTCTTACGTGTCAAAGTGAGTTGTTGGGTCTTTTAGTTGGCAATGTGTGTTTTTCTATATTTCATCTGGCAATGTGTGTTTTTGGGTCTTTTATGTGGCAATATGTGTTATATGTTTTAGGCGGCAATGTGTTTTGTTGGGTCTTTGAAGTGGCAATGTGTGTTGTTGGGTCTTTTAGGTGGCAAAATGAGTTGGTTGGTCTTTTAGGAGGCAATATGTATTGCTGGGTCTTTTAGGTGGCAATGTGTGTTTTTCGGTCTTTTAGGTGGCAATGTGTGTTGATGGGTCTTTTAGGTGGCAAAGTGAGTTGTTGGGTCTTTTAGGTGGCAATGTGTGTTGTATATTTTAGGTGGCAATGTGTTTTGTTGGGTCTTTTACGTGGCAATGTGTGTTGTTAAGTCTTTTATGTGGCAATGTGTGGCGTTGTATGATTTAGGTAGCAATGTGTGTTGCTGGGTATTTTAGGAGGCAATATGTATTGTTGGGTCTTTTAGGTGGCAATGTGTGTTGTTGGGTCTTTTAGGTGGCAATGTGTGTTGTTGGGTCTTTTAGGTGGCAAAGTGAGTTGTTGGGTCTTTTAGGAGGCAATATGTATTGTTGGGTCTTCTACGTGGTACTATGTACTGTTGTTGGGTCTTTTAGGTGGCAACGTGTGCTGTTGTATGTTTTAGGTGGCAATGAGTGTTGTTGCGTCTTTTAGGAGTCAATTTGTGTTGCTGGGTGTTTTATGTGGCAATATGTATTGTTGGGTCTTTTAGGCGGCAATGTATGTTTTAAGTGGCAATGTGTGTTGATGGGTCTTTTAAGTGGCAATGTGTTTTGTTGGGTCTTTTAGGAATCAATTTGTGTTGCTGGGTGTTTTATGTGGCAATATGTATTGTTGGGTCTTTTAGGCTGCTATGCGTGCTGTTGGGTCTTTTAGGTGGCTATATGTGTTCACATGTTTTAAGTGGCAATGTGAGTTGCTGGGTCTTTGACGTGGCAATGTGTGTTGTTGGTTCTTTTAGGTGGCAAAATGATTTGGTTGGTCTCTTAGGAGGCAATATGTATTGCTGGGTCTTTTAGGTGGCAATGTGAGTTGTTGGGTCTTTTCGGTGGCAATGTGTGTTGTTCGGTCTTTTTGGTGGCAAAGTGAGTTGTTGGGTCTCTTAGGTGGCAACGGGTGCTGTTGTATGTTTTAGGTGGCAATGTGTGTTGTTGAGTCTTTAACGTGCCAAGCTGAGTTCTTGGGTCTTTTGGCAGGCAATGTCTGCTGTTGCATCTATTACGTGTCAAAGTGAGTTGTTGAGTCTTTTAGGTGGAAATGTGTGTTGCTGGGTCTTTAACGTGGCAATGTGTGTTGTTGGTTCTTTTAGGTTGCAAAATGAGTTGGTTGGTCTCTTAGGAGGCAATATGTATTGCTGGGTCTTTTAGGTGGCAATGTGAGTTGTTGGGTCTTTTCGGTGGCAATGTGTGTTGTTCGGTCTTTTTGGTGGCAAAGTGAGTTGTTGGGTCTTTTAGGTGGCAACGTGTGCTGTTGTATGTTTTAGGTGGCAATGTGTGTTGTTGAGTCTTTAACGTGCCAAGCTGAGTTCTTGGGTCTTTTGGCAGGCAATGTCTGCTGTTGCATCTTTCACGTGTCAAAGTGAGTTGTTGAGTCTTTTAGGTGGAAATGTGTGCTTTTGTATGTTTTAGGTGTCAAAGTGAGTTGTTGGGTCTTTTAGGTGGCAATGTGTGCCGTTGTATGTTTTAGGTGGCAATGTGTGTTGTTTTATATTTTAGGCAGCAATGTGTGCTGTTGGATCTTTTACGTGGCAATATGTGTTACATGTTTTAGGTGGCAAATTGAGTTGTTGGGTCTTATAGGAGTCAATATGTATTGCTGGGTCTTTTATGTGGCAATATGTATTGTTGGGTCTTTTAGTTGGCAATGTGTGTTGTTGTATATTTCAGCTGGCAATGTGTGTTCTTGGGTCTTTTATGTGGCAATATGTGTTATATGTTTTAGGCGGCAATGTGTTTTGTTTGGTCTTTTAGGTGGCAATGTGTGTTGTTGTGTCTTTGTGGTGCCTAAATGAGTTGGTTGGTCTTTTAGGAGGTAATATGTATTGCTGGGTCTTTTAGGTGGCAATATGTGTTGTTCGGTATTTCAGGTGGCTAGTTGATTTGTTGGGTCTTTTAGGTGGCTAGTTGATTTGTTGGGTCTTTTAGGTGGCAACGTGTGCTGTTGTATGTTTTAGGTGGCAATGAGTGTTGTTGCGTCTTTTAGGAGTCAATTTGTGTTGCTGGGTGTTTTATGTGGCAATATGTATTGTTGGGTTTTTTAGGCGGCAATGCGTGTTGTTGGGTCTTTTAGGTGGCAATATGTGTTTACATGTTTTATATGGCAAT
Source organism: Opisthocomus hoazin (assembly GCF_030867145.1). Lineage (NCBI taxonomy): Eukaryota > Metazoa > Chordata > Aves > Opisthocomiformes > Opisthocomidae > Opisthocomus > Opisthocomus hoazin. Next base: position 8,521,508 of record NC_134437.1, on the reverse strand, counting down.
GTGTGTTGTTGGGTCTTTGAGGTGGCAATATGTATTGTTTGGTCTTTTACATGGTAATGTGTATTGTTGTATGTTTTAGGTGGCAATGTGTGTTTTTAGATCTTTTAGTTTGCATTGTGTGTTCTTATATGTTTCAGGTGTCAATCTCTGTTCTTGCGTCTTTCATGTGACTATATGTTTTGTTGGGTCTTTTAGCTGGCAAAGTCAGTTGTTTGGTCTTTTAGGTGGCAATGTGTGGTGTTGTATATTTTAGGTTATAATGTGTGTTGTTCGATCTTTTACGTGGGAATGTGTGGTTTTGGGTCTTTTAAGTGGCAATGCGTGTTGTTCGGTCTTTTAGGTGGCAAAGTGCGTTGTTGGGTCTTTTAGGTGGCAACGTGTGCTGTTGTATGTTTTAGGTGGCAATGTGTGTTGTTGGGTCTTTGAGGATTGAATGTGTGTTGCTGGGTCTTTTATGTGCCAATATGTATTGTTGAGTCTCTTACGTGGCAAAGCGTGTCGTTGTATGTTTTAGGTGGCAATGTGTGTTGTTCGGTCTTTCAGGTGGCAATGTGTGCTGTTGGGTCTTTTAGGTGGCAAAATGAGTTGGTTGGTCTTTTAGGAGGCAATATGTATTGCTGGGTCTTTTAGGTTTCAATGTGTGTTATTCGGTCTTTTAGGTGGCAATGTGTGTTGTTGGGTATTTTAGGTGGCAAAGTGAGTTGTTGGGTCTTTTAGGTGGCAACGTGTGCTGTTCTACGTTTTACGTGGCAATGTCTGCTGTTGGGTCTTTTAATTGGCAATATGTATTACGTGTTTTAGTTGGCAAAGTGTGTTGTTGGTTCTTTGCGGTGGCAAGCTGAGTTGTTGGGTCTTTTAGGTGCAAATGTGTGTTGTACATTTTAGTGTCAATGTGTGCAGTTTGATCTTTTAAGTGGTAATATGTGTTGTATGTTTAGGTGGCAATGTGTGTTTTTAGGTGTTTTAGTTTGCAATGTGTGTTTCTCGGTCTTTTAGTTTGCAATGTGTGTTTTTCTATGTTTCAGGTGGCAATGTCTGTTCTTGGGTCTTTTATGTGACTATATGTTTTGTGCGGTCTTTTAGGTGGCAAAGTGAGTTTTTGGGTCTTTTAGGTGGTAACGTATGCTGTTGTATGTTTTAGGTAGCAATGTGTGGTTGGGTCTTTTAGGAGGAAATATGTATTGTTGGGTCTTTTACTTGGTAATATGTGTTGTATGTTTTAGGGGGCAATGTGTGATTTGGGGTCTTTTAAGTGGCAATGTGTGTTGTTCGGTCTTTTAAGTTGCAATGTGTGTTGTTGGTTTTTTTAGGTGGCAATATGTATTTGTGGGTCTTAAGTGGCAATATGTGTTGTATCTTCTAGATGGATATCTGTTTTGTTGGGTCTGTTAAGTGGCAAGTTGAGTAGTTGGGTCTTTTAGGAGGCATTGTGTGTTGTTGGATCTTTGTGGTGGCAAAGTGAGTTGTTGGGTATTTTAGGAGGCAATATGAATTGTTCGGTGTTTTAATTAGCAACGTCTGTTGGTTATTTTATGAGGCAATGTTGAGTCTTTTAGCTGGCAAAGTATTTTTATGGGTCTTTTAGGTGGCAAAGTAATTTGTTGTGTCTTTTAGGTTGCATTGTGTGTTGATGTATGTTTTAGGTGGCAATGTGAGTTGTACGATTTAGGTGACAATGTGTGTTCTTGTATGTGTTATGTGGCAACGTTTGTTTCTCGGTCTATTAGGTGGATATGTGTGTTGTTAGGTCTTTTAGTTGGCAGTTTGTGTTTTTGTTTCTTTTAGGTGGGAAGTGGAGTTTTTGTGTCTTTTACGAGTCAATGTGTGTTGTTGGGTCTGTTAGGTGGCAAAGTGATTTGTTGGGTATTTTCGGTGGCAATACATGTTATATGTTTTACATGGCAATGTGCGTTGTTCGTTCTTTTACGTGGCAATGAGTGTTGTTGGGTATTTTAGTTGGCAATGTGGGTTGTTGGGTCTTTTAAACGGCAATGTGTGCTGTTGTATGTTTTAGGTGGCAATGTGTGTTGTATGTTTTAGTTTGCAATGTGTGTTGTTTCGTCTTTTAGGTGGCAACGTGTGTTGTAGGATTTAGGAGTCAATGTGTGTGCTTGGGACTTTTAGGTGGCAATGTGTGTTCTTGTATGTTTCAGGAGGCAATGTGTGTTGTTGGGTCTTTCATGTGGCATTACGTATTGTTGGGTCTTTTAGAAGGCAATGTGTGGTGTTGTATGTTTTAGGTGGCAATGTTTGTTGTTGGGTCTTTTATGTGACATGGTGTGTTGTTCGGTCTTTAGGTGGCAATGTGTGCTGTTGGGTATTTTAGGTGGCAAGTTAAGTTGTTGGGTCTTTTAGTTGGCAATGTGTGTTGATGGGTGTTTTAGGTGGCAAGCTGAGTTGTTGAGTCTTTCAGGAGCCAATGTCTGCTGTTGCGTCGGTTACGTGGCAAAGTGAGTTGTTTGGTCTTTTAGGTGGCAATGTGTGGTGTTGTATATTTTAGGTTATAATGTGTGTTGTTCGGTCTTTTACGTGGGAATGTGTGGTTTTGGGTCTTTTAAGTGGCAAAGCGTGTTGTTCGGTCTTTTATGTTGCAGTGTGTGTTGTTGGGTATTTTAGGCGGCAATATGAGTTGTTGTATCTTCTAGATGGCTATCTATGTTGTTGGTTCTGTTAAGTGACAAGTTGAGTTGTTGGGTATTTTAGGAGGCAATATGTATTTTTTGGTCTTTTAGGTGGCAATGTGTGTTGTATATTTCAGGTCGCAAAGTGTGTTGTTCGGTCTTTTAGGTGGCAATTTGTGTTGTTTTGTCTTTTAGGTGGCAGTGTGTGTTGTTGGGTCTTTTAGGTGGCAAGTTGAGTTTTTTCATGTTTTAGCATACAATGTGTGTTGTTGGGTCTTTCAGGTGGCAATGTGTGTTGTTGGGTCTTTTATGTGGCAATATGTATTTTTGGGTCTTTTAGGTAGCAACGTGTCTTGTTGGGTATTTTAGGAAGCAATGGCTGTTGTTGGGTCCTTTAGGTGGCAAAGTGAGTTGTTGAGTATTTTAGGAGGCAATACGTATTGTTGGGTCTTTTAGGTAGCAACGTGTGCTGTTGGGTATTTTAGTAGGCAATGTGTGTTGTTGGATCCTTTAGGTGGCAAAGTGAGTTGTTGGGTATTTTAGGAGGCAATATATATTGTTGGGTCTTTCAGGTGGCATTGTGAGTGGTTGTATGTTTTAGGTGGCGATGTGTGTTGTTGGGTCGTTTATGTAACAATGTGTGTTGTTGTATGTTCTATGTAGCAATGTGTTTTGCTGGGTATTTTAGGAGGCAATATGTATTGTTGGGTCTTTTATGTGGCAATATGTATTGTTGGGTCTTTTACGTGGTAATATGGCTTGTTGTATGTTATACGTGGCAATGTGTGGTTTTGGGTCTTTTAGTTTGCAATGTGTGTTTTTGTACGTTTCAGGTGGCAATGTCTGTTCTTGGGTCTTTTATGTGGCTATATGTTTTGATGGGTCTTTTAGGTGGCAAAGTGAGTTGCTGTATGTATTAGGTGGCAATGTGTGTTGTATGTTTTAGGTGGCAATGCCTGTTCTTGTATGTTTTAGCTAGTAATGTGTCTTGTTGGGTCTTTTACGTGGCAATATGTGTTCATGTATGTTTTAGGTGGCAATGTGTGTTGGCTTGTCTTTAGGTGGCAATGTGTGTTGTTGGGTATTTTATGTGGCTATATGTATTGTTGGGTCTTTTAGGTGGCAATGTGTGTTTTGGGGTCTTTTAGGTGGCTATGTGTGTTGTTGGGTATTTTCTGTGGCAATAAGTATTGTTGGGTCTTTTACGTGGCAATATCTGTTGTATGTTTTAGGTGGCAATGTGTGTTGTTGGGTCTTTTTTGTGGCAAAGTGTGTTGTTAGGTCTTTTACTAGGCAATGTGTGTTGTTGGGTCTTTTAGGTGGAAATGTGTGTTGTATGTTTTTGGTGACAATGTGTGTTGTGGTATGTGTTATGTGGCAATGTGAGTTCTCGGTGTTTTAGGTGGATATGTGTGTTGTTGGGTCTTTCAAGTGGCAATTTGTATTTTTGTTTCTTTTAGGTGGCAAGTTGAGTTTTTGGGTCTTTTAGGAGTCAATGTGTGTTGTTGAGTCTTAGGTGGCAAAGTGAGTTTTTGGGTATTTTTCGTGGCAATATATGTTGTATGTTTTAGGTGGCAATGTCTGTTGTTGAGTCTTTTGTATGGCAATGTGAGTTGCTGAGTCTTTTATGTGGCAATGTGTGTTGTTGGGTATTTTAGGTGGCAATATGTGTTGTTGTATCTTTTAGGTGGCAATGTGTGTTGTATGTTTTATGTGGCAATGTGTGTTGTGTGTTTTGTGGTGTTTTAGGTGGCAATGTGTGTTGTTGGTTCTTCTCGGTGGCAATATGTATTGTTGGTTCTCATAGGTGGCAATATGTGTTATTTTTTAGGTTCCAATTTGTGTTGTTCTATGTTTTAGGTGGCAATGTGTTTTACTGGGTCTTTTATGTGGCAATATATATTGTCGGGTCTTTTACGTGGCAAAATGTGTTGTATGTTTTAGGTGACAATGTGTGTTGTTCGGTGTTTTATGTGGCAATGTGTTTTGTTGGTCTTTTAAGTGGCAATGTGTGTTGTTCGGACTTTTAGTGGGCAATGTTTGTTGTTGGGTCTTTTAGGTGGCAACATGTGTTCTATGTTTTAGGAGGCAGTGTGTGATGTTGGGTCTTTTACGGGGCAAGTTGAGTTGCTGGGTCTTTTATGTGGCAATGTGTGTTGTTGGGTCTTTTACTAGGCAATGTGTTGCGCTGGGTATTTTATTAGGCAATATGTTTTATTGGGTCTTTTAGGTGGCAATGTGTTTTGTTGGGTCTTTTAGGTGGCAATGTGTGTTGTGTGTTTTAGGTGTAAATGTGTGTTGTGGTATGTTTTAGGTGGCAATGTGTGTTGTTCTGTCATTTAGGTGGCAATATGTGTTGGGTATTTTAGGTGGCAAAGTGTGTTTCTGCATGTTGCAGGTGCATTGTGTGTTGTCGTATGTTTTAGGTAGCAATGTCTGTTGTATGTTCTAGTTGGTAATGTGTGTTGGTGGGTCTTTTAAGTGGCAATGTGTGTTGTTTGGTCTTTTAGGTGGCACAGTGAGTAGTTGGGTCTTTTAGGTGGTAAAGTATATTGTTGGGTCTTTTAGGTGTCAAAGTATTTTGTTGGGGTTTTTACATGGCAATGTGTGTTGTATATTTTAGGTGGCAATGTGTGTTGGTTTGTCTTTTAGGTGGCAATGTGTGTTGTTGGGTGTTTTAGGTGGCAATATGTATTGTTGGGTTTTTACGTGGCAATAGGTGTTGTATGTTTTAGGTGACAATGTGTGTTGTTGTATGTTGTAGGTGGCAATGTGTGTTGTTGTATGTTTTAGGTGGCAATGTGTGTTGTGATATGTTTTAGGTGGCAATGTGTGTTGTTGTGTCTTTTAGGTGGCAATTTGTCTTGTATGTTTTTGATGCCAAAGTGTGTTGTTGGGTCTTTTAGTAGGCAATGTGTGTTCTTGTATGTTTTAGGTGGCAATGTGTGTTGTATGTTTTAGGTGACAATGTGTGTTGTTGGGTCTTTTAGGTCGCAATTTGTGTTGTTTTATGTTTTTGGTGCCAAAGTGAGTTGTTGTGTCTTTTCGGTGGAAATGTGTGTAATTGGGTCTTTTAGGTGGCAACGTGTATCGTTGAGTCGTTTAGGTGGCAATGTGTGTTGTTGTATGTTTTAGGTGGCAATGTGTGTTATATATTTTTGGTGGCAATATGTGGTGTTGTACATTTTACGTGGCAATGTGTGTTGTTGGGTCTTTAATGTGGCAAAGTTAATTGTTGGGTATTTAGGTTGCAATGTGTGTTGTTGTATGTTTGAGGTGGCAATGTGTGGTGTTGTATGTTCTAGGTGGCAATGTGTGTTGTTGGGTATTTTAGGTGGCAAAGTGTATTGTTGGGTCTTTTAGGTGTTTGTTTGGTGAAGGTTGGAACAATAGAGTACTATCTAATTTTTTTTTGTAGCTTGGATACTTTAGTACTGCCTTCGGAAATTGGCATTATTTCGTTAATGCCTTCAAGATAAGCATACCACTTGTTGACTGTGGGTTTCAGAGCTATGCCAGCTGGTGGTTCTGTCCCTTTACGGACTACATCTAGGAGACGGAAAGGGCCCCGAATGATCACACTCTGTTCTTTTCTTATTTGTTCTGCTCTTTTTAATGCTCTCACTAAAGATAGCAAACCTTTCTTGACATCTGAATATCTTTTCTCACTGTCATTAAAGGAGTGAGAGCTAAACTCCAAAGGTCTGTCTGGTCCTGCAGGTCCCTTTTGCCATAACTTAGAGCTCCTAGAATTTGCTGCAGCTCCTTCACATTAGATGGATTTTGTCATTCTTCTATTTTTTTCAGGGTATCCTGAGGAATAGCAGCAGCTCCTTTAATCCACCAGACCCCCAGGAATTTAACTTCCCGTGCAGGTCCCTGACACTTTGAGTCTGGAATTTCCAGTCCCAATTTAAGCAGTGTTATCCGGATTATTTCCATGGTGTCTTTTACACTCTCTTGATCTTTTCCCCCTATCAGGATATCATCAATGTATTGGTATACTGTACATCCAGGGGAAACAGGGATTTCTGCTAAAACCTCAGCTAAAGCATTGTGGGAGACGGTGGGGGAATGTTTATACCCCTGTGGAAGTCGGTTAAAAGTATATTGGATGCCTTTCCAAGTGAATGCGCACTGTGCTTTGTCCTGCTCCCGGAGGGGAATAATGAAAAACATGTCTTTAACATCTAAAGCAGCCATTCAGGAACGGGCAGCTCCTTGTATTATTGTTACTACTTCAGCGATATTCAGAACTGCGACAATTAGGGGTGCAGTATTGGCATTTAGGCGTCTATAATCTACTGTGAAACGCCATTGTCCAGTGGGTTTCTTTACTGGCCACACCAGTGAACTATAGGGTGAATGAGTTCTTTCAATGATACCTCTTTTTTCTAACTCTGCTACCACCCCGTCAATACCTGCAAGTGCTGCTGCTGGCAATGGATATTTCCGAACATTAGTGATTTTAGAGGGGGGTAATGGTATGGAGGTTTCTAGCAGACTTAGTGCTATTGTGCCTAACCCCTTTTCATGTCCTGCAAAGCTCCATACAGTTCCATCAGGTAGTTTCCATGCTCGCCCGTGCAGCAAATCAAATCCTAAAAGATTAGTGTGTGCAGCACCCACTAACACTCCTTTCCTGGTCATTCTCTGTTCTCCTGGTAACCAGAGGGTGATTTTTACAGTGGGGCATGTTTTTATCACACCATCAATCCCCATAAATTTGACTTTGCGTCGGGTGGGTTTTATGCCTAAAAGTTGTGCTGTTTTATTAGTGATTACTGACATTTGGGCCCCGGTATCAATGAGAAATTTGGTTAATATTTTCCGGGGTCCAATGGGAAGGGCAATAATAGGTTCGTTGATTTTACCAGGGAGCCATTGGATTGCTAGTACCCGCCGGGCAGGGTGGCTCTGCCCTCCCCGGGGATGGGAGTTTTTTTGCTGGGACTCTGACAAATCAATCATGTTAGATTTTGGTGCAGAAGGCACAACACTGTCATAACAAGGAGATTCTCCGGTTGGATGCTTTACCCCAAGCGAATTATTTTTTCTAGTTAAGGATTGGACCAGTGCACGGAGATCTTCCGTAGGGACACCATGCAGGAGCCGTCGAGGCACCCCCAGGTCCAGGGCTTTACGCCACAACTCATTTCGCTCCTTATCAGGTTTAAATCTCCCGTCAGGCTTAGGGTTGTCAGTATGCATTTGATCAGATTTGGAGTCTTTTATGTGGACTTGGCGAATCCTTCGGGTAGGATCGGGGGGCTTTTCACCATTTAGGATAGCCCAGCGCATTTGGCGTCCATATTTGTCTATTTCCTGTACAAATTCATTCCAAGTGGGTATATGGTTACGCCGACTCCAACGGCGGTTAGGGTTATCATAAATCTCCCGTATGCAGTTTCGAGTTTTGACCGTAAACGGCTTAAGGCAATCGGGGAAACCACGGATGAGAGGGGCTAGTCGGTCCGGGTCAATAGGAGCTAACATCAGGGATTTTTGAAACTCCTCCCGGTCATACATAGCTTGCAGACAAGCTGCTTCTCGTACTGCTGCAGACAGGTCAGAGTAACCCTTAGCTCTAATCTCTAGCGGCTCTCCCCTTTCCCGTGGATCCATACCGCCTGCCCAGTAGGCTGCTCGAGCTGTTAGGGAATAACAATGATCTCCTGGCATAGTGGTTAAAAACACTCCAGGTCCCCAGGTGTCTCCCGCTTCATCCTCACTTAACATAATTCTATCTCCACCCTCAGCAGAAACTCGCCACACATATTCAACAGCTGACTCGCTTGGCTGCCTGGAGTATTTCTCTTTTATTCTTTCCAACTCTGTCTGTGTCCATGGCACGGTACATGTAGTGGTATGGATTTCATCATCATCATCAACAGCTGTTTCAGTTTTAACCAAAGGTCGCAAGGGTATCACTTGGGATTTAAAAGTCCCTTCGACTTCACTGACTTCCTCATCATCACTGTTACACCAAAAATCTTCAGTGTGCATTCCTGAGCTCGGGTAACGCATTAACTTACGAATCTGCTGGACCTGGGCAGAAGGCTGCATTTTATCTAAAAGCCCATTCACCTTTTCCAACAACATCCTAAAATGCTGAGCCTCACCCCTGAGTCTAGCATTTCGATATTCTAAATTTCTGTTTTCCCCCAAGAGCTCATCAACTTGGTTTTCTAATTTCTCATTTTCGTTTGTAAGTTTGCTAACCTGGTTTTCTAATTTCTCATTTTCGCTTGTAAGTTTGCTAACATGAGTTTCTAATTTTTCTCCTGTCTCCTTCTGGAAAGCTAATGCTGATTTCAGCACCTCATTTTCTGATTTTAAAGCCTCATGTTCTACGGCAGAGACCAGAGTAGGAGCAGGGGCTTCTTTAGCTTCTTTTTGTGCACAAGATAAACAGGCGCCTAACACTGCACGAATCACTCCTTTACCTTTACCCGTTTGGAGCTTTTGTGAAACCTGACACTGTTTAATACGTTCGACTATTTTCTCTTCATCCTTCCAAAACTTCTGGGCCCACTCCTTCCCGGCTTGGGAAGGGGCACAACCGTATTTTTGTAGCAGTTTATCCATGGCAATCCTATCCATGACGCCAATTTTCTGTCGCGTTAATTTGGCAGAAAATAAAACCCCTTGCTTTCTAACGCTCTTCACCGGAGTGAGAGGCTAGGTGCGGCTGGATTTGAATTCTGAGTGATGTCCAATTTGCCACTACTAGTCCAGTCACGTTTAATATGTATATTAAACTACCACAATTCTGGATACACTAATAACAGTCTGCACCTTCAGTCCAGTCGTGCTCATGAACTGGCACGGCCGCATTAGGTCGTGTTCAGTGAGAAACTGTGACAACTGGCTACTGAAACAGTGCAGTTTTATTTGTGCAGCAGATATATAGGTTTTTTGAATTGCTGGTGATAGTGACTGTCTGCAAGAAAGCACGTGCAAATACAAAACGCGTGAAAAGATCATAAATAATACAGCCTGGCTATAAATATTAGGGAGTAACTATTCCCGAAAAAGCGCTTAGTTGAAGTCTCACCCAAGGCGTCCCAAGAGGGGGAGAAGCAAGGCTCAGCCCGTCGGCCAATCCTGGTTTTCGGAGGCAGTCTGAGGTGGAGTTTCCCTTGACTTGCTCACGGTGTTATCTTCTTTTCCTCCGAAGATCTTCTTCTCCGAAAATCCCCCATTTCCCTGGCTATTTTTATAGTCTTTCTACCTTTCAGGTGAAGTTTGAGTGACTGTAGTCATACATATCTTTTATCATGATTGGTGTAAAATTCTCTCGCTTCACGTTTAAAGGTATAGTTTACGAAAAATCGAGAGCGCAGACTCGAAGAGGGGAGGTCGCACCTCGGAGGTGGGTAGCCTTCGGGATGGAGGTGTGTTTTGGTATTAAAATGATATTAAAACGAGCAAAGTTCACAAGAGGATAGCACTTTGGCAAGGTTTCGAAAACCTGTTGGCTCAGGGGGCCAGATGATCTGCTTATCGGTTCTAGAGAACCATTTCTTCCCGCTTTATCATCACGGAGCAGGGCCACGGAGTCTCCACTCCGTTCCGTCCTCTATGGCACATTGCAGGGAGTTGCTGTGTGAGTGGATTCCTCGCATGCTTGCTGCAGCTGTGTCCCATCCTCAGAACTCCTTTTGATTTCATGCTTTCCCTCAATGGGTGAACACTGCTACGTTTTTCATATAAACCTTAATTTTTAGATGTAAAACCTTAATTTTACTAATAATTCCACACATGGAAGCAATAAAATTGCTAGTTGAACCACCTTAAAACCAAAATGAAGCCAAAAAGTGCAAACTCTTTACTTTCATCTGTTTTACTGATGTTTTTCCCTAAGTGAGTCATTCAAAAAAATGACGAGATGCAGCATGTAACAAGGTAGAATTTTCCTTCCTAGTCCAGCAGGTTATTAACATTTCAGAAAATGCATGCTTGGGAATGATTTTGCTGTGTTCTCATGTACTGACTTGGAGCAGGCTTACAGGCAACCCTTTCTGTTGATACCTGTGCTGAACAGAACGTTTGAATCCAGACTCTAGGCACATGGTGAAGCTCTTAAAGAACCCAGATACTTAAAGGTTATTTACTGTCTTAACTCATGTTACAAGCAGTGCACTCTATTGCCCTGTGGATAGTTTATTGTCATGACTGCCCTGACTGGTACTTTGCCTTTTCCTTTCTAGTCCAAGGATGCATTTAGGAAGGCAAATCCAGGGTACAAGTGGTGCCCCACAACAAACCAGCCAGTACAAACCCAGACATCCCCTGTTGCAAACAGGAGAAAGCCATGGGCCTTTGCCTCAGACTCTGCAAAATATTCACCAAGCCTGAGGAAAGCAACAAGAAGTGAAGAAATGCCCCAGCATCATTTCAGCATGGCAGGTGAGATTTCCACCCATGTTTCTTCAAATGTGTCAGCCTTGTTTTGTTTGAGGATCGGTGTTGAAATTGAACTGCAAGACCAGTTTTCTTTACTGCAGATGGTACTGTAGTGTAAATACTTTCATGTCCCAAATTCAATTGCTGTGACTCTAGATAAACCTCTGCACAACATCCTAAAATATTCTTTCATGCGTGACTTCTTTCAGAAGTCGAGTCTGTGGCATATACGACAGATATGTGGCATATCATAATCCATACCCCATATGGGGACCAGGTTTGACTGATTTTTAAAAACTTTGCTGTCTGTTTCTCTATTTTCTGCAGACTGAATCAGTGAGCACAGTAATTCACAGGGGTCTCTCTCCAGCGCCATGCCAGTGAAGGCTGGTTGTTTCATATGAGTGTAACAACAGCCTGTAAGATGCGGACAGCTTCTGGCAGAGATGTTGGCAGCATCAAAATCCTGGCAAGTCTGCCATCCCAGATTGAGTACCGTTTGGTCAACTGCAACCAGTTCATGGTGAACATGTGGTGCTGTTCTTCTCCCCTTGACTTCGTGTGACAGTTCCATTCAACTCTGACTCTTCTATCCGGTACAACCTCTTTTAAAACCCAGACTGCACGCCAACTGATAGTCTGCAATGTAGCTGAGCAGCTGCAGAATGCCACAGACCGTCTGGCATCCTCAAGGCAGATAGCTCCCGAGGGCAGGGATTCTAGGATTCCAGAATAAGTCCAGGAAATCTGTTTTACTTGTTCGTAGTTGCTAATCCTGTCGTGATTGCTTTTTACAGATTATGTTTCAGTTTGGAAAATGTCATAGAGTAAGACCTTCCTTTATTTTTTTTAACTCGCACACAGGCCATCCTCCTCCTTTATTTCTGGCATTCCCACGGTAACCACCCCACTTCTAAGTTTCTCCTGTTGCTGTATCATTGTGTCAAGAACCTGAGGGAGGTGTGGCACCAGCACTGGGCTTCTGACCTGCAGACCCACCAGTGGTGTCCTTGCGCATCCAGCCGGGAAGATGGAATTGAGCATGTTTTTCTCATGAAATGGCTCACCCATGATGTTAGGGCATAAGGCAAAGACAACCACTGTTTGCAGGTGACCGTGAGCATTGCAGCATCTCCCCTCACAGCTACAGGGCTAAGTGGGCAGCAGCTTTCCTATACAGATGTGCAAGATTCCCAGTACTTCCACGTTTTTGCATCAGGAGAAAACTGTCTGGGCCCAAAAGCTCTTTAGTGAAGCAAAGGTTGGGAAAAAGACCCTTCCTAGAACAGCCAATATCCCGATAGAGATGCACTTTTCATTTTGTGCTAAGAAAGAATGGCATTCCCAAATAGTGAGATGGTTGTAAGCTTCATTGTCCTGGGTTCGGCCAGGACAGGGTTAATTTTCACCAGGAGCCAGGAGGGGACATAGCCGGGCGGGCTGACCCCACCTGGCCAAACAGAGCAGGGTATTCCATACCGTGTGCCGTCATGCTGGGTGCTGGTGGGGGGGAGCGGGGCGGCAGGAAGGCTGTTGCGGCTCAGGAGCGCGCATGGCGACGGGTGAGAGCGGCTTTCTGCGTTCTGCTGTTGGTGTTGTGTATTCTCCTTATCTCTGTTGTTGTTGTTACTGTTACTGCTGTTGTTTGCTGTTCTGTTAAACTGCCCTTACCCGACCCACCAGTTCTTGCCTTTTACTTTCTATTCTCCTCCACACCCCAGTGGGGGGTGGGGAGGCAGAGCAGCCACGTGGCCCTTTTGTTGCCAAACTATAACATTCATCAATTGTAAAAGCTGTTAAGAACATCATAAATCATCTATTCTGCAAGTCAAAATTTTGACTACTTTCTCACTGCTGTACATTGAACTCTAAATTGCTTTAAATAGCACAGTAGAAGTGCATGTTAAATAGCACATTTCAAGCACATTTTTCATATCAGTTAAGTTCTTGGTGCCGTTAGAGAGACATTGTGCTGAGAAAGCACTATGAACATATGGCAATGCTCGTACACATACATTTGGTCTTCCTTGAGATGAAGTTATTTTGTAATTTGAAACCTTAGTTGAAAGATTTTTGGTTTTATCATGACCAGATATCTTAGTGCCAACACTCTGCTGCAGCTGCAGCAGAAGTATTCATGTTGTTAAGCACCAAATGAAACTTCCACTCTCCACTTACCTGTCAGGTTTTTTCTCTTCCTCTTAATTTTTCTGTTTAAATAAATGACAGTTCCCGTTTGCTGCCTCCATTTCTTCAGTCACTTCTCATTACTAGATCCTACACTTCTGGTAGTGTCTTGGCTCTTTTAGACTCTTAATACATTAGATCCTTTTGAGTTTAAAAACAAAAACCAACAAAACCTAAACCCCACACCTCCTACTGGTTCATCACAGTAATGGAAAAAAATAATTGCAGTTCAACACGTGGTCTGAAGCCAGAAGTTTTCGGCTGTATGCTTAAGATAATGAGCCACTCTTCCATGCTTGAGAGAGTGGATGAGCTTTGTTTATTCACCTTGCATTCCTGTGATTCTCTCCACTGCTGTTCTAAGAGAGGACTGAAAACTCGTACTGTGTGTATGTTAGTGTGAGATGCTTCCTGAGGGAGAGCTTTTGGCAGCATCTGTGCTGCAGAATTAAACAGCACCAGTGACTGTTCCCGTGAGCTGGAGCTCGACCGTCGGTAGTGCGAAGTCGTGTGGGGTTTACAGGTACAGGTCTGGCCCATGTCAGCTGAAAAGCTCATCAAATTCCTGGGCACCGCTGGCGAGTGGGAATGGGCCAGGGGATTTCCCAGTGGGCATTTTGGATGCAGCTGTTCTGCATCTGAATTTTGCTTAACAAAATGCAACCAAGTGGACAGGGGTAATTGTGCCAGGTGGCCTCCATTCCAGGGAATGGTCCCCGGCACATGTCATTTATTGGTGTAGAGATTTTTATTTTATAGTTCAGTAAAAGGAAATTGGAAAAGGAGAGGTTGGAGTCTCAGCAACACAGCAAGGCTGATGCTTCCCTTTCCCTCACACTGTGGCTGTTGTGTGAGACGTCTGGGCCACAGCCGGTCTGTCTCTCTCTAGATGACACTCTGTTGAATTGGGCCCTGTCTTGGCCACCAAGGCACTCCCCCAAACCAGTCAATTAGTCTTGCTAATGACGCAGCGCAGCCGCTGTTCTGAGTGGAAATGATGCTCCATGAGTAACGCAGTGCCGATGTTCATTGCTGTCCCTTCTTGCTGTCATTTTCCGAGCTCCTGAGTTGCAGCAAGGCTGGAGACGGGCAGCTTTCAACATCAAATACTTGGAGAAGGAGCCTTTATCTCTCTGTTTTACTTTCCTCAAATATTTATTGCATTGACAGGGCAACAAGTAGGAAGGAGCTTGCCTGGCCAGTGCCTGCGTGGTTCTGGCACAGAGGATCAAACTCTTCGTGCTTCAGAGCTGTCTGGCTGGCACGTTCCACCACTAAATGCAGCTCTAAGTTAAATCTAAAGGAAAACAGAAATTTGCTTCAGAGCTTCATCATGTCATTTTGTTCCAACCTTTTGATTGTTCCATGGCTATGGGAGGGACGCACTCCCTTGGTAGGAGCATCTGTTGAGTTAGAAACCTGTGTGATATTAGAGCATCGCTTTGTGTATTTATGCATGAGATCCTGACAGATGCCGGTTTAAACGTATCCACTTCGTTAGTACCTGAACCCTTTGGCAGTAACCTTCTAAATCCACGCAATGGATCCATGCAAGACTGTGGTGTGCAAGTGAGCATAGTTTGTGGAATAGTTGAGCAGGAACACCGGGTGGGTCTGCTCCAGCTCCTGTCCTTGCGCTGGGCAAAGCCTCATCCTCTGATTTCTGACAGCGGGTGGATGAGCAGAAGGCCTGCAGGTGGGTGAGGAGCGCTTCTTCGTTGCCTACTGCCGTGCCTGCACATCTCTCTTCCTTGCCCGTCAGGGCCCTGGCTTGCCTCACAGCAGCACCTCATGGCCTGTCTGTAGGTCACTGCCCAGAAATCCCGGGATTTGTTGTGCAGTCCAAAACCCGGCTCCTCTACCAGTTTCCCCCTCAGCGCTGCTCTGCAGATCAGGCTGGCATTACAGCCCCTCACCAGTCAGTGCGGAAGGTGAGCCAGGGGCTTCCTTCGCCTTCGTTCAGCGTGATCCATTTTGGAGCAGACCGCTGGTAGCAGGGCAGAAAGGAGAAAAAGTGGTAAAATCTTCAGCTGATCGTACTGTGGAAATGCAATATAAAGAAAAAAGGCACACCCATATAAAATGTTCAGTACAACAATTTATAGACAAGTAGAACATAGAACAGTATGTGAAAACCAGCATGCAAGTTTCTAACCTGTTATCCTCATGAGCCTAAGAGGTCTTTCAGGAGTCCCTTTAGATTTTCAGATGGGCTTTATAACGGAGAGTAGATCCTTGGCCCCAAGCCTGATGGTTGGATTGGACATAATTTTTGCAGTTGTTAGTAGGAGCAGTTTTGGTGGAGAGTAGTATCGTTTCTGACACTAGTAGCCTGGCAGACAGTAGTGCCCTTCTTGGTGGGGTGCAGTACCAGGCCCTGCGCCCGGCAGGGCTGCAGGACCTCCGCCGGGATCGGCTCCTTGTTGCCTGCTGTTCCCTGGAGGAAGCGCGGCCTCCCGGCTGATGGCGTGGTCTGCTCCTGGAATAAGCCGGCACTTGCTGTTTGGGGCGTAGAGCTCGCCCCTCGTCACGATCGCTCCTCCACTGCTGCTCCCACTGTGTTCAGCGGTGAGTGCTGCGGGACCTGTGCTGGGATCGGCTCCTTGTCTCCCGCCATTCCCTGGAGGAAGCCCGGCCTCCCCGCTGACGGTGTTGTCTTGTTCTGTAATGAGCGGAAACATCCCATGCAGGGCTTAGAGCTCGCCTCTCGTGGTGATCCCTCGTGCTGTGCTGCTCCCGCTGCGTTTGGCGGTGGGTGCTGCGGGGCCTGAGCCGGGATCGGATCCTTGTCACCCGCCGTTCCCTGGAGGAAGCCTGGCCTCCCCGCTGACGGCGCTGTCTTCTCCTTGAATAAGCTGGGACATCCCATGCAGGGCTTAGAGCTTGCCTCTTGTGGTGATCCCTCCTGCTCTCCTGTTCTTGCTGTGTTTGGCGGTGGGTGCTGCGGGGCCTGAGCCGGGATCGGCTCCTTGTCACCCGCCGTTCCCTGGAGGAAGCCCAGCCTCCCCGCTGACGGCGCTCGCTCCTGCCCGGGGAGGCTGGCACATCCCGCTCAGGCCTTGGAGCTCGGCGCTCGTCACAAGCAGTGTCCTGAGCCCTGCTCTGCTGCCGTCTCCTGCTGCTCGAGGGGTGTAGCCCTGGGCGTGCCGATCCCTGCTGTGGCCATTGCGGTGCCGCCTCAGGGACCTGCTCTATGTTGGAAAAGGTAGAGTGATGGCGGCCTGAGGAGTGACGCTGGCTCCTTTCCGCAGAGCGGGGCTGAGGTCTCCCTCCTCCAGCATGGCTGGCGGAGCTGCTGTGCTGCACAATGTCGTGCGTCTCATAGTTGTCGGCACCCACCTTGTGGCAGATGTGGCGGAAAGGCCGCTGGCAGATCGGGCACAGAGCTGTGATGCGGGACCACTTCAAGATGCAGGGAAAACAGAAACTGTGCCCACACCTACTTACAGAGGCTTGGTCGTTCATGGTGTCCAGGCAGATTGGGCATATTAGATCCTCGGAGGGATCCTCAGAAGCATCCTGTGCTGTGGCCTGGGGCAGCTGGCTGCTGCTGGCAGCAGGGGAGGAGGTGCCATCTCCTGCCAAGTCCTCCTGCGACGCCATCTCACACTGCAAACAAAAGAGACACACAGCTCACGGCCTGCCCCGGAGACGCAGCCTGCGGGAAGCAGCAAAGCTGCTGCTTGGGGCCGTGCTTGTGCTGCCGCCAGCGCCAGGGACCGTCCCGGGGCAGACAAGTGACAGCGGGACGTCCGTGCGTGTCCCTGCTCCGAGGGCAGGGTGGTGACGGACCTGTCCGACACGTGCAGGCAGGGGCTGGGAAGGCAGGAGAGCGGTTCCTGGCTGCTCAGCAGCAGCAGCCTGAGCCTGGGGCCGCAGCAGGTCGGGACCAGCGCCCCGGGCCTTGCTGGTGTCCCCGTCTGGCAGATCCTCTCTGTGCCCTCAGAAGGGAGCCTGTGGGATGGGGGTCCTTCGTTCCCTCACCCGCAGACATCTGTCCCTGGACGAGGACAGCACTCTGGCCCTTCAGGGCTGGCCACACCCCAGAAGGATTCATGTCACAGGGGTGACAGTGACTCTCTGGTGACATCACAAGGCTTCTCAGGGACCGTACCCAGAAGGCACAAGCCCCGGCCTCTGGGAACAAACATTTCCCAGACAGCTTGTCTCACAAGACTGCCCCGCTGTCAGGCCGAATCCCGTTGATGTATTTTTCGTATAAATTTCGACACCGGGTTTCACTGTTCCTACCCAGCACTACATTCTGTTTCTAGAGCACAAGTCTGATGAGGAGCGGCTTCCTTCCTTCCTTCCTTCCTTCCTTCCTTCCTTCCTTCCTGCCTGCCTGCCTGCCTGCCTGCCTGCCTGTCTGCCTCCCTGCCTGCCTGCCTGTCTGCCTGCCTGCCGTTTTTGTCAGACCATTGCTTGTAGCACCGTAGTAAATAAACTGGTGAGGTTGGTTGGTTCCCATTATCATGCTTTGGTTGTGCTTTACCCGAGCTCAAGGATCGCAAATCTATTTTCTTTTCCGTCGGGGTTCGGGAGTGAGTACTCTGTCCACAGGTGGGTAGAGCACCCCGTGTTGTTCTGTGGGCAGGCTCCACGAGGAGCCGACGGCATTTTGGTTTTACAGGTGGGCTCGGCGAGGAGCCGACGGCATTTTTTTTGGTTTGCAAGTTAATGTTGTGTGACTGTGTGTGAATGAGACGTACAAACAACTCTGAAGCGAGTGCGGAGTTCTGATCTGTGGTTCTGCTCTCCCGCGAGGGAAGCAGCGGGAGACGAACGAAGCGCAAGAAAGGAGCGAGGGTTGATCTCCTAAAGAATTATCGCCTGGTTGTTGGAAATATCAGAACCCGACATTTTTAAATTGGTGTCAGAAGTGGGATGCTTGAGTTTTGGGAGGTACCGGTCACTTAAACAGGAACAGCCGCGACGATGGTGGACAGGGAGGTCCTGTAAATTTGTTAAGGAAGTTTTAGGCACGCCCCTCCTCATCAGGGGACGAGTGGGCCCGGACTAACTGGTATCGGTTAGGAACGGTTGTAGAGTGAATTGAGGCGTTGCAAATGGAAGCTAAAGTAAAGAAAGGTAAAGGTGAAGCTACGATACGTGCGGTTTTGGGCGCGAGTTTAGTAGTGGCGGCAGAGGCCAGAGAGCAGGATAAACAGGAACAAGCTTTAGTGCAGGAGCAGATAGCAAGTTTGGAACAGGAGAATATAAGGTTGAAGGAACAGGTTAAAGTCTTACAAGAAAAGTCAGAAAGGCAACAGGAAGATATTAGGTGTTTGCAGGAGGCTTTGGTAGAAAACGTAACAAAAGGCAACCGTCAATAGGAAGCTTTTTCCTGCCCTGAGAGTTACCATACAAGGAAGGTTTTGTACCCTACCAGGGCCAGCAAGAGCTTCCAAGGCTGGCAACGTCTGTCTGTGAGTGATCTCTGGACGTTTGCACTTTAGGAGGTGAGCTCTGGCAGACGTCCAGGAGAGACAAAGATGTAATGTCTCAAGTTTGAGGTGGCAAGACAATCGCGCAGCCCCAGTCTATTTGGGCTTGTGAAAGCAGTGCCAGGGGCAGATGGGGGCCAGCAACAGCTACCCATGTGAGCCCCTTCTGTGTGGGAGCTACCTGGAGACGGTTCCACTTTTGGGGCAGTGCTGTGGCAGGCGTCTGGCAGAGACCCAGATGCTATGTTAAAATTTGAGGTTGCAAGGCAATCGCGGAGCCCCGGTCTCTTTGGGCCTGTGCAAGCAGTGCCATGGGCAGATAAGGGCCAGCAAGAGCTTTCAAGGCTAGCATCATCTCCCTGGGAGCTATCTGGAGAAGTTTGCGCTTTCAGCGGTGGGCTCCAGCAGGTGTCCGGGAGGGACCCAGATGCAATTTTTGGCCTTTGAAGTGGAAAGGCAAGCGCGGTGCCTCAGTCTTTGTGTGCCTGTGAAAGCCACGTCAAGGACAGATGAGAGCCAACAAGAGCTTTCAGGGCTAGCACCATCTCCCTGGGAGCTATCTGGAAATGTTTGCACTTTGGGAGCTCGGCTCAGGCAGGCATCTGGGAGAGACCCACATGTGAAGGAAGAGGTTAAAAGCGATTTTAGTAGAAGTAGCATTACCTGATAGTTGCTGTGCATTTAAAGAAAACTGATAATGCCTATCTATTGTGTAAATGAACTGAAGCAGAGAGTCTTGCATCTCCATACAAAGGGGTCAGTTCCTGATAGGGGCTGGGAGTCGCCTAGAATCGGTCAAGATTGCCCTCTGCCCTGCCTGCACATCTCTCTTCCTTGCCCGTCAGGGCCCTGGCTTGCCTCACAGCAGCACCTCATGGCCTGTCTGTAGGTCACTGCCCAGAAATCCCGGGATTTGTTGTGCAGTCCAAAACCCGGCTCCTCTACCAGTTTCCCCCTCAGCGCTGCTCTGCAGATCAGGCTGGCATTACAGCCCCTCACCAGTCAGTGCGGAAGGTGAGCCAGGGGCTTCCTTCGCCTTCGTTCAGCGTGATCCATTTTGGAGCAGACCGCTGGTAGCAGGGCAGAAAGGAGAAAAAGTGGTAAAATCTTCAGCTGATCGTACTGTGGAAATGCAATATAAAGAAAAAAGGCACACCCATATAAAATGTTCAGTACAACAATTTATAGACAAGTAGAACATAGAACAGTATGTGAAAACCAGCATGCAAGTTTCTAACCTGTTATCCTCATGAGCCTAAGAGGTCTTTCAGGAGTCCCTTTAGATTTTCAGATGGGCTTTATAACGGAGAGTAGATCCTTGGCCCCAAGCCTGATGGTTGGATTGGACATAATTTTTGCAGTTGTTAGTAGGAGCAGTTTTGGTGGAGAGTAGTATCGTTTCTGACACTAGTAGCCTGGCAGACAGTAGTGCCCTTCTTGGTGGGGTGCAGTACCAGGCCCTGCGCCCGGCAGGGCTGCAGGACCTCCGCCGGGATCGGCTCCTTGTTGCCTGCTGTTCCCTGGAGGAAGCGCGGCCTCCCGGCTGATGGCGTGGTCTGCTCCTGGAATAAGCCGGCACTTGCTGTTTGGGGCGTAGAGCTCGCCCCTCGTCACGATCGCTCCTCCACTGCTGCTCCCACTGTGTTCAGCGGTGAGTGCTGCGGGACCTGTGCTGGGATCGGCTCCTTGTCTCCCGCCATTCCCTGGAGGAAGCCCGGCCTCCCCGCTGACGGTGTTGTCTTGTTCTGTAATGAGCGGAAACATCCCATGCAGGGCTTAGAGCTCGCCTCTCGTGGTGATCCCTCGTGCTGTGCTGCTCCCGCTGCGTTTGGCGGTGGGTGCTGCGGGGCCTGAGCCGGGATCGGATCCTTGTCACCCGCCGTTCCCTGGAGGAAGCCTGGCCTCCCCGCTGACGGCGCTGTCTTCTCCTTGAATAAGCTGGGACATCCCATGCAGGGCTTAGAGCTTGCCTCTTGTGGTGATCCCTCCTGCTCTCCTGTTCTTGCTGTGTTTGGCGGTGGGTGCTGCGGGGCCTGAGCCGGGATCGGCTCCTTGTCACCCGCCGTTCCCTGGAGGAAGCCCAGCCTCCCCGCTGACGGCGCTCGCTCCTGCCCGGGGAGGCTGGCACATCCCGCTCAGGCCTTGGAGCTCGGCGCTCGTCACAAGCAGTGTCCTGAGCCCTGCTCTGCTGCCGTCTCCTGCTGCTCGAGGGGTGTAGCCCTGGGCGTGCCGATCCCTGCTGTGGCCATTGCGGTGCCGCCTCAGGGACCTGCTCTATGTTGGAAAAGGTAGAGTGATGGCGGCCTGAGGAGTGACGCTGGCTCCTTTCCGCAGAGCGGGGCTGAGGTCTCCCTCCTCCAGCATGGCTGGCGGAGCTGCTGTGCTGCACAATGTCGTGCGTCTCATAGTTGTCGGCACCCACCTTGTGGCAGATGTGGCGGAAAGGCCGCTGGCAGATCGGGCACAGAGCTGTGATGCGGGACCACTTCAAGATGCAGGGAAAACAGAAACTGTGCCCACACCTACTTACAGAGGCTTGGTCGTTCATGGTGTCCAGGCAGATTGGGCATATTAGATCCTCGGAGGGATCCTCAGAAGCATCCTGTGCTGTGGCCTGGGGCAGCTGGCTGCTGCTGGCAGCAGGGGAGGAGGTGCCATCTCCTGCCAAGTCCTCCTGCGACGCCATCTCACACTGCAAACAAAAGAGACACACAGCTCACGGCCTGCCCCGGAGACGCAGCCTGCGGGAAGCAGCAAAGCTGCTGCTTGGGGCCGTGCTTGTGCTGCCGCCAGCGCCAGGGACCGTCCCGGGGCAGACAAGTGACAGCGGGACGTCCGTGCGTGTCCCTGCTCCGAGGGCAGGGTGGTGACGGACCTGTCCGACACGTGCAGGCAGGGGCTGGGAAGGCAGGAGAGCGGTTCCTGGCTGCTCAGCAGCAGCAGCCTGAGCCTGGGGCCGCAGCAGGTCGGGACCAGCGCCCCGGGCCTTGCTGGTGTCCCCGTCTGGCAGATCCTCTCTGTGCCCTCAGAAGGGAGCCTGTGGGATGGGGGTCCTTCGTTCCCTCACCCGCAGACATCTGTCCCTGGACGAGGACAGCACTCTGGCCCTTCAGGGCTGGCCACACCCCAGAAGGATTCATGTCACAGGGGTGACAGTGACTCTCTGGTGACATCACAAGGCTTCTCAGGGACCGTACCCAGAAGGCACAAGCCCCGGCCTCTGGGAACAAACATTTCCCAGACAGCTTGTCTCACAAGACTGCCCCGCTGTCAGGCCGAATCCCGTTGATGTATTTTTCGTATAAATTTCGACACCGGGTTTCACTGTTCCTACCCAGCACTACATTCTGTTTCTAGAGCACAAGTCTGATGAGGAGCGGCTTCCTTCCTTCCTTCCTTCCTTCCTTCCTTCCTTCCTTCCTGCCTGCCTGCCTGCCTGCCTGCCTGCCTGTCTGCCTCCCTGCCTGCCTGCCTGTCTGCCTGCCTGCCGTTTTTGTCAGACCATTGCTTGTAGCACCGTAGTAAATAAACTGGTGAGGTTGGTTGGTTCCCATTATCATGCTTTGGTTGTGCTTTACCCGAGCTCAAGGATCGCAAATCTATTTTCTTTTCCGTCGGGGTTCGGGAGTGAGTACTCTGTCCACAGGTGGGTAGAGCACCCCGTGTTGTTCTGTGGGCAGGCTCCACGAGGAGCCGACGGCATTTTGGTTTTACAGGTGGGCTCGGCGAGGAGCCGACGGCATTTTTTTTGGTTTGCAAGTTAATGTTGTGTGACTGTGTGTGAATGAGACGTACAAACAACTCTGAAGCGAGTGCGGAGTTCTGATCTGTGGTTCTGCTCTCCCGCGAGGGAAGCAGCGGGAGACGAACGAAGCGCAAGAAAGGAGCGAGGGTTGATCTCCTAAAGAATTATCGCCTGGTTGTTGGAAATATCAGAACCCGACATTTTTAAATTGGTGTCAGAAGTGGGATGCTTGAGTTTTGGGAGGTACCGGTCACTTAAACAGGAACAGCCGCGACGATGGTGGACAGGGAGGTCCTGTAAATTTGTTAAGGAAGTTTTAGGCACGCCCCTCCTCATCAGGGGACGAGTGGGCCCGGACTAACTGGTATCGGTTAGGAACGGTTGTAGAGTGAATTGAGGCGTTGCAAATGGAAGCTAAAGTAAAGAAAGGTAAAGGTGAAGCTACGATACGTGCGGTTTTGGGCGCGAGTTTAGTAGTGGCGGCAGAGGCCAGAGAGCAGGATAAACAGGAACAAGCTTTAGTGCAGGAGCAGATAGCAAGTTTGGAACAGGAGAATATAAGGTTGAAGGAACAGGTTAAAGTCTTACAAGAAAAGTCAGAAAGGCAACAGGAAGATATTAGGTGTTTGCAGGAGGCTTTGGTAGAAAACGTAACAAAAGGCAACCGTCAATAGGAAGCTTTTTCCTGCCCTGAGAGTTACCATACAAGGAAGGTTTTGTACCCTACCAGGGCCAGCAAGAGCTTCCAAGGCTGGCAACGTCTGTCTGTGAGTGATCTCTGGACGTTTGCACTTTAGGAGGTGAGCTCTGGCAGACGTCCAGGAGAGACAAAGATGTAATGTCTCAAGTTTGAGGTGGCAAGACAATCGCGCAGCCCCAGTCTATTTGGGCTTGTGAAAGCAGTGCCAGGGGCAGATGGGGGCCAGCAACAGCTACCCATGTGAGCCCCTTCTGTGTGGGAGCTACCTGGAGACGGTTCCACTTTTGGGGCAGTGCTGTGGCAGGCGTCTGGCAGAGACCCAGATGCTATGTTAAAATTTGAGGTTGCAAGGCAATCGCGGAGCCCCGGTCTCTTTGGGCCTGTGCAAGCAGTGCCATGGGCAGATAAGGGCCAGCAAGAGCTTTCAAGGCTAGCATCATCTCCCTGGGAGCTATCTGGAGAAGTTTGCGCTTTCAGCGGTGGGCTCCAGCAGGTGTCCGGGAGGGACCCAGATGCAATTTTTGGCCTTTGAAGTGGAAAGGCAAGCGCGGTGCCTCAGTCTTTGTGTGCCTGTGAAAGCCACGTCAAGGACAGATGAGAGCCAACAAGAGCTTTCAGGGCTAGCACCATCTCCCTGGGAGCTATCTGGAAATGTTTGCACTTTGGGAGCTCGGCTCAGGCAGGCATCTGGGAGAGACCCACATGTGAAGGAAGAGGTTAAAAGCGATTTTAGTAGAAGTAGCATTACCTGATAGTTGCTGTGCATTTAAAGAAAACTGATAATGCCTATCTATTGTGTAAATGAACTGAAGCAGAGAGTCTTGCATCTCCATACAAAGGGGTCACTTCCTGATAGGGGCTGGGAGTCGCCTAGAATCGGTCAAGATTGCCCTCTGCCCTGCCTGCACATCTCTCTTCCTTGCCCGTCAGGGCCCTGGCTTGCCTCACAGCAGCACCTCATGGCCTGTCTGTAGGTCACTGCCCAGAAATCCCGGGATTTGTTGTGCAGTCCAAAACCCGGCTCCTCTACCAGTTTCCCCCTCAGCGCTGCTCTGCAGATCAGGCTGGCATTACAGCCCCTCACCAGTCAGTGCGGAAGGTGAGCCAGGGGCTTCCTTCGCCTTCGTTCAGCGTGATCCATTTTGGAGCAGACCGCTGGTAGCAGGGCAGAAAGGAGAAAAAGTGGTAAAATCTTCAGCTGATCGTACTGTGGAAATGCAATATAAAGAAAAAAGGCACACCCATATAAAATGTTCAGTACAACAATTTATAGACAAGTAGAACATAGAACAGTATGTGAAAACCAGCATGCAAGTTTCTAACCTGTTATCCTCATGAGCCTAAGAGGTCTTTCAGGAGTCCCTTTAGATTTTCAGATGGGCTTTATAACGGAGAGTAGATCCTTGGCCCCAAGCCTGATGGTTGGATTGGACATAATTTTTGCAGTTGTTAGTAGGAGCAGTTTTGGTGGAGAGTAGTATCGTTTCTGACACTAGTAGCCTGGCAGACAGTAGTGCCCTTCTTGGTGGGGTGCAGTACCAGGCCCTGCGCCCGGCAGGGCTGCAGGACCTCCGCCGGGATCGGCTCCTTGTTGCCTGCTGTTCCCTGGAGGAAGCGCGGCCTCCCGGCTGATGGCGTGGTCTGCTCCTGGAATAAGCCGGCACTTGCTGTTTGGGGCGTAGAGCTCGCCCCTCGTCACGATCGCTCCTCCACTGCTGCTCCCACTGTGTTCAGCGGTGAGTGCTGCGGGACCTGTGCTGGGATCGGCTCCTTGTCTCCCGCCATTCCCTGGAGGAAGCCCGGCCTCCCCGCTGACGGTGTTGTCTTGTTCTGTAATGAGCGGAAACATCCCATGCAGGGCTTAGAGCTCGCCTCTCGTGGTGATCCCTCGTGCTGTGCTGCTCCCGCTGCGTTTGGCGGTGGGTGCTGCGGGGCCTGAGCCGGGATCGGATCCTTGTCACCCGCCGTTCCCTGGAGGAAGCCTGGCCTCCCCGCTGACGGCGCTGTCTTCTCCTTGAATAAGCTGGGACATCCCATGCAGGGCTTAGAGCTTGCCTCTTGTGGTGATCCCTCCTGCTCTCCTGTTCTTGCTGTGTTTGGCGGTGGGTGCTGCGGGGCCTGAGCCGGGATCGGCTCCTTGTCACCCGCCGTTCCCTGGAGGAAGCCCAGCCTCCCCGCTGACGGCGCTCGCTCCTGCCCGGGGAGGCTGGCACATCCCGCTCAGGCCTTGGAGCTCGGCGCTCGTCACAAGCAGTGTCCTGAGCCCTGCTCTGCTGCCGTCTCCTGCTGCTCGAGGGGTGTAGCCCTGGGCGTGCCGATCCCTGCTGTGGCCATTGCGGTGCCGCCTCAGGGACCTGCTCTATGTTGGAAAAGGTAGAGTGATGGCGGCCTGAGGAGTGACGCTGGCTCCTTTCCGCAGAGCGGGGCTGAGGTCTCCCTCCTCCAGCATGGCTGGCGGAGCTGCTGTGCTGCACAATGTCGTGCGTCTCATAGTTGTCGGCACCCACCTTGTGGCAGATGTGGCGGAAAGGCCGCTGGCAGATCGGGCACAGAGCTGTGATGCGGGACCACTTCAAGATGCAGGGAAAACAGAAACTGTGCCCACACCTACTTACAGAGGCTTGGTCGTTCATGGTGTCCAGGCAGATTGGGCATATTAGATCCTCGGAGGGATCCTCAGAAGCATCCTGTGCTGTGGCCTGGGGCAGCTGGCTGCTGCTGGCAGCAGGGGAGGAGGTGCCATCTCCTGCCAAGTCCTCCTGCGACGCCATCTCACACTGCAAACAAAAGAGACACACAGCTCACGGCCTGCCCCGGAGACGCAGCCTGCGGGAAGCAGCAAAGCTGCTGCTTGGGGCCGTGCTTGTGCTGCCGCCAGCGCCAGGGACCGTCCCGGGGCAGACAAGTGACAGCGGGACGTCCGTGCGTGTCCCTGCTCCGAGGGCAGGGTGGTGACGGACCTGTCCGACACGTGCAGGCAGGGGCTGGGAAGGCAGGAGAGCGGTTCCTGGCTGCTCAGCAGCAGCAGCCTGAGCCTGGGGCCGCAGCAGGTCGGGACCAGCGCCCCGGGCCTTGCTGGTGTCCCCGTCTGGCAGATCCTCTCTGTGCCCTCAGAAGGGAGCCTGTGGGATGGGGGTCCTTCGTTCCCTCACCCGCAGACATCTGTCCCTGGACGAGGACAGCACTCTGGCCCTTCAGGGCTGGCCACACCCCAGAAGGATTCATGTCACAGGGGTGACAGTGACTCTCTGGTGACATCACAAGGCTTCTCAGGGACCGTACCCAGAAGGCACAAGCCCCGGCCTCTGGGAACAAACATTTCCCAGACAGCTTGTCTCACAAGACTGCCCCGCTGTCAGGCCGAATCCCGTTGATGTATTTTTCGTATAAATTTCGACACCGGGTTTCACTGTTCCTACCCAGCACTACATTCTGTTTCTAGAGCACAAGTCTGATGAGGAGCGGCTTCCTTCCTTCCTTCCTTCCTTCCTTCCTTCCTTCCTTCCTGCCTGCCTGCCTGCCTGCCTGCCTGCCTGTCTGCCTCCCTGCCTGCCTGCCTGTCTGCCTGCCTGCCGTTTTTGTCAGACCATTGCTTGTAGCACCGTAGTAAATAAACTGGTGAGGTTGGTTGGTTCCCATTATCATGCTTTGGTTGTGCTTTACCCGAGCTCAAGGATCGCAAATCTATTTTCTTTTCCGTCGGGGTTCGGGAGTGAGTACTCTGTCCACAGGTGGGTAGAGCACCCCGTGTTGTTCTGTGGGCAGGCTCCACGAGGAGCCGACGGCATTTTGGTTTTACAGGTGGGCTCGGCGAGGAGCCGACGGCATTTTTTTTGGTTTGCAAGTTAATGTTGTGTGACTGTGTGTGAATGAGACGTACAAACAACTCTGAAGCGAGTGCGGAGTTCTGATCTGTGGTTCTGCTCTCCCGCGAGGGAAGCAGCGGGAGACGAACGAAGCGCAAGAAAGGAGCGAGGGTTGATCTCCTAAAGAATTATCGCCTGGTTGTTGGAAATATCAGAACCCGACATTTTTAAATTGGTGTCAGAAGTGGGATGCTTGAGTTTTGGGAGGTACCGGTCACTTAAACAGGAACAGCCGCGACGATGGTGGACAGGGAGGTCCTGTAAATTTGTTAAGGAAGTTTTAGGCACGCCCCTCCTCATCAGGGGACGAGTGGGCCCGGACTAACTGGTATCGGTTAGGAACGGTTGTAGAGTGAATTGAGGCGTTGCAAATGGAAGCTAAAGTAAAGAAAGGTAAAGGTGAAGCTATGATACGTGCGGTTTTGGGCGCGAGTTTAGTAGTGGCGGCAGAGGCCAGAGAGCAGGATAAACAGGAACAAGCTTTAGTGCAGGAGCAGATAGCAAGTTTGGAACAGGAGAATATAAGGTTGAAGGAACAGGTTAAAGTCTTACAAGAAAAGTCAGAAAGGCAACAGGAAGATATTAGGTGTTTGCAGGAGGCTTTGGTAGAAAACGTAACAAAAGGCAACCGTCAATAGGAAGCTTTTTCCTGCCCTGAGAGTTACCATACAAGGAAGGTTTTGTACCCTACCAGGGCCAGCAAGAGCTTCCAAGGCTGGCAACATCTGTCTGTGAGTGATCTCTGGACGTTTGCACTTTAGGAGGTGAGCTCTGGCAGACGTCCAGGAGAGACAAAGATGTAATGTCTCAAGTTTGAGGTGGCAAGACAATCGCGCAGCCCCAGTCTATTTGGGCTTGTGAAAGCAGTGCCAGGGGCAGATGGGGGCCAGCAACAGCTACCCATGTGAGCCCCTTCTGTGTGGGAGCTACCTGGAGACGGTTCCACTTTTGGGGCAGTGCTGTGGCAGGCGTCTGGCAGAGACCCAGATGCTATGTTAAAATTTGAGGTTGCAAGGCAATCGCGGAGCCCCGGTCTCTTTGGGCCTGTGCAAGCAGTGCCATGGGCAGATAAGGGCCAGCAAGAGCTTTCAAGGCTAGCATCATCTCCCTGGGAGCTATCTGGAGAAGTTTGCGCTTTCAGCGGTGGGCTCCAGCAGGTGTCCGGGAGGGACCCAGATGCAATTTTTGGCCTTTGAAGTGGAAAGGCAAGCGCGGTGCCTCAGTCTTTGTGTGCCTGTGAAAGCCACGTCAAGGACAGATGAGAGCCAACAAGAGCTTTCAGGGCTAGCACCATCTCCCTGGGAGCTATCTGGAAATGTTTGCACTTTGGGAGCTCGGCTCAGGCAGGCATCTGGGAGAGACCCACATGTGAAGGAAGAGGTTAAAAGCGATTTTAGTAGAAGTAGCATTACCTGATAGTTGCTGTGCATTTAAAGAAAACTGATAATGCCTATCTATTGTGTAAATGAACTGAAGCAGAGAGTCTTGCATCTCCATACAAAGGGGTCACTTCCTGATAGGGGCTGGGAGTCGCCTAGAATCGGTCAAGACCGACCCTTCTGTGTGGGTGGGAGCCAGAAGAGAACTGAGTTTGCGCAGAAACAAAGGTCAATCTGCGAACACCGTGACGAAGAGGATGAGCCTTCATCTTGGGACCCCCGACAACCACCACCAGGAGGCACTGCGCAAGCACAGCTGGGAGGAGTCTACGGAAATTACTTCTTTGAACTGATTTTAATATGGAAATTACTTCTTGGAACTGATTTGAATATGAAACAGGGATAGGTTATGCATATGTATAGGCATATTTGAAAATCTAATGTATATGTAATATTTTATTGTGTAAGTTGAAGAGATAAATTGCTGCTCGACGCGCACGACTTTGGTGGGGCTACCCCCGGTGCTTCCCAGCGCCAAATAAACATCCCTACTTTACAATCTGACAGACTGTGGAGTCTGCTTTCCGCACACCACATGCTATGTTTGAATTCTCAGGTGGCAAGGCAAGCATAGATCTCCCGTCTTTCTGTGCCTGTGACAGCAAGGCAAAGGGTAGATGAGGGCCAGCAAGAGCTTCCAAGACCAGCAGCTTCGGTGTGGGAGCTATCTGGAGACGTTTGCACTTTTGGAGGTCGGTTCCGGCAAGCATCGGGGAGAGACCCAGATGCTATGTTTGAACTTTGACTCCTCACCGGCGTCTCCCCGAGTGCTGCTGGGTGCTGGCGTGTCGCTCCGCTGCCCTGGCACTTCACCGCTCGGAAACACCCACACGCTCCCCGGGGGACCCGTGTGTCTTGGTGTCCCCGCTCCTCTCACAACCGGGCCCTGTTTAGGAACCCCGCTGTTCCCCGGAGACCCGGGCGTCTGGGTGCTGTGCTCGGCGGCCATCGCGTGGTGGTGGGTGCCCCTGATGTTGGGGCTGGCCCCTGGGATCCCCGGAAACCCAGGCGTCCAGGCTGGGCGACCCAGCTTGTGTCAGCATCCCCGCTCCCTGGGGTGCACCCCTGCCTGCTCTGCTTTTGGCACCCCATTCAGCAGGCACGGCTCTGCCGTCACATTACTGGAGCTCCTGCCAAGGACTCCTGACATCAGCACTGCCTGGAGGCCATTGTCCAGGCTGCTGTGCCACTCGCCTCTGTCACTGTGGGTGCGTCATGGGACCCAGGGTCACCCAACCCACCAGGGACCCTCATCCTGACTGGCACCTGCATCCCACCAGGGACCTCCACACCAGGGGAGTCCCGCACCCTGAACAGGATCCCAGAGCCCTCTGGGGCTCCCTGCTTCAGCCAAGGCCTTCACACTGACGCTGGCCAGGAACCCAACCAGCTGGGGACCCCTTTCCCAAACAGAGACCCCAGGGACCCACCCCAGATGAGCAACCTAGGGACTCTCAACCATGCCAAGGTCTCCCCAGTCCTGACCCGGACCCCAGAGACCTCTGGGAACCCCAGCCCTGCCTGAGACATTGAGAATCACCCAGTCCTGACCAGGGACACACTGGAGACTCCCTGGGACCCCCTGGCCCTACCTAGGACCTCAGGAATCTCCAGGGATACCTGACCCTTCCCAGTATCCCTAAACCCTGATCAGGACTCCAGGAAACCGCAGAAACCCCCAGCCCTTACTGGACCCTCCCATCCCTGAACCTCGAACCCCAACTTTGTACTGGTCCCAGTGCCCCTGTACAGGTCTCAGGGTCGGGGCAGCAAGAGGTGCTTCAGGAGATCATCATGGATGCCCTGCATTTTCTGGACAAGCAGAAGGACATGAGTGAGTAGGGTACATTGGACATGGAGGGGGGGGGGATCGGGCCAGGACATGGGGCGTGGGGTATGGGATGCAGAGGCCTTGAATGGGGGTTGTGGTGAAATATAGAATCACAGAATCATTAAGGTTGGAAAAGAACTCTAAGATCACAAAGTCCAACCATCAACCCATCACCACCATGCCTGCTAACCCATGTCCTGAAGTGCCACATCTACACATTTTTTGAACCCCTCCAGGGATGGAGACTCCACCACTGCCCTGGGCAGCCAGGTATATGGAGGTCTGCGGGCCATAAGGGGATATGTGGGGAATCGTGAGGGTATATGGGCTTCAAGGTATACAGCTTCTGGGTTCTTTTGAGGGGGCGTTTGGGGATACATGGGACCTCAGGATGGATATATGGGGTGGAGGTTAGTTGCACAGGGGTTCTGTGGGGTCCGTGGATGGTTTATGGGGATTAGGGAGAGGGCACATTGTCTCACCTGGACATCTGGGACACCCCAGAGTCCCTTGAGGTGTCCCTGCAGGAAGTCGTCAACATGATCTGGCTGAAGCTGAGCCAGCTGGATGAAGGTATGGGGCTAGTGGGGACACCCACTCAGGACTCCCACTCTGGGGAACCCCTGGCATCCCGACTCAAGGGACTGCCACAGAGACCCCCACCCTGGACTTCTGCACCCCAAGGACCCCCACCCTGGGCAGCCCCATCCTGGAGAAAACTCCAGGGACCCCACCTGGACTGGACAAGGGCTGAGGCCTGACAGCTCATCACAGCGATGGGGATTCCCAGTGGTCCCCAGTCTGATGCTGCTTCCTCGCCACCAGCTCCAGCCTGCATCCCGCCCTGTGGTGAGTGCCCATCCCTCCATCCTGCCATCCCCTGTGCCTTAACACATCTCCCATCCCCCTGGGACCACCGAGTCTCTCCCTCCCAGGGTACCAGCCAGCCGCCCGTGTCTTCCAATGTGCCACCTGCCGCCTCATGGAGTGCCGCCTTCCCCTGGACTGCCCAGGTATGGGGACATGGCAGACCCCGGCGTCCAGGCTGGGCTGAGCCTCGCGCCGGAGCTGGGTGCCTCCAGGGCTCGGGGGCAACCCTCACTGCTCGCACGTGGCCATGCCTGCTGGGCCCACCGTGAGCGCACAGGAGCGTGCCGAAGTGCACGCCTTCCCATCCCACTGGGCGCTCCTCAGCGAGGGCAGTCGCGCGGGAGTGTGGTCCTTTCTGCTGGCAAGCGGGCAGATGCGAACTCACACGCCTGTTGATGCTCCCAGCGCAGGGCACGTGGGCGCGCGCCGATGAGGCCGTCACACTGCACTGCGATGTGCGCTTTGCCACCCGCCCCGACCTGCCTGTTACCTGGATGTTTGCCAAGGACGCAAGTTGCACATGCGTGTGCAAAGGCGTACGTAGATATTCGCGAGAGGACTGGGCATGGGGAGCAAGGCCTGCCTGCACACAGCTGTGTGCTTGGCGTGATGACTATCGGTAGCTACAGGTGTTGCTCACACAGTAGAGCTGTGTGCTGTAAGCAGCGCGTGTGTGAGCGCGCACAGCGTGCCAGCCGGCGCTCACCCACGTGAAGGGCACCTGCGAGCGGGAGGCAGGTCACCCGTGCGTCTGCGAATCTGTGTGCACGTGTGTGTGAAGGAAGCGACTTTTGCACACGCTCTGCTTGTGCATCGCTGTGTGTTCACACACCGGGCACATGAGGTGCGTGCACATGCAGGAGCAAAGGGCATGAGAAGCGTGCAGGGGACGTGACGAGCACATGCAGGACATGGGTGCCTTTGCGTGTACCTGCGTGCTGTGTCGTGTACCTGGTGGACCAGGCTGCGCTGACGTGTCCCCCCGTGCCCCAGCTGCGCACACAGGACCTGGCACTGTTTGAGGAGCTGCAGGGGAGCGCGGAGCGACCTCTCAGCCTGATCCTCCAGGATCCCACTCCGGGATCCATTGCCTGTCTCCTGGGGGGCTCACCCTTCATCTACTGTACAGCAGCAGCTCGGACAGCCTCGCTGGAGATCTAGCACAGAAGCCATCAACCAGCTGCTGAGCACAAAATCCAGTTCCTGAGGCTATTCAAAGGGACCGATCCAGGGGAACGAGCCCTTTCGGCCTGCTGCAGGTTGGGGCTGACTGAGGGTCTCACTGATGAGATGGCCAGAGCGGACCCTCCCCAGAGACTGTGGCAGCTCTCTGGCCTGGCTGTCACTTTGGAGAGGAGGCTGGCAGTGCATCGGAGGGTGTACCAGCATCTCAGAGGGGATATGCCATGCTCTGCACCACCCCCCTTGGCCACACAAGCAGAGGGACCCACGGAGGTGGGGGCCACCAACCCACACTCCTCACCCCAAAAGCTAAAAAGTAGATGGAGGCAGGGGACATGTTTTTATTATATATGTTTACAATGGGTTTTTCTTACACATGTCCTGCAAACAAGCAAGAAATCAAGCAGAAGTAGCAGAAGACTTGTGTGGAAGAGCAAGGAATTCCTGAGTAAACTCGGACATGTAAAGGAAGTGTTCAAGAGATGGAGTCAGGGCATGGTAGCTGATGGAATAAAGAGATCCTGCCCAGTCATTCAGGGATGGGGTTGGGAAAGCCAAGCCTGGCCTAGAGTTGAGTCTGACGAGGGATGTGGAGGGCAGCAAGAAAGATTTCTGCAAGTACATAAAGAAAACGAATACTAGGGAAAATGTGGGTCTGCTGCTGAATCCCCATTTAGGGGCCCTGGTGACACAGGACATGGAAAAGGCCAAGGCACTCAATGACTTCTTCACTTCTGTCTTTACTGGGAAGACCAGCTTTCAGTAATCCCAGGCCAAAGAGGTCAGAGTGAAAGTCTGAAGCAAGTAAGATGCACTCTGGGTGGAAGAGGATTGGGTTAGGGAACATTTAAGCAAGCTGGACATACAGGTCCGTGGGTCCTGGTAGAATGCACCCGCGAGTGCTGAGAGAGCTGGCCAATGCCATTGCAAGGCCACTCTCAATAATCTTTGATTGATCCTGGCAACTGGGAGATGTGTCTGAAGACTGGAGGAAAGTGGATGTCACTCCTGTTTTCAACAGCAAGAAGGTGGACCCAGGGAACTACAGGTTGGTCAGCCTCACCTTGATCCCTGGGAAGGTGAGGGAGCAGCAAGTGCTGGAAACCATTTCCAGGCACACGAAAGGCAAGCAGGTGGTCTGCAGTAGTCAGCATGGATTTACAAAGGAGAAAGCATATTTAAGTAATGTGATAACCTTCTACAATGAGGGACTAGCATGATGGATGAGGGGAAAGAAGTGGATGTTGTTTAACCTCAATTTTACTAAGCTTTTGACACTGTTTCCCAAAACACCCTAACAGACAAACTGGCAAGAGATGGGGTAGATAAGTGAACAGGGAGGTGGACTGAAAACCAGTTGAATGGACAGGCCCAGAAGTGCCAATCAGTGGCACAAAGTCCAACTGGACACCAATCACCAGAGGTGCACTCCAGGAGTCAATCCTGGGGCCAGTCAACTGCAAGGTAGGTCTGCAAAAAAGGACTTGGAGATCCTGGTAGGCCATAAACTCGCCATCAGCCAGCAATGTGCAGTCATGGTAAAAGAATGCCAACAGCATCCGGGGCTACATTAGGAGGAGTGCTGCCAGCAGCTCGAGGGAGGTGATCCTTTCCCTGTATTCAGCACTGGTGAGGCCACACCTGGAGTCCAGTTCTGGGTTCCCCAGTGCGAGAAAGACATGGACGGGCTAGGCAGAGTCCACCAAAGGGCCACAAAGATTATTAAAGGACTGGAGCATCTCTCCTTTGAGGAAAGGCTGAGAGAGCTGGGACTGTTCAGCCTGGAGCAGAGAAGGCTCAAAGGGGGATCTTCTCAATGTGTAAAAATACCTGAAGGGATGGAATGAAGAACTGGGAGCCAGGCTCTTTCCGGTGGTACCCAGTGCCAGGACAAGAGGCAATGGGCACAAACTGATGTACAGGCAGTTCCATCTGAACACAAGAAAACACTTTTTCATTGTTAGGGTTACCAAACATTGACACAAGTTGCCCAGGGAGGAAGTCTTTCTTGAGAAGGGGGTTGGACCAGGTGATCTCAAGAGGGCCCCTTCACATCTTGCCATCACTTACCAATGAGATGGCAAGAGAGAACATCACGTTGCCACCTACCTCAGCAAATCCTTTGTTTACCCAATACCAGAAAACATCTTACCTCAACGGCAGCAAAGAGGGTCTGGTCAGATCATACTTCTTAAGGTCCCACATCACACTGCTCCCTCTCCTCACCCTCTTGGATGAGCACGCCCTCCAAAACAATTCTCCAGTTGAATCAAGGACCTCCCCCAGGTTTGTGGCCTCTGAATTTGCCCGGAGCACCCAGACCCTTACCCAACCCATCCCAAACACTGTCACTATTACAGACGGGAGAAGAGCACTTGGTGGGGCCATAACCCAAGAGACTTTAGAGTAACCGTGGCACTTGGGCACCCAGAGCCAGACACTCTATTCTTTGGCCCTAGTTGTGGAAGTACAAATCTGTCTTCAACCGGCGATCCTTGAGCTTCCCTGTGGAAAGAGGGATCCCGAGGCAAGAGCTGGCCCCAGGAGCCACCACGGGTTGCTTCCCCTACGACAGGGCTCTGTGTGGGTTGTTGCAGAGATCGGTGTTCCTGCTTGTGAGGGAGGCCTGATGCCAGCCCCCTTGAGTCCTTTCCTCCAACTCAGAGCGTTGTTCGCTGAGTTAAGGAGTTTAGCTGGCCACATCCAAAGTCAACTCCTTCACTGAAAAGGACTGTTGTGAAAAAAGACAGAGGTGAGGGCCTGCTTCTCTTTCCCCCACAGAGCTGCTTTTAAGCTGTGCCTTTACCACTGGCATCGTGGCAGCTGTGCAGCAGTCACATCTGCGCCCAGTCTCATTCATCCAGTTCTGCCCCTGATGGGACCTGCTGACTTGGCCTACAGGCTTGACCTCAGACCTTCCCCAGCTCTGCAGACGTGCTGGGTCCATGGCCCCAGCCAGCAAGAGACTG
Organism: Opisthocomus hoazin; assembly: GCF_030867145.1. Taxonomy (NCBI): domain Eukaryota; kingdom Metazoa; phylum Chordata; class Aves; order Opisthocomiformes; family Opisthocomidae; genus Opisthocomus; species Opisthocomus hoazin. The sequence continues at coordinate 8,486,242 of NC_134437.1, read as the reverse complement.
TCACAATCTCCAAAGCGGAATCAGATCTGGACTTTCTGCTGAGCATCCTACACAAAGAGGTCCCTGCTGCCCAGGACCCTGCTGGGGCCTCTGCTGTGAGGGTTTTCAGGGGGAAACGGGGTGCATGAGAAGGCTTGGGGAGCACCTGAGGGCATACGGAGGGCTCTGGCATGAAAAGGAAGGCAAATGTCGGATACTGGGGTGCACTGCAAAGAAAGTGCGGGGTTCTAGGTGGCACCAGAAGGCAAACGGAGGAGTCTGAGGTGTACAGGAGGAAAACCAGAGGCCTCCGAAGGTGCACCTTCTTTTGGGTGCACCAAAAGGTAAAAGGAACGATTCTTAGGGGACGAGAGGACTGAGTGGAAGTCTCTGCATTGCACCAGAGGGCAAATGAAAGACCCTGTGGAGCATCAGAGGGCGCATCGAAGCCACACATTCAATTCTGTGTGCATTCAGATCCTCTCCATTCCCCTCCATGCACTCTCTGTTCCCCCACGTGCCACTGTAGTCCCTGTCATTCTTCTCTTTGCATTCTCAGGCTCCTGCTGTGCCCCTCTGTGGACCCTCAGTTACCCCCTATTCCCTTCTGAGTGCTTGTAGATCCTCTCTGCTTCCCTACCTGTGCCTTGGAACCCCGCAGTTCCCATCCATGCATGCTCAGATCTCCTCCACTCCCCTTCGTGCACCCTCCCAGTCCCTGCTGTCCTTTCTGAGTGCGTTACACCCAAGCCATGCCCTCTCTACATGCTTTCAGATTCCCTCTGTTCCCTTCTGGGTGCTTCTAGATACCCTCGGATTCATTCTGTTCAGTTCCAAGCACTCTCAGATGCTCTCCATTCGTATCCAGCTGCTGTCATATCCTCTCCATTCCCCTCGCCATGCTCTGTTGGAACCCCTCTGTTGTCCTCCTTGCACAAACAGATCCCCTCCATTCCCCTCCTAGTACGCTAAAGCATCCTCTGTTTCCCTCCGTATGCACCCAGATCTCCTCTGTTCCCCTCCTCGAATACTCACATCTCCTCTATTCCTTCCAGTGTCTGCTTAGTGCTGACTTCTCCCCTCTGTGCTCACATCCCTCTTTGCCGCGACCAGTGCCCTCAGATTCCCATTGCTGCCCTCCATCGACACTCAGATGCCACCTGTCCCTTCTGCGGGTGCTCAGTTCCTACAGCTTCTGCCATCAGATCCCTTCCACTAGCGCTGCACACCCTCAATTCCCTTCCATTTTCCCTCCATGCACACTCAGATCCCCTCCATTCCCTCTCTATGCACACAGGGTCAAGTCTTCTGCTTTCGCCTCCGTGCATGCTCAGACCCCTCCGTTCCCCTCTGTACATGGCCAGGTCCCCATTGCTGCCCTCCATCCTCCCGGTTTCGCTCTGTTCCTGGGAAGACACATGCTTTCCTCTGTGGCCATCTCTCCTGTGTGACCAGTCTCGCAGACCCAGCGCCCCAGAGACCACAGCTGTCTCAGATTGTCCAGAGAAACCCTTCAGCCAGTGTCTTTCTGCAGGCCCCTTCAGCCGCATCCCAGCAGATCAGGACTGTGGCCCACTGGGGAACAGAGACCTCTCCTGCTTCGCCCTCTGCCACAACCCTCTCCCTGCTGCCATGCAGTCCAGAAAGCACCCGCCGCTCCAAATACCGTCCCACAACAGCCTCTCTGGGAGTCTCGGGACTGCTCTGACTTCCCCACCAGGAGCTAGGCTGGGCTTGCCAAGAGCACATTAAACAAGAACCAGTTGACCCAACACCCTGCTGTAATGGTGGGAGGCGGGGACATCCCCAGTGTTTGCTCTCCACACTGGTTGGTGACCGGTGTTCAAGTGTTTATTTACTGAGCTACACTCTTCAAATTTCCCAAATGTGCTGTTCCCAGGGGAAATTCCATCCAAGGAGCCAAGCACTCACAGAAGAGACCATTCCAAGGCCTCTTGCTGGCACCGAGGTTATTTTCTTTGCAGCTCAGGAAGCTATGCACCTTGAACCACAGGCGCCTTCATCTCTGCTGGTGCTTTCCAAGGGCGCAAGGAAACCCAGCCTGCGTTCATCCTGCAAAGGAAGCCAGACCCGCTCACCCTGCCCACCGCAGAGGGCCCTACAAATACCCCTGAGAGCTGCTGCTCCACAGCTCTGCGCTCCGGAGGGCATCCCTACCACAGGTGAGTACTGGGCTGGGAGTGGGTGCTGCTCAGCAGCGATGGGGGGAGTGAGGTCGGGCAGCCCAGACAGAGCGAGAGGCTCCATGCACTGGTCCTCGCACGCCGATGGGGAGTGGTGGCATCGGTGCCCTCCGAAGGCACGCTCACCTGCCACCCCTACGAACGCCAGCAGCTCGTGCCCTGCCTCAGGGGCCGGGAATGAAACCTGGCTCAGTGCGTTGCTGGGTGCTTTGCTCCACCCAGAACTATCTCGTCCATGACTTTTCAGGAGCTGGTAAAGGGGAAAAGACAAGGTCGTCTACACCTTGGGAAAATGAGTGCTCTCACCAGCGCTCACAGTTCTGTGGTCTGGGTCAGCCCTGGCTGGTGAACAGCCCCAGCCCCTGCTCTGGGCCAGTGGAGGCTTGGTAAAAAAGCTCTAGGGAGAGGATGTGCTATGATGCCATAGATCCAAAAACACCTCCGCAGTGTGTGTGGGCAGGTGGGCTGAGGAGACATGGCATCAACCCCAGGCCATGCTCAGCTGCGGAGAGGATCTCTGCCCGTGCTGCAGGACGACCTTAGCTGTGGCGGGAGGCCCTGCAGCAAGAGAGCTGCAGGCATGGGGAGAGCACACAGCCAGCGCCACGGGGATCCCGTGCTTGTGCTCATGAACAGCCAGCTCTGAGTGGGAAGAGCCCTGCCCCGTCCCTAGCCCTGGCCCTGCTCCGGGATGGATGGAGGGTGGTGGCTGTGAGGAGGTGCACCCAATGCAGGCTGCAGTGCTCTGTGTGTGTGTGTGTACTCTGCAGACTGGTTAGGGTAACTGAGTGCGTGAAGGGGCCATTTTTCTCCTGTTCCATCAGTCACAGGCAGGGGCAAGGTTCTCTTCACCTTCTTCCTCAGCATGACCATGTTTTAGTGACACAACCCCTTTTTCAGGAGACCCAAAGGAGCCCACTAGTGTCCATATCAGTCTTCTGGCCTGATACCAGCATAGCCCAGTGGATGTGGGGCCTTTCACTGGGCCTGCCTCCTGTTAGGTGTCCCATAACGAAGAGGAACAGAGGGCTGAGGCCAATCCACTCTCACATCCAGCCAAGTACGTTGACCTGTCTAGGCTGAGACAACAGATTATTCCCCAGGTACTCTGGCCAGATGTCCCTCTATCCTGCCATGGGGTGAAACACAGCTGGGTTGCACAGAGTCTTATTAAATCACCCTCTCCCCTGCCCCAGGTTTGCCCAAGGACTGCAGCGAGGTCCCCCGTGGCAGTCCCAGCGGCGTCTACGTCATCCAGCCCGCAGGGCTGCATCCCCATCATGTTGTACTGTGAGATGAACGTGACGGACGGGGGCTGGATGGTCATCCAGAGGAACAGGCAGAGCACGGAGATCACCTGGGCCGAGTCCTGGAGCACCTACAAGAACGGCTTTGGGAACGTGCGCATCGAGTACTGGCTGGGCACCGAGTACATCCATCAGATCTCCAAGCAGAAGGTCTGCCAGGCCAGGTTTGTCATCTGGGATGCTGCAAACAACATCAAGTTGGCAGACTACAGCTTCTTCAGCGTGGAAGACGAGTCCCAGGGCTACTGGCTGCGGCTGGGAACGTACTCGGGGACAGCGGAGGATGCCATGGGCTCAGACAATCCCAGGAATATGCACAGCAACATGAAGTTCTCCACAAAGGATCGGGATCAGGACACTTACAGGGGGAACTGTGCCTCCCGCTACGGAGGTGGGTGGTGGTACTCGGTGTGTTATTCTGCACAGCTGAATGTCAAGGGGGCCATAACGTGGGGCAGCCTGTGCAGCAGGAACTGCAAAGCTTCTGCCATCTTCATCAAACCAGCTCCTCACCATTAGCAGTCTTTCCCCCTCCTGTCTGCACTGGGCGCACGGCCAGATCAGTGCCCTGCTGGGGCTTGTATTTTGGGCTTGGGGTCTGGGGGTGAATAGGATTGTTCCTGTATATCGAGCTGTTTTCTTTTCATTTTTCACTTGAAAAGTAGCAAACCACACTGCTTTGTCTCTGGCCTTTCACCTGTGGTGAATTTTTAGCGATCATTATTTTAGAACAAGTCTTTATAAATGCTGTGGTTTCCAAGCGTATTCTTCTGGGAATGCTCAGAAACGTAAAACCTTCCTGATCCAGCAAGGTCTTATTCTCTTTTTGCTTAGCAAAAAAAGGTCAATCATCACTAGCTAGCCTGATCTAAGCTACTCTGAGCCCAGACAGGCCATGTATGCACCATATCCCTGCTATAGCCTGTATCCGTCCTGCAGAATAAAATTGCTTCCAGAACCTGCACAGACATGCGCAGATGTCCTTTCATTTGTTTGGGAAATTCTCTCAACTGTTGGCAGTTTCTTGTGAGGAGCAGACCGGAGGCTTCTGGTGCAGTAGGAAAGGACTTTCAGTGGAAAATTTTTCATAATATTTAACCAAGGAATTAAAGACAAAACTTCAAAACTTTCAGTTAAAGAAGAGAGTTGGGTTTCAAGGTGGGGGTCTTTCCAAAACGGAATGCACTACCACTTGGCCAAGAGCAAGCACTGGGGGTAAACGGGAAGCATCAGCTCAGTGCAGCGCTACCAGCCATGACCTGGAGCTAACCCGAGACAGCAGGCCAGGCCAGCATTGTCCTGCCTTGCTAACCTTGTGCATACTGGCCCAGGCCTTGTGAGGAAACTGGAAGAGTGGGCAGGGAAGAGTCAACAGCACTGCAAGCCCACACAGCATGGTTGTGATGCTGGGGTGGGTTTAAGAGCTGAGGGAGCCTGTCATGGCAGGGAACACAGATTTTCAAGAGGCCTGGATCAGCTTCGGTCCACGTGGGCTTGCTCCAGTGTGGTGACATCTCTGTGCACTGGACAGTTCTGCAGTGGACGTGGTACCTGTGTTGTGGTCTCTCAGTGCTGAGTGATGTCTTGCTGGCTGCACTCTTGCTAATACAGCCCAGGATGCAGTTCACCTTCAACACTGCAAGGGTGCATTGCTGACTCCTGGGCAGACTGCTGTTTACCAGCAACCCCAAGCCTTTTTCTGTTGAGCCTCCCCACTCCAGTTAGGTTGTACATCCAGGCTGGAGTGTAAATGACTTTTAAACCAGCAGACATATCTCTCAGTCCAGAAATGCTACTCTCCAGTCATCTCAGACTGGGAAGCCTTTCTCAACCAGCAGTTCCTCATGCATCTACCTCCTCGCGCATCAGGGCTGCGGGCCTGCGGATGCGTCCAGGGCACCCAACCAAACGCGGCACTGCCATGGCTCTGCAGGGTGCCCTGGGACCTCCATCACATTTCTTGGCCTGAGAGTCCCAAGCTGTTCAGGATTCACAGCCACAAGCCTTCATCAAGCTCAGCTTTTTTTCCAAAGACACAGGAGAGGGACCATGGTTTCTTTCAAGCCCGAAGTTCAAACTTCGTTCCATCACAAACGACCCATATTCCCCTCCTGCAGCAGAGTACGATGGGACTGGCTTACCCACATCTGTCCCGACCTCAAGGAGCACACCACCCTCTCCACACTCCAAAGCACGGTGGTTTCTTCCCTTTCCCAGCATAGACCAACCACCCAGCCCTGGACAGGAGCAAACTATGAGCGAGGGTTTTGCAAGATACCAGGCTTTGCTGGCCCTGTTGGCTAATCGTGGTCTTACAGGCACACTTCAGTGCACAGTGGTTGGAACAAGCCACTGGAAGCACTATTGCATCCAGGGACCTGAGAACCAAACCAGAGACAGAATTAGGTACAACACCTCAACTCAGCTGTGGACAACAACCGTAGCAAAGGGAGGAAAGCTACAGGCTGCTGCCAGCAACAGTCAGCAGCGGGGAGAATCAGTGTCAGGCCTTTCACCATGGAACACAGATCACCTTGAACTCAGCAGCCGACACGCCAGCCCTGCGGGAGGTGAGCTCTGCACGTCCCGGGGAGATCTGTCATGCCTTGGGCAGGTGAGTCTCCTTGCCCAGGAGAGGACCTGCATAATACAGCTACTTTCCCCCAGGTCCACCACCCCAGAGGCTGGATAGAGTGATCCCCCCCCACTTACGCGCGGTGTCGCGGCGGCAGGCAGACACAAGGCAGAACTCTGGCTCCAGGGTTTATTGCAGCTGATTTCTCCCACCATGGGTAGCAGAGCTGTGGGGCGTGTGGGGCCCGGGGAGGGAGCGGGGCCTGAGCAAAGCAGGGGTACACCGGCTGCACAGGGAAGGGGACTTGCACCCTGTCCCCCTCCCCAGGACACGGGTGGGTGCACCCGCCCCAAACCAGTGCCTGTGTCCCAGTGCCGGCCAGCACCACGGCACTGGTCAAAGCTGCCTGTCTGCCCGGGGCTCCAGGCCATTGCTCCTGAGCCCAGAGCCGCTGTGCTTCAGCTGATGACGGCGTGGGACCTGCGGGCAGCACAGGACGTGCACCAGGACTGGCACGGGGCTGTTGGCAGGCACGGGAATGGGGCACGGAGCTGGGGAAGGTGGCACTGCCCCAAGCTCCCAGGAGGCTGGGCGCTGCGGCACGTTCAGCACACGTCTGTGGGTTTGACCAGGATGAGGGAGGATGCACAGTCGCCTTTATCGCAGAATCCTGGCCACAGGATGTGCTTCTTGGCATTGAGCAGGACGTTCTGGCATTTGTCGTACCACCAGCCCCCGTAGCTGTTGGCGCAGTTCCCACTGTACTGGTCCTGGTCCTTGTCGGTCATGCTGAACTTCATGTTGTCATGGATGCCCCCCTTCTTGGGGTGACAGCTGGTCAGGTAGTCATCCCCATCACCAGAAAACCAGCCCAGCCTCAGTGGGTACCCGCTGGCCTCGCTCTCCACTCTGAAGATGTCGTACTCAGCATAATGGGTGATGTTGGCTTTATTCCGCACGATGAAGTGGACCTTGTAGGTGCCCTGCTGCATCAGCAGGTGCAGGTACTCGGTGCCCAGCCAGTGATCACCCTGCACGTTCCCGAAGCCGTACTTGTAGGTGGTCCAGGATTGCCTCCACGTGAGCTCAGTGTCGTGAGAGTTTCTCTGGACAACAGTCCAGCCCTTGCCCTCGGTGTCCAAGTCACACCACACCACGTGCGGGGGGACTGCGCCGGCTGGATGACGTACACCCCGCTGGGGCTGTTCTTGCAGAGATGACTACAGTCTGTGGGGAACCCTGTGGCGGCAGCAGTGGGAAACACATGTTGGGGTGGGAGAGGGAAGGATCAGATGAGTCTGTCAGGGCAGCAAGGAGCTCCTGTAGCAGAGTGAAGACTCAGGACAAGAAGGGCTCCTTTTTTTGTGGTCTACTTCTCAGTGTGGTGGGGCTTTTCCACTGGCTCATCTACAGAGCAACCGAAGGTCTGTAGGACAGTAGCCCTGGTAAGAGCCCTAGGATCTATTTCTCATGACTTGCTATTTCATTTGGAGCCTTCTAACGCATCTGGCCAAGAAAAGAGGGGAAAAAAGGTCTTCCAGGTGCCAGAGATGGCCTCCAGGTATATCTGGTCCTCATACAGGGCCCCTTGATATATGGAGCTGCAGCTCTTGCAAGGATCAGAAGTGTCCAAAATGCTCCACTGGATGAAGATATGTCGTGAAAATTTATGTTTTCTCTGAGAGTCATGGCATTGCAAAAGAAAGCTAAGTTCTACCTCAGCCTCATAGGAATCTCGTCTCCCAGCTTGTTGCAGTTTATCTGTTAGCAGGACTGATCTGTCGTGACTTACTTGCCAAATTGATTTGTTGTCTGATTTGTTTTTCTTGTTTTGTGTCTGATGAGAGACAATATGCTGTGAGTAATTCTGTTTCAGCCCATGAAATTCTGTTTTTCTTGGGCACACAGCTCTTGCAGGGAGTGTAACCCTTCCATGCAGGGGGGACGGGAATACCCCTAATCCAACAAGAGCTAAAAAAAAAAAATTGCTGGGAGGATCTCTCCTAGGACCGAAGTGTAAAAAGACACAAGCACCGCAGAGCACTCCTGCCAGGTTATGGTGTTTGGGCAGAAACGCCTTGATTTCAGCATGGAGCCTCCAAGGGGGGGGTGGCTTGGCAGGTGTCAGGCTGCTCACCTTACAGGGATTGGTGTGTGTGAGGAATTCTTGCGTTGGGGTGCCCACACCCTGGGTACACGCTGACCTTCCTAGCCCTTAGCAGACCTGAGAGCCGGTGCAGATCTAGGCAGACGCTGTCCTGCTCTGCACCTGGGTGCACGGTCAGTGCCCCCACCCACCCCGTACTCACCGCTCCGGGAGCTGGCAGTGGGCACTGCCAGGCCAGCGCTCGCGCAGAGGAGAAGCATCCCCACCACGGCGGGCAGGAGGACAAGGTCACCGCGGAGCTGACGCGTCCCAGCCTGGAGTCCTGGGGAGGAAAGGGCCCATCACCGCCAGGATCCCCAGGCAGCCTGCTGGCCCCTGGGGAGCTCGGGCTGGGGCAGGCAGAGCCCTGGGGCACAGGCAGGAGCAGGGGCTCCCGGGATGGTGAGAGCTGCAGCTTTGGCACAGGCTCTGCCCCTGCAGGGCTGAAGCAAGGGCAGAAACCGCTTTGCCACCCTCCTGGTCAACCCCTGCACCAGCCAGCCAGCAACCTGCAGACCTGTTCTCAGAGCCTACGGCTCAAGAGTTGCTAAGAGAGGACAATGACACATCTAGGTCTGGGGAAGAGTAGTTTGCCAGGGCAGAGGCATCATAGGATACAGTTCTTTTTGCAGTGATCATGCTTAAGCCTTTTGTATAAGCCACTCCAGCCCAATGACACCTCGCAGGAAACCAGATCCAGAGATGGGTCCTGTTGCACATATGCCAGTTCCCAAGCAGATGGGAGGAAATCTCCTGGGCCTACACAGCGACACAAGCCCAAACCCTCCATGCTGGCCACCAGCACACCCTTACGCCCTGCACTAGCTCAGTTATTGGGGGAGATGCCACCACACCTGGGGAAGGACTCCTGTGCAACCATATGTGCCACATGCGTTGGTCAGGAAGAGAAAGGACCAAGTGGAAAGCTAGGTCTGCACATTAACCTCCCTTGACTGTACACTGGAACACAGGGCATAGGTAGCCTGGGGAAAGCATAGACTGGCACCAAGCATGTGTGTCATTTGGCGCTTTGGTCTTGCGTCCCTTCTGCTACCAGGGTTCCTGGCAGCATGCATCACCCTGGCAAGAGCATGGCTGCTGCTCTGCTAATCAGCTTGTGCCTTTGTATACTCACCCCGGTCACGTCTTGTCTGAGCCCAGCACCACACATGAATGCAGTGTGCCGCTGGGAAGAGAACTCACCCATCACAACAGCACGGCTCAGCAGAGAGCAGGAACCCGGTGGTGCATCCTCCCATGCCGAGCTTTCCGCTGTGACTTTATAGGCACCGCACACACCCAATCGTGTTCACACTTGTTATTTGTAAAGGCACAAGGAGGCATTTGCAGGTTGTGACTCAAGAAGTTTTCAGATCCCATGACAGCACAACTGAAGCCCCTGAGGGGAGGGAGGCATGTCCTCCCAGCCAGAGACGTACAAAATAATACCCTCCATGACGAGGGATCTCAACTATTGACTCTACCAGCTACACAAACACTACATGTGAATTGCCTGCTTGAAGCAAATTCTGGAGAGCTGTGGTCAAACCAAAGTGGAGAGACTCAGCTTTATAAGGACATACACACAGAAACTAGCAAAGGAGGAGAGATTAGCTCTCCTATGTGCGCAGTCCCAAAGGTGACCTTGGAAAGATGAGGATAGGTCCTCAAGAGAGGTGCCTACCTGCTACCTTTCCACTGGCAGGTTTCAGGATCAATGGGTGAAGTCATTGGGCTGGAACCAGTGTCCAGTAGCCAGAAGTCACTGTGTCCCCTGGCACCCCAAACTGCACGCTCTGAGTAGGGGGCCAGGGCTCCAGGTCACAAAGAGGTGCCTGTGGGTCCCTTTGCCACTCTCCTTCCCAAACTCTGTCTTTGGCCTGGTGAGACCCTGCAGATCCCCCACCAGCCCCAGAAGGGTCGACCGGGGGTTGCTTCCTCTACAGGAGAAAAATGTTCTCAGGGCAGGGAGGGAGATTTGTTCTTCACGCCAGAAGGTGCAGACATCTCCACCACTTTGTCAAGCCCATTTTAAGGGGTAGAGATGTGGCCCTTCTACTTTCCTCTCCTGTGTTGGTTTCAGTAGCCTACTGACCAGATGTCTTTTTCATGGCACAAATTTAAACCCGGGGTTCACAGAAAGCCAGTGTCAAGCTGAGGCTCCCACCAGACTTTCCATACTGCAGGAGCCCACATCAAGCAGTGCATCTTGCATGTCTGGATGGACAGTGGCATTCATGCCTCTCTGAGGTAGCTGATGTCTGGATCAGCTTCCATCTGAACCCTGAGATCTGCCCCTTGCTTGCTTGGTTAGAGGCCCAGAGCCTCACTTAGTTTGGGAGAATCTTAAAAGTTGCAGTCCCAAGTCAATGGAGGGAGAGGGGCCCAAGCTGCCCTGGGAAGAAGGAGCACAGGCAGAGGGGCCATGTCCCGTTTCTGTGGGGGCAGGGGAAGTGGGTGACTTGGGGCTCCCATGGGCTGATGCCAGCACCGAGCAATGCCACGTCGGGGGCTGTTGTGGATGCCTGTGGCCCGGCTGGCAGGCAAGCTGCTGCTGGCAAGCCACCACTGGGACCACTGGTGGCCACAGGGCTGCCGGCTGCAGCAGGAGCATGGGCCCCGCACGTCGTGGAGACCATGTCCTCCCCTGCCCTGGGTGTAGCAGGCTACACTGGTCTACTCCGAACAAATGGTATTTCCTTCAAAGAAACTGTCAAGAGGACAGCTAATCTACAGTCCAGCAGAGACCACAGTCTTGACTTTAGCTCAAATATTCCAGAGGATGGTGTCTTCAAAGTTATCAAACAGGGGGTTTCTAGATCACGCTGATGTGGGACCTCTTTCTCAGCAGACAGCTGCAAGCAGACCTCTGAGCAGATATGGGTTGGAAGTAGAGCTGAGGACAGCAACCAGTGGTTGCACTCAAGAGAGGCAGAGCAGGGGGCACCATGCAGGACTCAAGGGAGGAGAATGAAGGCACAACCCAGCTCTCTGAGAGCAGCGAAGGCTGGCTGCTCCCCACGGTCAGGTGAGTCAGAAGCCAGGGATGCACCCCGAGGAGGCAATGCCCATGCTGGAGGGGGTCCCTCCTGCCGGGTCTGAGCACAGCAGGCAGAGCCAAGTGTCGGCAACAGCTTCAGGCAAGGCAAGCAGTCAGCCGGCTCCAACATGCTGGGCAAAAGGACACAGTGCGAACGGCAGGGCTGGAAATACGCTACAACATGGATTGAGCAGTCCATCCAGGAAAAAAGTCATCTACAGCTCAGGTCTAAGATCCATCCAGAAAACATGGCCAGGGCGGGGACTGGAGACCAGTACTCACACAGTGCAGCTCAGGTTAGGACTGAAGTCCCAGGGCCAGCCTGAAACCAGCCTCATGGGGCCAGGTGAAGGTCCCAGATGGGACTGGTCACCAGCCGTTAAGGCCCACTGGTGCCCTCAGGGCCATGACAGTTAATCCTGAAAGAGCAAATCACACCAGCCTGGCTGCCCGATCGGGTCTCTCACGCTCCGTAGGCCCTCAGGCTTCTTCCCTAGTCAATGACAAAACAGCATCAACTGCAGTGTAGTGTGAAACTGCAACGACCCGTATTCTGGCCACCATTCCCCATCATCCAGTTTATAATTTGGCAACCAGTCATTACAGTATCTTTTCATTTTGTCCTTGGATAAAATCATGGGATCCACCCTGAAGCAGTTCTTTAAAATACAACCTAAAGGGCTAGAGAAAAGAATCATGGATTGGTCTGATCCCATTTCAACCAAATAATTAAAATGCCAGCTGCTGTTTTGTGCGCTCACAGACTGGTGTGATGGGAAGAAAGGATATTTGCTTCATTGTTGTCTATCCCAGCAGCTTGTCTACAGCACATGGTGACAAAATGAGCAAGGACAGGGCTCAGAGAAGTCAGCGATGCATCTGGCGATGGCCACCCGACTTCTCTGCATCAGGACATGCGATGCATCAGGACATGCTCATGACACAAAGTTTGTATTTTTGTACCGGCAATCTTACTGGGCCAGTTACATAACTATATTTTCTTACTCGTTCCATAATTTAAGACTGATATGCCTAAATTTCCAAACTCCTCTGCATTTCTTGCACTGTAGCAAAGGAGTAAAGGCATTGAAATACAAGGTAGCCATGAATAAATTGGTAGGAGCTTGATATGCACCAGTGTGGGTGGTGCTGTCAGAAACCAAGAAACAGATCTAATTGTGAACATCCGGATAGCGTGTGTGCGAGTCTCAAACTGTTTACTAAAAGTAAGGCCTTTGTTAATATGAACGGACATGTCTGTCATACACAGAGGTTGTTTCTTGTGTCCTTGCAGTAACCTGAAGTAGGAAAATGTGATCACAACTTTGTAGCTCCTGACATTGGAGCCAAAAATGGGGTTTTGGAAACAAAAATGAAGAGTCTGGAAAGGAAAAATGAGGCTTTAGACACAATCAGTAGAGCTTTGGACCATAAAAAGATGCTTTCTGCCCTAAAAGTGAGGGTTTAAACCCTAAAAAGGAAACTGTGAGCCCTGAGAATGTCTATGGCTAATAAAAGATGGGTTTGGACCAGAAATATGAGGATTTCAGCCCTGTAAATAGTATTCCAGGAACTCACACGGGTGGGCGAGTGGCTGTGGTGGGTGGCCGGTCTGTGAGGTCACAGTGCCCCGCGGTGACACGCCCTGATGCGCTGTGCTGTGCCACCTGCACCGCTCTGGCAGTGGTACCAGTGCCAGCAGCAGCAGCAGCAGCATGGCGCAGGCACAAGGGGCCGTGGACCCTGCGCACCTCTTCCTCCTCCTCCTCCTTGTGGTCCTGAAAGCCCGCGGTGCCCGGGCTGCTCCGTGGCGAGCACGGGCATTAGGTAGATGAGCAGTTGAGGGCCGGCGCCCAGCCCTGGGCAGCGTGGTGCAGCGCCCACCACCCGTCGGGGTAGCAGCAGGGCTGGGGTGGTGGTGGGGCAGGGCTGGGAGAGCAGTGGGACCGAGCTGGGCCGGGTGAGCTGTGGCCAGCTCGGTGGGCAGGCAGGAGGCAGACGCCCTGCCGAGAGGTGCAGGGAGACGTGGGCACTGTGGGGGTATTTTCCAGGTGAACAGTGGGGCCAGGAGTGGCACCGCACGGTGAGAAATTGCCCCTAGAGCCAACCTTGCACCGCCCTGCCCTGGGACAGCCTTCCCCCAGCCTGCGTGATGAAGCCAGAGCTGCACGGCAGGGCCAGGCCATGGCCCACGGGAGCAAGCGCTTCTCCCCTGCACTGGTTACAGCCCTGCCCGGGGCTGTGGTTCTGCCGGTCCCCCGCTGGGCCCTGGCTCTCAGCCTCAGGGACGTCTGTCCTCGGGAGATGTCCGCCCAGGAAAACGGGAGCATTCCTGCTCCAGCCCTGCCATGCTCTTCTTGGGCGACCCCAGGTCCCCAGCACGCAGCCCCAGTCCCAGCCCGGGGGAACAGAAGGGGCAGCGCTGCCGCAGCCTTTCACCAGGCAGTGGGCTCTTCTCCACAACATGTGCCAATGGCCGGTTTGTCCCTCCAGTGCTTCCATGTGGGCTTCTGTTGTGCACAGAAGCGCTCTGCTAGTAAGAAATCCCCAAGGGGCCATAGCTTTGCCCATCCAGTCCTTGTCGGATGTTGCACATGGCCTGAGAACGGTGTTGTGAGAGCTGCCAGGCGCCAGCCAAGAGGTCACCCCCAGGTCCCTCTGCAGCTTTGGAGATCTGCACCCACGTCTGGGTCCCCCGTCATTACCTGACCCCCCCTCCAGTCACTGCAGGCCACTGAGAAAGGCACGGATCACAGCCTCTAATGGAAATGTTCTGGCTTGCAGCTGTGCCCGTCGATGATGGTCACCCGACTGCTTCACCGCATCTGGCCTGGGAGCCTCCGGGCGACCCCACAGGTACGTCACTGGAATGGGTGAGCTTGTGGGTTTTAGTATGCTGTTCACAGGAAATTTAACTTCATGTTTTCCTGGCCGATGCTCAGACATGCAGAAGAGCAGAGAGGGAATGGGTGAGCTCCAGGGAGTCCTTTCTCCCCAGAGCTCCGTGCATGGCTCGTTTTGGGTCAGCATGGTCCAGGCACCCCGTAATGTTCTGCACGATGCTCCTGAATGGAAGGGAGAGACAAGAGCTGTGCAGGAATGCCGTGTTTGACCTGCAGTCCCTGCCGTTCTGGTCAGACGAGGTCTGTTGAAAGGTTTGATGGGAGCTGCTCTCTTCTGTTTGTTTACAGACGTGCCTGGAGGCGACGAATACCCAGCTTCCCTGCTGCTTGCCAGCACTGACGCGCAGGCTGATCCCACGGGTACGTCACAGCTCCTTGCTTCCTTTGAGAGCTGCCAGCTCAGAGCCAAATGTGAGCGAGGCGTCTCGTGCCACTGCGAGAACATAGATCTGCTTTGTGCGTGCCGTGTCGTTCTGGGGTCCCCTCATGGGCTCTGCTGTTCACTTATGACGGTGTAGGTCACAGCGTAGGACAAAAGCTTCTCATGGGTGTTTGGTTGTAGGTGTGGCTCCATTTCCATCTCCTCGGCCGGATCCTGCACAGATCACCTCACATCCCACGGGTGAGGATTCTGTCTTGCCTGACTGCACCGACTAAGCCCTCTTTTTCAGTGTTTTATGAGTGAGAAATCTAACTTAACACTTTCTGTTAAGGTCCCGAAAAAGCAAAGAATAAGTCCAAACTCCATCATGTTTCCTGGAGGATTTCAGAATTCATAAAGAAACTCGCGAACCAGTTGGATCAAGTAGCACGCGGTGGGTATTTATCACTCTTAACGAGAAGACTTGGGAAGCTGAGATTTTAGACAGGTGGATGGACCAGCCGTAGCCTGCACAAGCCGAAAGGGATCGCTCAGAGCCTCGCTGCACTGACGCTGCATTTCAGACCTCGCGGGCGCTGGTGAGCCGCAGAGGTGGTGCAGAGTCTCTGCTGCCAGCTGAGGTTCAGGCTGAGCCCCAGGGACAGCCGCTGCCCCAGTAGCCCCGGTCCTGGCCAGAGCTGTTCTGGGCAGATGTTGGTGTCCCACTGGCAGGAGCTGGCGGTGCTCACGCCTTGCGGCCAGTTGCCGGAGGGGAGAGTGTCCTTGGGTGGGGGAGAGGCTGCGCAGGCGGCTGGGGGTCCCTGGGACCGGCAGAATTTGCCAGGGCTGCAGGCATGCCCTGGCCGGGATCGGAGCAGCCCCAGCTTCACAGCCTGGTCCAGCCCCGTTGTTCTCCTTGATGTCTGAGTACTCTGGATGACACCTTGGGGCCAGGGAGGGGTGGCAGCTGGACAGCCAGCTGGAGGCCGGACACCTAACCTGAAGGCCCCTGAAATGAAGGGCTGTGAAGTCACTCTCGGGTGGTTCAGCTGTCTGTTTCTAGCTGTGTTTTGGGTAACTTGGTTGTGATTTTGGGGGACCACGGGGCCTTCACTGTCACTGGTGAAAGTGCCCAGGATAAGGTTCCAAGAGCCTGGGCTTCAGTCAACTGCGTGTGCTGTTACCCTGAGAGTGCGATGGGCTTGGCATGATGGGACGTGTTTCTCCGAAGGGCTCTTTGCCCGGCTGCATCGGCTCCAGCATCTTCCTGTCCTCTCTGAAGGAAGGAACTTGCCATCCTCTTGCAGTTAGCCTCTAAGTGCAATTGAGAAGATCACCTGCAACCTCCCAGTCTCTCAGCAGCTCATGTTTTGCTGTCTACTGGTAAACTGGGAAGTGTCCAGCTCTGAAACTTTTCTCCAGGAATGAGACATGGTTTGGACTAGTGACGAGGTGCACCCCTAAATGCCCAGACCTTTTCTCTCGGTGTTATCAATGTATTTTACCTTCTGAAGATACCGCGTTCCTGACGAGGAACAGTTACTTCTCCTTGAACTGACCCACTTCTTTCCAAAGGGAGGGACCGTGGGGCTGTGGAGCAGGATACGCCGCAGGAAGGAGTCAGTCCCACAGAGCTGGCCTCTGGCGAAAAGACCAGGGCAGCTCAACCCACAGGCGTGCCAGGTAATCGCTGTCCCTCAGTCATCCCGTGCCACGAACCAAAATCCCTGGGTGTCCCAGCAGTCTTGCAGGGGGCCATAAGTGGGAGGCAAGACCTGAAAACTGGAGGCGTGCAAGCGGTGCCCGTGCTGGACAAAAGGCAAAGGTGGAGAGCAAGGTTCAGGTGTCTGCTGGGAGGACCTGATGCTGTCCCCTCGGGGTGTGGGCGCGGGCTGGGGAGGGAGAGCTGGGGCTCGGGATTACGGCAGTCCCAGAGTGTAAGCAAAGCTGAGAGCAGAAAGAGAGCCTCCAGAGTGCATGGATTGGCAACGGCTTTGGGAGTCTCCTTTGTTTATCCTGAAACCAAGGAAATGTGGCAGCCCCAGGATGTTGAGTGGTTTCCCCCTTTCAAAGGGAGAGAGAACATCTCCTGGCACGGTCAGGCCTCCTGTGAGATACCCAGCAGTGCGCAAGTCATGCTAACACGCAGAATTGTTCCTCCAGCTGTGGGTGGCAAGACAAACTCAAATGCTGAGGACCCAGATGAGCTTGAGACGTATTACTTAGAAGGCGCCGTGGCAGTCTTGGGCTTCGTGCTGTTCGGGATACTTTTGTGTTGTGTGATTTATCTGTACAGGAAGAGAAAACGGTGAGTCTTTGGGGGGGTTTGCCAAACTTCTGCACTAGGTGCCTGCTCTTAGCCATGAAGTGTGTAGAGGTAGGGTTTCCTGGAGCAGCGAGTTAGCTATTGGCCTGATTTAACTGCCCTCTTAGTCCATGGGCGTTCTTTCCTGAAACCCCTGCCTACTGTGGCAAGTGACCCCCCCCGCGACAGACATAGACAGAGCAAGGTCAGAATGTAAGAACACCGGGGGATGGCACGGCCCTAGAAAGTGAGAATTGCCACAGTGACCTCTCCCTACCGCGCCCAGCTCTGGTCCCCTCAGCCTGCCGGGGTTGGGTCTCCTTCCCGGCACGTGCAGAGCAGGCGGGTCAGGATGGTGAGGGCTGGGAGGAGAGGAGCCACGGGCAGGTGAGCAGAGCCCCAGCCGCGGGGCGCGGGACACCCCGATTTCTGCACGGAACTCTCCGTGCCCACAGTCCCCACGTGTAGCCGGGTGTTGGCACCCCACGGGGCACCCAGCACAGCCCCGCACCCCGGCACCCACCCGGCACTGCAGCCGCGTTGGGGCCTCAGCAGCCTCCTCTCTCTGCAGGCGCCGCTCCGCAGCTTGTGAGCCCGGCACGGCCTACACGGCTCCCTTCATATTCGGGCAGTTGGAACCCCTGCCCCAGGAGCCACCACCAGAACCAGACAGATCGTTTTCTACCTTCAAAGGGACGGTTTAGACCATAAAAATAAATGTCAAAATAAAACAAAAATTATTTTGGAAGGCTGACGTGCCAAACTCTTCCTTCACTGTCAGACATCCCAGAACAGCCACAAACTTGCAATCTCAGAGCAATGTGGCTGACCTGAAATGAACAAACACGGCCTCCCGGCAGCCCCTGCCCCAGGACTACAGCTCCCAGCATGGCCCGGGAACTACATGGCCACCGTGGGCTGGGGGGTGTGGGCCTCTGCCATCAGTGCCATGGGCGCAGGAGGGGCAGCAGCAGCTTTCAATGAAAGGCAGCACCTTCTGCGGGGAAACTGTCTCGGGACAGAGAGTGGGGCGGAGGGGAACCTCACAACGCTCAACAAGGGCACGTGCAGGCTCCTGCACCTGGGGAGGAACTACCCCAGGCACCAGTACAGGCTGGGGGCTGCCCTGCGGAGAGGGACTGGGAGTGCTGGAGGACGACAGGCTGACCATGAGCCAGCAGTGTGCCCCGGCTGCCAGGAAGGCCAACGGTCTGCTGGGGTGCGTCAAAAGGAGTGTGTCCAGCAGGTTGAGGGAGCTTCTCCTCCCCCTCTACTCTGCCCTAGTGAGGCCCCATCTGGAGTACTGTGTCCATTTCTGGGCTCCCCAGTTCAAGAAAGATGAGGGCAAAATGAGTTCAAGCAAGATGAAGACTGGAGAGAGTCCAGCGGAGGGCTACGAGGATGATGAGGGGGCTGGAGCATCTCTCCTACGAGGAAAGGCTGAGGGAGCTGGGATTGTTCAGCCTGGAGAAGAGAAGGCTGAGAGGGGACCTCATTAATGCCGATAAATATCTTAAGGGTGGGTGTCAGGAGGACAGGGCCAGACTCCTTTCAGGGGTGCCCAGCGACAGGACAAGGGGCAACGGGCACAGACTGAAGCCTGGGAAGATCCAGCTGAACATGAGATAGAACTTTATTCTGAGGGTGACGGAGCACCGGAGCAAACTGCCCAGAGAGGATATGGAGTCTCCTTCTCTGGAGATGCTCAAACCCTGCCGGGACGCAGTCCTGTACAGGCTGCTCTGGGTGACGCTGCTTCAGCAGGGGGGTTGGACTAGAAGATCCCCAGAGGTCCCTTCCAGCCCCTGCCATGCTGTGACTGATTGTGTGATTCTGTGATCCTGTCTCAGGGGTTCCCAGGAAGGCTGTCCAGCTCTGCAGCCCTTGGGGTGTTCCCGTCCTGGGCTCCACCACCTGACACTCAGGCTGGGCTCTTTGGTCCCCCAGGCGCTGCACTTTGCAGCACTTTGGTTTCCCCTCCCACTGTTGCCATCATGGACATCATGCCCTGGGCTACAGCGCCTTCTCCATTAAGGACATCACAGAATCACAGAATCACAGCATGTTCGTGGTTGCAAGGGACCTCTGGGGATCATCTAGTCCAACCCCCCTGGGGCAGCCAGTCTCGCTGCCCGCTCGGAAAGCTCATCCACCACATTCCAGGGATGGGGAGGGTTAGAACCCCCTGTTCCTGGCAACATGTAGTACTGGGAGGGGGTCAGGGTCGCAGGAGCATTCCCTGGGGAGCCCCGGAGTGATGTCAGAGCCGCCACTGTGAGGTCACAGCCGGCCGACGCACAGCCCTGTGCTGCGCAGGGAAGGAGCCCACAGCTGCCGTGCGGCCGTTGCCTCGGGCACTCGTGCTCCTGCTGGGGAGCAGCGTGGGGCTGCTGCTGGAGCGGGTTCTGCCTGGGCAGGCCGCGCTGCTGGGGCTGAGGGGGAAGCGCGGAGCAGGGAGCCGGCCTTTGCCCAGAGATGGCGAGGAGAAAGGCTCCGTGGACCAGACGCCGAGGGTCCTCCGAAGGCTCCGTGGCGAGCGAGGCTGAGCAGCAGCCAGCAGGGGAGGCAGTGGGGCCGAGCCACTGCCAGACGAGTAGGTACGGCGTGGGCTGCTCCTGCCCGGAGCGTCAGCTTGGGCTGCTGGCACAGATGTGGCCAGCATGGGCAGCGGGGTGCGCAGCAGCAGGGGGAAGCTGGCAGAGGTTTTCCGGAGAAGAGCCCCATCGGAGCCCAGCCCTGTGCATGGGGAGGTTTTGCCACACGCGCAGGGAGGCCAAGCCCCTGGGCCCTGAGACTGCCCGCCTCGGGAGGCTGAGGTGCGGTCCTGCCTGGCTGCGGGGAGGAGAGGGGTCGGGAGGGAAGGGGGACAGCAGCCTGTGCCCCCTCCCTGGAAGCCATGGAGAGCTGTCTGCTGAGGGGCAGGCTGGGGCCAGGGCCAGGGAGCAGGGAGGATGGGCTGAGAATCGGGCTGTGCTGCCGGTTGGGCCTCCCGAGGCGGGGGACTGCTGCTGCCAGCTCGCGGTCCTCTGCTCCCACTGCTGCCGGGCAACAAGGGATGGCGAAAGGAGGGGGGGAACCCTGCGAGCAGCCCAGCTGCGCTGCCCTCTCCTCTCTCGCTGCTGCTGCTGGGACTGTCCCCTGGCAAGGGCCTCCGCGCAGGCTACTGCTGCCGGCCCCGGCTCCCACGACGTGGCGACGGTGGGCAAGCAGCGTTTGTCTTTTTCCTCCCGCAGGAACCTCTGCGGGACATGGAGCTGGTGATGCGCTCTTCCAGGGCAACTGCCAGCTCAGCCGCTCCAGGGCCTTCCACATGGCCCAACAAGGCCAATGTGGCAATGAAATCAGCGGCAAAGAAATCAGCTGGAGTTTTTATTTTCTCCACTCTAGCTTCCTTTATTATGAAGCCCAGTAAGCAAGCGAGTGAGGAAGCAAAATAAGCAAAATAGCACAACTCCTTTTTAGCAGCCAAGAGCAGATATTTATAGCCACAGATGCGGGTCTGTGCTACGAGGCCAAATGCCATGTTTCCCTCCTTTCTCACACTCTCTAATCAGAGAGTTTGTTTTCTCACACAGTCATCCCTCGTGACTGTCTTCTGTCACAATCATCCGCCTGCTGCAGGCGGTTTTCCAGCCCCACCCTTTCATGCACTCCTGCATACAATGATTGTTGTCCCCTGTGGCCTGCTCAGATCTCTGTGTTCCCGCCATTACTCTTGATTAATCTTCCACAGGCTGTGTATAGCTCCTTCAGGCCACAGACATCGCAAGCAAGCTCAGCGCTGCTGCTTGCTGTCAAGTCCTCTGGGGTGAGCACGGAGAGCTGCGCTGTGCCAGAGCTCTGGCCGAATGTCACCAGTGGCAGGAGAAGTGCAGGCTGCCCTGCTCTTTGCCCCCAGGAGGGAGTGCGTGGGACTCGGTGCCCACCTCCCTGCGGGGACCGAAACACCCGTGCCTGGCCGTCCTAGCGAAGAGACCTCAACAGACAGGCCTAACGCTTCTCTGCTTTCTTTGCCCAGGGACGCTCTTCAGCCAGGCTTGCCATCGGGCAGGTGCCCTTGTCTCCCTGCTGAGACATCCGCTGACCAAGTACATCTTCGCCATGTACGTACCACATGTTTCTGCTGTGGACTGTGGAGAGAAAGGGGATGTAGGAGGGCCAGTGCAAGCAAAGGGGGGAGCACAGGGTTCTCCCCAGGTCTCACAAGAGACCCCGCAGGTCTGGGAGAAAAGCCAGACAAGGCTCCCACGCTTCCCAGCTGTGCGGAAAAACACCCCTGAGACAGATCTGTGTGATTGCAAGTGAGAACAGGCCTGTGGTCTGAGCCAACGAGGAGGAGGAGAAGGACGAGGAGGAGGAGGAGAAAGAGGAGGATGAGGATGAGGATGAGGATGAGGATGAGGATGAGGATGAGGATGAGGATGAGGATGAGGATGAGGATCAGGACAGGGAGGAAGACAAGGAGGAGGAGAAGGAGAAGACAAGGAGGAGGAGAAGGAGAAGAAAGAAGAGGAAGAGGAGGACGAGAAGGAAAAGGAAAAAGAGGACGAGGAGGAGAAGGAAGACAAGGATGAGGAGGAGGAGGAGGGAGACAAGAAGGAGAGGGAGGAGAAGGACAAGAAGGAGGAGGAGGAGGACGATGAGGACAAAGATGAGGAGGACAATGACAAAGAAGAGGAGGAGTAAGACGAGGAGAAAAAGGAGGAGGAGAAAGAGGAGGAGAAAAAGGAGGAGGACAAGGAGGAGGACAAGGAGGAGTATGAGGAGTAGGAGGACGAGCAGGAGGAGGAGGAGGTGGCAGAGGAAGACAAGTAGGAAAAGGAGGAGGAGGAGAACAAGGAAGAGGAGGATGAGAAAGAAAAGTAGGAGAAGGAGGAAGAGGAAGAGGAGGATGAGGACGAGGATGAGGAAGAGGACAAGGAGGATGAAGAAGACAGGGTGGACAAAGAGGACAAAGAAGCGGAGGAAGAGGAGGACGAGGACAAGGAGGAAGATGAGAAGGAGGAAGACAGGGAGGAGCAGGAGGAGAACGAGGACAAGGAGGAGGAGGAAGAGGAGGAAGAGGACAAGGAGGAGGAGGATGAGGACAAGGACGAGAAGGAGGTCAACAAGAAGAAGGAGGAGGAGGAGAAGAAGGAGGAGGATGACAATGACAAGGATGAGGAGGAAAAAGAGGAGGAAGACGAGAAGGAGGAGGAGAAGGACAAAAATGAGGAGGAGGAGAAGGAGCATGACGAGGAGGAGAAGTAGGAAGAGGAGGAGGAGGTGGACAAAGTTAAGAATCTTGACTAGGAGGAGGACGAGGAGGAGGTGGAGGAGAAGGGTGAGGAGGAGGAGGATGACGAGGAAGAGAAGGAGCAGGACAAGGATGAGGAGGAAAAGGAGGAGGAGGAGGAGGACGATGAGAAGGAGGAGAAGGAGGAGGAGTACGAGGAGGGCGAGGAGGACGAGGACAAGAAGGAAGACGAGGAAAAGGATAAGGAGGAAAATAAGGAGGAGGAAAATGGGGATGAAAAGGAGGAGGATGAGGAGAAGGAGGACGAGAAGGAGGAGAAAGAGGAGGAGGACAGGAAGGACGAGGAGGAGGAACAGGAGCAGGAAGAGTAGGAGAAGCAAGAGGAGGAGGAAGAGGAGGAGGAGGAGGTAGAGGCAGATGACGAGGACACGGACACAGAGAACACTGAGGAGGACAAGGAGGAGAAAGACAAGGATGGTGTCGAAGACAAGGAAGAGAAGGAGAATAAAGAGGAGGAAGAGTAGGAGGAGGAGGAAGAGGAAGATGAGGACGAGGACGAGGGGAACAAGGAGGACGAGGAGGAGGAGGAGACAGAGGAAGATGAGAAGGAGGAGGACTAGGAGGAGGAGGAAGAGGAATAAGAGAAGGAGGAGAACGAGGAGGACAAGGATGAACACGAGGGGGAGGAGGAGCAGAAGGATGAGGACGAGAAGGAGGATGAAAAGGATGAGCAGGAGGTAGAGGAAATGGTGGAGGAGGAGGATGAGGAGGATGAAGAGAAGGAGAAGGAAGAGGAGGAGGAAGATGAGGGAAAAGAAGAGGAGGAGGAGGATGACGAGGAAGACGAGGAGGATGAAAAGGAGGAGGAACAGAAGGAGGAGGAGAATGATCAGGAAGAGGATGAGGAGGAGGACGACAAAGAGGATGAGGAGGAGGATGAGGAGGAAGAGGAAGAGGAGGATGATGGGGAGGAGCAGGAGGAGGAAGAGGACGGGGATGAGGAAGAAGAGGAGGAGGAGGAGGTGGAGGAGGACAAGGATAAGGACAAGGAGGATGATAAGGAGAAGGACGAGGATAAGGAGCAGATAGAGGAGGAAGAAGAGGCGGATGAGGAGAATGAAGAGGAGGAGGAAGAAGAGAAGGAGGATGATAAGGAAGAGGAGGAGGAGGAGGACGTGGAGGACGAGGATGTGGACGAGGACAAGGAGGAGGAGGAGGAGGACGAGGAGGAGAAAGACAGGGACGATGATGAGGACAAGAAGGAGGAGGACGAAGAAAAGGAAGGGGAAGAGAAGGAGGAGGACAAGGAGGACGAGGTGGACGAGGAGCATGAGGAGGACGAGGAGGATGAGGAGGATGAGGACGAGCAAGATAAAGAGAAAGAGGATGAGGAGGATGAAGAGGACAAGCACGAGGACAAGGAGGAGGACGAGAAGCTAGACAAAAAGGAAGAGGAGGAGGAGGTGGAGGTGAAAGAGCAGGAGGAGGACAAGGACAAGTACGTGGAGGACAAGGAGGATGAGTAGAGTAAGTAAAAGGAGTAAGAGAAGGCCGAGGAGGACAAGGAAGAGGAGGAGGGCAAGGACGACGAGGAGGAGGACAAGGAGATAGACATGGAGGAAGAGGAGGAGGTGGAGGAGAAAGAGGAGGAGGACGACGAGGATGAAGACAAAAAGGACGAGGAGGAGGAGGACGAGGAGGTGCAGGAGGACCAGGAGGACGAGGAGGTGGAGGAGGATAAAGAGGAGGAGGAGGACAAAGACGAGGACATGGAAGACAAGGAGGACGAGTAGGGTAAGTAAGAGGAGTAAGAGAACGATGAGGACGACAAGGAAGAGGATGAGGACGAGGAGGAGAAAGAGGACGAGGAGAATGAGGAGGTGGAGTAGCAGCAGGAGGACGACAAGGAGGACGAGCAGCAGGATGAAGAGGAGGAGGAGGAGGAGGATGCTGGGGAGGAGCAGGAGTAGGACAAGGATAAAGACCAGGAGGAGGAGGAGGAGAAGGATGACAATGACCAGGATGAAAAGGAGGAGGATTAGGAGGACGAGAACGAGGATGAGAAGGATGATGATGAAGAACAGCAGGATAACGACGAGGGTGAGGAGGAGTGGAGGAGATGCAGGAGGACAAAGAGGAAGAGGAGGAGGATGAGAAGGAGGAGCAGGAGGAGGAGGAGGAGGAGGTGGAGGAGGACGAAGATGAGGAGGAAGAGGAAGAGCAGGAGGAGTAGGAGTTGGAAGAGGACGAGGAGGAGGAAGATGAGGAGGAGGATGAGGAGGAGGAGCAGGACGCAGACAGAGAGGAGGAGGAGGACAAGGACGAGGAGGAAGAGGAGGAGGACGATGACGAGGGTGAGGTGGAGAGGAGGAGGTGCAGGAGGACGAGAAGGAGGAGGAGAAGGATGAGTACGAGGTGGAGGAGTTGGAGGAGCAGGAGGAGGAGGAGGAAAAGAAGGAGGAGGAGGACATGTAGGAGGATGACGAGGAGGAGGAGGAGAAGGAAGAGAAGGACAAGGAGGAGGAGGATGAGGAGGAGAGAAGGAGCAGGAGGAGGAGAAGCAGGAGGAGGAGGAGGAAGAGGAGCAGGAGGAGGAGGAGGACAAGGAGGAGGACGAAGATGAGGAGGAGGACGAGGAGCACGAGGAGGACGAGGCTGAGGAGGAAGAGGAGGCTGAGGATGAGGAGGAGGAGGAGGATGAAGACAAGGTGGAGGAATATGAGGAAGAAGAGGAGGAGGAGGTGGCTGACGAGCCAAGAGGAGGAGGAGGAGGAGCAGGAGGAAAAGGAGGACAGTGAGGAAGAGGAGGATGTAGATGAAGAGAATAACGAGGAGGAGGAGGAGAAAAAGGAGGACGAGGACGAGGTGGAGGAGGAGGCTGAAAATGACGAGGAGGAGGAGGAGCAGGAGGAGGACGACAACGAGGAGGAGGACGAGGAAGAGGAGGAGGAGGAAGAAGAGGAGAAGGACAAAGAGGAGGACGAGGTGTAAATGGAGGTGGACGAGGACAAGGAGGAGGACGAGGACAAAAACGACGAGGACGGGGAGGACGAGGAAGACGACTACGACGAGGAGGACGAGGAGCAAGAGGAGGAGGAAGAAGAGGAGTAGGAGGAGGAGGAGTTGGAGGAAGACAAGGGCAAGGACAAGGAGGAGGAGGAGGAGGAGGAGTTGGAGGAGGACGAGGACAAAAACGAGCAGGAGGAGGAGGAGGAGGAGGAGAAGGAAGAAGACCACCAGGATGAGGAGGAGGAGAAGAAGGAGGACAAGAAGCACGAGGAGGAGGATGACGAGGATGAGGAGGAGGAGGAAGAGGAGGAGGATGAAGAGGAGGAGGATGAGCAGGAGAAGGAAGAGCAGGAGGAGGAGGAGGACGAGGAGGATGAGGAGGACAAGGAGGAAGGAACAGAAGGACAAGGAATTGGAGGAAGAGAAGGAGGACAAAGAGGAGA
The DNA here is from genome assembly GCF_030867145.1 of Opisthocomus hoazin. NCBI lineage: Eukaryota > Metazoa > Chordata > Aves > Opisthocomiformes > Opisthocomidae > Opisthocomus > Opisthocomus hoazin. The sequence continues at coordinate 8,460,734 of NC_134437.1, read as the reverse complement.
AAGATGAGGAAGAGGAGGACGAGGAGAAGGACAAGGAGGATGAGGAGGATGAGGAGAAGGACGAGGAGGAGGAGGAGACTGAGGATGAGGAAGAGGAGCAGGACGAGGATGAGGTGGAGGAGAAGTAAGAGGAAGAAGAGGAGAAGGAGGAGGAGCAAGAGGAGGATGACGACGAGAAGGAGGAAGACGATGACGAAGACAAGGAGTAGGAGGAGGAGGACGTGGTAGTGGAGGAGAAGAAGGACGAGGATGAGGAGGACGAGGATGACAAATATGAGGAGGAGGACAAGGAAGAGGAGAAGGAGGAGGAGGACGATAAGGATGAGGATGAAGGGGAGGAGGAGTACAAGGGAGAAGAAAAGGAAGAGGAGGAGTTCAAGGAGGATGAGGAGTATGACGGGGGTGAGGAGGAGAGGAGGAGGACGAGGAGGAGGAGGATAAGGAGGACGAGGACGAGGATGACGAGGACGAGGAGGAGGAAGAGGAGGACGAGGAGGAGGAGGACGGGAAGCAAGAGGATGAGGAGGAGGATGAGAAGGATGAGGACGAGGAGGAGGAGGAAGAGGAAGAGGACGAGGAGGTGGATGATGACAAGGACGAGGAGGAGGAGGAAGTGGAGGAGGACGAGGAGGTGGAGGACGAAGACGAGGACGAGGAGAAGGAGCACAAGAAGAATCACAGAATCAAAGAATGGTAGGGGTTGGAAGGGACCTCTGTGGGTCATCTAGTCCAACCCTCAGGAAGGAGGAGGATAAGGAGGAGGAAGAGGAAGAGGACAAGAAGGAGGACGTGGATGAGGACAAGGACGTGGAGGAGGAGGAGGACAAAAATGAAGAGGAGGATGAGGAGGAGGAGGAAGAGGAGGAAGAGGAGAAGCAGGAGTAGGGGGAGGAAGAGGAGCAGGAGGAGGAGGAGGACGTGGAGGAGGACGAAGATGAGGAGGAGGACGAAGATGAGGAGCACGAGGTGGAGGAGGAGACTAGGATGAGGAGGAGGAGCAGGACAAGGAAGAGGTGGAGGAGAAGTAAGAGGAAGAAGAGGAGGAGGAGGAGGAGGAGGAGGAGGAGGATGACGACGAGGAGGAGGAAGATGATGATGATGAAGAGAAGGAGTAGGAGGAGGAGGAAGTGGTAGTGGAGGAGGACAAGGACGAGGACGGGGAGGACAAGGATGAGAACGAGGACAAGGAGAAGGTGGAAGAGGACGAGAAGGATGAGGATGAATGAGAGGAGGAGTACAAGGGAGAAGAAAAGGATGAGGAGGAGTTCAAGGAGGACGAGGAGGAGGAGGAGAGGAGAAGGACGATGATGACCAGGAGGAGGAGGAGGAGAAGGAGGAAGAGAATGAAAAGGATGAAGAGGAGGAGGATGATGACGAGGGTGAGGAGGAGAAGAGGAGGTGCAGAAGGACGAGGAGGAGGAGGATAAGGAGGAGGAGGAGGAGGATGACGAGGATGAGGAGGAGGAAGAGGAGGACGAGGAGGAGGAGGATGGGAAGCAAAAGGATGAGGAAGAGGATGACAAGGATGAGGATGAGGACGAGGAGGAAGAGGAAGAGGATGAGGAGGTGGATGATGACAAGGACGAGGAGGAGGAGGAAGTGGAGGAGGACGAGGAGGTGGAGGACGAAGACGAGGACGAGGAGAAGGAGCACAAGAAGAATCACAGAATCACAGAATGGTAGGGGTTGGAAGGGACCTCTGTGGGTCATCTAGTCCAACCCTCAAGAAGGAGGAGGATAAGGAGGAGGAAGAGGAAGAGGACAAGAAGGAGGACGTGGATGAGGACAAGGACGCGGAGGAGGAGGAGGACAAAAATGAGGAGGAGGATGAGGAGGAGGAGGACGAGGAGGAAGAGGAGAAGTAGGAGGAGGGGGAGGAAGAGGAGCAGGAGGAGGAGGAGGAGGAGGTTGAGGAGGACGAAGATGAGGAGGAGGACGAGGAACACGAGGAGGAGGAGGAGACTAGGATGAGGAGGAGGAGCAGGACGAGGAAGAGGTGGAGGAGAAGTAAGAGGAAGAAGAGGAGGAGGAGGAGGAGGAGGAGGAAGAGGAAGATTATGAGGAGAAGGATGAGTACAAGGATGAGGACCGGGAGGAGGAGGAGAAAGAAGAAGATGAGGTCGATGACAAGGACGAGGATGACGACGAGTACAATGAGGACGAGGATGAGGACGAGGAGGAAGAGGAGGAGGACGATGACGAGGGTGAGGTGGAGAGGAGGAGGTGCAGGAGGACGAGAAGGAGGAGGAGAAGGATGAGTACGAGGTGGAGGAGTTGGAGGAGCAGGAGGAGGAGGAGGACAAGGAGGAGGACGAAGATGAGGAGGAGGACGAGGAGCACGAGGAGGACGAGGCTGAGGAGGAAGAGGAGGCTGAGGATGAGGAGGAGGAGGAGGATGAAGACAAGGTGGAGGAATATGAGGAAGAAGAGGAGGAGGAGGTGGCTGACGAGCCAAGAGGAGGAGGAGGAGGAGGAGGAGCAGGAGGAAAAGGAGGACAGTGAGGAAGAGGAGGATGAAGATGAAGAGAATAACGAGGAGGAGGAGGAGAAAAAGGAGGACGAGGACGAGGTGGAGGAGGAGGCTGAAAATGACGAGGAGGAGGAGGAGCAGGAGGAGGACGACAACGAGGAGGAGGACGAGGAAGAGGAGGAGGAGGAGGAAGAAGAGGAGAAGGACAAAGAGGAGGACGAGGTGTAAATGGAGGTGGACGAGGACAAGGAGGAGGAGGAGGACAAAAACGACGAGGACGGGGAGGACGAGGAAGACGACTACGACGAGGAGGACGAGGAGCAAGAGGAGGAGGACGAAGAGGAGTAGGAGGAGGAGGAGTTGGAGGAAGACAAGGACAAGAACAAGGAGGAGGAGGAGGAGGAGGAGTTGGAGGAGGACGAGGACAAAAACGAGCAGGAGGAGGAGGAGGAGGAGGAGAAGGAAGAAGACGACCAGGATGAGGAGGAGGAGAAGAAGGAGGACAAGAAGCACGAGGAGGAGGATGACGAGGAGGAGGAGGAGGAGGAAGAGGAGGAGGATGAAGAGGAGGAGGATGAGCAGGAGAAGGAAGAGCAGGAGGAGGAGGAGGACGAGGAGGATGAGGAGGACAAGGAGGAAGGAAGAGGAGGACAAGGAATTGGAGGAAGAGAAGGAGGACAAAGAGGAGAAAGATGAGGAAGAGGAGGACGAGGAGAAGGACAAGGAGGATGAGGAGGATGAGGAGAAGGACAAGGAGGAGGAGGAGACTAGGATGAGGAAGAGGAGCAGGACGAGGATGAGGTGGAGGAGAAGTAAGAGGAAGAAGAGGAGGAGGAGGAGGAGGAGTAGGAGGAGGATGACGACGAGGAGGAGGAAGATGATGATGATGAAGAGAAGGAGTAGGATGAGGAGGAAGTGGTAGTGGAGGAGAAGAAGGACGGGGATGAGGAGGACGAGGATGACAAATATGAGGAGGAGGACAAGGAAGAGGAGAAGGAGGAGGAGGACGATAAGGATGAGGATGAAGGGGAGGAGGAGTACAAGGGAGAAGAAAAGGAAGAGGAGGAGTTCAAGGAGGATGAGGAGGAGGAGGAGGAGGAGGAGGAGAGGAGAAGGACGATGATGACCAGGAGGAGGAGGAGGAGAAGGAGGAAGAGAATGAAAAGGATGAAGAGGAGGAGGATGACGACGAGGGTGAGGAGGAGAGGAGGAGGTGCAGAAGGACGAGGAGGAGGAGGATAAGGAGGAGGAGGAGGTGGATGATGACAAGGACGAGGAGGAGGAGGAAGTGGAGGAGGACGAGGAGGTGGAGGACGAAGACGAGGACGAGGAGAAGGAGCACAAGAAGAATCACAGAATCACAGAATGGTAGGGGTTGGAAGGGACCTCTGTGGGTCATCTAGTCCAACCCTCAAGAAGGAGGAGGATAAGGAGGAGGAAGAGGAAGAGGACAAGAAGGAGGACGTGGATGAGGACAAGGACGCGGAGGAGGAGGAGGACAAAAATGAGGAGGAGGATGAGGAGGAGGAGGACGAGGAGGAAGAGGAGAAGTAGGAGGAGGGGGAGGAAGAGGAGCAGGAGGAGGAGGAGGAGGAGGTTGAGGAGGACGAAGATGAGGAGGAGGACGAGGAACACGAGGAGGAGGAGGAGACTAGGATGAGGAGGAGGAGCAGGACGAGGAAGAGGTGGAGGAGAAGTAAGAGGAAGAAGAGGAGGAGGAGGAGGAGGAGGAGGAGGAGGAAGAGGAAGATTATGAGGAGAAGGATGAGTACAAGGATGAGGACCGGGAGGAGGAGGAGAAAGAAGAAGATGAGGTCGATGACAAGGACGAGGATGACGACGAGTACAATGAGGACGAGGATGAGGACGAGGAGGAAGAGGAGGAGGACGATGACGAGGGTGAGGTGGAGAGGAGGAGGTGCAGGAGGACGAGAAGGAGGAGGAGAAGGATGAGTACGAGGTGGAGGAGTTGGAGGAGCAGGAGGAGGAGGAGGAAAAGGAGGAGGAGGAGGACATGTAGGAGGATGACGAGGAGGAGGAGGAGAAGGAAGAGAAGGACAAGGAGGAGGAGGATGAGGAGGAGAGAAGGAGCAGGAGGAGGAGAAGCAGGAGGAGGAGGAGGAAGAGGAGCAGGAGGAGGAGGAGGACAAGGAGGAGAACGAAGATGAGGAGGAGGACGAGGAGCACGAGGAGGACGAGGCTGAGGAGGAAGAGGAGGCTGAGGATGAGGAGGAGGAGGAGGATGAAGACAAGGTGGAGGAATATGAGGAAGAAGAGGAGGAGGAGGTGACTGACGAGCCAAGAGGAGGAGGAGGAGGAGGAGGAGCAGGAGGAAAAGGAGGACAGTGAGGAAGAGGAGGATGAAGATGAAGAGAATAACGAGGAGGAGGAGGAGAAAAAGGAGGACGAGGACGAGGTGGAGGAGGAGGCTGAAAATGACGAGGAGGAGGAGGAGCAGGAGGAGGACGACAACGAGGAGGAGGACGAGGAAGAGGAGGAGGAGGAGGAAGAAGAGGAGAAGGACAAAGAGGAGGACGAGGTGTAAATGGAGGTGGACGAGGACAAGGAGGAGGAGGAGGACAAAAACGACGAGGACGGGGAGGACGAGGAAGACGACTACGACGAGGAGGACGAGGAGCAAGAGGAGGAGGAAGAAGAGGAGTAGGAGGAGGAGGAGTTGGAGGAAGACAAGGACAAGAACAAGGAGGAGGAGGAGGAGTTGGAGGAGGACGAGGACAAAAACGAGCAGGAGGAGGAGGAGGAGGAGGAGAAGGAAGAAGACGACCAGGATGAGGAGGAGGAGAAGAAGGAGGACAAGAAGCACGAGGAGGAGGATGACGAGGATGAGGAGGAGGAGGAAGAGGAGGAGGATGAAGAGGAGGAGGATGAGCAGGAGAAGGAAGAGCAGGAGGAGGAGGAGGACAAAGAGGATGAGGAGGACAAGGAGGAAGGAAGAGGAGGACAAGGAGTAGGAGGAAGAGAAGGAGGACAAAGAGGAGAAAGATGAGGAAGAGGAGGACGAGGAGAAGGACAAGGAGGATGAGGAGGATGAGGAGAAGGACGAGGAGGAGGAGGAGACTGAGGATGAGGAAGAGGAGCAGGACGAGGATGAGGTGGAGGAGAAGTAAGAGGAAGAAGAGGAGGAGGAGGAGGAGGAGTAGGAGGAGGATGACGACGAGGAGGAGGAAGATGATGATGATGAAGAGAAGGAGTAGGAGGAGGAGGAAGTGGTAGTGGAGGAGGACAAGGACGAGGACGGGGAGGACAAGGATGAGAACGAGGACAAGGAGAAGGTGGAAGACGACGAGAAGCATGAGGATGAATGAGAGGAGGAGTACAAGGGAGAAGAAAAGGATGAGGAGGAGTTCAAGGAGGACGAGGAGGAGGAGGAGGAGGAGGAGGAGAGGAGAAGGACGATGATGACCAGGAGGAGGAGGAGGAGAAGGAGGAAGAGAATGAAAAGGATGAAGAGGAGGAGGATGACGACGAGGGTGAGGAGGAGAGGAGGAGGTGCAGAAGGACGAGGAGGAGGATAAGGAGGAGGAGGAGGAGGATGACGAGGATGAGGAGGAGGAAGAGGAGGACGAGGAGGAGGAGGATGGGAAGCAAGAGGATGAGGAGGAGGATGAGAAGGATGAGGATGAGGACGAGGAGGAAGAGGAAGAGGATGAGGAGGTGGATGATGACAAGGACGAGGAGGAGGAGGAAGTGGAGGAGGACGAGGAGGTGGAGGACGAAGACGAGGACGAGGAGAAGGAGCACAAGAAGAATCACAGAATCACAGAATGGTAGGGGTTGGAAGGGACCTCTGTGGGTCATCTAGTCCAACCCTCAAGAAGGAGGAGGATAAGGAGGAGGAAGAGGAAGAGGACAAGAAGGAGGACGTGGATGAGGACAAGGACGCGGAGGAGGAGGAGGACAAAAATGAGGAGGAGGATGAGGAGGAGGAGGACGAGGAGGAAGAGGAGAAGTAGGAGGAGGGGGAGGAAGAGGAGCAGGAGGAGGAGGAGGAGGAGGTTGAGGAGGACGAAGATGAGGAGGAGGACGAGGAACACGAGGAGGAGGAGGAGACTAGGATGAGGAGGAGGAGCAGGACGAGGAAGAGGTGGAGGAGAAGTAAGAGGAAGAAGAGGAGGAGGAGGAGGAGGAGGAGGAGGAGGAAGAGGAAGATTATGAGGAGAAGGATGAGTACAAGGATGAGGACCGGGAGGAGGAGGAGAAAGAAGAAGATGAGGTCGATGACAAGGACGAGGATGACGACGAGTACAATGAGGACGAGGATGAGGACGAGGAGGAAGAGGAGGAGGACGATGACGAGGGTGAGGTGGAGAGGAGGAGGTGCAGGAGGACGAGAAGGAGGAGGAGAAGGATGAGTACGAGGTGGAGGAGTTGGAGGAGCAGGAGGAGGAGGAGGAAAAGGAGGAGGAGGAGGACATGTAGGAGGATGACGAGGAGGAGGAGGAGAAGGAAGAGAAGGACAAGGAGGAGGACGAAGATGAGGAGGAGGACGAGGAGCACGAGGAGGACGAGGCTGAGGAGGAAGAGGAGGCTGAGGATGAGGAGGAGGAGGAGGATGAAGACAAGGTGGAGGAATATGAGGAAGAAGAGGAGGAGGAGGTGGCTGACGAGCCAAGAGGAGGAGGAGGAGGAGGAGGAGCAGGAGGAAAAGGAGGACAGTGAGGAAGAGGAGGATGAAGATGAAGAGAATAACGAGGAGGAGGAGGAGAAAAAGGAGGACGAGGACGAGGTGGAGGAGGAGGCTGAAAATGACGAGGAGGAGGAGGAGCAGGAGGAGGACGACAACGAGGAGGAGGACGAGGAAGAGGAGGAGGAGGAAGAAGAGGAGAAGGACAAAGAGGAGGACGAGGTGTAAATGGAGGTGGACGAGGACAAGGAGGAGGAGGAGGACAAAAACGACGAGGACGGGGAGGACGAGGAAGACGACTACGACGAGGAGGACGAGGAGCAAGAGGAGGAGGAAGAAGAGGAGTAGGAGGAGGAGGAGTTGGAGGAAGACAAGGGCAAGGACAAGGAGGAGGAGGAGGAGCAGGAGTTGGAGGAGGACGAGGACAAAAACGAGCAGGAGGAGGAGGAGGAGGAGGAGAAGGAAGAAGACGACCAGGATGAGGAGGAGGAGAAGAAGGAGGACAAGAAGCACGAGGAGGAGGATGACGAGGATGAGGAGGAGGAGGAAGAGGAGGAGGATGAAGAGGAGGAGGATGAGCAGGAGAAGGAAGAGCAGGAGGAGGAGGAGGACGAGGAGGATGAGGAGGACAAGGAGGAAGGAACAGAAGGACAAGGAATTGGAGGAAGAGAAGGAGGACAAAGAGGAGAAAGATGAGGAAGAGGAGGACGAGGAGAAGGACAAGGAGGATGAGGAGGATGAGGAGAAGGACAAGGAGGAGGAGGAGACTGAGGATGAGGAAGAGGAGCAGGACGAGGATGAGGTGGAGGAGAAGTAAGAGGAAGAAGAGGAGGAGGAGGAGGAGGAGTAGGAGGAGGATGACGACGAGGAGGAGGAAGATGATGATGATGAAGAGAAGGAGTAGGATGAGGAGGAAGTGGTAGTGGAGGAGAAGAAGGACGGGGATGAGGAGGACGAGGATGACAAATATGAGGAGGAGGACAAGGAAGAGGAGAAGGAGGAGGAGGACGATAAGGATGAGGATGAAGGGGAGGAGTACAAGGGAGAAGAAAAGGAAGAGGAGGAGTTCAAGGAGGATGAGGAGTATGACGGGGGTGAGGAGGAGAGGAGGAGGACGAGGAGGAGGAGGATAAGGAGGACGAGGAGGAGGATGACGAGGACGAGGAGGAGGAAGAGGAGGACGAGGAGGAGGAGGATGGGAAGCAAGAGGATGAGGAGGAGGATGAGAAGGATGAGGACGAGGACGAGGAGGAAGAGGAAGAGGACGAGGAGGTGGATGATGACAAGGACGAGGAGGAGGAGGAAGTGGAGGAGGATGAGGAGGTGGAGGACGAAGACGAGGACGAGGAGAAGGAGCACAAGAAGAATCACAGAATCACAGAATGGTAGGGGTTGGAAGGGACCTCTGTGGGTCATCTAGTCCAACCCTCAGGAAGGAGGAGGATAAGGAGGAGGAACAGGAAGAGGACAAGGAGGAGAACGTGGATGAGGACAAGGACGCGGAGGAGGAGGAGGACAAAAATGAGGAGGACGATGAGGAGGAGGAGGACGAGGAGGAAGAAGAAGAGGACGACGACGAGGGTGAGGTGGAGAGGAGGAGGTGCAGGAGGACGAGAAAGAGGAGGAGAAGGATGAGTACAAGGTGAAGGAGTTGGAGGAGCAGGAGAAGGAGGAGGAAAAGGAGGAGGAGGAGGACATGTAGGAGGATGACGAGGATAAGGAGGAGGAGGAAGAGGAGGACAAGGATGAGGAGGATGAGGAGGAGAGAAAGAGCAGGAGGAGGAGAAGCAGGAGGAGGAGGAGGAAGAGGAGCAGAGGGAGGAGGAGGAGGACGAGGAGGAGGACAAAGATGAGGAGGAGGACGTGGAGCACGAGGAGGAGGAGGAGACTGAGGATGAGGAAGAGGAGCAGGACGAGGATGAGGTGGAGGAGAAGTAAGAGGAAGAAGAGGAGGAGGAGGAGCAAGAGGAGGATGACGACGAGAAGGAGGAAGATGATGACGAAGACAAGGAGTAGGAGGAGGAGGAAGTGGTAGTGGAAGAGAAGAAGGACGAGGAGGACGAGGACGAGGACGAGGAGGAGGAGGATGACAAATATGAGGAGGAGGACAAGGAAGAGGAGAAGGAGGAGGAGGACGATAAGGATGAGGATGAAGGGGAGGAGGAGTAAAAGGGAGAAGAAAAGGAAGAGGAGGAGTTCAAGGAGGATGAGGAGGAGGAGGAGGAGGAGGAGGAGGAGGAGGAGTATGACGAGGACGAAGAGGAGGAAGAGGAGGACGAGGAGGAGGAGGATAAGGAGGACAAGGAGGAGGAGGATGGGAAGCAAGAGGATGAGGAGGAGGAAGAGAAGGATGAGGACGAGGACGAGGAGGAAGAGGAAGAGGACGAGGAGGTGGATGATGACAAGGACGAGGAGGAGGAGGAAGTGGAGGAGGACGAGGAGGTGGAGGACGAAGACGAGGACGAGGAGAAGGAGCACAAGAAGAATCACAGAATCACAGAATGGTAGGGGTTGGAAGGGACCTCTGTGGGTCATCTAGTCCAACCCTCAAGAAGGAGGAGGATAAGGAGGAGGAAGAGGAAGAGGACAAGAAGGAGGACGTGGATGAGGACAAGGACGTGGAGGAGGAGGAGGACAAAAATGAAGAGGAGGATGAGGAGGAGGAGGACGAGGAGGAAGAGAAGAAGCAGGAGGAGGGGGAGGAAGAGGAGCAGGAGGAGGAGGAGGACGTGGAGGAGGACGAAGATGAGGAGGAGGACGAGGAGCACGAGGTGGAGGAGGAGACTAGGATGAGGAGGAGGAGCAGGACGAGGATGAGGTGGAGGAGAAGTAAGAGGAAGAAGAGGAGGAGGAGGAGGAGGAGTAGGAGGAGGATGACGACGAGGAGGAGGAAGATGATGATGATGAAGAGAAGGAGTAGGATGAGGAGGAAGTGGTAGTGGAGGAGGACAAGGACGAGGACGGGGAGGACAAGGATGAGAACGAGGACAAGGAGAAGGTGGAAGAGGACGAGAAGGATGAGGATGAATGAGAGGAGGACTACAAGGGAGAAGAAAAGGATGAGGAGGAGTTCAAGGAGGACGAGGAGGAGGAGGAGGAGGAGGAGGAGAGGAGAAGGACGATGATGACCAGGAGGAGGAGGAGGAGAAGGAGGAAGAGAATGAAAAGGATGAAGAGGAGGAGGATGACGACGAGGGTGAGGAGGAGAGGAGGAGGTGCAGAAGGACGAGGAGGAGGAGGATAAGGAGGAGGAGGAGGAGGATGACGAGGATGAGGAGGAGGAAGAGGAGGACGAGGAGGAGGAGGATGGGAAGCAAGAGGATGAGGAGGAGGATGAGAAGGATGAGGATGAGGACGAGGAGGAAGAGGAAGAGGATGAGGAGGTGGATGATGACAAGGACGAGGAGGAGGAGGAAGTGGAGGAGGACGAGGAGGTGGAGGACGAAGACGAGGACGAGGAGAAGGAGCACAAGAAGAATCACAGAATCACAGAATGGTAGGGGTTGGAAGGGACCTCTGTGGGTCATCTAGTCCAACCCTCAAGAAGGAGGAGGATAAGGAGGAGGAAGAGGAAGAGGACAAGAAGGAGGACGTGGATGAGGACAAGGACGCGGAGGAGGAGGAGGACAAAAATGAGGAGGAGGATGAGGAGGAGGAGGACGAGGAGGAAGAGGAGAAGTAGGAGGAGGGGGAGGAAGAGGAGCAGGAGGAGGAGGAGGAGGAGGTTGAGGAGGACGAAGATGAGGAGGAGGACGAGGAACACGAGGAGGAGGAGGAGACTAGGATGAGGAGGAGGAGCAGGACGAGGAAGAGGTGGAGGAGAAGTAAGAGGAAGAAGAGGAGGAGGAGGAGGAGGAGGAGGAGGAGGAAGAGGAAGATTATGAGGAGAAGGATGAGTACAAGGATGAGGACCGGGAGGAGGAGGAGAAAGAAGAAGATGAGGTCGATGACAAGGACGAGGATGACGACGAGTACAATGAGGACGAGGATGAGGACGAGGAGGAAGAGGAGGAGGACGATGACGAGGGTGAGGTGGAGAGGAGGAGGTGCAGGAGGACGAGAAGGAGGAGGAGAAGGATGAGTACGAGGTGGAGGAGTTGGAGGAGCAGGAGGAGGAGGAGGAAAAGGAGGAGGAGGAGGACATGTAGGAGGATGACGAGGAGGAGGAGGAGAAGGAAGAGAAGGACAAGGAGGAGGAGGATGAGGAGGAGAGAAGGAGCAGGAGGAGGAGAAGCAGGAGGAGGAGGAGGAAGAGGAGCAGGAGGAGGAGGAGGACAAGGAGGAGGACGAAGATGAGGAGGAGGACGAGGAGCACGAGGAGGACGAGGCTGAGGAGGAAGAGGAGGCTGAGGATGAGGAGGAGGAGGAGGATGAAGACAAGGTGGAGGAATATGAGGAAGAAGAGGAGGAGGAGGTGACTGACGAGCCAAGAGGAGGAGGAGGAGGAGGAGGAGCAGGAGGAAAAGGAGGACAGTGAGGAAGAGGAGGATGAAGATGAAGAGAATAACGAGGAGGAGGAGGAGAAAAAGGAGGACGAGGACGAGGTGGAGGAGGAGGCTGAAAATGACGAGGAGGAGGAGGAGCAGGAGGAGGACGACAACGAGGAGGAGGACGAGGAAGAGGAGGAGGAGGAGGAAGAAGAGGAGAAGGACAAAGAGGAGGACGAGGTGTAAATGGAGGTGGACGAGGACAAGGAGGAGGAGGAGGACAAAAACGACGAGGACGGGGAGGACGAGGAAGACGACTACGACGAGGAGGACGAGGAGCAAGAGGAGGAGGAAGAAGAGGAGTAGGAGGAGGAGGAGTTGGAGGAAGACAAGGACAAGAACAAGGAGGAGGAGGAGGAGTTGGAGGAGGACGAGGACAAAAACGAGCAGGAGGAGGAGGAGGAGGAGGAGAAGGAAGAAGACGACCAGGATGAGGAGGAGGAGAAGAAGGAGGACAAGAAGCACGAGGAGGAGGATGACGAGGATGAGGAGGAGGAGGAAGAGGAGGAGGATGAAGAGGAGGAGGATGAGCAGGAGAAGGAAGAGCAGGAGGAGGAGGAGGACAAAGAGGATGAGGAGGACAAGGAGGAAGGAAGAGGAGGACAAGGAGTAGGAGGAAGAGAAGGAGGACAAAGAGGAGAAAGATGAGGAAGAGGAGGACGAGGAGAAGGACAAGGAGGATGAGGAGGATGAGGAGAAGGACGAGGAGGAGGAGGAGACTGAGGATGAGGAAGAGGAGCAGGACGAGGATGAGGTGGAGGAGAAGTAAGAGGAAGAAGAGGAGGAGGAGGAGGAGGAGTAGGAGGAGGATGACGACGAGGAGGAGGAAGATGATGATGATGAAGAGAAGGAGTAGGAGGAGGAGGAAGTGGTAGTGGAGGAGGACAAGGACGAGGACGGGGAGGACAAGGATGAGAACGAGGACAAGGAGAAGGTGGAAGACGACGAGAAGCATGAGGATGAATGAGAGGAGGAGTACAAGGGAGAAGAAAAGGATGAGGAGGAGTTCAAGGAGGACGAGGAGGAGGAGGAGGAGGAGGAGGAGAGGAGAAGGACGATGATGACCAGGAGGAGGAGGAGGAGAAGGAGGAAGAGAATGAAAAGGATGAAGAGGAGGAGGATGACGACGAGGGTGAGGAGGAGAGGAGGAGGTGCAGAAGGACGAGGAGGAGGAGGATAAGGAGGAGGAGGAGGAGGATGACGAGGATGAGGAGGAGGAAGAGGAGGACGAGGAGGAGGAGGATGGGAAGCAAGAGGATGAGGAGGAGGATGAGAAGGATGAGGATGAGGACGAGGAGGAAGAGGAAGAGGATGAGGAGGTGGATGATGACAAGGACGAGGAGGAGGAGGAAGTGGAGGAGGACGAGGAGGTGGAGGACGAAGACGAGGACGAGGAGAAGGAGCACAAGAAGAATCACAGAATCACAGAATGGTAGGGGTTGGAAGGGACCTCTGTGGGTCATCTAGTCCAACCCTCAAGAAGGAGGAGGATAAGGAGGAGGAAGAGGAAGAGGACAAGAAGGAGGACGTGGATGAGGACAAGGACGCGGAGGAGGAGGAGGACAAAAATGAGGAGGAGGATGAGGAGGAGGAGGACGAGGAGGAAGAGGAGAAGTAGGAGGAGGGGGAGGAAGAGGAGCAGGAGGAGGAGGAGGAGGAGGTTGAGGAGGACGAAGATGAGGAGGAGGACGAGGAACACGAGGAGGAGGAGGAGACTAGGATGAGGAGGAGGAGCAGGACGAGGAAGAGGTGGAGGAGAAGTAAGAGGAAGAAGAGGAGGAGGAGGAGGAGGAGGAGGAGGAGGAAGAGGAAGATTATGAGGAGAAGGATGAGTACAAGGATGAGGACCGGGAGGAGGAGGAGAAAGAAGAAGATGAGGTCGATGACAAGGACGAGGATGACGACGAGTACAATGAGGACGAGGATGAGGACGAGGAGGAAGAGGAGGAGGACGATGACGAGGGTGAGGTGGAGAGGAGGAGGTGCAGGAGGACGAGAAGGAGGAGGAGAAGGATGAGTACGAGGTGGAGGAGTTGGAGGAGCAGGAGGAGGAGGAGGAAAAGGAGGAGGAGGAGGACATGTAGGAGGATGACGAGGAGGAGGAGGAGAAGGAAGAGAAGGACAAGGAGGAGGACGAAGATGAGGAGGAGGACGAGGAGCACGAGGAGGACGAGGCTGAGGAGGAAGAGGAGGCTGAGGATGAGGAGGAGGAGGAGGATGAAGACAAGGTGGAGGAATATGAGGAAGAAGAGGAGGAGGAGGTGGCTGACGAGCCAAGAGGAGGAGGAGGAGGAGGAGGAGCAGGAGGAAAAGGAGGACAGTGAGGAAGAGGAGGATGAAGATGAAGAGAATAACGAGGAGGAGGAGGAGAAAAAGGAGGACGAGGACGAGGTGGAGGAGGAGGCTGAAAATGACGAGGAGGAGGAGGAGCAGGAGGAGGACGACAACGAGGAGGAGGACGAGGAAGAGGAGGAGGAGGAAGAAGAGGAGAAGGACAAAGAGGAGGACGAGGTGTAAATGGAGGTGGACGAGGACAAGGAGAAGGACGAGGACAAAAACGACGAGGACGGGGAGGACGAGGAAGACGACTACGACGAGGAGGACGAGGAGCAAGAGAAGGAGGAAGAAGAGGAGTAGGAGGAGGAGGAGTTGGAGGAAGACAAGGGCAAGGACAAGGAGGAGGAGGAGGAGGAGGAGTTGGAGGAGGACGAGGACAAAAACGAGCAGGAGGAGGAGGAGGAGGAGGAGAAGGAAGAAGACGACCAGGATGAGGAGGAGGAGAAGAAGGAGGACAAGAAGCACGAGGAGGAGGATGACGAGGATGAGGAGGAGGAGGAAGAGGAGGAGGATGAAGAGGAGGAGGATGAGCAGGAGAAGGAAGAGCAGGAGGAGGAGGAGGACGAGGAGGATGAGGAGGACAAGGAGGAAGGAACAGAAGGACAAGGAATTGGAGGAAGAGAAGGAGGACAAAGAGGAGAAAGATGAGGAAGAGGAGGACGAGGAGAAGGACAAGGAGGATGAGGAGGATGAGGAGAAGGACAAGGAGGAGGAGGAGACTGAGGATGAGGAAGAGGAGCAGGACGAGGATGAGGTGGAGGAGAAGTAAGAGGAAGAAGAGGAGGAGGAGGAGGAGGAGTAGGAGGAGGATGACGACGAGGAGGAGGAAGATGATGATGATGAAGAGAAGGAGTAGGATGAGGAGGAAGTGGTAGTGGAGGAGGACAAGGACGAGGACGGGGAGGACAAGGATGAGAACGAGGACAAGGAGAAGGTGGAAGAGGACGAGAAGGATGAGGATGAATGAGAGGAGGACTACAAGGGAGAAGAAAAGGATGAGGAGGAGTTCAAGGAGGACGAGGAGGAGGAGGAGGAGGAGGAGGAGAGGAGAAGGACGATGATGACCAGGAGGAGGAGGAGGAGAAGGAGGAAGAGAATGAAAAGGATGAAGAGGAGGAGGATGACGACGAGGGTGAGGAGGAGAGGAGGAGGTGCAGAAGGACGAGGAGGAGGAGGATAAGGAGGAGGAGGAGGAGGATGACGAGGATGAGGAGGAGGAAGAGGAGGACGAGGAGGAGGAGGATGGGAAGCAAGAGGATGAGGAGGAGGATGAGAAGGATGAGGATGAGGACGAGGAGGAAGAGGAAGAGGATGAGGAGGTGGATGATGACAAGGACGAGGAGGAGGAGGAAGTGGAGGAGGACGAGGAGGTGGAGGACGAAGACGAGGACGAGGAGAAGGAGCACAAGAAGAATCACAGAATCACAGAATGGTAGGGGTTGGAAGGGACCTCTGTGGGTCATCTAGTCCAACCCTCAAGAAGGAGGAGGATAAGGAGGAGGAAGAGGAAGAGGACAAGAAGGAGGACGTGGATGAGGACAAGGACGCGGAGGAGGAGGAGGACAAAAATGAGGAGGAGGATGAGGAGGAGGAGGACGAGGAGGAAGAGGAGAAGTAGGAGGAGGGGGAGGAAGAGGAGCAGGAGGAGGAGGAGGAGGAGGTTGAGGAGGACGAAGTTGAGGAGGAGGACGAGGAACACGAGGAGGAGGAGGAGACTAGGATGAGGAGGAGGAGCAGGACGAGGAAGAGGTGGAGGAGAAGTAAGAGGAAGAAGAGGAGGAGGAGGAGGAGGAGGAGGAGGAGGAAGAGGAAGATTATGAGGAGAAGGATGAGTACAAGGATGAGGACCGGGAGGAGGAGGAGAAAGAAGAAGATGAGGTCGATGACAAGGACGAGGATGACGACGAGTACAATGAGGACGAGGATGAGGACGAGGAGGAAGAGGAGGAGGACGATGACGAGGGTGAGGTGGAGAGGAGGAGGTGCAGGAGGACGAGAAGGAGGAGGAGAAGGATGAGTACGAGGTGGAGGAGTTGGAGGAGCAGGAGGAGGAGGAGGACATGTAGGAGGATGACGAGGAGGAGGAGGAGAAGGAAGAGAAGGACAAGGAGGAGGACGAAGATGAGGAGGAGGACGAGGAGCACGAGGAGGACGAGGCTGAGGAGGAAGAGGAGGCTGAGGATGAGGAGGAGGAGGAGGATGAAGACAAGGTGGAGGAATATGAGGAAGAAGAGGAGGAGGAGGTGGCTGACGAGCCAAGAGGAGGAGGAGGAGGAGGAGGAGGAGGAGCAGGAGGAAAAGGAGGACAGTGAGGAAGAGGAGGATGAAGATGAAGAGAATAACGAGGAGGAGGAGGAGAAAAAGGAGGACGAGGACGAGGTGGAGGAGGAGGCTGAAAATGACGAGGAGGAGGAGGAGCAGGAGGAGGACGACAACGAGGAGGAGGACGAGGAAGAGGAGGAGGAGGAAGAAGAGGAGAAGGACAAAGAGGAGGACGAGGTGTAAATGGAGGTGGACGAGGACAAGGAGGAGGAGGAGGACAAAAACGACGAGGACGGGGAGGACGAGGAAGACGACTACGACGAGGAGGACGAGGAGCAAGAGGAGGAGGAAGAAGAGGAGTAGGAGGAGGAGGAGTTGGAGGAAGACAAGGGCAAGGACAAGGAGGAGTTGGAGGAGGAGGAGTTGGAGGAGGACGAGGACAAAAACGAGCAGGAGGAGGAGGAGGAGGAGGAGAAGGAAGAAGACGACCAGGATGAGGAGGAGGAGAAGAAGGAGGACAAGAAGCACGAGGAGGAGGATGACGAGGATGAGGAGGAGGAGGAAGAGGAGGAGGATGAAGAGGAGGAGGATGAGCAGGAGAAGGAAGAGCAGGAGGAGGAGGAGGACGAGGAGGATGAGGAGGACAAGGAGGAAGGAACAGAAGGACAAGGAATTGGAGGAAGAGAAGGAGGACAAAGAGGAGAAAGATGAGGAAGAGGAGGACGAGGAGAAGGACAAGGAGGATGAGGAGGATGAGGAGAAGGACAAGGAGGAGGAGGAGACTGAGGATGAGGAAGAGGAGCAGGACGAGGATGAGGTGGAGGAGAAGTAAGAGGAAGAAGAGGAGGAGGAGGAGGAGTAGGAGGAGGATGACGACGAGGAGGAGGAAGATGATGATGATGAAGAGAAGGAGTAGGATGAGGAGGAAGTGGTAGTGGAGGAGGACAAGGACGAGGACGGGGAGGACAAGGATGAGAACGAGGACAAGGAGAAGGTGGAAGAGGACGAGAAGGATGAGGATGAATGAGAGGAGGACTACAAGGGAGAAGAAAAGGATGAGGAGGAGTTCAAGGAGGACGAGGAGGAGGAGGAGGAGGAGGAGAGGAGAAGGACGATGATGACCAGGAGGAGGAGGAGGAGAAGGAGGAAGAGAATGAAAAGGATGAAGAGGAGGAGGATGACGACGAGGGTGAGGAGGAGAGGAGGAGGTGCAGAAGGATGAGGAGGAGGAGGATAAGGAGGAGGAGGAGGAGGATGACGAGGATGAGGAGGAGGAAGAGGAGGACGAGGAGGAGGAGGATGGGAAGCAAGAGGATGAGGAGGAGGATGAGAAGGATGAGGATGAGGACGAGGAGGAAGAGGAAGAGGATGAGGAGGTGGATGATGACAAGGACGAGGAGGAGGAGGAAGTGGAGGAGGACGAGGAGGTGGAGGACGAAGACGAGGACGAGGAGAAGGAGCACAAGAAGAATCACAGAATCACAGAATGGTAGGGGTTGGAAGGGACCTCTGTGGGTCATCTAGTCCAACCCTCAAGAAGGAGGAGGATAAGGAGGAGGAAGAGGAAGAGGACAAGAAGGAGGACGTGGATGAGGACAAGGACGCGGAGGAGGAGGAGGACAAAAATGAGGAGGAGGATGAGGAGGAGGAGGACGAGGAGGAAGAGGAGAAGTAGGAGGAGGGGGAGGAAGAGGAGCAGGAGGAGGAGGAGGAGGAGGTTGAGGAGGACAAAGATGAGGAGGAGGACGAGGAACACGAGGAGGAGGAGGAGACTAGGATGAGGAGGAGGAGCAGGACGAGGATGAGGTGGAGGAGAAGTAAGAGGAAGAAGAGGAGGAGGAAGAGGAAGATTATGAGGAGAAGGATGAGTACAAGGATGAGGACCGGGAGGAGGAGGAGAAAGAAGAAGATGAGGTCGATGACAAGGACGAGGATGACGACGAGTACAATGAGGACGAGGATGAGGACGAGGAGGAAGAGGAGGAGGACGATGACGAGGGTGAGGTGGAGAGGAGGAGGTGCAGGAGGACGAGAAGGAGGAGGAGAAGGATGAGTACGAGGTGGAGGAGTTGGAGGAGCAGGAGGAGGAGGAGGACAAGGAGGAGGACGAAGATGAGGAGGAGGACGAGGAGCACGAGGAGGACGAGGCTGAGGAGGCTGAGGATGAGGAGGAGGAGGAGGATGAAGACAAGGTGGAGGAATATGAGGAAGAAGAGGAGGAGGAGGTGGCTGACGAGCCAAGAGGAGGAGGAGGAGGAGGAGGAGGAGGAGCAGGAGGAAAAGGAGGACAGTGAGGAAGAGGAGGATGAAGATGAAGAGAATAACGAGGAGGAGGAGGAGAAAAAGGAGGACGAGGACGAGGTGGAGGAGGAGGCTGAAAATGACGAGGAGGAGGACGACAACGAGGAGGAGGACGAGGAAGAGGAGGAGGAGGAGGAAGAAGAGGAGAAGGACAAAGAGGAGGACGAGGTGTAAATGGAGGTGGACGAGGACAAGGAGGAGGAGGAGGACAAAAACGACGAGGACGGGGAGGACGAGGAAGACGACTACGACGAGGAGGACGAGGAGCAAGAGGAGTAGGAAGAAGAGGAGTAGGAGGAGGAGGAGTTGGAGGAAGACAAGGACAAGAACAAGGAGGAGGAGGAGGAGGAGGAGTTGGAGGAGGACGAGGACAAAAAGGAGCAGGAGGAGGAGGAGGAGGAGGAGAAGGAAGAAGACGACCAGGATGAGGAGGAGGAGAAGAAGGAGGACAAGAAGCACGAGGAGGAGGATGACGAGGATGAGGAGGAGGAGGAAGAGGAGGAGGATGAAGAGGAGGAGGATGAGCAGGAGAAGGAAGAGCAGGAGGAGGAGGAGGACGAGGAGGATGAGGAGGACAAGGAGGAAGGAATAGAAGGACAAGGAGTAGGAGGAAGAGAAGGAGGACAAAGAGGAGAAAGATGAGGAAGAGGAGGACGAGGAGAAGGACAAGGAGGATGAGGAGGATGAGGAGAAGGACAAGGAGGAGGAGGAGACTAGGATGAGGAAGAGGAGCAGGACGAGGATGAGGTGGAGGAGAAGTAAGAGGAAGAAGAGGAGGAGGAGGAGGAGGAGTAGGAGGAGGATGACGACGAGGAGGAGGAAGATGATGATGATGAAGAGAAGGAGTAGGATGAGGAGGAAGTGGTAGTGGAGGAGAAGAAGGACGGGGATGAGGAGGACGAGGATGACAAATATGAGGAGGAGGACAAGGAAGAGGAGAAGGAGGAGGAGGACGATAAGGATGAGGATGAAGGGGAGGAGGAGTACAAGGGAGAAGAAAAGGAAGAGGAGGGGTTCAAGGAGGATGAGGAGTATGACGGGGGTGAGGAGGAGAGGAGGAGGACGAGGAGGAGGAGGATAAGGAGGACGAGGAGGAGGATGACGAGGACGAGGAGGAGAGGAGGAGGACGAGGAGGAGGAGGATAAGGAGGACGAGGAGGAGGATGACGAGGACGAGGAGGAGGAAGAGGAGGACGAGGAGGAGGAGGATGGGAAGCAAGAGGATGAGGAGGAGGATGAGAAGGATGAGGACGAGGACGAGGAGGAAGAGGAAGAGGACGAGGAGGTGGATGATGACAAGGACGAGGAGGAGGAGGAAGTGGAGGAGGACGAGGAGGTGGAGGACGAAGACGAGGACGAGGAGAAGGAGCACAAGAAGAATCACAGAATCACAGAATGGTAGGGGTTGGAAGGGACCTCTGTGGGTCATCTAGTCCAACCCTCAGGAAGGAGGAGGATAAGGAGGAGGAAGAGGAAGAGGACAAGGAGGAGAACGTGGATGAGGACAAGGACGCGGAGGAGGAGGAGGACAAAAATGAGGAGGACGATGAGGAGGAGGAGGACGAGGAGGAAGAAGAAGAGGACAACGACGAGGGTGAGGTGGAGAGGAGGAGGTGCAGGAGGACGAGAAAGAGGAGGAGAAGGATGAGTACAAGGTGAAGGAGTTGGAGGAGCAGGAGAAGGAGGAGGAAAAGGAGGAGGAGGAGGACATGTAGGAGGATGACGAGGATAAGGAGGAGGAGGAAGAGGAGGACAAGGATGAGGAGGATGAGGAGGAGAGAAAGAGCAGGAGGAGGAGAAGCAGGAGGAGGGGGAGGAAGAGGAGCAGAGGGAGGAGGAGGAGGACGAGGAGGAGGACAAAGATGAGGAGGAGGACGTGGAGCACGAGGAGGAGGAGGAGACTGAGGATGAGGAAGAGGAGCAGGACGAGGATGAGGTGGAGGAGAAGTAAGAGGAAGAAGAGGAGGAGGAGGAGGAGCAAGAGGAGGATGACGACGAGAAGGAGGAAGATGATGACGAAGACAAGGAGTAGGAGGAGGAGGAAGTGGTAGTGGAGGAGAAGAAGGACGAGGAGGACGAGGACGAGGACGAGGAGGAGGAGGATGACAAATATGAGGAGGAGGAGAAGGAAGAGGAGAAGGAGGAGGAGGACGATAAGGATGAGGATGAAGGGGAGAAGGAGTAAAAGGGAGAAGAAAAGGAAGAGGAGGAGTTCAAGGAGGATGAGGAGGAGGAGGAGGAGGAGGAGGACGAGGAGTATGACGAGGACGAAGAGGAGGAAGAGGAGGACGAGGAGGAGGAGGATAAGGAGGACAAGGAGGAGGAGGATGGGAAGCAAGAGGATGAGGAGGAGGAAGAGAAGGATGAGGACGAGGACGAGGAGGAAGAGGAAGAGGACGAGGAGGTGGATGATGACAAGGACGAGGAGGAGGAGGTAGTGGAGGAGGACGAGGAGGTGGAGGACGAAGACGAGGACGAGGAGAAGGAGCACAAGAAGAATCACAGAATCACAGAATGGTAGGGGTTGGAAGGGACCTCTGTGGGTCATCTAGTCCAACCCTCAGGAAGGAGGAGGATAAGGAGGAGGAAGAGGAAGAGGACAAGAAGGAGGACGTGGATGAGGACAAGGACGTGGAGGAGGAGGAGGACAAAAATGAAGAGGAGGATGAGGAGGAGGAGGACGAGGAGGAAGAGGAGAAGCAGGAGGAGGGGTGGAAGAGGAGCAGGAGGAGGAGGAGGACGTGGAGGAGGACGAAGATGAGGAGGAGGACGAGGAGCACGAGGTGGAGGAGGAGACTAGGATGAGGAGGAGGAGCAGGACGAGGATGAGGTGGAGGAGAAGTAAGAGGAAGAAGAGGAGGAGGAGGAGGAGGAGTAGGAGGAGGATGACGACGAGGAGGAGGAAGATGATGATGATGAAGAGAAGGAGTAGGATGAGGAGGAAGTGGTAGTGGAGGAGGACAAGGACGAGGACGGGGAGGACAAGGATGAGAACGAGGACAAGGAGAAGGTGGAAGAGGACGAGAAGCATGAGGATGAATGAGAGGAGAAGTACAAGGGAGAAGAAAAGGATGAGGAGGAGTTCAAGGAGGACGAGGAGGAGGAGGAGGAGGAGGAGGAGAGGAGAAGGACGATGATGACCAGGAGGAGGAGGAGGAGAAGGAGGAAGAGAATGAAAAGGATGAAGAGGAGGAGGATGACGACGAGGGTGAGGAGGAGAGGAGGAGGTGCAGAAGGACGAGGAGGAGGAGGATAAGGAGGAGGAGGAGGAGGATGACGAGGATGAGGAGGAGGAAGAGGAGGACGAGGAGGAGGAGGATGGGAAGCAAGAGGATGAGGAGGAGGATGAGAAGGATGAGGATGAGGACGAGGAGGAAGAGGAAGAGGATGAGGAGGTGGATGATGACAAGGACGAGGAGGAGGAGGAAGTGGAGGAGGACGAGGAGGTGGAGGACGAAGACGAGGACGAGGAGAAGGAGCACAAGAAGAATCACAGAATCACAGAATGGTAGGGGTTGGAAGGGACCTCTGTGGGTCATCTAGTCCAACCGTCAAGAAGGAGGAGGATAAGGAGGAGGAAGAGGAAGAGGACAAGAAGGAGGACGTGGATGAGGACAAGGACGCGGAGGAGGAGGAGGACAAAAATGAGGAGGAGGATGAGGAGGAGGAGGACGAGGAGGAAGAGGAGAAGTAGGAGGAGGGGGAGGAAGAGGAGCAGGAGGAGGAGGAGGAGGAGGTTGAGGAGGACGAAGATGAGGAGGAGGACGAGGAACACGAGGAGGAGGAGGAGACTAGGATGAGGAGGAGGAGCAGGACGAGGATGAGGTGGAGGAGAAGTAAGAGGAAGAAGAGGAGGAGGAGGAGGAGGAGGAAGAGGAAGATTATGAGGAGAAGGATGAGTACAAGGATGAGGACCGGGAGGAGGAGGAGAAAGAAGAAGATGAGGTCGATGACAAGGACGAGGATGACGACGAGTACAATGAGGATGAGGATGAGGACGAGGAGGAAGAGGAGGAGGACGATGACGAGGGTGAGGTGGAGAGGAGGAGGTGCAGGAGGACGAGAAGGAGGAGGAGAAGGATGAGTACGAGGTGGAGGAGTTGGAGGAGCAGGAGGAGGAGGAGGAAAAGGAGGAGGAGGAGGACATGTAGGAGGATGACGAGGAGGAGGAGGAGAAGGAAGAGAAGGACAAGGAGGAGGAGGATGAGGAGGAGAGAAGGAGCAGGAGGAGGAGAAACAGGAGGAGGAGGAGGAAGAGGAGCAGGAGGAGGAGGAGGACAAGGAGGAGGACGAAGATGAGGAGGAGGACGAGGAGCACGAGGAGGACGAGGCTGAGGAGGAAGAGGAGGCTGAGGATGAGGAGGAGGAGGAGGATGAAGACAAGGTGGAGGAATATGAGGAAGAAGAGGAGGAGGAGGTGGCTGACGAGCCAAGAGGAGGAGGAGGAGGAGGAGGAGGAGGAGGAGCAGGAGGAAAAGGAGGACAGTGAGGAAGAGGAGGATGAAGATGAAGAGAATAACGAGGAGGAGGAGGAGAAAAAGGAGGACGAGGACGAGGTGGAGGAGGAGGCTGAAAATGACGAGGAGGAGGAGGAGCAGGAGGAGGACGACAACGAGGAGGAGGACGAGGAAGAGGAGGAGGAGGAAGAAGAGGAGAAGGACAAAGAGGAGGACGAGGTGTAAATGGAGGTGGACGAGGACAAGGAGGAGGAGGAGGACAAAAACGACGAGGACGGGGAGGACGAGGAAGACGACTACGACGAGGAGGACGAGGAGCAAGAGGAGGAGGAAGAAGAGGAGTAGGAGGAGGAGGAGTTGGAGGAAGACAAGGGCAAGGACAAGGAGGAGGAGGAGGAGGAGGAGTTGGAGGAGGACGAGGACAAAAACGAGCAGGAGGAGGAGGAGGAGGAGGAGAAGGAAGAAGACGACCAGGATGAGGAGGAGGAGAAGAAGGAGGACAAGAAGCACGAGGAGGAGGATGACGAGGATGAGGAGGAGGAGGAAGAGGAGGAGGATGAGCAGGAGAAGGAAGAGCAGGAGGAGGAGGAGGACAAAGAGGATGAGGAGGACAAGGAGGAAGGAATAGAAGGACAAGGAGTAGGAGGAAGAGAAGGAGGACAAAGAGGAGAAAGATGAGGAAGAGGAGGACGAGGAGAAGGACAAGGAGGATGAGGAGGAGACTGAGGATGAGGAAGAGGAGCAGGACGAGGATGAGGTGGAGGAGAAGTAAGAGGAAGAAGAGGAGGAGGAGGAGGAGGAGTAGGAGGAGGATGACGACGAGGAGGAGGAAGATGATGATGATGAAGAGAAGGAGTAGGAGGAGGAGGAAGTGGTAGTGGAGGAGGACAAGGACGAGGACGGGGAGGACAAGGATGAGAACGAGGACAAGGAGAAGGTGGAAGAGGACGAGAAGGATGAGGATGAATGAGAGGAGGACTACAAGGGAGAAGAAAAGGATGAGGAGGAGTTCAAGGAGGACGAGGAGGAGGAGGAGGAGGAGGAGGAGAGGAGAAGGACGATGATGACCAGGAGGAGGAGGAGGAGAAGGAGGAAGAGAATGAAAAGGATGAAGAGGAGGAGGATGACGACGAGGGTGAGGAGGAGAGGAGGAGGTGCAGAAGGACGAGGAGGAGGAGGATAAGGAGGAGGAGGAGGAGGATGACGAGGATGAGGAGGAGGAAGAGGAGGACGAGGAGGAGGAGGATGGGAAGCAAGAGGATGAGGAGGAGGATGAGAAGGATGAGGATGAGGACGAGGAGGAAGAGGAAGAGGATGAGGAGGTGGATGATGACAAGGACGAGGAGGAGGAGGAAGTGGAGGAGGACGAGGAGGTGGAGGACGAAGACGAGGACGAGGAGAAGGAGCACAAGAAGAATCACAGAATCACAGAATGGTAGGGGTTGGAAGGGACCTCTGTGGGTCATCTAGTCCAACCCTCAGGAAGGAGGAGGATAAGGAGGAGGAACAGGAAGAGCACAAGGAGGAAGGAATAGAAGGACAAGGAATTGGAGGAAGAGAAGGAGGACAAAGAGGAGAAAGATGAGGAAGAGGAGGACGAGGAGAAGGACAAGGAGGATGAGAAGGATGAGGAGAAGGACAAGGAGGAGGAGGAGACTGAGGATGAGGAAGAGGAGCAGGACGAGGATGAGGTGGAGGAGAAGTAAGAGGAAGAAGAGGAGGAGGAGCAAGTGGAGGATGACGACGAGAAGGAGGAAGACGATGACGAAGACAAGGAGTAGGAGGAGGAGGAAGTGGTAGTGGAGGAGAAGAAGGACGAGGATGAGGAGGACAAGGATGACAAATATGAGGAGGAGGACAAGGAAGAGGAGAAGGAGGAGGAGGACGATAAGGATGAGGATGAAGGGGAGGAGGAGTACAAGGGAGAAGAAAAGGAAGAGGAGGAGTTCAAGGAGGATGAGGAGTATGACGGGGGTGAGGAGGAGAGGAGGAGGACGAGGAGGAGGAGGATAAGGAGGACGAGGAGGAGGAGGATGGGAAGCAAGAGGATGAGGAGGAGGATGAGAAGGATGAGGACGAGGACGAGGAGGAAGAGGAAGAGGACGAGGAGGTGGATGATGACAAGGACGAGGAGGAGGAGGAAGTGGAGGAGGACGAGGAGGTGGAGGACGAAGACGAGGACGAGGAGAAGGAGCACAAGAAGAATCACAGAATCACAGAATGGTAGGGGTTGGAAGGGACCTCTGTGGGTCATCTAGTCCAACCCTCAGGAAGGAGGAGGATAAGGAGGAGGAAGAGGAAGAGGACAAGGAGGAGGACGTGGATGAGGACAAGGACGCGGAGGAGGAGGAGGACAAAAATGAGGAGGACGATGAGGAGGAGGAGGACGAGGAGGAAGAAGAAGAGGACGACGACGAGGGTGAGGTGGAGAGGAGGAGGTGCAGGAGGACGAGAAAGAGGAGGAGAAGGATGAGTACAAGGTGAAGGAGTTGGAGGAGCAGGAGAAGGAGGAGGAAAAGGAGGAGGAGGAGGACATGTAGGAGGATGACGAGGATAAGGAGGAGGAGGAAGAGGAGGACAAGGATGAGGAGGATGAGGAGGAGAGAAAGAGCAGGAGGAGGAGAAGCAGGAGGAGGGGGAGGAAGAGGAGCAGAGGGAGGAGGAGGAGGACGAGGAGGAGGACAAAGATGAGGAGGAGGACGTGGAGCACGAGGAGGAGGAGGAGACTGAGGATGAGGAAGAGGAGCAGGACGAGGATGAGGTGGAGGAGAAGTAAGAGGAAGAAGAGGAGGAGGAGGAGGAGCAAGAGGAGGATGACAACGAGAAGGAGGAAGACGATGACGAAGACAAGGAGTAGGAGGAGGAGGAAGTGGTAGTGGAGGAGAAGAAGGACGAGGAGGACGAGGACGAGGACGAGGAGGAGGAGGATGACAAATATGAGGAGGAGGACAAGGAAGAGGAGAAGGAGGAGGAGGACGATAAGGATGAGGATGAAGGGGAGGAGGAGTAAAAGGGAGAAGAAAAGGAAGAGGAGGAGTTCAAGGAGGATGAGGAGGAGGAGGATGGGAGGAGGAGGAGTATGACGAGGACGAAGAGGAGGAAGAGGAGGACGAGGAGGAGGAGGATAAGGAGGACAAGGAGGAGGAGGATGGGAAGCAAGAGGATGAGGAGGAGGATGAGAAGGATGAGGAGGAGGAGGAGGAGGAAGAGGAAGAGGACGAGGAGGTGGATGATGACAAGGACGAGGAGGAGGAGGAGGAAGTGGAGGAGGATGAGGAGGTGGAGGACGAAGACGAGGACGAGGAGAAGGAGCAAAAGAAGAATCACAGAATCACAGAATGGTAGGGGTTGGAAGGGACCTCTGTGGGTCATCTAGTCCAACCCTCAGGAAGGAGGAGGATAAGGAGGAGGAAGAGGAAGAGGACAAGAAGGAGGACGTGGATGAGGACAAGGACGTGGAGGAGGAGGAGGACAAAAATGAAGAGGAGTATGAGGAGGAGGAGGACGAGGAGGAAGAGGAGAAGCAGGAGGAGGGGGAGGAAGAGGAGCAGGAGGAGGAGGAGGAGGACTTGGAGGAGGACGAAGATGAGGAGGAGGACGAGGAGCACGAGGTGGAGGAGGAGACTAGGATGAGGAGGAGGAGCAGGACGAGGATGAGGTGGAGGAGAAGTAAGAGGAAGAAGAGGAGGAGGAGGAG
Source organism: Opisthocomus hoazin (assembly GCF_030867145.1). NCBI lineage: Eukaryota > Metazoa > Chordata > Aves > Opisthocomiformes > Opisthocomidae > Opisthocomus > Opisthocomus hoazin. Next base: position 8,434,078 of record NC_134437.1, on the reverse strand, counting down.
GAGGAGTAGGAGGAGGATGACGACGAGGAGGAGGAAGATGATGATGAAGAGAAGGAGTAGGATGAGGAGGAAGTGGTAGTGGAGGAGGACAAGGACGAGGACGGGGAGGACAAGGATGAGAACGAGGACAAGGAGAAGGTGGAAGAGGACGAGAAGGATGAGGATGAATGAGAGGAGGACTACAAGGGAGAAGAAAAGGATGAGGAGGAGTTCAAGGAGGACGAGGAGGAGGAGGAGGAGGAGGAGGAGAGGAGAAGGACGATGATGACCAGGAGGAGGAGGAGGAGAAGGAGGAAGAGAATGAAAAGGATGAAGAGGAGGAGGATGACGACGAGGGTGAGGAGGAGAGGAGGAGGTGCAGAAGGATGAGGAGGAGGAGGATAAGGAGGACAAGGAGGAGGATGATGAGGATGAGGAGGAGGAAGAGGAGGACGAGGAGGAGGAGGATGGGAAGAAAGAGGATGAGGAGGAGGATGAGAAGGATGAGGAAGAGGAGGAGGAAGAGGAAGAGGACGAGGAGGTGGATGATGACAAGGACGAGGAGGAGGAGGAAGAGGAAGAGGACAAGAAGGAGGACGTGGATGAGGACAAGGACGCGGAGGAGGAGGAGGACAAAAATGAGGAGGAGGATGAGGAGGAGGAGGACGAGGAGGAAGAGGAGAAGTAGGAGGAGGGGGAGGAAGAGGAGCAGGAGGAGGAGGAGGAGGTGGAGGAGGACGAAGATGAGGAGGAGGACGAGGAACACGAGGAGGAGGAGGAGACTAGGATGAGGAGGAGGAGCAGGACGAGGATGAGGTGGAGGAGAAGTAAGAGGAAGAAGAGGAGGAGGAGGAGGAGGAGGAGGAAGAGGAAGATTATGAGGAGAAGGATGAGTACAAGGATGAGGACCGGGAGGAGGATGAGAAAGAAGAAGATGAGGACGATGACAAGGACAAGGATGACAACGAGTACAATGAGGACGAGGATGAGGACGAGGAGGAAGAGGAGGAGGACGATGACGAGGGTGAGGTGGAGCGGAGGAGGTGCAGGAGGACGAGAAGGAGGAGGAGAAGGATGAGTACGAGGTGGAGGAGTTGAAGGAGCAGGAGGAGGAGGAGGAAAAGGAGGAGGAGGAGGACATGTAGGAGGATGACGAGGAGGAGGAGGAGGAGGAAGAGAAGGACAAGGATGAGGAGGATGAGGAGGAGAGAAAGAGCAGGAGGAGGAGAAGCAGGAGGAGGGGGAGGAAGAGGAGCAGAGGGAGGAGGAGGAGGACGAGGAGGAGGACAAATATGAGGAGGAGGACGTGGAGCACGAGGAGGAGGAGGAGACTGAGGATGAGGAAGAGGAGCAGGACGAGGATGAGGTGGAGGAGAAGTAAGGAAGAAGAGGAGGAGGAGGAGGAGCAAGAGGAGGATGACCACGAGAAGGAGGAAGACGATGACGAAGACAAGGAGTAGGAGGAGGAGGAAGTGGTAGTGGAGGAGAAGAAGGACGAGGAGGACGAGGACGAGGAGGAGGAGAAGGAGGATGACAAATATGAGGAGGAGGACAAGGAAGAGGAGAAGGAGGAGGAGGACGATAAGGATGAGGATGAAGGGGAGGAGGAGTACAAGGGAGAAGAAAAGGAAGAGGAGGAGTTCAAGGAGGATGAGGAGGAGGAGTAGGAGGAGGAGGAGTATGACGAGGACGAAGAGGAGGAAGAGGAGGACGAGGAGGAGGAGGATAAGGAGGACAAGGAGGAGGAGGATGGGAAGCAAGAGGATGAGGAGGAGGATGAGAAGGATGAGGATGAGGAGGAGGAGGAAGAGGAAGAGGACGAGGAGGTGGATGATGACAAGGACGAGGAGGAGGAGGAAGTGGAGGAGGACGAGGAGGTGGAGGATGAAGACGAGGACGAGGAGAAGGAGCAAAAGAAGAATCACAGAATCACAGAATGGTAGGGGTTGGAAGGGACCTCTGTGGGTCATCTAGTCCAACCCTCAGGAAGGAGGAGGATAAGGAGGAGGAAGAGGAAGAGGACAAGAAGGAGGACGTGGATGAGGACAAGGACGTGGAGCAGGAGGAGGACAAACATGAAGAGTAGGACGAGGAGGAAGAGGAGAAGCAGGAGGAGGGGGAGGAAGAGGAGCAGGAGGAGGAGGAGGAGGACGTGGAGGAGGACGAAGATGAGGAGGAGGACGAGGAGCACGAGGTGGAGGAGGAGACTAGGATGAGGAGGAGGAGCAGGACGAGGATGAGGTGGAGGAGAAGTAAGAGGAAGAAGAGGAGGAGGAGAAGGAGTAGGAGGTGATTGACGACGAGGAGGAGGAAGATGATGATGAAAAGAAGGAGTAGGATGAGGAGGAAGTGGTAGTGGAGGAGGACAAGGACGAGGACGGGGAGGACAAGGATGAGAACGAGGACAAGGAGAAGGTGGAAGAGGACGAGAAGCATGAGGATGAATGAGAGGAGGAGTACAAGGGAGAAGAAAAGGATGAGGAGGAGTTCAAGGAGGACGAGGAGGAGGAGGAGGAGGAGGAGGAGGAGGAGAGGAGAAGGACGATGATGACCAGGAGGAGGAGGAGGAGAAGGAGGAAGAGAATGAAAAGGATGAAGAGGGGGAGGATGACGACGAGGGTGAGGAGGAGAGGAGGAGGTGCAGAAGGACGAGGAGGAGGAGGATGGGAAGCAAGAGGATGAGGAGGAGGATGAGAAGGATAAGGATGAGGACGAGGAGGAAGAGGAAGAGGACGAGGAGGTGGATGATGACAAGGACGAGGAGGAGGAGGAAGTGGAGGAGGACGAGGAGGTGGAGGACGAAGACGAGGATGAGGAGAAGGAGCACAAGAAGAATCACAGAATCACAGAATGGTAGGGGTTGGAAGGGACCTCTGTGGGTCATCTAGTCCAACCCTCAAGAAGGAGGAGGATGAGGAGGAGGAAGAGGAAGATGACAAGGAGGAGGACGTGGATGAGGACAAGGACGCGGAGGAGGAGGAGGACAAAAATGAGGAGGACGATGAGGATGACGAGTAGGAAGAAGAAGAGGACGACGATGAGGGTGAGGTGGAGAGGAGGAGGTGCAGGAGGACGAGAAAGAGGAGGAGAAGGATGAGTACAAGGTGAAGGAGTTGGAGGAGCAGGAGAAGGAGGAGGAAAAGGAGGAGGAGGACATGTAGGAGGATGACGAGGATGAGGAGGAGGAGGAAGAGGAGGACAAGGATGAGGAGGATGAGGAGGAGAGAAAGAGCAGGAGGAGGAGAAGCAGGAGGAGGGGGAGGAAGAGGAGCAGAGGGAGGAGGAGGAGGACGAGGAGGAGGACAAAGATGAGGAGGAGGACGTGGAGCACGAGGAGGAGGAGGAGACTGAGGATGAGGAAGAGGAGCAGGACGAGGATGAGGTGGAGGAGAAGTAAGAGGAAGAAACAGGAGGAGGAGGAGGAGGAGTAGGAGGAGGATGACGAAGAGGAGGAGGAAGATGATGATGAAGACAAGGAGTAGGAGGAGGAGGAAGTGGTAGTGGAGGAGGACAAGGATGAGGACGGGGAGGAGGAGGACGAGAACGAGGACGAGGAGAAGGTGGAGGAGGACGAGAAGGATGAGGATGAAAGAGAGGAGGATTACAAGTGAGAAGAAAAGGAAGAGGAGGATTTCAAGGAGGACGAGGAGGAGGAGGAGGAGGAGGAGGAGGAGGAGGAGGAGAGAAGGACGACGACGACCAGGAGGAGGAGGAGTAGGAGTAGGAGGAAGAGAATGAAAAGGATGAAGAGGAGGAGGATGACGACGAGGGTGAGGAGGAGAGGAGAAGGTGCAGAAAGATGAGGAGGAGAAGGATAAGGAGGACAAGGAGGATGACGAGGATGAGGAGGAGGAAGAGGAGGACGAGGAGGAGGAGGATGGGAAGCAAGAGGATGAGGAGAAGGATGAGAAGGATGAGGATGAGGACGAGGAGGAAGAGGAAGACGACGAGGAGGTGGATGATGACAAGGACGAGGAGGAGGAGGAAGTGGAGGAGGACGAGGAGGTGGAGGACGAAGACGAGGACGAGGAGAAGCAGCACAAGAAGAATCACAGAATCACAGAATGGTAGGGGTTGGAAGGGACCTCTGTGGGTCATCTAGTCCAACCCTCAAGAAGGAGGAGGATAAGGAGGAGGAAGAGGAAGAGGACAAGAAGGAGGACGTGGATGAGGACAAGGACGCAGAGGAGGAGGAGGACAAAAATGAGGAGGAGGATGAGGAGGAGGAGGACGACTACGACGAGGAAGAGGAGGAGGAGGACAAGGAGAGGGAGAAAAGGAGGAGGAGGAGGAGGAAGAGGAAGATTATGAGGAGAAGGATGAGTACAAGGATGAGGACCGGGAGGAGGAGGAGGAAGAAGAAGATCAGGACGACGACAAGGACGAGGATGACAACGAGTACAATGAGGGCAAGGAGGAGGAAGAGGGGGAGGAGGATGAGGAAGAGGAGGAGGATGGCGACGACGACACAAGGACGAGGAGGAGGAGGAGAAGGATGAGGAGAACAAGGAAGAAGAGGAAAAGGGGGAGGAGTTGGAGGAGAACGAGGACGAGGAGGAGGAGGAGGACGACGAGCAGAAGGACGACAACAACGAGGAGGAGGAGGAGGACAAGCATGAGGAGAATGAGGAAGAAGAGGAGGAGGAGGAGGAGTTGGAGGAGGTCGAAGACGGGGATGACATGAGGAGGAGGAGTAGAAGGACGATGATGACCAGGACGAGGAGGAGGAGGAGAAGGAGGACGAGCATGAGGACGAGGAGGATGAGGAGGAAGAGGAGGAGGACGACGACAAGGGTGAGGAGGAGAGGAGGAGATTTAGGCGGACAAGGAGGAGGAGGAGGATGAGGACGAGGTGGAGGAAGAGGAGGATGAGAAGGAGGAGGATGAGGAGGAGGAGGAGGAGGAAAAGGAAGGGGAGCAGGAGGAGGAGGAAAAGGAAGAGGAGCAGGAGGAGGAGGAGCAGGAGCAGGAGGAGGAGGAGGAAAACTAGGAGGAGCACAAGGATGAAGATGAGGAGGAGGACGAGGAAGAGGAGGAGGAGGACGACAACGAGGACAAGGAGGAGGAGGAGGAGGATGTGGAAATGGAGGAGGACGAGGAGGAGGACAAGGATGACGATAACGAGGAAGAAGAAGAAGGGGAGGAGAGCTGGAGGAGGATGAGGACGCAGACAAGGAGGAGGAGGAGGAAGAGAAGGAGGACGAGAACGAGGACTAGAAAGATGATGATGAAGAGGAGCAGGATGACGACGAGGGTGAGGAGGAGACGAGGAGGTGCAGGAGGACGAAGAGGAGGAGTAGAAGAGGAGGAGGACATGGAGGAAGAGGAGGAGCAGGAGGAGGAGGAGGATAAGGAGGACGAGGAGGACAATGAGGAGGATGATGAGGACGAGGAGGAGGAAGAGAAGGACGAGGAGACAAGGATGAGGACGAGGTGGAGGAGTTGGAGGAGCAGGAGGAAGAGGGGGAAAAGGAGGAGGAGAGGAGGAGCAGGAGGAGGAGAAGCAGGAGAAGGAGGAGGAAGAGTAGCAGGAGAAGGAGGAGGAGGACGAGGAGGAAGACGAGGAAGAGGAGCAGGAGAAGGAGGAGGACGAGGACAGAATCACAGAATCACAGAATCACAGAATTGTAGGGGTTGGAAGGGACCTCTGTGGGTCATCTAGTCCAACCCTCCTGCCCAAGCAGGGTCACCTACAGCAAGCTGCACAGGACCTTGTCCAGGCGGGTCTTGAATATCTCTAGAGAAGGAGACTCCACAACCTCCCTGGGCAGTCTGTTCCAGTGCTCCATCACCCTCAGAGGGTAGAAGTTCTTCCTCATGTTCAGACGGAACTTCCTTTGCTTCCGTTTGTGCCCTTGTCCTGTCACTGGGCACCACTGAAAAGAGCTTGGCCCCATCCTCCTGACACCCACCCTTCAGATATTTGTAAGCATTTCTAAGGTCCCCTCGCAGCCTTCTCTTCTTCAGGCTGAACAAGCCCAGTTCCCTCAGCCTCTCCTCGTAGGGGAGATGTTCCAGTCCCCTCATCATCCTCGTAGCCCTCCGCTGGACTCTCTCCAGTAGCTCTTCATCTTTCTTGAACTGGGGAGCCCAGAACTGGACACAGTACTCTAGATGAGGCCTCACTAGGCCAGTGTAGAGGGGAAGGAGAACCTCCCTCGTCCTGCTGGCCACACTCTTCTTGATGCAGGACGATGAGGAGCACGAAGAGGACGAGGATGACGAGGAAGAGGATGACAATGATGAGGACGAGGAGGATGACTACGATGAGGAGGACGAGGAGCAAGAGGAGGAGGAAGAAGAGGAGGAGGAGGATGAGAAGGAGGAGGAGGAAGAGGACAAGGAGGAGGACGTGGATGAGCACAAGGACACGGAGGAGGAGAAGGATGAAAGTGAGGAGGAGGATGAGGACGAGGAGCAAGACGAGGAGGAGGAAGAGGAAGAGGACAAGAAGAAGGGTGAAGATGAGGACTAGGAGGAGGAGGAGGAAAACTAGGAGGAGGACGAGGATGAGGAGGATGACTACAACGAGGACAAGGAGGAGGTGGAGGAGGACGGGGAGGAGGATAATGAGAAGGAGGATGAGAAGGAGGAGGAGAAGGATGAGAACGAGGTGGAGGAGTTGGAGGAGCAGGAGGAGAAGGAGGAAAACGAGGAGGAGGAGGAGGAGGAGGAAGAGGAGGACAAGGAGGAGGAGGATGAGGAGGAGAGAAGGAGCAGGAGGAGGAGGAGGAAGAGGAGGAGGAGCAGGAGGAGGAGAAGGAGGAGGATGAGGAGGAGGAGCAGGAGGAGGAGAAGGAGGAGGATGAGGAGCAGGAGGAGGAGGAGGATGATGATGACAAGGAGGATGAGGAGGAAGAGGAGGAAGAGGAAAAAGAGCAGGAGGAGGAGGAGGACAATGATGAGGATGAGGAGGAGCAGGAGGTGGAGGAGGACAAGAATGAGGAGGATGAAGATGAGGAGGAGGAGGATGAGAAAAAAGAGGAGGATGAGGAAGAGGAAGAGGATGAGGAGGAGGACATGGACGAGGACGAGGATGCGGAGGAAGAGGACAAAAGTGATGAGGAAGATGAGGATGAAAAGGATAGCAGGACAAGGAGGAGGAAGACGAAGAGGACAAGGAGAAGGGCGAGGATGAGGACTAGGATGAGGATGAGGAGGAGGAAAAGTACGAAAACGAGGAGGAGGATGAGGAGGGGGAGGAGGAGGACGACTACAATGACGATGAGGAGGAGGAGGACAAGGAGCAAGAGGACGAGGACGAAAAGGAGAAGGACGATGACTATGACGAGGACAAGGAGGAGGAGAATGAAGAAGAAGAGGAGGAGGAGGAGGAGTTGGAGGAGGTCGAGGACGGGGACAACAGGAGGAGGAGAAGGATGACGACGACGACAAGGACGAAGGAGGAGGAGGAAAAGGAGGACGAGAATGAGGACGAGGAGGACGAGGAGGACAAGGAGGAAGAGGAGGAGGATGACGACGACGAGGGTGAGGAGGAGAGGAGGAGGTTCAGGCGGACGAGGAGGAGGAGGAGGATGAGGATGAGGTGGAGGAGGATAAGGATGAGGTGGAGGAGGAGGGGGACGAGGAGGAGGATGACGACGACGAGGAGGAGGAGGAAGAGGAGGAGGACGAGGAGGAGGAGGAGCAGGAGGAGGAGAAGGACAAGGAGGACGAGGAGGATGAGGAAGAGAAGGAGGAGGATGAAGATTAGGAGGAGGATGAGGAGCAGAAGGAGGAAGAGGAGGACGAGGAGAAGGAAGAAAAGGAGGAGGAGGAGAAGGAGGAAGAGGAAAAGGATGAGGCGGAGGATGACTACAAGGATGAAGACCAAGAGAAGGAGGAGGAAGAGGAAGAGCAGCAGGAGGAGAAGGACAAGGAGTAGGAGGAAGAAGAGGATGAGGAGGAGGAGGAGGACAAGGATGAGGAGGAGGAGGAAGATGAGGACGAGGTGAGGGAGGAGTACGAGGAAGAAGAGGAGGAGGAGGAGGAGGACGAGAACGAGTACAAGAAGGATGATGATGAAGAGGAGCAGGATGACGATGAGGGTGAGGAGGAGAGGAGGAGGTGCAGGAGGACGAAGAGGAGGAGGAGGTGGAAGAGGAGGAGCAGGAGGAGGAGGAGGATAAGGAGAAACGAGGAGGACAAGGAGGAGGATGACGAGGAGAAGGAAGAGGAGGACGAGGAGGAGGAGGATGGTGAGAAGGAGGAGGAGCAGGAGGAGGACGACGATGAAGAGGAGGACGAGGAAGAGGAGGAGGAGGATGACAAGGAGAAGAAAAAAGAGGAGGAGGAGGTGGAAGTGGAGGTGGACGAGGACCAGGAGGAGGAGGAGGAGGACGACGACGACGACAACGACGAGGACCAGGAGGATGAGGAGGACGACTACGAGGAGGACGAGGAGCAAGAGGAGGAGGAAGAACAGGAGGAGGAGAAGGAGGATTTGGAGGAGGACTAGGACGAGGACGAGGAGGAGGATGATGAGGATTAGGAGGAGGAGGAAGAGGAGGAGGATGAGGAGGAGGAGGAGGAGGAGCAGAAGGACGAGGAGCAGGAGGAGGAGGAGACTGAGGATGAGGAGGAGGAGCAGGACGAGGACAAGGTGGAGGAGGAGTACGAGGAAGAAGAGGAGGAGGAGGAGGAGGAGGAGCAGGAGGAGGATGACGACAAGGAGGAGGACGAGGAAGAGGAGGAGGAAGACGATAACGAAGACAAGGAGGAGGAGGAGGAGGAAGTGGTAGTGAAGGAGGACAAGGACGAGGACGAGGAGGAGGAGGAGGTGGAGGATGAGATGGAGGAGGACGAGGAGGAGGAGGAGGAGGAGGAGGAGGAGAAGGACGACAACGACTAGGATGAGGAGGAGGAGAAGGAGGACGACAACAATGAGGACGAGGAAGAGGAGAAGGAGGACATCGACGAGGAGGGCGAGGAGGAAGAGGAGGATGAGCAGGAGGAGGAGGAGGGGGAGGATGGGCACCGAGAAGGAGGAGGAGGAGGAGGAGGAGGAAAAGGGGGAGGGGGTGAGGAGGAGGACAAAGATGAGAAGGAGGAGGACAGGGACGAGTAGTAGGTTTCATTTGTGCTTAAACAACTGGAGTTCTTTTGCTGCAGCTGATCTGATCAGTATAAAACCAAAAATCCTTCCATTAAGCTTTCAAATTAAAAAATGACTTCATCTAAGGGAAGACCAAATCTACACCTGCAAGCATTGCCAGGTGTTTGCAGAGCCTGTTCAGCACAACGTCTCTCTACTGGCACCAAGGACTTCCTGGTGTGAAAATCTGCAAATTTTAAGTGCTATTCTAAAGACATTCACTGTTAAATCAAGAGCAGTGAGAAAACAGTCAAGAACTGCGCTTGCCGAATGGGAGATGGTTCAGGACTTTCACTGCAGCTTTTAATACTGATGCACCTTACAACCACCTCACTGTTGGCGAACACCATTCCTTGTTAGCGTTGGTCTGGTTTGAAACTTGGCACCTGGCTTCTTCCTCATTGCAGCTCTTCAATCAGAGGAAAGCAAGAACTGGGGAAGAACCAAGCAGCAAGAAGGCCAGCAGGTACCAGTGGCAACTGACTTTCACCTGGCTGCAGAAGGAAGCTTCTTGCAAAAAACAAAACTTGCACCTCTGTCGGGATATTGGCTACTCTAGGAAGGGCCTTTTTTCCACTTTTTGCTTCACTGAAAAGCTTTTTGGCCGAGACGGTTTTCTCCTGATGCAGAAATGAGGAAATATTGGGAATTTAACATTAATGCCCCTGTACTTCAAGGTCACACCTGCAACAGTTCTGCCTACTGTGGATGTCAGTGAGAGATGAAGTGCCTTCCACCAGTTTACACACTACCTACATTTATTCAGGGATTGTATTTTTTTTTTTTTTTGTTCATGTTTAAAAGCTTAGAATCTGTTCCTCCAAGCTATAAGAGGCAAAAGGGTAAACTTTCAGTGAAATTAAATAAGGCTTCTCTCGATTTCAATACAAAAAGTTTGCTCCACTGGTACATTCATCCACAGAAACTTTAACACCTCGAACTTCATAGACACCCATAAATTATTTTTGTAAACAGCAAATTACTAAACAGAGCACAACACTCCATGAAAGAATGCGCGCAAGCAGCATTTTCCTTTTTGACTGGCAAATGAAAATCTTCAACAGCATATATCCCTCCATTTAAAATCTGTCAAATCTGGACCCCTACGGGGTGTGAGGTGTGACAGGCCACCTATCTGGACTCAACTCTTGAAAGCAATCGTGCACCAATGAAAATATCAGGTTGTTACGCAGAGGCTGAACTAGACTTTTGGCAACTGTATTTGGGACAACGAAGCTATTTGCACTGCAGCACCACGTGCAAGTCAAGAAAACTGCTCTTGACCCTTGATTCTAAATTTTTCATCTTAAAAAAAACGGATGCTGATATGGTTAACCAACATGGATGGAAATCCCACCTGCCACGCTGAAGTGACGCTGGGACATTTTTTCCCTTTTTGTCACTTTCCTCAGGCTCGGTAAATCTTTTGCAGAGTCTGCAGCAAAGGCCCATGGCTTTCTCCTCTTTGTAACGGGGGCTGTCTGTGCCTTTGCAGGTTGCTTTCTTGTGGGGCACACCTTGTACCCTGGAGTTGCCTTCACAAATACATTCGTGTTCTGCAAAAGAAATGGAAAAGGACCAGTCATGCCATTGGACTGCCCACAGGACAAGAGAGCGCACTGCTTGTAAGAGGATTTAAGACAGTAAAGAACCTTTAAACAGCTTGATTGCTAGGATGCAAAGTTTCTCCCGTGGCTCCACATGTGCCCACCCACCCCGCTGCCCTCAGTCCCACTTACAGCACAGAGCAGCACCGATGTTTCGTGCACACGCCTGCACAGAAACACATGCAGACGGAAAACCTTGTCGTCTGGCAGAGTTGCGGCAGGGTTTCCCCAGGTCACTGCACAGCACGCCTTGGGGCAGGATCACCAGCGCCTCTGCATCACTTGCTGTCATTTCCATCTCCATCTCCCAGCCGGCACTTGCTGCCTCCAGACTGCAGCACGGATAAAAACAATTCCGTCTGCAAGAAGTACAGCACTGTCTGAACGCGCCGTCTAAGCCCTGTCTGTTTAGAAATGACCACAAATAATTAAAATCTGCTGGGAATGCTGACCCACAGATACGGTGTATCTTCAGAACAGAGCGTCTGTATGAAACCTGCACACTCAGGGCTGCGACCCCTCTCCCCTTGCCCCTTTTCTCTCTCCCTCAGCCCAGGCTGGGAGCTCACCTCGCCAGGGAAGGACAACAGGGCAGGACACCAGCCTCACCGAGGGACAGGGAGGGGAGAAGGCAGCAGAGAGAAAGGCAACGCACAGAGGAGCAGATCTGCCTTCCCTTGCTCAGCCCACAGCCCGCTGGTGCCTGTGCCTGGGGGCTCCGTCTCCGTCCCCGGCACCTCCCCAGCTCCAGACTCACCCCCAGCGCTGCCCCAGCCGGGCCCGGCTCCAGCGGGGAGCTCCCTCCCGCCCCCCTGGTGCGGCCAGCAGGCAGCAGAGCCCCCAGTGCCCGCCCCAGGGCCCCGCTCCCCTCACGGGCAGCCCCAGCCCTCACCTCAGTCGGGGCCTGGAGCAGAGCGTACCACTGCCACACCAACATGGCCGGCGGCAGCCCCTGCCCCAGGCCTTACAGCTTCCAGCATGCCCCGGGAACCAACATGGCCACCCAGCAGCACCTGCCCCAGGCCTACAGCTCCCAGCATGCCCCGGGAACCAACATGGCCACCCAGCAGCCCCTGCCCCAGGGCAGGCCCCAGGACTACAGCTCCCAGCATGCCCCAGGGCGCCCCTCCCTGCCCTGACTTCCACTCTCTGGAAGCCTTTTCTTTCTTTCGTAACAGCTCAGCATTTAACTGAGTAAATCTTTGAGGCACTCTTGTTTCTTCTCAACAAAGCAGCCATCTCCATCTGCTCACACCTGCCAAGCACACATCCAGGCAGGCCAGGAGAGCACGGGGTCCCATCTGCTCCGTGTCCCTCACACAGCAAGGAGGGTGACAGCCACCAGCCCCTGTGAGCTGACAGCTCGCCAACAGCCACCGCGCGAAGGGACACAGCCCCTGCTCAGACACCACGGGCCTCTGCAATGGCTTTCCAGAAAGGTACCCAGGAGAGGGACAAAAGCAGGACCAGGTATCTGCAAGATCAGAGCAGAATGAGGAAGCCAAGAGCGTAAATTGGCAACACTCCAAAAGCGAGAAAAGACACCAAACTCTTCTGAGGATGTCACATCATCTTGGCAGACCAGTGCCCGTGCCTGCATGCCAGCAGGACCCACCGAAGTTTAACTCCTGAGATTTTCACCATCTGTGGTGGAAAGCCACTGGGTTTAACTGACGCCTCCAGCCCTTGGGACAGACAAACGGATGAGAGGCTGACCGAGTCTGTAAGGAGGAAAGAACCCCATGCTACGTCTACATCGCCAAATGTGTCCAGGCACATCAGACCTCAGCACGCTTCCCAGTTCCTCACAGCTCTACTTGGCTACTGCAGAAATCACTACTCCACAGCACTGTCCATGGCCGACAGCAGCCTGCTGCAAATTCCTTCCCGTAATTCCGCTCACTGACTGCAGTTGTGTGTGCATACAGACAGGACCCGGTAAGAAGTGGAAAAGCAGGGAACGGGATTTTTGCCAAACTTGACAAAGACACCCTGTGAAAATGCCAGCCCTTCTGTCTGAAAGAGCAACAGCAGCTTTAGTAGCGGGAAGGGGAGGGGGGGAAGCTGAAAGAGGTTCTGTGGCATTTTTCAGTACTTTCCCTTGGAACAAACTGAATGAATTAAATCAACTGAATGAAATCAAGGTGCAATCATGCCTTGTGACTTTGGCCAATGAAATCCATTAAAACTTTGAGGAAATAGTTTATACTTTAAAAAAAAGCAACAACCTAACCAAACACCACAGTTGCATTACCAGCAATTACTGGAAATCTGCTGACATAAATGCTGCACGTTGCAAAGCTAAAGCACAGCCGCACGGAGCTGTTTGGTGGTTGGAATAACAGCCAAATAATAGAAGAAGAGGAGAGCTTCCAGCACTACAGTTGATTTTGATGGAGTCAAGAACTAAAGCAGCCACAACAGATGAAGGATATCATGTAACATCCATCATGTTACACATGTAAAAACTGTAGTTACTACGACGCTGGTTCAAAACTGGGTGCAGGCACCACACATCTCTCCATTGCTGCTGAAACCAGAGCTCCATCACTGCTCCAGGGTTTCCACCGTGTTCCTAAACACGCGCTCTTGCACTTCATGTTGGACCTACCCAGCTGATAAATGATCCAGGGCCATAAACCCAAACAGCAGGAACAAAGAAAAGCATGAATTTTAGTGGAAGATTTCTGATTTCTCTTTCAGCTGAACATCACGTGCTTCTGAAAAGGAAACTCTGGGGCAGACAGCCCTGTTACAAGAAACTCACCTCCACAAACAAAAACAGTGACGGCTGCTGGAAAGCTTCCGTTGAATGAGTCGCATCAGACTGGCGATTACTGGAGGAAATCTGGAACAGGGAGAGAGAAGAAAAACACCTCTGTGTTACTCCGACATCATCCTCTGAAGGAATTGTGTCACATGGGACGCACTCGTTAACTGTCACAGCACAGAATCACAGAATCACAGAATCACAGAATAGTAGGGGTTGGAAGGGACCTCTGTGGGTCATCTAGTCCAACCCCCCCGCCGAAGCAGGGTCACCTACAGCAGGCTGCACAGGACCTTGTCCAGGCGGGTCTTGAATATCTCCAGAGAAGGAGACTCCACAACCTCCCTGGGCAGCCTGTTCCAGTGCTCTGTCACCCTCAGAGAGAAGAAGTTCCTCCTCATGTTCAGACGGAACTTCCTGTGCCTCAGTTTGTGCCCATAGCCCCTTGTCCTGTCACTGGGCACCACTGAAAAGAGCTTGGCCCCATCCTCCTGACACCCACCCTTCAGATATTTGTAGGCATTTATTAGGTCCCCTCGCAGCCTTCTCTTCTTCAGGCTGAACAAGCCCAGTTCCCTCAACCTCTCCTCGTAGTGGAGATGCTCCAGTCCCCTCACCATCCTTGTAGCCCTCCGCTGGACTCTCTCCAGTAGCTCTTCATCCTTCTTGAACTGGGGAGCCCAGAACTGGACACAGTACTCCAGATGAGGCCTCACCAGGGCAGTGTAGAGGGGAAGGAGAACCTCCCTTGTCCTGCTGGCCACACTCTTCTTGATGCACCCCAGGATCCCATTGGCTTTCTTGGCAGCCAGGGCACACTGCTGGCTCATGGTTAACCTGTCGTCCACCAGGACACCCAGGTCCCTCTCCGCAGAGCTGCTCTCCAGCAGGTCCACCCCAAGCCTGTACTGGTGCATGAGGTTGTTCCTCCCCAGGTGCAGGACCCTGCACTTGCCCTTGTTGAACCTCATCAGGTTCCTCTCTGCCCAGCTTTCCAGCCTATCCAGGTCACGCTGAATGGCAGCACAGCCTTCTGGTGTATCTACCACACCTCCCAGTTTGGTGTCATCAGCAAACTTGCTGAGGGTACATTCTAACTCTTCATCCAGGTCGTTGATGAAGAAGTTAAACAAGACTGGGCCCAGTACTGACCCCTGAGGGACACCACTTGTCACCAGCCTCCAACTAGACTCAGCGCCGCTGATGACAACCCTCTGAGTTCTGCCATTCAGCCAGTTCTCTCTCCACTTCACCGACCACTCATCCAGCCCACACTTCCTCAGCTTCCCCAGGAGGATATCATGGGAGACTGTGTCGAAAGCCTTGCTGAAGTCAAGGTAGATAACATCCACAGCTCTCCCTTCGTCTACCCAGCCAGTCATGTCATCGTAGAAAGCTATCAGATTGGTCAGGCATGATTTCCCCTTGGTGAATCCATGCTGGCTACTCCTGATAACCTTCTTTTCTTCCACAACACGTCACTAGCAGTCACATGTCAGCTCCTCGTTTTATTTCATGTTCCTGATTTCTGCGCTGTGCACTGCGCAGTGTGCAGCGTGTGCTGCGCTGTGGGATTCACTGCCTTGTCTGCTCCCTGTCGCATTCCCTGTGCTGTGCTGCTGCGTTCTGTAGTACCGACTGCCCTGTACCCACCGTCTGTGTGACACTGTCGGTGCTGTGCTGGCTGCTGTGCTGTGTGGGGCCCAGGGGGCGGTCCCCCAGCCCCGGGCCCAGGCCACGGATTGGCCGAGCCAGCACTGGGCGGGGCCACCAACGGGCACCAACGGCCACCAACGGGCACTGCCCTGCGGCAGGCGGCCGCTGGCCAGACCCGTCGGCACGGCGATGCCCAGGGACGCGGCAGCGCAGGCGCCAGCAGCGGGCGGAACACGGCGTCCTCGGCTTCCCCGGGGCTGCCCGCGCCCGGCAGAGCCCCAGCAGCCGCCCGGCCCCAGCACCTGTCCCCACAGGCGACCGCGCGCCTGGGGGTCCGGTGGAGGGGTGCGCGGGGCTGTTCCCAGAGGGGTGACAGCCGGCCGGCTGGCCTGGGTGCCACAGGCAGACGTAGGGCTCTGCCCGGGGGCCGAGCTGCAGGACGGGGTGGGCAGGCGGAGGGGTGTCCAGGAGGGACCCCGAGCCGCGGAGCTGGGCTCTGCCGTCTGCGGCACACACAGCCCAGCTCGGCGTGGGCACGGCCAGCGCGGCAGGGCCAGGGGCCGTCTGTGTGCCGGGAGCAAGGCTCAGGGGAGGGGTGTGCGGTGTTTGGTGTGTTGCGGTGCATTTTGTGCTGTCTGGTCTGTGGAGGTACGGCATTGCCGGTGTGGTGCAGGGGAGGTGGTGTTGGGGGAACGGTGTTGTTGGGCAGGCAGGGTGTTGCTGGGCGCGCATCGTATGGTACGTGTTGAATGGCAGGTTTGTTACAGGATTGTATTGTCTGCGTGGTGTGGGGTGGTGTGGTATTGTGGGTATTTTACGGGTTTGTGCTGTGTGCATCGTAGGGTGTTGTTTGTATCGTAGGGTATTGTCTGTACCATGCTCTATGTATTGTGTTTTGCATCATATTTTGGGACTTTTATTTAATTTTCTATTGCATATTACGCATTGTATGGTATGCGATTGTACTGCCTGCATTGTGTTATCTTGGTATTGTTTGTATTGTATTTATTCTTCATAGTGTTGTGTTTTGTATTGCATTGTATTTCCTGCGGTATTATATGTATTGTGTGTAGAATATAGAATCATATTTAATGCATGGTATGTGATGTATTATACTGTGTATTTTGTGTTGTATTGTGTTGGTCTTGATTCTCTTGTATTGCACTGCACTGTTTGTATTGAATGTTTTCATTCTGTTCTCTGGTATGGAATTATTTTATTGTATGGTATGGTATTTATTTTTTAAGTATTGTGTATATTTTATGATATGGTATGCTTTTTATTGTATTTTATGTATCCTATTTTGTTTTGTGTTGTATGGTATCTATTGTATGGTATGGCATTGCAAGGTATTGTATTGCATTGTGTGGTGCGGTACAGTACTGTATTTTGTACTGCATTTTATGTATTATAGTCTATTTCATCTGTTTTCTTTAATGCATTATATGGTATGGTATTTATTTTACTGTATGTATTGTAGGTATTATTTTGTGTGCAATATACGGTATGGTATTTATTGTATTGTATTTTCTATTCTACTGGGATTTGTATGGCATGCACTGTACAGTATGGTATGGTGAGTACTGTTTTTTATGTTGTGTATTGCATCTACAGTATTCTGTTTTACCTATGGTGTGGTATGCATTGCGTTGTATGTATTGTACTGTGTGTAGGTATTGTGTGCCCTGTATGTTGTGTATCTATTGCATTGTTTAGTGTGTGGTGTGTGGTGTGTGGTGTATGGCACTGGTTTGTGTGATGTGGTATTGCATCGTGTGGTGTGTATTGCCTTGTCTGTACATTGTGTGTTTTGTGTTGAAGGTATGGTGTTTTGGTTTGTATTCTGTATTGTATTGTACGCACTTGATTATATGCAGTAGGTACATTGTATGCTGTGCTACAGTATGTGTGGTTTCGTGTGTGTTGTGTTTTCTATTGTATGTGTTCTGTGTGTTGTTTGTGTTGCGGTTTTTGTGTTGTGTTGCATTCCATGTATCATATGTCACGCTACGGCATTATTGTAAAGCAGGTATTGTATTGTATAGGTTGTGTTGTACACTGTGTACTGCAGGGTACGGTATTGTGTTTATTGTGTGGACTGTATTTTGAATTGCATTGCATTCTGTATTGTACTGTGGGGTTTTTGTGTTGTATTTTATGTGTTGTATGGTATTCATTGCATTGTGTGCATTGTCATGCATTTTGCATTGCAATGTATGTTGCAGTGTGTTTTATGTGTGGCGTGGCTTGTACTGCACAGCCTGTAGTGTACGGCTTGTGTTGGACTTTAGTTTGTTTGGCATGGCACTGTAGTACTGTACACTATTTTGTAGAAGAGTATATACCATCTGTACCATATTCTATTGCATATTCATGGAGATTAGCGAGACGTGGTGGACTGAGTCCCACCGCTGGAGTTCTGGGATGGAGGGCAAGAGGCTCTATCGTACGTATTGTAGTTCGTATTGTACTGCATTTTTGCATTGCGGTGTTTCTATTGCATTGTAGGTATTGTATTTTGTACAGTGATTTGTATTTTTTTGTATGGTGTGGTATTTACTGTATTGTATTGCACTTTGTAATGTGTTGTATTTCCCATTGTATTTTGTATGGTATGGTTTGGTATGGATGCCTGGTACGCATTGTGTGTGTGGTGTGGTTTCTGTGACACGGTTTGTAGGCATGGTATGGTTTGTAGGTATGGTATGGTATAATATTTCATGTTGCTTGTCTGGTATGTATGGTAGGGTATGGTGTTTTGTATTGTGTATGTGGTACGGCATGGGGTACAGTATGGCATTGGTAAGGCACGGCATTGGGTACGGTATGATAATGAGGTATGAGGCAGAGCTCAGTGGACCGTGATGGGTGCAGAGACTTAGGACGTCAAGTGGTCAGGTTTTCTGCTGGGTTCATGCAGTTTCGGTCGCTTCTCAGGCAGGTCTCCAGCCAAACCGCTTTTTCTTGCTTAGTTGCTGAGCTCTGACTGATCACCTCACACAACAGGAGTAACTTTGGTCAGGATGACTTGCTGAGCATCTGCCTGGACCAAAGTTGAGTGAGGTCAAACAGGAAGAGGGAATCCGTCACAGGTAGGTATAGTGTGGTGTTTGCACTGTATGTATTATATTGTATTTTCGATTGCATTGTATGGTATGGCATTTATTGTATTGCATGCACTGTGTGTGCTGTATTGAACATACTGTATAGTGTGGGGTGAGATTTATTGTTTTTTCTTGTGTACTGTATGGTATTGAAGGTATTGCATTGTATGTGTTGTATCTTGTATGACATGGTACGGTATTTACTGTATTGTCTGTATCACATCGTGTTGTGTTGTCTTTGCTACTGTATGTACTGTATGTATCCTGTTTTCTGTACGGTGTTGTATAACACAGTATGTACGTAGTGTATTGTATATAGCGCATTGTGTGCATTGCACTGTTGTACTGCACTGTACGTGTTTTATGATATGTATGGCATTGCATGCTGTGGTATGTTTTGTGTGTGTTGTATGATACGGCAGGTACTGTGTTTCGTACTGTGTGTAATGCATTTTGTGTTGTTTGTACTGCAGTGTCTGTTCTGTATTTTTTACTGAATGGTACGGTCAGTATTGTATGTGTTGTGTTGCACAGTAGGGTATCTATTGTACTGTGTGTTGTATTATATCGTATGTTATTTACTGTATCTGTGTATTTTAATGTATCATATGGTATTGTGTTCTCTTATGTATTGTATTATATCACAGGGTATTTTTTTAATTTTACACATTGTATTCTATTGTGTATTCTATATTATTGTGCATTGTGTTGTGTATTTTATTTTGCATTGTGTATTGCATTTTCTGTTGTTTGGGTATTGTAGTCTATGCATTGTGTGGCATTTTCTATCATATTGTGTGTATTGTACTGCAGGTATTGTAATTTTTCTTGCATTCTCTCGTCTGAATTGCACGGGTTCTGTTCTATTGTATGGTATGGTATTTAATACTTTGTATGTATTCTGTAGTATTTTGGTTTGTTCGGTATTTTGCTTTTTAACTCTCCCCCAGCGCAGCCTCCTCCAGCAGCCCTGTAAGATCCAGCGCGGACGAGCTCCTCGGCACCTCATCCACCGCTGCTGGTGGGCACCCGGCAGCCACCCCGTTGCTCCGGCTGCCATCCCCACAGAGCAAGAAGGGCTCCAGGAGGAGCCTGGGGAGGCTGTGCCGGAGCCCTCCACTTCCAGCCGGGGCAGGGAATGCTCCCGGGGGGCCACGGCCATCACCAAAGAGGAGCACCAGCAGCTCCGAGGACTCTCCAGCCAACAAGAGGCCAGCGCCACACCAGGGACCCTGGAGGGTGCCTCACCAGACGGCCAAACCAGGACTGGGCCACCAGCTGCGACACCGCTGGCCCTCAAGGGCTCCAAGCCCCCCAGATTCAAATATCCAAATAAAAAAAATGCATTAAAATGACAGAAAAAGTCTCAGTGTTACCAACAGTGCAGATGGCATTGCTGTCCTCCCCCTTTTTAGGTTTTTTTTTACAGGGAGGGGTGGGATGTGAATACTGAGGGGTCCTTCTGTGCGTGCCAGGCAGTGTTTTGTTGTTCTCCCCCAAGACAAGTGCTGCCCAGCTCCAGGCCTGCAGCTCTCACCTGGGCCTGGGGCAGATGTCTCCAGCCCGGGGGTCTCCAGGACCAGCCCGTGCCCCATCGCTCAGCACCCCAGGCCTGTCCCCCTCTTCCCCGCATCCTCTGCCCCCAGGTCTCGGGCCGCTGCTCCCCGACCAGCCTGCACTGCTGGGTGCAGCCTCGCGACGGTGGCACCCAAACCCCTGCTCCCACACAGAGTCACGACATGGTGCTGCTCTCTGCACCAGCCCAGGGTCACACCGTGCCCTGGCAGAGCCCCAACAAGTGCAGCCTGGGAAGCACAGAGTCCTGCCCCTGGGGAGGGACAATGCCAGGCACCAGCACACACGGCGGGCTGCCCGGCGGGGAAGAGGCAGGGAGAGGTGACCATGCTGCTGCCTTCCAGCCAGCCTTGGTGCCCACATTGCTTCTGCTCTGCTGGGAAAGGGCCTGACGTGGGCAGATACTCGGCAGATGGATGCCGGGCAGCTGAGGGCACTGCAATGGTCTAGTTTGGAGAAAAAGAGCCTGAGGGGCCACCTCACCACTCTCCACAGCTTCCTGAGGAGGGGATGTGCAGAGGGAGGTGCTGAGCTCTTCTCCTGGGGATCCAGCGACAGGATGTGTGGGAATGAAAAGGAGGAGGAGGAAGGCAGAGGAGGAGGGAAGAGGAACAGGTTGAAAAGAAGGGACCTCTGTGGGTCATCTAGTCCAACCCCCCTGCCGAAGCAGGGTCACCTACAGCAGGCTGCACAGGACCTTGTCCAGGCGGGTCTTGAATATCTCCAGAGAAGGAGACTCCACAACCTCCCTGGGCAGCCTGTTCCAGTGCTCCGTCACCCTCAAACATTTTCTTTGTCGTTTCACATGTAGGCTTGCCTTCTGATGACTTCTGTAGGAACTTTCTTCAGTAACCTGTTTAGACCATACATATAACCCAAATTATTAAAACTAGCTGATTTTCAGAATTATAGGTGAATTGAAAAATGGGATTTTTAAATGGTGCATTAAATGTGAAGCAGTATAAACTTCAGAGCGTGACTTGAGTTGTTTGTACTTTTTTGCAGGAAGAAGGTTGTGGATGTTAATGCAGTTGTTAATTTAAGCTTTCTAAGTCGTCATGAGGCAGCAGTCAAAGTATCTATTGTTTAACTTGTCTGCCTCCGTTCATTCCTTGAAATACTTCTTTCCTGTGAGTCTTTCAAGCATCCCGTTTTCTCGTAGAGTAGACAGCAGCTAGACTGTTCTGTCTCTTCTGCTCCTGACTTTAACGTAACATCCAAATCTTCCTTTGCTTTTCCAAGCTTTCTGAGTTAATTGAATCCTGAATTTTAGTCACAGGTCAGACTGACAAAAGCCCAGTAGCCACTCACGGTCTGTCACTGGCAGTAAAACAAGTTTTGTGCTCAAAGGGAGTAGGAATCACCCATGTTGTTACCTTCAGCTTGCTGAGCATTTCTGTTGGAGCTCTGCTTGGACACATGTGAAAAGTCACCTTGTTGCACAGGATGTCACTGCTCACTTTGCAGAGGTTGAGGCGTGTGGTGAGGCAGAGGGACATTGCTTTGTAGGTCCTGTGAGTTGCCCAGTCTCTGCCAGGGGATGTTACTGCCCATGGGGAACAGGTTCCTGCTGGCAGATGCCAGTAGGCAGATTACAAGGAATGGCTGCTGACAGTGCTTTAAAATATTTAGTCATATCCAGCTAACCTCATATACTCAGTCTCTTTCTCGGAGAGGTGCTGCCCTTTGTAGTCATCCGCAGAACAACCACCATCCTCAGTTCAGCACAGCAGTAGCATACTCCTGCCTTTTTGGGGAGCTGCTGTTGCTTATCCTCTGTCTCTGGAATCTCAATCCAGTGGTTAGTGGTGTGGACCAAAAGGAGTGCTCTGTGTGACTCCGTTCAGCAGGTAGAAACAGATGCTTTGGGCTTTGAGAACCGCAGCTGGCACGATCTCCTGGCAGTGGTTTGTCTGGGCCTGACAGCTGTTGGAGCTCCTGCTCCATCACACAGCCCCAGTGCAGGCCTTTATGAGGGGTGGCTGTGTGATGGTAAGATTTTCCTTTTGAGAAGAGCTCTAGCCGTTGGCTTCAGGCTAGCACTTCTGTAAAAGGTTCTGTTTTTGTCATTAGTAGTCCTTTCTCCTATGATTTGAAACTGCTCCAAAGTCCCGAGGAAGCTTGCTGTTCGGCTCCGTAGGGGGGAAGATCGGGAGTTAGTTTCGGCTCAAAGATTTACCAGTTTTCTGAAGAAGGATTCCATCATTTGGAAACAGAAGTAAAATTTTCATTTCATTGTGGAAATACTGTCTGCTGGTAGGTATGTTTTGGTCTGAGAGAGCTTCCTGCCTGTAGGAATAATATACTGAAAAATGGAGTGTAAATTGTGAAATACTCCTGTTCTGTGTGTGATCACTGAGTAAAACCACCCTGACGGAGCTTGACTAGACATACATCATCTTTGGTTTTCAGAGTATCGTTCCGATTCGTCTGTCAAGGTAAGGGCTTTTGATATTGAAGACCACTGGCAGATTACAGGGAATGGCTGCTGACAGTGCTTTAAAAGATTTAGTCTTATCCAACTTGTGTAAGAACAAGATAAACACCATTCTCGTGGAGAGGCCTTTGCATTTTAAGCTTACTCAGACAAAGTGGCACAGGTAGTGGGTTTTTTTTTGTTTGGGCTTTATATAAAAGGTCAGAAGGCTTCCCTCCTCTGCAGAAGACTAACATGGTGAAAGCCAAGGCAAAGCATGGAGAGCTTCAGGCACACTCTGTTTTCGAAAGGCTGTTAAAGCCTGTCTTTGTAAGTAATTTAGTTTGAGTGTCTCTGCTCTGCAAAAAGTGAATCAATTCACATCCCTTTGGTTAATTCAAACTAGACGATTAGCTTAAGAGGGGAGAGACAGCTTTACTTTGAGCCAATTCTGCCTTCCTTGTGAAAGCAAGCTGAAAAAAATCCCAGCATTTCTGTGATTCAAATCCTAGCGCTGTCCTGGTTTTAGCTTGGATAGAGTTAATTTTCCTCCCAGTAGCTGCTGTGCTTTGGATTTAGTAGGAGAACAGTGCTGGCAATGCAGATGTTTTCAGTCATTGCTATGAAGTCAGGGACTTTTCCAGTCTCCCATGCTCAGCTAACGAGCAGGTGCGCAGGAGCTGGGAGGGAGCACAGCCAGCCCAAGCTGGGCAGCGGAAATATTCCATGCCATGGGTGGCACGCTCAGTTTGTAAGGGTGGCTAGCAGAAGGGTAGGCATCCTTTTTCTTTTATTCTCTTTTCTATGAGTTGGAATCCTCTCTTGTCTGGGAGTCCGAACTTTTGCAGGAGTTTGGTCTTCAGCGGGAATTTTGCGAAATTCATGAAATCTGCGAGTTCCAGGTTCTGTGATCGCTGCTGGGGAACTGGCTGGGAATCGGTCATTAGGTGGTGGGAAAATTGTATTGTATAGAGTTTGTTTTGCATATTGAGTAGTATTAGTAGCTGTAGTATTTCCTTTGTTGTCTTATTAAACTGTCTTTATCTCAGCCCCCGAGTTTCCCCTTTTATCCCTTTCTGCTCCCCATCGCACTGGGGGGGGAAGGGGAGGGGTGAGCGAGTGTCTGTCAGGTCCTCGTTGCCGGCTGCTGTATTAAACCCCAACAGTTTCCATTGAAATGTGAAGCTCTGCCCAGCTGAGAAGTGTGGTTGTGGGTGGATGAAGCTCCCAGAAGCAGAGCTGGCAGGCTCTCCGCTCTGTTCTGTCAGTCCCGAGCACTGGCAGCAGAAGGAAATCACTTATAGCTAGCAGCTCAGAAAGGAATGGCACAGAGCTTCATGCTTTAGCCAAGCGCCTGTTTCGTGTCAGGGCAAGCCAGTCAGAGTTTAGAATCCAGTTGATGCAAGGCAGACTTTGCTGAGGTTTGTTTTTCTCCAAAGATCTACTGGTTTTGTAGCCTACCAGAAGAAAAAGAAACTGAATCTCGATCAGGAAAGAACTTCATGCATTAGCAGGCTCTCTTTTTCTGACCTCTGAGACCCTTTTGCTGTTGGCATTGAAACTATTTTTAAAAAAATGAAAAAGATTTTGCTGCTTGTGTTTGATTGTCAAACCCAAAGATTGCTTGAAATGCACTGTTAGTATGTTTGAGACAACAAAAGCGTGATGTTACATATACAATGTTGCTTTTACGGCTGTAAAGGTATTCTCTGAAGTGCTATGTAATTACATACGAATATACATTCCTATGAATTCACAAAGGTTTTTTTTCTGAATTCATGTTGTTTTCAGAATACACCGACGATAATGCCCTGATTCCGAAGAACTCATCAGTTACTGTTAGAAGAATCCCTGCCAGAGCAGTCAGAGCTACCAGCAAAACATATGCTGCGTAGGTATCTGTAAAGCATTGCCTGCTTGGTTAGAGGTTTCAGGGTGTTAACTTGGTTTATGGATGTCAGTTTACAGAGGCATTCAGGTTATACCTTTCCTGCTAAAGCTGCTGTTAGGTTTCGGTGGAATGGGGTGGATTTTAACGTGTGTCCCCCAAAGCAGACAGACATTTTTAGGCCTGCTGGGACACAGGGTTCAAACTCCAACAATGGTAACTTTTAAGATGATGCTGTCGGGTTTGTTCTCGGGCTTGATTGTTCTGAGAGCCAAGCTGTAGATCCCGTTTCCTCTGTGTGGAGAGATTCCTTTTTCTCTGTGTTTGCTTTTCCTGCTTTTGTAGTAGAGAGAGAGAGGCATTTGCGTTGTAGTGTAAACTTACCATCTCCTCCATTCTCCAGAGAGTCTGATTCTCAGTGTTTGACTAGTTCTTGCATTTGGGGGAGGAGGGTGGGATATGACAAGTGTTCTTACACCCCAAATCTGGGTTTTTTTGCACATGGGCCTATAGAGGAAAGATCAAGGCTTGCCAGCGGGTGACCCGTGCAAACAAGAAGTTTAGAATTCTTAGAGTAATTTGTGATGAAGTAGACATGTGACTTAGGGGTTTTGTTTTAGTTGCACTGAATGTCCCAGGAGACACCAGTTTATGGATACAAATAAATTTCCACATTCACTAGACTATCAGAACACATTGTTTTGGTTTTCAGGTTCTGTAATCTGCTTTCACTGCTTTAAGCTGGGTACAAGTGCTTGATTTTAACTTCTGATCACCTTTATTTCTTCTTCCAGAAGTCGAACTGAGCCAGGAAGTGGAACATCAAAAGCAGTACATAAAAAACCAATCTCACACTTTTTTTCTGTAGAACTGCACTTAATTCTAAATGGTGTAGCCTTGTGCTAATTTTCCACACATTGCCTTAAAACATGGTATATGCTGTAAATGCGCTGTATTCGATTCAGCATAGTAAAATCCAAGGAATGCCATCACTGGCACAGTTCTAATGTGAATATTGGTATTTGTGCCTACTGATGCATTGTATTTCATATTGAATATGCTGGAATGCTTCCTGTATGATTTTGTGTTGTACAGATAATGTAGGATCGTTTTTAGATCACGTAGGTTCAAGGTTTGCACAGCTGAACAGGGTGCCATGTTCTACCCCTGTCTGTCTGTAGCTGGTTAAATGAACGCTTGCATAGCTTGTTGTGTGCTTTTTGTTTCTTGCAAGAAGAAGCGTTTGGAGTGTATTTTTTTCCATTTTCACATTGTATCACTTAGCTTTTTTTTTAAATACTTTTTTTTTTGCCTCATGGTTTTTGACAATGTTATCAAAAACCACAGAGAGCCCATTATTGTTAAACTTGGTGTCCTGTTTCTTACTTCCACCTTGGGGGTTCAAACAAATACAAAACCCAACATATCTGATACGTTTCGAGGCCAGTTCTTGCAGCTAAATGATTTATTTTCATGTCCTTAAAAAGTGGGTATTTGTTCTTAAACCTGTATAATTGAAATGATATTGTTTGGGCCCCTCTGAGTACATCAGTGTCTTTCATAGATTGGCATGAATGTAAATGGGATTGTCACGTTCTGCATCTGATCTTTCCACTTTATCTGATGAAGCAGTTTAGTTTAACAGTTTGCCTGCAAATGAAAGCATATAAAGCAGAGTGTACAAATTCTGGCACCAGGTTAGAGCCTGGTGCTTTTGTGGGTAAAAGCCCTGTCATTTTTCCTAACTTCTGCCTGCTGTCTGTTTCTGGGTGTGGGTGACTTCAGAGTTGGATGCTGCTCTAATTTCCGAAAGGTTCAGCCTTTCTTTAGTGTGCCACCACTTTGAATATGTATTTGGAAAAGGGGCAGCATTGCTCTTCAGGTTTCAAAGCACTGTCGTTCTGCTGCTGAAATAGAAACAAGTAACACAAGGAAATACCTAACTGGTAATGGTCTAGACCTTGATTTGCCATTTGGCTCGATGACGATGTGTAACTATGCATATCAAAATAGCCCTTATGGTAAAAAACTTACTATGTGGTGTTTTGTACTTTTCGTCTTTATTTGAAGTATGACTGCTTTTTCTTCACTAGAATCATGTGAGGCATTACATTAAGCCTGGATCACTGGATCTGATCACTTGATTAGCTGTTAGGATAATTTAAATTAGAAACTCATTAATTGAGTCTATGTTCTCGGAAGAATACAGCCTCTGATTTTCTTGGAATGGTATACAATCAACTTCAAATGCAAAACTTTTTGTATGTAGGTCTAAAAACACCAAGTCTAAACCTGACATCTGCAATTCTACCACTGGTGGGTTCAGATTCCTTTTTGGACATCAGTGCCTCTCACTGTGACTTTGAGTAAGTTGAACTGGCCCTTGTAGTTAATTTCATGCATTTACATAAACCCTGTTTATAATATTTGATATAATTCAGATGGGGTTTTGTATCTTGAAAACAGTATTTTTCTCTTTGTTTACTGCCATGTCTATAAAGACAAGTCACATGCTCATAAATAGAGTTCACATTCTTTTAGCCTCGTGTGTTCCCTGGCATGTCCGTATTACCTTTACTTGTCATCCACCAGCATTGCTAGGTCCCTCTCCACAGAGCTGCTCTCCAGCAGTTCCACCCCAGTCTGTACTGGTGCATGGGGTTGTTCCTCCCCAGGTGCAGGACCCTGCACTTGCCCTTGTTGAAATTCATCAGATTCCTCTCTGCCCAACTCTCCAGCCTGTCCAGGTCACGCTGAATGGCAGCACAGCCTGCCGGTGTATCCACCACTCCTCCCAGTTTGGTGTCA
Source organism: Opisthocomus hoazin (assembly GCF_030867145.1). Lineage (NCBI taxonomy): Eukaryota > Metazoa > Chordata > Aves > Opisthocomiformes > Opisthocomidae > Opisthocomus > Opisthocomus hoazin. The sequence continues at coordinate 8,407,181 of NC_134437.1, read as the reverse complement.
TCAGCAAACTTGCTGAGGGTACACTCTAACTCTTCATCCAGGTCATTGATGAAGAAGTTAAACGAGACTGGGCCGAGTACTGACGCCTGGGGGACACCACTAGTTACCAGCCTCCAACCAGACTCAGCGCCACTGATGGCAACCCTCTGAGTTCTGCCATTCAGCCTGTTCTCAATCCACCTCACCAACCACTCATCCAGCCCACACTCCCTGAGCTTCCCTAGGAGGATGTTATGGGAGACCGTGTCGAAAGCCTTGCTGAAGTCTAGGTGGATGACATCCACGGCTCTCCCCTCATCTACCCAGCCAGTCATGCCATTGTAGCAAGCTATCAGATTGGTCAAGCATGATTTCCCCTTGGTGAATCCATATTGACTACTCCTGATAACTTTCTTTTCCTCCACTTGCTTGATGGTGACCTCCAGAATGAGCTGCTCCATCATCTTTCCTGGGATGGAGGTGAGGTTGACCAGCCTATAGTTCCCTGGGTCCTCCTCCCTGCCCTTTTTGAAGATTGGAGTGACATTTGCTTTTCTCCAGTCCTCGGGCACCTCTCCTGTCCTCCAGGACCTTTCAAAGATGATGGAGAGCGGCTCAGCAATGACATCCGCCAGCTCCCTCAGCACTCGTGGGTGCATTGCATCAGGGCCGATGGATTTGTGGGCATCCAGATTGCTAAAGCAATCCCTCATGCAGTCCTCCTCGACCAAGGGAAAGTCATCCTCTCTGTAGGCTTCATCTCTTACCTCCAGGACCTGGGATTCCTGAGGGCTGGCCTTGGCACTGAAGACTGAAGCAAAGGCGGCATTCTGTAATTCTGCCTTCTCTGCATCCTCCATCACCAGGACACCCACCTCGTTCAGCAGCGGCCCCACATTACCGCTAGTCTTCCGTTTGCTGCTGATGTAGTTGAAGAAACCCTTCTTGTTGTTTTTTACATTCCTTGCCAGATTCAATTCCACGTGGGCCTTGGCCTTCCTCGTTACATCCGTGCATGCTCTGAAAACATTCCTGTACTCTTCCCAAGTGACCTGTCCCTCTTTCCACATTCCATGGACCTTTCTCTTCCACCTGAGCTCTGCTACAAGCTCCTTGCTCATCCCTGTGGGTCTCTTGCCTCCTTTTCTAGATTTCTTTCTCAGAGGGATACACCACTTCTGAGCATGGAGGAAGTGACTTTTAAAGAGTGACCAGCACTCTTGGACCCCCCTGCCTTCGAGAACCCTGGCCCATGGGATTCCTCCAAGTAGCTCCTTGAAGAGGCCAAAGTTAGCTCTCCTGAAGTGCAAGGTTTTGATCCTACTTATCGCCCTGCTTCCTCCACGCAGGATCCTGAACTCGACAATTTCATGGTCGCTGCAGCCAAGTCTTCCTCCAGCCTTCACATCCTCAACCAGTCCCTCCTTGTTTGTTAGTACCAGGTCCAGCAGAGCGCCTTTCCTTGTTGGTTCCTCCACCACTTGCTTCAGAAAGTTATCATCGATGCTCTGCAGGTACCTCCTGGATTGCATGTGCCTGGCTATGTGGTCTTCCCAGTTGATGTCAGAGTAGTTGAAGTCCCCCATGAGAACCAGAGCCTGTGAATGTGAGGCTGCTTGCAGCAGCTTGTAGAAGGCCTCATCAGCTTCCTCCTCCTGGTCAGGTGGTCTGCAGTACACACCCACAATAACATCACCCATATCAGCCTGTCCCTTAATTCTAACCCATAAGCTCTGCACTCCTTCTTCATCTGCCCCCAGGCCAAGCTCAATGCACTCCAGTTGCTCCCTCACATATAGAGCAACTCCACCACATCTCCTTGTTGGCCCGTCTTTCCTAAAGAGTCTGCAGCCATCCATGACAGCATGCCAGTCATGCGAGCTGTCCCACCATGCTTCTGTGATGGTGACCAAGTCGTAGCCGTCATGCTGTGCAATGGCTTCCAGCTCCTCCTGTTTATTGCCCATGCTATGTGCGTTGGTGTAGACACACTTGAGCTGGGCTGTCAATCTCACCCCTGACCCTGGCACGCCAAGGCTGGGCTCATCCCTAGAGAGCTGGGCAATGTCCCCTTCCCCTTTCGAACCTATTTTAAAGCCCTGTCAATGAGCCCCGTCAGTTCGTGGGCAAGAATCTTTATTCTCATTTGAGACAGCACACAAACCTTTCCTCAGAAAACTTCTGTTGTTGCATCTTCCAAAACTGAGATGCAGTGTGGGGGTTTTGCATATTCTAATGCTTTCATGAGCAACTGGCTTAATAAAATATCTGGTGTAGATTTTTTTTTTTTTCCCATTTACGGTAGTCAGGCTTTTCATGCCTTGGACTTTATATTTCAAGTAGCACTTCAAAACCCTGTGTGAATCATAAAAATTTGGTTTTTTGGTTTTCTTTTGTAGTGCTGCCAATACCGCTATATCTTCTTCTGCTCTGGTGACTGCCACTGAATATTCTGAATCTTCTTCTCTGTCAGTAAGCCGTTTGTTGGAAGAGGAGGTAAGTTGATTTCAACAGATGCAGGGATTCCTCTACTGCAGTGGAGCTTATTTTCCAACCATTTGCATTTATCCACAGCGGCTATCAGGTTGTTGTCCTAAGACAAGCAGCATTACCGAGTCTCCTGGGCCCCCAAAGGCAATCAATCCCCACCACTGGTAAGTCAGTATTACTTTAGAATTTCTTTTATCGATGATCTACAGGTAAAGTGAATGGGATTTTGTTCTGTTTCCTCTCCCCGCTCCCAAAGGTCATCCCATGAGAGCCGGTACAATTCGCCCAGCAGGTGCCAGACCAGGCTGGGAACTGTGAGTATGGACAGAAATTCGGTGTATTACTACTTGTAACCTGTTAAATGAGGCTGTAACACGTAACTGATGCAACAGCGGATTTATAGTGACAGAAGTGTGCACAGATAGTTGTGGAGAATACAGATGGTAATTAATTTTTAAATGGCTTAACAGAAATGGGCTTTAACAAAGGGGATCTGTGCTTGCAGTAAGATTATTTCAAGGAAATCTTTTTTGAGGATGTCTTGAATTGGTGAAGGACTTTGACAGGAGGCGTGATGCTAATAAGCATACGCAGAATAATGGGAAATGATTCTTTAAAAAATCAGAAAAGAAAAACTTGTGAAGAAAATACTCAGGGTAGCTGACGTTTTCTACCCCCAAAAATCACTGGGGCGGGAGTCTGGCTAGCTCTCTGCTGGCAATGCTGTCAGTCTCTGTCCGAGAGCAGTGGCACTGAGTCCTGGTACGAGAGTCGAGAAGCTTTTTCATACGACTTTTCATGAAATGCTGTCACTGTCCCTGGTTAGAACTAGTGGTGTGTGCAGCATTTTGCTAGGACATCTGACTGGAAGTGTTGGTTAAGTAGTTCTGTCTGTAGGAGTGCAGTGCAAGTATTTTACATCCCGTACAGACTGCCAAAGAAGTAGTGAAGTTCAACAGACTGAGCTGGCATTTTAAAATGGAGCTTTACTGACTTCAGGCTAAATGGTGTTTTCCTGATGTTTGATACTGCCCTGTAGCCATTCAGACTCGCTCTTTTTGCATCTCACTGCAACAAAAATGATTTGCACTACGAGTAGTGGTGGAGTCGTTAAAAATGTGCATGTTCACTGTTTTGGTTTCGGCTGCCGCCGGCAACAAAAGCGCCACGCAGCCGACCCTCCACCCGCCGCGGTGCGGAGGAGAATGGAAAGAAACAGGCAGAAAACTGGTGGGTTGGGATAAGGGCAGATTAACAGAACAGCAAACATAGGGAACAGTAACAACAACGATGCAGATAAGGAGAAAACACAACTAAACAGACTGCAGAACAGACCCGCTCTCCTGAACAGGACCGGTGCCGCACGCTCCCGAGCCGCGAGTGAGTTCCCGCCGCGCTGCCCCCCCACCGGAACCCAGCATGACGGCACATGGTATGGAATACCCTGCTCTGTTTGGACAGGCGGGGTCAGCCCCAACCCCGCAGCTGTGCCCCTTCCTGGAGTCCGGTGAAAATTAACCCTGTCCTGGCCAAACCCAGGACATTATCCACCCCTTATTCCATGCCATCTACTTCACGCCCAGGTCCCCCATTGTCCAGTTGATCACCACCACTTCTCCTGTCTCCAGATATCATTCCCTTAGTCTATGGATCATCACTCTAAAGTGTCCGTTGAGTTCATTTAATCCATGACTTCGGCCTCCATCTGTCGTAATGGTCTTCCGTGGCAGGAGAGGTGATGTGTGGTGATGGGCGGTCACTTGCTGCATCCAGAGCTCACGGCTGATGTATCTGGTGCGGCCCGTGCCCACAGTCTGCAGGAGATGTTGATCTTGATGAAGTTGCTGGGTGCCAGTTGTTGAAAACCAGGTCCAGTCCCATCATCGCTGTGCTCTGCTAGGGTTCATCAAAAAGTCCATCCTTCTTTAATCTGGACAATTCTTACTATGCTACTACTGGTCTAACATATAACAATTATAACAGTGATAACAGAGAGTGACAGGGTTATTTAACAATTAACGTTATACAATTTATTTATGGACTATTCTCCCCCAAAATCAAATCCCCATGAGGTACACATCGGACTTCCCCGTCCTTCCGCATTACCCACCAGGTACACCCAGGTCCTTGAGCAAAAGCAATCCTGTGGATGCGCTTGCCTTTGCCCGAGGCAGGACTAACCCAAACCGTCTTCCCTAACATGTTCCGCATGGGCACTGCAGGGACTTTATCCTCTTCTACGGGACGCTGAGGTTTTGACTGGGCAGGATCAGCTTGGTTGGTGGACCCTCTGACCAACCAGGTGGCCTTTGCTAAATGGGTATCCCAGTTTCTGAAGGTCCCACCCCCCCATTGCCCTCAAAGTGGTTTTTAGCAGCCCATTGTACCGCTCAGTCTTTCCCGAGGCTGGTGCATGGTAGGGGATGTGATACACCCACTCAATACCGTGTTCTTTGGCCCAGGTGTCTATGAGGCTGTTGCGAAAACGAGTCCCGTTGTCCGACTCGATTCTTTCGGGAGTGCCATGTCGCCACAGGACTTGTTTTTCAAGGCCCAGGATGGTATTCCGGGCGGTGGCATGGGGCACAGGGTAGGTTTCCAGCCATCCGGTGGTGGCCTCCACCATTGTGAGCACATAGCTCTTGCCTTGGCGGGTTTGTGGCAGTGTGATGTAGTCAATCTGCCAAGCCTCCCCATATTTACATTTTAGCCATCATCCTCCATACCACTGAGGCTTTACCCACTTGGTTTGCTTGATTGCAGCGCATGTTTCACATTCATGGATAACCTGTGCGATGGCATCCATGGTCAAGTCCACCCCTCGGTCACGAGCCCATCTGTATGTCGCATCTCTTCCTTGGTGGCCCGAGGTGTCATGGGCCCACCGAGCTATAAAGAGTTCACCCTTAGGTTGCCAGTCCAGATCCACCTGAGCCACTTCAATCTTAGCAGCCTGATCTACCTGGTGGTTGTTTTGATGTTCTTCAGTGGCCCGACTCTTAGGGACGTGGGCGTCCACGTGACGCACTTTTACAGCCAACTGCTCTAGCTGGGCAGCAATATCTTGCCACAATGGGGCAGCCCAGATAGGTTTGCCTCTGCGCTGCCAGTTGTTCTTCTTCCATTGCTGCAGCCACCCCCACAAGGCATTGGCCACCATCCAAGAGTCGGTGTAAAGATAGAGCACTGGCCACTTCTCTCAACTGGCAATGTCTAAAGCCAGCTGGATGGCTTTCACCTCTGCAAACTGGCTCAACTCACCTTCTCCCTTGGCCGTTTCCGCGACTTGTCATGTAGGGCTCCATACAGCAGCATTCCACCTCCGCTGCTTCCCCACAATGCGACAGGACCCATCCGTGAACAGGGCACACTGTTTCTTCTGGCAGCTGGTTATACAGTGGGGCCTCTTCAGCACGTGTCACCTCCTCCTCTGGCGATGCTCTGAAATCTTTGCCTTCTGGCCAGTCCATGATTACCTCCAGAATTCCTGGGCGACTGGGGTTTCCCATTCGGGCGCGCTGGGTGATCAGCGCGACCCACTTACTCCACATAGCATCGGTGGCAGGATGCGCAGAGGGGACCCTCTCTTTGAATACCCAGCCCAGGACGGGCAATCGTGGAGCTAGGAGGAGCTGTGCTTCAGTGCCCACCACTTCTGAAGCAGCTCGAACACCTTCATATGCTGCCAGAATCTCTTCTTCAGTGGGAGTATAGCGGGCCTCCGATCCTTTGTATTCCCGGCTCCAAAACCCCAGAGGTCGACCTCGAGTCTCCCCTGGTGCTTTCTGCCAGACTCCAGGTTGGGCCATGCTCCCCGGCTGCGGTGTAGAGCACATTTTTAACATCTTGCCCTGACCGGGCTGGACCAAGGGCTACGGCATGAACTATCTCCTGTTTAATCTGTTCAAATGCCTGTCGTTGCTCAGGGCCCCATTCAAAATCAGTCTTCTTCCGGGTCACGTGGTACAGAGGGCTTACAATCTGGCTGTAATTTGGGATGTGCATCCTCCAAAAACCCATAACACCCAGGAAGGCCTGTGCTTCCTTTTTGCTGGTTGTTGGAGACATAGCTGCTATTTTGTTGATGACATCCATTGGGATTTGACGGCGCCCATCCTGCCATTTTATTCCCAAAAACTGGACCTCTTGTGCAGGTCCCTTGACTTGACTTCGCTTAATGGCGAAACCGGTTTTCAGAAGGATCTGAACTATTTTCTCCCCTTTCCCAAAAACTTCCTCCCCTGTGTCGCCCCATACAATGATGTCATCGATGTACTGCAGATGTTCTGGAGCTTCACCCTTTTCCAGTGCAGTCTGGATTAGTCCATGGCAAATGGTGGGACTGTGTTTCCACCCCTGGGGCAGTCGATTCCAGGTGTACTAGATGCCCCTCCAGGTGAAAGCAAACTGTGGCCTGCACTCTGCTGCCAAAGGGATGGAGAAGAATGCATTAGCGATGTCAATTGTAGCGTACCACTTGGCTGCCTTTGACTCCAGCTGATACTGAACTTCTAGCATGTCTCGCAGCTCGCTCAGGGACAGGGACAGGGTGATGATCTCTGTCTCTATCTCCCGTGATGACCCTGGCTCATCGTCATCCCTCCCGGAGCGATCTGCTCTCTTTGCATCTTTCTTTAGTTTTACAGGAGCAACTGCTACTGGCACAGGTTGCTCATTGGGCTCAGTCACGATGCCTGCAGGTGGAGCTGGGGCTGGAGCTGTAGCTGCAGCAACTGCCATGCCCGCCAGGGAAGCCAGGACAACACCAGTGGGAGCGGCAGCGGTGGTGCTGGTCGGGGGGAGCTCTGACTGCCTGCTGGGCTGGAACGACTGCAGGGCCGGCTGGGGGGCCAGTGCCAGCCGCAGTGCCTGCTACTTCGTTTCCCCCCTTTCCCCTTTAGGGCACCGAATCAGGTTGAACAGGGCTCAGTGTGTGTGGGCCAGACCCCAGCACGTTGCAGTGATTTGTGTCTCTCTGAAGTTCCCAGGGTGGTAGCACACTTTTTTCAGATATTTTACTAGATTGTCCGGATTGTGTACTTGTTCAGGGGTGAGTTTAAAACACACCGGGGGTGCCCACTGCCCTAGACACCTGCCCATGCTGTCCCACACACCCAGCCACTCACAGCTATCCAGGCCCGCGGCAGGTCTCTGCATGATGTTCTTGACGACTTGTTTAACCCTAAACAAGACCCAAAACTCATTCAGGAGGCAGAACAATAGGAGAGTGCTGGCCTGAGCATCCCACGGGTACTCGAAATTCCCAAAAGCCGTTAGGACTAGCCTGAGGGAGAGACTGGGGGTGACAGAGTAGGGGAAGGTATCCCCTTCGGTTTTCCCTACAGATTGGGTTTGATTGTTAACAAATTCTAAGACATAGGATCCAAGGTATGGAAATGACCGCAGTGCTGCATGCAAATACAAGCCTAATTTCATGCACAGTGATGTTATCATGTCATAAGTCGATATCGTACAGTAGAGGAAAATCATCATCCTGATCCTTTTCCCAGTGATGATGAACAGCATGGCAATGAACACATAGTGCAAGTACGGATTTACATAGCAGAGCCACTTGATCAAAGTCAGAAAACTTTTTTATCGGCGACTCTTTAACTAACACAGAAAATGTGCATAAAAAAAAATTTAACAAAATCTAACAAAATCTAAGAAAGCCGTTTTAACACAGGCTGCTCAGCCCTGCTGTTATCCCTGTCCCACGCTTGAGCGCCAAATTTTATGTTATGGTTTGCTGTGGCCAGCAACAAAAGCGCCACGTGGCCGCCCCTCCCCCCGCCGCGGTGCGGAGGAGAATGGAAAGAAACAGGCAGAAACTGGTGGGTCAGGATAAGGGCAGATTAACAGAACAGCAAACAAAGGGAACAGGAACAACAACGATACAGATAAGGAGAAAACACAACACAAACTGCACAACCCACTGAGCCACTCTCCCGAACCGCCGCCGCTGCGCGCTCCCGAGCTGTGAGTGAGTTCCCGCTGCTCCGCTCCTCCCAAATGCATGATGGCACGTGTTGGGGTTGATGTAGCTTGAGAGTTAGCATGACTAGGCCGCTTAAGCAAAACAGCATAACTGAACAGGCCGCTGGAAAAGACAGCTAAGAATAGCCATTGAGAAAGTTCTGATAGTGCACATGGTGTGGGTTAGCAAAAACAAGATGTGTTCAAGGACATGGAGGCAGTCTGTTGCTATTGGTGTTAGTGCATAGTTACCAATCATAAGGGAATGTGGGGCATGTGAACAGCGTGTGATTTATGTCTGTAGCCTATCCGAATAAGAGTAATCGCGTGTACGGATATGGAAAATGTATATAACCGCTCAAGCAGAATAATAAAGGAACCGACTGTGCATCGTATCAATGTGTGTGAGAGTCGTTCCTGTCCTTGCACGGATGCTGAAACTTGGCAGGCACATGGTATGGAATACCCTGCTCTCTTTGGCCAAGCTGGGTAAACCCGCTTGGCTGTGTCCCTTCCTGGAGTCCGGTGAAAATTAAACCTGTCCTGGCCAAACACAGTACAACCCCCATTAGAGCCGGGAGAGTGCACTATGGCGCCAAGGGGTGGGAGAAGCGGAGAAGACTGTTCGCCTCCCAAGCGTAGGCGCATTTGCCAGGTGGAAACACAGCAGGGCAGTCACCATCAGCTGGTGTGTGGCAGTGGACAACGTGCGCTCCCACCAGTGCCAGCACACCCAGAGTCTGCGGGCTCTTGCCAGGCAAAAACAGGGGACTCTGCAGGAACCCCCCATCTGCGCTGCCGCACAAAGAGAGCGCACTCTGACACCATGGGGTGGCTGAAGTGGAGAAGCCAGCAAGACTGTACCCCTCCCAAGTGGAGGCACATTTGCCAGGTGGAAATGCAGCAGGGCAGTCACCATCAACTGCTGTCTCACAGTGGACAGTCGCGGAAATGGCCAAGGGAGAAGGTGAGTCCAGCCAGTTTGCAGAGGTGAAAGCCATCCAGCTGGCTTTAGACATTGCCAGTCGAGAGAAGTGGCCAGTGCTCTATCTTTACACCGACTCTTGGATGGTGGCCAATGCCTTGTGGGGGTGGCTGCAGCAATGGAAGAAGAACAACTGGCAGCGCAGAGGCAAACCTATCTGGGCTGCCCCATTGTGGCAAGATATTGCTGCCCGGCTAGAGCAGTTGGCTGTAAAAGTGCGTCACGTGGACACCCACGTCCCTAAGAGTCGGGCCACTGAAGAACATCAAAACAACCACCAGGTGGATCAGGCTGCTAAGATTGAAGTGGCCCAGGTGGATCTGGACTGGCAACCTAAGGGTGAACTCTTTATAGCTCGGTGGGCCCATGACACCTCGGGCCACCAAGGAAGAGACGCGACATACAGATGGGCTCGTGACCGAGGGGTGGACTTGACAATGGACGCCATCGCACAGGTTATCCATGAATGTGAAACATGTGCTGCAATCAAGCAAGCCAAGTGGGTAAAGCCTCAGTGGTATGGAGGATGATGGCTAAAATATAAATATGGGGAGGCTTGGCAGATTGACTACATCACACTGCCACAAACCCGCCAAGGCAAGAGCTATGTGCTCACAATGGTGGAGGCCACCACCGGATGGCTGGAAACCTACCCTGTGCCCCATGCCACCGCCCGGAATACCATCCTGGGCCTTGAAAAACAAGTCCTGTGGCGACATGGCACTCCCGAAAGAATCGAGTCGGACAACGGGACTCGTTTTCGCAACAGCCTCATAGACACCTGGGCCAAAGAACACGGTATTGAGTGGGTGTATCACATCCCCTACCATGCACCAGCCTCGGGAAAGATTGAGCGGTACAATGGGCTGCTAAAAACCACTTTGAGGGCAATGGGGGGGTGGGACCTTCAAAAACTGGGATACCCATTTAGCAAAGGCCACCTGGTTGGTCAGAGGGTCCACCAACCAAGCTGATCCTGCCCAGTCAAAACCTCAGCGTCCCGTAGAAGAGGATAAAGTCCCTGCAGTGCCCGTGCGGAACATGTTAGGGAAGACGGTTTGGGTTAGTCCTGCCTCGGGCAAAGGCAAGCGCATCCACAGGATTGCTTTTGCTCAAGGACCTGGGTGTACCTGGTGGGTAATGCGGAAGGACGGGGAAGTCCGATGTGTACCTCATGGGGATTTGATTTTGGGGGAGAATAGTCCACAAATAAATTGTATAACGTTAATTGTTAAATAACCCTGTCACTCTCTGTTATCACTGTTATAATTGTTATGTGTTGTACCAGTAGTATCGTAGTAAGAATTGTCCAGATTAAGGAAGGATGGACTTTTTGATGAAACCTAGCAGAGCACAGCGATGATGGGACTGGACCTGGTTTTCAACAACTGGCACCCAGCAACTTCATCAAGATCAACATCTCCTGCAGACTGTGGGCACGGGCCGCACCAGATACATCAGCCGTGAGCTCTGGATGCAGCAAGTGACCGCCCATCACCACACATCACCTCTCCTGCCACGGAAGACCATTACGACAGATGGAGGCCGAAGTCATGGATTAAATGAACTCAACGGACACTTTAGAGTGATGATCCATAGACTAAGGGAATGATATCTGGAGACAGGAGAAGTGGTGGTGATCAACTGGACAATGGGGGACCTGGGCGTGAAGTAGATGGCATGGAATAAGGGGTGGATAATGTCCTGGGTTTGGCCAGGACAGGGTTAATTTTCACCGGACTCCAGGAAGGGGCACAGCTGCGGGGTTGGGGCTGACCCCGCCTGTCCAAACAGAGCAGGGTATTCCATACCATGTGCCGTCATGCTGGGTTCCGGTGGGGGGGCAGCGCGGCGGGAACTCACTCGCGGCTCGGGAGCGTGCGGCACCGGTCCTGTTCAGGAGAGCGGGTCTGTTCTGCAGTCTGTTTAGTTGTGTTTTCTCCTTATCTGCATCGTTGTTGTTACTGTTCCCTATGTTTGCTGTTCTGTTAATCTGCCCTTATCCCAACCCACCAGTTTTCTGCCTGTTTCTTTCCATTCTCCTCCGCACCGCGGCGGGTGGAGGGTCGGCTGCGTGGCGCTTTTGTTGCCGGCTGCAGCCAAACCAGAACAAGTACCACTGAGAATCTTGGACGAGTAAGCTTTAACTGGTGTGAATTTCACAAACTATACACTGCAAGGAGGTTGCTACCTTCCCCTCACCCCCCTTCCCACTCCTCCATTTGGAAACGAGGAAAGGTTTGGTGCTTTTAAGGTATTTGGGGGGGTTGCCACCCGCTCTCCCCTGCCACCTCCCTCCAAAATCCCGAGCTGCTTGCGAATATACCTGGGCTAGCATTAGAGGCAAAGCTTTCTGCAAGGTTAGATGCTCTGAGGACCGCAAATTAATGACTGTAAGTATTTGTACCTGCTTAGGGAACACTTCACTAAGTAATGCCTCAGCTAATTGGTAACATTAATACTCTCCAAGTTATTCCTCAGCTTGATTAGAAGTCATGGTTGTTGACAGTCAAACCTGTGGTGTTAAAATACTAACCTGTTGTCTTAAAGGCAAATACAGGAGCAGTAAAATAAGGTCCTTTTCTGCTCAGGAAGTCGTTTATGCCCACAGAGTGATGACATTGGAGATTTTAAGACGGTTGAGTACCAAAGTGTAACATACGACTTGACTTCTTCTTACACTCTCCACCACCATGGGTTTTTATGTACTTTTTTGTTTTAAGGACCTCTATGGAGACAGGTTGGTTGCATCTGGACATTCAGATACTACTTCACCTTACAGATATGAACTTGCTAACTACCACAACTCTAAGCAGGAATCAGTCAAGAGAGGTGGCTCCTGGTAGAGCCGGTACGAGTGTCACAGCTGGTATTACCTGAGCTTGGAGGTGGGCAGTTGGAAACAGTCCCAGACTGCTAGCTTTTAGGTGAGATGAAGGTTCTTTCAGTTAGGGTGAACTCTTTAGCCAGAGCTCTCAAATCTAAAATGTTCTCAATTTTACCAGTGCAGTGGAAAGAGTGAACATCTCTCCATTTTCAAGGTGGGAATAAGCTTGAGGAAGTGGGCTCAGAAGGAGAGGTATCCATCACAGGTGCCCACTGTTCCAGGGCCTGGAAGCAAAACCAAAATTAGAAGTCGTGACGTGACTGCAGCAGCAGCAGATCTGAAGAAAATTGTGAGGAGATGCGTGGAAGGAACTGGTAAGTATTCTGGATAACCAGTATGCGGACAGTACAGTGTGTGCATCCACTTCTGTAGCAAGAGAACAGCATAATCGTAGAATCATAGAATCATAGAATGGTTTGGGTTGAAAGGGACCTTAAAGATCATCTGGTTCCAACCCCCCTGCCATGAGCAGGAACATCTTCCACCAGCCCAGGTTGCTCAGAGCTCCATCCAACCTGGCCTTGAACCCTGCCAGGGAGGGGGCAGCCACAGCTTCTCTGGGCAACCTGTTCCAGTGCCTCACCGCCCTCATGGTGAAGAATTTCTTCCTAATGTCTAATCTAAATCCGCCCTCTTTTAGTTTGCAGCCGTTCCCCCTTGTCCTATCACTCCACACCCTTGTGAAAAGCCCCTCTCCATCCTTCCTGTAGGCCCCTTCAGGCACTGGCAGGCTGCTAGAAGGTCACCCCAATACAAAATAATAAGCAAAAAATGGGAAGGGGGCAGGAGCTTACATGCTGAAATAGCTTAATGATGCTGCCCTCTGCCATTGAGAAGCAATTAATCTGTATCACATGACAGCAAGTTTTACTCCCATGGCTGGGGTTAGCTGGAGTGAATGTGAGTTCGCTGCCTGCTTTGGGTAGGAGTGGTCATTGCTGAGGAGTATTCTCTCCCTTGAGAGTGTTTTGAGGAGCAGCTACTAGATTGTACCAAATTTGAGCTTCTGAATCTGTGCTTCGTAAGTAGTTCTGGCAGCTCTGGAAAAGAAGCATACTTCCTTGCTCGGTCAGGGGAGAGCTGAAAGAGGTCCTGAGCTGAGGACTGGTAGCCATGTGTTTGCATGAGAGAAATATGTTCTTCAGTGTAAAAGACCCAAAGACAGGAATGCAAAACTAATGACAGGGATGCAAACAGCTTCCCAGTTTCAAATGTTCTTTCAGGGCTAAGATGAGTTTGTTTTGACTTGTTCCCTTTAAAAATCCCCTTCCGTCAAAGAAGTGAATACAGCATTTCACAAAGCCGTGCCCGTTCTGCAGCTTCTCAATGGAAATACCTGTTTGACTTCTCTGTTCCAGCAAGAACAGTACTCAATTGAGAGTGAGTGTGGAGGCATTCCATGGGTGGGGTACAGCTTGCGAATGGAAACAGTTTACATGACTGGAAGTGGTCTCTTTACTTGTAGACTCCAAAGAAGATCCTCTTTTTATGATCACTTCTTTGGGTGGGGCAGATGAGCGTTAGGATTATGGGGATGGAAAGCAAAGGAGATGTTGTGGTGGGGGTCTACTACCCATCGCCCAGCCAGGATGTAAGCACTGATGAGTCATTCTGTAGGTAATTAGGAGAAATTTCAGGAGCCATAGCCCTCGTCCTTACGGGATATTTCAACTTCCCAGATATCAGCTGGGAGTATCATGCTGCTGTGACGAGCAGGTCTTGAAAATTCTTGAAGTTTGTAGGAGATAGATAACTTCTTGTCACAGGTACTCAGTGAGCCAACTAGGAAAGATGCCCTCCTAGACTGGCTATTTGAGAATAGAGGACTCGTGGGGGATGTGATGGTAGGTGGCTATCTCGGCTACAGTGAGGATGAAATGTCTGAGTTTAAAATTTTCAGCAAAATGAGCAAAACAGACAGCAGAGTTGCTACCCTGGACTTCAGAAGAGCAAACTTTAAGGTATTCAGGGAGCTATTTAGCAGAGAATCCGCTTTTGAGGGCTCAGGAGTCCACGAGTGCTGATCAGTCTTTAAGAATCACCTTTTAGAAGCACAAGAGCGGGCGATTCCACTGTGTGGTAAGACAAGCAACTGGGGCAGAAGACCAGATTGGTTGAACCGGGAAGTCTTCATGGAACTCCAGAGGAAACAGAAATTGTACGATCTCTGGAAGTAAGGTCAGCACTCACAGGAAGAGGACAGAGCCATGGTCCGTATATGTGGGGAAAAGACAGGAAAGGCCAACGCTCAGTTGAGTTGAAACTGGCCAGCGCTGTATCTGACAAGGAGGGTTTTTATAAATACATTAATAGCAAAAGGAGGTCTAAAGAAAACATTGGAGCAATATTTGCTGAAGATGGTCACCTGACTGATAGGGATGAAGACAAGCAGAAGCTTTCAATGCTTTTTTTTGCCTCAGTCTTTAATGATACTGATAGACCTTGGGCTGCTAAGTCCTCTGAGTCGGAGGACCCTGACCGTGGAGGCAGTGACTTTCCAGTTGTGGACACTGAAATTGTAAGGGCCCAGATGTATCAGCTGAACATTCACAAGCCCACGTGGCCTGATGGGATTCATCCCACGGAACTGAAGGAGCTGTCAGATGTTATGGCAGTACCCCTCTTCATCCTCTGCCAAAGGTCCTTGGAGTCTGGGAAGGTCTGCTGACTGGAAGCTAGACAGCATTATTCCAATCTACAAAAAGAACATGAGGGAAGACCCAGGGAACTACAAACCTGTTAGTCTAAACTCAGTTCCTGGAAACGCTATGGAGAAAGTCATTGTGGGTGCTATTAAAAAGCATTTAAAGAACAATGCAATCACCAGGCACAATCAACATGGGTTCAGAAAGGGAAAGTTCTGTTTGACTAAACTGATATCCTTCTACCATAAGGTCACCCATCTACTGGAAGAAGGCAAGGTGGTAGATGTAGCTTTTCTGGATTTCAGAAAGGCTTCTGTTATTGCCCCTCACAGCATACTTCTGGACAAGTTGTCTGACTGTGAGGTGAGCAGCTACACAGTGCACTGGGTGAAGAACTGGCTGAATGGCAGGGCCCAAAGTGTTGTACTACATCTGGCTGGTGACCGGTCCACAGTGTGTTCCTCAGGGCTTAAGCCTAGGGCAAATTCTCCTCAATAATAGGAGGAGGAGGAACAACCCCAGGCACCAGTACAGGTTGGGGGCGGACCTGCTGGAGAGCAGCTCTGTGGAGAGAGATTGGGAGTGCTGGGGGACGACAAGTTGACCATGAGCCAGCAGTGTGCCCTGCTTGCCAAGAAAGCTAATGGGTTCCTGAGGTGCATTAAGAAGAGTGTGGCCAGCAGGTCGAGGGAGGTTCTCCTCCCCCTCTGCTCTGCCCTGGTGAGGCCCCATCTGCAGTACTGTGTCCAGTTCTGGGCTACTCAGTTCAAGAAAGATGAGGAGATACTGGAGAGAGTCCAGCAGAGGGCTACGAGGATGAGGAGGGGACTGGAGCATCTCTCCTATGAGGAAAGGCTGAGGGAGCTGGGCTTGTTCAGCCTGGAGAAGAGAAGGCTGAGAGGGGACCTTATAAATGCCTCTAAATATCTGCAGGGTGGGTGTCAGGAGGATGGGGCCAGACTCTTTTCAGTGGTGCCCAGTGACAGGACAAGGGGCAATGGGCACAAACGGAAGCAAAGGAAGTTCCATCTGAACATGAGGAAGAACTTCTTCCCTCGGAGGGTGACGGAGCACTGGAACAGGCTGTCCAGGGAGGTTGTGGAGTCTCCTTCTCTGGAGAGATTCAAGACCCGCCTGGACAAGGTCCTCTGCAGGCTGCTGCAGGTGACTCTGCTTCGGCAGAGGGGTTGGACGAGACAACCCACAGAGGTCCCTTCCAACCCCTCACATTCTGTGATTCTGTGATTCTGTAATATTTTTATCAATGATCTGGATGCAGGGGTTGAATGCACCATTAGCAAGGTTGCTGTTGACTCTCTTGAGGGACAAGAGGCCTTGCAGAGGCATCTAGACAGATTGGAGAATTGGGCAAACATCAGTGGCGTGAAATTTAACAAGAACAAATGCTGGATTCTGCGCTTGGGATGGAGTAACACAGGGCACAAGTATAAATTGGGAAAGGAATGGTTGGAGAGCAGCCCTGCAGAGAGGGATCTGGGGGTGCTGGTCAGCAGCAGGCTCAATAACGTACAGCAGCGTGCCCTGGCAGCCAGGAGGGCAAACCCCATCCTGGGTGCATCAAACACAGCGTAACAAGCCGGTCAAAAGAGGTGATGATCCGGCTGTATTCAGCGTTGGCGCAGCCTCACCTCGAGTGTTGTGTGCAGTTCTGGGTCCCACCATTTAAGAAGGATGTGGAGGTTCTTGAATGTGCCCCCAGAGGAGGGCAGCAGAGCTGGTGAAAGGACTTGAAAAAATGTCCTATGAGGAGTGACTAAGGACTTTGGGTTTGTCTAATTTGGAGAAAAGGAGGCTGAGGAGGCAATGTGGAGAAGGAGGTGCTGATCTCATCTCCCTGGGATCCAGGGACCGGACACCTGGCAATGGCTCAAAGCTGCATCAGGAGAGGTTCCAACTTGATGTTAGGAAACATTTCTTTACAGAGAGGGTGGTCAAACCCTGAAACAGGCTTTCTAGAGAGGTGGTCGATGCCTGGTGCCTGTCAGTGCTGAAGAGGCATTTGGACAATGCCCTTAATAATATGCTTTAACTTTTGGTCAGCCCTGAAGTGGTCAGGCAGTTGGACTAGATGATCATTGTAGGTCCCTTCCAGATGAACTATTCTATGCTATGCTATGCTAGTCTAGTCATGCAATCATCAAATCATAGAATAATTTGGGTTGGAAGGGACCTTTGAAAGTCATCTAGTCCAACTCTCCCCCTGCAATAAGCAATGACATCGTCAACTAGATCAGGTTGCTCAGACCCCCTTCCAGCCTGACCCTGAATGTTTCCAGGGATGGGGCATCTACTGCCTCCCTGGATGAGCTGTTTCAGTGTTTCACCACCCTCATCATAAGAATTTCTTCCTTATATCTAGTCCAAATCTACCTTCTTTAAGTTTAAAACCACTGTCCCTTGTCCTATTGCAAGAGGCCCTGCTAAAAACTTTGTCCCCATTTTTCTTATAAGCCCCCTTTAAGTACTGCAAGGCTGCCA
Organism: Opisthocomus hoazin; assembly: GCF_030867145.1. Classification (NCBI taxonomy): domain Eukaryota; kingdom Metazoa; phylum Chordata; class Aves; order Opisthocomiformes; family Opisthocomidae; genus Opisthocomus; species Opisthocomus hoazin. The sequence continues at coordinate 8,389,720 of NC_134437.1, read as the reverse complement.
TAAGGTGTCTCCAGAGCCTTTTATTCTCCAGGCTGAACAGCCCCAACTCTCTCAGCCTTTCGTCACAGCAGAGGTGTTCCAGTCTTCTGAGCATTTTTTGTGGCCCTCCTCTGGACTCGCTCCAACAAGCCCATGTCTCTCACGTGCTGAGGGCCCCAGAGCTGGATGCAGGACTCCAGGTGGCATCTTACCAGAGCAGAGGGGATGAAAGTGAAAAGTCCCTGGTAAGAAATATTAGTATTTCAAATGGAATGTGAAAAAGATGGAGGTGGTGAGGTGGGACATTCCTGTTACTGAGAGCTAAAATCAGGACTAAGCCCACCACTACCCTTGTTCCTTCCTACTTGGAGGATCAGGCTTTCCTCTCCAGCCCTCCCTCCCTGCAAGAAAGCTTTTACACAATTCCACTGAAGCCCCAAGGAGGGCTGGAATGTGGTATCCTGGATCAGGTGCCCCCACAGATCTCTTCCACAGCTCTTGGGTCACCACTCGACAGGCACTGAAGGAACCTCCTCGGTGAAACCTTGGAGAGGGCCAACCACAACTCTGTAATTGACCACAAAGGAGGTAAAATTATTCTGGGTCTCCTGCAAAAAGCAGACTCCTTGTGGAATACTGGAGGGTGCTTGGGGGACCGTGCAGAACTTGTTCTGGGCTGTTTGAAGGCCATTGTGGGAGTGTGCAAAGCTCACACTAGTTGTTCAGGGGAAGGGCCAAAGGCCCTGTGAGAGTCTGGCTGAGTCAGAGAGGAGCAAAGGAGAATGGAAAGGAGGGGTGGTGAAAGGGAGCGACCCAACCTCAAGAAGCTGCCAGTTGGGGTGTTTGCCCAATACTAGCTAGCTATGTTCTTTCAGATATTCCATACATGGGAGCAGTAGTGCTGAATATTGAATTTACTTTTTTGAAGATAGCTGTTGTTACATGGAATTTCTGATTTAGCAGAGTGATGTACTGAAACCACCGTGAAGACTTCAGTTACACTTACCAAAACATAGCAATTGCAATGCACAGTTTAATCACAACACCAATGGGATCCCCATTACCTACCTCCATGCTATGCCCACTGTCGTGAAACTGGGCATCCCCCATAGCCAGGAAGGAGTGCACATGCCGAAGCCAGCTCAAGCCCGTTGCTCTCTTCGGAATTTTTTGTAGTTGTTTAGCTTTTATGCTAAAAAACTCATGCTGTTCTGGCGGACTCAGGGAGACACAGTTACGCCAGCAGTTGATTCTCTCAACCGACGTAGCTGCTTACCTAAAACCAAGACCATCTTCTGGTGCTCTTTCTGTTGAGATAAAGTCAGCTTCTTTGCAACAGAAAGATTGGTTTCCACTTTTGCTAACCAAATCAGTTGATACGTGTCATCATAGATCAGTTAATATATATTACCATATAAAATTTTTACTTCTCTTTTTTCTAAGTATTTTTCAGTTTCAGACAGATGTTGCATTAACTTTAGCGTTTTGCTGGAGAAAGTTGTCTAGTTGATGCGAGGTCATGCCAAGCACTACCAATGTGTTAAACAGTGCAAAGGAAGACAGACAGCTTTTGTTCAGGCAGAGGAGAAGTTAACCAGCAAGTCTGCTCGGTGATTTGGTCACAAACACCCCACATTACAATGAGAAATGTCCAAAATCTACGTCATCTTCAGGGTGACTAGTGTTGAAGTTGGATAGACACACACCTAAAACCATTGCCGCACACGCCTGTCTCGTCACCATATGTACGTGGCCAGATGCAGTTACGAGGCGAACGTTTCAGACTGCATGATTCTGGAGCATTAGGCATGGTAGGGCAGGTCTGTCCTCGACCCGATAGCCAGTAGGTGCAACATTTACTAATTTCGCAATTAACATTGCAGTACAAACGATCTCCTGCCACTGTAGGCCCTCATTTCACTCTATTGTCAAAACCGTGCGCAGCTTGTCGTACAGTGTTATTACAAATAGTTAAATTTCGATTAACTGTAGAATTCAGGGTTAGTGGTACACTATTGCCTGCTATCAGTCCTTGACCTCGTGCTACTACAGATGCTACTCCTCCTGTAAAGGTAATTCTAAAGAAGGGTTGCGACTTATCTTGGTAGTTGGACTCGATGATCCTTATGGGTCACTTCCAACTCGAGATATTCTATGATTCTATGATCTTCAATATCTGAGTTGTCACATGGGCAACATGGAAAGGCAGAATCTGCTAGAGACAGGTTTTGGCAGTACGTTCCAGTTATCGGCGCTCCCTCAGCACCACATTTTTCTGTAAGAGAAGACACCTAGGTCCTGGACATAACAGAAGACTCGGTTATGGTTAGTTTACTCCCCTCAGTGCCTAGAGCACCCATGCCTCTGCTCCTTTGTAAAACAACTGGGTCACCCAGATCAGTCCCTGAGCTGGGTGTTTAACCACCAGCTCATCTCCAGGACTCCAGTAGGTGTTCATTCCCTACACCACCGATTACTTTTACTCCTGGGAGGATGTATTTCCAGCCTACCTGAAGCTTGCTTTAATGGACCAATACAATCTCTTTGTCAAGTTCTCCAGAGTCCTTTACCCTGCTTGAGACAGGTAATATGTTGTCCTTTTGTTTAACCATGATGGATATGTCTTAGACGGAGTCTACCATTTATCAAGGAGGAGGGCACCTGGGAGTACTCCACAGGCATCCCAATTCACTCTGTGCTTTCCCGTAGATTGTTTTCCATATTCATCCCATCACTTGTCACTCAATGGTGTATAGACAAAGCCCGTTATTGTACCATAGTCTTCTGCGCTACACCTAGGAGTAGCAGCGTGCTAGTTAAAATCAGTTTCAAAATAGAAATAGGCACACACATGGTTTATCTCGCACAGAATCACAGAATCATAGAATGGTAAGGGCTGGAAGGGACCTTGAAGACCATCTGGTTTCAATCCCCCTGCCGTCGGCCTGGACACCTTCCGTTAGACCAGGTTGCCCAGAGCTCCATCCAACCTGGCCTTCAACACTTCCAGGGAGGGCATCCACAGCTTCTCTGGGCAACCTGTTCCAGTGCCTCTCCACCCTCATGGTGAAGAATTTCTTTCTTATATCTAATCTAAATCTCCTCTCTTCCAGTTTAAAGCCATTACCCCTTGTCATATCACTGCAGGCCCTTGTAAAAAGCCCCTCTCCAGCTTTCTTGTAGGCCCCTTCAGGTACTGGCAGGCTGCTACAAGGTCTCTCTAGAGCCTTCTCTTCTCCAGCCTGAACAGCCCCAATTCACTCAGCCTTTCCTCACAGGAGAGGTGTTCCATCATAGAATCACAGAATCACAGAATGGTACGGGTTAGAAGGGACCTATGGGGATCATCTAGTCCAGCCCCCCTGCCAAAGCAGGGTCACCCACAGCAGGTTGCACAGGACCACATCCAGACGGGGTTTGAATGTCTCCAGAGAAGGAGACTCCACAGCCCCTCTGGGCAGCCTGTTCCAGTGCTCCGTCACCCTCCGAGGGAAGAAGTTCTTCCTCATGTTCAGCTGGAAGTTCCTCTGCTTCCGTTTGTGCCCATTGCCCCTTGTCCTGTCACTGGGCACCACTGAAAAGATTCTGGCCCCGTCCTCCTGACCCCCACCCTGCAGATTTTTAAAAGCATTTAGAAGATCCCTTCTCAGCCTTCTCTTCTTCAGGCTGAACAAGCCCAGCTCCTTCAGCCTCTCCTCGTAGGAGAGATGCTCCAGTCCCCTCACCATCCTCATCACCCTCCGCTGGACTCTCTCCACTAGTTCTTCATCTTTCTTGAACTGGGGAGCCCAGAACTGGATGCAGGACTCCAGATGTGGCCTCGCTAGGGCAGAGTGGAGGGGAAGGAGAACCTCCCTCGACCTGCTGGCCACACTTCTCTTGATGCACCCCAGGATACCATTGGTCTTCTTGGCAAAGAGGGCACACTGCTGGCTCATGGTCAACTTGTCGTCCACCACCACTCCCAGTCCCTCTCCGCAGAGCTGCTCTCCAGCAGGTCCACCCCAAGCTTGTACTGGTGCATGGGGTTATTCCTCCCCAGGTGCAGGACCCTACACTTGCCATTGTTCCACCCCTTTGTTCATTTTTGTGGCCTCCTCTGGCCCCGCTCCAACAGGTCCAGGTCTTTCCTGGGCTGAGGGCTTCAGAGATGGATGCAGGACTCCAGGTGGGGTCTCACCAGAGTGGAGCAGAGGGGCAGAATCTCCTGCCTCAGCCTCCTGGCCACGCTGCTGGGGATGTAGCCCACGATACAGTTGACTTTCTAGGCTGTGAGCACATGTTGTTGGGTCATGTTGATCTTCTTGTCAACCAGCACCCCCAAGTCCTTCTCCTCAGGGCTACTCTCAATCCATTCTCCTCCTAGTCTGTATTTATGCTTGGATTGCCCTGAACCATGTGCAGGACCTTGCACTTGGCCTTGTTCTACTTCATGAGGTTCATACAGGCCCAAGGTCCCTCTGGATGGCATTCCTTCCCACCAGCATGTTGACCTCACTACACAGCCTGGTGTCATCAGCAAACTTGCTGAGGGTGCGCTCAATCCCACTGTCCATGTTGACAACAAAGATGTTAAAAAGCGCCAGCCCCCAGTAACGACCCCTGAGGAACACCACTCCTCACTGGTCTCCACTTGGACATCAAGCCATTAACTGCAACTCTTTGAGTGCGACCATCCAGCCAATTCCTTTTCCACCGAGTGGTCCATCGGTCAAATCCATGTCCTTCCAATTTAGAGACAAGGATGTTATGTGGGACAGTGTCAAATGTTTTGCACAAGTCCAGGTAGATGATGTCAGTTGCTTTTCCCTTATCCATCAGCACAGCAACCCCATTGTAGAAGGCCACCAAATCTGTCAAGCATTAACTTTCTTGAGTTTATGGCTCCCTAGTTGGCAGTCCTGTGTATGCTGCTAGTAGCACTTTCTAAAAGGGAACGCAGCTCCTCCTGGAACTTTGCCCAGATTTAGAGCCAACGGTAATGGGGGAATCCTCTCTACCTGGCACATCTTGCTGCCATCCCCTTTGGTATCCGTCATCATCTGTGTCTATACGTAGTGTAAAAGGGGGTGTAGGGTGGTTGGGTGCCACAGAGTGTAGGATAGTTAGGTGCCACAGAGCATAGTTCCCATAGAGTGCAGGGTGAATGGGTCCCACAGAGTGCAGGGTGGTTGGCTCCCACAGAGCGTAGGGTGAATGGGTCCCACAGAGTGCAGGGTGGTTGAGTCGCATAGAGTGTAGGGTGGATGGGTCCCACAGAGTGCAGGGTGGTTGAGTCGCATAGAGTGTAGGGTGGATGAGTCCTACAGAGTGCAGGGTGAATGGGTACCACAGAGCGTAGGGTGAATGGGTCCCACAGAGTGTAGGGTGGTTGAGTCGCATAGAGTGTAGGGTGGATGGGTACTACAGAGTGCAGGGTGAATGGGTACCACAGAGTGTAGGTACCCATTGGATGAGTCCCACAGATTGTAGAGTGGTTGGGTCCCGTGGAGTGGTAAGTAAAACTTTCACCTTTCAAAGCAGTTAATGCTTCATGATTTTTCTGTTCTCAGTTCCATACTGTGGTTTTCTGCTTTTCTGTTTTCTCATTCTTTTATTTCTTCTTCTTTTTCTGTTCTTCTTTTCTTCTTGTTCTGTGCTGGAGGCACAGTTTTCCATCTTCCTATCCATCAGATACCTAAAAATGTAACCTCTTGACTTGGTCCTTGCCATGTTGAATCAGTAATGTCAACGTTTAATTCCTGTAAATGCTGGACAATAGCATTCATACTTTGGCAAACCGTTTCCTCATCTGGTCCCCTGATCAGAATACCATCTATGTATCGTAAAATTGTCACTTCGGGTGGAGGGTGATTGATCCTACCTTTTTAACTAACACAGCATGAGCAACGGGTAGGCTATTAATCACCTTGCGGGAGGCCATTAAAGGTGTACTGTATTCCACCCCCAGTTTAGCTCAAGTATTGGGATGGTAAAGAATCAGTCTTTTACATCTCACACATATTTAGAGCATTCATTTATTGCGTTTATTTTATCTACCGTGCTAGGAACAGCAGGTATTGGAGAGTTGGTGACTTTAAAGCCCTGTAGCCATGTGCCGTGTCCCATCTGTTTTTTTACAGGCCGTACGGGGCTGTTCTGTGATGAAGGTGAGTTTATTTGCCCCTACAACACCCAAATTATTGCTCTAATTGCTTGATTAATTCCATCACAGGTTTTGTGGCAGGGGCAGTTTATTAGTTTACTCCCAGGCAAGAAGGCTGTACGAAATATGGATATACATCCACTATCACAAACGATAAACCCTGCTGTAACTGTGTGTTGTGCCATAAGGCTCGAGTTAATGATCAGACAAAGCCACCACGATCAGCAGGACATGGAGGAACGAAGCATAAAAATCGACGTGGAAAAGGAGTTGGCGAGCACGGCCAACAATGCTCGTCGTCCCATTGCATCCCGGGCACCGCGTGAGGCCGGCCATTAAACCCGGGATCGGGGGAAACGGAACTTAAACCCAGGATCAGAGGAAGTGGAACTTAAACCCAGACCTGCGAATCGCCGCGCTGCAAACTGTTAAGCTGAGATTTTTAAAACAAACAAAAAAACAACAGCATACGTGATCCCATTGCTCTAAAAAAGAAAAAAAGAAAACAAGAAAAAATAAAAATTAAAAAAGAAAAATAAAAAATAAAAAGACAAAGAGAAAAGAGAAAAACAGAAAAAAGAAAACATCAAAAAAGAGAAAAAATAAAAAAGAAAAAGAGAAAAAAGAAAAAAGAAAAAGACAAAGAGAAAAGACAAAAAGAGAAAAAAGAAAAAAGAAAAAGAGAAAAAGAAAAAAAAACAGACAAAGAGAAAAAATAAAAAAGAAAAAAGACAAAAAGAAAAACGAAAAAAGAAAAATAGAACAAAAGAAAAAAGAAAAAAAGAAAAAAAAAGAAAAAAGAGAAAAGAGAAAAAAGAAAAAAGAAAAGAAAAAAGAAAAACGAAAAAAGAAAAGGAGAAAAAAAGACAAAGAAAAAAGACAAAAAGAAAACAGAAAGAAAAAAAACAAAAAAAAAGAAAAGGAGAAAAAAGAAAAAAAGACAAAAAGGAAAAAGAAAAAAGAAAAAGATGAAAAAAGAAATACAAAAAAGAAAAAGACAAAGAGAAAAAAGAAAAAAGACAAAAAAGAAAAACAGAAACAAAGAAAAAAGGAAAAAGCAAGAAGCGCTGTTTTCGCGAGGACGAGGCCTCGCCGGCCGTTACCCCACACAACGATCGTTTCGGAGCCGTTACTCGACCGTTCTCCCTCCGTCCCCCCCCGCGACCCCGCCGCACACCGGCAGAGCCGCGCACGCCCGTCAATAAATGGCTGTACAGCTGGGGGGGGGCGATGAAGGTTGGCGCCCACCCCCGGGAGGGGGGTGCGGGAGGATGACGTCAGGGCTCCAATGACCGCGATCTGCACCCACCTTCCCGCTGACGTCACCCCTCCTCCCCTGCGCGTGCGCAGTGCGGTGTCCGTCCCCCCCGTCCCGTCCCCCCCCCCCCCCCCCGGGCGCGGCGCGGAGGATGCGGGGCCGCAGGTGCGTGCGGGGATGGGGGAGGATGCGGGGTGCTGGGGGGGGGGGAGCGCGTGCAGTGAGGGGTGCGCGGGGGAGGGTGCGGGGTGCGGAGGGGGTGCGGTGCGCGCGGCGAAGGGCGCAAGGGGCGTTGGCGGGGGGGATGGGGGGGGGATGTCGGGGTGCGGACCGGGGTCTGCGCGGAGGTGCGGGCGCGTGCACGGGGGGGTGGGGGTGGGGGGGTGCATCGTGGGCGGGGGGGAGGGAGGATTTTTGGGGGGTGCAGCACGGAGGGGCGTGGGGGTACCCGTATGGGGGGGGGGATGCTGCGCATCAGCATCCCTGCAGGGGCGGGGCATTGTGGCATGCGTGCGCGCTGCGGGGGGGGGGGGGGGGAAGGTGCTTTGGGGGCGTTTGGGGGTGTTCGGGGTGGGGGGGTGCATGCGCAGAGCGGGGAGCTCGAGTTTGGGGGTGCCCGGGGCGGTGGGGGGGGGGGGGCTGCACATGCATGACGATGCGCGCATCCACAGGGGCACACGCGTGTGGAGCCGCGCGCGCGCGCCTGCCTCCGCCTGCGCGCCCGCGTCTGCACGCCCCGCGCTGCGCAGCCCCAGGCTGGCCTGGTTTTGCCCCAAAATGCTGCGGCGCCTTTCTGCTCCCCTCCTCCCTGGGGCTGGGCGAGCCGGTCGTGGAACTGGGCTACCGTTGGCTTACTACAAGGTTACTATTTGCTTCCTGTGAGGCTACTGCTGAGATACTACTGGGATACTCCCAGTAGCCTGGTGAGGGAGAAGTGAGATGCTGTCAAGACACAGCTGAGATACTCCCAGGATACTACTGGGATGCTACTAAGATGCTATCAGGAGTATACTAAAATGCTGTCAATATACTCTGCAGACAGCACTAAGGCACTGAGATACTGACAGGATACTATGTGGATGCTACTGGGATACTGCAAGAATGCTGCTGAGGTACTACCTGGGCACTACCAGGATGCTATCAGGATACTACTAAGATAATTCTAGCATCTTTCCAGGGTTGGTACTGAGATACCATCATGAAGGTGCCACTGAGGCGGTGCTGACACACCATCAGGGTACTCGCAGGATACTACAGCAGGTGCGGTTGCTTGCAGCATAGCGACGTGGCACTAAGATAATACCTGGGTATTATATTGCACTACCAAGATACTATCAGGACACTAGTAAGATGATAGCTATATATACCGTTACAAGACTATGAGAATCCTATCAGGACACTGCTCATATACTACTGCGATACTATCAGGGCGGTGTTCAGATGTAACTAGGATGCTGTTGGTATGCTCCTGACATAGTATGAGGATACTCCTACCTGTGCCAGTACAACATCATGTGGCATTGCTGGCCTATCCAATGGCTGCTACTAGAATACTCTCACTGTAGCACAAAGGTACTAAGATGTTATCAGGATACTGCCTGGATACTCCAAAGATACCGCTGAGATGCTTTCACAAGACTGTCAAGGCACTAGTAAGATACTACCAGGCCATTACTTGGATACTACTAAGATAGCATCAGGGTACTACTGTGGTAATATCAGGATATTATCACAGCACTGCTGAGGTGCTGTAAGGACAGTACTCATTTCTTAGTAGGATGCTAGTAGCATATCAGTGGGATACTTCTGAGATACTACAAGGGCACGAGAAAAGATAGTTGTAAGATACTTCTGGGATACTATCAGGGCAACACCTTAACTTTTGGAATACTGTCAGCATATTGCTGATACTACTATGATACTTTCAGGACACTATTAAGTCATATAGTATAAGGATACTACCAAGATACTACTACTTCAGTAAAAAAGGTCATGCTATGATACTTTTTATTTACTATCGGGGTAGCACTAAGATACTTTGGGGCCAGTATCAACACTGTGTTGCTACTAATAAAGCACTACTCCTGGCTGTGAATAGCCCTGGCAGTAGGGTTTCAGCCAGCACGGCGGCAGCAAAGGGAACGGGGAGCCCTGGTCTTGTAACTTGTGAGTAGCGCGGTGCCTCACGGGCACCCTCTCCCCGCAGCTAAGGCGGCGTGTCGGCGTTGAGGAGGATGGAGGCGCCCCTGGTGAGCCTGGAGGAGGAATTCGAGGAAGGGCCCGGGGATGATGGGGGGACCCCGCAACGCCTGGCGGACCCGGCGCTGGCCGAGCTGGAGAGCTTCTCGGCCGAGATGATGAGCTTCAAGTCGATGGAGGACCTCGTGCAGGAGTTTGACGAGAAGCTCACTGTCTGCTTCCGCAACTACGATGCTGCCACCGAGGGTCTGGCCCCCGTGCGGGGGCATCTCCAGGTGCAGGAGGAGGAGGAGCGGCTCCAGGATGAGGAGTGAGTAAGGCCTCCCTACTCCTGGGCACCTGCAAAACCCACCTCCCCCGGTGCAAACCGGCTCCCTGCATCGCAGCGTCGTCATGCAACGCATCAAAGTAGTGATGTAGTAACCTGTGAGTAAGCCCCCTCACAGCCTGCGTGCCTCTTTGCACCCTCGCGAGACTTCTCTTGACCAGCTCCCCACGTTGCGGCATGGTCATGTACCGTTGTCACGAATAGCGCTGTAGTATCCTATGAGTAAGGGCTCCCTCGGCATCTGTATGCCACCTTGCACGCTAGCGAGGTACACCCTACATGCAGCTTGGCCCCCTGCATCGCGGCATAGTCATGCAGCAGTTTGGAGTAGCTGTGTAGTATCCTATGAGTAGGCCACCCTTGGGCCTGCATGCCTCCTTTGCATGGTCATGAGATACACCCCCTCCCACAACATGCAGACTGGCCTGCCCCATGACAGCGTGGTTGCACATCAGAGTAGCAGTATAGTATCTGATGAGTAGCATCCCTCGGGGGTCTATTACACCTCCTTGCATGCTCGCAAGATCTCCACCACGTGCAGACCAGCCCCTTGCGTTGTGGCATGACCGTGCAATGCCTTGGAGTAGCTGTGTAGGATCTTTGGAATAGCCATGTAGCATCCATAGAGTAGCTGTGTAGGATCTTTGGAGTAGCTGTGTAGCTTCCGTAGAGTGGTTGTGTAGGGTCCTCGGAGTAGCTGTGTAGCATCTGTGGAGTAGCTGTGTAGCATCCTATGAGGATGCCCCGTGTCACATTGCAGGGGGTCACGGCAGGCTGAGTCTGTGGGAGGAGACCCCCCAGGGGTGGGTGAGTGTAAACCTCGAGTAAGGTGTGAGTGGAGCTTCGCCTCCTGCTTGCAACACCTGCAAGCTCTCCACCAAGGCAGGGCAAAATCCCCCCAACCCTGGCCCGTTTGACCGAAAATACAGTGGCGTTTGCAATAAAATCGGAATTTTCATTAAAAACCTTGGTTTTTACAGAAAAAATGCTGGGTTTTGGCCAAATTGGTGTCTTTTTTTTCCCAGCAGTGTTTATCCATGGACGCCTTTCCAATGGATTTTTTGTGCAATTAATTGGGATTATTCCCCGGGTGGCAATCCCAAAGCTTCGTTTTTCACCGAAAGCGGTGGTTTTCAACCCAGAAGCCCCCAGATATGTTCATTTTGTTGTTTTTTGGGTTTTTTTTTACTCCAGAGCCCGGTTGCTGTTTGGAATTGGCCGAATTGCTGTTTTTTTGGAGAAAAAAGCGTGTTGGCTGGGTGCCGGCAGCGCCGCGCTGTCGCCGCTTTGCGTCGCGCGGCGTCATCTTTTTGGGTCGCTTTGGGCAAAACAAGGCTTTTTATTTTTCGGCGCCGTGAATGAGCCCTGTGTGCACGGGCGGGGGAGGGGCTGGGGTCCGAAAGGCGCTGGGTTCCCCGAATTATTAACGAGTTCTGACCGTGATTAACCCAGAAATCTGCTGCCTGCCTGACCCCGCGGGGTGCCGGCGCTTCAAGAGCGGGACGGGGGGGGGAAAGGCAAATTTGGGGGGATAATCACTTTTTTTTTTCCGTATTTGCAGCGGTTTTGTTAAAAATAGGACTAAAAATCGGAATTTCCCCTCATTCCTCCTTTTTTCTTGCACTTTCTCGGTTTTCCCCATTTTGCCTTTTCCCCACCTTTTTTTGCTTTTTCCCCTTTTTTCCTTTTTCCTCCTTCCTCTGTTCCCCCTTTTCCCATCTTTCCCTTGCTCCCCCTTTTCCTTTCCTGCTTTTCCCCCTTTTTTCTGCTTTTCCCTCATTTTTTATTCCATTTCCTCTCTTCCATCCCGTTTTCCCTTTCCCCACTTTTCCCCATTTCCCTCCTTTTTTCCCTTTTCCTTCTTTTTCTCCCTTTTCACCCCTTTTTCTCATTTTTTAAATTTTTCCCCCTTTTCCCTGTTTCCCTCCCTTTTTTCCCGTTTTTCCTATTTTTCCCTTCCCCCTTTCCCCCCTTTTCCCTTTTTTCACTTTTATCCCATTTTTTCCCATTTTCTCCCTTTTTTCCCTTTTTTCCCTTTTTTCCTTTTTTCTCTTTTTTCCCTTATTTTCCCCTTTTCTCCCTTTTCTCCCTTTCCCCCTTCCCCCCTTTTTTCCCTTTTTTCCCTTTTTTCACATTTTTACCTTTTTTCCCTTCTTTTCCCCTTTTCTTCCTTTTTCCACTTTTCCCCATTTTCCCCGTTTTCCTCTTTTCTCTCCTTTCCCTCTTTTTTCCCCCTTTTCCCCCGTTTTTTCCTTTCCCTCATTTTGCCCCCTTTTTTTGGCCTTTTTTAACCTTTTTCACATTTTTTCCCTTTTCCCCCCCATTCCCCCTTTTCTCCCCCTTTTTACTCCTGTTCCCTCTCCCTTCCCCCACGCGCCTTTTTTTGGGCGGAATCGGGCAAAATTGGTCCAGTCCTGCAGGGGAGAATCCGGCACCACTAGTAGTGGGGGGGGGGGAGTTAGGGGGGTGCGGGGCAGTTTTGGGGTGTTCTGATGCATTTTGGAGTGTCAGGGCTGTGGTTTGGGGTGGTTCCCCCAAAAAAATATCCAGTTTTGGGGTATTTTGGGGCAGTTTGGGGTTGTTTCGAGGGATTTGGGGGCAGCATTTTGGGGAGGTTTTGGGGGGGGTCTCATGGTGTCACAGCCATGGTGTCACAGCCAGTTTTTGGGGTGTTTCTGAGTGTTTTGGGGAGTATTTCAGAGCAATATTTTGGAGTGTTCCAGAGCGATATTTTGGGGCATTTCAGGGTAAATTTGGGACATTTCAGGGCAAATTTGGGGCGTTTCAGGGCAATTTTGGGGTGTCTCAGGACTGTTTGAAGGTGACAGTTCTCGGGGTTACAGGGCAGCGTTTTGCGGTGCCGCGACGGCGTTTTGGGGCATTTCGGCACGTTCCAGGGCAGCATATTTGGGGGGAGTTGAGGCGTTTTGGGCATCGCGGCTTTTTGAGGCGTTTTAGGGTGTTTCTGGGCGATGTTCCGGGACGGCATTTTGGGGTCTTTCCCAGTGGCATTTTGGGGTGTCAGGGCAATATTTGGGAGCTTTTTGAGGCAGCATTTTGGGGCATTTTGGAGCATTTTGTGCGGTGTTTCAGAAAAGCTTTTTAGGGTATTTTTGGGTGTGGCATTTTGGGATGTTTTGGGGCACATCAGGGTATTTGGGGGGGGGTTTGGGGCGTTGGGGGTGGTTTGGGGTATTTCAGGGTGGCATTTTGGAGTATTGAGGTGTTTGGGGGCATTTTGGGGGGCTTCAAGGTGGCATTTGGGGGCATTTTGGGGCATTTCAGGGCATTTTGGAGCTTTGGGACGTTTGGAGGCCTTCTGGAGTGTTTCAGAAGGAGATTTTGAGACATTTTTGGTTGTCCCGGACAGTGTTTTGGGGTGTTTTAGGGCCTGTTGAAGGGTGTTGGGGCTTGGGGTGGTGTTTGAGTATGGCATTTTGGGGTGTTTCTGGCTTTGGGGGCATTTCAGGGTGTTTTGGGGCGTTTCAGGCCATCACGGTGATGTTTTGGGGTAGCCTTTTGGGGCATTTCAGGGTGGTCTTTGGGGGAATCTGGGGACATTTTGGGACATTGCCGTAGCCTTTTTGGGGGTATTTTGGTGGCAATGTCTGGGGGCGTCTCAAGTGCCGGAACAGCATTTTGGGGCACTTTGGGGTATTTCAGGGCAGTATTTCGTGATGGTATTTTGGGAAGCTTTGGGGTCTTCTAGGGCAGCATTTAGGGGTCTTCTAGGGCAGCATGCAGTGTGTTTTGGGATATTTCAGGCATCTCAGTGGTTTTGGATTTTTGGGGTGTTCTGGGGCTGCGTTTTGGGGTATTTTGAGGCATTTTGGAGTGCTGCTTTGGGACAGCTTTCTGGGAGGCAAGATTTGGGGATCACCACTCACCGCCCACCTCCCCGCAGGGTCTGGGACGCTCTCACCGATGGCTTCACCCCCCAGGGCTCCCCCCGGCCCTGGCTGCTCCCTGGGGCGGAGGCCCCCGACGGCACCGACCCCCAGGTACGGCTGTGGCCCTCCCCCTTGGCTCCCCCAAATCCCCTCTCCCCGCATGACCCCCTGGTGATGCTTGACAGCTGTCAATCAGCCCCAAGGCTCAGCGACCATCAGAGCACTGCAGACTATCCAAAAATCATTTTTTTGGGGTGCTGCGGCAGCAACGCAGCGGATGTTCACATTTTAGGCTGAAATCACGTTAAAACGGGCGAGATCATGTGTTTGGTTTGGCAATCTGGTCTTTGATGGTTTGCCTCCAAGCCAAGGGTGAGGTGATGTATTTTTTGGGGTAGAAAATAGTGTTTTCTTCGTTGTAATGAGTTCCTGCTGTGGATAGCTGCGTTTGGGATCGTGGGAGGGCTGCAAAGATGCCCTGAAATCCGCTGAATTTAACCTGTTTGGATGTTGCACAACCTGGGGCTGAAAGGGGAGGAGAAGGTTCATTTCTTGGGCTCTTTTCTGCTAAGAGCATGAAACAGACTGTGAAAGGTGGTAAAAAAGACGATGCCTCCCTGTTCAACATCTTCATCCATCACCTCCCCACCCAGCGTTTCCTTCTGACATCTCCCCATCTAATGTCCCCGTCCAATATCTCCATCTGACCTCTTCCCCATTCAGCTTCACCATCCATCATCTCCCCATCCAATGTCCCCAGTATCTCTATCAAGCATCTCCAGCACCTTCCCATCCAATGTCACCGTCCAAGATACTAAAACATCTCTCCATCCAATGTCTTCATCCAACATTGCCATCCGATGTACCTGTACTTCTCCCTGTCCAGCTTCCCAATCCAGTGTCTCCATCCAACAACTGTCCATCCAGTGTCTCCCCTTCCAACATCTCTATCCGTCTCCTTGCAACACCTCCCCATCCAATGCTTCCATGTCTATCATCTCCTGCAATATCTCCAGCATCCCTATGCAGTGTCCCTGTGCAAAGTCCCTATCCAAAGTCCCATCCGACATCCCTGTGCAACATCTCCCCGTCCAACATCTCCATCCACCTCTGTCCAGTGTCCCAGCCCAACATCCTTCCATACAATGTTCCCACCCAATGTCTGCATCCAGCATCCCCATCCAACATCTTCATCCACCTCTATCCATTGTCCCAGCCCAACATCATTCCATCCAATGTTCCCACCCAATGTCTCCATCCAACATCTCCATCTCTATCCAGTGTCCCAGCCCAGTATCCTTCCATCCAGTGTTCCCACCCAATGTCTCCATCCAGCATCCCCGTTTAACATCTCCATCCAATGCCCTCATCCAACGTCTCCCCATCCAATGTCTCCCCATCCAATGTCCCCACCTGATGTCTCCCCATGGAATCCCCCACCATGCAGCATGTCCCCCTGAGCTGTGGTTCCCTGGTGGCTCTCCCTGTGCCAGGGCCAGGGCCATGCCTGTGTCCATGCTGGGGCCATGCCTGTGCCGGGCCATGCCTGCGGTGCCACCAAGGCCGCCCAGCCTGTGTCTCCTGCAGCTCTGCGAGAAGGAGGAGGAGGAGGAGCTCACTGAGAGGAGTGAGCAAGACTCGGGCATCAACGAGGAGCCGCTGCTGACTGCTGAGCAGGTACCCCTGGCCCCTGTGGGCACCTGGACACCTGCGTGTCCCCAGAAGCCAGGCTTTAGCCCCCCAGCGTGGCCTCAGCCCACCCCAGCCCCATGGCCACATGCTGACAGTGCCGAAAAAACCCAAATCCCATCATCCTGGAATGCGGGACACAGGGTGTGGGGTGCAGATTTGGATGTAGATGGAGGTGCAGGTGGTGGGTGCCGACATGGGATTCTGGGTGCAGATGGGAACGTGGGGTGTGGGTGCTGGGTGCAGATGAGTGGCACCGGGTGAAGGATGAAAATGTGGCGGGCAGAGGCGGGGTGCAGGTGCCAGGTGCAGGGTGTGGGATGCTGGGTAAAGGGTGCAGGTGCGGGTGGAGGGTGCAGGATGGAGGGAGCAGGATGCAGATGGAGGACAAAGGGGAGGATGGAGGATGTGGGATGGAGGGAGCAGGTACAGATGGAGGACAAAGGGGAGGATGGAGGATGTGGGATGGAGGGAGCAGGTACAGATGGAGGACAAAGGGGAGGATGGATGATGTGGGATGGAGGGTCCGGAATGCCGGTACAGATGGAGGATGAAGGGGAGGATGGAATATGCAGGGTCCAGGATGCTGGTAGATGGAGGATGGAGGATGTGGGATGCCGGTACTGGTGGAGGATGTAGGGGAGGATGCGGGATGCAGGGTCCAGGATGCTGGTATGGATGGAGGATGAAGGAAAGGATGGAGGATGCAGGGTCACAGAATCACAGAATGGTAGGGGTTGGAAGGGACCTCTGTGGATCACCCAGCCCAACCCCCCTGCCGAAGCAGGGTCACCTACAGCAGGCTGCAGAGGACCTTGTCCAGGCGGGTCTTGAATATCTTCAGAGAAGGAGACTCCACAACCTCCCTGGGCAGCCTGGGCCAGGGCTCTGTAACCCTCAGAGGGAAGAAGTTCTTCCTCATGTTCAGGTGGAACTTCCTGCGTTTCAGTTTATGCCCGTTGCCCCTTGTCCTGTCACTGGGCACCACTGGAAAGAGTCTGGCCCCGTCCTCCTGACACCCACCCTGCAGATATTTAGAGGCATTTCTAAGGTCCCCTCTCAGCCTTCTCTTCTCCAGGCTGAACAAGCCCAGCTCCCTCAGCCTCTCCTCGTAGGAGAGATGCTCCAGTCCCCTCCTCATCCTCGTAGCCCTCTGCTGGACTCTCTCCAGTAGCTCCTCATCTTTCTTGAACTGGGGAGCCCAGAAGTGGACACAGTACTCCAGATGGGGTCTCACCAGGGCAGTGTAGAGGGGGAGGAGGACCTCCCTCATCCTGCTGCCCACACTATTCTTGATGCACCCCAGGATCCCATTGGCTTTCTTGGCAGCCAGGGCACGCTGCTGCTGGCTCATGGTCACCCTGTCGTCCACCAGGACACCCAGGTCCCTCTCCACAGAGGGTCCAAGATGCCAGTACAGATGGAGGATGAAGGGAGGGATGGAGGATGCAGGATTCAGGGTCCGGGATGCAGGTACAGATGGAGGACAGAGGGAAGGATGGAGGATGCGGGATGCAGGGTCTGGAATGCCGGGTCCGGGATGCCAGTACAGATGGAGGATGTAGGGGAGGATGGAGGATGTGGGATGCTGGTACAGATGAAGGACGAAAGGGAGGATATGGAAGATGTGGGATGCAGGGTCTGGAATGCCGGGTCTGGGATGCCGGTACAGATGGAGGATGAAGGGGAGGATGCAGGATGCGGGATGCAGGGTCCGGGATGCCGGAACAGATGAAGGATAAAAGGGGGGATGGAGGATGCGGGATGCCAGCACAGATGGAGGACAAAGGGGACGATGGAGGACGCGGGAAGCAGGGTCTGGGATGCCAGTACAGACAGAGGATGGAGGGAGCAGGTTTCAGACGCGGGTGCAGGACAGGGACGCAGGGTGCTGTGGGCCGCAGGGTGTAGAGGCGAGGTGCGGGTAGGATGCCGGTGGAAATGGAGGACACCCATTCCCTGCAGGTCATCGAGGAGCTGGAGGAGCTGATGCAGAGTTCACCCGACCCCGAGGCCGACCCTGAGGGTGATGAGGACGAGGAGGAGGAGGAGGAGGAGGAGGAGGAGGAAGAGGAGGAAACTGAGGCCGACGCTGAAGGCGGTGGCGGGGGCACGGAGCCCATCCTTCTGCGTGAGCTGCGTGTGTTCTCCCCTGCCTTCAACAACAACTGCTCCCACGAAGGTACGGCCGGCAGAACCCGGGCCAGTCACTTTTCAGGGACGATTCCAACCAGCTGGGACAACTGAAGCTCTCCAGGCTGCAGGGCTGGCTTGCTCCGGGCTTTGGCCGGGAGAGGGCTCTTGGCAAGAGGTGAAGCCGGTGGGGATCCTGCTTTGAGCCTTGCGCCCGGGGTTTTGCCGAGAGCGCCGTGCAACCGGGACGTGCGTTCGGTTGGGCGGCACGGTGCGCCTGGACGATCGCCCCAGGCGTCTTGCTCCTTGCTCCGCGCGCTCCCGGGCAACTCCGTAATCGCGTGATGTATTTATTTATCGGGGGTCTGGTGGGTGCCCCGTGCGTCTCGTTACATCAGCTGGCGCATCTGAAGGGCTCCGGCGTGCAGTTCACCGTCGCGTTGGTCGCCCCGGGAGTTCCCCGCGGAGTGCGCGCCACGCGCGTCGCGAATTGCACGGGCGCGTCCACGCCTTCCCCCCCGGGCACGCCAATAATTGCGTTGTGCGTGTCACTAATTGCACTGGGCGGGTCGCTAATTGCGTCGAGCGTTTCGCTCCTGCGCTGCGCGTTTTCGCCGAGCGTTCCTGGTGTGTCGCTGATTACATCAGGCGTTTAATTGCTGGGCGGTGCACTTACTGCACTGGGCATTGACACCAAACTGGGAGCAGTGGTGGACACACCGGCAGGCTGTGCTGCCATGCAGCGTGACCTGGACAGGCTGGAGAGTTGGGCAGAGAGGAACCTGATGAGGTTCAACAAGGGCAAGGGCAGGGTCCTGCCCCTGGGCAGGAACAACCCCAGGCACCAGTACAGGCTGGGGCGGACCTGCTGGGGAGCAGCTCTGCGGAGAGGGACTGGGAGTGCTGGGGGATGACAGGGTGACCATGAGCCAGCAGCGTGCCCTGGGTGCCAAGAAAGCTAATGGGATCCTGGGGTGCATCAAGAAGAGTGTGGCCAGCAGGACGAGGGAGGTTCTCCTTCCCCTCTACACTGCCCTGGTGAGGCCCCATCTGGAGTCCTGTGTCCAGTTCTGGGCTCCCCAGTTCAAGAAAGATGAGGAGCTGCTGGAGAGAGTCCAGCAGAGCGCTACGAGGATGAGGAGGGGACTGGAGCATCTCTCCTACGAGGAGAGGCTGAGGGAGCTGGGCTTGTTCAGCCTGGAGAAGAGAAGGCTGAGAGGGGACCTTAGAAATGCCCACAAATATCTTAAGGGTCAGTGTAGGGAGGACGGGGCCAGACTCTTTCCAGTGGTGCCCAGCAACAGGACAAGGGGCAACGGGCACAAATGGAAGCAGAGGAAGTTCCGTCTGAACAGGAGGAAGAACTTCTTCCTTCTGAGGGAGACAGAGCACTGGAACAGGCTGTCCAGGGAGGCTGTGGAGTCTCCTTCTCTGGAGATATTCCAGACCCGCCTGGACGCGGTGCTGTGCAGCCTGCTCTGGGTGACCCTGCTTGGGCAGGGGGTTGGGCTGGGTGACCCACAGAGGTCCCTGCCAACCCCTACTATTCTGTGATTCTGTGATTCTGTGGTTGCATTTACTGCAGTGAGCTTTCCACTTATTGAAACAGGCGTTGCACTAATGGCACGGGGCATTGCACTTAGCTGCACTGGGCATTTCACTTGCTGCACGGTGCGTTTCACTTATTGCACCGGGCATCACGTGTCTGGCCCTGCACGTTGCACTTCTTGCACCGAGCATTGCATTTATTGCACCAGGCATTGCACCTATCGCAACAGGCATTGCACTAGTTGCATCGGGCACTGGGCATTGCACTTACTGCACGAGACATTGCACTTCCTGCAGTGGGCCTTGCACTAATTGCACCAAGCATTTGACTTTATTGCACTGGGCATTGCACTTAGTGCACTGGGCATTGCATTTATTGCGCTGCCTGCTGCACTTACTGCAGCGAGCATTGAATTTATCGCAACAGGCATTGCACTAATCACAGAATCCCAGCATGGCAGGGGTTGGTAGGACCTCTGTGGGTCACCCAGCCCAACCCCCTGCCCAAGCAGGGTCACCCAGAGCAGGCTGCACAGGACCTTGTCCAGGCAGGTCTGGAATATCTCCAGAGAAGGAGACTCCACCGCCTCCCTGGGCAGCCTGGGCCAGGGCTCCATCACCCTCAGAGGGAAGAAGTTCTTCCTCGGGTTCAACTGGAGCTTCCTCTGCTTCAGTTTGTGCCCGTTGCCCCTTGTCCTGTCGCTGGGCACCCCTGAAAAGAGTCTGGCCCTGTCCTCCTGACCCCCACCCTGCAGATATTTGTAGGCATTTCTAAGGTCCCCTCTCAGCCTTCTCTTCTCCAGGCTGAACAAGCCCAGCTCCCTCAGCCTCTCCTCATAAGAGAGATGCTCCAGCCCCTCCTCATCCTCGTAGCCCTCCACTGGACTCTCTCCAGTAGCTCCTCATCTTTCTTGAAGTGGGGAACCCAGCACTGGACACAGGGCTCCAGATGGGGCCTCACTAGGGCAGTGTAGAGGTCCAACCCCCTGCCCAAGCAGGGTCACCCAGAGCAGGCTGCACAGCACCGCGTCCAGGTGGGGCTGGAATATCTCCAGAGAAGGAGACTCCACAGCCTCTCTGGGCAGCCTGGGCCAGGGCTCCGTCACCATCAGAGGGAAGAAGTTCTTCCTCATGTTTGGGCATTGCACTTACTGCACCGGGCGTTTAATTTATTGCACCGGGCATCGGACGGGCGTCTCTAACGGCGATGCCCGTCAGCAGGGCTGGGGCGGCTGTCGGCGCAGGAGCTGTCGGCGGCTGCGGGGCGCGCGGAGGCGGCGAGCCGGGCGCTGTCGGCAGAGCTGGTGGCACAGTTGGCGCGGCGGGACGAGCTGGCCTTCGAGAAGGAGGTGAAGACGGCGTTCATCGGGGCGCTGCTGGCGGTGCAGGGGGAGCAGCGGGAGCAGCGGGAGGCCGCCCGGCGCCGGCGTCGCGACAAGGGGCTGAGCCTGCAAGGGGGGCGTCCCGAGCGCGGGAACCAGATGCCGCGGAAGGTGGGGGACCCCGCGGCCGCGTGGACTGCGGTGGGGGGACCTGGGAAGCGGGAGGGGAGGTGGGACTGGGGCTATGGGACAGGGAAGAGGGACGTGGAACAGGGACGCGGGGCGAGGGGATGTGGGGTGCGGGGACATGGGATGGGGTTGTGGGGATGGGATGGGTGATGGTGGGGCAGAGGGACATGGGATGGGGATGTGGGGATGGGATGGGTGATGGTGGGGCAGAGGGACATGGGATGGGGATGTGGGGATGGGATGGGTGATGGTGGGGCAGAGGGACAGGGGATGGGGATGTGGGGATGGGATGGGTGATGGTGGGGCAGAGGGACATGGGATGGGGATGTGGGGATGGGATGGGTGATGGTGGGGCAGAGGGACAGGGGATGGGGATGTGGGGATGGGATGGGTGATGGTGGGGCAGAGGGACAGGGGATGGGGATGTGGGGATGGGATGGGTGATGGTGGGGCAGAGGGACATGGGATGGGGATGTGGGGATGGGATGGGTGATGGTGGGGCAGAGGGACATGGGGTGGGGATGTGGGGATGGGATGGGTGATGGTGGGGCAGAGGGACAGGGGATGGGGATGTGGGGATGGGATGGGTGATGGTGGGGCAGAGGGACATGGGATGGGGATGTGGGGATGGGATGGGTGATGGTGGGGCAGAGGGACATGGGGTGGGGATGTGGGGATGGGATGGGTGATGGTGGGGCAGAGAGACAGGGGATGGGGATGTGGGGATGGGATGGGTGATGGTGGGGCAGAGGGACATGGGGTGGGGATGTGGGGATGGGATGGGTGATGGTGGGGCAGAGGGACAGGGGATGGGGATGTGGGGATAGGATGGGTGATGGTGGGGCAGAGGGACATGGGATGGGGATGTGGGGATGGGATGGGTGATGGTGGGGCAGAGGGACATGGGATGGGGATGTGGGGATGGGGTGGGTGATGGTGGGGCAGAGGGACATGGGATGGGGATGTGGGGATGGGATGGGTGATGGTGGGGCAGAGGGACAGGGGATGGGGATGTGGGGATAGGATGGGTGATGGTGGGGCAGAGGGACATGGGATGGGGATGTGGGGATGGGATGGGTGATGGTGGGGCAGAGGGACAGGGGATGGGGATGTGGGGATGGGATGGGTGATGGTGGGGCAGAGGGACATGGGATGGGGATGTGGGGATGGGATGGGTGATGGTGGGGCAGAGGGACAGGGGATGGGGATGTGGGGATGGGGTGGGTGATGGTGGGGCAGAGGGACATGGGATGGGGATGTGGGGATGGGATGGGTGATGGTGGGGCAGAGGGACATGGGATGGGGATGTGGGGATGGGATGGGTGATGGTGGGTCAGAGGGACATGGGGTGGGGATGTGGGGATGGGATGGGTGATGGTGGGGCAGAGGGACATGGGATGGGGATGTGGGGATGGGATGGGTGATGGTGGGGCAGAGGGACATGGGATGGGGATGTGAGGACGGGGTGGGTGACAGTGGATGGGGCAGAGGAACATGGGACAGAGGTACATGGGGTAGAGGAATGCGGGCTGGACATGGGACATGGGGATGAGGGGACATGGGACAGGGATGTGGGGATGGGGTGGGTGACATCAGATGGGGCAGAGGGACATGGGACAGGGGGATGCAGGATGGACATGGGACGTGGGGATGAGGGGACATAGGACCGGGATGTGGGGGCAGGATGGGTGACAGCGGATGGGGTAGAGGAACATGGGCCATGGGGATGATCGGACACGGGACAGGGATGTGGGGACAGGGTGTGGGACAGAGGGACATGGGACAAGAGGATGAGAGGACATAGGACGGGGATGTGGGGACAGGGGATGAGTGACAGCGGATGGGACAGAGGGACATGGGGCAGAAGAATGCCTGATGGACATGGGACATGGGGATGAGGGGACATGGGACCAGGATGTGGGGACAGGATGGGTGACAGCAGATGGGGCAGAGGGACATGGGATGTGGGGATGAGAGTTCATGGGACAGGGATGTGGGGATAGGGGATGAGTGACAGCAGATGGAGCAGAGGGACAGGGGACAGGAGGGGCATGGGTCAGAGGAATGAGGGATGGAGAGACATGGGATGGGGGGCTGTAGGGCCAGGAACGGGGCAGAGGGACATGGGCCATGGGGATGAGGGGACATGGGACAGTGGGATGTGGGATTGGGGGACGCAGGATGGGGGGATGCGGGGACAGGATGTGGGGTCAGGGCAGAGGGAGAGGGGATGGGTGACAGGGGATGGGGCAGAGGGACATGGGATGGGGCCTTGGGCGGGGGGATGAGGGGACATGGGACAGGGGGATGTGGGGACAGTGATACGGGGACAGGAGAGGGGTTGAGGCAATGGCCAGGGGGACGTGGGCAAAAGATGGGGGACAGGGGGACACGGGGACAGAGGGAGAGGGGGATGAGGGACAGGGGAACGGGGGGCACGTGGACGGGACTCGGGGAGCTGGGGGGGACACTGGCACCGAGGGAGCTGCCACGGGCGACGTCCTTGTCCCTGGGGGCTGACGGGGTGACCTGCGTGTCCCCCCAGCGCTTCAGCATGGAGGGCATCTCCAGCATCCTGCACTCCGGCCTGCGCCAGACCTTCGGCCCCACCGCCAACGAGAAGCAGGTCTCGCTTTCCCCTTTTCCCCCCCAAAAATTGCCAAATCCGTCCCCTTCCAACCCCCCCCCCAAGCCTGCACACCCCATTCCCCTTGCATCCCCCAAAACCCCTTTAAAAACACCTCTGAATTTCCACAGCCCCGCTCCGTCCCCTCCACCCCGCCAATCCAGCTTGCAAAAATCACCGTTTTTCAACCCAAAAAAAATCCTCACTAAGCAGGGCTTCACGCCTGGGCGGGTTTTGCAGCGGGAAATTAATTCAGTACTGCCCCCCCCCCCCCAAAAAAAAAAAAATCCCTGCAGGAAAACCACGGGCACGCTCGGCTTTTGCACCGATTTGGGGCGGTTCGTCTCAAGGCGGTGCGAAAAACAGGCGCTTCTGTGCCAGCTGGGCGTTTTTTTTTTGGGGTGGTTTTGGGGGTTTTTATTTCGTTTTCGCAGTACCTGAACACGGTGATCCCCTACGAGAAGAAGGGGTCGCCGCCCTCCGTCGAGGACCTGCAGATGCTCACCAACAGTGAGTCTCGGCCCCGTTTCGGGGCAGAATCGGGCGGTTTTGCATCGCAAAAAGCACGTGTGGGGTGCGTCGTGGTGACGCGGTGAATTTGGGGGTGCAACCCCCCCCCACCCCCCCGCCTTTTTTTTTTTTTTGGCAGCGTTGCAGCGGGGGCAATTTGAGGTGCGTCGTTGCAACGAAGCCCGTTTTGGGGGGCAAAGACCCCTTTTGCAGCGTGGCAGCGCTGCTGGTTTGGGGTGCAGTTACCCGTGTTGCGTCGCTGCTTTTTTTTTGGGGGGGGGGGATGCTCAGGCCTGGTGCATTGTGGGAAACTCTGGTGGTGGCTGTGGGGCTGGTTTGGGGGTGGAAAGGGACATCAGAGGGGCAGTGGGGCTGGGCTCACGGCTCCGTTCCCCCTTTGCAGTCCTGTTTGCCATGAAGGAGGGGAATGAGAAGGTGCCCACGCTGCTCACGGACTACATCCTCAAAGGTATCCGCTCGCCTCGGGCGTCCCCCGTGCAGCCCTCGTGCATCCTCCGTGCAGTTCCTTGCGCCTCTGCACCCGCCGTGGATCCCTTCCACATCCTTCTGCATCCTTCCGGCACCTTCGTGCATCCTTCTGCATCCCCCTTGCATCCCTCGTGCATCCTTCGTGCATCTCCGTGGATCCTTCTGCATCCTTGTGCATCTCCCTTGCACCCTTCCGGCACCTTCGTGCGTCCTTCTGCGTCCCCCTTGCCTGCATCCCTCGTGCATCCTTCATGCATCTCCATGGATCCCTTATCCATCTCCTGAGTCTGGTTGGAGTCTGGTAACTAGTGGTGTCCCTCAGGGGTCAGTACTGGGCCCAGTCTTGTTTAACTTCTTCATCAACGACCTGGATGAAGAGTTAGAATGTACCCTCAGCAAGTTTGCTGATGACACCAAACTGGGAGGTGTGGTGGATGCACCGGCAGGCTGTGCTGCCATTCAGCGTGACCTGGATAGGCTGGAGAGTTGGGCGGAGAGGAACCTGATGAGGTTCAACAAGGGCAAGGGCAGGGTCCTGCACCTGGGGAGGAACAACCCCAGGCACCAGTACAGGCTGGGGCTGACCTGCTGGAGAGCAGCTCTGTGGAGAGGGACCTGGGTGTCCTGGTGGACGACAGGGTGACCATGAGCCAGCAGCGTGCCCTGGGTGCCAAGAAGGCCAATGGGATCCTGGGGTGCATCAAGAAGAGTGTGGGCAGCAGAGCAAGGGAGGTTCTCCTTCCCCTCTGCTCTGCCCTGGTGAGGCCCCATCTGCAGTGCTGTGTCCAGTTCTGGGCTCCCCAGTTCAAGAAAGATGAGGAGCTACTGGAGAGAGTCCAGCGGAGGGCTACAAGGATGAGGAGGGGACTGGAGCATCTCTCCTACGAGGAGAGGCTGAGGGAGCTGGGCTTGTTCAGCCTGGAGAAGAGAAGGCTGCGAGGGGGCCTTATAAATGCCTACAAATATCTGCAGGGTGGGGGTCAGGAGGATGGGGCCAAGCTCTTTCCAGTGGTGCCCAGCAACAGGACAAGGGGCAACGGGCACAAACTGAGGCACAGGAAGTTCCGTCTGAACATGAGGAAGAACTTCTTCCCTCTGAGGGTGACGGAGCCCTGGCCCAGGCTGCCCAGGGAGGTTGTGGAGTCTCCTTCTCTGGAGATATTCAAGCCCCACCTGGCCGTGGTGCTGTGCAGCCTGCTCTGGGTGACCCTGCTTGGGCAGGGGGTTGGGCTGGGTGACCCACAGAGGTCCCTGCCAACCCCGACCATGCTGGGATTCTGTGATTCTGTGATCTCCAGTGCATCCTTCATGCATCCTCTGTGAATCCTGGGTGCATCTCCTCTGCATCCCTCGTGCATCCTTATGTGCAAGGCCTCGTGCATCCTCACACGCCTCCATTAGATCACTGCGCATCCTCCCTTGCACCCTTGCATGGCCCGTCCGCCTCCTTCACGCGGTCTCGTGACCCCCCCCCCGTGCACCCCCTTGCACCCCTCGTGCGCCTTCGTGCATCCTCGCGCGGCCCTCGTGCACGGGTCTCATGCGTCCCTCCCGTGTTCCCCCTGCGTCCTCTCTGCACCCCGCCTCATGCAGCACTCGTGCCTGCTTGTGCATCCTTGTGCGCCGGCGTGCCCTCGTGCACACCCGTGCAGCCTTTCTGCGTGCTCACGGGTCCCCGTGTGTGCACGCTCACGCACCCTTGCACGCCGCCACGCATCCCCCTGCACACACCTGTACCCTCCTGCAACCCCCACGCAGGCTCGTGCATCGCTGTGCGCCCTTGCACGCCCGTGTGTATCCCAGCGCACGCTTGTGCACTCTTGTGCATCCCAGTGCAAGGCTGCGCATTGCCGTGCACGCTCGTGCGTCCTCACGCACAGTCCTGCATCCCCAGGCACACTTGTGCATCCATGTGCACACTCGTGCATCCCTGTGCACACTCGTGCATCCTTGTGCGTGCTTGTGCATCCCTGTGCACACTCACGCATCCCCAGACACGCTCATGCATCCCCGTGCACCCTCACGCAGCATCCCCACGCACGCTCGTGAATCCCCGTGCACCCTCGTGCATCCCTGTGCACACTCGTGCGTCTTCCTGCATCCCTGTGCACGTTTGTGCATCCCTGTGCACACTCATGCATCTCTGTGCACACTCGTGCATCCTCATGGGTTCTTGTGCATCCCCATGTGCCCTCGTGCACACTCGTGCCTCCCCATGCACGCTCATGCATCACTCTGCAGCCTCCTGCAGCCCCAGGCACACTTGTGCATCCCCGTGCACACTCATGCATCATCATGCGTCCTCATGCAGCCCCGTGCACACCTGTGCATCCCTGTGCACACTCATGAGTCCCCAGGCACGCTCATGCATCCTCATGCATCCTTGTGCATCCCCATGCACACTTGTGCATCCATGTGCACACTCATGCATCCCTGTGCACACTCGTGCATCCCTTTGCACACTCATGCATCCTTGTGCTTCCCTGAGCACACTCGTGCATCATTGTGCACCCTCATGCATCCCCAGGCACACTTGTGCATCCGTGTGCACACTCATACATCCCTGTGCACGCTTATGCATCCCCATGCACACTCATGCATCCCTTTGCACACTCGTGCATCACTGTGCATTGTCATGAAGCCTTGTGCACACTCGTGCATCCCTTTGCACACTCGTGCATCATTGTGCACCCCCATGCATCCCCAGGCACACTTGTGCATCCGTGTGCACACTCATACATCCCGGTGCACACTCGTGCATCCCTTTGCACACTCGTGCATCCCTTATGCACACTCATGCATCCTTGTGCATGCTTGTGCATCCCTGTGCGCACTCACGCATCCCCAGACACGCTCATGCATCGCCGTGCACCCTCACGCATCCCCACGCACGCTCATGCATCGCCGTGCACCCTCACGCATCCCCACGCACGCTCGTGAATCCCCGTTCACCCTCACGCATCCCCGCGTGTGCCCCCGCGCCGCCGCCCGCCCTCCCGCGTCCCCGCGCGTCCCCGCGCGTCCCCATCCACCCGTCCCCGCGCGCCCACCGCCCTCTCTCTTCGCAGTGCTCTGCCCAACCTGACGCGGTCCCCGACCCCGACGCCCCCCGAAAACGGGGCCGAACCCGAGGAAAACACCGGTCGCCCCCCCCCCAGCACCCCGCTCTCCGCCCCCCACCTTTGCACAGCTGGGAAATAAATATTAATTCGTTTCATTAATTAAGCAACCGGCCTCCGGCGTCTTCCGTCCCCGGCGTGCGGCGACTTGGCCGTAGCAAAATGTCCTTTTTTTTATTTTGGGGGAGAAAATACCGGCCAGGAGATTTTTTTGCTGCGGTGCCGATGAATATTGAGCGTTTTCTAAAATATGCAAATTTCTGGCTAAGGAGCTGCTGGGTGCTCGGCAGCACCACAGCCCACCGCGATCCGAGGGGAAAAATTCGGCTGTAAATTCCATTTTTGAGGGGATTTTCCCCATTTTTAGCTTTCCTGCAGCCCCCTGTTCTGCTAAAACTCGTGTGCAAAAATCACCTTTTTTTTTTTCGCTGGAAAATCAAGCCATTAATTAGCAATGGCTCATTAGGGCAATGGGGAGGGCTTCCATTTTGGGGAGAATCGCTCAGTTTTGGGGTTCGCCCCTCGGTTTGGGGCACAGTCGCTTATTTGGGGGTCACTGCTCATTTTTGGAGGGCGGCGTCCATTTTGGGGGGGAATTCGGTCATTTGAGCAGGGAGTCGCTGATCTGGGGGAGGTTTCCTCATTCTCAGGAGGATCACGATGTCGGGAGAGCATCGTTTTGGGGGGACATCACTCATTTCAGGGAGTGTTGCTGATTTTGGGGGAGAATTCCTCATTTGGGGGCAACATTTTGGGGAGCAGCACGTGTTTGGAGAAGAGCGGTCATTTTGGGGGGCACCACTCCAAAAAAAACACCTTAATTTTGGGGGAGCATCCCTGCTTTGGGGGGAGCATCATTCGTTTGGGGGAAACAGCACTTTTGGGGGGAAATACCTCTTTTTGGGGGAAATGCCACTTTTGGGGGGAAACACCTCAATTTGGGGGAGCGTCCCTCATTTTCGGGGAGCACAACACGTTTTGGGGCAGCATCGCCCGTTTTGGGGTGGGTCAGTCCTTTTTGGGGAGCACCACTCATTTTTGGATGATAGAACTCCATTTTGGGGGAGCAACACTTATTTTGGGGCAGAATCACTCATTTTTGGAGAACTTAACTCATTTTGGGGTGAGCATCACTCATTTTGGGGGAGAATCACTCCTGGAGAATATAACTAATTTTGGGGTTAGCATCACTTATTTGGGGGAGAATCACTCACTTTTGGAGAATATAACTCATTTTGAGGGAGTAACACTTATTTTGGGGGAGAACCACCCATTTTTGGTGAATATAACTCATTTTGGGGGAGTAACACTCATTTTGGGGGAGAATCACTCATTTATGGAGAATATATCTAATTTTGGGGTGAGCATCCCTCATTTTGGGGGAGAATCACTCATTTTTTGGAGCCTGTAACTCATTCTGCGGTGATCATCACTCATTTTGGGGCAGAATCACTCATTTATGGAGAATATATCTAATTTTGGGGTGAGCATCCCACATTTTGGGGGAGAATCACTCATTTTTTGAGAATTTAACTCATTTTGGGGTGAGCATCACTCATTCTGGGGGAGTATCGCTCATTTTGAGGGAGAATCACTTGGTTTTTGGAGCCTGTAACTCATTCTGGGGAGATCATCACTCATTTTGGGGGAGAATCACTTGTTTTTGGAGAATACAACTCATCTTGGGGTGATCATCACTCATTTTGGGGGAGAATCACTCATGGAGAATATAGCTAATTTTGGGGTGAGCGTCACTCATTTTGTGGGCAAATTGCTCATTTTGGGGGAGAATCACTCACTTTTTGGAGCCTGTAACCCATTTTGGGGGTGATCATCACTCATTTTGGGGGAGAATCAGTGATTTATGGAGAATATAACGAATTTTGGGGTGAGCATCACTCATTTTGGGGTGAGCATCACTCATTTTGGGGGAGAATCACTCATTTTTTGGAGCCTGTGACTCATTCTGGAGCGAGCATCACTTATTTTGCGGAAGAATCACACATTTTTGGAGAATTTAACTCATTTTTGGGTGAGCATCACTTAGGGGTGGGTGCGCCATTTTGGGGGTGTCACGTTGGCAACGCATCATTCATTGTGGGTTCAGCCCACGTCGGAGCTCATTTTTGGGGGACCAACACTTATTTTTGGGGGAGCATCACCTATTTTTTGGGGGGAGCATCACTTTTAGAAGCAGAAACCCTGCTCACGCCGCGTCACCCCGCTGCGGCTTTGGGTCAATTCCCCCATTTTGGGGGGCGATTCGCCTATTTGAGGGCAGTTTTGCCCATTCTGGGGGTGTTGTTCCCCCATTTTGGGGCTTCTCCGCTGGCAGGAAGAAGCCACCAATAAAATACAGCCGCAAAGCCTCACCTCGTAGCACTTTATAATAAACGGCCATGAATTAATACCAAATTACAATGAATCCTTTATGAAATTACAGATTACATTCACGCCAGAGCGGTATCGAAAAATAGGCTTTTCTGCCCATTGCATCACTCGTGGTTATTTTTTACCCCCAGCTGCTATTTTTTTCTCTTCTCAACTCTTCAAGAGCCAAAAAAAAAATGAGGACAAAGCCGGCAAAAAGCCGCAAAGAAAAAGGAAAATAATTCTTCGTACAGAAACCTGCATTTACAAGAGGAACCTGCAGAAGAAAATCCCTTTTATTATTATTTTTCCGCTCCGCGTCACCCGGGTTCGCTTCTGCGCTTCCCCCTGCGCCGCGCTTTGAGGCGGAATTCGCCCTTTCGCCGGAGTTTAGGAAAAGAAAAACCAAAATTTGTTGGTTTTGCAAAGCCGCCCTCCCCCGCGGCTGGTTTTCGGGTAGAACCCCACCGTTTTCCCCCCGTGGGTGGACAACACTGGGGGCAAATCATCTTCCCACCAACGACACTGAATTTCCTTCCGCTCGGGCGAATTGCCGTTCAATTCGGGGTAAAAATCTGCATTTTTTAAAACTCTTTTTTTTCCCCATTTTTTCCCAACTCGGTGCCAAAACACCCCGGGAAAGTCTCGCTCCCGGCAGCCTTTGCCCCAACCCTGCGTCCAGTCTCAACCCTTCAGGACGAGGGTGGGGTGGGGGTTATTTTTTTCCAGATTCGACAGGTTTTTAGCACATAAATTAAAGGATTTGGGGGAATTCCTTCCCCTTTCCAGAAAGCTGCGTCCAGAGTCACCGAACGGCCACAGCAGCGGGGCCGAAACCGGGAAGTTTGGGCAACCCGGTGGGTGAAGAGCACCAAACCCTCCTCAGATCCGACCTGAAGCTGAATTTGCACTCGCCGATGTGGGTTTTTCTTCCCCCCTGTGCGGTGATATTTATGCCTGCGAATCATCTTTTTGGGGGGAAAACCCCAAAAAGCACCAGTCCTGGGGTCGGTCTGTTTTTTTCTTTCGCCGAGAAATCCAAGCGACGGGCGCGGTGGCCCACGGTTGAACTCCCACTGTCACCCAGCAGCATCTGAGCGTAGCCTGGGGGAAAACAGCTTCCCCTAAAAAAGGCTTTTTCTTACTGAAAATGAAGGGGAAAGGGGGGAAAATAAGAATAAAAGCTGAAAAAAAAAAATAATCTGGCCACAATATGTGCCTTGTAAACATGTGTCCTTCGCTCCCACGTGCCGACGTGGCGGTCCCCGCGCTCCCGCAGGCAGCCGGGGCATCTGCCAGCGCCTCCAATTTGCTTTTTTCTTCACTGATTTTACTTTTGTCCTCGCCATATTTTTTTTTTTTGGCGTTTTGGGGGGGAATTTTGTTTCCGGTGCTTTGGGGAGGGCGCAGGAGGAGCTATTCCAGCGAGTCACTGTGGTCCAAGCCGAGGTCTGCGCCGGGCGCTGCCGGGAGGCCACCAGGCTCTTCCTCCAGCTCTTCCTCCTCTTCTTCCTCCTCCTCCATCTCGTCCTCGTCCTCCTCGTCCTCCTCCTCTTCCTCAGTGCCGTCGAGGGAGTCATCGTGGGCCGCCAGCATGGCCTGCTGCATGGCCATGGTGGCCGTGGCGGACGAGAGGGGTTGCAGGTTGTCCATGCTGAGCGAGCCTGAAATTTAAAAAAAAAAACAAAAAAATATAAATAAGGACTCCCCAGCTAAGACAAAAAGGACAAAAAAAATGCGTAAGCTAAGAGTAACCCAAGCGAAAAGCTGTACCCAGACAGAGCACCCTATAGGGTATCTCACCTGCCCCAGCCACCGCCCAAGGTCCAACCCTTAATTCTTACTTTCTTTTAGCTAATGTATCTTCATTAAATAATAAGAAACCTTGACTTTTGAGCTGGTAGATGCCCAGATTGGTTGGGCAGATCGTCTCTTCATCTTCTCTTGATTTCCACCTTCCCTTCTCTTCATCTTCTCTCTTCTCATCTTGCATGGTCCATGCTCTTCTCTGCTCTCTTCGCTTTATCTTCGTCTTCTCTATTCCTCTTCATTTTCATCATCTGTTGTCTGCTCATGTCTCTTCCCATCTTGTCTCACCTCTCTTCTCATCTCATCTTCTCTACTCTTCTTGTAATTTTCAGCATCTCTTCATCTTCACAGAATCAGAGAATGGTCGAGGTTGGAAGGGACCCCTGTGGACCATCTGGTCCAACCCCCTGCCCAAGCAGGGTCACCCAGAGCAGGCTGCACTGGACCATGTCCAGGCAGGTCTGGAATATCTCCAGAGGAGGAGACTCCACAGCCTCCCTGGGCAGCCTGGGCCAGGGCTCCATCACCCTCAGAGGGAAGAAGTTCTTCCTCATGTTCAGCTGGAACTTCCTCTGCTTCCGTTTGTGCCCGTTGCCCCTTGTCTGTCGCTGGGCACCCCTGGAAAGAGTCTGGCCCCGTCCTCCTGACCCCCACCCTGCAGATACTTAGAGGCATTTCTAAGGTCCCCTCGCAGCCTTCTCTTCTCCAGGCTGAACAAGCCCAGCTCCCTCAGCCTCTCCTCGTAGGAGAGATGCTCCAGTCCCCTCCTCCTCCTCGTAGCCCTCCGCTGGACTCTCTCCAGTCTTCTCTCTTCCCATCTTGTCTCATCTGTCTTCTCATCTTATCTCGATCTTTGCATCGTTGTTTTTTCATTTTGTCTCCTCTCCTCTCCCCATCTCCCCATTTATCCCCTCCCCACCACCTCAGGAAATGTCCCACATGATGCCCCACAGTGGGTGATCCTTGCGGTCTGTTCCTGTGACGAGGAGATGGCAGCGCCCCACTGCCAGTGCCCTTGTGATGACCAACTGGAAGGACCTTCTTGCACGAGCCACCTCTTCAACATGTTTTTTCCCCACAGGGTGATAAAGGGCTCTAGAAATCCTTAATTAATCAATTAAGTCCATAATTTAATGCATGGGCACCCCATTCAGGAAAGGCAGGAGCCGCCAGCGTTTGTCCTTACCGTCAGGATTTGTCCCCGAATTGCCACCCTGCTGCTGCAGGACACC
The DNA here is from genome assembly GCF_030867145.1 of Opisthocomus hoazin. Lineage (NCBI taxonomy): Eukaryota > Metazoa > Chordata > Aves > Opisthocomiformes > Opisthocomidae > Opisthocomus > Opisthocomus hoazin. The sequence continues at coordinate 8,356,885 of NC_134437.1, read as the reverse complement.
AGCGGCGATGGAGTTGGGCCAGAACCGCTGGGTCGGCCGGTGCTGAGATTTGATTTTCTTGGCTTTGGGGGCTGGGTCCGGGTTGCTGGCGTCGAGCATTGGCTGCAGGATGCGCCGCCGGGCATTTATGAACCTTCCGAAGAGAGACCGTCCGAGTCAATAATTACACCAATTTTGAGTTAAAACAACAGACATTGTAACAATTCAAGGAGCTGCAATATCAAATCCTTCCGCAAGTGGCTGCGGGGTCCAAAAAGCTGGATTTTTCATGCTATTTTATTTCTCTATGGCGTGTTACACCACTGCATTAATTTTTCCAGCTGTGAGTTGGAGGCTGCTACACCTCAGGTTTGCCAGGAGAGGGCGCTGAGACACCGCCAACGAATGCCGCCAATTAAAACGCCCGTGAGCCCTTCTCCCAGAAACCATCCCTGCCCGCCCAATCTACCCCCCAGAAGAGCATTACAGAGCACCAAAACAGCGTGAAAAAAATGCCTGAAGCCAGCAAGATGACCACGCGGGCCACCAGCGCGCTCACCAGTTGTTGACTTGCAAAAGGGTCAGGTTGGTTTGGGCGGCGATTTGCCTCTTCTCGTCCTCCGTGGGGTAGGGGTGCTGGAAAAAAAAAACAAAAAGACATGGGGCAGCAAAGTGACATCCCCCAGTGAAAAAAAAACATGAAAAAGCTCCATTTTTTTTCATTTTCCTACTCCGAGTTTGGTGGCTTCTTGCGTTTGCAAGATGCAAGGCTTAAGGGCGGCATCCGACAGCATCACAGTTTCCCCAGTGTCCTTAGAGCTCTTCCAAGGCTTTCCACCTAAGGGGCTTTGCCTTGAAGGAAAATGTTATTATTTTTTTAGTATTAGCGATTTTCTAATAACGGTTGTTGCTAAAGGTGGGATTTGGGCTTCGAAACCTCCTGTCACCCACCACGCATCAATAAAACACTCCGAAACATCTGCGGGAGGAGGCTACCAGCGCTCAAAGCTTCAGCAACTCCCTCTCAACCGTGCTGAAATCCTCCTTCCCGACCCCAAAAATGAAATTATTATCAAACCAGCCCCACATGGCATTTTGCGGAGCCCCAAGCCAGCGCCAGCATTGACTCACGTGACGTGTTTTCCAGCTGTCTGCCCCCAAAATAGCATGATTTCCTTGACTAAGCCACCTAAAGTCATGGCATGCAGGAGACCCCCATTCCACCGGGCCTCAGGGATGCAAAAATGATTAAAAATGGCTCTTTTTTGGTATAAGTATCCATTTTTGGAATGTTATTTCCAGGATTCCTCCTTCCTGCTGGTGCTACGGAACTCCCAAACCCAGTAAAAAGATGAGCATCAATGCTTTTAGGTTAAAAACCACATCATTTATGATGCTAGATGGAGACATCTTACGGGGAGTCCCAAGCATCTTCTGACCATGAGGACAAGGCTGAGAGGAAAGGTCCAACCATCCAGCAGAAGAACAATTTCTTTCAGTTTTTCGATCCGGTTTTGGAAATTTCAAACCGTGGGAGTTCTTCCTGGCACATGGCAGAAAATTGCTCCTCAGTTTCTGGTCTTCTAAATCCTTTTTCCGCTTGCGAATCTGCAGCCCAGCCCTCCAAGAGCATGGGAGATGCACGATGCAGCCTGGGACAGCAGCCCAACACAGCGATGCTCTTGTCCTCAATGCAATAAATCCAAAATTTGTCATTAAAATTAGGCTGGAAAATTCCCAACCAGATGCTGCTCCATGTCCTGGGTCATGTTTGACCCCGAGCTGCTCCTTGGAGCTGTTATCTTCCATCTTGCTGCTACCTTGGGGTCCACCCACCTTCCTGGAGACCCTCATGCGACTCTTCGCAACCAGCTTCTGACTGATTTCTTGGCCAAATTATGCAGGAAAAAGGAAAAATTTTTAGTTTTATGCCCTTCTTCCAGCACTGCTGATGGGAGAGCGGTCTCCTTGCATGCAAATATCTTGGTTGCATCCTCTGAGCTTCCTCCATCTACCTACATCTCCATTCCCCAAAATGGGGTGATTTTGCAGTTCCACATTTCAGCTGATTGCTGTGGGGCAGCTTCCACACCCCGGCTTGCTGGAAAATGGTATTTTGGAGCTGTCAACTGTAAAAAATCCGCTCCATCGCCCATCCGCAGTAATTTGTGGAAGTCCTCCTCTGGTTTCGTTTGCTTCTTCACACGTTGAGGGAGTATTTTTGCCGCCTGCAGTGAAAAGGGTCATCCCCAAGATACTCCCAAAACAAAACCAAAGCCACTTGGTGCCTCTGAATATAAATTCAGACCAACCCCCACCTCAATTTGTTCATTTTGGGGTTTTTTTGCCTTTTTTTCCCGCTTTTGCAGGGCGTTTTGGCAGCTGCGGTGCTCACCATGAGATGCTGGAAGAGCCATGAGCGCATGATGTTGGTGGCGTGTTTGGGCAGGACACCTCGCTTGTTCTTGGACTTCTTGTCCTCACTGTCGAGGAGGGAGGTGAGATCCAGGTTCACCTGCCAGGGGAGAACAACGGGGAGAAAGTTGGCTGAAAACAGTGATGGACAACCCTAAAATGGAGCAAAACCAAGCCAAAAAATGAGCGAAACCAACACAAAATGGGAGTGGAGCGAGTGCCAAAACCAGGCACCCGCAGGGAGCATCCAGACCCCATTTCTTCCCCCCAAAATTTGCATTAAATCCCCATTTTCCCCCAGGATCTCTACGTAGTATCTCCATTTTTTTGCCAATGTTTGGAAAAGGGTGATGGGTTTTTTCTCCCCACGATGGCACCGGTGCAGTTGGTGACCGTGGTGCTGATGCCATTGGCCGTTTTCAACGCGCCATTAAGGGAGAAAACACTTTTACCTTGAAAAAACACCAAAAAAAACCAAAAAAAACACAACTTTCTAAATCTGAGGTTAAATCCCTGCCACTTGCCAGCCTGCGTTCCTCACCCAGCTGATCCCCACCACGAGGAGAAACATTCCCACTGAGCAAAAATCTGGTTTTCCCCCCCCAAAAAATAAAAAATGAACATTTTGCTGCACGAGAAGTTTTAATGAGGTTGCGGGAACCCAACTGAAATCTCAGCGCTTCAGTCAAACAGGGATTTTTTTTCTTATTCCCCCAAGCTCTTCATCAAAACACGTCTCCTGGATGAATTAAACATCAGGCCAGCAGGTCCCTGTGATCCCCCTGGGCTCTGGCTGAATAAATCACACCGGCGGCGCGGGGAGAGCATCTGGAGGTGCTTGTCCAGGGCTCTCTCCCTGCCCCGATATTCCCCGCGCGCGTGTTTTTTCCTGCCGAGGAGGGTTTCGCTGCGAGATTTCAGCCCGCGCCGGCGAAATATTAAAGAAAGAAATTTTAATAAGCATTGCACCGGGCAATATAACCTGCCAGCGAGGTGCCACCCATTTCCAAAACGCCGTTTATTTATCGTTTTAAGAGGCTCCTGCAACGAAATTGGGGCATTTCAGAAAAAAATTTGCACTGGGGGGGATTTTTGGCTGATCTGCCCCCGTAGCAGAAATCAATCATTTTTTGCCCAAATTCCTGAGGAATGGGAGTTTGGAAGAGATCGATCACGGGCAACACAGCCGACAGGGACAGCAAGGCGTCCTTCTAAATCCATTATCACCCCAAATATCGTCAGCTCACTGCAAGAACGCAGCCACGCAGGGAAACCCCACGTGGGACAGAAAAATGAATAAAACCAGAGCAAATGGCTAAAAAATACCCGAAAATCCAGAAAGCAAGGAAAAAAATCAGCTTTTCCCACGAGAGCTGCCATTGCCATCGGTCCCAGTTCCGTCATATAATAGCAATAATAGATATAATTCACGTAATGTAATATAAACTAATGACTTGATATGACATGGCATGACATGATATAATGTAATGTAATGTCATATGATAGAATATGATTGATGTAATGTAATGTAATATCTCATATCATATGCTATACTATATAATATAATACTATAATACAATATAATATACAGTATTATATAATATTTTATATACTATACTTATATAATACTAATATATATACACTATACATATACTATATATAGTGTATATAGTATAAATATACTATACTTATACAATACTAATATAATACACAGTATATATATTAGTTATAGTATATATATGGTATATAATACTATCTATTAGTATTATATAAGTACATATATACTATTATAATATACTATATAATATACAGTATTATATAATACTAATATATACAGTATATATATTGTATAGTATTATACTATTATATAGTATAGCATATGATATGAGATATTATGCAGTATATATATAGTATATCTATACACTATACAATATATACAGTATATTATATATACAGTGTATATAGTATATGAGATATTATACAGTATATATTATACAGATATTATACAGTATAATATTACTGTATATTATATAGTACATATTATATATAGTATAGTATAGTATATTTTATATTTCATAGTAGTATATAGCATATATTTTATATATCACATATTAAAATATTGTGTAATACAGCAATCATATAAGCATTGCTATACTTTTTAGATCATTGCTATAATTCATTAGGTACCCCAAAGGCACCCGGCAGATGGATTTAATCAACGTTTCTTGCTAATTAAAAATTTAAGAGACTCCAAGGGTTGAATCTATGGAGAAACCGGGGTTTTTTCCTCGCCGCGGCGGTGCAAAATGCCGCGTAAAACGGAAGTTTGAGGTGGGAAGGTCTTACCTGGGTGTTGGGGATCTGCAGGGCACTGGGGGCGATGGCTTGGGCGAGGACCTGGCCCTGCGACGTCACCATTGTCACGGGCTGGTACAAGGCCCCACCTATGGAAAGAAAGGCTCGGGGGGGTACCAGACCCCCAAATTCCCACCTCTCCCAGCAGCATCCCCCTGCTCCCTACCTGGCACGGCAGGGGAGCCGCTGCCGGTGCTCATGGCCAAGTTGCCCGGCGGTAGTGCGGCCGCCGGCACCACGATGCCCGGCGGCGGGTTGGAGGCGGGCGGCAGCGCCGCGGGTGAGCTCTGCAGCATCTCCTGCGGAAAAAAAACCATATGAAAACCCTGAATTTTAACACGCCAAAGGCCTTTTTTTTTTTTTTCTCTAGGTGGTTCAAGGGGGAAAATTTTAGAAAAATGGATTCTTCAGTTTGCTGCAATTGCAAAAAAAAAGATGGAAAAATACGGATTTACACTTTGCAAATCTCCCACTTAGCGTCTTCCCCAAATTCATCTTCTTCGCGCAGCCGCTATTTCCCGTAAGGAGAAAGGAGAGAAAAGAAAGGGCATGATAGAGAAGCAGGAATTTCTTCAATCTTCTTCTTTCTATAAATTTCTGTATTTTTTTCGGTGCTTTGACTGGAACTGGACGATGCAGCATTTGCTGAAAGCTGGGGCAAGCACCACGGCTGCCCCTTGCCAGAACAGCAGTAGAATAATGAAATGAATAATAATCTAACCAAATTTTAGCAGTAGAATAATCAAATTAAAATAATCTAACCAAATTTTAGCAGTAGAATAAGGAAATGAATAATAATCTAACCAAATTTTAGCAGTATAATAATCAAATTAAAATAATCTAACCAAATTTTAGCAGTAGAATAAGGAAATGGATAATAATCTAACCAAATTTTACAGCGTTCCTTGCAGCTTGAAGCCAGCTTTTTGCAAATTGTCCATTTTTTTAGCCAAAAGTTGTAATCTTGTCAGCCCCAGCTCCGGAGGAGCTCATGCATGCAAGCGGCAACTGGAAAAAGCCTAAATTCAATGATTATTTGGATATTTCACACAACATTTTGGGAAGGGAAGGACGTCGCGATCGATGATGCGGGGGAATTCGGGGCGATCTACCGCAGCCTCCCAGATGTGCAGGGTTTTCGTGCGTTACGCCAGTAATATTTAGCGAATTATCATTTCAAAAGAAGCCCAAGATCACTACATATCTCTAATTTGCCTGTAATGGAAATCAAGCTGCGCTCATTTCTTGTAATAAAAATGCTTTTCCCCCTTTTCTACTCGTTTTCCCATTCTGCAGCACTTCCCTGGCGTCCGGCTGGCTCTCGGCTGTTGAACAAAATGCCAACAAAGGGGATTTTTTTCACTTTTTTATTCAATTTCCTTTCATTTTGGTGCATTTCTTCCACGAACTTATTTCTTGGTCTAAGGCAAGAGGATGTCTCTGGACGAGCGACATGCGGCGACGCCGGAAAACATGATCACGCAAACGCAGTCAGGCTGGAAGAAGCCGTAGCTCCCCTTTTCCTTGCAGTAAAACCGCAGAGATGGCAATTTGAATGCACAAATTAATTAATTTTACATCAAGAGGTGATGTGGGTGCATCCTTTGGCGGTCCACCTGCATCCACCTCAAGCCAACGCCCTATTAAATTCCCTTCCTGCATTTTCCCCTCCCGCGATGCCGAGCCCAAACCGCTGCAACGGCCGCCTCGGCCACGTGTTATTTCTGTCCTCTCCATTGATGCTCTGGATCTTGTTCCTCTGGATCTTGTTCCTCTGGATCTTGTTCCTCTGGAAATTTTGCAGCACTTGCTGTGAATTTTTGCTTCGCCCTCCCCAACATTTTTTTCATAGCGAAACTGATTTAAAAAATTCAAGTATGACCGTAAAATACTTGTACTTTTTTTTTTTAAATATCCCTTTTCCATCTCCAGCCTTTTGGGTTTGAAGAATTAGGTTTTCTCAGCATCTCAGAAAGCAAAAATCAGTTGCTTTTACTTGGACTTGGCATTTGCTACCCATCCAGCCAACAAACAGGGTGGAAATATTCATCTAAAGCCAAACGTGGTCCTTGGAGAATCTCAAAAAGCAGTCAGATATGGCCAGGGGCAACCAGAGACTGGGATCAGCCTGAAGACCTCCAGCGTTCCTCTCAGGCCTTGTTTTTCCACCATTCCTCCAAAAGAAGGGCACCCCAGAAGACCATTTCTGGAAGTGCACTGGGAAGAAATAATTTGGAACATCGGGAAGTGGGAAGCAGAAACTGCCTTTTCCAGATATACTGGTCAAAGCCATTTTTAACAGCATTTTATGAAGGCAAAAAATGCATTTTTTGGGTGGCGTAGATAGAGGAGAACTGACCCAAAAGAGCAGCTCAGTGATGCCCAAAAAGGCAGAATATTGGTAATTATTAGGAAAAGCTATGCAAGAAATTCATGGCATTTCTGCAGCGTCACTGTGAAACCCAGGGTACCCAATGGAAGTAGAGGCTCTGCCTTAAAATAAATACAGATATCTCCAAGAAGACTTTAAAAATACATTTTGCATACTGATTACCTCGGATCGCAAATGCCAGCCAAAGTGTATCACGCTTGTGATTTGGCTGCAGTGGAAAATATTTTATATTTTAGGGCTCAAAGAAGTGGAAATATTGAGGCCCCATCTGTAGCACTGCGTCCAGTTCTGGGCTGTGTCCAGTTCTGGGCTCCCCAGTTCAAGAAAGATGAGGAGCTACCGGAGAGAGTCCAGCGCAGGGCTATGAGGATGATGAGGGGACTGGAGCATCTCTCCTACAAGGAGAGGCTGAGGGAGCTGGGCTTGTTCAGCCTGGAGAAGAGAAGGCTGAGAGGGGACCTTAGAAATGCCCATAAATATCTGCAGGGTGGGGGTCGGCAGGACGGGGCCAGACTCTTTCCAGGGGTGCCCAGCGACAGGACAAGGGGCAACGGGCACAAACGGAAGCAGAGGAAGCTCCAGCTGAACAGGAGGAAGAACTTCTTCCCTCTGAGGGTCACGGAGCCCTGGCCCAGGCTGCCCAGGGAGGCTGTGGAGTCTCCTTCTCTGGAGATATTCCAGCCCCGCCTGGACACGGTGCTGTGCAGCCTGCTCTGGGTGACCCTGCTTGGGCAGGGGGTTGGACTGGGTGACCCACAGAGGTCCCTGCCAACCCCGAACATTCTGGGATTCTGTGAAATGCTTCTGGCAGTTTTGAACCTTGAGTGTAACGACAGCATCACTAGGTGTCTCTGCAGATCCACATCTCGGCACTGACCTTCCGCGGCTCTACCGCAAACCTGATTTCTCCAAATTAAAAGTCACTTTGATGAAGAAAGAGATCTGGTCCATATTGCATTGTACAAAAAAAACCAAAACCTTTCTTACAATAAGGCAAGTGTCAAAGACCAAGTTCCCAAGTACAAAGAAGTGCTAAAATTCAGCGCTACTGGAGCTGAAGTCATTCCCCTTGTGCTTTATGATGCAGCAATTTATTTTCAGGTGGCACACACGCATAAAAATTTCTGTCTCATCTTATCTTTCTGAAATTTATTTGCACTCGAGTAAAGCTGGGGAAAATTGGGATTAGATGGAGAAAAAAGAAACCAATGAGTTTGCCGAGAAGGAGCTTGCCAAACTCAAAATCATGGAATCACAGAAACACACAGAATGTTCAGGGTTGGAAGGGACCTCTGTGGGTTGTCTCATCCAACCCCCTGCTGAAGCAGGGTCACCCACAGCAGGCTGCACAGGACCTTGCCCAGACAGGTCTGGAATATCTCCAGAGAAGGAGACTCCACAGCCTCCCTGGGCAGCCTGTTCCAGGGCTCCATCACCCTCAGAGGGAAGAAGTTCTTCCTCCTGTTCAGCCAGAACTTCCTCTGCTTCAGTTTGTGCCCGTTGCCCCTTGTCCTGTCGCTGGGCACCACTGGAAAGAGTCTGGCCCCGTCCTCCTGACCCCCACCCTGCAGATATTTAGAAGCATTTCTAAGGTCCCCTCTCCGCCTTCTCTTCTCCAGGCTGAACAAGCCCAGCTCCCTCAGCCTCTCCTCGTAGGAGAGATGCTCCAGTCCCCTCATCATCCTCGTAGCCCTCCGCTGGACTCTCTCCAGCAGCTCCTCATCTTTCTTGAACTGGGGAGCCCAGCACTGGATGCAGTACTGCAGATGGGGCATCACCAGGGCAGAGTAGAGGGAGAGGAGAACCTCCCTCGCCCTGCTGGGTCGACAGCTGAGAACTGCAAGATTTAATCCAGTTTAAATGTCCCTGGCAGTACTGTGGCTGCCAGTATAACTGGCTTTGTGGTGCGTTTTTTCTTGTTAGTGAAGTCAACTGGAGAGCAGTGAGGGCTACTTTGATGTCGAAGGAGTGTTGAGCTCTAAGTGTTGGGTTCAATTGGCTTTTTTTTTCCCCTGCCATGCAACAAGCACCTCCCTTCTCCTATCCTTGTCTGAAAAACTCAGAAAACATCCATTAAATGAAAGGAGGGAGTTAAAAAGGGTCCAGTGAGGACTCAAGGGAGAGGAGCGAAGCCAAGTGAAAAACAACCAAGAAGAATTGAAGAAGGAGAACTGCTTAGTGGATTTGCAGGTCAAAAAGGCCAAAATTCCTCCACAAAACAAAGCAAAGCACAAAGTGAGAAAGCAATGGAGAAAACAGGGTAGAAAAATGTCTGTAAGATAATGAAGGTTCAAGGAGGGCTCACCACATAGGGAAAAACCCCGACTTTTCACCCAAATTTGGTCAACGCCAGGAGTTGACAACATGAGAAGACTTCAGCAACAGTCAGCACACCTGTTTGGGCACTCTTGCATCTTTCCACCGCCTCCAGGCATTTTTGCATTTCCAGAAATTCTTGCATTTTTCATCTTAGAAAACTCAGCTAACACCATGCCAAGGGCCATCGTTTTGGAAATGTCAGGGAAATCCAACCGCAATTCTCCCGTGATGGCATTTTGACACCTCCGGCCGTGGTTTTCTCAGTTTTGGTTGACAATCTCGTTATTGCATATCCATAATTTTTTTAATAAGCTGTCCCGTGGCAAAAATCTTTGCAAAGAATGAATATATTTTGCTTTCATGACCAACCTGTGTGCATCTCCTCACAAAATGATCGGTGCCCCTCCTCCACCCTGAGAAAACCTGTTTTCTGAGAAAACTCGTTCGTTGATATTAATCGTATTGCCATTATTTAGATTTTTTTTGTAAATTCCCAACTTAGTGGCCCCTTAGCTGTTATACTTGCCCTCAGCATGGCATTAGTAGGATGATAATTAGAAAAATCATCCCAGTTGCCATTTTTTAAACATGGGTCCTGTGATTCTTCAGCTCTCTGAAGCATCCCCAGCCCTTCAAACTCAACTGATGGATATTTCTGCTCTTTTTTACACCTTCTTCACGCAAACTCAAGTATATTCAATGAGTCGAAGCACTCAGGCACTTGGCGTTGCTTGGTTGGATAATTAGAAAAAATTTGCCGTTGTATCGTCACCGGCACGTCATCCTCATCCAATGACCAGAAGAGACAGTGGCTCCTTCTGGTATATCAACGTGAATATTTCAGCTCCCGTTGCCTGCTGAAAACTCCTCAGTGGTTGAGCATTTCCCCTCCAGTTGGGTCTTTGCTGGGTGCGTTCCCATTTACTCAGCAGCTGCCTCCAAATCCTCACTTGGATTTCTCAACTTTTGAGTCCTGCCCGGAAGGGAAACATCGGCAGCTCCGGGTCTGCAGGAATCAGAGGCGCTTGCTACCTCTCCACGGGCCTGATTATTTTCCAAAGACTTGTGCTAATTTTCTGATACGATCCCCACCTCTTTGTGAAGCACTAAATCCTCATTACTTTTCCTGACCGATGCATTCTAATTAGATCAACACTTAAAAAAAAAAAAAAAAAAGAAGGGAAAGGGGGGGGGAAATCACAATAGCCACAGGACGGCTTTCCATCTCATTAACTCCCTCACTTATTATTTTCATGAAAATTACTGATAAAAAACGTGCATCTCCATTTGCTGGGACCGGGAGCTTCGTCGGCTCCTATCTAACATCTCTCTCATCACCCGGGATGCGAGCGGTTGCCATGGCGACGCACAATAATAGAAACTAATAAATTACAAACGAGATGCTCGTTGAGCAATTATTGTTCTCTTTTATGCAAGTGTCTTGCTAATTTTGATCGTAAGGAACGCGACCATAAAGCAGCAAAGGGATAATAAGTCCATTTCTAGAGATTATTAGAAAATAGAGACAGGCCGGGTTTTTTTTAGATCAGTGATGAAGTGGTTTGGTGCTTTCAGGAAACCCAAAATAAGAAATAAAACTTTTTGGGGGGGCTTTTCCCTCCCCGCAGTGGAGGAAGAAAAGCGTAAGTGTCATGTTGGGAGCTCCAAACTCTGCAGCACTTGGAGCTGAGCTGCTAAAATCACATTTTTTTTCCTTTCCATCACCTTAAAAGTGCCCTGAGAAGCCCTAAAAAAGCCCCCCCCGCCTGCCTCCTGTTGCGGGAGAGCTCCAAGAGCGGCCTGGGAACGCCCTGGTTTATTCTGAGCTGACTGCAGTCATTTCTGGTGGGACTGTGCAACCCCAAATTTCATTTTCCTCCCCAAAAATCCAGGATCTGAAGGAGAGAGGTACCCAAGGGACACATGACATGGCATCAAGGAAGTTCTTTGGGATGCAGCCAGACAACATCTATTCCCTGCACTGCAAAAACACGTGAAAACCCCAACCCATGGACAACTTTTTTTTCCCAAATACTAAGTTAAAATCTCTTATTTTTCCCCAAAAGCCACCTAGGTGCAGCTTGGTTTGGCCATTTCAGTTGATATTTCCGCAATTCCTGCGCATCTCCTTGCACTTTGCCACTGTGCTTGAGGCACCAAACGTTTCCTTCTCCCAGCTAAAACCCAAATTACGCAAAAAAAAAAGGTCAGGGTGCGAATGTTGATGATGCCAAGGGAGAACTGTAAGATGTCCCGGGGCAAAAAAGGAGCAGCAAAGACAGAAAGGGTTATCCGAGACCTAAAAATCTGTTGAGTGGCTTTGAAACGAAGGCAAGAACGGGGAGAGAGGAAGTGGTGGAGAAAATCATGGTGTTTCTGTCCCTCCCACCAACAAGCACTATTTTTTCATGAAAAAAATGCAAATTTCTTGTCCGTTTTCCCATGCCCTTGCATGACTTCCGCAATTCCTTCCCCGCGCCTTTCATCGCTAAGAATTTAGGAGAACTCCTCATCTCTCCGTTCTCCAGAGACTCAAATGCCAGGGTAGCAACGCTGCCAAAACCGTGGGAAAAACATTTAAAATAAGGTAAAAAAATCACCGTGCTATCATTTATTGCACCATATAAGCAAGACGTGGGTTATTTCTAATTATTTGCCTCATTTGGGGATGGGCTTTGATGAATTTCCGGGAGGCCACAAGATTTGTAGAGCAAACGTCAAACCTTGTTGGCCCAACTCGCCCGTTGGCCAACACACAACGATGGTGATCACGGGCGATTTTTAAGGCGTTACCTGGGGATGGAGGCTGATGGAGGAGGGGTTGGGGGAGTAGGGCCCCCCCAGGTCGTTCCTGAGTAGGTTGTCACTGTGCATCTTGGTTTTGAGGCAGGTGATGTAGCGGTTGCAAAAGTCCTTGCACAACTCGTTGACCTTCTCCAGCTCCAGGAGGTGGATGCGCAGCACCTGGATCGCCTTCACCATCTACACAAGGGGACACAACAGCAAAGTCAAAATCAATTTTTTCCTCAAAGCATTGGAAAAAAAAAAAACAAAACACCAAAAAATCAATATTCTCACCCAAAATCTAACCTGGAACAGATCCCTGAGGCAGAATTATATGCATTTCCTTTCTCAACACCCCACAAAAAAAGCCAAATAAATCAATATTCTCGCCCAAAACCCATCCCGGACCCCATCCCTCCGCACCTCCACATTTCTTTTTGCTCCCTGTCAACCACACCTCTAAAATCTCAGGAGGCAACGGTTCACAGAAAATTACCGTCGCCTTCGTGGGAATTGCTCCCCACGCCCCCAAAAAATTCTAAGCCGAAGCCCTGGATGTCAAAAAGTGTTCAGTTTTTCTCCGGAGGCCACTTCTTCTAACGAGATTATGGGGCTGCAGCTCCGTGGTGAGCTGTGGCCGGGTGCAAAGCCTGGGCCTCGTTAAAACGCACCCCATAAACGTTAAAAAATTTACACATAAAACATTCCTCTCGCCGAGCCGGAACCTGACGTTTTACAGCCGCTGTTTGAAATCTTGCATAATATATATAAAATTTCAGCTATTCACTCCGGGGCAGTAAATCCGGTTTTATGTAACAAAAGCGTCTTTGCATTTCAAAGGGTGTTTTTAACTTGCAAATTTTAGTGGTCATCTTTACAAACTGCGAGTCGACGCAGCTGGGAAACATCCCGAAAAATCCAGGGCCCAACTCCGGCGGCGTCCCCGCGACAGAGAAAGTGAATTTTTGCTTGGTGAACAAGCAGGATGATGGTTGTGGCTGGGAAAATCCATTCTTTTGGAAAATCCTTTCTTTTTTCTTTTTTTTTCTTTGCCTTTTTTCACTTTTCTTTGCCTTTATTTTTCCTCCTCCGCAGTTGGCGCGGGCAAAGCTCAAGGTGGAGGCGTCGCGCCCTGGCTCTCCGCATCCTCCCAGGGCTCAACGGCCATGAAAGTCAATATTCAAGGGCAAAGGCAAGAAGACCTGACACATATATGTAGAAAAAAATAAATCTCTCAATTATCTCAGCTCATTTGCTTAGGGTCTCATTTTATGGCCCTGCTCCGCTGCGTCGTATATCTGTCCGGATAAAGAGTTACAGTCCGACGGCGTACGTGCGCGGGGTTGTAAAAAATACAGATGCTGAATTAATTGACTGTGTGGCGCTCGGCAGCTGATTGAGTTGATAATGGTGAGATCTGACCTTTTTCTAATTTCTAATTATGTGCATCTCGGCGGCGAGGAATACATGACTCTTATTCTAATGATCGCTAATGCCGCTGGCCTTTTCATCCCGCTTTGCCATCGCCGATTTCCGGGGAATTGGTGAAGATTAAAAAAAAAAACCACCCCAAAAACAACCGAAACCAAAGGATGATGCAAAGAGGGAAAAAGGGTCAGCTCAGAAACAGGTGGAAATGTGGAGTTTTGAGCACGGCAAAGACATTTTCATCAAAAATTCCCTCCAGCTGGCGCTGCCCACCAACAGGAACGTTCCATCTTCAGCATCATGTTAACCATCTCTTCTTGTCTTGATGGAGGCCAACCACACCAAGCGGTTCGGACGGCTTCTGGAGACATTTTGGGCATTAGATGAGAATACATACACACAGATATGTCCTAGACATAGGGGAAAAATACATATATATATATGAATATAATGGTGCGAGGGCATCCATGGGACCAATGCATCTCTCTGTGGCCAAATTTTGCCTTGGCAGCAAGAGCGGCTCCCAAACCGGACACTCATGGCCCCAAAAAAACTGGACTGGTTTGGTGCTTTTTGGAAGAAGCAACGAAAAAAAGGGTGAAAATAGCTTCTGTGGACAGATCTACACTGACCATTCACTGGAGATGCTTCACCTCGATAGGTGTAGGAACAGGTTTTCCTCTTCCAAAAATTTTAGATTTTTTTTTTTTTAGCTTCAGCTGGCTCCATCTCCCTCCTCTTGCTAGATAACTGCACAAATTTTTATTTAATTTAAAGCGATGGGGGTTTTTCATGCCCCTCAATATTTGATGCATGCTCAGTCCCAAAACTGAAAGAACCCAAAACATTGCTTTTTTCCTTTTGCTCATCCCAGAGCCATTTCTCTTCTTGGTTATCAGATGTTCTGAAACGGGTTTAGTGACCCGCAAACACGGCTCGGCACAGCCTGTGATTTTTTCGGAGGGTTTTCCGCAGACCGCTAAGCCACTCTTGATCTAGGGATGCTGCAAAACTGTCCGGCACGAGCTGAAGTGGGGCAAAAGATGGAGGATTTTAATCCATCTTGAAACTGTTCCTTGCTTCTTTCAGGAAAGTGGCAGTTTTTACACTTGGATGAGCATTGCTCGTCCTTCTTCACTTCGTGACAGGCCATCGGACAAGCTCACCTCAGTATCTGCAATATTTGGAAAAAGCTGCCTGTGAATTGCCTGATTTTGCTTCTTTTCTGGGATGGAAATCACTCCGTGACATGTCCTAGGGGACACACCTACCCCCGAGGAAGGTGTTTTGCTCTTTGCATCATCAAGAGATGGGCAAGATTGCCTCTTCTGACCTTAAAAATCTGCTTGCAGAGCACTGGGAAGGTGCACCAGGGTGGTGCTGTGGACCTGTCCACCCACTCGCTTGCCACGGAGACCACATGTGGAGGCTTCCTGGACAAACTAATGGGATCCGGGGGTGTTTCCTGAGGTCCCTGCAAGAGAAAAGCTCCATTCCAAGCAGAGTCTTCTGAGGTGCTTTCCAGCAGCAAAGGGTATAGTAGGAAATTCAGGTTGCTACGACAGGGAAGCCACCAAAAACAGTCCAGAGTGTCCCAAACCATTGATATGCATCAACCTTTCTTGAAAAAGCTCTTATTTTGCCTTGTTTCTAGCACAAGAGCTGGCCATCACACTTGAAACGAGATGGTGCCAGACAAGAAGGCAGATGCTACTGATGATGCACCAAAGAGCAGTAATTCCCGCAGAGATTGCAAGTTTGGGGGCACAAACCAGCTATCAGTCTTGGCTGTTCCCAGGAAACGGGTTGACCTCATGGCATTTCCGTGGGAAAGCTAGCCAAAAATTGGGCAGGGGGTTGTTCTCACAGGGGATGGTCTCAGAGAAGGTCCTGGAGAAGGTCTTAGAAGGTCTACATAGAACACTGTCAAGATGGCCAACACTACAAACAGAGCCCCAAGACATTGCCCAAGATAGTAGATCTTCATAATTTGCTCCTCACCCCCTACCTTCTCCCCACCCTCTAAAAACCATCTGCCAAGCCCCTGCCGCCTCTACCAGGTTGTCCAGCTCAGGGTCATCACTGAAGAAGGGCTTGTGCTCCTGCTCCTGCTGGTGGACAAAGTTCTCGATGTCGACGTCGAAGCTGGCCGAGGTGATGCACTCGGAACCCTGTGTCGCCTGCTCGCACTTCTCAAAGAGTAGAGTCAGCAGCGGGAACAGTGGATGCCTGCAGAAGACAAAGGAGACCTCTCATAATGCCCACTGGTTTAGGTCGCCTGTCCGTTTTTACCCCACACCATCCATCCAGTCCCTCCCAGTTTGCAAGAGCCCCGTGGTGCAAACCTCACTCCCAAGCCAGTGCTGGAAGTGCGCCCTCGAGACCTCTTCCAACAACAGAAAAAAAAGATTAGAAATTGCAAAATTCACCATCTTCTCCACCAGGCAATGGCTTCTCCCAACGTCTTGGTGCTGTCCATCATTGCACCACAAGGTATTTCAAGATATTTCAAGATATTTCAAGATATTTCAAGATATTTGCCACTGGCAAAAAGGTTCGGCTTTGGGGTGGTTGTCTTGGAGCCATCTGCTGTCCTCGTGGCTTTGCATTCCAGGGATGGACATCAGCACTCGCTCATCGATGGCAATATTTTATCTGGAAATGTCTCTCTCAGTTGGCGGCGCTGGATGGGGATGGGATTTCTATGTGCCCACAGCATCCTTTGGACCAGCCTTCCTCCAAGTTGCTCCTCCACCAAGAGGTCTCTTTGCACCTTGGTCAAGCACTTCCATATCCACACGCAGAATAAAAGGTGGGTCAGATCTCACTTCCTTCTTACCATGAGATGACTCTCAGAAAACAGAGATTTGCAGTTCTTCTTGCAAATCCACAATTTGCTCTAAGGACGATGCTAAATCGGTGCAATATGAAATGCAAATATACGTACAGCACCACAGCACGTGGAGAAGAAGGGGATGAAGACCACGAGTTAGCACAACCCTCAATGAGTGTCTCCTGCTGTGTAAATTAAAATAAAAATATATAAAAAAAAAAAGAAAATATTTATGGAGTCTTTCAGGGGAGAAATGCGAAAAGCTGCTCCTGGAATGGTCTCCCCCAGCACCCCAGTCATCCCAGCACAACGGGGTTTGCTCCACCATTTTCTCTCCGAAAGATGGTCCACAAGTCGATTCTGAATCACTTCCCAACGGCCTTTTCCGAGCCGGAGTCAGGCAAAGGGGTTAAACCCCTCGGCTAAGTCTTCATTTGCAGCCGCTAATACCGCAGCATATTATCGTTTAATCTGTCCTGATCCCGGTTTAATGCAGGGTTTGCCGAGGCCAGAGCAGAGAACAATGTGGGGGGGAAATAATTTCATAATTTCGGTGGCCCCGCTGGGGCTCAGCCGAGGGATATGAAAGGCAAATTCCAGGCGGCGGATGGAATTATGGGGACTTGGGAACTGGCGGCTCAGCGGCAGGCGGCTGCTGCCACTTCCAGAGCCATTCCGTCAGTTGGGAGCAAAGGCACGGAATTACCCTAAGTGGGGGGGAGGGTGGTTTGGGGGGGGATTGCAGCCCCTCAGCAATTTGTAGCCCCTTTGCTTTGAGGGGCTGCGTGCGCCAAGGGGGAGTTCAGACCGTTACCAGCATCACCCCGCACTGCTCAGTATTAATAGCTGGGGCAGTGCTGTCGTTGACCCCCGTGAGTCTTGGAGTGCTGGCAGCACGGAGGAGGGGGAGGCACATGGCTGGGGGGAGGGCAGTTTGCTTTTCAGTTGGAAAGAAATAAAATAAAGTAAAATAAATTTTAAAATATAATAAAATACAATAAAATAAGATACAATACAATAAAAAAATAAATAAAATAAAATAAAATAAAATCTAATCCAAAATAAACAAAAATAAAATACAGTAAAGTAAAACAAAATAAATAATAAAACAAACCCCCAAAACAACATAAAATAAAATAAAATAAAATAAAATAAAATAAAATAAAATAAAATTAAATTAAATTAAATTAAATTAAATTAAATTAAATTAAAATAAAATAAAATAAAACAAAATAAAATAAAATAAAATAAAATAAAATAAAATAAAATAAAATAAAATAAAATAAAATAAAATAAAATAAAATAATCAAACAGAACAAGGAGGAGGTGCAAAACCCCCAGGGACGGGTTAAGGGAGAGGACCAAGGCCCCCAGCTGAGCACAGTGTCGAGGAGCCGCGAAAACTGGGTTCCTGCCACAAGCTCTGTCCTGAACTGTTCCCATTTTTTTCTCCTTTTTCCATGCAAAAAAAAAAAAAAAATGCAGTTTTCTCCATTTTCAGCCTTTCTGTGGCCACGACGGGCAGGGGAAGGGAATGGCTATCATGGGGATTTGCAGGCAGAAGTCGTGGCATGAAAACGGGGAGCTGGAGCCCATCCTTGCCATGAAATCTGGGGGGTTGACAGATGGATAACCAGGATGGGTAACCAGGATGCGTGGGGAAACGGGAGCGGAACCCCGGCGGGGCGACTCGTCCAGCGGTTTCTTGATATTTCCCATCACATTTTCCCGGCGATTTCCCTGCAGGGTGGTCGAGCGACGCTCAGAGTCGATGCTTTCTGCCATGGTGCAGTTATGGAAAATTCACAGAAATCCAGCGTTTTGGGTGGAGGGTGCTAAAAAACACCCCGGCGCGCATTTGAGAGCTGATGCCATGCGCACAATCCACATCAAATGCTCTATAGGGGAATATTCAGATTTTGCACGCAGCAGAAAAAGGCTCATGGGTGTCTTTTTAGAGATAAAAATCCGTACTTGGGTAGTTTTGGCTGATAACTAAAAATAAGCATCCGGGTTTGGGCAACCGAGTCCGTGCGTGGGACCAGCCAATATTTTTTTTTCCCCGCTTTTCTACGTGGGAAATCCCTCCAAAAAGGAATTTTTGGAATTTTTTTGACCTTCAGATAAAGACTGTAAAATCTCCAAAGGGTTTTTCGGCTTTCGGTGTCCCGCGAACGCTGCAAAAATCCTCACAGGAGCGCAAAGAAAAGGCCAGGAGTTTCTTTTTTTTCCCCCTTGAATTGACCTTGAATTTATTATTATATTTTATATTATAACTTTTTTTTCCTTGAATTGACCTTGAATTTATGACACAAAGCTGGGAGGAGTGGTGGATACACCGGCAGGCTGTGCTGCCATCCAGCGTGACCTGAACAGGCTGGAGAGTTGACTAGAGAGGAACCTGATGAGGTTCAACAAGGGCAAGGGCAGGGTCCTGCACCTGGGGAGGAACAACCCCAGGCACCAGTACAGGCTGGGGCGGACCTGCTGGAGAGCAGCTCTGCGGAGAGGGACTGGGAGTGCTGGGGGACAACCGGGTGACCATGAGCCAGCAGCGTGCCCTGGGTGCCAAGAAGGCCAATGGGATCCTGGGGTGCATCAAGAGGAGTGTGGCCAGCAGGTCGAGGGAGGTTCTCCTCCCCCTCTACAATGCCCTGGTGAGGCCCCATCTGGAGTCCTGTGTCCAGTTCTGGGCTCCCCAGTTCAAGAAAGATGAGGAGCTCCTGGAGAGAGTCCAGCAGAGAGCTACGAGGATGAGGAGGGGCTGAGGGAGCAGGGCTTGTTCAGCCTGGAGAAGAGAAGGCGGAGAGGGGACCTTAGAAATGCTGATAAATATCTTCAGGGTGGGTGTCAGGAGGACGCGGCCAGACTCTGTTCAGGGGTGCCCAGCGACAGGACAGGCGGCAATGGGCACAAACGGAAGCAGAGGAAGTTCCAGCTGAAGATAAGGAAGAACTTCTTCCCTCTGAGGGTGACGGAGCCCTGGCCCAGGCTGCCCAGGGAGGTTATGGAGTCTCCTTCTCTGGAGATATTCCAGACCCGCCTGGACATGGTGCTGTGCAGCCTGCTCTGGGTGACCGTGCTTGGGCAGGGGGTTGGACGGGGTGACCCACAGAGGTCCCTTCCAACCCTGACCATGCTGTCATTCTGTTATTCTGTGACCTCTTTTTGCCTTGAGAAAATGATTTCCATCGCTGGAGAAATTCCCGTCATGGATCTTGAGAGCCGTTTCATCCAATCCTTGGCGTTTTCCCGGGAAACCGGTGCCTTTGTTCCGCGCCTTCATCCACCTTCCCGGGCCTTTCGGCATCGTAATACTTTAATATCTGGAGTCGAAATATTTTCATTCCTTCACTTCCGAGCTGCAATGTTTTGGTTCAGAAGCCCCCACGGCCCCAGCCGTTAATGAGGGGTTAATACTTAACCTTAAACATTAATCCTAATTATAACATATTATTATACATTACTGTTACATCATTACTGTGTACACTATAATATTGTAAATAATGACATATCACTTATATAATTGCACGTTACTTATCTTTCTATTTACATAATTGTAATGTTACTTATTACAATTCTATGATAACATTACTGCATATCTTACAATATTATATTGTATTATATATATTATATTATATTATATGAATATTATATTATTAACTCCAAAGTGACCAAAAAAAGGGGACTGGAGGGGCTCATCCATCCCGCGCCCGCTGCTGCCCGCACTCCGTACGGATGCATCAACCGCATCATTCAGGTTAACGCGTAACTCGTCTCCTCCCGGGTGCTTTTCTGGCCCAAAACCGCAGGGTTTTGCCAAATAAAAAAAGGCTACTTTGGGTTTTCCAGGTGGTGAAGATTTTGGGGCGTTGGGGTGGGGCAAAACCAGGTCCTTGAAGGAGCTCCACCACTATGCGCTATTATCGGTAGTTATTATTGTGAAAAAGGAGCTAATTGCTAATCCCCCCCCATTCCTGTGTGTTAATTAATGCATAATAGTGGATTAACAACGCATTATAGTAACGAATGCATCAGCGAATCCATGCATTAACCAATGCATTAATCGATGCATCACCGAATCGGCGCGTTAATAATGCATTAGAAGAACTCATGCATTAACAAATTAATGCATTTATTAATGAGCTAATTAATTAAGGAGCTGATGCACACTGCGGTTAGCTCGCATCACCTGTAGACAGCTCGCTTGTCGGCCTCCAGCTGCGCCTGGGGGTTGCCGGCCGCGGCAGGTACCGGTGCGTTGGCTGCCGCCGCCGGCGTGGCGAGATGGACGGGCTGCGCCTTGCTGGGCTGCTGGGCCGCGGCCGTCATCTGGGAGGGGAGGGGAAAAAAAAACAAAGGAGAGGGAAAAATAGGAAGGGGAGAAAAGAGAATGGGGTTTTATTGCACTTTTCCGTCGAGTTTTGCAGCCTTCCGTGTCGAATTATTGAAATTTAGGAGGAGGCAGCCCTGTGCCAGGGCTCTGGGCAGGATGGTTCCGCCAGGTGAAAACATATTTCACCTGGAAAGATTAGATTTCTCCACTTTTCCCCCACTTTCTTCCACTTCTTTCCACTTTTTTCTGTGGGGAAAACACAGGAAAAAAAAAGACCCAACATCCTTACTGCAACGCTCGCCTCCTGCTCGCCGCGACTTTTTTTCAAGGCGAGCAGTACTGTCTAGAC
This sequence comes from Opisthocomus hoazin, assembly GCF_030867145.1. NCBI lineage: Eukaryota > Metazoa > Chordata > Aves > Opisthocomiformes > Opisthocomidae > Opisthocomus > Opisthocomus hoazin. Next base: position 8,335,695 of record NC_134437.1, on the reverse strand, counting down.
ACCCAGGCATTGCAGACTTTCTTCCAATAATTTTGGGCCGCTTCCGGCTCACCGAGCCCAGGAATGAGTCATTGCGGCAGCGCGAGAAGCCAGCCGAAAAGAAATAAAAAAAAATCAACCTTTGCTTTATTTCGCCCGTGCCCAAATCCACCCGTCTTTAGCCCCAGATGGCTGACGGAATGGGAATCGCAACGCACCGGGGCTGGGAATCTACGGGCGGAATGACGTCTGCGACGCGGTAAATCCTTCTGCTAACTCACGTTATAAAGTCATAATTTCCAATTGCAATTATTTTAGATATATGTCTTTAAGACGAGAGAGGCGGGCTCGCCAGCGCGGGCGCAAATCACTGCGCGCCACTCCAGCATCACCCCCAGATCGGCACCTCCACCTGTACGGGGCTGCATGCGTTTAGGGGCACTTCCCGCTTCAAATGAACAACTGTCGCCAAGAAATCGGAATTATTTGCTGCAGACGAGCCCGACGCGTCGCTTTGTCTTTACAAGATAAAAAATTCAGGGAGAATTCTCATCGATTTGGGTCCAAATCCTCAGCCACTCCCCAAGCGTGGTCATTTTACCCCAAAATCTCAGCGGAAGATCAACGCGAAGTGGGTGCGCCACCCACTCTGGTGTGGAAATCTTGCGGAAAAAATCAGAATTTGCCCCTTTTCCTTGGTAAATCTTCAATCCTCCCTTGAGCTGGGTAGCAAAAGAGAGCCTCTGCTTCTTGCAAAATATTTTATATATAGTTTATTTGTTTGTCTAATATACTTATATATTCATTTCTGTGTTTAGTTATATAGAAATAAAATATCTGTCTATATAATTTGTCTAATATATATCTATGCTAATACAGAAATACAATATTTTATATATTGTCTAATATACTTCTATATTTATTTCTGTGATTATTTATATATAAATATCTATATATAATTTGTCTAATATATATCTATGCTAATACAGAAATACAGTGTTTTATATATTGTTTATTTGTCTAATATACTTCTATATTCATTTCTGTGTTTAGTTATATAGAAATAAAATATATATATATGTCTAATACATATCTATGTTTATACAGAAATAAAGTATTTTATATATTATTTATTTGTCTAATATACTTCTATATTCATTTCTGTGTTTAGTTATATAGAAATAAAATATCTATATATATGTCTAATACATATCTATGTTTATACAGAAATAAAGTATTTTATATACTATTTATTTGTCTAATATACTTCTATATTTATTTCTGTGATTATTTATAAATAAAATGGTTTTCTATATACATATGTATACATATGCATACATAAATATATGTGTATATATACATAAATATATGTATATTATACTTACAAATATATATATATGTATATATGCACAGAAAATTATATCTATAAATACATATATGTATACATGTACATGCCTGCAGTCTTCTCCAGCCAAAGCCCCCCTTACACTCAGGGTCTTGGCATCAAAAAAGCGAATTTCTTGCCTCCCTTCAAAGCCGCGTAAACCCGAGCCGGGCCAAACCCGCGGCCCCTTACGCTTTTCAAATGTTTGCCTTTAATATCTCCTGCCTGACCTTTCGCTGCCGATACGGCGCAGGGTTTGGTGTGGGTTTTTTTTTTTTTTTATTAATCTCCTTTTATTGTTCATAACTCTGAAGTTTGGCTCCGGCACCTGCACGCTCACCCGGCACTATTTGATTTCTAACACTCCCGACCCCGAAGCAGCTTCGATTTCCATCCCTCTTCACTTCCCTGCTGCTAAAAAAAAAAGTCAGGGAAAATTTGAGGTTCCTACCTCAGCAGTTTGGACTTCGCTTTTTCCCCCCCATTTTCTTATCTAAACCCAAAATGAAAGTGGATTTTGGAATCCTCCAGCCACGCCACTGACAATTTTCCCACCCTCTTTTCTTTTTCCCCTTTCTTCTCCCTGTTATCTCCCTTGAAAATTACTTTTTGGGGGAGAAAATGGCTTTTTCCTCCCCTCTCTTTCTTTCCTTTTTTAATTTTTTCCCCTTGTCGCGCTCATTTACCAGAACACCGAAGCCCTTTGCGCCTCCTTCCCTGAAATCCAGCCAAGCTGGCCGTTTCCAGCCAAGTCTGCAACTAATTGGGTTATTACCCCCAAAAAACCCCTCAGCTGCGGCTGTTTGGAAGCCATGACCTCACCTTGGGTTAAGAAAATCATAAAAAGAAATAAGAAAAAGGCAAAAATGCAGCCAGAAATGGCTTTCGAGGGAGCAGGCGGGGATGGGGAAGGGGGAGAAAGGAAGGCGCAGGTGTTGGAAAAAAGATGTAGGCAGGAATTCCCCCCCGAAAATGGGCAAAAAAGAGCTGTGGGGAGTGGGGGGGAGGTTGAAACAAAATACAAGAAAAAAGTACAAAAAAATGAAAGAAAAAAGTACAAAAAAAAGTAAAAAAATATGTTAAAAATAGGGATGAAAGCAAAAAAAGTCTAAAAATCTGTAAAATAACTGTGTAAACAATGTTAAAACTATGTAAAACTATGTAAAGATGTAAAAAAGTCAAAAAAGTACCAAAAAAATTGTAAAGAATTATGTAAAAAATACGGATAAAAGCAAAAAAAAGTCTAAAAATCTGAAAATCTGTAAAATAACGACGTAAAAAATGTTAAAACTAGGTAAAAATATGTAAAGATGTAAAAAAGTAAGCGAAAGTACCAAAAAGATGTAAAAAATAGGGAGAAAAGCAAAAAAAAAGTCTAAAAATCTGTAAAATAACAATGTAAAAAATGTTAAAACTAGGTAAAAATATGTAAAGATGTAAAAAAGTAAACAAAAGTACGAAAAAAATATAAAGAATTATGTAAAAAATAGAGATAAAAGTAAAAAAAGTCTAAAAATCAGTAAAATAACAATGTAAAAAGTGTTAAAACTAGGTAAAAATATGTAAAGATGTAAAAAAAAGTCAAAAAATTTATAGTCTGTTTAAGAACATGGAAAATAAGGCAAAAAAAGGATAGAAAAAAGTAAAAAAACTCATACTAAAAAAGTTTTAAAAATGTAAATAAAAAAGTAAAAAAAAAATTGCATTAAAAAATCCTCATTTTTTTCCCAGACTCCCGATTAAAACTCAGATTTTTGAGGTGCCGCTTGCTCGCCGACGCACATCCCCTCCCCGTTCTATTCCTTTTTTTATTCTTCTGGGGTTTTCGCTGCTTTAAGATGAAAACCCTTTGCCGCATGCCATCATCCCTCCTGCTTCGGGGTTTTCTTTCGAAGGCTTTGGGCACCTCTCTGGAACGACCGCAGTGAAGGTCTTCAGGGCAAGAAAATCTCCCGAATCAGCAATATTTACCATACTCCTTAGAGTGAAATTTCTCTACCACCGTCCCACGCGCTGAAAATGGCGGTTCTGAGCCCAAAACAAGCACCAAGGATGCCAGAGGTTGGGGGTTTCATGGAGCCTACTCAAAAACCAGTTATCTCCACTCAATTTTTAAGCTGGGACTTTTTCAAAATATTATTTTGATAATTAAAAGTCATATATATATATTTCCAATTTTCTATTTTCGTCCCGACGTTTTTCAAAAAATTATTCTGATGATTTAAAGTCATCTATATATTTTTCCAATTTTCTATTTTTTTTTCCTCCCTGGCGTCGCCACCCCAGAAGCACTTTTTGGGGCCGGGGGGGCAGAGCCGCTTTCATCGCTTTCTGGGCTGAAAATGCTGACAAATCAACTTCGCCACCCCATTTTTAATAATTGTTTCAATTTATTGATTTTTATGATTATTTCAAATAATTGAAAAGAAGCATAATTTTAATTTTAAATAGTAACATTTTAAATAATTTTAAATAATAATTAATAATTTTAAATAATTATTTAAAATACGTTTTTAATTTTAAAGAATTATTTAAAATACTTTCTAAAATAATTTTTTTTTATGTTTTAAAATAATTCTTTAAAATACATTTCTACGAGAAGTAAATAAAGTAACAACATTTTATCTATTTCAATTATTTTTTTTTCATTTCCCATTTTTGTCCCTGATGGAACTATCTAAAAAGCACCTTTTTTTTTTTTGGGGGGGGGGGGGGGGGTTTAAAGCTGCGTTCATTGCTTTTCGTGCTGATAATACCTATTTTTAACACAACCTCTTTCTGCTAACCTCGACAGGGAAATGCCTGAAGACTCCCCCTTCGCTTTTCCTTTTCCTTTATTACAGCACAGCCTCCGCCGTAAAATATTGACGCAAAGCTCCCGCCAGCCCCCTTTTTTAGCACTTTTCTCCCCAAAAGGGTCCCCTTAGTGATGAGCCAGTTTTAGCCCTAATAAATAAATTTATTTATAATTTATTTTTATTTATAATTATAAATTTATATTTATATATTTATATTTATAAATTTTTATTTATTCATCGCCCACCCTCCCCATCTCTTCCCTGCCTTTGAGGAGAGGAAATTTGTGCAATTCTCTTTTCCAAACCTTCAAAATCCCAAATTCCCAGGTGAAAACTGACAGCAGCCACCGCGTTGAGTCAAAAAACGCAACTCCTGGCTGCCGCTTTTCCTCCAAATCCACTAAAATGAAGGAAAAACGCTCGAGTGACCCCCTCGACGGAGAGAAAATGGAGGGGTTCGGCCAGCGACGCTGCCAAGGGTCCCCGGAATTCAGCGCAGTGAAACAGGGGGCAGATAAGGGACGGGGATGGCAGGGGGGGGGGCCGCGGAAAATCGCGGCTGTTTGAAAAGTCCCTGAAATTGCCCATTAGGGCTCGGAACGGCGTCGCGGCTCCCCGCTGCGTCAGCGAGAAAGGCGGCGTGTTTCCGAGCGGGGGGAAAAAAAGAAAAGAAAAATCGGGAATAAAAAAAAAACCCTCTTGGAGCGGAGCAGCGAAGCGAGCAAACGATGAGCGCGAAGCTGGAGGAGCCATCAAACCCCCCCCGAGGTGTCATTTGCGAGAAGTGACCTTTTCTCACCGAAGGAGACGAGCGGAGAGGGGACCCGGGTGGCTTTCAGGGCAGCGTAAAAGTCAATTTATTTATTTTAGCTTGCGGAGAACAGGCTTGGTTTTTATTTCTCTTCCCTGGGAGGGGAGATTTTTCTGCCGTCGCAGCCGAGATTTGCAGCAAATGGGGGCAAAACTCAAAATTTCCCGTATGAACCCCCCCAAAAAAGCTGCTTTGAACGCGGGGCCGGTTCAGCGTTCAACCCGGATCATCCCCATTGGGTCAATGAAGCTGGGAAAATGGAAACGTGGTGTGGATTTACCCCCCAAAAAAAAATCTGGGGGTGGGCTGTGAGGCACAGGACAGTCTCCGAAAGCCAACCCGTTGGGTTGTCCAGCCCATTGGGGTGTTCCTGTAGAGTTCCTCTTGGACAAAATCCTCTTCTTCTAATAACTTAACTCTGTAACAATGCTTGGAAAAGTTATTCGACCCCCTTAGAGCGACACTGATGAAGTCTTCCCCCCACCCCCACCCCATCGCCACGGGCTGCCAAAAACGCCGTGAAAATAAATCAAAAGGTTGTTCCTACAGCTAAACCCATCCTGGTGGAGCCAGACGTTTCATCCTTCCAGCTCGTTAGCATCCACGCCACGGCATTGGCTTTCCAAGAAGACCCCGTGACCCCAAAATATGCCAGAAAGGGGGAAAAAAAAAAACAACATAGTTTGTTCCAAAACCCTTCAATCCTGGAGACGGCGCTAAGAAGGGTTTTAATTTTTGCCAGTCTCCGAAACGAGTTTTGGGGTGAAATCTTTTGTCATGGTCATTATTGAGCAAGGGAGGGCAATTAATGCAGGAGTTGGGGGTCAGGAGGGGTGCAGAGGAGCCGATGGGTGCTGGGGGACACTCACCTGTGGGGTGTCTTGGTAGGGAGGAGGGGGCACCGTCTGGGTGGCCATCATTGTCAGAGCCGGCGCCGGGGAGACATGGTGCATCCTGGGTGGGAGTCACATCGAGAACCTGTGGGTGGGAGAAATGACGCTGGATTAAGGGGGATCTTCCCCTAGAAAATCCCTCGGAAAGGAGAAACAAAAAGGGACAGAAAGGAGCGGTGACTTTCCTTGCGCAAGCACCCCGGCACAGCGCTCCACCACCCAGTCCCTGGAAGAAACCCAAGATGATTTGATGACCCTTATCATAATTTCATGATTATTTGAGATTCCTGACTTCGGATAAAGAATGCATCAGGGGCGAAGCAAAGAGGCTTGCTAGTGAGGAGACCTTCCCTGGAGAGCAGCCAGGCAAGGGCAAATCTCTTGGAGACGGTGGTTGCTGTTGGTGAACCTCATTATATTTCCTCCTTGTGAACCCTGGTGCACCCAGGGCACTTTCTTACCACCCATTGTGCCTACAGCCGCGGTGCCTAAATGGGGATTTCCATCCCCTTTCCAGTTGCTCCTCCTTTTTGGAAATGGGAGGACAAGCTAGAAGTGCAAAACCCTTCCATTTTCTGAAATGACACTCTAAAAAGAAAAAACCCCAAACAATGCATCTCTTTGCCTTTGGCCACCATGGAATCACGTCCCCACGCACTGCATGCTCAATCCAGAAGGGCCATTGAGTATCCAATGTTGAGTTGACCAACCCAGTTGACTCCTATGTTGTGTTGACCAACCCAATTGACTCCTATGTTGTGATGACCAACTCAGTTGACTCCTATGTTGAACTGACCAACACCATAGCACAGAAACGAGGAAAGAGGGTTCAAGCCCTTGCTTGATTTGAACCAGGAGCAAGCCCTGACTTTGCACATCCCATATGGACGTCCTTGAACCCGGGAGGCGGTTTGAGACATGCCACCTTCAACCTCTCTTAAAGTTGCTCTGCTTTCTGTAAATCCATAGTTATTTGGGGACAAAACAGACTATTTTTTTTTTTGTATCTTCAGGTCCTGAGGTGATGGCGAAAGGAGAGGGGCTCCAGGAAGGGACAAATTTGTAGAGAAGGTCTTGGCTGGATGCAGTGCCCAAGTTAGACCTGGTGGCAGAGTGTAAACAAAAAACAACTCTTTGCCCCAAAATGCCTCCTCTCCTATTATTTCGCTGCAGCTGTGTGGTTGCTTCAGAAGAAAAGCCGAAGATCTTGCTTAAATCCTCAGAAAAAACCCTGTCCGCGGTCCTCTCTGAGGCTCTGAGCTCTGTATTGAGGCAACTCACAAAGCCACCTGACAAAAATCTCCCCAGAGCTTCCAAAAGTGCATTTCTCCCTGCAGTGACTCGTTTTTGTCAGGAGGTGACATCTCTTGAAGGGTTCACCCTGTTGCAATGCCAATCATTGCATTGGGTTCCCTGTTGGCTTCTCATCTGGCCTTTGGAAAGCAGAAATGCAACAAGTTATGCAGAGTCCTCTGATACAGCGAAGGGATCTACTAAAAAATAGCATCAGTGTTGCTTTTGCCGTGAAATGGTGACATGTAGGAAGAAACGCCCTCACACGAGGTAGAGAAACGAGGACACCGATGACTCTGTAAAAACCAAGGCACATTTGGGGTCTTCTGATCAGTCTCCACAGTTGTTTGGGGGAAGATTCTCAATATTCTGGTCTTCTCCGGGAGGTCCACTGTTGTTTGGGGGAAGATGCTCAATATTCTGGTGTTCTCCCTGAGGTCCACAGTTGCTTGGGGGAAGATTCACAATATTCTGGTCTTCTCCATGAGGTCCACAGCTGTTTGGAGGAGGATTCTCAATATTCTGGTCTTCTCTGGGAGGTCCACAGCTGTTTGGGGGAAGATTCACAATATTCTGGTCTTCTCCATGAGGTCCACAGCTGTTTGGAGGAGTATTCTCAATATTCTGGTCTTCTCCGTGAGGTCCACAGCTGTCTGGGGGAAGATTCACAATATTCTGGTCTTCTCCGTGAGGTCCACAGCTGTTTGGGGGAAGATTCACAATATTCTGGTCTTCTCAGGGAGGTCCACAGCTGTTTGGGGGAGAATTCACAATATTCTGGTCTTCTTCATAAGGCTTCAGACTTTACAGGCACCACCAGGCACCAAGTGCACAAACGCACCATATCCACATGGAAAGCCAGGTGCTGTCTGCATGGGATGAGCATCAAACACTCTTCTTATTTTGCATGAATAAACTAATTTTTTGGTTTTTTTACTTTGCAGTAGTATGGGTGACCCGTCAACAGAGTATTAAGAGAGCACACCCAAAATCCTGCGCATTGGGAAGGCAGATCCAGGTCCTTGCATGACACAGACCTCTTGCAGCGAGAAGGAAAGTGCATTTATGGGATTAAAATTATGCTTTTCATCTTTTTTCCCCCAACAGCAAAATAGCGGGAGGCAAAATTATCTGCTCCTGAGTGAGCCTGCATCTTAAAATCTTCGGTGCTCGGTGTCAAAGCTCGGCTCGCAGCTTCAGGCATGCAAGCATCCGCGTCCTCGAGGGGTAGCACCAGGGGGAAAACCTCCCCGCCAGAAATAGCCGCAGCTGGAGAAAAGCAGAATTCAGCACCGCGACGGTCTAGACATCTCAGCGGGAAGCTACAAAATACAAGAGATTGCTATTTTGGGAAGAAAAACCCTGCTTGGCATCTATTGTTCATGCCAGGAGCGAGCCTACTTCTAGCGCACGGCAATTTGTTGCGGGGTGCGAGCTTTTCAGCCGAAAATATTCCCAGAAGGTGGCAGTCCGGAGCCCAATTTAATGGCCAAATATCATCCAACCTGCTAAAATCAAGCCGTTCGTTGAGGCTTTACGGGCGTCGATTTGTTTGGAGAATAGGACTTACAGCCAAATATTAAAAAATAAAAAGGATAACAATGAGAGACAGCTGTTGCTGATAGTGGTGTATTTATCTTGGGGGAAACAAACGCTCTCGGGCACCATAAATATCTGGGGAAGTGCCTGGCACCCACGGGAAAAGCCGGACGGGTGTTTCACGCGGGAGCCCCCGGCCGTGAATCTCAGGACAACGGTGCAAAGCTGTCAGCCCCACAGATTTATTGGCAGCCAAACGCAGGGAAGGGTGGAAAGCTGCTATTTTATTAATCCTTTTTTATTTTTCTATATTTTTTTTTTATTTTATGCATTAATCCTCTTGGATTTTTCCCCTCCTTGTCTCTTAAATCAATTTAGCCGTGTGAGCTCTTGACCACAGGTATCCAGACGACGCAAGGAGCAGATTGTCGCCAGACCCCTGCCATCCCCTCACAGATCAGCTCAAGGCAATACTCAAATCTTGGACGAAGGGTGAATTTGGGGGGGCCGGGGGTTGAGGAGGGCAGAAATTGCAGCCAGCAGCAGTGTCCCCTGGTTGCTAAGCAGGCCAATGGGATCCTGGGGAAGAGAAGTGTGGCCAGCAGGTCAAGGGAGGTTCTCCTCCCCCTCTCCTCTGCCCTAATGAGGCCCCATCTGGAGTCCTGTGTCCACTTCTGGGCTCCCCAGTTCAAGAAAGATGAGGAGCTACTGGAGAGAGTCCAGTGGAGGGCTACGAGGATGATGAGGGGGCTGGAGCATCTCTCCAACAAGGACAGGCTGAGGGAGCTGGGCTTGTGCAGCCTGGAGAAGAGAAGGCTGAGAGGGGACCTTAGAAATGCCTCTAAATATCTGCAGGGTGGGTGTCAGGAGGACGGGGCCAAACTCTTTTCAGGGGTGCCCAGCGACAGGACAAGGGGCAACGGGCACAAACTGAAGCAGAGGAAGCTCCAGCTGAAGAGGAGGAAGAACTTCTTCCCTCTGAGGGTGACGGAGCCCTGGCCCAGGCTGCCCAGGGAGGTTGTGGAGTCTCCTTCTCTGGAGATATTCCAGCCCTGCCTGGACGCGGTGCTGTGCAGCCTGCTCTGGGTGACCCTGCTTGGGCAGGGGGTTGGGCTGGGTGACCCACAGAGGTCCCTTCCAACCCCCACCATGCTGTGATTCTGTGAAATGGTGAGCAATAAAACCCTTAAAGGCTCTTTCACTTCCAGATGTGACAGTACTTCAGGTTTTGGCAGCGACATGAGATCAGAGTATCCTTAATTTCCTTACGCAATAAAATTATTAAAATATTGCCGTCAAGTTGGAAATGTATTTCCCAAAAAGCTTGCGCCTACCTAAAAGAATTGCAGATTTATAAGCTGCTTTTTTTGCCAGCAATATATTACCTCCTCTTTCAAATAAAAAGAATTAAAGACTGAATTGAGAAGTTCGGGGCTTTTTTCACTGTGGTCACTGATGCCTTAAAAACATTTTCGAAATTCAAAGTATTGCAGGCAGCCGTCCACCCCCCCCAGGTGAAGATGACTTCCTTGATTCATAAAACAGCCGTAAAACCGGATTAGCAGCAGAGCCGAATGCAAAAGGAAAATCCTGCTGTTGGGACTCCACGCTACCGTTTCCAGCGGATAACGTTCATATTCGGTTTGCAAGGTGCAACTCTTGTTTCCAAATCGATGGAAAATGGGGATCATTTTTTCTAGCTCATCCAGCAGCCTCTCCCCCCATGGCAAAGCACGCTATAGATAGCAGACGTTTCAACAGGAGCAACCAGAAAATCAGCTTTTCGGGTATTTCCTCCCCTCTACCCAAAGTTTCCAAATTATTAGAGACACTTGAGGACGTTTTTCCGGCCACGCGAAGGTATTTTTCTGGATTAGGGGAAGATTGCCTTTTTGAAAGGGTTTGGGTTTTTTTTCCATATATATTTTTTAAAGATTTGCAATGATGCCGTGTGAGCTGCGCTCCCTCCGCAGCGGGCTGCAAGTTTTTTATGCCACTGTCTTCCCGGAGGGCTTGAGCACACTGAAGTTTATGATATATGCATTCATTACATGCATATATCTAAGCTAAAATGAAGAAATATAGCCGAGGGCGAAGGGATTGGCACCTCCAGAGGACGATACGTCTCGCTCCGAACAGCGAGCGAGGACAGGCTCACCCTCAGCGGGTGATGCCAGCTCTTCACTGGCCATAAAGCGAATCGAGAGCAGCCCTCTCACTCTTCCGCATCGAATTTCTGTCCACCAACCTTCACCCTCTTCGCTCGTTTTCACCAAAATTCAGCTGTTGCCCCGAAAGGTGAACAGCGGGTTTTCACCAGCTATTACAGGAAACACCTTACACCACCCTAAGCTCATCAAAAATAAACGCAGTTCTATTAACTAGTCGAAAACGGGGAAGAATCCCGTTTTTTGAGACACCACCCATTCCCGGTCATTCCTCACGTTGAGGGTTGCCTCCAAGTGGGCTCACAAGATTCCTCACCTGAGGATATCAGGAGTGTTTGTGCTAGGAATACCACCGGGCCAGCAAATATTTTTCATTTTTGTAGGAGTATTTGGGAGCCAAATTTCTGCTATCCAAACCCAGGAGGGTTTTTGCGCTGGGAGCATCCTTTGCTGTCGGCCAAGATGATGGTCCCCAAACATTGACCTTCGTACCCTTCCCAGGACCCAGTTACTCTGTTATTTCCCAATAAAAAAGACAAATTGAGTCCGTGCTTCTGCTACAACCACGGGCTAAAGCAGATTGAGGACTGACATTGCCGCAGGATAAACCCTGGACCAGAGCAAACCCCTTTTCTATTTTTCTCCTAAAAAAAGCTCTTGGCCAACGCATGAGAATTGGGGAAAGAGGGAGAGGCCATGCCAGGTGGTGCAAAAAAATTCTTGCCAAGCACAAGTTTGGTTCGTCATAGGATGGAACATCTCCTCTGGGCGCAGGGGGAAAACAGTGTTTATTTACTTAATATTAGCCTTTATTTCATATTTGCCTTTATTTATTTCATATTTGCATTTATTTATTTCATATTTGCAAATCCTCCTCCCAGCTCCAGCTCCACAGCAAGGGAGGAGCTCCTACAGTGAATTTCTGACGAGAACAATTACCGCCACATATTTCTCTCCTCTCTGAAGATACCCGTCCCTGAAAGGCTCCAGGGGTATCTCAGCAACATAAACACGAGAATAAAACCTGCAAGAGCCAGGCAGAGCTCCAGTCGACAAGGTTAATGTACCTTGAACGGCAGCATTAAACAACTTTGCTCTTTTTTTTTCCAAGTGAAGAGCTGAGACACCTACGTACATTTTAAAGTCTTATTTTTTATAGAGGGAGACCGTTAAAGCACCTTCCAAAACAAACTGGCACAGGGAAACATCAAAGAAGCCTCTTCAGAGTAACCTGAAAAGACTTTGTGCACTCCAGCCCCCGGCCCAACAAAAGTTCCCAAAAGAGCAAATGGTGAATTTTTTCAGAGGGCAAATCAAAAAAACTTTGAAGTGAAAAGTAGCTGAGGAACCCCCAAAATGCGCAAACTTCCTCTTGCCGGACACAAATTGTCCAGGAGAAGTTTCCAATTGCCTTGAGAGTGCTTGCAAAAAAATAGGGAGCAGATTAATTTTCTGACAGTCCTTAGCTGCGAGCAATTAACGGTGAACAATTTATGATCAAAATCTTGCCCAACGCTTTCAAGCCTTGCCTTGCGCTCTTCATTTTCCATCGCAGCCTGCTAATCTCACGAGAGAGGAATCGCTGAGCACCCACGCTTCCCTCACGCCAACACCACACCTCAGTCCCACGCCGGTCTAGCAATGGGAAGGTCCCATCCTCAAGGTCCTGGCCAGGTTCAGAAGAGCTTCTTGGAGGACAAAGATTACCGCGACTGAATGCAATGAGTTTTGGAGAGACTGGCTGGAAGAAGAGGCTTAAACATGGGTCTGAGATAAATGAGGTGCTGGGAACGTGGGAGATCTGTGGTTCTTGCATGTCATCTGTCCCACCAGCAAAGGGGATGTCTAGTAGAAGGTGTCCCTGCTCATGGCAAGGGGGTTGGAACCAGATAATCTTTAAGGTCCCTTCCAACCCAAACCATTCCATGATTCTACGATTCTATGTCAGAGCTGTCGCTTCGAGGATGGGCAACCGAGAAGGAACTAGAAGCCGAGAAGGAACGTGCTCAAAAATAGTCTTGTTCAGCAAAAAAGTAACCATCAGCTACGTTCTTCCACCCCAAACCAACAACTGCAGTCCTTCACCAATTTCTCAAGTGTTGCAAAGCGCGAATCAGACCAATACTGGTGCAAAACCCACCTGCAACCTCAACAAAGACGCGTGCCGATGATTCCAGCAAAGACCCCACCAAAAACTGGGCAAAGACTTCTTGCAGCCACCACTGCAGCACAAAACCAGCCCGTGGGCAACACCGCAATTTTTCATAATGTCTTTCTGGGGTGATTATTTTGCAAATCAAAGCTCACGGGCTTCACGCAAACCTCCCAAAACCTGCATGAGTGATTGCACCAGGTAAACACAAATGGAAAGCAGCTTTTTGGTGGGCTCGCAGGAAGCGGTCTAAGTGGAAATCTGCTTTTTGCTGGGCTTGCAGAAATTGGGCTAAGAACAGCAGACCATACCCAACACGGGCAAGACGTGCACGGGAGCGTGCAAAGATTTCCCCACCCACGGGAAAGCCCCGAAAGCAGAGCAATGCTGCAGCACACCTAATAAAACCCTCTCCTCCCGTAAATCTGCCTTGTTTCTCGCTATCTCCTGCTAACACGCTCGCAAATTTTCCCTTTGGGAGAGGGAAAGAAATCCCTCTGGAGCCGGCTGTTTTCCTCTTTCCCATATGGCAGATAAATCACAGCTCCCGACTCGATGAGCTTCTGCTTCGCATCCCTCTCTTGCAGCTCTCCAGCTCCTCCCGCTCTCACCTGCCCCCTGAATTTCCTTTTAAAATGCAAAATTCCTGATGAGAAATGACTCTGCAGAACAGAAGACAAAAAAATAAGGTTTTACTTGAGGCGTGCCAGGCTTCCTGGTATCGGCAGAGAGTCGTCCCCGTCCAAGCCCTGAGCCAAGACAGCAAAGATTGCGATGGGAGCCGCTGGATTAATTGCCTCAATTCAAACGCCTTTCATTTGCCCATTTGAAAGCAACTTTTTGCCATATTTCCAGCCTCAATGACAAAAGAGAGGTCTGAGACACGACGTGGTGATTTATACAAGCTCCAACTGGCTAGGGAGTTACAAATAGTTTGGAACTCCTTTCAGTATGCTTAATTACACTGTCTTCTCCATTTATGCTGACTGGTGGACCCTACGATATGTTCAGCGTGGTCAGAAGGGCTACGAGGATGATGAGGGGACTGGAGCATCTCTCCAACAAGGACAGGCTGAGGGAGCTGGGCTTGTTCAGCCTGGAGAAGAGAAGGCTGAGAGGGGACCTTAGAAATGCCTCTAAATATCTGCAGGGTGGGTGTCAGGAGGATGGGGCCAAACTCTTTTCAGGGGTGCCCAGCGACAGGACAAGGGGCAACGGGCACAAACGGAAGCAGAGGAAGTTCCAGCTGAACAGGAGGAAGAACTTCTTCCCTCTGAGGGTGACGGAGCCCTGGAACAGGCTGCCCAGGGAGGTGGTGGAGTCTCCTTCTCTGGAGATATTGAAGACCCACCCGGACGCGGTGCTGTGCAGCCTGCTCTGGGTGACCCTGCTTGGGCAGGGGGTTGGGCTGGGTGACCCACAGAGGTCCCTTCCAACCCCAAACATTCTGTGATTCTCTGATTCTGCGAGCTCAGCACAGTGAGGAAACTGGGGACAAGAAAGGACTGGGAAGTGTTTACGGTGTGAGGCAGATGTGCCTGGCCTCGGAGGTGCATCTCTGTGGAGATACAGGCTTCAGAAGGAGGAAAGCTGAAATGGTTTTGAGCCTGGAAAAGGCCAAGATGGAAAAGGCCAAGGGGAACCAAGTTATTTCTCAGAAGACATCTTCAGGATAGGTGATTTCTATCATTAACCATTTAGAGCAATGCCAGCCTTCTGTTCCAGAAGGTAATTTGGTGGACACCCATCATCACGTCATTCCGTGCCTTTAGTGGGACGTGTCTGGATTGCATGGGCACAGCTTGCTGAATAGGCTGGGTTTGGTCTTCTTGCTGGAGATGCTTCCCAGGCCAGGTCACGCTTGTGTCCTCCATTGACATGTGCTCATGTCTTCCATGGGCTCAGTTTTCCTCCAAAAATGTCCACACTGGGACAACCCAACATGCCTAAAGTCCATTGCAGGGCAACAAGCCCTTCCACGCAAGCTCCGGGCAGCTCACATCAAAATACCAATTGGCAAGAGGGCATCAAGGCTGGGAGGATCTCCCCGAAAAGAGGTCCTTGTGGTGACCCCAAGCTCCCACAACCCCACCAGAGAGGTGATTTCAAGGTGAACCCAGCCTGCACCTTTATTAGAACCAGGGCAAAACCCGGACTCATGAGAAATTCAGCTGCTTCATCACATCCTTAATCCTGGGTTTTTTTTGGTCGAGGGAAGGTTGCCGGCAAGAACCAGGGCTGAAAGGGCAGCCTGGGGGAAATAATCCTGCCGTTATTGGCTGCTGTTTATTAAAAGGGACTTTCGGAGGAGGCAAGGCTCAAAAGAAAAAGACTCAAAGAAACGATGCTCTGCTGCGCCATGGACCCAATGCAGCTTTTGGGTTTTCCCCTGAGGTGCCCCCACCCTAAACATCACCAATTTAGAAAGAAATCGGGCACTTTTTCAGGACGTTTGCACAAATTGGAGGCGGCACCTCCATTTTCAGCCACCGAAGGTTTCTCTTTGCTCCTTTCGGAGGAAAGCTGCAGCCAACAGGGTTTTATTTTCTTTGTCGCCTGCCGGGTGCCCACGGTTTTGGCACAGATCGAGCACATTTGTCACCCTGTCAAGCCCTAATTTTAGCAAGCAGGGTTGACCAAAGGACGGCGAGACCCTTGGTTTCATGTGCATCTTATTTTAAGCTCCGCGTTTAAGTTATTTTTAGCTGGTGACCATTTCTCCACATCTTACTGATGTGCCAAAATCTTGCAGTGATAACAGCCCGTATTTCGGGGTATTTGTACAAAAGTTTATCTGTGTTTTCCTCAGGCTTGCTGTGGCTTGCAGGGCTCATAACAACACGCTTTCAACACCTCAGCTTTAAAGCAAGATTCCCTGCACAGCCTGATTGCTAAAAAACAAGGGGAAACACAGCAAAAAAAACCCATAATTTCCCCCTAAACGCTCCCTGCGTTTAGGGAAGAGTTGATATAATTTGTGTGTAACCAAAAAGAGCAGAAATTCCCCCAAATAAAGCCCCAGCAAGGTCATGGCTCGCCACATCCCACTCGATTAATAAATCTAATTGCCCGTTTCATATTTATAATCGCCCAAGTAATATAAGGTGAAGCAGCCTTACTGTTTGGGGGGTGCTCGGGGAGCCGCTGCCCTGCACGCTTCCTCCCACTGCCCCAAAACCAGGATTCCTCTGGGGTAGGGATCACGACCTGGGAAAGCAAGAGATGGAAAATCTGAATACAGAAGGAAAGCGATGAAACGAGAAGGCGAAATAATAAGCAGAGGGCGAAGCATTCCGCGCTAGGGAAAGTCCTGCAGCAGCGGGAGCAAAGCCATGGTGGGCAAGTCTACCCTTAATGCACTTTTTTTCAGGATGGAGGGGAAAATAGGAGGAATCATGGAAAACTTAGGTGGGAATATCCCCTTGGGGGTGAAAGCAGGGCTGATGGCTGAGCTAGATCAGCCCCCCAGGGTTTTGCCTAGGCAGGTTTGAACACCTCCAAGGAAGGATGAAAAATAAATCAGGTTTTTAAAGGTCGAACCGAGATGTGTCCAGAAAACGCAGGCGTGCTCGTTGCCGGTCTATCCGCAAAGGGTGAAGGGCGACGCGGTCCCGTCCCGTCCTTTTCGGCAGCTGGAGGGCGGCGAATCCCCGGCACGGGATCTCACTGAGGTTTAGCGGTGCAATCCGGGTCTGAAAAGGAGAAAAAAGGGGGAAAAGCAATGAAACAGCATTGCTGTTGGCCGTGCCCCCGTTTTGTGCCAGCTGTCGCCATCCCCCTGGTTAATTATAATCTTCGCTTGAGTGTAAATGTGGATTTACACTCGGGCTTAGACGGCACCAACTAGGGAAGAGCCATTCACTCCAAAACAGGGGAGCTCCCAGCCGTTCTTTAGTAAGGAAAAGTCCACACAGATGTTAGAGACGGTGCTGCAGCTACCAAGCATCTGGCCTCTACAGAGGCCGAGGTTGGGATTTCTAGACTCCCCTAAGCAGATCCAGTGGCTAAATGAAGACGGTCTGAGACAGGATCAGCACAGACATGGGGGGGGGGGGGGGGGGTGTTTGACTGCAAAAAAAGGAATAAAAGAGATAAAATTCCCCAGATCTCTGAATATACATCACCTCTAGCGAGCCCCTCGGATCTCTGATATACGTCTGATCAATCTCCCTCGATATGCATCACCTCCAGATATTGCCTCTGCGTTAGGTGATAAACATCACCTGCGATCTCCGATACACGTCTGATTTACCTTGACATCTCTCACCAAGTAGAGAGCTCCTCAGATCTCCAGTACACGTCTGATATGTGTCCCTCGATACACATCATCTCTGTTGAGCTCCTCAGATCTCCAGTATACATCTGATCTATCTACCTTGATATAAATCGCCTCTAGACAGCTTCTCGCCAATATACATCTGACATATACATCTCTGATATATGTCACCTGACTGGAGCTTCTTGTACATCTGATACATCTAGCATGATATCCATAATCTCTGTCGAGCTCCTCAGATCTCCGATACACGTCTGATATATGTCCCTCGATACACATCACCTCTAGAGAGCTGCTCAGATCTTCAATATACATCCAACATGTCTACCTTGATACATATAATCTGGCGCAGAGCTCCTCAGATGGCTGATATATGTCGTGTGTGTGTGTGTATATATAGACACACCTCCATCTACTGAGCTGCTCAGGTTCCAATGTACATCTGATATATGCACCTCTAGATACACACCACCTCCAGGGAGCTCCTCAGATCCCCAGAATACAACTGATATTCCTACCATGATGCACACCACCTCCAGGGAGCTCCTCAGATCCCCAGAATACAACTGATATACCTACCATGATGCACACCACCTCCAGGGAGCTCCTCAGCTCCCCAACACACATCTGATATATCTACCATGATGCACACCACCTCCAGGGAGCTCCTCAGATCCCCAGAATACAACTGATATACCTACCATGATGCACACCACCTCCAGGAAGCTCCTCAGATCCTCAATATACATCTGATACATCTACCATGATGCACACCACCTCCAGGGAGCTCCTCAGATCCCCAATATACATCTGATACATCTACGATGATGCACACCACCTCCAGGGAGCTCCTCACATCCTCAATATACATCTGATACATCTACCATGATGCACACCACCTCCAGGGAGCTCCTCAGATCCCCAGTATACATCTGATACATCTACCATGATGCACACCACCTCCAGGGAGCTCCTCAGATCCTCAATATACATCTACCATGATGCACACCACCTCCAGGGAGCTCCTCAGATCCCCAATATACATCTGATACATCTACCATGATGCACACCACCTCCAGGGAGCTCCTCAGATCCTCAATATACATCTACCATGATGCACACCACCTCCAGGGAGCTCCTCAGATCTCCAAGGCACACCTGAGGGACGCATCCCTGCTATACGTCACCTGCAGGGAGCTGTGCCTCCCGTGGTGAGGATGTATGGGAGAACCACGAGAACCGGTTCCCCTGTTTCTAATTCCTTCCCAAAGCCCTCACAATAACAACGCTCACATTTTTGTGCCCTCGTGGCCTGTGTCCATCATCGCAGCCAGGAGTAGTGGTCCAGAAGGCAGAGGTATATGGGGAAGTTTGCATAGGAAGTGCCATTTCTGGAAACCCGGCCATCACCGAGGCCATTGCCCAAGGAGCGATATGGAAGCAACTGGGTATTTTAGGGGAAAACAGGGCAGAAACCCCCAAATACGGGAAACTTGGTGAAAGGGGCAAAAGGCCGAGATGCCCATTGACGGCTCAGACAAGCGTAGGTCCTGCCAAGAGGTCCAGAGACCTAATCTGGGTTACGCTAAGTGCTCACAAGGGCCTTGAGTCCAAAACTCTTCCACTGCAACGGCAGCTGAAATATCCTTACGGATATTTATGATCAGGAACAAAAAAAACGACAGGCTTGTGCCTTGGAAAAACATGCACCGGCTGACGCCAAATACACATCGAGAGCCCAGGACTCGATTTGTATTGGATTCCTCCTGACAACGCAATGAAAAGCTCACGTTTTGCAGCAGTCCTTCATCCCCGTAAAGGCTTTTTTTCCATCCCGTGAGAGAGACCTTTGTCACCTGAGCTCGCTGTGTGAACAAAACATGAAGACCGGAGGAAAAGCAGCCGATAAATAAGGCTCTGCCAGTGCTGAAAGAGCTTTGGTAGACTGATTTCCATCCTTGGAGGTGATAAGAGCTGAGGTCCTGGATGCTGTGTGCATGTAGAACAAAAACACAGGCTTGTGCATCTTCTGCACAAAAGATGCCATTTTCGTCCCCATCCTGAAGAACGCCAAGAGCCAACCCCACCAAGAACATCTCCCTGAACGCCCTTGCAGAGGGAGATCAGTCTTTTTGAGCCGGCGCACACTTGTAGCGACTTCAAAAGGCGTCCTTTGAAGTTCAGCAGAGGCCTTTGAAGTCCTCCCGACGCGCAAGGGAATGGAGGAGACGCCTCCTTCCAGATGCTCCACCGCGGGCAACACAAGGCAGCAAGATACGTGGTATCCCGGGCACTCACGGTTGTGTGGAGCAGCTGCCGGAGGGTCATAAATGAGACACCATGAATGACAAGCCATCAGTCCCCTAAAATGCCCTAATCAAGCCCCAAAAATGCCCTAAATCCTGATCTCCTTGACCTGAACAACATCCAACGGCGGAGATGGGAACGCAGCATCCCGGGACCTCGGCCTGTATCCAGGCTGCAAAAAGCCAAGGGCATCCCTGTTAATAAAGATTTAATTAAGCGTAAGGGAATGCTAATAAAGCTGACATTTAGCAAAACAAAAGCCAGGGTTTTTGCAGAAAGCCTAGGATTTTAAAGCAAGAAGGCTTTTCCCGGTGCGTCGCCTTGTTTCCGACGGGAGTGGGTCATGATGCTTCCAACCTCATCTCATCAATGCCATTTAACGGCGACGGTGATTTTTTAACAAATTTGACGCCAGCTCCTCTGACTTCATTGGAAACCACAAATGGTGAAATTCCTGATAACGCATAAAAATCGTACTAACACCGAAATCAGAGCTCAGATTTCAGTTTAACTCTGTCAGGAGCTCCATGGGGCGATCACGGCTCTCCAAGCGTTTCGGCCATGCCCGCTGCCACCCGCAATCGGGACTATTGCAATAAAAAGCTTTGATTTTTTAGGGTTTCCACCCCCCACGGCGCAATTTCCGTAGCATCTCCAGCCTCTGAGCGAGGGGTGGGGCTGGATGTTGGGGATGCCCAAAGATGCAAAGGACAACGCGGTGTCGTCATCCTTCCACCTTGCCAGTCCCACCCCGGTGACGCGCTAACCCCATCCTTGCTCAGAGAGAGCAGAAAGCTTTAAGATGTGCTCCCCATGCACACAATATTTCTGTATTTCTGCGAAAGCAAAGCCGTTCCGCCGCCGAACACGGTCCAGGAGAGATGGGTCCATCGGTGGAGCCCCACTACAGGCCATCTGCATCATCCAAAGGGGGCACACGTGAAAATACCAGACACCCCCCCTCCTTCCCGGGCATGCAGACATGTGCACATCTGGGCCCAGGGAACAAAAGCGGCCTCACCACGCCACGCCAATAAATAATGGAAAGTCGAAGTGCCCCGCAGAAGCGGCACCATACTGTTCGGCCTCGGGCGAGGCGGAGGAAAATTCGGTACCCGCGAGGTCCGGAACAGTGGGATTAATAACGCATCCATTTTAATGCGGGGTGGGTCGCGGGGTTTTCTTTCCCTTTTTCTTTTTCTCTTTTTTTTTTTCTGCTTCACAAACAGCAAAGTGAATGTTTGAGCATCTCGGCGGGGGGTTAATGAGGACTCTGATTAGTTATTCAGATTTGCCGATGCTGCCTCCATCCATCCTCTCTGCTGGGGGAGTAGCGGGAAAGGGTTTGCAGAAAAAGCTCTTAAAGACAACTCAGGCTCACGCAGGTTTTGGGGGGGCTCATGCTGCAGGAGACCCCAGACCTGAAATCCAAGGGTCAGCTCCGGGGTGGAAAAGCACATTTTCCCATCATTTGGGAGAGATGCAAAAAGCTGCTGCGTGTTGGACCACGCTGATTCCTATAAAGGAAAATAATATTTGGATTTGTGAGGTTTTTTCGCGTGAAAACCAATTTTTTGGGTGCTTTTAATAAAAATTTCTGTGCAGTTACGGTCAGAGGTACATGACCGAAAATGATGGATGCATGGACGCACGGATGAATGGATGCAAGGATGCACAGACACAAGGACGCACGGATGAACAGATGAAGGGATACATGGATGCATGGATGCACGGATGCAAAGATGCATGGATGAACCTACACATGGATGCATGGATGCATGGATGAACCTACACATGGATGAACAGAAGCATGGAAGCAAGGATGCATGGATGCAAAGATGCATGGATGAAGAGATACATGCATGCACAGATGCATGGATGAACCTACACATGGATGCATGGATGAACAGATGCATGGATGCAAGGATGCACGGATGCAAAGGTGCATGGATACAAAGATGGAAGGAAAGCTGGACAATCCTGTAAGCCACCACTGGTCTGCAAAAATGCAACATCTTCCACTGCTGCAGCATTTTACACAGCATCCCGTAAAAGCCTACAAGAGCACTTTACGTCCTTCTGCAAAAGCAAGGAGCTCAATTCTTTGCTCCTTGGCCCAAAAATGTTTGAAGCAGGTTGAGCTCACTCACTGCTGGAGTGTTTTGGGGTTCATTTCCAGATTTAGGCTTTTGTTCTCCACCTGCCTCAAAAAAAAGGGCAACCTGACAAACAGTCGGCAGGTACCCGAAATGATGCTGCAAAAAGGCTTAAAGGACAGAGCCAGAGCGGCATTTCATGGCCCTGCAAAGGGGGTTCATCAAAAAACCTCGGCATTATTTTAGGATTCACTTCAGGATTCATTATTTCTTCAACAAGAAGCAATATTTTAAGGATGGATGGTGTGATGACAGCGCTCTCTCCGCGGTGAATTCATCCCAACAATGACCGTCAGCGCTTTGTTTCTCGTTGGGTCTAGAAGACCCGGTTGGCTCTTGATTTGAGCATCCCTCCAGTGTTCAGTGGGGGGGTTTGGGGGATAAACTCCCCGGTATTCACGGCATTCTTCGCAACGCCTGCCAGGATCTCAGAAGAAAGGCAAAGCAGAGTTATCCATCTGATGTTGCAAACGCCGGGGCTCTCCAGCCCAAACAGGCTCTCCTCCTTGGCACCGCCTCTACAGGCTTCCTCTCTGGTTTAAACAGCGCGTTAATTGTTCTGAATTAACAGCTCCAGCTGGAGGAGCAAACAAGCAATTTGCAACCTGAAGATAACGCCCAACTTATCTCAAGTGATTTAAGTTGGGTTTGTTTTTTTTTTTGAGGGGAAATCTTGCCTTTCGGGTTGTGAATGCACCGCTCACCCGGAGCTTGGCTAAAATCACATCACCGAGGGGACGAACGCACCCGTTTAGCAGAAGCTGCTGTTAGCCCACAGCCACAGGAGGAGGTGGGATGGTAGGAAAAAAAAAAGAAGAAATAAGAGATCTCCACATTTGGCTTTACTTTGGAAACAGGAGAAATACAATCCATCCTCTCCACTGCTGGGCAACCCAATGATTGCAGTGGGGGTCATGAATATTTTCTCCCCAGTACGCTTTTTTTTTCAGATTACATTTACATTTTGTTTCAAAATATTCATGCTCTCAAAAAAAAAAAAACTTTCAAGCCTTTGCCCTTTTTCATCTCTTTTTCCCTTTTCTTTTTTCACTTGCTGCTAGGTAGAGGAGGTGAGAAAGAAAGGCCATGACGATTATTTGTTTACAAGTCTGGATCTTCAACATGAATTGATTTTTTTTTTTTAAATTGGCATTTTCACCATTTCAAATCCTTTCTAATATCACCCAGGGTGTGGGATTCAAGAAGCAAAGTCCATCCCCAGCTCCCCACCCTGTCATGCCTGGTTTCGAGAGGAAAAAACAGTGCTGGCAGTGAAAAGGCCTCTACAGAAATGTTATTTCTCTGATGGGAATACAAAACCACTTCGGAAACGCAAGAAAAGCTGTCTATGATTACAACCAAGCATCTGCTGCCAGCACGAGCGGAAACTCCTCCTGCTACCCCAGCCAAGGTTGAGCTGGGAGTCAACACCCATCGACTCCCGACAGCTTTCCAAGAGCATCAAGGTTGGGTCCCATCAGATGAGCAGTGTTGGGGGTGGAGTCATGGTCCTCCAACAAAGTCTTCTGCTGAAGTCGGGACAGTTTGTCTCCGTCTTACACGGAGAAAGGGTTTCAAGTGTGCCCTGAAGACACAAAGAAGGGACGTCCAAATGCAACAGTGCATCCTTCTTCAAGGACGGGAGGCATCTCCGAAGTAGAAACCCAACCTTGGAGGTCACGGGCAGCGCTGCTGGGACTCGGGGAGCCTCGGATGCCTGGATCCCAGCGGCTGAGCCACGCTACCTGGCAACCTCCTGGCTCACGTCTAAAGTACCAGGAGAAGCGAGAAATCACTCGGGCACCTTCCCTGGGCACGGCAGCCCTCGATAAAAGACCAAAATTCAAGGGAGGCAGCTTGACACCGCACTATTCCCAGCGCACCCTGTTACGCAGATTAATCCTTCTTGATGGAGAATCACAATTAGGGCTCGGTCTTAAGGAGGTATCAGCAATCAGATATCTTATCAAATGCCACCTCAATTATTCAAATAATCCCTGGCTCTCAGATTTGGGTGCCGTTTAGGGAAAGCGGTCCGATTAATGTGCTGACACTTCCCCATCACGTCCGACGTCCTCAACTTCACGTCTGATTACGGAATTTGCATTCAATTTAATTTTTTTCCATCTGGAGTAAATGAATAATCCGAGTACCTACCCCAGCCTTAATTACATTTGTTAAATTAAAAACCCGGGCTGTGAGGAATTTCAATGCGTGTAGCTCCGCGGCCAGACAAACCCGCACGTCCAACCTGCCGCAGCCCCGCCACCTCCTGCTCCAGTTTCTCCTCCTTCCCCACAGCCACGCATCAAAGAAATTACAACCAGAAAACAAAAATTCTGTCGTAGCGATGAAACAATAGGTGATCTTTTGACATTTCCAGCGCCGTTTGCAGGGGAAGGAGATAAAACGTAATAAATTCATATACTTCTGTGTGTTTCTTGGCTCCAGCAGCTAAAATTTCCATCTCTTTATGCAGGAGTCCCGGGGAGCAGAAATCCTTGATAATGCCAAACAATTCAACACTTTATTTTCTCTTTACTCCGCACCACGCGAAACACAGGCTTCAAGCTGCCAGCTGCTGGGAGTGAAACCAGATGCCGCGTCCCTTTTCCATATGGAAACGGCACTCGCCCCGTCTGGGGGCCCGCGTGCTCCCCCCGGTCGCAGCCCTCCGTGACCCTGGGGGTTGCTACCGGCACGCGGCAAAGCCTCTCCCCAGCAGCAAAAAATATTCTTGCAAGGGTGCAGTTGTAATTTTTTACACTTGACCCGGTTCAGGGTGGATCCTGGTGCCATCAGCGCTGGAGAATGGCAGGGAGGATTTGCCCCGAGCCACCAAATTTCCTGATTTTTGAAATAAAAATGTAAATAGGGGGGTGGAAATAAAATCACCAAACTTGACATATTTTTTTTTAATAGCTTTGCAGAAACATGCTGATTCCCCTGCTTTTGGAGGAGATGAAACTTAAAAGGCTGGAATTCATAGGTGGACTCCAGGTGATGGTGAGAAAAGTGTCCGAATCGTTAAAGAATAATTAAACTTACTGGAAAATGAAGCATTTCCAGCTCTGGCCATTTCAGGAGCAACACTCCCCACATACCGCGTGAGGGGAAATGTCAAATAAATCTATTTGGGTGTTGATCTAGATGTCAGCAACAATTAAAACACTGAGGAAAGTCTGTTCTTAGCGCTCCCGAAGACTGAATTAAATAAATTACATGTGAGTGAGTGCGATGGCAATAATCCCCCTCCCCTCAGTCTGGGGCTTGCAAGACCGGTAATAAAACACGGCTAAAAATATTCAGGAAAGCCACGCTCGGGTAAAGTGAGACAGGTGAGAGCAGAGCCGAAAATAGCTTTTCCCTTTGCTCCCAGCACGCTCACAGCTCAGGCGGCATTTCTGCGCTCCGGGGAAGCTGGATTTGACTCCCCACCCCCCCAAAAATCCCCTCGGAGGGGTGTAACAGAGCGATCCATCCTCCCCGGCCCCAGGCACAGCAGGGTTTGGCCATCAGAGAAATCCCCTCCAAGCAAGGGGTTCGGATGCCGGGTGACGGCCGTGGCAGTTCCTCATCCTTTCTGGCTTTCTTCTGCTTTGTGTTGAGTTAACGGTTATGGTGCCGGAGGAGAAAACATCATGTTTTAGCAATGAGGTCCCCAGTGAGGCTGTTTAAAAATTAATTAGTGACGTGCAACATATTAGCGATGAATAGTAATTTTAGCTTTTGAGCCTACTTCATCGCCTTCTACACCGCTCTTATTCCAGCTTTTCTATGGTCTTCCCAGCCAACCAGGACCTCATACGGCGGGTACCCAAGAAATTGTTGCCCGTGCCTCCTGGAAATACCCCTCTCAACACCAAACACACCCACCATATGTTTTCTGTGGAGCTTTGAAGTAAGTTACGGTCATGGTTGCTGAGCTGGCCAGAAGGTAGGAACCTGCTCTGCTCAACGGCGCAGGTTCCCATCATTCCAAAACTGCAGTCATCCAAGGGCACGAGCCCGGCTAGCCCCCTCATGGCTCCTATGCAAGGTGGGCGTTGGGGTATGGAGGAGGTTCTGGGTCCTGGCTTTGTCCAGGATGGAGGACAGAGAACCTCTATGGGTGGAGATCCCCTAACCCTGAAGATGGAGAACCTTCAAGGATGGAGATCACCCAACTGTGATGATGGAGACTCTCTGAGGAGGGAGACCCTCCATAACCAAGGATGGAGATCTGCCAACCCCAAGGATGAAGATTCTCCCCAACCCCAAGGAAGGAGATCCCCACAACCCAAAGATGGAGACCCCACCACATCTGAAAGTGAAGATGCCCCAGTCTCAAGGATGTAGCTTCACAAACCACAAGGATGGAGATCCTCCTAAAGTCAAGGATGGGAATCCCCCCAACCCCAAGGTTGGGGGTCCCCCAAACCCACAGGTGGAGATCTCTAAAACCAAAGGATGGAGACCCTCAAACCTGGAGGATGGAGATCCTCCTAATGCCAAGTACAAGGATCCCACCACCACCCCTGAGGAAGTAGATCCCCAAATGCCAAGAACCCTTTCAACCCTGAGACAGGAGATGCCCCAAACTCCAGGGATGGAGATCCCCCAACCCGAGAATGGAGACCTTCCAAGGAGAGGAAGATCCCCTCCAGCCATGAGGAAGAAGATCCCCCCAAAACCCAGAGACGGAGACCCTCCCTTCCTCAAGCCCAAGGAGGGTGATCACCCCCTGGGACCTCACCGGTTGGATTCCTCACCCCACAGCTCCACTGGGCAGGACCCGGGGGCATCACCCTGATCCAGCAATGGCCACCCCACCCCCCGAAAAGAGACACCAACCCGCTCCTTCGGGCAGCGAGCGCAGGCGGCGGGGACCAAGGAGCCTTCGCCGCGTCGGCCGCCTTCAGGTGGACGGCGAAAGCGAAGGGGAATTTGCGGGGACATCTGGAATATGTTAATTTTACAGCATGTTTCATATCACAGGCAGGTACTTTGAAGCAGTTAAGTAGCAGCAGGGCAGCACGTCCCCATGGGTGGGCTGCGGTTTGCGCTTTCAGCCCGAGCCGCCCCGGCATGACAAAGGGGCCGGGGAGACTGGAGCTGACGTTTTCCAAACACGGTTTTGCGCCTCTGGGGGCAAATCCAGCATGAAATGAAAACCCAGAAGGCCAAAAAAAAAAACCAAACCCAAAAGCAACCAACCCCCAGGTCTAAGTGACCTAGTTGGGCCCCGCATCAGGCTATTAACAGTCCCATCACAAATTGTAAATGGCTGAGATAAATTAAACGGCTTAGCAGCTGTGAGGAAAGGCCCTTCTGAAGATTCATTTGTTTCACGGAAAAGAAATGAAGTCGGGAATTTAAAATCTTTTCCAGCGGCTCAACTCAGACGCCCTGCCAAAGTCCACATGTTGCCGCTGGCGCAGCCTCGGGACGCAGCCGGCCTCCGCAAGGAAAAAGTCCTCCACCAGCAGCGGAAAGCACCGGGATGCAGGCCTGCTCCCGTTAGCGCACCGCTAACGAAGCTGCGCCTCCTCCCAGCAAACCTCTTCAAAGCTTCCAGCGAGGAAGAAAGTCTGAAAAGGGGAAGATTTGACCCAAAACGCCCCCACGGGGAGGGAAAGCCGGCGACGGAGCTGCGGTTCCGAAACGGGGACAGGAACGCAGGGAGGGCTGGGAGGAGAGCAAGAAGCTGGGGTTGCACCCCTGGGTGCAGTGAGGTGCGGTGATTGACCCCCCCAGATGCAGTGAGCCGCAGTGATTTACCCATGCGCGCAGTGAGCTGCAGTGATTCACTCCCAAACGCACCGAGCTGCAACGATTCACCCCAGGAGCAGGGAATTGCAGCGATTTGCCCCAAAAGCAGCGAGCTGCAGTGATTTAACCCCAGAAGCAGTGAGCCATAGTGATTTGCCCCCAAAAGCATTAACCCCAGATGCAAGAAGACGCAGTGATTTGCCCCCAAAAGCAGAGAGCCGCTGTGGTTTACCCACACATGCAGTACGTTGCAGTGATTCACCCCAGAAGCAGTGAGCCGCAGTGATTTTCCCCGAAAGGCAACACCCCTAGATGCAATAAGACGCAGTGATTTGCCCCCCAAAACAGTGAGCCGCAGTGATTTGCCCCCCAAAACAGTGAGCTGCAGTGATTTGCTCCCCAAAACAGTGAGCTGCAGTGATTTGCCCCCAGATGCAACCAGCTGCAGTGATTTAGCCCCAGAAGCAGTGAGCCGCAGCGATTTGCCCCCAAAAGCAACACCCCCAGATGCAACAAGATGCAGTGATTTGCCCTCAAAAGCAATGAGCCGCAGTGATTTAACCCCAGAAGCAGTGAGCCGCAGTGATTTTCTCCGAAAAGCAACGCCCCAGATGCAATAAGATGCAGTAATTTGCCCCCGAAAGCAGTGAGCTGCAGTGATTCGCCCCCAGATGCAACGAGCTGCAATGATTTAGCCCCAGAAGCAGTGAGCCGCAGTGATTTATCCATACACGCAGTGAGCTGCAGTGATTCACCCCCAAATACAGTAAGCCACAGCGATTCACCTCAGAAGCAGGCAATTGCAGTGATTTAATCCCAGAAGCAGTGAGGCGCAGTGATTTGCCTCCAAAAGCAGTGAGCTGCAGTGATTTGCCCCCAAAAGCATCACCCCAGATGCAACGAAATGCAGTGATTTGCCCCCAAAAGCAGTGAGCCACTGTGACTTGCCCCCAGATTCAATGAGCTGCAATGATTTAGCCCCAGAAGCAGTGAGCTGCAGTGATTTAGCCCCAGAAGCAGTGAGCCGCAGTGATTTACCCACACATGCAGTAAGTTGCGGTGATTCACTCCCAAATACAGTGAGCTGCAGTGATCCACCCTAGAAGCAGGGAATTGCAGTGATTTAACCCCCGAAGCAGTGAGCTGCAGTGATTTGCCCCCAATAGCATCACCCCCAGATGCAATAAGATGCAGTGATTTGCCCCCAAAAGCAGTGAGCCGCAGTGATTTGCCCCCAGATGCAATGAGCTACAATGATTTAGCCTCAGCAGCAGTGAGCTGCAGTGACTTAACTCCAGAAGCAGTGAGCCGCAGTGATTTGCCTCCACAAGCAGTGAGCTGCAGTGATTTGTCCCAAAAAGCATCACCCCTCAGTGCAATAAGATGCAGTGATTTGCCCCCAAAGGCAGTGAGCTGCTGTGATTCGCCCCCAGATGAAACGAGCCACAATGATTTACCCCCAAATACAGTGACCCGCAGTGATTCACCCCAGAAGCAGGGAACTGCAGTGATTTAACCCCAGAAGCAGTGAGACGCAGTGATTTGTCGCCAAAAGCAACACCGCCAGATGCAATAAGATGCAGTGATTTGCCCCCAAAAGCAGTGAGCCGCAGTGATTTACCCCAGGTGCAGCACACCCCAGTGATTTACCTGATGGCTCCCCACAAACCTCCCCACTTCCCTAACGCTTCCAGGCAGGGAAACAGCGGGGCCAAGCTGCGCTCACTGCAGATGCCCTTTCTCCAGTGTTAACACATGAAATTAATGTGCTAAATCCCCGTCGCGTTCGGAGGCTTCCCTGGCAAAGATCTGCTCCCCATCCGCCTCCCTTCTAGGCTCATGAAAAATTGAGGGTTTTTTTCACCTTCAGACACTGTATCGCAGGCGGCAGCATCTCAAAACCCCTTTTAGTGAAAGTTCGGAGGTATGAAAGATGCAAAATGCCCCTAAATTATTCACACGGTGTTTCAATCAAAGCCCCACACTGGGATAAAGGGAAAGATCTGGTGACAGAGCCACGACCCTAGGATGTCTGCTCGCCTCTGTTCGGCTGGAAAAACCCTTTCATGTATTTACTGAGGGGAAGGGAATAGTGGTGAGGATAAAATAAAAGGGTTTCCCCCATCCAGAAAAGGGCTGGCGAGCGAGGAAACGCAAGGAGCACCCGTTTTCCAGGTGTATCCAACCAGAGCAACCCCGTTGCATTTGCCCTTTGGATACACTAAAGCTTTCCAAAACTTTTACAGGACCCGAGAAGCAAAAAGTGGGGCACGGGAAGAGAAATCGTAAACCAAGAAGCCGCACCCCAGCAAGAAGGGATAGAAGCAACAAAAAAGAAAAAGGTGAAAAATGAATAAGAAACTCGGAAGTGATTTTGCATTTCAAATATGGGAGGTTTTCAAAAAGGAAAAACCCTGGAAGATCTTTCTTCTTCCAGTTTCTCTTCTCTGCTTTGCTTCTTTCTGTTTCATTGAGCATCCAGGTGCTCCCAAGCTGGGATTTCCTTTCCTCCAGCTTCTACTCGGGGCAAAACCTCAACAACCCAGCGCAAAAAAAAAAACAAACCAACCCAGAAAGTAGGACACCGAGCCCCGCTCAATCCAAACTCAGCTTGATGCTCACTAATTACCCGGTAATAGTATTTATACACTGCTGGCACGCTCAGAAATGCAGCTCCTAATAACCGAGGGCCGCATCAATATTAATGTCCCGGTTTGACTCCCGATACCCGGGGACCGATGAGAGACAAAGAAACATCGCAGCAAAGTGAAAAGAAGGGCAGAAAATGAATTTTAAAAGTATTTTTTTCTGTGCTTGGCAGGAAGGGAGTGCTCGAGATCAAATGAGGGGATCCCCCCTTGGCGTGTAACAGCAATAGAAACAAATATAAATTGTTCAGCTGCCATCTCTGGGGCACAAGATCTTCCAGTCGCAGAAAATTTGTCACCGTCCTTAAGTCCTTCCCCAAACTTTCCCCATTGATAGGAGCAGGCTGGAAAAACTCTTCCGTTCTTGTTACGGGAGTAGATTTCTAAAATTCGGGGCTTTCCCCTTACCCAAGTTACGCTGAGATCATCAGCTTCAAATATTCATCCCTGCGAACTTGGCTGCTCATGCAAAACCCCGGGCTTCGGGTTGGCTCAGCAAGAAACGCTGCTTGAAACGACCTCCTGAGAAGCATTTTTGTTTCCCAGTGGTGCTTCAATCCTCACGGAAAAACGGAGCATATCCCCCAAAATTCACCAATATTACACTGCACGTGAATACGCACCTTAGTATTTGCAGAAACGCGGCTACATGGGGCACGGCACGGGTTGTGAACATGCCCTAGCGCCACTCCGTAATTCGATTAAAAACCTCTTTTCTTAATAATTCCTAGGCAGAGGCGCTTGGCACAACGGGAGCATTTAGGCAGAGTTTAAATGGAGTTAATAAACTATTAATAGCCTGCAGTAAGGCTGTGATAGATTGGAGCTGCGTGTGCTCCGCACGCCTCGGTACAAGGTGTTATTACCGACGTCTGCGCTCGGCGTGCATCAAAAAAACCACGGAGGTCTTCCTTGAAGAATGCAGTTCCAGGGAATCAGATGTTTCTCGTGGAATGAGGCGTATTTCCAGGATTTCTTTCCATCAAAATGAAATCTGGTAATTTGAGAGTCAGTGTGGATGTAGCGCTTACCCCGCGGACGTAGCGTTTACTCCACGGAGCGCTGGGTGTGGTGTTAACCTGCATCGCTGATGTGTTAATGAGTGTTGATCTGTGGTTATTACTTATTAATATTCAAAGAAAATGAAGGAAAGCCATGAAGTTCACGTCTAGAAACTCAACATTAGAATGCTCCTAGAGCGTCATCTTTCGGTGCTTTCATTTCCGTGGAAGTTGAGAATTTCCCTATTTTTAGTCAAATTCCAAGCGAGAAAATGGCACATTCTGGAAAGATCCTGAAAATCGATGATCTGCTTCCCAAAAGAAACATAGTTACGGAGCATTTACTGACACGGATTTACCTGAGCACTTATTAAAACATAGCAATGAGTAACGCGTTGACCCTTCAGAGAAGAGACAACCCTGAGCTGATGACTACAACAGCAACAAGTAACACCTTGACCCTTCAGAGAAAAGCCAACGCTGCGTTGATGACTACAATGGCAAAGAGTAACAACCTTGACCCTTCAGAGAGGACCCAACCCTGTGTTGATGACTACAACGGCAACGAGTAATGCCTTGACCCTTCAGAGAAGAACCATGCCAGCGTTGATGACTACAACAGCAATGAGTAACGCCTTCACCCTTCAGAGAAGACCCAACCCAGCGCTGATGACTACAACAGCAATGAGTAACACCTCGACCCTTCAGAGAAAAGCCAATGCTGCATTGATGACTACACTGGCAACGAGTAACACCTTGACCCTTCAGAGAAGAGCCAACCCTGCGCTGATGACCACGCTACATAGAAGCAGGACTCAAGACAGCTGCCCGAAGACTTCCATAAAAATCAAACGCTGATATAAAGTGATTTCAGATACTGCAAGAAATCCCCAGAAGAGACTATTTGCAACCTCATTTGGCAATCTGGGCTGGAAACACTGCTCTGCAGTTGTAGGATTGGCCATCAATTCTGTTCAGACTTGATAAGATCTTTCTGAAGAGCACAGATCTGAGTGACCCAGCACAGACAATGATTTTTTACATGGAAATTTTCCCAAAGCTTAAATCACCTCTTTACTAAATATTTCTTAGGTCCAACTTGTGGAAAGAGGCCATGAGCGCTGTTCCAAGAGAAGCGGTCTCTAATAAGAAGTCAGAGGGTAGAAATGAGCCCTTCTCAGGGAGAAAAGTGAGGATTGGCACCACTGAACGGAGGACCCAAAACCAAACCCTAAAAAAGGTTTCACCTTTGTTGGTGTGATGGAAGAAGAACCATGAGAAGAAGCAAAACCTTCTTCCAAATTCTCTGGCTGCAGGTGTTCATCACCTTTTGGGCATTCAGAAACACCATTTCTCCAACTAAAACCATGTCAAGCCACGAGAAAACCCTTCCTCACCACTTCCAACCATGACGAGTGAAAAGGGAGGGCCTTACCTCAACCCTTCCATCAGCACCAAAGAAAACATCCAAATCACCGCGACTTGCAAATCCGTCTCTGCCTTTCCCCCCTCCCGATGGCTGCTTTCCCTGTTCAAGACGCCCAAACCTGCCCAAAAACATGACCTACCAAAAAAATAACCAAAATCAAACCAGAAACGGAGCCAATTAATTAATTGGGAACTGATGCAAGTCAACACGCCACACGATCAACTTGCCGTATGGCTGCCTATGCCAGACATGGCTGGTTTATCACTGCTCGATGTTGGCCCCTATTTTATTTACCACGAAATAGGAGCTGCAAGGACCGGATGAATAAAAGCGATTTTGAGGGTCGATGCAGCTTTTCGGCTCTCCATTGAGATATTATTGGCTGATCTCCTACACAGCTGCTCCCCGCTGAATAGGCGCATCCCACCTCCAACGCCGTTGGCCATCAACCAACGTGGGAATAAACACAAGTTGGCGGGTTTTTTTCAGTCGATGTGACTTACTCGGGGATTTTTATATTTTTGAGGGGAGGAATATGCAGTGATTTATCCAATATTGCAATTGGAGGGGGAAAAAAAACCTTCTTTGCCATCTCATCCCCACCAGAGTGGGCAGCCGGAGGGGGTCCAGTGTGGTGACCACCATCCCGCGCGCAGTAAAGTGGGTCGGGACTATCTAATAGCAAAACTGGGGGGGAAATATTTGATTTCTGGAGCGATACAGGCTCCTTTTTCCAAAGCTCTAGTTCCGAACGGAGGAAAACACGACGTTTTGAAACGCCTCAGTGAAATTTGATTTTTGGTTTGAACCAACAGCTTCCCTCGGTGCCGTTCCAATGCTGTTTTAAGTTGAAATGCCAATTGGAAACTAACATTTGAAAATGTCAAAACATTTCGCGCTTGCAGACGGAGCTGATAGTTTGTTGCTTCCACATGTCCAAACAGAAAATGCTTTTGGAAATTTACTGTGAAAAAAAAAAAATTGAATATATATAGAGAGACAGAGAAAAAAAAAATCAATGTTTTGACTTCTTGGAATGAAAACAAAGTTAAAATCGAATATTTCCTCCAGGATGCAAACAATATTTTCTGACAAGCTCTAATCACCGAAAAGTAATCGGAACCGAGTGTTTGCTACCACACTTTGTTAGAGCTTCATGGGAAGAGCAGAGAAACAGGGATTTTCTGTTAGCGTGGGCTCTCTGACCCCTTTTTTTTGCCAGTAATTCCCATATTTCCACAGCTTTTCTCCTTGATTATAACCCAACAGGATAAAATTAGGGTGCAGGAAGCCCCTTCCACTATCCAGAACCATCTCCAATGCAACAAATTTCCTTAATAGTGGGGAAAAAGCCCGGAAAAGAGACGTTTTTTTCTCCTCTAGAAGAAGGAACATTTGATTTTGGGGGATTTTCCCTGTATTTTGCACAAAGATCCCCTCACCCCCATCATGTGGGGGGATTTTGGGGGGGAGGGAAATAGCACTGGGAGTTTGTTCTGGCGCTCAGCGCCAGCTGCCAGGAGCACATGCATGGAGTGGGGGTTTATCTAATATAAATGTAATTTTCCAGTGACCTCACCTTTTAAATTCCCTCCTTGGCCATGCGTTGCCAAAAAAAGGAAATTCAAAAAAAGGAAAAAAAATCAAAAAATGAAAAAAAAAAAGAAAAGCAATCCAGTTGCAGTAAAAAAAAAAAAAGTTTGACTGATTTTTCTGGTTCCAGGAGCGAGGTGTGAAAATGCCACGTCGCAAAATGGGGTGAAAAACGGTGGGTTTGGAGCCGTCGCTGGGCTGTGAAGGAAATTCTTCATCCCGAAGCTTGCAGCTCCATCATCCTCGACGGAGGAGTTCGGCCGCCCTCCCGTCACCTTTGCATCTCCCCGAAATTTCTCTTTTTCTCTCTTTTTTTTTTTTTATCCTAGCCCGGGCTGCAGCCCCGCGCAGGGAATAAGCGCAATTATCTCGTCTCGCCACATTTTTCCAGCCCTGCCCGAGGTTTAATTAAAGCCAAGCGAAAAACACAGAGGAGCAGCGCTTCGTTCCGATATCGCCCCACTGCATGCGGCGGAGGGGGGGGGGGGTGGAGAAAAAAATAGGGAAAAAAAAATAAAACCTTTATCAGGGACTTTTTAATTTACCAAACCTTCCTGAATATTGCTCCTTTATCGTATTTCTTTTATAAAAATACATATAAATATATATAAATATGGTTATGCATTGAGTGTATGTGCGTATATATACACACACTAGGATACACATGCAGGACGCTTGTAATAAAAATATATATAAATAATAAATAATAAATATATAAAAAACATATCTCTAAGCGTCCCCTAATCCCCTGTAATCTCCTGGAATTACACCTAAACCACCCTCCGTGCAGGTGACCTTTCCGCGAAAGGCTGTTTCTATGCCAACGGCATGGGTTGAGGCAGGCGAGAGGAAAGAGACGGCGCAATAATCTTTAATTTTTGGCTTAATTTGGGGTTTTGACCCATGGCCAGGAGACAGTTGATGCTAGAAACCCCCTCCTCATGGGAAAAAAAAAATATGAAAAATTAATTAATGTATATAGAATTTTAATAGTAGGGGGAGAGCGCGGTAACCTCAATCCAGTTTAGATTTTGCCTAAATTTCCAGCATAGATTATGGGTGAAACGCCCCTCATTTGGGGGTTTAGGAGGAAAATCTTATCGTTTCAAGGTCCTTTTCACCCTAAAATCTGCATTTCTATCTCCTTCCTCATCTCGCCCTGCCAATGCAACCCGCAGGCATTGGCACTGAGGAAAAACAGATCAAAAAAAGCCATGTAAAATTCTGAAAAATCCCAAAATTTTTCCATTTTCACTGATTTTTGGGGAATTCCGGCAAGGAGCTCATCTCCAATGGAAAAAAAAAACAAATTACAATAAATAGCAGACCTGAACACTGAAAAAAAATGGAGAAATTGTGAAAAAAATCGTGCTGGCGAGGAACCCCGGGTAATCAGGCGGCGATGAGATTAGGCAGAGCGAAAGCAGCTCCGTGTAAATGATTTTCCGCGGATGAAGGCTGCTTTGGGCCTGGATAATTTTATTCCATCGAATATTTGGATTATTTTTCCTCACTTTCTTGAGTTCGTTGAATTCCCACTCAGCCTATAAAGGAGAACTGAGATTTTCCCAGCACAAATCATCCTTTTTTCATTGATTTCTGGAGGGGGTTTGGTGTGTTTTAGAGAGCGGCACAAAGCCCTGTGGCCCACTGGATTGCGGCATCCCCAAAATCGCCTTTTTTTGGCTCGTCGCAAGAGGGATGTCACCCAAATTCCTGCCTGGTTTTCTTTTCCATTGGCAGGCGGGGATATATTTTTATTATATTTTTTCTTTTTCTCCTGACCCGACCCCAACACCTTCCCGGGTCTCGGGAGCAGAGATATTTCCCGACGGCTCCACCTCGCAAGGCGCCGAACCAAGAGGATAAAAATACTAGTTGCCATGGGAACATAAAACTCCTGAGTCCAAAAATACCAGAATTAAACCTTGCGCTAATTCTGGTCCTTAAACCCCCATTTTTGTACCCGCCTTTTGCGGGGTTTGGGGGTTTTGCAGCTAAAAAAATCTGAATTTCCAGCAACCCAAGCAGTGTCTAACACCCATACAGATGTTTTCCCCACAGCTGGATGCATCGCCAAAGCGGAAAGAAATTTATAAAGGAATTTTTTTTTAATTAAAAAGAAGGATTAATCCTGAATTGTGGATTCACTCTCCAGCACTCCGCGTCGGCCCCGCAGACGCACCCCGGCACCGGGGCGAGGAGCTGATGGATATAACATGAATTTTTGGCATATCATCCAGAAAAATCGCTCTTGGGACTTCATTTTATTTGCCCAAAACACACCGCGATCACTTAACAAATATTAAATGACAATAATAAGGCCCCGGAGCTAACGATGCTCAGCCGGCGCATCCCCTTTCCCCTTTTCCCAATCCCGGCTGGAAAACTCCAGGTGACGGAGACGACGACGCACCCCGTCGTTTCCACAAATGACCATTCCCACTCCCTTTTTTTCCCCAAAATACGGAGATTCTGTGCAATTTCGTCTCTCTACAGCGACCAGGCCACCAGCCCGCTGCATTTCGAGGGGAAAAAGCTCTGGTTGGGGGCATTTGGGGATGTTAGTGGGACGCTCCGCCAGGCGCAGAACCGACCGCAGGAATTTACTTACCCAGGCACCGCTTTCCTTTTGCAGCAATATCCACCCCCCCCCCAAAAAAAAACCCGCTGCTTTGGGGGAGAAAGGAGCCTCCGTGCCCAAAAAGGGTGGGTTTCAGCGCAAAGTCCTAGCTTGGCCGCTTGCACACCTCTGCAGAAAAAAAAGACAAGCAAGGAAAAAAAAGGGAAAAAAAGGAAAAAAAGCAAGGAAAAGCAAAAAAAAAAAAAAAATAAAGGCAAGAAAAGGAAAAAAAGCAGCAAAAGCAAAAATAAAGCAAGCCAAAGAAGCAAGGAAAAGCAAAAAGAGCAAGCAAAAAAAAGAGAAGGAAAATGGGAAAAAAAAAAGCAAGGAAAAGTAAAAAACAGAAATCAAACACGGAAGAAAAGGAAGGAAAAGAAAAAAAAGCAGCAAAAGCAAAAATAAAGCAAGCCAAAAAAGCAAGGAAAGCAAAAAAGAGCAAGTAAAAAAAAAGGAAGGAAAAGGGAAAAAAAAAAAGAAGGAAAAGGAAAAAAAAGTAAGGAAAAGGGAAAAAAAAAGGAAGGAAAAGCAGAAGAAAAAAAAATACAGAAAAGCAAAAAAAAAGGAAAAAAAGGAAAGAAAAGGAAAAAAAGCAGCAAAGGCAAAAATAAAGCAAGCCAAAAAAGCAAGGAAAAGCGAAAATAAAGCAAGCAAAAAATGGGAAGGAAAAAGCAAGGAAAAGTATAAAAAGCAAGAAAAAGCCGAAACAGCAAGCAAAAGCAAAAATAAAGCAAGCAAAGAAAGCAAGGAAAAGCCAAAAGAGCAAGGAAAAATAGCAAGGAAAAGTCAAAAAAAAGCAAAGAAAAGCAAAAAAATAAAAGCAAGGAAAAGCCAAAAACGCAAGGAAAAGCCAGAAAAGCAAGGAAAAGCCAAAATAGCAAGGAAAAGCAAAAAAAAAAAAGCCAGCCAAAAGGAATCTCGCCGGAGCAGTCTGGGGAAGGAAAGGTTGGCGGGAGCTTCGGCGAGCCGCCTTCCCGTCGCCCCAGAATCCCTCGCTGGCCCCCAGCGGGCTTGTGCAAACAGAGCGGGAAGGGCGAGCGGCCGCACTCCGGCCACGCTCCCCCGAGCTGGGATTGGAAAGGAATCCGAGAAATGGGGCGAGGGGCAGGGAGAGGGGCTGCAGCCCGGGTTCCTCGCACCGGCGGGGAGTCGGCGTTCTGGGGGTGCCCAGAGGTGAATTTGGGGGGGGATCTGTTGCTCCCCGGTATCTGAAAATGTGATTTTCTGCATAGCACAGGCAGGGGAAGCTGCGTTTTCCGAGCCGAAGCGAGCGTTGCGAGTGGACTGGATATGGTAGATGGTATATTTGTCGTCTTTTTTAGTCATGTGGCCAGAAAATTCCAGGTCTGGGTATGGCAGGGAGAGGGGGGAGAGGCCACTTGGGCACCGAATTCCATTCTATACTCTATACTCTATACTCTATATTCTATAATCCATATTCTATATTCTATATTCCATATTCTATATTCTATATTCCATATTCTATACTCTATATTCTATACTCTATATTCTATATCCTAGGTTCTACATTCTACGTTCTATATTATAGATTATATAGATTATAGATTATAACCTATATGGGACTAATATATAACATGTTAGTTATTGTTCCAATAATATGTTAAATATTAATCCCATATATTATAGGTATGCTATGCTATGCTAAATACTATAATCTATAGGAACAACAAATTATTTATTCTCTATTATTCTATATATGGTAATATATATGATATGATGGGAATAATAGAGAACATATTATGTATTATTCCAAGATATAGTATCAATTATTCCCATATGTCATATTATATGATAGATATTCTATATATGGTGTGGTATGGTATGGTATGGTATGGTATGGTATGGTATGGTATGGTATGGTATGGTATGGTATGGTATGGTATGGTATGGTATGATAGATGATAGATATGATGGGGATAATAGAGAATATATTATGTATTATTCCAATATATAGTATTGATTACTCCCATATGTCATATTATATGATACATATTAAATGCATGGTATGGTATGGTATGGTATGGTATGGTATGGTATGATATGATATGATATGATATGATACATGATAGATTACTTATGATATGATATGATACGATATGATATGATACATGATAGATTACTTATGATATGATATGATATGATACATGATAGATTACTTATGATACGATATGATATGATATGATATGATATGATATGATATGATATGATATGATATGATATGATATGAAAATAATTGTGTTGTGTTATGTTACATTATGTACTATTATATATTATATTATAGCAATAAATAATCTATATTTTTCCCATATATTGGAATACATATAATGGGAATAATACAGATTATATTACATATACTTTATTATAAATTTTAATATATCACCTGTATGAGTGTCAGAAAGCAGATTTGGGGGGAACACGGCCCTCGCACCACAGGCGAAGGACGGCGTCGACAGACGTTTGTGACCCCCGGCACCAAAACCACCTCTTCTCCCCCCAAACAAGACCCCACCGCCTCATTCCAGGGATGCTTCTGGCCCTCAAGAGTAATTCAGACGCGCTGAAAAAAAGGAGATTTCCCTTACGGACCACGGCCCTCGTGAAAAAGAGCTGAAATTTGGTGCCTTCTCCTGACCCGAGTTTTTACCTGGACCTGTTTTTCAGCCCTAAAAAACAAGGCAATAAAGTGCAGATGAAAATATATTCATTAGGACTGATCACGCTCGTTAAAACCGGCTACGGAGGAACGCACGGCTCCGCTTCGGAGAAGGAAGGGGGAAAAATGCAAATGCCTCTGCCTGGAAAGCGGAGATTTCCCTAATCGCCCCAATCAAACGCCGGCGCAATTATCTGTGGCCAACCCAACGGGTTAAAACGATCCTCTCCATCTCCGGACACAGCGAGGAGCCGAAAAATGCTTCATTTTCATAAAAGCGAAATCCGGACCCCGTGGAAACCAGCTCCGCTAACGACGTGTTTACACAGAAAAAAAAAAAAAGACAATTTCTATTTAATGGTGATTGCCAGCGAGAAGAAATTAAACTGCCCGGAGTACGCGGGGTTGGAGATAACGGGGAGCAAGGAAAGTCATGGACGGCGCGTAAATCCGGAGGGCTGAGTACGGGGGGGCTGCGAGGCCTTCTGTGCATACGCATCCATTTGCATACATGCAAATGTAGACGTGAGTGTGGTTGGCACGCTGGAGGGAAGGGACAGCATCCAGAGCGACCTGGACAGGCTGGAGAGTTGGGCGGAGAGGAACCTGATGAGGTTCAACAAGGGCAAGGGCAGGGTCCTGCCCCTGGGGAGGAACAGCCCCAGGCACCAGTACAGGCTGGGGCGGACCTGCTGGAGAGCAGCTCTGTGGAGAGGGACCTGGGTGTCCTGGTGGACGACAGGCTGACCATGAGCCAGCAGCATGCCCTGGGTGCCAAGAAGGCCAATGGGATCCTGGGGTGCATCAAGAAGAGTGTGGGCAGCAGAGCAAGGGAGGTTCTCCTTCCCCTCTGCTCTGCCCTGGTGAGGCCCCATCTGCAGTGCTGTGTCCAGTTCTGGGCTCCCCAGTTCAAGAAAGATGAGGAGCTACTGGAGAGAGTCCAGCGCAGGGCTACGAGGATGAGGAGGGGACTGGAGCATCTCTCCTACGAGGAGAGGCTGAGGGAGCTGGGCTTGTTCAGCCTGGAGAAGAGAAGGCTGAGAGGGGACCTTAGAAATGCCTACAAATATCTGCAGGGTGGGGGTCAGGAGGACGGGGCCAGACTCTGTTCAGGGGTGCCCAGCGACAGGACAAGGGGCAACGGGCACAAACGGAAGCAGAGGAAGCTCCAGCTGAACCCGAGGAAGAACTTCTTCCCTCTGAGGGTGACGGAGCCCTGGCCCAGGCTGCCCAGGGAGGCTGTGGAGTCTCCTTCTCTGGAGATATTCAAGCCCCACCTGGACGCGGTGCTGTGCAGCCTGCTCTGGGTGACCCTGCTTGGGCAGGGGGTTGGGCTGGGTGACCCACAGAGGTCCCTGCCAACCCCCAACATTCTGGGATTCCGTGATTCTGTGACAGGCTGAGGGAGTTGGGGCTGTTCAGCCTGGAGAAGAGAAGGCTCCGGGGTGACCTTAGAGCAGCCTCCAGTGCCTGAAGGGGCTGCAGGAAGGATGGAGAGGGGCTTTTCACCAGGGTGTGCAGTGACAGGACAAGGGGGAATGGCTCTAAACTAAAAGAGGGCAGATTTAGGTTAGATATTGGGAAGAAATTCTTCACCATGAGGGTGGTGAAACACTGGCCCAGGTTGCCCAGAGAAGCTGTGGCTGCCCCCTCCCTGGCAGGGCTCAAGGCCAGGTTGGATGGAGCTCTGAGCACCCTGGGCTGGTGGAAGGAGTCCCTGCTCATGGCAGGGGGGTTGGAACCAGATGATCTTTAAGGTCCCTTCCAACCCAAACCATTCTGTGATTCTACGATTCTACGCAAACGCACATTTTTGCGTGCTGAACTCACCAGGTCCCTGAAGTTCTGCTCCCGCAGCGGGAGAAAAAAGCGCAAAATAAGGGTTTGAGCGCGGGAATCCAAGTTTTTGGCTCGCTGGGTTACCCGTGCTGATCCTTCCTATTAATTCGGTTTTAACCATTCTTTTTTCCCAGGGTGAAAATTGTTACATTTTTCCCCCCAAAAGCCAAGCCAGGACGAGGTCTTTTCGCAACGGGCTCCTGCACGGGATGAAAGAAGATTTCGGGTCCTTCCTCACGCCAAGGCCATCCCCACCCAGCGCTGACCTGGGCAAACCCATCCCGGGGCAAAATCCTTTCGACGTCGGGCTTTGAACGCCTGCTCCTTCCCAAAGCGGAGCAAACATCTGCAGAAGAAGCCCAGATGTGACTCATTCCCTCCCCTCCTCCCCTGCAGGAATTTCAGCTCCGAGGCACATAATAAGGCAGCGTCTGGGATGGTTTAATAATAATAATAAAATTAAAATTGTTACCGAAGCGTAATGAAGAACGCGCTCGCAAGGAGGTTGGCAGAAATAAAAAAAAAACCCACAACCACCAACCCACCAACCCCGAGCTGAAGTCTCTGGGGAATCCTTCGTTCAGAGGAACGGTAAACAAGGCGCAGAAATGCGACTTAATTATCTTTACCACCGGAGCACGCGAGCGGCTGCCGCAGCTTTCGAGGGACGCGGGAGCGGGGAGGCGCGCGCGTCGCCGCGCCGGAGCCCGAGCATCCCTCAAACCAGCAAGGAAAAGATTTTTTTTTTTTTTTTTGCAGAGTTTTGCTTGGATTTGAAGTTAAAGGACGAAGCGTGGCAGCTCCGGCCCGGCGCTCGGGATGCTCATCGGGATTTCTCACGCAGCTGGGCAAAACGCAGCTCCTCGGTCGTTTTTCTTGCCCGTTTTTTTTTTTTTTTTATCTCGTTAGGGCAAGAGAAGCGACCGCTTGGCGTGAATTTGGGCAGGTTCCCACAGCACACGCCACTGCCATCCCCCCTCCCTGCATTAACACCAGCCCAGATTTGCCACCCATCGCTCGCCAGGACGATCGACCGCGAAAAATCGCTGAAAAAAAAATGGGAACCGGCGACAAAAACACCTAAATTCAGCTCTGCACCCGATGCTCTAGAAACTCCAGATACGGCTTGGGTTTCTCCTGAGGCACAAAGCCCCTCGATGTCATTTCTGCATCAGCTAAAGCTAAAACATCCAGCCAAAACGAGATCAAGAGCAGGACGGTGCTCTTGGGAAGGAGCGCTTGGTTCGTGCAAGGGTGCTCGGAGGATGCCGGGCGCAACGGGCTGCTCCGGCCCCGTCGCAGCCATCAGAACCATATCTATATGTATATATTTATAGATATAAGCTGGAAATGGCGGTGATTTCAACCAAGGA
Organism: Opisthocomus hoazin; assembly: GCF_030867145.1. Classification (NCBI taxonomy): domain Eukaryota; kingdom Metazoa; phylum Chordata; class Aves; order Opisthocomiformes; family Opisthocomidae; genus Opisthocomus; species Opisthocomus hoazin. The sequence continues at coordinate 8,293,011 of NC_134437.1, read as the reverse complement.
TGCTGGCTAGGAGCAATGCAAGGTTTCAAACCGAAGAGTGGGGACCCATCACGAGTGGTGCTCCTCAGGGCTCAGTTTTGGGGCCAGTCTTGTTTAACATCGTTATCCATGATGTGGACGAGGGGATCGAGCACTCCCTCAGCCAGTTTGCAGGTGACACCACGTTGGGTGGGAGTGTCAACCTGCTCAAGGGTAGGAAGGCTCTGCAGCGGGATCTGGACAGGCTGGATCGATGGGCCCAGGCCAACTGTATGAGGTTCAACCAGGTCAAGTGCTGGGTCCTGCCCTTGGGTCACACCAACCCCACGCAACGCTCCAGGCTTGGGGAGGAGTGGCTGGAGAGCTGCCCAGCGGAAAAGGACCTGGGGGTGTTGGTCAACACCCGGCTGAACAGGAGCCAGCAGTGTGCCCAGGTGGCCAAGAAGGCCAACGGCATCCTGGCGTGGATCAGCAATGGTGTGGCCAGTGAGAGTAGCGAGGGGATCGTGCCCCTGTACTCGGCACTGGTGAGGCCGCACCTTGAGTACTGTGTTCAGTTTTGGGTCCCTCACGACAAGAAGGACATTGAGGGGCTGGAGCGTGTCCAGAGAAGGGCAGCGAGGCTGGGGAGGGGTCTGGAGAACAAGTCTGATGGGGAGCGACTGAGGGAGCTGGGGTTGTTCAGTCTGGAGAAGAGGAGGCTGAGGGGAGACCTTCTCGTTCTCTACAGCTCCCTGAGAGGAGGGTGTAGCGAGGCAGGTGTTGGTCTCTTCTCTGAAGTAACTAGCAATGAGAGGAAACGGCCTCAGGGGAGGTTCAGATTGGATATTCGGAAAAATATCTTTACTAAAAGAGGGGTCAGGCTTTGGACCAGGCTGCCCAGGGCAGTGGTGGAGTCCCCATCCCTGGAGGGGTTCAAAAACCATGTAGATGTGGCACTTTGGGATATGGTTTAGCAGGCATGGTGGTGTTGGGTTGATGGTTGGACTGGATGATCTTAGAGGTCTTCTCCAACCTTCATGATTCTATGATTCTACGACCGGGTTGGATTAAGCCAAGGATGCTGGAGAGGATCCAGCCACGGATGCTGGTGAGGATCGAACCAAGGCTGGTAGACAAAATCAAACCAAAGATGCCGGTTAGGGCTGAGGAAAAGATGCTCCATACAACCGAACCAAGGACATCAGCGAAAATCAAAGCAGGGATGCTGGCCAGGACCAAAGCCGGGTCAGATGAACTCAAGGATGCCAGAATCAAGCCCTTGGGTGCTGGTGCTTATGATACGCCAAGCTAAATATGAACCGAGGGTGCTTGCGAGGGTCAAAGCAAGGATGGTTTAGCAGGCATGGTGGTGCTGGGTTGACAGTTGGACTTGATGATCTTAGAGGTCTTTTCCAGCCTTAATGATTCTGTGATTCTGTGCTGGCTAAGATGGCACAAAGGATGCTGTCTAGGAGCGAGCTGAAAATGATGGCCAGGACTGGTGTAAACTGGAAGCAAACCAACGCTGCTGGCTAGGATTCCACTCAGGGTGCCGGTTAAAATCAAACTGAGAACGTTGGTTAAAATCAAACCGAGGATACTGTCTAAAACCAAACCAAGGATGCGAAATTCAAACCAAGGATACTAAAATCAAACCAAGGATGCTGGCTAGGATCCACACAAGGATGCTGGCTGGGCCAGGACCAAGGAGCCCAGCTGAAATCAAGCCGAAGACGCTGGCGAGGACCACAGCTGCTGGCTAGGACCAAACCACAGATGCTTGGTGAACTCAAACTGGGGATGCTGGCCAGGCTCGAACCAAGGCCACTGGCCAAAAGCAAAGCGAAGACGCTGGCGAGGACCAGAGCAAAGACACCCAACGACTCTCCGTTTTGATCCAACTTTTTTTAAAAAATATACTGATTTTTTGCATCTCCCCAGGCTACCCGCAGCCCGGCGCGGCTCCACAGCCCCTCCAGTGATGGGGTTTATTTTATTTTTATTAACCCAACTGAACTAGCTGGGAAAAACAGAGACGCTTCCTGGCACGGTTTGGATCCCAAAAAGTCCATCCCGCTCCTGGCTCCGGAGCGAAGGGCGGCCTCAGGGTGTCTGCATCCTGCGTGGCACAGGCATGCCCGTAAGTCGGTCCAACTCCCCAAAATCCCACGGGCTAGTCCTTCCTCATGCTTTGAAATTCAATTAACTTCTTTTTTCCTTTTTTTTTAACAAAGGTGGTTTTTCCCAGAAACACCTGATTCCTCATCGCTCCCTTGGCACACCTGAGCTTGGTTTAACCCCTAGAAGTAACTCCAGGGCGCAGAAAGCTGCGAAAAAACTGATTTTTCCCTGCAAATCTAATAGTGATGCAACAGCCGGAGGAAAAAAACAGCCCCTGACCACGCGCCCAAATCACACCCAGTTTCCAAACGGGACAGAAAATAACTCCTCTGCTGAGCTTGGATGCCAACGAAGCCACTTTACAGCATTTTTCTGCCCCAGGATTAGGATAAATTAAACCCCGGGTGCTGGCGCTGAAGCCCCAGTGAACGTTGCATCGTAAGAAAATATTAATTGCAAGACGGTTTTATAATTATTTTAATAAGGATGCAGCTCCAGTACGACGAGATGTGATGCTCTGCAGCCACACTGGATTGTTGGGTTTTTTTTTCATGCATCTGAGTGCCGTAACGTCGCGATCCAGGGCCGGGGAGGTTTGGATGCGCGGTTAAACGAGCTCAGTGCTTAATGACGGGCGCCTAATTAAGCTCGGGGAGCACCGGCTTCGTCAGGAGAGCCTGGGTTTTTTTGGAGGTGAGCGTCCCTGGCTGCCTGGTCGCTCAGCCCAGCAAGGTCACGTCTGCGATAATTCCGTATTTCAGCTCATGGGTTGCACCATCCTTGCACCATCGGGGCTGGTTTTTGCTCCATGCCGAAATAATCTCAAACTATTAAAATTATTATAATATCAAATTATTAAAAAGCTGGCGTTCGTGTTCCCAGGGAAGGAAAACCACGTGGCAAAACGTGGATGCTCTTAAATTCCTTGGAAATAAGGAAAGCTTGGAGGGATGCAACCCCCAAGGCCAGACGAGGATGAAGATGTTTGTAAAATGAGGATGAAGGCAACGGTGTGCATCCATCCCGGCCAGTCGCCGGATGGCGAGGAGCCCTGAAAGGACAGGGCGAAAATTAGCAAAAGCCATCAACTTAACGAAGTGGAGGGCTGGTGTCGTCCCGGCGCCGGGTTAATGGAGCTCTGCAGCAGCAGCTGGCAGCCGCCGCCACGAAAAACGCAAGGTTTTGCCCCAAATCAGATGCCAAAACACCCTTTCGGGCCCGAGACGAGGACGCGAGCGGTTGCGCTTCATCGCTGGGTGTTGCTTTTCCCCCTCCCGGGCGCAGAAATTCCTGCAGAATCTACTTAAGGGATGACTTTTTGCAGCGGGGGGGCTGAATTTCCACTGCTTCTCGGGTGCTTCAGCATCGTCCGGCACAAACCGCCGCCGCCTGAAATTCTGCCATCCCGATTTTAGAGGTTTTTCCGCTTTCAAAACTTAAAATTGCAGCTCTGGACGGTTTAAGGAAGCCCACGGTCCGTCAGCCACCGCGATTTTGCAAAGCCATTCAGTATCCGTATTTTCGAAAAATTGCGTGCCTAAAAAGCGCCGTTTTTCTAGGAAGAATCCCACTGCACGCACCTTGCTGGAGGGTAAGGCTTGCAGGACAGGTAGCTTCTTCAAAAAAATAAACTTTGTAGAGATTTTTTTTAATGCATTTTATCTCTTTCTATCTCTTCGAGGGAATAAGGGTGAGCAGCCCAACGCTGGGGAGCACAGAGGAATTTCTCACGCCTCCCTGAAGGATGCACGGTTCACTATTTCCATTATTATGCAAAAGATAAATATATTTACAACGAGAAACCCTTGTTCCTATGGCAAAAATTATTAATTTTTGTTTTTTTAAGGGGGTAGGGTTTGGGGGAGACACTTGACGCGCGCAAGACGGAGCTAAAGGAAACCACGGGACGTGGGATGCGGCGGTCGGCGAAGGACGCGGTGCCAGCCAAGCGGCTTTCAGAGGCATTTTAAATAAAAAAAGGGATTTTCCCGAGATATTGCAAGATTTGCTCCCCGGGGTTGGTGGGCAAATCCGTATTCCAGCCGTTAAACTGCCCGAAGAGATGAAGCTCTGCGGCGCGGTGCGTATGCCGGCATCATCCGGTGCCGGATGGATGGGTGGGAGCCCCCGTGATGCCCCTCCCGCCCGGGCACGGAGCCCCGATAAACCAGCAACCCCCCCACCTTTCCACTTTTTATGTCTATAAAATATATATCTATACGTGTCTTAATCCGCATTACCCAATTACACCCACCCAATATATATATTATTGTATTATTATACACATATAATATATATAAGGTATATAGTCTTCGTCCACATTATCCAATTATATCCATCCAATAAATACATTATTCGATTATTACACATATATTTGATATATATATTAGAGATATAGATGTCTTCATCCACATTAGCCAGTTAAATCCATCCAATATATATATATAATTATTGGATTATCACATATATGATTCTATGATTACATGGATATAGTTGGGTAATGTGGATGAAGACATATATATAATATCTCTCTATATATCCATCCTATATCCAATGGATATATTATATTGATATACGATATGGCTATAAGATTATGGATATTAAATTATATGGATATAACGCACATCCAATGAACACATATAATACAACCAAGGATGGATACCATGTAGTATATCCAATATATCCTCTCTCTATATATAAAATAATCAATATATCCATCCAATGGAATACATCCAATGGATGGTTGCAATGTAATATATTCAATATACCGGCATTTATTCCGCTCCTTTAATATTAGACCCTGCAATAGAATCCCATGGTTTTACCCATTTTTAGCCACCTCCCCAAGGACCGGATAACTCTGGTGGTGGGTCTGGCGCCGAGTATTTCACCGAACTGGGAATTTTGCTTTTTTGAAGGGTTTCCCGTGAGTTTCCAGCTGAATTTTACTTCGCTGGGAAGCCCCATTCCGGTGCTAGCGATGGCCGTGTCGGGGCGCTTCGGCCCCGAGCACCACGCTGAGGCCAAGGGTTCAAATTTGCCTTGTTTTTGCAAAGAAAAAAATATAAAGTCCTGGGGGGAATGGAGTCATTTTTTGCTGATTAAAAATAAAAATCCCTGAGTGATGGTGCACGGTACCAGGATGGATCCCGGCTCCATCCCAGCTCCCGGACCACATCGGCATCCAGCGAAAGACGGGAAAACGCAGAGGAAGGATGGGCAAAATGAGCAAATCAAAAAGAACTTAAAAAGAAATTTTTTGAAATAAAAATAAGGCTGGAGTAATATCTGCTTGAGGAGCAAAAATCATACCCAGCGAGCCTTCAAATCTCACCCAAAAGCGCTCTGCCTCTACCCCCGGCTGCCGGGCAGACACGGTTGGTAGCAGAAATGGGTGGTTTATGGCAATAAATAGATTATATTGCATTATATATGGAGAGAGATATATAGCTATATGATTATTGTTATTATAAATAATCTGTGCCATATAATATATAGCAATGTAATCATTATTAGCAAGATATCGCTATGACAAGCCTTAGATATCAATATATTGCTTATATCAAGCAATATATTATGTATTTATATAATATGTAATTATATAATGTAGTTATAAATATAATGTTTGCAAATATATGCATATTAATGTGTCGTATAATATAGTGTTATGTTATATCAATATATAGTTATATAATATATAGTTATATAATGCAGTTGTGTATCAATATAAACAATACTTAGAAAGATATGCATATTGATGTGTCATATTAATATAATGTTTTATGTTATATCAAGCAATATAGTATATATTTACATAATACATAACTATATAATGCAGTTATGCATAAATATAAATAACAGTTACAAATATATGCATATTAATGTGTCATATTAATATAGTGTTATGTTATATCAAGCAATATATTATATATTTCTATATGTCTATAATGTAGTTATTTATAAATATAATATTTACAAATATATGCATATTAATGTGTTCTGTTAACATAGTGTTCTATGTTATATCAAGCAATATAGCATATATTGATATAATATATAATTAAATAATGTGGCTATGTGTAAATATAAGTAAAGTTTACACATATATGCATATTAATGTGTTCTATTAATATAGTGTTATCTGTTATGTTACATAGCTATGTTATTATATTACCACACACCCTACATTTCTGTAACATATAAATAAATACATATTCTGTTTATAGCAATAAACATAGTGTATCGCTACATATATAGCTAAAAAAAAGCAGGGGGAGCCAGCTTTTGCGAGCCAGTGGGAATTTCGAGGTAAATAATGTTAATTTTTAGCAAATCCCCCCAAACCCAAAAAAAAGCTTAAAGCCTGGAGACGGGGCAAACCCGCGCGCGCCTCGGCGCCAACGCCGCAACTGCGCCCGAACCTCTTCACACCGGGGCAAGTTCTGCCGATGAAAGAAAAGAAACTGTTTAAATATCTTTTTTTTTTTGTTGGGGTTTTTTTTTTTTCCCCCCTTTCTTGCCTTTCCTTGCCCACAGAGCTGGAGCTGGGAATCCATTAGCCTTTAATGAAGTGAAACCCTCATCTCGCCGGAGCCACCTCATTTAGCGCAATTGTTTCGCAGCCATTACGGAAAGACAATTACAAGGAAGCGGCGAGAGTAATTGGAAATGCTGGCGGGAGCTGGGCGAAATGATAATAAATAAAAATATTCCCCCTAATAAGCTTGCCAGGAGGGGGGTGGGCTGGAGAAAATCAACATAATTAGAACTGAACCTCGGCAAGGCAAAACAGACAGCGGGGCGGCGAGCGCTCGGCGCGGAGAAGAAGGGGGGAAAAGTGGCGAAAACTTCCTTTTTTGCCCCCAAACCAGTGGGGAAAAATGGCTTTTCCCACCTGTCCTCCGCCACCCACCCCCAGGAGGGGTTTTTGCTCCGCCGTCACCCACACCGGGCTGAAATTCAAGCCGAAAAACCAAGTCAAGCTTCAAAACGAGATGGTTTCGCCGGCGGGACGGCGCGAAGGAGCATCACCGGGCGGCGGGAACCTCTCAGGGTTGGGGTTTTATTTTTTTCATGCAAAATATCATTATTGTAGCAAAAGGCTGTTTTATTCTAATAGTCCTTAAAATCAGCAATACGGACGGGGATTTGCAGGGTGTATTGCCTGGCAAAGGAAGGAAAAAGGGTGAAATCATGCTCAAAACCCCACGTAGGCGGCCGTTGGCAGGCTGTCTCCTCGCTCCCAAAATCCTGGCTTTTTCCCCCAAAACAAGCCCTGTGTCCGGCGCAAGCATCCGGGCTCCATCGCCATCCCCATCCCACCCCAGTTTTGCTTTAGCAGCTCCCCCAAAGTGTTTTACAGCGAAAAAAGTCACTGAAATTGGCGTTTTGCACCCAAAAAAGCCATTCAGGGAGGGGTTTGCAGCCAAAAAAGGTCCTTCAAGCATGGCTCTGCACCCCAAAAAGTCCTTAAAACAGCGGTTTGCACCCAAAAAAGTCCTTCGAGCAGGGGCTTGGAGCAAAAAATGTCCTTAAAACAGGGGTTTGCAGCAAAAAAAAGTCCTTCGAGCAGGGGTCTGTAGATAAAAAAGCATTTTAAATGGGATTTGAGCCCCAAAAAAGCCCTTCAAGCAGGGGTTTGCACCCAAAAAAGTCCTTCACAAAAGGGGTCTGCACCAAAAAAAGCACTTTAAGCAGGGGTTTCCACCAAGAAAAGTCCTTCAGATAGGGGTTTGCACCTAAAAAAGTCCTTCAAAAAAAGGGTTTTGCACAAAAAAAGCACTTTAAACAGGGATTCTGCAGTGAAAAAATGTACTTTCAACAGCGGTTCGCAGCAAACAAAAGTCCCGCAAAGGGGTTTTTGCCTAAAAAAAGCACTTTAAAGGGGGGTTCTGCACCAAAAAACGGCCTTCATAACTGGGTTTGCACCCAAAAAATCCTTCGAAAAAGGGCTCGTGGCAAAAAAAGGTCCTTCCAACAGGAGGTCTGCACCAGAAAAAGCCCTTAAAAGAGGGGTTTGCACCCCAAAAAGCCATTCAAGCTCAATTTTGCCCCCCAAAAACGTCCTTTAAAGAGGGGTTTGCACTAAAACAGCCCCCCCAGCGTCTTCCCGCTCCGCTCCCGTTCTCAGCTCCCGCAATATTTGCCCCCAAATCCCACTGATCGCCGCGTTCCGGGGGGCTGGGTTAGATCCCTATCCCGGCACGTTTTCCCGAATATCGGCGAAAAGCCGCGGTGAGAATTATAATTCTTGGAATTTTTCATTCCCGCTGGGAGCATCAGCGATCCCGCCGGGGCGGGTGGGAGACGGCAGCGATGCCGCCAGCACCCCAAACCCTGCCCGGGACGCTGCCAAATGGAAAACATCCCCCAAAATCATCAAATGCCCCCCCAGATTAATGAAACACCCCCGACAAAATACCCTAAGTACAGAATAAAATCCCCCCCAAATAACAAAATACCCCCAAGATAACAAAATGCCCCCACATAAATAAAATACCCCAAAATAATACCCTCCAAGATAATAAAATACCCCCACATAAATACCCCAAAATAATACAATGCCCTCCAAGATAATAAAATACCCCCACATAAATATAATACCCCAAAATAATACCCTCCAAGATAATAAAATACCCCCACATAAATACCCCAAAATAATACAATGCCCTCCAAGATAATAAAATACCCCCACATAAATATAATACCCCAAAATAATACCCTGCAAAATAATAAAATGCCCCCAAACAAATGAAATAACCCCCAATAATAAAATGCTCCCCCAAAAATAATAAAATGCTTTAAACAAATAACAAAATGTGGCCCAAAATATTAAAATACCCTCCAAAATATTAAACTAACCCAAAGAAATAAAATAACCCCGAAATGATAAAATACGTGCCCAAAGTAAGAAAATACTTTAAATAAATAACAAAATATGCCCCCAAATATTAAAATACCCCCCAAATATTAAACTATCTCAAAGAAATAATAAAATGCCCCCAAAATGATACAATACACCCCCAAAATAAGAAAATACTTTAAATAAATAACAAAATGCCCCCCGAAATACCAAAATATCCTCCAAAATAATAACATATCCCCATGAAATAATAAAATACCCCCGAGAAATAATCAAATATCCCCAAGAAATAACCAAACACCTCCCCCAAAATGTAAAACACCCCAAATCTCAGCTCCAGCCCTCTGAGGCGCAGGCGACTTTCATTTAAAAACCACGCACGTTTTTTTCCCTCGCCGCTCCCCAACTCCGTGCCGATCGTTATCGCCGAACGAGATCGGCGATAAAACATCTTTATTTTCATTTCTTTTCCTTTACGGTGGGATTTTTCAGCGGTGCGTCCCCCCCTCCCGGCTCCCATGGAGGCCAACTCATGTTGGGAGTTAATGTTTCGTTAACGTATATTTTCTTTTTCTTGTTTATATATACATATATATAATTTTTGTTTTTTTAATTTCCCATATTTCTCCTTGGTCACCAATTATTTTGCTCTCAAAGGGGTTATCGCAGTTCTCCCTGGGACTTTTTTAGCCTTACGCCGCAGGTGATGCTCACGCCACAATACCGTGTTATTAAATAATATGAAATAATACGAAACAATATGAAATAGTATGAAATAATACGAAACAATATGAAATAGTATGAAATAATACAAAATAATATAATATTAAATAATATTAAATAATAATAAATAATATTAAATAATATGAAACAATATGAAATAGTATGAAATAATACAAAATAATATTAAATAATATTAAATAATAATAAATAATAATAATAATAATAACATGAAACAATATGAAATAATATGAAATTATATGAAATTATATTAAATAATATTAAATAATATTAAATAATATTAATTTTAAATAATGCTAAACTATACTAAGTATCATTAAAAGTTATGAAATATTATTGAATATTATTAAATATTATTAAATACCCTGTAAAGCTGCACGCACAAATATTTGGGAGGTGCAAAACCCCCCTGCTACCGGGCTGGGACGCGGCGCTGGGTACCAGCGAGCAGAGTCCTGCCGGGGAGGTGCTGGGCAAAGCTCTTGCAAACTGGGGGCAAACTGGGCTGTTCTGGAGCCTTTCCAGTTGGCTGATGGTAAAGGAGGGAAGAGGGAGGCAGTGGGGGCGAGTGATGGGAGCTGGAGGTGTGCAAGGAGCGTGCAAGGAGTGTGCAGGGAGCGAGCAGGGGAAGGTGCATGGGAGCATGGACGGGAGCTGGAGGTGTGCAAGGGGTGTGCAGGGAGTGTGCAAGGGGTGAGCAGGGAGCGAGCATGGGAACATGTATGGGAGGGTGAAGAAGAGCTAGAGGTGTGCAAGCAGGTGTGCAAGGAGGCGTGCAGGGAGTGAGCAGGGAGCGAGCAGCGGAAGGTGCGTGGCAGGATGGATGGGAGCTGGAGGTGTGCAAGGGAATGAGGAGGGAGTGTGCAAGGAGTGAGCAGGGAATGGGCAGAGGAATGTGTATAGGAAGATGGATGGGAGCTGGAGGTGTGCAAGGGAATGAGCAGGGAGTGTGCAAGGGGTGAGCAGGAGAACGTGCACGGGAAGATGGACGGGAGCCGGAGGTGTGCAAGGGAGTGTGCAGGGAGTGAGCAAAGGGTGTGCAGGGAGTGTGCAAGGAGCGAGCAGGGGAACGTGCATGGGAGGATGGACAGGAACTGGAGGTGTGCAAGGAAGCGTGCAGGGAGCGTGCAAAGACTGAGTAGCGAGTGTGCATGGTAACATGTGTGAGAGGGTGAACAGGAGTTGGAGGTTTGCAAGGAGGTGTGCAAGGGGTGTGCAGGGAGCGAGCAGGGAATGGGCAGAGGAACGTGCACGGGAGGATGGACGGGAGCCAGAGGTGTGCAAGGGAGTGTGCAGGGAGCGAGCAGGGAGCGAGCAGGGAGTGTGCACAGGAATGTGCATGGGAGGGTGAACATGGGCTGGAGGTGTGCAAGTGAGTGTGCAGGGAGCGTGCAAGGAGTGAGTAAGGAGTGAGCAGGGAATGGGCAGAGGAACGTGCATGGGAAGATGGACGGGAGCCAGAGGTGTGCAACGGAGTGTGCAGGGAGTGAGTAAGGAGCGAACAGGGGAGCATGCGTGGGGTAGCAGCTGGAGGTGTGCAAGGGAGTGTGCAAGGGAGTGTGCAAGGGAGCCAGAATTGGGAAAATCCCCAGTGTCGCCGCACCCACCAACCGGCCGGCGACGCTCCGCGGAGGACTGGGCATCGCGGCTGCGCTTGCGGTGATGCTGAGGCAGCCAGCAGCCCCCCCCATATTATTATTATTATTATTATTATTATTATTATTATTATTATTATTATTATTATTATTAAATTCTGTGGTTTGAGGGTAATTTGGGTGTGAAAATCTGGAGTGAATCAGCGCTGCTGGGCTGCCAGCTCCAGGCGAGGCGCATGTGAACTGGTACCATGCGAAAAAGGCGGTGCATAATTAATAAATAAATAAATAAATAAATATTTTTAAAAAATAGATATACAGAGTTACACATATGATATAGATTATATATAACTGTATATCTATTATATGAATGATATAATTATATATATTACCTTTATTATCTATATTACCTTTATTATCTATATTACCTGTGTTCACTATATTATGTATAACTATACAGAGTTAATATAGTTTATTTTATATAAACTATACACGCTACATAATCATATAATATTATATGTGCTACTTATATTATCTATGATATATAATAAATATACGGTTAGCATAATTTATTCTATATGTAATATATACTGTACTACTATATTCTATTACACTATAATAGTATATTTTACATTTAGTACCGATATATAGATAACATGGATTAGATATTACCCATATGTCTATATTATCTGTATATTACATTTTCTATATGATGAATATACAGTTAATAGTTTATATATACACCAGATAATACAGTTAATAGAAACAACATAGTTGGTATAGACAATATAGACGATACAGATAATATAGATTATGTATATTATATAGATTATGTATTAGGTATATAATTTTATTATATATATAATAAATATACGGGATTAATGGTTTATTATTCTTCACTGGAACACCAGCTAAAGGGACAGTGATTTTCTTGACCTTATTTTATGCAACCCCATAAATTTATTTTTATGTATCTTTATACACACACATATACAATACAGATATATATTATTTTGTATAAAATATATATATAAAATAAATTTATATAAAAGATATGGGCTGAAGTGGTTATATATGCAATACATTTTATATTATAAGTTATGTATTATGAATTATATGAAACATTCTCTATTATTAGCTATTTTATATTTTATATATTACATATTCTATTCAAACCCCATTGTTCAGGCCATATTTTCCATCAAAATCTCTATATTCTAAACCAAAACCCGCAGTTCAGCCCCCAAAGACACCCAAAAAGTCCCGGAAGCTTTGCGGGCGACGCATCCCTTGCCCCCCTCTAAATTTGCATTTTTAGACTCGGACTGAGATTTCTTTTCAGGGTCAGGATCCGGCGCGCGAGCCATTTACAGGCATCAAGAAATACATCATCATAATAATATTTGAGCTATTTCAGATAGGCTAAATCGCAACACTAGATCTCAATCGAGATATGCTGAGAAATAAAAATATTGGCAATATTGCAGAATCTTCTCATTTACAAGGATCCATTCTACTCCGTTCCATTTAATCCAGTGCGAATTTGCCCGGAGATTCCCGCGGGGGCTGGCAGAAATAGGGATTTTTAGGAGAAAAACCGGCACGGTGATGGACTTCGGCTTGAATGGGACTTTCCTGAATTGGCACGAAATTCCTTCCTGAATTTCCTGCATTCATTTTCCCGAATTTCATTAATATCCTGATTTTCCTGCATTCATTTTCCCAAATTTCCTGAATTTCCTGAATTCGTCTTCCTGAATTTCATAAATTTCCTGAATTCATTTTCCCAAATTTCCTAAATTCCCTGAATTTCCAAAATTCATCTTCCCAGATTTCCTAAATTTCCTGAATTCATTTTCCCAAATTTCCTAAATTCCCTGAATTTCCAAAATTCATCTTCCCAGATTTCCTAAATTTCCTGAATTCATTTTCCCAAATTCCCTGAATTTCCGGAATTCATTTTCCCAAATTTCCTAAATTCCCTGAATTTCCAAAATTCATCTTCCCAGATTTCCTAAATTTCCTGAATTCATTTTCCCAAATTCCCTGAATTTCCGGAATTCATTTTCCCAAATTTCCTAAATTCCCCAAATTTCCTGAATTCCCTCTCCCGAATTTCCCGATTCCGTAGGATTTTGCTCTCCTGGCGCTGCGGCTCTTTCGAGAAAATCCAATTTATTCCGACACAAATCCGCCTTTTACCACAACACCCCAAGGCCCCGGTGACAAATTTTGGGGGGCTATTTTCCACCCTCCGAACCCCGCGCCGATTTTTCCCAATCAACCAACCCAGAAAAAACCCAAAACTCTCCGGAATTTGGTACTTTGCAAAACACATCTCTTTCTCGCCGCGCGAGCATCCCGACGCGCAGCCGCGGGGGGGGGAAAAAAAGGATGCGGGGAGCCACTCCCCTCTATTTTTTGGGGACGGAAGAGCCTTTTTAGGGTCGCAAAAATTAATTAATTTGTTTGCATCCCGCAATCCCCGCGGGGTTTGGGGTTGTTTTTTTTCGGTAGCCGAGTGGAAAGGTTTATTTAGCCGCCGGCGGCGCCGGCTTCACAACCATTTCCCCCCCTCTATCCTGCGGGGAGAACCACACCGACCGAAAGGAGATTTAATTAGCGAAAATCTCGTTAGGCAAACGAAATTACCCGTAAGACAATACTCCTCTGGACAGGGGGTATGATTAAACAAAGCCGTTAATTGAGAAAGGCGCTCCGACAGTCATCGCGGCTCGAGGATGGGGGGGGGGGTATCTTTATTTTTGGGGGGGGGGGGTGTTAATGGTGAGACCCCTCCGCGCTCGCCGCAAAGCCCTTGAGCAGCTCATCAGCGCGCCTTGATTGCATCAGGCTAATTGCAAGCCGACCCGCCGCAAGTTTTTTTAGTTTCATCGTCCCCTCAAAAAACAAAATGGGGGAAAAAAAGGTATTTTGGAGGCGCGCGTGCAGCAAACCCCAAATTTCGGTGGGGGGCTGGACCGGTACACACCACGACCGCGTCCCCGCTGAGCACCAAGTGATGCAAACGCCATATTTTGAAGTGATTTTCAGCTATTTTGGCATTATTTCTATTACCCAAAGAGGTTTTTTTCCCTGAAGGCTGCAGGCGTGTTCACCCTGGTCCCTAATGACGCCACATGTCGTAATGCTAACGGCGTTGGTTTAGACAGCACGGCACTATAGGGAAAGCTAAAACAGCTGAAAACAGAAGCTGCTGCACTTCATAATTCCCCGTGATTTAAAATCCGAGGTTGTAACACCCGGCTGGAGGAGCGCAGAGCAACGCCACCGGTCTCTTAACCTTTCGCTTTATTGGTGTATTCGGGAGCGACCGATAAAACGCATCAACTCAGGGCGAGAAGAGTCTTCCTTCTCCTAGGAAGCGCTCCAGGATGCCTTAAAAATGGGGGAAAAAAAGCACAAAAACCTCATAAAATAAGCACCCAGTGCACACTCAGTGTTTATAAATATATATATATATTTTTATATATATATATATATATCTATGTCACCCAAGAGGAATCGCTGAGGACCTCACGCCCGCCACCGCCCCGGCAGCATCCTCCGTCTCCAATTTTTAACATCCCTAAAATGATGCTTTTTCTCGCCCCCGCCGCCATCGGTTCCCAAGCGACGCCCGGAGGAAAGGCACCCCAAAAAAATGGGGTGATTTGGGGTGTTTTTAGGCGCGGCGCGAAGTTGAGCTCGCTAGAAACAACGCGGGGATGCGCCGGGGAGCGAGACGATGGAGCGGGGTGATGACGGATGCCGGCGGAATGACCCACCGGATGCCGGCGAGTAATTAAGAAATCCCAATTAAATCCAGGCTGCGACCGCAGGAGAAGGTTTGCCGACACCCTCAGCAACAGCACCCTCTAATTTTGGGTGTATTTGAGGCCGTTTTGGTCAAAATCCCGGCAAGCATTTGCAGAGGGCGGCTTTTCCCGGTCCAGGTTTACCAGGCAAAGAGGAAAAATCCCAATTTTCCTTGCCGAGGTACTGGGGAAGAGATAAATTATCGGGAATCGCTGAGCCCCACAGCACGGAACAAATTCCCCATTATATATGGGGAATATACATAATATTCCCATATATATATAAAAAAATATGTGTATATCAGGAAAAATATACATATATCAGGGAACAGATATTCTCTGATCTCTCTCTATCAATATCTTTCTCTCTTTCCCAGTATTCCCCAACAGATATTATATTTCTCAATATATTTCCCAATACATTCTCCCAATATATTCCCCAATATTACATATCTATACACATACATATATAAAAATATATTCCCCAATATATACGAGGAATATTATATAGTATGATATAATATTTGCCTATATATATTATATTTTTATATATTGGGGAACATTACATATTCTATATAATATATTATACATATTATATATATTATTATAGCATATATTAGATGCTATGTAATATATATTACATATCTACATATTATATAGATATGAATTACATATTATATACTATATAGATATGTATTATATATTATATAGCATATAATACACAATATATCACATATCCTATATCATATATATTTGGGATATTATATAATCTTGTCTAATATTTACTATATATAGGGTAATATTGTATGATATAACATTGTACAGTATATTATATTCCCTCAATATATTCCTCAATATTTTATATATATATATACAAATACACATTATATTCCTTGAGATATATATATGGGTAATATAATATAATATTATAATAATATGACAGTATAATAGAATATAATAATATATATTCCACATATCTATACATTGTGGAATGTGTGGTACGCGATATGTATGATATTCCCCAATATACTCCCCTATTATATTTCCCAATATTATTTATTAATTTATTTTTATATATAATATCCAATATTCCCCAATATATCCAGGGAATATATATTCCTTGTAATGTGATTTTTTTTCTTTGCAATGCGATTTTTTCCCCCCGCTTTCTGCTAATTTGGGTGCCTCGTTGGGACTGTTGCTAATCTGGGTGCCCTGCGAGCGTCTTCGCCAACTCGGGTGCCTCACTGGGGTCTTTCTTTTGGGTGCCCTGCAAAGGTTTTTTGCTAATTAGGGTGCCACACAAGGCTCTTTGCTAATTTAGATGCCACACCAGAGTCTTTGCTAACTAGCGTGCCCCACTAGGACCGTTGCTAATTTGGGTGCCCTGCCGGGGTCTTTCACTTGGGTGTCCTCCAAGGGTCTTTGCTAATTTGGATGCCACGCTAAGGTACTTGCTAATTAGGGTGCTCTGCAAGGATCTTGGCTAATTTGGGTGCCTCGTCAGGGTCTTTCGCTAATTTGGGTGCCCAGCTGGGGTCTTGAATTTGGAAGCCCTGTGAGCATCGTTGCTGATTTGGGCACCATCACCCAATTTTTTGCCAATTTAGGTGCCACACCAGGGTCTTTGCTGATTTGGGTGCCCTGCTTGGGTCCATAATTTGGGTGCCCTGCAAGGATCTTTGTTAATTGGGGTGCCCTGCCGAGGTCTTTAATTAGGGTGGCCTGCGAGTATCGTTGCTGATTTAGGTACCATCTCATGGTCTTTGCTACTTTGGGTGCCCTGTGAGGATCTTTACTAATTTGGGCGCCCTGTGAGTATCTTTACTAATGTGGGTGCCCCGCAAAGACCTTGCTAATTTGGGTGCCCTACCAAGGTTTTTAATTAGGGTGGCCTGCGAGCATCATTCCTGATTTGGGTACCATCTCATGGTCTTTGCTACTTTGGGCGCCCTGTTGGGGTCTTCCATTTGGGTGCCCTGTGAGGATCTTTACTAATTTGGGTGCCCCACAAAGACCTTGCTAATTTGGGTGCCCTGCCAAAGTCTTTAATTAGGATGGACTGTGAGTATCCTTGCTGATTTAGGTACCATCTCATGGCCTTTGCTACTTTGGGCGCCCTGTTGGGGTCCTTCATTTGGGTGCCCTGTGAGGATCTTTACTAATTTGGGTGCTCTGTACAGATCTTGCTAATTTGTGTGCCCTATAACCATCTTGCTAATTGGGCTGCCCTACCAAGGTCTTTAACTAGGGTGGCCTGCGAGCATCATTCCTGATTTGGGTACCATCTCATGGTCTTTGCTAATTTGGGCGCCCTGTGAGGATCTTTACTAATTTGGGTGCCCCACAAAGATCTTGTTAATTTGGCTGCCCTACCAAGGTCTTTAATTAGTGTGGTCTGCGTGCATCCTTGCTGATTTAGGTACCATCTCATGGCCTTTGCTACTTTGGGCGCCCTGTTGGGGTCTTTCATTTGGATGCCCTGTGAGGATCTTTAATAATTTGGGTGCCCTGCATAGATCTTGCTAATTGGGGTGCCCTACCAAGGTCTTAAATTAGGGTGGCCTGCAAGCATCGCTACTGATTTGGATACCATCTCATGGACTTTCTCAATTTGGGCGCCCTGTTGGGGTCCTTCATTTGGGTGCCCTGTGAGGATCTTTACTAATTTGGGTGCCCCACAAAGACCTTGCTAATTTGGGTGCCCTGCCAAAGTCTTTAATTAGGATGGCCTGTGAGTATCCTTGCTGATTTAGGTACCATCTCATGGTCTTTGCTACTTTGGGCGCCCTGTCGGGGTCTTTCATTTGGGTGCCCTGTGAGGATCTTTACTAATTTGGGCACCCTGTGAGTATCTTTACTAATGTGGGTGCCCCGCAACCATCTTGCTAATTGGGGTGCCCTACTGAGGTCTTTAACTAGGGTGGCCTGCGAGGATCATTCCTGATTTGGTACCATCTCATGGTCTTTGCTACTTTGGGCGCCCTGCTGGGGTCTTCCATTTGGGTGCCCTGTGAGGATCTTTACTAATTTGGGTGCCCCACAAAGATCTTTTTAATTTGGCTGCCCTACCAAGGTCTTTAATTAGTGTGGCCTGCGAGCATCCTTGCTGATTTAGGTACCATCTCATGGCCTTTGCTACTTTGGGCGCCCTGTTGGGGTCTTTCATTTGGGCACCCTGTGAGGATCTTTACTAATTTGGGTGCCCTACCAAGGTCTTTAACTAGGGTGGCCTGCGAGCATCGCTCCTGATCTGGGTACCATCTCATGGCCTTTGCAAATTTGGGCGCCCTGTTGGGTTCTTCCATTTGGGTGCCCTGTGAGGATCTTTACTAATTTGGGTGCCCTGCATAGATCTTGCTAATTGGGGTCCCCTGCCAAGGTCTTAAATTAGGGTGGCCTGCAAGCATCGCTACTGATTTGGGTACCATCTCACGGACTTTCTCAATTTGGGCGCCCTGTTGGGGTCCTTCATTTGGGCGCCCTGTGAGGATCTTTACTAATTTGGGTGCCCCACAAAGACCTTGCTAATTTGGGTGCCCTGTCAAAGTCTTTAATTAGGATGGACTGTGAGTATCCTTGCTGATTTAGGTACTATCTCATGGTCTTTGCTACTTTGGGCACCCTGTCGGGGTCTTCCATTTCGGTGCCCTGTGAGGGTCTTTACTAATTTGGGCACCCTGTGAGTATCTTTACTAATGTGGGTGCCCCGCAACCATCTTGCTAATTGGGCTGCCCTACCGAGGTCTTTAATTAGGGTGGCCTGCGAGCATCATTCCTGATTTGGGTACCATCTCATGGTCTTTGCTAATGTGGGTGCCTTGTTGGGGTCTTTCATTTGGGCACCCTGTGAGGATCTTTACTAATTTGGGTGCCCTACCGAGGTCTTTAATTAGGGTGGCCTGCGAGCATCCTTGCTGATTTAGGTACCATCTCATGGCCTTTGCTACTTTGGGCGCCCTGTTGGGTTCTTCCATTTGGGTGCCCTGTGAGGATCTTTACTAATTTGGGTGCCCCGTACAGATCTTGCTAATTTGGGTGCCCTGTAAACCATCTTGCTAATTGGGCTGCCCTACCGAGGTCTTTAATTAGGGTGGCCTGCGAGCATCATTCCTGATTTGGGTACCATCTCATGGTCTTTGCTAATTTGGGTGCCCTGTTGGGGTCTTTCATTTGGGCGCCCTGTGAGGATCTTTACTAATTTGGGCACCCCGCAAGGATCTTGCTAATCGGGGTGCCCTGCCAGGACCTTTTGCTAACTTGGGTGCCCTGCTGGGCTCGTTAAATTGGGGGCCCAGTGAGCATCTTTGCTGTTTTGGGTGGCCTCTCTGGTGATCTGGGTACCACCCCATGGTCTTCGCTAATTAAGGCGCTACGCCAGGGTCTTTGCTAATTAGGGTGCCTGAACCCTCGGAAACAGCACAGGTCGGGATGCCGGCGGCGTCCATCCCTCGACCGATGGGCATTTCGGGGTGCTGGCGGCTTCGCACCCCAAAATCCCGCAGGGAGCACACGACCAAGTACCCAGGCAGCTCCCGGGATGCCTCGCTGGGACCGGAGCATCCCGAAACGCCACCGGCAGCGCCCGCTCCGCGTTAACAGCTCGACGTTTGCTAATCGTAGGAACCTAATGGGGGGAAGGCGCTGGCGGGGAGGAGGGGGGGAAAAGGGTAATGGCCATCAGGCCAGCAATAAACCAAAATTAATGGTCCGTGGGCAGAAATCATGTCCACTTAATCCCAGCTCTGAAACTCTAATAGAATAATGTCCTACGGAGGGGGGTCGCTCTGTGCGGCGCCGTCCGTCCACGCGCGGAGCCGGCCCCGAGCCCCCGCCGCCCTCCGGAGCAGGCAGAGTCCGGGAGGTGAGCGGAGAGGGCGAGAGCATCCGTCCGGGAAGGCAGCGGGCAAGGCGGGGGAGAGAGGGATAACCCCCCCAGAGCCAGGGGGGAAGAGCCGCCGGCGTCCGGCGGGAGCTGGGGCCTAGTCTCTTTTTATTTTCTTTTTTTAAAATTTTTTTTTTTAATTTTCCTTTTTCTTTTTACTGGCTTTTTCATTTTTAAATTTTCAATTTTCCTTATTTTCCTTCTTCTTATTTATTTTTCAAGTTTTTTTTTCTTTTTATTTCCCTTTTCTAATTTATTTTTCAAGTTTCTTTTTTTCTTTTCTGTTTTCTATTTTGTTCAATTTTCTGTTTTCTTTTATCCCAATTTTCTTTTTTCTTTTTATTTTTTCTTTTTTTTTCCAATTTCTTTTTTCCATTTATTATCTTTTTAACTTCGTAATTTTTTACCAGATTTATTTCTTCTATTAACTTTTTAACATTTTTACCATTTTCTTTTTTCTTTTTACTTTATGTTTTTCCCACTTTTTATTTCCCTCTTTCAAATTTTCCTTTTCATTCTTTCCTCTTTCCTTTCTTTAAATTTTCCTTTTACCTTTTTCATTTTTTCCCACTTTCTTCTCTATTTCCTTCTTTCAAATTTTCCTTTTCATTCTTTTTTTTCCTTTTGTTTACCAATTTTCTTTTTTCTTTTACTTTTGTCTTTAAAAATATCTACTCTTTTTCCAATTTTCTCTTTTCTTTTCTTTTCTCTTTCCTTTTCTTTCCTTTTCTTTCCTTTTTCTTTCCTTTTCTTTTCTCTTTTTTTCTTTCCTTTCCTTTCCTTTCCTTTCCTTTCCTTTCCTTTCCTTTCCTTTCCTTTCCTTTCCTTTCCTTTCCTTTCCTTTCCTTTCCTTTCCTTTCCTTTCCTCTTTTCCTTTCCTTTCCTTTCCTTTCCTTTCCTTTCCTTTCCTTTCCTTTCCTTTCCTTTCCTTTCCTTCCTTTCCTTTCCTTTCCTTTCCTTTCTTTCCTTTCCTTTCCTTTCCTTTCCTTTCCTTTCCTTTCCTTTCCTTTCCTTTTTTCTTTTTTCTCTCTTTTTCCCACTTGAAAAAGGAAAACTCCCCAGTTCCCCTGCCATACCATGGGGAAAAAAGCCACCCACACCTCTCACACCCCAGCATCCCAGCAGCATTGCGGCCGCACCACCCAAGGACTCCCAACCCCTCTTCTCAGTATCTCCCCTCCAACCCTTCTCCCCCCCCGCCTGATCACAGTAAAAATTAAATTATTTCAGGCTTTTCGCTCGCCCTGGGATGAAAACCCAAGTGTGCAAATATCCCCATCCCAGCAGAGTGGGACAGCGAGGAGGTGCATCCCAAACTTTCCCTTCAGAGAAAAAAAAAAAACCAATCCCGAGGCAAAAAACTTTTGCCCGGGAAAGTCTGGGTGCGAGCAAAGCCCTTAATTCCAGGAAAACCGGGATTAAAAGCGGATGTGGAGTATTTATATGAAGCTGTGTAAACAGAGACGCCGCAACCCGGCAGACGTCACCAGTGCTTTGAAAAATCTAAAATATGCAACAGGAAAAAAATATGTGTTTTCCACTCAGGCTACACCACCCCGCAGCCAAAAAACCAGTAAAAACCAGTGGTTTTTTACTGATGCCCCAAATCAGACTGGTAACGCAAGGATGCCGTCTCCGACAGCATCCCAAATCCAGGCTGCGATCCCCACCTCCAGCTACGGGGCGGCTCCCCTCCGACGACCCAAACCCCACTCAAGGGTGGCTTCAGGTTTTCTGCCCCTGGGAAAATCCCAGTTTTGGGGGATAATTATTAAAAAATGCTCCTGGAGCCACTCAGGGCCGGAGGGGGATGGGGATGATGGGATCACCCCAGGCTGGACCAAGGATGCTCGAGGATGCTCCAGCTCTCTTTTTCCCCAGGGCGAAAGTAAAAGAAACCCGGGATATAACGAAGGGATGCGCTGGACCGGCCGGGCTACGCGGCCGCCGCGGTTCGTGTTGCAGGATCCGGCCTCGCCGCGAGATTGCCGCGCCGTGAAGCAGCTATTTTAAGAGGAGATCTCGTTTCGCCAACAATTTCCCTCGGTTTCATGTGACAGCGACCCCGCATCCCTAAAATAACCGGGCGACCGCTCCCCTGTCTTAAAGGGAATAGAAGTATAACTGTGAAATATAACAACACAGGCGCCCAAATAATTGATATTAATGAATTTTCTTATTTTAGGTTATTTCTAGGAAGGAGAATAAAAGCGCGCCAAGAGCGAAAGGCGCTTTGGACGTTAGCAAAGATTTGGAAATAACTTTAATTAAAAGCACACCTGACTCCAAGACGCTGCGGAGAGCCAGAGCTTGCGGTCGCGGAGGGATCTGGGGGATTTTTCACCCCTCTCTGGGGAGTTTTCCTGCGGAAATCAAAAAAATATCCATGCAAGGCTTCACTCTGCGGGCACTATCGGTCCCCGCCAGCCGCGTGCTGGGGTTCCCTTACCCAAAGCGTGGGTAAAGCTGGGATGCTCTGCGCGCCAGAAGAGCAAAAATTGTTGGGAAAATTATCATTCACTGCTTTTATTTCTTATTTGCCACCTGCAACGAGCCCAATGGGGATTTTTGCTGTTGGGGGCCAAAAATCTCTAATTTAGGATTATCCTGCCGCTCCCTGGAGCTGCTTATCATCATACATCAAAACAATTTCATATTCTATATGTATTATATTATAAATTAAAAGAACGTGGCTAAAATAGCCCCATCTCTTGATTGAAAACTATTATTTATCAGCTGGGAAAATCATTTGCATCTCCCGTGGGAGACAGAAATCAATTTTTGCAGCTAAAATTCGCCCCGCAGCGAGCCTCAAAGTTATTTTTACCCCTTTCTCCGCCGCTTGCGGGAACTCACCTCCGCGCCGCTCACCCTCCTCGCTCGCCAACGGGGCGGAAAGTTTGAAATTCACGTTCTAACCGAAAAAAAAAACCCGCAACCAGAACCAGGGCAAAGGTTTTTCCAGGAATCTGAGCATCCGCGACGGTTGCCGGGAGCGCGCGCAAGCGCACGCGTGGATCCGAGCCGTCTTTTTCCCTGGAAATCGCCGTCGTGCGGCGCACCGGGATGTTTAAGCGGCATCGGAAAAGTTGGTTTTATTTATGAGTATCTCAGCGGGTCGATCGTCGAGGATGCGACGATTTTTCCTCCCCGAAAGCCGCGACGGGGAAGACGACGCACGCCCAGCGCTCTAATTATTAGAGATAATCACAGAATCACAGAATCACAGAATAGTAGGGGTTGGAAGGGACCTCTGTGGGTCACCCAGCCCAACCCCCTGCCCAAGCAGGGTCACCCAGAGCAGGCTGCACAGGACCTTGTCCAGGTGGGGCTTGAATATCTCCAGAGAAGGAGACTCCACAGCCTCCCTGGGCAGCCTGGGCCAGGGCTCCGTCACCCTCAGAGGGAAGAAGTTCTTCCTCATGTTCAGACGGAACTTCCTGTGCCTCAGTTTGTGCCCGTTGCCCCTTGTCCTGTCACTGGGCACCACTGAAAAGAGCTTGGCCCCATCCTCCTGACCCCCACCCTGCAGATATTTGTAGGCATTTATTAGGTCCCCTCGCAGCCTTCTCTTCTCCAGGCTGAACAAGCCCAGCTCCCTCAGCCTCTCCTCGTAGGAGAGATGCTCCAGTCCCCTCCTCATCCTCGTAGCCCTCCGCTGGACTCTCTCCAGTAGCTCCTCATCTTTCTTGTACTGGGGAGCCCAGAACTGGACAGAGTACTCCAGATGAGGCCTCACCAGGGCAGAGCAGAGGGGAAGGAGAACCTCCCTCATCCTGCTGGCCACACTCTTCTTGATGGACCCCAGGATCCCATTGGCTTTCTTGGCAGCCAGGGCACGCTGCTGGCTCATGGTCACCCTGTCGTCCACCAGGACACCCAGGTCCCTCTCCGCAGAGCTGCTCTCCAGCAGGTCCACCCCAAGCCTGTACTGGTGCATAATTTCCTCTAATAAATCAAGCCACCGATAATTTTCTATTAGAAATCAATCAACCCATGATTTTCTATTATAAATCAATCAATCGGTCTTTTTTTATTATAAATCAATTAGAATTAAATGGAATTTAATTAGACTTAGGATCCTTCGCCACCATGCGTCTCCCTCCCCCAAAAAAAAAAAAATCAGGTATTTATAGCCAGCAAGTCTCATCCCCGCTGCCCTCAGCCCCAGCGATTAATTAAATTAGCACAAAGAGGGGCTTGTTGAGCGTCTCCGGCCTCGCGACGTCGAGCCGGCGAACAGGAAACAAAGGGTCGAATTCTGTCTGGTTGGCTGAAGGGTGCTGTGTGTCCCGGCCGGGCGCTGGAGCGGGGCCAGGGGTCCCGTTCCCCCCCCCCCCCACCAGCACCATGGCTCTGATGTCGCCGGACGGGACCCACGGCGGGATGCGGGGTGGACGGGGCGAGCCGTGCATGGGGCTGGCGCGGGTGGGGCAGAGGGGGCTTTGCTGAGGGGGTTTGCCAAGGGGGGTTTTGCTAAGGGGGTCTTGCTAAGGGGGTTTTGCCAAGGGGGTCTTGCTCAGGGGGTCGTACTAAGGGGGTCTTGCTAAGCAGGGTCTTGCTAAGGGCGTCTTGCCAAGGGGTCTTGCTAAGGGGGTCTTGCTAAGGGGGTTGTGCTAAGGGGGTCTTGCTAAGCGGGGTTTCGCCAAGGGGGTCTTGCCAAGGGGGTCTTGCTAAGGGGGTCTTGCTAAGGGGGTTTTGCTAATGGGGCTTTGCTAAGGGGGTCTTGCTAAGCAGGGTCTTGCTAAGGGCGTCTTGCCAAGGGGTCTTGCTAAGGGGGTCTTGCTAAGGGGGTTGTGCTAAGGGGGTCTTGCTAAGCGGGGTTTCGCCAAGGGGGTCTTGCTAAGGGGGCCTTGGTGAGGGCGTCTTGCTAAGCAGGGTCTTGCTAAGGGGGTCTTGCCAAGGGGGTCTTGCTAAGGCGGTCTTGCTAAGGGGGTCTTGCTAAGCAGGGTCTTGCTAAGCAGGGTCTTGCTAAGGGCGTCTTGCCAAGGGGTCTTGCTAAGGGGGTCTTGCTAAGGGGGTTGTGCTAAGGGGGTCTTGCTAAGCGGGGTTTCGCCAAGGGGGTCTTGCTAAGGGGGCCTTGGTGAGGGGGTCTTGCTAAGCAGGGTCTTGCTAAGGGCGTTTTGCTAAGGGGGTCTTGCTAAGCGGGTCTTGCTAAGGGGGCCTTGGTGAGGGGGTCTTGCTAAGCAGGGTCTTGCTAAGGGGGTCTTGCTAAGGGGGTCTTGCTAAGGGGCTTATAACAAGGGGGTTTTACTAAGGGGGTCTTTGCTAAGGGGTTTTTGCTAAGTGGGGTTTACCAAGGAGGTCTTGCTAAGGGGGTCTTGCCAAGGGGGTCTTGCTAAGGGGGTTTTGCCAAGGGGGTCTTGCTAAGGGGATTTTGCTAAGGAGGTTTTGCCAAGGGGGTCTTGCTAAGGGGGTCTTGCTAAGGGGGCCTTGGTGAGGGGGTCTTGCTAAGCAGGGTCTTGCTAAGGGGGTCTTGCTAGGGGGTTTTGCTAAGGGGCTTATAACAAGGGGGGTTTACTAAGGGGGTCTTTGCTAAGGGGTTTTTGCTAAGTGGGGTTTACCAAGGAGGTCTTGCTAAGGGTGTTTTGCCAAGGGGGTCTTGCTAAGGGGGTCTTGCTAAGGGGACCTTGGTGAGGGGGTCTTGCTAATCAGGGTCTTGCTAAGGGGGTCTTGCTCAGGGGGTATTGCTAAGGGGGTCTTGCTAAGGGGGTTTTGCCAAGGGGGCTTTGCTAAGGGGGTCTTGCTAAGCAGGGTCTTGCTAAGGGCGTCTTGCTAAGGGGGTCTTGCTAAGGGGGTTGTGCTAAGGGGGTCTTGCTAAGCGGGGTTTCGCCAAGGGGGTCTTGCTAAGGGGGCTTTGCTAAGGGGGTCTTGCTAAGGGGCTTATAACAAGGGGGTTTTACTAAGGGGGTCTTTGCTAAGGGGTTTTTGCTAAGTGGGGTTTACCAAGGAGGTCTTGCTAAGGGGGTCTTGCTAAGGGGGTCTTGCTAAGGGGGTTTTGCCAAGGGGGTCTTGCTAAGGGGGTCTTGCTAAGGGGGGCCTTGCTCAGGGGGTATTGCTAAGGGGGTCTTGCTCTGAGGGTTTTGCCAGGGTCTTGCTAAGGGGGTCTTGCTCAGAGGGTTTTGCCAAGGGGGTCTTGCTAAGGCGGTCTTGCTAAGGGCGTCTTGCCAAGGGGGTCTTGCTAAGGGGCTTATAACAAGGGGGTTTTACGAAGGGGGTCTTTGCTAAGGGGGTCTTGCTAAGCAGGGTCTTGCTAAGGGCATCTTGCCAAGGGGGTCTTGCTAAGGGGGTCTTGCTAAGGTGGTCTTGGTAAGGGCGTCTTGCCAAGGGGGTCTTGCTAAGGGGGTCTTGCTAAGGGGGTTGTGCTAAGGGGGTCTTGCTAAGCGGGGTTTCGCCAAGGGGGTCTTGCTAAGGGGGCTTTGCTAAGGGGGTCTTGCTAAGGGGCTTATAACAAGGGGGTTTTACGAAGGGGGTCTTTGCTAAGGGGGTCTTGCTAAGCAGGGTCTTGCTAATGGGCATCTTGCCAAGGGGGGTCTTGCTAAGGGGGTCTTGCTAAGGGGTTGTGCTAAGGGGGTCTTGCTAAGCAGGGTTTCACCAAGGGGGTCTTGCTAAGGGGGCTTGCTAAGGGGGTCTTGCTAAGGGGCTTATAACAAGGGGTTTTACTAACGGGTCTTTGCTAAGGGGGTTTTTGCTAAGTGGGGTTTACCAAGGAGGTCTTGCTAAGGGGGTCCTTGCCAAGGGGGTCTTGCTAAGGGGGTTTTGCAAGGGGGCTTTGCTAAGGGGGTCTTGCTAAGGGGGTCTTGCTAAGGGGTTGTGCTAAGGGGGGTGTCCCTTGCTAAGGGGGTCTTGCTAAGGGGGTCTTGCTAAGGGACCTTGGTGAGGGGGTCTTGCTAATCAGGGTCTTGCTAAGGGGGTCTTGCTAAGGGGGTCTTGCTAAGGGGGTCTTGCTAAGGGGGTTTTGCCAAGGGGGCTTTGCTAAGGGGGTCTTGCTGAACAGGGTCTTGCTAAGGGCGTCTTGCTAAGGGGGTCTTGCTAAGGGGGTTGTGCTAAGGGGGTCTTGCTAAGCGGGGTTTCGCCAAGGGGGTCTTGCTAAGGGGGCTTTGCTAAGGGGTCTTGCTAAGGGGCTTATAACAAGGGGGTTTTACTAAGGGGGTCTTTGCTAAGGGGTTTTTGCTAAGTGGGGTTTACCAAGGAGGTCTTGCTAAGGGGGTCTTTGCTAAGGGGGTCTTGCTAAGGGGGTTTTGCCAAGGGGGTCTTGCTAAGGGGGTCTTGCTAAGGGGGCCTTGGTGAGGGGGTCCTTGCTAAGCAGGGTCTTGCTAAGGGGGTCTTGCTCATGGGGTATTGCTAAGGGGGTCTTGCTCAGAGGGTTTTGCCAAGGGGGTCTTGCTAAGGGGGCCTTTGCTAAGGGGGTCTTGCTAAGGGGGTCTTGCTCAGAGGGTTTTGCCAAGGGGGTCTTGCTAAGGCGGTCTTGCTAAGGGCGTCTTGCCAAGGGGGTCTTGCTAAGGGCTTATAACAAGGGGGTTTTACGAAGGGGGTCTTTGCTAAGGGGGTCTTGCTAAGCAGGGTCTTGCTAAGGGCATCTTGCCAAGGGGGTCTTGCTAAGGGGGTCTTGCTAAGGGGGTGTGCTAAGGGGGTCTTGCTAAGCAGGGTTTCACCAAGAGGGTCTTGCTAAGGGGGCTTTGCTAAGGGGGTCTTGCTAAGGGCTTATAACAAGGGGGTTTTACTAAGGGGGTCTTTGCTAAGGGGTTTTTGCTAAGTGGGGTTTACCAAGGAGGTCTTGCTAAGGGGGTCTTGCTAAGGGGGTATTGCTAAGGGGGTCTTGCTAAGGGGTTTTGCCAAGGGGGCTTTGCTAAGGGGGGTCTTGCTAAGGCGTTCTTGCTAAGGGGGTCTTGCTAAGCAGGGTCTTGCTAAGGGCGTTTTGCTAAGGGAGGTCTTGCTAAGGGGGTTGTGCTAAGGGGGTCTTGCTAAGCGGGTTTTCGCCAAGGGGGTCTTGCTAAGGGGGCTTTGCTAAGGGGGTCTTGCTAAGGGGCTTTTAACAAGGGGTTTTACTAAGGGTGGTCTTTGCTAAGGGGTTTTTGCTAAGTGGGGTTTACCAAGGAGGTCTTGCTAAGGGGGTCTTGCCAAGGGGGTTTTGCTAAGGGTGTCTTGCTAAGGGGTTTTGCCAAGGGGGCTTTGCTAAGGGCGGTCTTGCTAAGCAGGGTCTGCTAAGGGCGTCTTGCCTAAGGGGTCTTGCTAAGCAGGGTCTTGCTAAGGGCGTCTTGCTAAGGGGGTCTTGCCAAGGGGGGTCTTGCTCAGAGGGTTGTGCTAGGGGGTTTTGCCGAAGGGTGTCTTGCTAAGGGGGTTTTGCCAAGGGGGCTTTGCTAAGGGGGTCTTGCTAAGGGGGTCTTGCTAAGGGGGTCTTGCTAAGCAGGGTCTTGCTAAGGGCGTCTTGCTAAGGGGGTCTTGCCAAGGGGGTCTTGCTAAGGGGGTCTTGCTAATGGGGCCTTGGTGAGGGGGTCTTGCTAAGCAGGGTCTTGCTAAGGGCGTCTTGCTAAGGGGGTCTTGCCAAGGGGGTCTTGCCAAGGGGGTCTTGCTAAGGGGGTTTTGCCAAGGGTGTCTTGCTAAGGGGGTTTTGCCAAGGGGGCTTTGCTAAGGGGGTCTTGCTAAGGGGGTCTTGCTAAGGGGGTCTTGCTAAGCAGGGTCCTTGCTAAGGGCGTCTTGCTAAGGGGGTCTTGCTAAGGGGTCTTGCTCAGAGGGTTTTGCCAAGGGGTCTTGCTAAGGGGGTCTTTTGCTAAGGGGGTTGTGCTAAGGGGTCTTGCTAAGCGGGGTA